>NC_054468.1:135797672-136997672 GCF_017639515.1 Carcharodon carcharias | reverse complement strand
TCAAGAGGTGAGGCGAGTGATTGCCCATGCTGTCAAGGCAGCTTTTGATTGAGTGTGGTTTGAAGGAGCCCTAGCAAAATTGCAGCCAATGGGACTCAGGGGGAAAACGTCCACTGGTTGGAGTCATACTTAGCACAAAGAAAGATGGTTGTGGTTCTTAAAGGCTAATCATCTCAGTCCCAGGACATCGCTGCAGGAGTTCCTCAGGGTAGTGTCCTAGGCCCAACCATTTTTAGCTGCTTCATCAATGGCCTTCTCTCCATCATAAGATCAGAAGTGGAGATGTTTGCTGATGGTTGCAGTGTTCACTACCATTTGTGACTCCTCAGATACTGAAGCAGTCTGTGTTCATATGTAGCATATGCCCGACAGACTCCAAGTCAAAGCAGCCCACTTGATAAGCACCCCATCCACCAATCCAAGACTGGATAACATTCAGGCTTGGGCTGATAAGTTGCAATAAGTACAAGCACTACACCAGTGCCAGGCAATGACCATCTCCAACAAGAGAGAATCTAACCTTCTCCCATTGAGATTCGATGGCTTTACCATCGCTGAATCCCCCACCATCAACATCCTGCGGGGTTACCATTGACTATAAACTTAAGTAGACCAGCCATATTAAAACTGTGGCTACAATAGCTAGTCAGAGGCTGGGAATTCTGCAGAGAGTAACTCATCTCCTGACTCCACAAAAACTGTCCACCGTCTACAAGGCACAAGTCAGGAGTGTGATGAAATACTTTCTGCTTGCCTGGATCAGTGTAGCTCCAACAACATCCAAGAAGTTCAACAGATTCCAAGACAAAGCAGCCCACTTGATTGACACCCCATCCACCACCTTAAATATTCATTTCCTCCACGCACAGTGGCAGCAGTGTATACCATATACAAGATAAACTGCAGCAACTCACCAAGGCTCCTTTGACAGCACCTTCCAAGCCTGTGACCTCTACCATTTAGAAGGTCAAGGGCAGCAGATGCCTGCAAATACCACCACCTGCAAGTTCTCCTCTAAGCCACTCAATATCCTGACTTGGAGAGATGGCACCGTTCCTTCACTATTGCTGGGTCAAAATCCTGAAACACCTTCCCTAACAGCATTGTGGGTGTACCTACATCAGATGGTCTTCAGTGATGCTCACAGCCCATGAAAGAACATAAAATAAAGAAAAAGTGTAGGAACAATTTAAACTTTGAGCCTTATTCCTTCATGTAATAAATTTCTGTTAGAGATTTTTAAAAATAATTTAATTTCCTTTCTTACTTTTTCTTTCTATCTCTTTTCTCTCCCTCTCTTAATCCAATGTAACATGTTGTTTAAACACATAGGCTGTACAAAGATGAAAAAACAAGGTTCCTTTATTCCACCAGCATCAAAATTGTATAAACTGTCAAGGGAAAGCATAACTCCAAGAAACAACTATTTACATAGAATATTCATTGCTGATGTGCCAGCTGTGTCCTAGCCAGCGCCTTGGCTCCTAAGTGCAGCACTCACCAGATGTGTCCTTCTGCCCAGCTTCTGGCTGCAGTCCTGATCCCTTCTCTCTGCATGAAGCCTCTCAGACTCAGGGGTGCTGCCAGTCAGGCTGGCTAGCTCTCAATTCTCCTTCCTGCCATTTCAGGTACCCCCAGAGGCTTCTAGCTCCTGCCAAACTTTCATTCACAAGTCCTGGCTTTGTACTGGCTGCTTTCTCCCTCGGTTCACGGCCTCTGGCTCCACCCCTCAGTTTGTCTAAGGCACTGCTCCCTGCAGGAAGGGACTCATAGCGGTCAACCAGTTCCCCTGCTCGGTACTCTTCCCCACCATCGCCACGTGCTGCCAAAGGTCCCACTCCACCAATCTTTCATGTCCTCTTCAGTACTTAATTTGACTACAATTCACCCTCCCTCTCATTGATCTTGCATTTCTTTCTCAATCTTTAATTCTTATTAGTTGAGGAGATACACAGTTAGTCCTGTCGTTCATTGAGGTCCCAGATGTTCTTCGCCTTCGCCGCCCCGTTATCAGCTCACACTTGCAGCAAGTTATGGTGTTGCTGAAATTCAAGCTGAAGATTTCAGGAAAATGTTTAACTAACAGTGCATACCACAAGCTGTCCCACTCCAGTATGATTTTGTCCATTCAGCTTAGATAATAAATATTAGCCAAGACACTGGGAGAACTCCCCAACTTCCCTTTGAAGTAATGTTATGGCATATTTTACCTTTACCTGAGGAATCAAGCAGGACCTCACCCTAAAGACAGCAACTTTGATAGTGCAATACTCCTTTTCTACTACACAGGAGTGTCAGCCTGGACTATGTTTTTAAGGTCCTGGAGTGGAACTTGAACCCATGATCTTGTAATTCAGAGGCAAGGCAGCCCTTGCACGAAATGCACTTCCAGGCTTAAATCTAGCCAAATCTGTATGGATTACAGCAAACAGAACTCATGACTGATATTACACCAAAGGGCAGAACTTTTCGTCAGTTGGCGCAGTGGGCGGGCCCAATCGCAAGTGCGAAACTGACCACCTCCCGCGATCGGGCTCTGACCGCGATTTCACGCTGGCTGGGAGCCCTAGCGCTGCCGGGGTGGGGGACGGGAGGAGCGGGAGTGCTGAGGTGTGCGCATGCGTGGGGGAGGTGCGCAATGACAGTTCCCTGAAGCACAGAGATGCCTCAGGGAGCTGATGAATTTTGAATACAAAAATAAACTTTTAACATGTGATAAACATGTCCCCACATGTGACTCATTCACACCAAAAGGGACACGTAAAAAAGGATGTTAAAATTTTGTTTTAGTAAGCGCTGGAAACCTCATCCCGCCCGTGGTTGAGGTTTTGTTAAAAACACAAAGGTCGCCTGGCCCATTCGCCCTCCTGCCAACCGAACGGTTAAGCAAAATGCAGCTTAATTAATTACTTAAGGGTCGTAATAGGCTCCTTAATCGTCAGCTGGTGCACTGCCGCCTCTCGCACGCGCCTGCTGACCAAAAGATCACACAAGAGTGGACGATGACGTCGGGACACTCGCCAGACGTCATTGCGCACTATTTCACTCCCGTTCAGATGCGCACCTTCCTGCGGGATGAAAAATCCTGCCCAAAGTCTCCCAATAAAAGCAGGATTATTTCTCTGGCAAAATGTAGTAAGTGGAGAATAGTTACATAATAGAAATTGTAAAATCAATCCCAGTCACTTACAGCAGTAAATGACAGGGCAAATACCCATCATCTCCATCCTGGCTGGGACTTGTGGAGTCACTGTATACAGCCCCGGAAAGATTGATAGAGCTGGTTGAACTTGAGCCCAGACAGTATCCAGGAGTAAAAATAGACAGCCGCATGTAGTGAAGGCACAAGCCTGGCCAGAAGATACTGTCTGGAGTCAAAGGGCTTAAATTTCATTTCCGGGGCTCCACAGAAGCCTGTTGGGGGATTGTACTATCAGCCACTTCTGGCGTGACCTGCACAGCCCTCTTTTTTTAATTCATTCACATGGGCTTCGCTGGCTGGGCCAGCATTTATTACCCATCCCCAGTTGCCCTTGAGAAGCTGGTGGTGAGCTGCCTTCTTGAACCGCTGCAGTCCATGCGGTGTAGGTACACCCACAGTGCTGTTAGGGAGGGAGCTCCAGGATTTTGGCCCAGCAACAGTGAAGGGACGGTGATGTATTTCCAAGTCAGAATGGTGAGTGACTTGGAGGGGAACTTCCAGGTGGCGGTGTTCCCATCTATCTACTGCTCTTGACATGAGTTTGGAAGGCCCTAGTTGGGGCATGACTCCAGTTGTACGGCTCCTCCACATGTGTGACTTTGGATGTCTGATCAGTGTCATTAGCCACCGTTTGAGAGGATGGACTATGTCTCCCTATAGCCAGCCAGCCATCCAAGAGTGCAGAGGCTATGAACAGCCTTGGCACCTGGGTGTAACGTAAAATATACAAATCATGGCAGCTTCCATGATACCTGGCACAAACCTGCAGGATCTCGAGCTGGTGATCACATCTTATCTGAACAGAGAGTGGAATCCTTTTCGATTCACAAAGGCCTCCTTCTCTTCTACTAGTGCTTTGATGGGCACATGTGTGCAGTCAATGGCACCCTGAATCCTTGGAAATCCTGCTAAAGCTGCAAACCTCTGGCTCTCTCTGCTTGGCTGTCCTCACCTGTCTTGTAGTGAATAAAAATGTTTACCCTTTGGAACAGTGCACCTGTCACATATGATGCAGCTGTGCATTGCGGATTGTGATACTCGGCAAAGATCTCCCACAGACTCTGGGACAAACCCGAGGCATAAAAACTAAGGGCAACTGTGACCTTCAGTGCCACTAACATTGGGTGGCCACTGACACAGTTTGAGGCTACCTCAGGTCCTACCGTGTCACATATTGAGGTGACTGACTCCTTTAAGAGGCAGAGCTTTCTTCGGCACTGGACCTCAGTCATGTCAAGGTAGCTGAACTCAGCCTGTAGACTCTTCCGGGAGGGTATTGGTGCCTTCTCCTGCCCCTTTTACCTGCACCGCCTGCTGGCCTTCAACCTGTCGCTCTTGGCCTTGAGGGCAGACACTATTACGCTGTATGTGGCCAATTGGCCTCCTCTGCCTTCTTGCCCTCTCCTCCTCATCTGAGGAAGTCCTTGCAGCAGAGTAAACAATGCCCATCTCAAACCTGAATTATGTAGGGGCCTATCTGCAGACAGCCTCTGCAATGATTTAAGACTCCTAAAGTAATGTAAATGAACAAGATGCTTCACTAAATAGTCTGTAATGCACAGACTCACACCTCAATTTGAAACTTCTACCTCTTCACCTCTCTATTCCTCTGGCCCTTATATCCTGCCCTGGATCCAGAAAGTTGTAAAAGTGCCTCTCAAAATTGAACCTTTAATGGCCTTAATAGGCCCCTTCATTGATGCCAGGTGTCCTTCCAACCTTCACACACGCCCACCAAGCATAATCTCAGGTGGCCTGAGTCATGACTGCCAGGCGCCCACACGGGTCACGAAAATTTCTGGTCATCATTACTGAAGCTAGCTCCAGATTTTTATTAATTGAATTTAAATTCCAGCAGCTGCCATGGTGGCATTTGAACCCATGTCCAGTGGCTTTGGCCTCCCAATTGCTCATCCAGTGACATTACCACTATGCCACTGTCTCCCCTAGATTTGCCAGACAGTGTTGTTAAATCCTCAACCCGGTGGGGGGGGGGGGGGGGGTGCTGAGGATTAGGTGATCTGTTCACTCAAAGACTGGGATCTTATGGGGCGGTGGTGGTCCCATCCACCAGTCAGAATGTCGGGAACAATCCCACTTCCATCAGCCATAGAAGCCACAAGTGGGTTTTACGTTGCCTACAGCTAATCGCCTGTAGTGGTGGCCCCTCTGAGTCTGCATGTCCTGCCTCCAAGAGCTACAGGCAGAGGGCCAGGGGCTCTTCAGTTCCAATAATCAAGTGTGGTGACCGCTGCTTGGACTGCAGCAGGCCCCAGAGCAATGACCAGTGTAGGCAAGGAGTGCATGTAACTTGGGTCATGGGTCACTGGGGCCAATTAGGCAGGCCACAGCAAGGATGGGGGCAGAGTGGCAGGGATCAATCATGAGAACAGGGCAGTCTTCCAGCAGGTTGGCACTTGCCGCTGGGACCCGCGGGGAGGCCTCCAGGTTTTATTTGGCAGCCTCCCCACATAACGAGTTGCCCATCCATTGCTGGTACGATACCATTGGTGGTAGGAAGAGGTCCTTAAACGGTCAATAATTGCAGCCAAAGTCCTCCAAGTCCCTTGAGAGTTGACGTGTGGATGAGGCATGTGGGAATCTCACTGTGTATCAGGGTGGTGCCAAGTGATTAGGTGGCCAGCTGATCATTGTGCAAAGAATCACTTTCCTTCTGTCTGCAGGAGAAAAGGGTGCACAATGCAAGAGAGAGGGTGAAGACTGATGTAGATGTGCTGGACAACTGAGCCCTGACACCTACAGAGAAGGCAGTTCTTGACCTGGGCAGAGAGCAGGGCAGCCAGGATATATCAAATGATGGGATCGGAGTGCAGTGCGAAGAGAGTGAGGCGGCCTTCAGCCCAGTATCCACCACTGGGCAGAAAGGAAGTGTACATCAAGCATGGATGGGAGGAGGGAAAGAGAAGACCTTTGCCCTATTTTTTGTGTTCTTTCAAGCAGGTTTCTATACTCCGTAAGGACGGTTGCTGCCTTGACAGAGATTCTGCTGTTCACCTCTGAGAAGGGCGACAATGGTTTCTCAGAGACTTCGGCATCACATCATTCCCATGTTGGTGGGTATGTGCTCCTGACTCAATGCAGGGTCGCAAGCTGGAGAACACCTCACAAATGCTCATGAGCAGCTGATGGATGTTGTGACAGCCAAGGCTGATGGCAGTTGGAGAACTGTTGAGGTTGAGGGTAAGGCCCATGCTGAGCCTCAGGCTGATGCCAGGCACTTGGGGGTGTCGAAGCACATAGGCATCATGAGTTCTTCTGCGGAACCTGGCACGCATCTTCAGTGGTCGCATACCACATGCACATTGATTGAGTAGAACCCTGTCTATTTATGAAGGCCACAGGCTTGTCCAAGGGAGCTTTGATTGCCATGTGAGTGCAATTCATTACACTCTGCACCTGTGGAAAGCATGCAATGACCCTGAGTCCAATAGATCTCTCTGTCTGATTATCAGGATTACACTGGTAATGGAACTATCGAGTCATCTTGAACAAAGAATTGGTGATTTCCTGGAATATCCCAGTGGATCTCTGGAAGGAGCTGTTGGAGATTAATCACACCAAGGCATCATTTCATAAGTGGAAACCCCATTTATTACTTGTGCACATGGGAGACAATACAATGAGAGCTACTGTACTGTTTCGTAGCAGAATACACGCAGACTTGTTAAAAGCATTTTTACAACCAATCAGTAAATTTTTCACGAACTTATCCGCTTATTTGCATAAGTTAACTGACCAATCCATGTTCTAGTAAATTTCCATTCCCCTCACAACAGACGTTGTGCTTACGCACATGCTTTTCTCAACCCTGATTACATTCGGCCTGGGAGAGAACAAAATGGAATGTCTCAGGGCTCATCCTACAACTGTGGTCAGACAAGATGGTATAGTTCTCAAGGCTGCAGTATTTTTCTCTTGGGCCTAGGCATATAATTCAACTTCTCCATTAATCCTTTTAACACTAAATAGGTTCCCTGTAGTTGCCTAGGCCACCACACTTCCCCCCTTTTGTCCTACAAGGACAATCCACCACCCTTAGCCAAGTTCTATGTATCCTAGCCACCGGGCTTCATCCTCAGTGGGGTCCTGATTCCTTAGGAGAGGGAGGGAATAGATAGCTGGCTTGCCACCAGGACTCTGGAGGCTCTGTAGTCGGCAGACAGAGCGGATGCAACAGAGGACGAGCTGGATAACAACATACAAAACAATGACTAGAGCAAGACCAATGACAAGGTATTTGAGGACAGTTTTAAAAAGGTCCCCAAACCACCCACCAATATTAGAGCACCACCCCCATCAGTCAAAGGATTTTTCCTGGGCAACTGCATGGAGGAGGCACACTTGGTCCTGAATGAAATGTACATCAGTCTCAATCCTCTGGTCCTTGTTAACGTAGAAGCAACATGTTTCATTACTAGCTGCACAGACTACCCCCTGCACTGCTAACAAGAAATTCAGGGCCACACTGGAGGACTATCCAGTTCTGGAGGACTACTTTGGAAAGGGATTTCGCTTCCAACTGCAGACTTTGAATGGCATCAACAGTCTTATTATCAATAAGTTCCATTGTAGCGGAAATATTAATAATGGTCTTTTCCAGCTCTGAGACCCCTAGACTTGGGATGAGGGCCCGGACAAATTTGTGGAATCCAGTGTTACGGGTAACAAGCGGGTTCCAGGTTGATCGTTTATGACGCCTCACAGGCCCTAGATGGTTGTGGAGAGAGTAGACGGTAAGGCTCTTGACCCCAAAGGCCTCAGGGACAATATAGCCAACGGTACAGGTGCCCGCCCAATCAACAGAGAGGGTGTTGTACGCCCTGTTTCTACAAAGCCAGAATGAGCCATTGCGGACAAGGGTAGGGTATCAAAAAGAGGAATTTTGGCAAAAGTTAAGCCGCTTGCAGACAAAAGAAGAATTCGTCTGGGCATACCAGTGAATGTGGCAGGTCTGACTGAGCCGCAACGCTCACAGGGGCAGCAAGTGGGGGCAACCGGACTGATTTTTGTAATTGCAAGGCCCAGATTCTTCAGTGTAGTAACCATAAGAGGTCCAAGTGGAGGTGGAATTATTTGAGGTAAGATTGTATGATCATTGACAATCACACCCACCCACATTAAAGTATGTGAGACTATCCTCAGACCTCAGGACCTGCGAAAGACATACCATCTCATTGGCCTTGCACTCCCAAAAGGTGGTGAAGAGTTCTCAAAATTCCCACATTTTCCATATTATCAACAAGGATATGACTTTTGGACTTTTATGGCAGAGGACCCAACTGCTGAGTTAAGTGTAGAACCCTGCAGACAGGAGGTATCCCATGAGGCATGGGACTGGACATGCCCAGGCTTGTTGAGTGCAGTGTGGATTGTTGCCTGTAACCAGACAACGAGAGGAGACGGAATACACATTCTTCCCTTTAAAACAATCAACACAGAGAAAGACTTCATATTACACGAAACTAAAGTCCATCAAAATCTTGCATAAATAATCGCTACTAACTACTAAGGCAGGAAGACAGCAAACAATGCAATTATGTGAACCCATCAATACTCCACATATACAATGGCTTTCAGTTTAAGACTAGCTACGGAGACAGGAAGACAACGATAAACATCATGTGAGCCCATTAAAAACAACGAGACAACAATCACCTGGGGAAGCCCACCAAAATCAGACAAAGAACTAACCTTGATTTGGATTGAGATAAATTCCAAAAAAAAAAACAGTATAACTGGGCCACCAGACACAGAAGGGTGAGCAGTTTTTGGAGGGTGAGCAGTTTTGGGGGCAGTTGAAGCAGAGTTTAAACAGGGAGAGATATCTGAGCCAAGCGGAGGGAGGAGATCTCACGGTGAGGGGCATGGGGTGGCAGGCTCAACCAAAGCCAACAAGGCTGCAACCGCAGCCCTCCACGAAGATCGACCACCCACAACCGCGCCCTACACCCAACTGAAGAACCTTCGCAGATTCCACAGACCAGGACCACGTGGGGACAGCAGGCCCCAGAGGACACAAAAAGCGTACCCCAAAACTGCAACTGGCATACCTGGCTGGATTTCGAACTGTCAAGGAACCCTGGTTGGTGAGCATGATCCCTGACCTCTCCTAGTTCAATCTGGTTAGGTTTTGGGGGGTGGGACAAGGGTAAGGGGATTAGTAGCATGATTTTCCCTCATTATGCCATGTGTTTCCCATTCTTAACTAAGTGTACTTTGTAGGTCTGTATAATCTCAGTGTAATCCTAATGTTAAAAGTTCATTTGTGACTTCAATAAACCCAGTTTTGTTTCTTGCACCAAAACCAGTTGTCTTCTGCACTTTGTCACAACCCCCAAATAAGTCCAAGGTCTAGAACCCAGGAAGCGGGAGCGATTTGGACCGCTCAGAAGTCGGAGGTGAAGCTGACACACCACCACCCCCTACAGTGGTCATAGGACCAGACTGGTTGTGGAACCGAAATCGGCCCTTCTGGTAGTTATAATCAGCAAGGTAGGCACAGGAACCCAATGGCAACTCACCCACCTGAGTACTACCATAGGTATAATTTCTCCTGATGCATAGCCAAGCCGGCCCCTTAACAACCACAAAGGTGGGCTCCCGTCTCCAAATGGGCCTTCGATGAATGAAGGCCCCTGTATTACCTAGAGACCATGTGGAATCTGAGGGGAAAGCCAGAAAATGCATTGCTGAGGAGGAGGGGTTAACAGGAAAATGAGTACAAATCCAACATTTAGTTCGATTAACTTGCGAGGCTACGGCCTACATTTGTTGAACCGCAGAATTGGTAGTCCATGCCCCCGCAGGGACCACACGGGACAGGATCCAAATCAGAGTCAACATTCTGACGGCTCAGTTAAAGTTCCTGTACAAGCATTTCCGTCCGAGGTCAGCGTCCGCTTGACGTGCAAGGCATGGGTCCACAAGGGTCATCCTTCAACCTTCACGGCTGTATGGGTGGTGAGCAGGACTTGGAAAGGCCCCTCCCATCGAGGTTCTAAACAGTTCTTTCTCCTGAAGGCCTTTACCAGGACTAGGTTCCCAGGCTGATATTGATGGCAGTCTAAAATGGTGGGCTTTTACTGAGCTTCTACTACCTGTGTATGCAAGTTTTTGAGAGAATTAGTAAGTGCTATACAGTATATAATCATCCCCTCATCCATAGCATGGATGTCCATTTCCCTAGCAGACAAAGGTGAGGCCACTGGGAAGCACATAGGACGTCCCATTACAACTTCATAAGGAGAGAGGGAGGTTGTACGGTTCGGGTGAGAGCGCATAGTCATAAGCACCAAGAGTAGAGCTTCAGGCCATTTCAAACCAGTTTCTTCACATAATTTAGCTAGTTTGTTTTTCAGAATACCGTTTTGTCTTTCCACTGCCCCAGTAGACTGGGGGTGGAATGGGCAGGAAAGGTGATGTTTGCATTGTAAGACCTTCAGCAGTTCCTTTATCACTTTAGCGATAAAATGAGGCCCATTATCACTTGATAAAATCTCTGGTATCCCAAACCTGGGTATGTATTCACGTAACAACAATTTTGCAACAATAATAGCATCATTCCGTCGGGTGGGATACACCTCCACCCATCGCGAGAACAAACATACTATAACTAAAACATAATTATATCCCATACATTTAGGCATTTGTATAAAGTCCATTTGTAGGTGTACAAACAGGCTCCATGGCTGGGGTCCCGTAGCAGCAGTCACCATGGGCATCTTGCCTGGGTTATGTCATTGACAAAGCTGACGTGAAGCTGTTTTAGCTGCCATGGCAAAAAACCCAGGCGCAAACCACATCTGCTGTGCCATTCTGCTCATCCCCCCCTTTGCCCGCATGGGTAAATGAATGTAACATGCAGGCAATCCAGGGCAGGAGTGAAACAGGGACAACTGCATGGCCATCAAAAGAAATCCAGAGGCCACCAGAGCGTTGTGTGCACGATGCTTGAGTCCAACTGTGTTGTTCATGGGGAGATGCCTGTGACTGCAAGTGAATAAGATCAGTTGGACTAGCTACAGGAGAGGGGGTTGCAGCCTGATAACAAAGGTGAACCACAGACCCAGTGAGATCAGCCGCGGCTGTACGGGTGGCACGATCAGCCCTATCATTACCTTGAGAAACAAAATCATTGCCCTGTGTATGGGCAGAGCATTTAATAACAGCAAGGGAGGAGGGGAGCTGGATAGCCGTTAAAAGATTAGCGATGAGCTGCCCATGGCGGATGAGGGTTCCTGCTGATGTGAGGAATCTCTGGAGTTTCCAAAATTGCCCAAAGTCATGTGTCACGCCGAAAGCGTATTGAGAGTCGGTATAGATATTGACCAATTCTTTGGCAGCAAATATGCAGGCTCTGTAAGGGCGAAAAGTTCAGAGGCCTGGGCAGAGCAGGACGGATGGAGATGAGCTGCTTCAATAACAGAGTAAGAGTCACAAATAGCATAACCGGTAAGTAAATCGCCACTTGGTGATCGAGTAGAGGAGCCATCGACAAAAAGAATGAGGTCGGGATTTAACAGGGAGTGATCCTGCAGATCTGGGTAAGGTAGAGTGGAGTGCTGGACAATAGTGGAGCAATCATGAGGCTCGCCGTCTTCCTCCTTGGGTAACAGGGTAGCGGGGTTGAGAGTGGTGCATCGTACAATAGTCAATGAGGGATCCCCTAAAAGGGCTGTTTCATATCGGGTGACACGGGCAGCGGTAAGGTGTTGGGTAGCCTAATGATTAAGGAGAGCTGCAACTGCATGGGGAACATGTAGAACAACAGGGCACCCTAGGGTAAGGGACTGGGCAGCAATGACAGCAAGGTAGGCTGCCGCAAGGGAGTGAATACAGGAGGGATAACCGCGTGCAACAGGATCTAAGCGAGTACTGTAACAAGCAACTGGTCGTTGGGCAACCCCATGGGACTGGGTAAGCACTCCCTGTGAAAAGCCGCAACTAAGGTTTAGTATAATCTGGAAGGCCCAGGGCGGGGGCAGAAATAAGAGCTGCCTTGAGAGCCGCAAAAGCGGCTTGGGAGTCTGACTCCCAAGCAAGGTCCTCAGGGGCAGAAGGGAGGGCAAGATCCTGCAAGGGCCTAGTGAGCTCCGCATAATTAAGGATCCACTGTCGACAATACCCCGTTATACCAAGAAAATGAGTCAGACCCTTTTTAGCGCAGGGGAGGGGAAGGGAGATAATGCTGTCGACACGGCGTTTGGATAGGAGTCAAGCGGGGCCATCAAGAACATGGCCCAAATACTCAACATGGGATCAACAAAACTGTAACTTTTCATGGGGGCCTTCTGGCCCTTATGGGCTAAGGCTTTCAAAAGAGTGAGGGAGTCGTCGAGACAAGTCTGCTCAGATGGAGATCAAAGGAGCAAATCATTGACGTACTGGAGGAGAGTAGAACCTTGGGGGAAGGAGACATCGGTGAGATCAGCCTGCAGGGCACAGGAGAAAATGGTCGGGCTCTCCGTATACCCTGGGGCAACCGGGTCCATGTATACTGAGTACTGTAAAAGGTGAAAGCGAAGAGAAACTGAGAGTCAGGGTGTACGGGTATGGAGAAAAAGGCTCCACAGAGGTCAACAACCGTATAACAAGTGGAATTAGGGGGAACACAGGTAAGTATGGTAGCCGGGTTAGTCACTACTGGATAGGCCGGGATCACACAAGCATTTACCGCCCGCAAGTCCTGGAAAAACACCAGGTATTCTTGCCTGGCTTCCGCACGGGGAGTATAGGAATGTTGCAGGGGCTAACAGTGGGAACAACAACACTGGAGTTTAAAAGGTCTTGGAGGACAGGCTTTATGCCTTCCATCGCTTCAGGATTAAGAGGGTATTGAGCTTTCCGAGGGAGGGGTTTAGTGGGATCCAAACGCACCCAAAACAGTTCTGCTGATAATACTCGACCAACATCATTAGGACCTTGTGCCCACAAGGTTTCAGGGATAAATATCAAGGCATCAGGGGAACCTGTGGTTACGCTGCCTGGAGCACGGTGCTGAAAATAGGCAGGATATTCAAGGGGCACAGAGGGAAAAAATTGGATGGCCTGATCATAGATATTCAGGTAGCCGTCCATCAATTCCACAGATGATTGGGGATCTGTGCACTGAAGGCGGTACACCATAGGACCAAGGTCCCTGGCCTGATACCCAGCGGAGACGCAGAGGGTAACATGAGGCGCAACATCCCGGGCATGAAAAAGTGATTGGGCAGCTGGAGGAAGGGACACAGAGCTAGCAACTCCTTCAGGTCCGACACAAAGGGAAGATATAGAAAGAACATAACACTCACCCAGATGGCCTGTTATCTCACGGGCATACTGATGATCTGAGCAGGCAGAGTAGTGCGCTGTACAGTGAAGATCCCGAAGCCAGTATTGCAGGGGCAGGTGGATGGTTATCACGGCAGAAACACGGTCAGAAGCTGGAGTAGCACAGTTTTGAGTTTATCGGATAAATCACAATGTCCGAAATTCCACCACCAAATGTGAGGATGACGCGAAATATCTTCCTGTAGAAGGCCGATGACTGTGGAGTAAGTAGACTCGGGAACTTGAAGAGTGACAGAATTATTAGAGCAGTCTAAGGTACAACCGAGTTTGTAGAGGAGATCACGACCCAAAAGATTAACTGGGACGTCGACCCCAAGGAGGAATCGATGGGATCCTTTTCTTCCGTTCAGGTCAATGGTCACTTCTTCAGAAATTGGCAGTGAAAGCAGTTGTCCCGAGACCTCGACGACAGAAATGGAATCCCTAGAGGGGATGACATCAGGAGCCTCGACAGGCTGAAGGGTAGAATAAGTCGTCCAGTAGCGATAAGAAAATTCAAGAGACGGCCATTAACAGACAAAGGGATAGTGGGTTCCTCAACAGTATTGAGAGGTAAAAGGATGTGGCAACTCCATTGTGTCGTACCACCAAATGGATTAGCTACCGAGTAGGGATTCGGTTGAGGGGCAGGGTAGGGGCTCGGTTGAGGGGCAGGGTAGGGGTTCGGTTGAGGGGCAGTGTAGGGGTTCGGTTGAGGGGCAGGGTAGGGGATCAGTTGAGGGGCAAGGTAGGGGTTTGGTTGAGGGTCAGGTGCCAGCGCCTGCTGAGGTGCCGCCAGTGCCGGAGCTGCAGGCGGCCGAAGGCAGGTACGAGCCCAATGACCCTCCTGGCCGCAGTTGAAACAATTTAAGTGGCCACTCCCTTTTGGTCCCACCCAACGGCCTCTTCCCCTCCCTCACCATCGATTCCCCTGGGCACCCTGTTGCCAATTAGGCTGCTACATATTCTGAGGCCACATAACAGGTTGGGGCTGCCAATTATAAAAGTTGGGCAGCTGAGAGGCTAATTGAGGGGTAGTGTAAAATATGGGGGTCGGGGCAAGCACAGGTGCTGCGAGTGGAGCTGCAAGCGGAGGCACGATGGTCGGCGCCGCCACTGGAGGCGTTGCTACTGGTGCTGCTGGATCATCTAGCACTGGTGCCATTATTCCTTTCTTTGGGGGTTTCTGGCATTGGTTCAATTGGCGCTCACAATGTTGGAGGGTGCTAATGACTTCTTGAAGATTTTCCTTACCTTCCCACCCAATACAAGTAAGGGTAAAGGCTATCTTAAGACCAGGCTGCAACCCCTGTACATTAACAAGCATTAACAAGAGCCGGAACGGAATCCTGAGGATTAACACCAGAACATTTTACAAAAATAGTATGAAATCGTTCAACATAATCACAAACATCCTCATCAGGTTTTTGCACTGTGCTGTGGATTTTGTGCCAATCAACTATGTCAGGGAAAGCCTTCCGCATGGCCGCACAAATGCGCTGCCAGAGTTGTGTCTCCTGATCCACAATAAGAGGGTCAGGGCCAGGTGGTGGCCACTCACAGTTTTCCTGAATTGGTCGCCAACACTGGGTACCCAGACAAATTTCAAGAAGCATATCTATATCTTTACAATTGGGGTTATGACATTTGCGGAGAATTTCGAGTTTCTGTATAAACTTCTCAACTCCATCTTTAGGGGCGGGGGTGGATTCAACAATTGCTCGTAATTTGGAAGGCGTCCATGGACGGTAGACTTGCATCTGACCTCCTGCAGGGTTAGGGTATGTTCTCATTGGCATCTGCGTCGTGGCGCCGGAGGATGAAGGGTTGGTTAGGAGGGCTGAATCCGAGTTCCGTCTCCGTTGAGAGCAGGATCGGGTTTGTACACCGGTAGTACTATCAGGTTCTAACATGCCCCTAGAAGGCGGCAGAGCCAGCGGGGCAGCCGCAGCTGAGGGTTGAACCTGTTCATGATCATCATAAGGAGGAAGGGACCGGTAGACAAGCCAGTCCCATTCACTGAGCTCATCATCGGATGACAGAGGCGCTGGGGGCTGCGCGGTTCGCTGTGCGACCAGGATCCTGGATTTCCCTGTGTTATTGACTTGCTTTCGCTTTTTCTCACATTCTTGACTCCTTTTCCTCGACTCATCTGCCCGCTTCTGTGTTTCATCCTTTCACTGGACATACGCAGGCCAACCTACCTTCTTCTTACCCAACTTTTCTACCTCCCTTAAAACATATGCTAAGCGTACAATTCTGTCCCGATTAAAAGTTCCATATGGTGGGAAGCTCTCTCCTTTACCTTGGGTCCACTTAGCCCATTCAGAAACATGTTGGACACTTTCAGGTCCATAATGGATATACATATAAGCATTTGGGGTTCCCTTTGAAGGGGGAACCTGGGGTTTCTTTGATGCCATATTAAGCATTTTCAATCTAATAACTAAAAAAAACCAAAAGGCCAGCCTTTGGCAGGTCCTCGACCCTCAATCTACTACTAAGGTACTTTCACCAATCAGTCCACTCACGCTCAAGGGGTCCCGGACCCCAAGCCGCAATCACGCACACACACACTCAGTACCAACTCCTGGGGCTACCGACCCCAAGTATATTCTAAACCTAAACTCCAGAGGCTACCAACCTCGAGTATATTCTGGCCAGAGCATTCCCGGACCGTGACAACTAATCTCCTAAATACTTAAATAATGACTTACCCTAAGAGTCAGCCACAGGCAGGCGAAGGCAGATCACGGGTCAACGAACCCCAGAAGCCCAAATCGGGCTGCCGCAGACTGAGGAGTCCTTGAACAATGAAGTCCTAACGCTGGTGCTCCGTGACCCAACCCTAGGGCTTAGTCATCTCGGTGGAACCTCCAAGAAACTGTCAGAGATTAATCACACCAAGGCATCATTTTGTATGTAGAAACCCCATTTATTACTTGTGCACAAGGGAGACAATACAATGAGAGCCACTGTACCGTCTCATAGCAGAATACATGCAGACCTGTTAAAAGCATTTTTACAGCCAATCAGTAAATTTTGCACAAACCTATCCGCTTATTTGCATAAGTTAACTGACCAATCCATGTTCCAGTAAATTTCCATTCCCCTCACAACAGATGTTGTGCTTATGCACATGCTTTTCTCAACCCTGATTACATTCGGCCTGGGAGAGAACAAGATGGAATATCTCGGGGCTCATCCTACAACTGTGGTCAGACAAGATGGTATTGTTCTCAAGGCTGCAGTATTTTTCTCTTGGGCCTAGGCATATAATTCAACTTTTCCATTAGCCCTTTTAGCACTAAATGGGTTCCCTGTAGTTGCCTAGGCCGCCACAGAGACAGCTGCATAGAAATTCAATGCAGGCTTGACATTTAGCACTGATGGCATTGGTTACCTACTGTCCCTTGGGCCACAGGTCATCCTGCAGGACAGGTTGGTAACTGCCTCCCTTGGCAGCCTTAGTCCTCATTTGCACTGGTGCTCCGACATCATGCAAGTCTGGAAAATTCTGGGATGCAGTGTGCCTCACCTTGGAATTTGTTCCTGCTGTCGCTCTCCTTGGCGCCTTTCTGGGACCTGTCCAGCCGCTATTGGCCATCTTGCTGCTGCGGCAGCATTGGTGCCTCTGGTGCCTGGTCCACTCTCCCTCTGTGTCACTCCTCCTCCGTTTGTGGGTCCAGGAGGAATGGGTGGATGAGTCCCATGTCAGCTTCAATCCCTCTTCACTGGTTGCAGCCCTTACATAAGATGTCCTCCAGTGGATCTCAGGCCTTCCTGATCCACCTGGCATCTGTGGCATTGTGCTTCTGCTTGCCATGCTGAGAAGTGCCTACCCCTAACAAGTACCTCTCAGCATCTCTGAGCTGCCCCTCAGCTTGGTGATTGCAATGGCCTCCTTCTTCCTTTTGGCAAAAATTTCCACTCCAATGGAAGGCAGTTCCACAGAAGCTGACCTTCCCCTCAGAGCCTATTTTTTATTCATTCACAGGATGTTGCTGGCTAGGCCAGCATTTATTGCCCATCCCTAATTGCCCATGAGAAGGTGGTGGTAAGCCACCCTCTTAAACTGTTGCAGTCCATGTGGTGTAGGTACACCCACAGTGCTGTTTGGAAGGGAGTTCCAGGATTTTGACCCAGTAACAGTGAAGGAACAGCACCATAGTTCCAAGTCAGGTTGGTCAGTGGCTTGGAGGGGAATTTGCAGTTGACAGTGTTCCCATGCATCTGCTGCCCTTGATGCAGGTTTGGAAGGTGTTGTCATAGGAGCGTTAATGAGTTGCTGCAGTGCATCTTGTAGATGGTACACACTGCTGCCACTGTGCGTCGGTGATGGAGGGAGTGAATGTTTGTGGATGTGGTGCCAATCAAGTGGGCTGCTTTGTCCTGAAGCCTCGCCTGGCAGCCCGATTCCCACACACCTGTATGTTTAACTCGCAAGATATCATTAAATTCATTCACTTACATGCAACTAACTCATAACTACTGCTTTGACTAGCTCAATTGGCTTCCCGCCGCTTCCCTGTGAAATCATTGCCTCCATGACACCAGCATAATGTGGCCCAGAATTTCCAGCATCAGATTTCCAAGACAGTGCCTCCCATGTGATTCTACAGCCTCCGCCTCACTTCCCACTCCCCACACTATCAGCCTCAATTAAATCTGCCCAAGGTGTATCTGCTGCCCATCTCCAATGGAACCACCACAGGCAGGTTGTGGATTGCAACTTTCAGGCCCAGGTATCAGAGTAAACCAAATTCTACTTGCTCGATTAATTCCTTTAATATAGATTGTTATGGTTTATATTGTAACAACATTTGTTGTCAAGACCAATATAGGAACAGGGGTAGGTCATGTGGCAACATAGGAACAAGGGTAGGCCATTCAGCCCATTGATCCTTTTACATCATGCAACATAGTAACTAACAATGAATTTTGGTTTGAAAAATTTCACCGTTCAGGGGGACTGACTTGGGAGCTGATCAGTGAGTTTATCTGGGTATAGTCCAAGAATCCTTTGATGTAACAAACTAAACCGTACAGTAAATCTATTCAGTTGCTGTGCACAGATCATTAAATACTGGATTATGTGGGATTTTTGTTTCAAATAAGTATGCAAAATCCAATTTTGAATCCACTAGATGGAGCACTTGCTTTGTTGCTTTATCCAGCTTTAATTCACAAATAGTTGTCTTGTTTAAAAAAAAAGTTACAAGAATTTTGAAGGATTTTGATAGAGTAAATAAGGAGAAACTGTTTCCACTAGTAGGAGGGTTGGCAACCAGAGGACACAGATTTAAGATAATTGACAAAAGAATTAGGGAGAAAATAAGATGATTTTTATTTAAACAGTGAATTGTGCTGTCTGGATGCAGTGTCAGAAGGGTGGACGCAGAATCAATTGCAACATTCGAAGGAATTGGATAAATGGTTGAAAGGGAAAAAATTTGCAGGGCTATCCGAAAAAAGCAGGGAAAGTGGTTTTATATTTTTGAAAGTGTGTTGCATGATTCTATGAATAGCAAATAAAAAGTATATTCACCTTTCACTATACATTATCCCTCTCTCCATCATATTTAAATCTTGTCATGTAAACCTAATATATATTCCGAAATGTTGAAAGTCAGCAGATATTTTCAAAAATACAATTTGCTTATACATTTAGGATAGCTCTGATTTATCATTCAGTGGGCTACATGAGCTATGTAACATAGTGCTATAAAGAAGCATAGGCTAGAATTTTACTCCCCCCACTCACCCCTCCCGGGGGCAAGATGGTCGGCAGAGAGGACCGTAAAATCGGGTGACATGGCCTGCCATCTACCCTCACACCGGTACATTTTTAACCAGCTGGGGAGATGCGGGCAGCCCACTCACCCGTAGGCCAATTGAGCCTTTAAGTGCCTCCTCATGTTGCCACTTGGATTTTACTCATGTTTGGGGAGGCTGATGTGAAGTGTTCAGCCCACCAGGTGAAACCTGGTGTACTGGTGGCCGGGCAAGGAACAGATGCCTCCTTTTCATGTCCCCTGTTCCCACTGAAGGCCATACCTGCCTCCCCACCACCACCACCCCACAACAGTAATTCTCCCCCCACCAAGTTTTCCCCTCCCCTCCTGCCCTGACAGTCCCAGACCCCTACTCTCTTCACTGAGGCCTGCCTGCCAACCAGGCACTGACGAGATCCCAGACTTACCTTTAAGCCCATCTGCATCAATGCACATCTCCTTCTGGGACTGCCTGCAGTCCCAGCAGCGGCCATCACTCTGAAGCACTGCTCTGACAAGAAAGCTGCCAGTCACTTGATTGACCGGCAGCTCTCAGAGGCAGGATTTACTCCCTAACGAGGGGCAGAAGGCCTCACCAATTATGACTGCGAGCTGATCTAGCCGAGCAGGGATTGGCTCAATGGGGACCCCACCCCCAGCATAAAATGCAGCCTATAGGAACAGGAATAGGCTATTCAGTCCCTCGAGCCCATTCAGTTAGAGCATGGCTGACCTGTACTTCAACTCCAATAAACCGCCTTAGCTCCATATCCCTTGAATGCCCTGACCTAACAAAAATCTGCACATTTCAGTCTTGAAAGTTTTAATTGTCCCAGCATGCATGACCATCCAAATATTCACTACTCTTTGTGTGAAAAAAACGTGGTTTTACAAGGAGGCCATTTGGCCCCTTGTATCTGTGCTGGCTCTCTGCAAGAGGAATTCAGCACCCAGTGTTAGGAATAAGTACTGTACACATCAATGTTACTATATTTCAGGATCATTACAGCTCCAGTATATGAGGAAATGCAATCACTCTATCATACCCCAATTTTTAATGCTGTGTTTTAGTTTGTTCAAATGGTATATATACTCCAGAAATCACATTGTAGACATTTTGGTACTCAGTTATGCTGAGCATAGCATGACCCACTCAAGGTGAATTTATTTAGAAGGGTCGTACGGACTCGAAATGTTAACTTTGCTTTTCTCTCTCCACAGATGCTGTCAGACCTGCTGAGTTTTTCCAGCATTTTCTGTTTTTGCTTCAGATTTCCAGCATCCACTGTATTTTGCCTTTATCAAGGTGAATTTATTTCAACTCCAATGCAACATCCAAAGTCAACAATGCCCAGAGCCTTTGCATCCCATGACACTGCAATTTGTGTTTACCTAGGGTTTCCAACCCCCCCCCCAGTATTGTCCCAGAGTCTCCAGGAAATAAAGGTTAATCTCCTGGACATTGCTTGAGCAACTTGGGAGGAAAGTTGTAGGAGCATTAAAATAATTGTTTTTCTCACTTCCTTTGTTTATTAGCTACAAAAAATATTGGAGATGGGAGTACGATGGGAGATGGGATGAAACTTTAAAGATTATGTCCAACTAAAACTGGCAATCATATGCTTATCTAAATGTTGAAATCCAAACACAAAATGCACCATGGGAATATACAATAGAGTGAAATTTCCACTGTGGGTTCTCCTGGTCATTCATTATTGTATTGCTGGGAGATACATAAAAAAGTCATAGAAATAATGTAAATGGCTCTCTGTGGATCCTCTGGCATGGGGAGATATGCTGTGGTGAATCAGAGAACTGCCAACAAAGTTAATAGCAAACTCTATCCTCTGCAGCATTGGTCCAGACCTCTGGATTGTTTGTCTAGCAACGTAACCAATGCATTTCCACACCCTCTGAGCATCTTTGTGCCATGTGTCAATGTGTTTTTAGAAACGCTCATTTCCACACAGCTGTTAACCGATGTGTGCGTGAATAAGCTAGCAACTAAGACTGGTACACAGTACAAAATATCTTTCGAAGTTGATGTCAACACCAAAGAATGATTACAAAATAGGAGGAGGCCATTTGGCCCCTTGTATTTGTGCTGGCTCTCTGCAAGAGGAACTCAGCTGGTCTCACTTCCCCTGCCCCTCCCAGTAGCCTTGCAAATTTTTCCTTTCTGATGTTTATCCAATTTCCTTTTGAAAGCCATGATTGAATCTGCCACCACCCACATTCTTATGCAGTGCAATCCAGCTCCTAAACACTCGCTATTTAAAAAAATCCTCCTGCTGTGATGACCCTTTGACCTGAAGCAGTACTGTAAGAAATATTTGTAATTTCTTTAAAATGTCTATGGAATCTGCAATTGTTTTTAAGAATGTTTGAAAAGGACTTTCAAGAGTTTGCAATTGCAAATTGTAGTTTTCTTTGATAAGGAGAAATACTGGTCCATGTGACCTGGTGATCCTTGACCAGAAAGCAGTACCAACAGGGCAGCAGTTAAGAAAGAGGTCATTTGGCTGGCAGACAGAAAGGAGAACTACAAGCAAAAAAAGCTGGAGGGTGAAGGTGACCAGCAACAGAGGTAGACATGAAGAGAAAATAGAGACAGAGGAACACAAAGAATTCTTGTGAGAAGCAGAAGCAAATCACTCTCAGGAAGAGTGTTTTTCTGTTTGGCAGAAAATGAGTCAGGAGTTCTTAGAGACACTAGAGGCAGGCTAAAAATGACTAACACCCAGGAAGCTGTGTGAATAGCTCAGAGATGCTAAAGAGTTGGGTGTTTCCCAGGAGTGGCTAAACCATGAATCAAGGTGTTATTGATTGGTTGGTTGAAAAGGATTTCTGGAAAGCTTCACCATCAGGACTGTCGTTCCCCGAGGGAGAAAGGGTTCATAGAAGTGTGTCTTGCTGATAATTGTACCCATGAAACTCAAAGGTGAAAGCTATTGTTGAACAAGACTCCTGACCTAGAATAAGAACAGCATATTGTAGAATTGTGCAGCTACGTAGTGCCACATTTGTGCAGGGAGTGATGTAAATGCTTGTGATTGTGTAAGGCTATCTTTGTTTTATTGACTTTTCAAAGTGAAATTTACCTTTTTTATTTGAAGTGTTACTTGCCTGTTAATTCATGTGTAATTTGCATTGGTTCTGACTTATGTTAAAGTAAAAGCTACAATAAGTAGAATCTTGTTACTAATTTCTTCATTTGAGAGATACTCAGTAAATTTGGTTATTTTGGTTTATGGTTTCCCCACAGGCCAATAACTCAATGGTTCATTCGCCAATCAGTGACCTTTGGCCCTCAATCTTTCTGCCAATGGGAACAGTTTCTTTCTATCTACTACTCTGTCTCAATTTTGAACACTTATCAAACCTCCTCTCAATCCTCTCTACTTTTAAAGAGAACAATCCCAACTTCTCCAATCTATTCACGTAACTGAAGTTATCCTCATCCCTGGAATCATTCTCATAAATCTATTCACCGCTGTCTCTAAAGCCTTCATAGCATTGTACATAAAGTACATAATGCTCCAGTTGAGGCAGTACCAGTGTTTTACAATGGGTCATCAAAATATCCTCACATTTGTTATCTATGCCTCTATTTATAAAACCCAGGAACCTCTATGCCTTTAAATCATTTTTTCAATGTCCTCTGACATCTTCAACAATTTGTATACAAATAACCCCAGGTCTCTCTGTTCCAGTACCTCCTTTAGAAGTGTACTCTTTATATTGCTTCTCCTCGCTCTTCCTACCAAAATGTATCATTTCACACTCCTCTGCATTAAATTTAATTTGCCAGTGCCTGCCTAATCCATCAGCCTGTCAATGTCCTTTCGAAATCCATCGCTATCCTCCTTACTGTTCACAATACTTCTAAGTTTTGTGTCATCTGCAAATTTTTAAATTGCGTCCTGCACACCCAAGTCTGCATGATTAATATAGATCTTGAAAAGCAGTGGTCCCAGTACCAAATCCTGGGGGACACCATTGTATGCTTCCTCCAGTCTGGAAAACAATTGTTTACCATTAGTCTCACACAGCCAGCTTTGTATCTGTCCCTGTCCTTTTTATTCCATGATCTTCAACTTTGCTGGCTTGCCTATTATGTGGCACTTTATCCAATGCTTTTTGTAAGTCTATGTACACCACATTAACTGTTTTAGCCTCATCAAACCTCTCTGTTACCTCATCACAAAACTCAAAGTTGGTTAAACACAATTGGCCTTTAACAAATTGGTACTGGCTTTCCTTAATTAATCCACATTTGTTCGAATGACTATTCATTTAATCCTGGATTATTGTTTCTGAAGACTTTCTCACCACCATGGTTAAACTGACTGGCCTATAGTTTCTGGGTTTACCATTATACCCTTTTTGAACAGGAGTGTAACATTTGCAATGCTCCAGTCCACTGGCATCACCCCTGTATGTAAGGTTAGGAAGATTATGGCCAGTATCTCCATACTTGCCTCAGCATCCTTGGATGCATCCATCCAGTCTTGGTGACTTATCAGCTTTAAGTACAGCCAGCTTTTCTCACACTTTCTCAATCAGTTTTTAGCCCATCCAGTATCTCAACCACCTCTTTCAATATGACTTTGCAGTACCTATGGTTGTGAAAGGTGCTAAAGAAATGCAAGTGCTTCTTCCTAGCATCTTGCACATTCCAGATTTCCATCATTGCATCATTAGTAGTTCTGCCTTCAGTTATCTAGGCTCTAAGCTCTGGAACTTCCAAGTTAAACCTCTCCGTCTCTCTATCACCTCTGTCTCCTCCTTTAAGACACTCCTTAAAATCTACCTCTTTGACTAAGCTTTTGATCACCTGTCCTAATATGTCATTATGTGGTTTGATATCAAATTTTATTTGAAGATGCTTCTGTGAAGTGCCGCAGGGCATTTGACTACATTAAAAGGTGCTATATAAATGGAGGTAATAGTTGTTATAATTAGGAAAGAACTCAGAATTATACAGTACAGGAGGTCTCATTTTGAAATTCACTGAGTAATAATAAGTACAGATGATAACTACATTCTCACTCAAATTTTAACAAATTTCTGCCAAAATACATTTTCTTTAATGTTAGGGCTTTCATTGCACACACATTTAAATCAATAGAGTTCTGTGAAAATTCCATTATGGAATGAACTTTACTTGGGGGTCCATTCACAGACCCATTCCACAGAGCTCGGGGCATTTTCATTCTCCTCAGCTGTATCCACAATGTGTTTAATCATATGCCAAAAGTTCCTGAAAGAGAGTGTGATACTTCCATCAGAAAAATATTTAGAACGAATATAAACTCCTACTCTATCAAATTTTCAGCTTATTTTTATTAACACGAATATAGTTTTAGTGTTCTCTACGTATCTGAGGCCTCCTAGGTTATGAGAAGTTATTTACTTATTAGGCAACAGTTCTGTATTATTTTATACCTGTGATATGGGTTTCACCAACTGAAGAAGCATAGATTTCAGAGGGTGATGGACACTTTCCTCATCCTACTTCTTTACGGAAGAACTGATTAGTTGGACTAAAATGGAAATATTTTTAAAATAGTCGCCCAGAAATTCAAGCATGTTCATTTTTATGCATGCAGGCAGCTGGAGGGAGAGATCCTGCGCCTGAATGGAGAAGCCCGATGCGCTCCTCATACTGGGCCTCGGGCCTCAACATCAGCCTGTCAGTGAAGAGGAATGAAACAGATTTGTTAAGGTTAATAGTTTCCTTTCTGGTTGAAAACTGACCATTTTGAATTGGCTGGTTGCTTTGTAGTGGGCAGTTTAGAATTGGAGTAGAAATTCCATTTACAGTGATCAAGCACCTTAGTTCACATTCATAACTATTAGCATAACAGGATATAATTATGGGATCACACTAATGTACTTATTGCACAAGGCCTACTGAAACAGAAAAGTTTTATCATATACAGTTAAAGCTAGTTCAATGACCTGACTACCAAATTCACTGATGGCAAAAATACTGAGTTTATTCCACTGTACAAGCATAAGGAAAATATATAATGAGAGATAGATACTCACTTTCTACCATCTTTGTTCACTTTAAGTTTAATAAGGGTTCTTTCTGTATAATTTTTCAGTGCCTAAAATCAGAAAGTTGGAAAATGCTTTTTATTTTTTACTCATGAATAAAACACTTTAAATAAAAGTGAATTATAAACCATATTATAGAAAAGAACTTGCATTTGGAAAGAGCCTTTCATGAATTCTGGATATCCCAAAGTGCTTTACAGCCAATGAACAGTCACTGTTATAATGTAGAAAGTGTGGCAACCAATTTGCACACAGCAAGCTCCCACAACAGCAATGTGGTAGTGACCAGATCATTTGTTTTGGGCATGTTAGTTGGGGGATAAAAATTGGCCAAGGGACAGGGAAAAACTCCCCTGCTCTTCTTCCACAATCACTGCTATGAAATCTTTTATGTCCACCTGAGAGAGCAAATGTGTCTCAGTTTAATATTTTATCCAAAAGATGACAGTACAGGGCTCCCTCAGTACTGCATTGAAATATCAGCCTGGTTTTAGATTTTTGTAATGGCACAGTTTTTGCTGGTTTAAAATTTCCGTGTGATTTTTTTAGTGCTCAACAAAAGGAGGCAATGGGGAATTGCCCATTCCAGTCACCCAGCATGAGCATCAAGCAAGTCAAATAAGCACAGGTCTTAAAGCTCCCTCTGCTCTGGTCAGGAAGCATGTTGCAACACCAATCTCAGAACAATCTCTGGTTGCACCAATATGAGGTTTTCCCATTCCTATGTCATCCAATTCTAAGGTGTGAATACAATGTGCAAGTACAGAATCACAGAATCATATGGTGTAGAAGAGGGCCATTCAACCCATCATGTCTGCACCGGCTCTACGGAACATTTTAACTTAGTGCCAATCTCCTGCCTTTTCCCTGTAACCCTGCACATTGTTTCTATTTAAATAATCATCCAATGCCCTTTTGAATGCCTCAATTGAACCTACCTCCCCCACACTTCCAGGCAGTGCATCCAAACCCTAACTACTCGCTGTGTGAAAAAGTTTTTAACTCACCTTGTATTTGCTTCTTTTGCACAACACTTTAAAACTGTGCCCTCTGGTTCTCGATCCGTTTATAAGCGGGAACAGTTTCTCCCTATCTATTCTGTCCAGGCCTCTCATGATTTTGAAAACTTGTATCAAGTCTCCTCTTAGCCTTCTCCTCTCCAAGGAAAACAGTCCCAACTTCTCCAATCTTTCCTCATAACTGAAGTGTCTCATCCCTGGAACTATTCTTGTAAACCTCTTCTGCAATCTCTCCAATGTGTTCACATCCTTTCTGTAGTGTGGTGCCCGGAACTGTACACAATACTCCAGCTGAGGTCTAACCAGTGTCTTACATAAAAGTTCATTATACCTACCTGCTCTTGTACTCTATGCCCCTATTAATGAAGCCTAGAATACTGTATGCTTTAGAAACAACTCTCTACCTGTCCTGCCACCTTTAATGACTTATGTACGTATACACCCAGGTCTCCCTGCTCCTGCACATCTTTAGAATAGTAACATGTTATACTGTCTCCCCATGTTCTTTGTACCAAAGTCTACCACCTCACACTTCTCCACATCGAACTACATCTGCCACCTATCTGCCCACTCCACCAATGTCCTTTTGAAGTTCTACACTGTCCTCCTCACAGTTTACAATTCTCCCAAGTTTTGTGTCATCCGCAAACTTTGAAACTGCACACCAAGATCTAGATCATATATATATCAGGAAAAGCAAGGGTACCAATACTGACGCCTGGGGAACTTCACTACAAACCTTCTTCCAGCCTGAAAAATACCCATTAACCATTACTCTTTGTTCCCTATCCCTCAGCCAATTTTGTATCCATTATGCTACTGCCCCTTTTGTTCCATGACCTGTAACTTTCCTCAAAAGTCTGTTGTGTGGCACTGTGTCGAAAGCCTTTTGGAAGTCCATATTCACTACATCAACAGCCTTGCCTCATCAACCATCTCTTTTACCATTTCAAAAAACTCCAAGTTAGTTAGACATGTTATTCCTTTAACAAATACATGATGACTCTTCCAATTCAATCCACATTTTTCCATGTGACTATTAATTCTATCCCAAATAATTGTTTCTAGAACTTTCCTCACCACTGAAGTTAAACTGACTGGTCTGTAATTGCAGGGCAGACCTTTACAAACGTTTTTGAACAAGGGCGTAATGTTTGCAATTCTCCAGTCCTCCGACACCTCCCCGGTGCCTCTCCTGTAATGATTTTTGGTCCACCTACAAGTCTCTGTCATCAGCCCCCTTCTTTTCTTTGGTGGCATAAATTCATAGGCATGATGTTACTTTCTATATGTATGTTGATGAGACATGGTTTTCCCATTCTGCACCACTCCTGGCTTGTCACCCACTAATGTGTTGTCTAATGGCTTAGTTGATATCAAGTGAATGAGAGCGTTGGGGCATTTTTCTAATTGATAATATGAACATATGAGGTAGGAGCATGAGTAGATGACTCGGCCCCTCGAGCCTGTTTTGCCATTCAATAAGATCATGGCTGATCTGATTGTAAGCTCAACTCCACATTCCCGCTTACCCCCGATAACCCTTCACCCCCTTGTTTATCAAGAATCTATTTACCTCTGCCTTAAAAATACTCAGAGTCTGCTTCCACCGCCTTTTGAGGATGAGAGTTCTAAAGACTCATGACCCTCAGAAAAAAATTCTCTCCTAACCTGTCTTAAATGGATGACCCCTTATTTTTAAACAGTGGCTCCTATTTCTAGATTCTCTCACAAGAGGAAATATCCTTTCCACATCCACCCTGTCAACACCCCTCAGGATCTTATATGTTTCAATCAAGTCACCTCTTACTCTTCTAAACTCCAGTGGATACAAATCTAGCCTGTCCAACCTTTTCTCATAAGACAACCGTCCCATTCCAGGTCTCGTAAACTTTCTCTGAACTGCTTCCACTATCCTTCCTTAAATAAGGAGACCAATACTGTACGCAGTACTCCAGATGAGGTCTCACCAATGCCCTGTATAATTGAAGCATAACCTCTCTATTTTTGTAAAACAAAAATAAAAATACCTGGAAAAACTCAGCAGGTCCGGCAGTATCTGCGGAGAGGAACACAATTGATGTTTTGAGTCCGTATGCCTGTCCGTTCTGTTGAAAAGTCATATGGACTCTTCAACAGAACGGACAGTCATACGGACTCGAAACATTAACTGTGTTCCTCTCTGCAGATGCTGCCAGATCTGCTGAGTTTTTCCAGGTATTTTTAGTTTAGATTTCCAACATCCACAGTTTTTTGCTTTTATCTCTCTATTTTTGTGTTCAATTCGCCTTGTAATAAATTATAACATTCTATTTGTTTTCCTAATTACTTGCTGTTCCTGTATACTAACCTTTTGCAATTCATACACTAGGACACCCACATCCCTCTGCATCTCAGAGCTCTGAAATCTCTCACCATTTAAATAATATGCTTATTTTTTATTCTTCCTGCCAAAATGGACAATTTCACATTTTCCCACATTATACACCATTTGCCAGATCGTTGTCCACTCACCTAACCTATCTATATCCCTTTGTAGCCTCATGTCCTCTTCACAACTTAACTTCCTACCTATCTTTGTACCATCAGTAAATTTAGCAACCATATCTTTAGTCCCTTCATCCAGGTCATTTATATAAATTGTAAAAGGTTGAGGCCCTAGCACTGATCCCTGTGGCACACCACTTATTACATCTTGCCAACCAGAAAATGACCCATTTATGCCAATTCTGTTTCCTGTTAGCTAACCAATCTTCTAGCCATGCCATTGTATTATCCCCTACACCGTGAGCTTTAATTTTCCTCAATAACTTTTAATGTGGCACCTTTTGAAATGCCTTCTGGAAACCCATGAACAGTACATCCACTAGTTCCCCTTTATCGCAGCATTTTACTTGCTCAAAGAACTCCAATAAATTGGCCAGATATGATTTTCCTCTCACAAAACCACGTTGACTCTGCCTGATTACCTTGAATTCATCTAAGTGCTCTGCTATAACATCTTTAGTAATAGCTTCTAACATCTTCCCTATGACAGATGCTAAGCTAACTGACCTGAAGTTTCCTACTTTTTGTCTGTCTCTCTTTTTGAATAAAGCAGTTACATTCACTATTTTCCAATCTAATGGAACCTCCCCCGAATCTAGGGAATTTTGGAAAATTAAAACCAATGCATCAACTATCTCACTGGCCACTTCTTTTAAGATTCTAGGATGAAGTCCATCAGGACCCAGGGATTGTCAGCCCGCAGCTCCAATGATCTTGCTCAGTACCACTTCCCTGGTGATTGTGATTTTCTTGAGTTTCTCCCTCCCTTCCATTTCCTTATTTATAGCTATTTCTGGGGAATTACTTGTATCTTCTGTAATGAAGAACAATGCAAAATACCTATTCAATTAATCTGCTATCTCTGTATTTTACATTATTAATTCCACAGAATCACTTTCTATAGGACCAACGCTCACTTTGCTAACTCTTTTCTTTTAAAGATATCTATAGGAACTCTTACTATCTGTTTTTATGTTT
Source organism: Carcharodon carcharias (assembly GCF_017639515.1). Taxonomy (NCBI): domain Eukaryota; kingdom Metazoa; phylum Chordata; class Chondrichthyes; order Lamniformes; family Lamnidae; genus Carcharodon; species Carcharodon carcharias. The sequence goes on along the minus strand of NC_054468.1, from coordinate 136,967,754 downwards.
CTAACAAGTTTTCTCTCATACTCTAATTTTCCCTTCCTTATTAATCTTTTAGTCATTCTTTGCTGTTTTGTTTACACTCTGTCCAATTTTCTGACCTGCCACCCATCCTTGTGCAATTAAATGTGTTTTCGTTAAGTTTGATACTATCCTTAACTTTTTTGGTTAACCAAGGACGGTGGGTCATCCCCTTGGAGATTTTTCTCTTTCGTTGGAATGTGTATCTATTCTGTGTTTTCTGAGATATCCCTTTAAATATCTGCCACTGCATCTTTATTGACTATCCTTAACCTCTTTGCCAGTTCACTTTAGCTAGCTCTGCTTTATTTAAGTTTTTAAAATGCTACTCTTGGACCCACTCTTCTCTCCCTCAAACTGAATGTAAAATTCAATCATATTATGACCGCTGCTACCTAGGGGCACCTTCACTTACAGGTCATTAATTAATCCTATTAATTAATTAAATGCAAGCTGTTGTTGCTGGAAGGTCAAAAATTGCCTTCAATTCAACATTGACAAGATTAAATTATCAGCTTGCACCAAAAATTCTGCACTTTACTACTTCTCCCTGTCCCTGCATCTGACAACTTCCTCATGTGGAGCGTCACGGTGTGCAGTCTTGGTAGCCTTTTGACTGAGTAAAGCCTCTAACCTGACCACCACCAAAACTACCTAGTTGCACTTCTGCAACATCACCCACCTCACTACACAGATAATTATCAATTTCCTAGGGACCACACCTTAATATAGTGGGAAAGTTTGAGAATTCCTATAACCATGAGAGCTATGCAGCTGGGAGTAAAAACTCCTGGTAGGGCTATCTAATGCAGACAGGCCGAATGATAGAAGCCAGATTAAAGGCAGTATACTGACCCCATTGGTAGAGGGCTGCGAGCCAGTCTAAAAACCTATGTGCATAAACATGCCTTTCATTACAGAAGCAATCCAGAGACAAGGCCAGTCTGTTAGAAACTTGTAAATATGATCAACAACAACTTATATTTATATAGCGCCTTAACATAATGAAAATTCCAAGGTGCTTCACAGAGGCATTATAAAACAAATCATGACACCAAACCGCAACAAGAGATATTAGGTCAAATGACCAAAAGCTTGATCAAAGAGGTAAGTTTTAATAACTGGCTTAAAGGAAAAAGCAAGGTAGAGAGGCAGAGAGATGTAGGGATGCCTAGGCAACTGAAGACATGGCCACCAATGGTGGAGCAATTATGAATGGAATGCATAACAGGCTAGAATTAGAACACAGATATCTTGAGGGTTGTGGGGCTGGGGAGAGGGGCAAGGCCATGAAGGGATTTTAAAACAAGGATGAGAATTTTAAAATCAGTTGTGGAAAACTGCAATATGCTGGCTATGAGGTGACATTATACCCCAATCTGAGCCATATATCTTGCTCTGGACAGACAGCTAAGGAATGGGTTGTCTCATAAGAGGCTCCAACTAACTAACAAGATGCTTTTTCTCACCTTCAGCATTTCTAAACTCAATTAATCCAATGCTGTCCTTGCAAGTCACCCCTGTTCTTCACAAATTACAACTCGTCCATAACTCCTTTGCCTGAATCCTCTCCTGCCACAAGTCCTGTTCCCCATCACTTTGGTCGCCAACCTTCACTGGTTTCTTTTTTACCTTGTAATCAATTTTAAAATCCTTGTCTTCACCTATAAAAGTCTTGATGGGCCTGAACCCTCTCTACCTCAACAACCTCATTTAGTCCTGTACCCCATTACACGCCCTCCACTTTTCTGATTCAACCTCTTCTCATTCCAATTCTTTCAGCTACAGGGCTGAGTGTTCTTCCAGATGCACAGTCTGGAACATTCCACATAGGCTGTTCCTCCTCACTACTGCCCTCTCCTCTCACTGAAGTTCCTCAAAGGCTACTTCCGCAATCTTGTCTTCAGTGACCTCTCTTCATCCTTCTTCCTCCACTGATTTGTCTCCAATAATTTTCTAACCTTTTGTTAAGTGAAGTACTTTGGGACTTTTTAAATTACACTTAGAGGTATCTTGAAAGTGTGGATGCTTAGTGTTGTTGGAGTGCGATTAATAATTTCATGGCAATTAGTTCTGGCCTAGGACTACGTCAACAATGTTCCCACTAGGAACTGGGCTGAGATCATCCAAAATCTTTACAAGGGAGCCTTGCGGCCAACAGCATGAACAGACACTTGGCTGAAATCAAGCACAAGACCTATAAGTAGAACAATGCCTAATTCACTGCATCTACTTGTCCTCAGGGAGTTTTTGACAAGAAAGTTAAACTGAGCTCAGAGAACATTCAGGGAATCAGGAAATCACACTGAGAAATACGGCAGAGACTTAACCAAAACTGATAATAAAAATACTCACTTTTATTTTGCTGCGAAGAAACTCATTGGACTTCTTCAGATGTGAAATTTCACCCTGTTAGTAGATTAGAACATTAGCTATAACTCTTCTCAACAAACTCCCCAAGCTAGTTATTTAATTCTTAATACATACTGCTAGTTTGGTATACAGACTGTTGTAAATTAACAAGAGGCATCAGAATTGGACTTCGATGAATCTGAAACAGAGATTCCTCCTATAACTTGTTATTTTTATAAACCCATACTTCATATTCTAGTAATTGAAATGCAGTTCATATGGCTAGTTGTATTTCCTCAGAAGTACACAATTAGATGTGAGGCAGGAAAGCTGGGAGAAGAGTGCTAAGTCTAATCACCCATCATGCAAACACATAAAACTGCAACAGAAGCAAAGATGAAAATTTGTCCTACGCTCACACACCATATTTCCAGTATGCGTGTTTGGGTGGGGTGGGGTGCACAGGGATGGTGGTGTCATTAGATATGTATAACATATGCCTTCAAAGTAAATCAAAGTCTGGAATTTACCAAAGCCTGTGCTGGATTGATTCATCACTTCTAGTTAGATGGTTGAGGCACAAATATTAGCTTCAGTGCCCATGAGTTAATAAAAATCCATTCAGGTTTCTGCACTTAATCTTTACTTGATGGCTCTTTTGGAAGGGGAGACTTAGTGGACCACCAGACAGGGCTCGGCTGCGATGCCTCAGTGACCAAACGAGAGTCACTGCTCGAGCACACACAGGAATAATAGAGGGTACACCACAGATCTAATCTTACACAAAGGCTGGAATTTTTCATAGAGGCAATGGCCCTGACCCCCAGCAGTAAAGTCTGGATCGAGCCCGCCCTTGCAGGGCTGGGAAGCCATGACCTGATTAAACAACCAGCTGGCTGTTAAATGGCTCAGATAGTGGGGTGTCCCATCTCCTAGAGGTGCCTAACAATCAGAAGGCTGGCAGCTCTCCAGTTTCTGCAGTACCATTGGGTGCGGTGGCCACTGCTGGGACTGTAAAAGTCCAACATGAGGAGCAGCCATGCAGGCTGGATTCAATGGCGAGTGGGGGCAACTTCACTAGGGTCTGTTAGGCAGGCCCTGGTGAGAGGGGTGGGAGGGTGGTCACAGGATACCCAAATAGAAGAGAACTCCTTCACCATGAACCTGTAGACAGTCTGATGGCTTCGTCATGTGGTGTGGGCACCCTGCATCCTTGGTAAAATATCAGAGGCAGGAGGAGACCCTTAAATGGACATTAATTGCACAAGTTGAGGCCCTTAAGTGGCCAGGCGGGCAGGCTGTGTGACACCTACTCCAAGTTCCAGTAGAGGTGAGTTGGCAGCAGGCATGGCACCCTCTACTGTGCCTCTTGATTCCTCACCCAGCCCACACGCCTCACCTGCCAGCTTACTCCTGGTGGGGAGCAGGGGAGCAGGGGGGGTTGAATTAGTAAAACTCTAGCCCATGAGTCACAGCTCAGTAGGGAAGACATGGTAATGGGGCGACGGTGAGGGAAAAGATACAAGAATTGCATTTATATAGTGTGTTTCAGGATCACCAGACATCCTAAAGCCAATTAAGTTCTTTGAGATGTTGTGCCATAGGAAATGCAGTTGCTAAAATTGAGCATGGAACGTTCCCAAAAACTGCAATATGATAATAGCCAGATAATGATAGCGATTTTGATTGAGGGATAAATATTAGCCAGGACACTGGGGATAACTTCCCTGCTCTTCTTCAAAATAATGCCATGGGATTTTTACATCCACCTGAGGGGGCAGATGGGGCCTTAGTTTAACATCTCATTCACAAGGCAGCACCTTCAACATTACAGTGCTCCCTGAGTACTGCACTGAAGCAGAACTTGAACCCACAACCTTTTGACTCAGAGACACAAGTACTACCAACTGAGCAATGTCTGACACACAGAAAGAAAATTGGGGGAAAGATATTGTGAAGCTTAAATTCTAAAAAGAGATTTTGTGAAAATTAATTGTATTTTTCAATTGCTACATTGAAAGAATATGGTTAAAATCATTCAGAATTGCTGCAAGTAATAAAATGACACTTAGTTCATCCATTGAAAAAACCTATGATGGTATATTTTCTTCCTTGGACATTTATGAGTTATAAAAGTATTGGAGATAGAAAAAAAGGCTTTTTTGACCGGAAGTTGGAGTCTGGTAGTTGTGCGATTACATAGAACTACTTTGGTTTTTTTCTTTACACCATGGAAACAGGCCATTTGCCCCAACAGGTCTATACTCCACATGAGCTTCCTCCCACCTTACTTAACTCAACACAACCCTTTCTCCCTCATGTATTTATCTATTTTCCTCAAATGAAAATCACATTAGCCTCTCCATGTGGTGGAGCCTTCTATGTTCCCATCACTCTCAGAGTAAAGAAGGTTTTCCTAAATTCCTAATTGGATTCATTAGTGAATGTCTTATATTTCTGGCTCCTGGCTTTGGACCTTCCTAAAAGTGGAAGTTCCCTATCAAACCCATTCATAATTTTAAAGATATTCCATCAGCTTATCCCTCAGTCTTCTCTTTGCCAGAGAAAAGAATCATAAGCTGTTCAGTCTTTCCTGATAGTTATACCATCTCAGTTCTGGTGATGAATCCTCGAGAAATACAGCCAACCACAATCCTATGACATGTAGAAAGGTTACAAGCAACCATAAGTACCCAAGTGTCTCTAATAGAGCTCTGCATAGCATCAGTGATTATAGAGGGCACCATGGAGTACTTCAGCTCACTCTCCAGTTCTTGAATTTTCACCGTCATTTTATAAATACAGTCTCTCAGTGATAACACCTGTTCCACACCAGACAACGGTTGCTTTATGGTTTTCAAGTGCTTCAAATTAGACTGTGCTTCTGCAATTTAAAAGAAATAAAGAGAGACTTACATTTGTATAGCACCTTTCACAACCCTCGCACTTTACAGGCGAATAAGTGTAGTCGATTTTTTAATACAGGAAACATGGCAGCCAATTAGCACCCAGCAAAGTCCTGCAAACAGCAATGGGATAATGACCAGATATCATTACTTGCTGGTTGATGGGTAAATATTGGCCAGGACGCCAGGGAGAAATCTGCTTTTCTTCACGGAATCAGCAATTGCCACCCAGTATGCCTTCCTTTCTCATTCGATAGAGAGCATAACATTATTACACTGGTCACAATTCTCCTTAGGATAGCTTTTCAGATAAACTACCAGGAAATAAGTAAAAACCAAGCAATTACCTTGTGTTAAATTAATATCTATTATTTTAAATAGACAGTGATGTATATACAGAGGAGCTACTTCCTCTTAGAAGGGAATCCAGAACAAAAGTGCACAATTTTAAAATTAGAGCCAGATCAATTCTCGAAATCAAGAAGCATTTTTTCTACACAAAGGTTAATAGATATCTGGAACAAACACCTGCAAAAAGCTGTGGAAGCTGGGTCAATTTATATTTTCAAGAATGAGTTTGATTGATAGGCATTTGTTAGAGAAGGGAAGTGAAGCAAAGGTGGGTAAATGGAATTTAGGCACAGATGAGTTCTGCTCTAATAGAACAAGCTCAAGAGTCTGAATTATCGCCTCCTATTTCTATGAGCTGCAGCTGAGCAGTGATTATGCAAGTATTTCCTATTGTATTAGCTAAAATCTACACAGAATTATATACCAAGCCATAATATTGCTTCTACTTGATTTTCTTTCAGTAAGTAAACCATTTTATTGTGAGTCACCAGATACGAGTGGGCTGCAGCTAGGCCAGTATCCAGTTGCTGCTGCTCTCAGTTTCCACTGTAGCACAGGAGGGGGCTACCAAACCTCTGGGTACTGCAATAGAAGCTTTGATGTAGGATGAGGTCTATGCTTGCTGTCATACAAGCTGACTGCTATCAGCCTGGCTGCAGATCTCAGTACTCAAAGGGGCATGCAGGCTCTCACAACAATCCAGCAATCTGTCCTTTAATAAGTTACTAGCTTTGGCTCCATGGAGCATACGACTGCTGTCCTCTCTCAGGGTGACATCAGTTATGCTCTCACCATTGCCACTCTGCCAGTGCCCATGATATTGCCTCTCATCGAGCCAACCCAGACTGCTTCCAGCATGCCGAATTGTGTTAAAGTTGCAGTGGTGGGTATGAGTATGGGTAATACTCACTAGACCGCTATTTGTCATCCATCCTGAATTGAGCAACTCTTTTGAGTACAAACCTGTTTCCATCTGTTTCAGATGAAGTTACATTGTTTCATAGTTTGCCATTGTGAGATTTGAACTCTTGATAATCTTTTAAATGAAAACCAAATCAACAAAATTGGGATAAATCAGGCACAGCCCCTAATTCAGGTCAGCTGTAAAACCAAGAGCAAAGTTTAAAGGAAACTTACAAACTTTAAATCAAAATGTGATTAAAGGGGTCAACAAAACACCCCAGTCCCCGCGGTGCCCACCGAGCACGGAAGGCCTCGAGAGTGCCAGCAGACACCGCGTGCTCCTTCTCCAGGGACATCTGGCAGCGAACGTAGCCACGGAAGAGGGACAAACAATCGGGCGGGACTCCCCCGTCGATCGCCCGCTGCCTGGACCTGTTAATTGCCAACTTGGCCAGGCCCAGGAGCAGGTTCACGAGGAGGTCCTCCTCCTTCCCGACCCCCTTCCGCACCGGGTGCCCATAGATCAGGAGCGTGGGGCTGAAGTGCAAACAAAACACCAATAAAAGGTTTTTCAAATAACTAAAAAGGGAGTGCAGCCTACAACACCCTATGTATACATGGTCCACGGACTCCACAAGACTGCAAAAAGGGCATGTGTCCTGAGAGTCCGTGAACCTATGCATCCTCTTATTATAAGGGACTGCTGCATGCAACACCCTCCAACCCAGGTCCCCGATAGAAAGGGGGAGGACACCTCCGTAGAGGGCCTCCCATCGGGGGCCTCCGCCGCCAGACGGCAACAAGGCACGCCAGGGCGTGTCCGGGCGACGGACAAGGGCGAGAAAATGGAAGGTGTGCAGCAGCAGTCCATACAAAAAGCCCCTCTTTGCCGTGCCAAAAGGCACAGAGGGCATGTCCCCGAGGCGGCTCATATTGTGGGGCACCAGCACCCGAGGGAGGGTTCGGGGCTTGGGGCCAATGTGGAATTCCGTCCGAACAGGGGAACGTTCAGACGGAAGACCACCGCGTACCTGGGCCACCTCAAGACCCAAAATAACGTCGGGTCCGAGCACGACCGTTCTCAGGTCTTGGATGGCATCGGCTGCGACCTGGACACTCACAGACGCGCGTCGCGCCAACTCCTGCGGGAGCATCCAGCCCAGTCCTCCGCCACCCAGCACGTCCCCGATCCTGGTCACCCCTGCGGCCACAGCCCTCCTCTCCGCCAACCACTGAAAAGGACGGAGGGGCGGATTCCTGAGCAGCGGCTCTCTGACGATAGCCGCTACTCCTGACGGGGGAGAGCTGCGTCGCGAGGCGACCACTTTCCAGACTTTGATCAGGTCCTGGTAAAAGACAGGCAACGCCTGCAAGGAGCCACCGAGGCCCAGAAATGTGTCATTGAGGAACCAGGATGTAAAGCAGCATGTGACCAGCAGTCTGTAACTCTTTTGAGTACAAACCTGTTTTCATCTGTTTCAGATGTTGTTTCATAGTTTGCCATTGTGAGATTTGAACTCTTGATCTTGGGGTTACAAACCCAGTACCATAAACACTTGGCCATTTAGGCCAAGCCTGAATTGAGCAAGGAAGAATTAACCATGTTGCTGTTCAACAGGAGTCACATGCCACTTGGATTAGGACTATGCTCATCAGAATATTGTTCAGCTGTCAGGTTTCTAGTGAGTGAAAGCTGAAGGGCCACTTGCTCAATGAAACAAAAAAAAAAGTCCACTATTTATTACCTTCTCTGTTCCTGTTCTCTCTGGATGACTCTAAATGATGTATTTAAATTGTGGGACTGCTTTGCATTGTCTATTATGTTGTCCAACAGGATTTTGATGCTCATCAAACTTGTGGCAGTCAGGTCATCATGATACAAAATATATGCGTTAAAACATCAGCAATCAAGACCAATATAATCAATGCCATAGCCAAGAGGACAGTTTCAAATGGGTTCTGCAGTCCAACTGGATTCCACAAAGCAAGCCAACTGTATACACTCTCAAAGGGTGGTGACAATTTGCTAACTGAAGAATACTGTTTATGACAGTGTGCTTCAGTTTATTTAAACTAAAACAAATTCTTCAGGAGTAAACCATCTCTATCTTATCAAGATTGATATATTATGAGACTCGGGGAGGGAAGAGAATCGACAAATCTCTACGTATTGGCTTCTGCGCTCTAACTCTTGCCTTGCTCACTCTGACACCCACCATTTCCAAACACAGCATCCAGACACTTAATAGACCTTTGGCCCATGGCCAATCTTCTGTAATCTTTCCTTTTGCACAAAAGTGCCCTATTCCTTTCAATCAGTTGTTTCAACAGATCTATTAAGAAGACTGAACACATTTGGATGTTGTTACACCACCCCAGCTTAACAAAATTGCATATTTCAACCCTCATTGGCAGCCATGCAGCACTATCCATCACTCACTTACCTCAACTATTTGTGAACACCACCAGCTATCAGCTCCACAAAACTAATTCTCCAGCTAGCATCTTGTGTCATTAGATTCCCTAAGAAAGCTGTGAAAACAATCGTACCACCTTTCTTCTAAGGCAAGCCCTACTTTCACAGTGCTTCAGAGTAGTCCCACAGATCTAAAGGCATCGAGAGAAAAAGAGAACAGGAACATAGAAGATAACAAATGGTGAACTATTTTTCCTGTTTCATTCAGCAAGTGGCCCTAAAGCTTCCACTCACAAGAAACCTGACAAATGAACTAGATTCTGATAAACATAGTCCCAATCTGACCGATATGTGAGCCCTGTTGACCAGCAACATGGCTAATTTTTCCTTGCTCAATTGGTCTAGTGAGTGACACCCATACCCATACCCGCCACTCCAACTTTAACATAACTCAGTATTGTGTGGCTATAAAAATGAACAGCATCAATTTGACACATGTCTGTAACTGATTCACCACGTGTGGGAAATGTATTTGACAACGCTGGTCTAGGACATGCATTCACTGGGCATGTGTGGTTCTAACTGACAGAACATGCTTCAAATCTTCCCGAGAGGTTGCTTGGTGTCACGATCTTCAAAGCTACCAGCAACACAAATGGCATGTCTGTGCAAGTGCTCTTTATAGGATGACGTGTCACGTGGGCCATGCCAGATGCAGTGCATTTGCAATTCTTGGCGACTCCAGTTTCGTAACATAGGTTCCAGTGGTGCTATGAAGCCAAATTATTTGACTTGTATCTTAACTTTAACTTTAAAGAGCATTTCACCACCCCCACAGCCCTAAGTATGAAAACTGCACCTCCCACCACCCATCCTTTGCTTTTCCAGAGTGAGGTTGCCAAGTTTACACAAGTGTCTTCCAAGCTGTTTTGTGCTGTTGTAGTTTTGACTATTAACAGTGTTGTTATATTTATAATAATAAAGAAATGATCATGGTTGAAATGGTGAGTGAAAACTTGCATATGAGTAGTTCCTTTCCGCACCAAAAGATTTCCAAAGAACTTCACACAATGGAAGTCATTTTGACTTTGGCCAATAACGTACAAAGGGTGATATCGGATCTCTCAAGTTTCGTTCTGACTTCAAAAGAGATTAAAATCAGTAGAGTGCATAACAGGCGGCTAAGCATGTATCAACTGTTTTACACTATTAGCCAAAGTCAAAATTATCCCCATTGAGTTAGTATAGCGGCAATCAAAATTGCTGAGTATCTATTAAGTTAATGAAAAATACAGAATAATGTTCTTTTTTTTAATAATTCAACGAAAGCCATTCCCAAAATTATTGAATATAATTTTGGAATTTCAAATACAGGTCCATAAAGTGAAAAAAAATTATTTATATATGTAACTGGATCCTTTTATATTTCCAGGATATTGGCTCCAGGTCAATCGGGAAGAGTTGGCAATCCTACTTAAACTGCTAACACTGAAGCAAAGCTTGACTTACCTTGCTGCTTAGATGGGGGCTCAGCATTTGAAAGTTCTGTCTCAAGTTCATTCCTTAGCCTAAACAAGAAACATGTTTACCAGATATGTTAAAAACAGGCATCAGGACTACATCGAGCTAGAGAAACAACACGAGATGTGGTTTTACCTTTCACAAACCCACAATGCTCCCACCATTTTCTGTCCCATCCATCTCCACATCAAGGGACCCCTGAACTATCCATTGATCTGAATGACTTAGCTGTTAAGTGATGGCTAAGTGCTAACTAGTTATTAACCAATAGCAGATATACCATTAGCTGCTGTGAATCAGAGTGATGCCATTTGGCACCAAGCTTTCAATCCAATAGATAGCAGCTCATGAAACTCAACATATCTATAATAATAGAGTTTTTGTTTGCCTGAACTGCTTTGACCGGACAGTTTAAGGGGCGCATCTGTTGGTGGGCAGTGCCTGACTCACACTGAGGTGTGTGGAGGAATCGAGCATGTGACGCACAACGTGACTGACAATGTTTGGTGGGGGCAGTGGCAGCCAGGCAGCAGTGTTAGTGGAGAACAATAGCAGTGAAAGGTAAGGGGAGCCCACAAAGTTACCCTGGCTGGAGAGATTGTTCCTGTGAGGGATTTGTTGGGATTGATGGGAGGGACAAAGATGGTGTTGGAGAGGTGGATGAGATGACAATTATTTAATACAACTAATTTTTTGAAAACTGTTCTTTGTGCTGAAAATAAAGATTCACTAGATTTGAATAAAAAAGTTTTAGAAATGCTGTCAGATAAATTAATATAATATATTGGTATTGATTCTGTAGATGCAGAAGATGATAACAGTCCAAACCTCCAGGGTTTCTACACAGTCCAACTCCACTGGGCACACCACTGCACAAGCTTAGACATAGGAAGCAGCAATTATAATGTAGCAATAAAGCTTGAAGCCTAAACTAGGACTTGGCCATGGAATAAGATTGGTGTTTAGGAATTTGTTTTCTTCAATATTACATGCTGAAATTATAACACAGATTTCAACGAAATGGAGGCCCAAATCTTCCTCTGGGTTCGAGAAAACACAAACTATGCACTTGCACAGCTCGCAATCTGAACACTGACCCATGTGCGATTTCACATGCTATTTTTATCTTTTCACATAGGAATCGGGTTCACAGTGCAGTCTGTGATCAGCACCGAGTGCATGAGAAGTATGGGTGTAGAGGCGGGTCAGTTAAAAGGTCAGTCTCAATTCTCCAGCACAATGTCTTAGTTAAGTCCCAGTTGTATTAAAGACCATTAGGCACACTAGCTCTCACTCCTCAGACAGCCCTAACCACTCCCCATGTGACCCCCATGTCAACTCATGCTCCTCCCATTCAGTTCTACTGAAAGAGTTCTTACACCTGTCCTTATTATGTATGCTTGGCTAGGAGCCCAGATTCTTAAAAAGATTTTCTCAGCAGCTGGGCAGAACTGTTGACATTACTTGATTAACATTTTTAAGTGGTTATAATAAATTGTTCTTTTTGGGATCTCATTTGTCAATTTCTCAATGTTCATTTGTCTAAGTTTAAGAAGTGTGAAGTGTTTGAAGCCTCTGCTCTTGATACATTAATGGTTTGTCTGATTGATACTTTTATATATCTGTAGGACCAACAGGTTTTTTCAAAAGAAGATTTGTGAATGGGTGTTTTTTCTTTCTGCGCAATTCCATCTATATGCCATTGTTACTATATGGTTCATTGTTTCTGAACATAGGGTAAATTGGGTGAATAGGCATGAAAGGGCCCTGAGTTGGCAAGGAGGATGTGAGGCGCTATGGGGACAGGGTAATGGGCATGAGTTGACATGGAGATATGAGGGGCTATGGGGATGCATGGAAGTCATGAGTTGGCATGGAGGGGCCATGGGTAAGACCTTTTGAACTTACCTTTCATAAAGTTTCTGAATATAAACTGTGGTTTATAACTCCAAGGTGCTGTGAACTAGGAGTCATGAAAAAGCTGGCCTGATTTCACAAAAATTGCGGGTGGTCGAAGATGCCTACCCCCACAATAGAGCCAGCAAGGTTGGGAGCTGGGTCCCATTCATGAAAATTGGGGCACCAGGAATCGGGGGTGCGAATCTCAGAATTGGGTCTCACCTGCCATTTTAAATGGCTCCAGAGTTGTTCTGACTCCGCAAAAATCTGGGCTTAATTGTGGCCATTTGAGCAAAGAAACATGCCTCTGCACCCAGATGAAAATAATATTGAATCCCATCAGATATAAACTTACCTTTTCAACTCAGGAGTAAAACATTACCAATTAAACTTTCATTTCTATGACTACAAACAAATCGCAAGGTCAAACTCTTGACAAAATTTGTATTCACATTCCTAGGCCTATTTTTACAAACGGACAGCTTTATATACTGTAGCTTTTCCTAGAGTGAGAAGTTTTGATTCTGTTAGTTTTTAGTAAAATAATAAGAGATCCTGCATTTAAAGAAGTACTGCTGCAGTAAAGATATTAATTTGGCTGCAAATGTTTTTAGGTCTCTCCTAGTTTTAACATATTGCATACTTACCTACCGATCTAGACTCAGCCTCAAATGATTATGGGACTGAGATTAATGGGTTAAATAATCTCAATTAATTTTAACTGCAGGTAACATGTGCAAACTGTAAAATACAAGGGGATTAGGGACTGCAAATTAATTAGAAGGTTAGTGTCTCTTTACAGAATCAGGACACCAGGTATTGGCTCCAATGGGAAAATTGTGTGGAGGAAGGAAATTCCGTTAGCCACACTATGTCCTAGGGCAATTTATGCAGTTGTGGAAACATGATCTAAATTTGGGGCAAAGTTTATTCCAATCTAACAGGAGAGACACACCCCTTACTGCATCAGTATGGTCACCATTTTCTACAACTATTATCCATACAATGAGCAAGACTGCAAATTGGTACTGGGTTTAGACCACAAACTAATTCCTCATATAACCCTTCCAAAAGGTGACAGAAGCCTTCAGTAGTTAAATTCAATTTTAATTCAGGTATGAAAAGATCAAGGTTGTTTAATCGACTGCACATCTCTTTTGATAATTCTATTTAAATCCTCTCGAGAGATATGGGCAAATAAAATTAAGAAACAATATATTATGTTCTAGGAAAGCAGTAACCTTTGTTATCAGATTATACAGGATATTCTTCAAAATGCATTAAATAAAACACCATACATGCAAATTTTATATGGTCACTTTAGTTTTCTTCAACAGTACATTAATTAAAGTTCTCCCAATGGCTTACTAGATAAGTTCACTACCCATAGTGGTCATTAAGTGACACATACGAGGACAGTCCCACATTTGATCTCTGCCCTGTGCCAAGTTAGCTGATCTCAACCAGGATGGCATTAAAATTAATTACCCTGAGCATACCAGACTTCTAGAAAGGGGCATTAGCAAGAAAATCTAGCTCTGATCTTTATGCAACAGATAAATGAGTGTCAATATTGGGTTAGTACAGGATCAGGACCAGGACTTAAACCTCCAGGATCCAATTACCTGCAGGCATTCAATGTTAAGACTCACATATCACTCCACAGTTATAATATTGGACAAGGACAAACAAGAGGAGTCCTTAATGCTCAACTAAAGCAGGCACTAGTCCATCTGAAACAAAAGCAAAATACTGTGGATGCTGGAGTTCTAAAATAAAAACAAAGTGCTCGAAAAACTTAGTAAGTCTGGCAGCATCTGTGGATGCTACTACCTCATGGGTTCAGGCGTTTACAGCACAGGAGGCCGCCATTTGGCCCATCATCTCCACGTCGGTCAACAAAGATCCGACTACACTAATCCCATTTTCCAGCTCTTGGCCCATAGTCCTGGAGGCTATAGCAACACAAGTGAATGTCTAAATACTTCTTAAATGTTATGAGAGTTTCTGACTCAACCACCCTTTCAGGCAGTGAGTTCCATACTCCCACCACCCTCTGGATGAAAAAATTTCCCTTAAACTCCCCTCTTAGCCTTCTACCTCTTACCTTAAATCTATGCCCCCTAGTTATTGATCCCTCTACTAATGGAAGAAGAATGCCTTCCTTTCCACCCTATCTATCCCCCTCATAATCTTATACACCTCTATCAAGTCCCCTCTCAACCTTCGCTGCTCCAAGGAAAACAACTCCAGCCTATCCAATCTTTCCTCATAGCTCAGACCCTCCAGCCCAGTCAGCATCCTGGTAAATCTCCTCTGCACCCTCTCCAGTGCAATCAAATCCTTCCTATAATGTGGTGGCCTAACCAGCGTTTTACACAGTTCCAGCATAACCCCCCTGCTTTTGTATTCTATGCCTCGGCTAATAAAGACAAGTATCCCATATGCCTTAACTACATTGTCTACTTGCCCTGCTACCCTCAGTGATCTGCAGATATGCACACCAAGGTCCCTCTGATCTTCAGTACTTCCAGGGTCCTACCATTCATAGTGTAATCCCTTGCCTTGTTAGCCCTCCCCAAGTGCATTAGCTCACACTTTTCCAGGTTGAATTCCATTTGCTGCTGCTCTTCCAACCTGACCAATCCATTGATATCCACCTGCAGTTTATGGCTATCCTCCTCACTATTTACCACCCTACCAATTTTCATGTCATCCACGAACTTATTGATCATACCCCCTACATTTAAGTCCAAATCATTATGTACACCACAAACAGCAAGGGCCCCAGCACCGAGCCCTGAGGAACCCCACTCGAAACAGATTTCCAGTCACAGAAACATCCCTCTACCATTACCCTCTGCTTCCTGCCTCTCAGCCAATTTTGGATGTAACTTTGCCTTGGATCCTATGGGCTCTTACTTTCTTGACCAATCTGCCATAAGGGATCTTATCAAAAGCCTTGCTAAAGACCATGCAGGCCACATCAAATGCAATTCTATCAACACTCCTGGTTACCTCCTCAAAAAATTCGATCAAATTTGTCAAATACCACCTTCCTTAACAAGTCCATGCTGACTATCCCTGATTAATCCGTGCCTCTCCAAGTGCAGATATAGTCTGTCCCTCAGAATTCTTTCTAGTAACTTCCCCACCACCGAGGCTGACTGGCCTGTAATTTCCTGGTCTTATCATTACCTCCCTTTTTAAATAATGGGACAACGTTAGCAGTCCTCCAGTCCTCTGGCACCTCACCTGTGGCCAGAGAGGATTCAAAAATTACTGCCAGGCCCTGATATCTCTTGACGTTTTGAGTCCGTGTGACTCTTCATCAGAACAGGTGAAGAGTCATATGGACTCGAAACGTCAACTGTATTCCTCTTCGCAGATGCTGTCAGACCTGAGTTTTGCCAGGTATTTTTGTTTTTGTTTCAGATTTCCAGCATCCGCAGTATTTTGCTTTTACCCTGATATCTCTTCCCTTGCCTCTCTCAACAGCCTGGTATACATCTCATTCATCTAGACCTGCGGACTTATCCACTCTTAAGGCCACTAAAACCTCCTCTCTCTATGTTAATTTCCTCCAATATTTCACAGTCCCCCACTCTGATGTCTATACCTGCGTTGTCCTTTTCCATTGTGAAGACCGCGCAAAGTATTCATTGAGTACTGTACCCACATCTTCCGAGTCCACACACAGGTCTGTTTATCAGTCCTGAAGAGTTGTCGTTATGGACTCAAAACATTAACTTTGTTTCTCTCTCCACAGATGCTGCCCGACCTGCTGAGTTTTTCTAGTACTTTGTTTTTATACTAGTCCATCTACATATACCAGTAAGGGGCCTAATGCCTGCTTCAGGTTCTTGCTGCAACACTGGTTTGCCCCACAGCAGCCAGCACAGAAAGTGGGAACTCCTAATTTAACTCCCTTGTTCTATAGATTTAAATGTTTGGTTTGGGAGTTCTTTGGGTTTATGATGACTAGATGAATCAATAATACTGCAATTTTACTGTTAACCCAAACCATAGTAATAATGGCTCACTGCCTGGCTTCTGGAATGAAGCAAAACAATGGACTAATAAATTTATCACTCTCCAAATTCTCAATATTTACTGCAACATTTACTGCATAGGTTGAAATACATGGTCATCTCTAGTGGGATTCATGGCCTTACTGTATGCCTCATGCATTGTGGGCTACCCAAGGGGGCATTACATAACAAAATTAAAATTAAACTATTCATTCCAAATCAATCACTAAAATTTTCCAAGCTCCTTGGAGTGGGGTTTGGAGGCAATTTTGGGGGGGGGGATGAGCAGTGGTTGTTGGACAATAGCAGAAAAATGTGTTGGGCTGGCTTCCTGTTGTCTTTGCGCCTCTGTGCACTTATACCAGAGGCAGCATCGAAGCGCTGACAGCTAACCGACCAGCAGCAGCGAGAAGCCAATTAAGGTAGTTGAGTAAGGAAGTCCTAAACAAATGTACCTAGGAAAGTATAGAATGATTAGAACAAGTCAATATGGCTTTATTAAGGGGAATTCCTGTTTGAAAAATTTATTAGAGTTTGAGGAGGTAACTAGTAGGGTAGATAAAGGGGAACCAGTAGATGTAGTATACCTGGGTTTTTAAAAAGCATTTGATAAGGTGCCACACAAAAGGTTAATAGGCAAGATTAGAGCTCATGGAGTTAGGGCTAATATAGTAACATGGTTACAGGATTGGTTACAGAACAGTAAGCAAAGGGTAGGCATAAACAGGGCATTTTCAAGATGGTTGGCCATTATTGCAGTCTAAGCAAATGCTCTTTTCCTACAAGCATCACTCCACTGTAAGATTAGATTTATAAAAATTTGCCCAACCAAACTTACAAATCTTCAATGTTTCCTCCCAAAATGATTATGAGGACTCGTGGCACACAAGCATTCCCTGTCCCATAATTTACAACTGAGCTATTTTATCATGACATTAACTATCAGTACTGAGTGTGCTACAAAGACTGCCTGTGTAAAGGAGTTGGTTCCAAAATCAAGGAAAATCTGAAATCCAGCAGAGTCTCGGCCCCAAGGGTGCCGGATTTGGGAGACTGTATCTGTACTTGCGAAGGAGACCACACAGCATAGGTTGACTAGATTGGTTCCTGGGATGAGAGGGTTGCCCTATGATGAGAGGCTGAGTAAATAGGGTCTGTATTCTCTGGAGATTAGGAGAATGAAAGGTGATCTCCTTGAAACATACAGGATAAAAAAAAAGAATTAAAAGTCTAATGATGACCATGAAAGCATTGTTGATTGTCATAAAAATCCACCTGGTTCACTCGTGTTCTTTAGGGAAGGAAATCTGCTGTCCTTACCTCGTCTGGCCTACATGTGACTCCAGACCCACAACAATGTAGTTGATTCTCAAATGCCCTCTGAAATGGCCCAGCAAGCCACTCAGTTGTATTAAACAACTAAAAAGTCTAAAAGGAATGCAACTGGTCAGAACACCTGGGATCAACCTAGGTACCTAGGAAATGAAAATGGCAAACAAAGCCCTGCAAAGTCATCCTTAGTAACATCTGGGGGCTAGTGCTAAAATTGGGAGAGCTGTCTCACAGACTAATCAAGCAACAGCTTGACAGTTATATTTTACAGATAATGTCCCAGACACCACCATCACCATCCCTGAGTATGTCCTGACCCACCGGCAGGACAGACCCAGCAGAGGTGGCAACACAGTGGTATACAGTCGGGAGGGTATTGCCCTGAGAGTCCTCAACATTGACTCTGGCCCCCATGAAGCCTCATGGCATTAGGTCTATGATGGGCAAGGAAACTTCCTGCTGATTACCATGTACCAAACCCGCCCCCCCCGCCACCACCCACCCCATTCCCCCAGCCCCCCAAAGCTGGTGAATCAGTGCTCCTCCATGCTGAACACCACTTGAAGGAGGCACTGAGGCTGGCAAGGGCACAGAATATACTCTGGGTGGGGGACCTCAATGTCCATCACCAAGAGTGGCTCGGTAGCACCATTACAGACCGAGCTGACCAAGACCTGAAGGACACAGCTACTAGACTGGGTCTGCTGCAGGTGGTGAGGGAACCAACAAAAGGAAAAAACATACTGGACCTCATCCTCACCAACTAGCCTGCTGCAGATGCATCTACCTATGAAAGCATTGGCAGGAGTGACCATTGCATTGTTCTTGTGGAGACAAAGTCCTGTCTTCACATTGAGGATAACCTCCGTCGTGTCGTGTGGCACTAGCACCATGCTAAGTGGGATAGATTTCGAACAGATCCAGCAACTCAAGATTTGCAACCATGAAGCACTTTGGGCCATCATCAGCAAAACTGTACTCAAACAGAATCTGTAACCTCATGCCCTGTCATATCCCCCATTCTACCATTACCACCAAGACAGGGGATCAATGAAGCCTGGTTCAATGAAGAGTACAAGAGGACATGCCAGAAGCAGTACCAGGCATGCCTAAAAATAAGGTGTCAACCTGGTGAAGCAACACACAGGACTACTTCCATGCCAAACAGCATAAGCAGCAAGTGATAGATGGAGCTAAACGATCCTACAACTAATGGATTAGATCTAAGCTTTGCCATTATGCCACATCCAGTTCTAAATGATGGTAGACAATTAAACAATCTTCAGCCAAAAGTACCTAGTGCAGGATCCATCTCGGCCTCCTCCGGAGGTCCCCATCATCATAGATGCTAATCTTCAGCTAATTCTATTCACTCCATGTGATATAAAAAAACAGCTGAGGGCACTGGATACTGCAAAGGCTTTGGGCCCTGACAATATTCCAGCAATAGTACTGAAGACTTGTGCTTCAGAACTTGCCGCGCCCTTCGCCAGTCTGTTCCAGTCCAACTACAACATTGGCATCTACCCGATAATGTGAAAAATTGTCAAGAGACGTCTTGTACACAAAAAAAAGGACAAATCCAACCCTGCCAATTACCGCCCAATCAGTCTACTCTCCATCATCAGTAAAGTGATGGAAGAGGTCATCAACAGTGCTATCAAGCTTAGCAATAACCGGCTCATTGACACTTAGTTTGGCTTCTGCCAGGGCCACTCAGTTCCTGATCTAATTACAGCCTTGATTCAAACATGGACAAAACAGCTTAACTCCTAAGATGAGGTGAGGTGAGAGTGACAGCCCTTGACATGAAGGCAGCATTTGACTAAGTGTAACAACAAGGAGCCCTAGCAAAACTGGAGTCAATGGGATTCAGGGGGAAAACTCTCCGCTGTTTGGAGTCATGCCCAGCACAAAGGAAGATGGTTTTGGTTGTTGGAGGTCAATAATCTCAGTTCCAGGACATCACTGTAGGAGTTCCTCAGGATAGTGTCCTCGGCCCAACCATCTTCAGCTGCTTCATCAATGGCCTTCTTTCCATTTAAGGTCAGGAGTGGGAATATTCGCTGATGATTGCACAATGTTCAGCACCATTCGTGACTCCTCAGATTTTGAAGCAGTCCATGCCCAAATGCAGGAAGATTTGGACAATACCCAGACTTGAGCTGACAAGTGGCAAGTAAAATCGCACTACACAGTTTCCAGACAATGACCATCTTCAACAAGAGAGAATCTAAATATTGCCCCTTGACATTCAATGGCATTAACATTACGATCGCTGAATCCCCCACTATCAACATCCTGGGGGGTTACCAATGACCAGAAACTGAACCGGATTAGCCATATAAATACAAGAGGTCAGAGGCTAGGAATCCTGCAGTGGGTAACTCACCTCCTGATTCCCCAAAGCTTGTCCACCAGCTACAAGGCACAAGTCAGGAATGTGATGGAATACTCCCCACTTGCTTAGGTGAGTGCAGCTCCCACAACACTCAAGAAGCTTGACACTATCCAAGACAAAGTAGCCTGTTTGATTGGCACCCCTTCCACAAACATTCACTCCCTCCACCACTGACGCACAGTGGCAGCAGTGTGTACCAACTACAAGATACACTGCAAGAACTCACTAAGCTTCCTTAGACAGCACCTTCCAAACCCACCACCACTACCATCTAGAAGGACAAGGGCAGCAGATACATGGGAACACCACCACCTGGAAGTTCCCCTCCAAGTCACACACCATCCTAACCGTTCCTTCACTGTTGCTGGGTCAAAATCCTGGAACTCCCTCCCTAACAGCACTGTGGATGTACCTACACCAAATGGACTGCAGCAATTCAAGAAGGCAGCTCACCACCACCACCTGCTCAAGGGCAATTAGGGATGGGCAATAATTGCTGGTCTAGCCAGCGACTTCACATGAATGAATTAAATTCTGCAGGGGCTTGATAGCGTAGATGTTGAGAGATTGTTTTCGCTTGTTGGGGAATCTAAAACATAGGGGTACAGTCTTAGGATAACACGCTGATCATTTAGGATAAATTACTTCAATCAAAGAGTTGTGAATCTTTGGAAGTCTCTATCCCAGAGGATTGTGGATGCTCCATTGCTAAATGCATTTGAGGCTGTGATTGACAGATTTTTGGCCTCTCTCAACAGGTATGGGGATTGGGTGGAAAGTGGAGTTGAAGCCTGAGATCAGCCACAAATGTATTGAATGGCAAGGCAGGCTTATTGGGCCATATGGTCTACTCCTGCTCCTATTTCTTATGTTCTTATGTTCTTCAGTAGGTAGGTAATCTGGATTTTCCTGTGACATTCCAATTTTCCCAGAGACAACTGGGACCCAAGTAGTGTGCATGACTCGCTAGCTCACAGGAGGCAAGTGCACAGCAGGAGGTCCCACCTATTTGGTCTTTATATGAGATCTGCAATTAATCTCACTAAAAGGGAAGCCTGCGATCAAGGGCCCACCATTGCAGCAGACTCTCATGCAGCCTGCTGTGAATAACTGCTGAAGAACACAAGCTTAACAGAATCATTCCAGCCCCTTCTTCCTCACCTCTCTCTGATGCCCCAGTCACTGTCGCTGCACTCTACTGAAGCCACAGTGAAGGCTGCTGCCCTTCCTCACTTGCCGCTCTGTTTGGGCCTCCCGCCTCATCAGCCAGCCTCACCTCCCTAAGGGACAACAGAAATGGTGGTGGCCTTTACAGGTCTCTTCCAGTAAGATTTCACTGGAAGGTGGAAGGGTTGGGGCCCAAAAATTATACCATGTATGAATTTTTTTTTTAAGTGGGGAAAACTCTGGCCAATGACTTTACAGAATAAAGCACCAAGTTAAAGCAATATTCTCATAGGCACGCTATAAACATACTCATCATTCCTCTGCAAAGCAAGTCTGGCTTCCTGCTCCAGATTTAAAACTTTCTGTTGAGCCTCCTCTACATGGTGAGTTTTCAGAGTCCTGCGGTTCATACCTCGTAGCTGTGACTGCAAGGTCTGTTGGAGTTAGAAGAAGAAAATACATTTTGAAACCATTAAGCTTCTTGGAAACTCCTACATGTAAATATTTATCAGCAACAGTAATTGACAAAGTAGGGTAGCTGCCCTGTCATATCAGAGGTCATTGCATCTTTGTCCCATTATGATAGGGCACAAAAGTTCTTCATTGTCTTTAAAGGAAGGAAAAAGACAAGTGAAAAATAAATATGATATGCAGTTTACATAAAACTAGACAATTCAACTACTGTAAGCAAGCACCAGTTTTTAAAAATTCATTCATGGTATGTGGGTGCTGCTGGCTGGGGCATCATTTATTACCCATCCCTAATTGCCCTTGAGAAGGTGGTGGTGAGCTGCCTTCTTGCACAGCTGCAGTCCATGTGCTGTAGGTACATCCACAGTGCTGTTAGGGAGGGAGCTCCAGGATCTTGACCCAGTGACGGTGAAGAAACGGCGATATATTTCCAAGTCAGAATGGTGAGTAACTTGGAGAAGAACTTCCAGGTGGTGGTGTTCCCATGTGACCGCTACCTTTGTCCTTCTAGATGGTTATGATCATGAGTTTGGAAGGTTCTGTCCAAGAAGACTTGATGAGTTCCTGTAGTGCATCTTGTAGATGGTACACACTGTGAGTCAGTGGTGGAGGGAGTGAATGTTTGAAGGTGGGGTGCTGATCAAGCGGGCTGCTTTGTCCTGCATGGTGTCAAGCTTCTTGAGTATAGTTGGAGCTTCACTCATCCAGGCAAGTGGAGAGTATTCCATCACACTCCTGATTTGTGCCTTGTAGATGGTGGCAAAGCTTTGGGGAGTCAGGAGGTGAGTTACTTGCCACAGGATTCCTAGCCTCTGACCTGCTGTTGTAGCCATATGGCTAATCCAGTTCAGTTTCTGGATGTTGATAGTGGGGGATTCAGCGATGGTAATGCCATTTAATGTCATGGGGCGATGGTTGGATTCTCTCTTGTTGGGCCTTGGGATCTTTTAATTCCAGCTGAGGGGACAGACTGGAGCTTCTGAAACACAGCACCTCTGAAAGTAAAGCATTCCCTTAGTATTGCACCCCAGATCTTGTGCTCATGTGCCTTGAGCCCACAACAATCCGACTCAGAGGTGAGAATGCTACCAACCGAGCCAAGACTGACAACACAAGAGGAACACTTCACTTCTTCAAATGCAGTAGGGAAATTCTGAGCACAGTTCTGATCAACAGGTTTTCAAAACTAAAGCACTCTGTTGACATTTAACCAAAATACATAGGATCAGGATTCTTTTGATATTGCCCAAATTCAGTAGCATTGAAACTCTGCCGAACCATATTCAGAATAATTTTTCTCATGATGGCCCACAAATTATAAGATTTGTTAAATTCAATGATCAGAGAGCATGAATGTGAGGATAAAGATCTTGAAGTTGACTTGCTGGAGCAGAGGGAGCCAAAAGAACCTGGCATCTGACAAGAACATAAGGAGCAACGTTTTGAAAAGCTCAGCAAATTTAATTCCTTTTGCCCACAGAGGCTAACATTTGTTAACAGTATGGTATGTCATTTACATGAGTGTTTAAATACTGAATCACACACAGACATGTGTAATACTTTTAAATATGATGTTTTGTTAAGTAGAAATGGGTAGTAAATCAAACAAAGAAGTGAAAAAAAACATGCTTGGAAAGAGAAGTGAATTTGTAAAGGAGAGATTGGATACTCTGGACGGGAAAACAAGGGTAGAAACAACTTTAATAAATAAATGCATTGATGTAACCTTTCACTTCATTTTTCTGTTGGTGATTATTTAGTAGAATAGATTTTGTGCCCTTTGATTGCTTAGTTATCATTTATTGCAATTTCATAGTTATAGGTTTTGGTCTTTTAGATGAGGTATTAAACCGAGGCCCCACTATCCTCTCAGGTTGCATAAAGACAACATGGCACTATTCAAAGAGGAGCAACTGGAATTTTTCCAGTGTCCTGACCAATAATTATCCATCAACCAACATCACTAAAACTGATTAACTGGTCAATACCACATTGATGTCTGAGGGTCCCCTTTTATGTGCAAATTGACTGCCACGTTCCCTGCATTTACAACACTATTATAAACTACTTCATTTGACGTAAAGCACTTTGGGACATCCTGAGGTCACAAAAGGTGCTATATGAATACAAGTTTGTTTTCTCTTTTTTATGGTGATGTACAATATACAGAACTTTTGGGTGATATTATGTTGCATCTGTAACATCAAAGGAGCCTGTGAAAAAGCAGTACCGCATAAGTTTATCACACTGCTCTACTGAATACAACCATTTCCTAAAATATTGTGACATACAGTTTCAACTTTGATTCCCTGACAGAAGTTTCCCAACATGTAGATTCATTCGAAGAGTTGCAATTTTTAAACACATTACCTTGTGTTGATCCTTTGGCTGGGATTCCAGGAGTGACGTAAGATACAGATCATATTCAGACTGAGGGAAGAGGGGCAAACAAGAAAAAGTGAAAGAAACAACGTTCAACATTTTATGGGGGTTAAACTATAGTAACAGTACAGTCTCTAAACCAACAATTTGGGAAGGGACAGATGGGAGGGGGGGAATGTGCGAGGGTTGGAATAGTGCAAGAGAAAAGGTGGAGAGTGTGCTGAAAAGAGAAGGGAGAAGAATAAACAGAGGGAAGAGAAGAAAGAATTAATTCACTCTCTGAGAGGGCCTCTCACCCTCAATCTGTTTCCCTCGTCTCCTTTCATCCTGTCTGTCTCCCTCAAAGGTACTTTGATTGCATTCAAAATTCTACTTCTTGTTAAAAAAAAGAATGAGAATTAGACTGTAGAAAGAAATTTAATCTGTTTCTCGCTATCTTTACCTGTATCTATCTGTCTGCCACTTTCTCTCAGTTTTTTGTGTATCCACATTACATTGATCCTTTCAAACTGTCAAAATTACATGTGACAATTCATCAGCTTCCAAAGAGAGCTAGTTTTTTTTTAACTATTGAAACAACTTTAAATAAAGAATCACAAACACACTTTCTTTTTCTACCCCTCCCCAGTGATGGTCTTTTTTTTGGAAATTGAAGCAACATTAAATGAAGCTAGGCATTTTTTTTCAGCTGAATACATTTTCTAAAATTGCTACACCATGAAAGCCACAGCATAAATGAATTAAGAAAGCTATCATTTTTCGTTCAAACACACACTGCCTCAGTTTTAACAGAAATCACTATATTGATTTTACATTAAAAAAGCTTTTGAAATTGCCTTGTATTTTTTTTCAACATTATTAGAAGGAAAGCTGCTGGACAGAAAGATAGAGGAAAAATATTCTATCAGTATAGCTGAGTGAATGGTGCTGATAAATCCTGGGAAGTTAGTTCGGCTGCATAATACAAATTCAGTTCACAGAATTGTAACTTCAGGCAAAAGGGTCAATTCCAAGACATTTTAAGTTTTAGTTACTAAGGAATGAAATGGCAATTAAAAAAGTCAGAAAATATTTTTAGGTGTTAAGTGAACCAGATACCAAAATTGCACAATCAATGTTAGGATTTTTACATAGAAAATAAACATTATAAATGTGGACACAGGAAATGATAAATAGGGAAAAGTGAATGGAAAAAGATGGATAAATGTAACAACAGAAAGTGGTTACACAGACAGAAAATTTTGAATCAGATTTATATATTCTCTTTAAAGTAAGTTATGGAGATCGATAATTAGTTATGGAGGATGGGGTCCTCTCTTCCTGGTGTTGCAGGTCCACCAGGTCCACTTCACATGGACAGGGGAAAGCACTTCTGTCACATGTCTAGAGATTTGGAAACATGAAGGAGAACTGTTTGGACATGTCTAAAAACCCACAAGCTGTAAACAACTAAGTCTTAATCTGGAATAATCAATCATTTCAAGCAGTTTCCAATATTAACAGAGAACAAAGAGCATGGAATGATAACACGGATGAGAAGCATTTTGGTGCATACAGTTTCTTGCGTTCTTAATAGGTGTCACTCAGCTTTGGGACAAAGCATACACTCTTACAAAAAAAAACTTTCCACAGTAAGCACAGCATTAAAAGCAACATATTGTCACTTAATATCGATCATTTTAAAACTTTAAAGAATGTGCACTATATGTCCTTGCAGTTAGCTGCTTTTTTAAAATTCATGCATGGGATGTGGCCATTGCTGGCTAGGCCAGCGTTAATTGCCCATTGCTAAATGCCCTTGAGAAGGTGGTGGTGAGCTGCAATCCATGTGGTGTCGGTACACCCACAGTGCTGTTGAGGTGGGAGAGGTGGGGGGGGGTGAAATTCCAGGACTTTGACCCAGCGATGGTGATATATTTCCAAGTCAGGATGGTGAATGGCTTGAAGGGGAACTTCCAGGTGGTGGTGTTCCCATGTACCTGCTGCCCTTGTCCTTCTAGATGGCAGCAGTCATGGGTTTGAGAGGTGCTGTCTAAGGAAGCTTGGTCAGTTCCTGCAGTGCATCTTGTAGATGGTACACACTGCTACCACTGTGTGTCAGTGGTGGAGGGAGTGAATATTTGTGGAAGGGGTGCCAATCAAGAGGGCTGCTTTGTGCTGGATGGTGTCATGCTTCTTGGCTGTTGTTGGAGCTACACTCATCCAGGCAAGTGAAAAGCATTCCATCACACTCCTGACTTGTGCCTTGTAGATGGTGGACAGACTTTGGGGAGTCAGGAGGTGAGTTACTCACCGCAGGATTCCTAGCCTTGGTCCTGCTCTTGTAGCCACAGTATTTATGTGGCTAGTCCAGTTTCTGGTCAATGGTAACCCTCAGGATGTTGATGGTGTGGAACTCAGCGATTGAATATCAAGGGGTGATAGTTAGATTCTCTTTTTTTGGATACTGTCATTTGCCTGTCACTTGCATGGCACGAATCTAACTTGTCACTTCTTAGCCCAAGCCTGGATATTGTCCAGGTCTTGCTGCACTTAGACATAGACTGCCTCAGTATCTGAGGAGTATTGCTGAAAAAGAGATTTTTTTTGTCAAAGGGTTTCATCTTGCACTCATCAGGAAAATTTTCAAGAAAATACCAATGTCAGTGAAATAAAACATATTTATATTGTTTGAGAAGACAGTGATGATTGGTTGACAAGTGGACTCTGATTGGTAGAGGAGTTGCCATGCAGAATGCACTAGTTGGTTGGTGACTGACAATTAACTGCCAAGCATTGTTTGCAATTTAAACTAGACAGCTTGACTAATTAGTCAAGACATTGCTCTGGGGAATAAATCAGTGAATGGCTCAGTTATTTTGTTTAACTGAAACAGGTGAAATGTGTGTATATGGTCTTTCTGTCTGCAAAGAAAAAGGTCCTGTGCATTAATATACGTAGCTTCCAGTACATGCAAATGCGCCACATTGCGAGCCCAACTGACATTCTTAAATTGGTTGTCAGCGTAATTCTTAGCACGCTGTGGATTATTTAGCAAATGGTGCCCAATTGTGAAATCACATCTAATGTTCGACACTGTGTTTTGAGTTTTGCAAGCATGGGTTGGTTGGGTACAGTCAGTACCTTACCTATTGCAAACAGCGGAAGGGACATGCTGTTTGATATGATCCACCAGTCTTTGGGATGCATGACCTACATACCTAGAATCACACTGGCACTGAAATTCATACACCATTTCTATGATAGGCAGAACATCTTTTTGGCTTGATGGCAGCATCTTGTTAGTGGCGAATGCCACTTGTGTTGCTACTGCATAGCAGCAGCATGAACCAGCTAGCTTCACCTGTTGGTCAAATTTTGAGATACCTTGACCTTCCATGGTAATCTGAGGTAGACTGGGCACTTTTCACGGCTGAAAGTGATGGCCTTAGGCCTGTTCATGATGTTGTGGGTATACAGCATGAAATCTGATCAGGGTAGGCATTATCCCACATAATGTCTTTGATGCACCTATGTAGGCCATACATCCCAAAGACTGGTAGGCCTAGGACACTACCCTGAGGGGCTCTTGCAGTGAAGTACTGGAATTAAGATGACTGACCTCCAACAACCACAACCATCCTCCTTGCACTAGGTATGACTCCTATCAGCTGAGAGCCTTCCCCTGATTCCCATTGACTCCAGTTTTGCTCAGGCTCCTTGATGCCACACTCGGTCAAATGCTGCCTTGATATCAAGGCCAGTCAGTTTCACCTCACCTCTGGAGTTCAGCTCTTTTGTTCATGTTCGAACCAAGTCTTTATGAGGTCAGGAGCTGAGTGGCCCTGGTGGAACCCAATCTGAGCATTAGTAGCAGGTTATTACTAAGCAAGTGCCGCTTGATAGCACTGTTGATAACCCATTCCATCACTTTTCTGATGATCTATAGTAGACTGATGGGGCAGTAATTGGGGCCGGGTTGGATTTCTCCTGCTTTTTGTGGACAGGAAATACCTGAGCAATTTTCCACATTGCTGGGTAGATGCCAGTGTTGTAACTGTACCGGAACAGCTTGGCTAGGGGTGCAGCTACTTCTGGAGCACAAGTTTTCAGTACTATTGCCGGAATATTGTCAGGGCCCACAGCCTTTGCAGTATCGAGTGCCCTCAGCCATTTCTTGCTATCATGTAGAGTGAATAGAATTGGCTGAAGACTGGCATCTGTTATGCTGGGGGCCTCCGGAGGAGGGCGAGATGAATCATCCAATTGGCACTTCTGGTTGAAGACCAAAAGTCACACGTGCTTCAGCCTTCTCTTTTGTACTGATGTGCTGAGCTCCCTCATCATTGAGGGTGGGGATGTTTGTGGAGCCTGCTCCTCAAGTGAGTTGTTTAATTGTCCACCACCATTCACAGCTGGAAATGGCAGGACTGCAGAGCTTGGATCTGATCCATTGGTTGCAGAATCGCTTAGCTGTCTATTGCTTGCTGCTTATTCCGCTTGGCACGCAAGTAGTCCTATGCTGTAGCTTCACCAGGTTGACACCTCATGCCCTCCTGCACTCTTCATTGAGCCAGGCTTGATCCCATGGCTTGGTGGTAATGGTACAGTGGAGGATATGGCGGGCCATGAGGTTACAGATTGTGGTTGAATACAATTCTGCTTCTGCTGATGGCCCATGGCACCTCATGGTTGGTCAGTCTTGAATTGCTAGATCTGTTTGAAATCTGTCCCAATTGGCATGATGGCAGTACCACACAACATGATGGAGGGTATTCTCAATGTGAAGGCTCCTACCAATACTGTCATGGACAGATGCATCTGTAGTAGGTAGGTTGGTGAGGATGAGGGCAAGTACGTTTTCCCCTCTTGTTGGTTCCCTTACCACCTGCCAGACTCAGTCTAGCAGCAATGTCCTTTAGGACTCAGCCAGCTCGGTCTGTAGTGGTGCTACCAAGCCACACTTGGTGATGGACATTGAAGTCCCTCACCCAGAGTATATTCTGCACCTTTGCCACCCTCAATGCTTCCTCAAAGTGGGTTCAATATGGAGGAGCACTGATTCATCAGCTGATGGGGGTGCAGGATGTGGTAATCAGCAGGAGGTTTCCTTGCCCATGTTTGACCTGATGCAATGAGACTTCATGGAAAGGTATTCCTTCATACAACTATTAAAATTGCAGTGTGAGGGAATCTATATTTTTAAATTCAATTTGTATGTTTTTGAGGCAGGCCTTACTTTTAAACAGAAGCTGAACTGAAAGGAAAGCAGAAAAAAACCTGTCTCTAGTCTCTAAGGAATCAGGAGCAAGCTGAGGGTGGGAAATTAAAACTAAACATTGTTGAAAAATATAAAAGGACAGATCTGTGCAAGCTATGCAGCAGTTGTTGAGTCCACTGATGCAGAACAGACAAGAAGGCTCAAGAAGAGACTAGATCCACAAGCTGAGAATAACAGAGACTAAGTTGCTGCAGCTGTTTCTGTTACTTGAAAGTAACATGGATGAATCTAACTGCCCAGACGAAGACCCAGGCTTTCGTTCCTGGATTGGGTTTGCCAAGGCAGGAGATTTCCCAGCTTGTTGAACCCGACCTTTAAAAATGTCCATTTACAGGTGGGATTATCAGTCAGGAGTGCAAGGAGCTGGGGGTGGGGGGGGGGGGGGGGGGGGGGGGAAAGAGAGTTACGGGCAGCAAACAAGTCAGGGATGGCGACCCCAGAGTGAATGCGTGGGCTGCCGGGTGTGGAGGCCGGTTGGGCGCAAGTACTGTCTCTGTGCTCCGCACTGTGTTTAAATAAAAGAAAAATAACAATAAACCAAAAAACATCCCACCAGCCCTCATCCCCACCGCTCTCACACACTCTATGCCACATCCATGCCAACCCATGCCCCCTACCAACCACATGACCCCATAACCTTTATGCCAATCCATGTCCCCTATCCACCCCTCCTCGGTCCCAATAACCCCTATGCCAACTTCCTCGACAGCCAGGCTGTTCCAATTAGTTTGCATGTAAAAAAATGCATACCAAGTTTTTAGGAAATATAAATAAAGTAAGTTATATTTGTATTTATGGGTGTTAGGAATGAGTTTTAGCTTTAAAGTTTAAGTTTGATTTGTATTTCCATGTGTGTGTTAAAAAAGGTCAAGTTGAGTTTTGGTTTCACTTTAAAAGGGGGAACCTGGGGTTTAGTTTTATCTGAGGGAGACAGTAGGTCTAAAACTGTTTGTATATCTGTGTTTCTAATGAGTTTTATGACTCTTGGGGAGAAATTAAAGGAAACACAAGGGTAGAAAAAACCTGTGCTGTTGCCTAGCAACAAGGGTCCAGAGAGGAAGACCCACCCACACAGAGAGAGAGAAAAAAAACAGCAGCTTGAATGCAGTTGGAAGAAGGTGCCAGGACAGGCAGGACATGAAAAGGGACAGATAGCAGGTTCCAAGCCAAAAAAGAAATGTCCACAAAATCCAGGGGAGTGGAACAGGAGAAAGTCCCTAGAAGACCTTCTAGTCAAGGAAAGGACAGGAACCTGGAAAAGGGCTTGTTAAGTGAAGTTAAGAGTGAGGAGCAGATGAAGGCTCCAAGCTTCAGCCTAAAGGAAGAAATGCTTCAGGAAGCAGGTTTAAAGCAAAAACAGCTTGCAAGAAGTTGGAAGGTCCAAAGAGACAGCTGAAGGTCTGTAACTCTTTACTATGGGCATATGAAGCAGTGGTGTACTGTTGGCACGACTGAGCATTTAAGAGAGTGCATGGAAGGAAGTTTGAATGCACATGGCGATCCAAGGGAGTGGAACATCGGAAGGAGTGTTCAAAACTCTGGAGGTGAACCCTTGTGGAAGGTGCCTGAGAGAAAGCATCGGTTTGGGAGAAGATTCCAAAGCAAGTGCTTGGAGAGCGGAAATTGGAAACTCTCCTGTGAAAGACAGAATTCAAAGAGACTGGTTGGCTGACGGTGTTACAAGTGTCTGGGTGGAGCTGAGGAGAGATCCATAGCATTTGTGTGGGGTGGCATCTGTCACTTAGTTTCAGAGTGTGGTGTGTCTGACTACAGGTCACCTATTAGTCTACATGGACTGTGTACTTACTGTGAACTTTAGAGTATAAGATAACTTTTGTAACTTGGGCTATCCTTACAAATCTGTATATATTTGTAAAGGTGTGGTTGTGGGTGAAGGAGTATTGTAATACTCGAACACCAGCCTGACTCCAGACCCCCCCCCCCCCCCCCCGCACGAAGATGGCAACTGCCAGGTTCGGGAGCAGGGCTTGGCATTTTCGGCATTTCCAGGATTTTCACCATGACGGAGAGCCTCTCTGTCATGGCGAAAATCCAGCCCCGATTTGTATAGGTTCTTGCAGACGTGTGCCATTTGCAGTGAAGACCGTGCCTATGGAACTCGGGTTGGTTATGCATTGCTGTTGGCTGGGAATCAGACTAGCTCTAGGAGGATCGGAGCTGAAAGTCCTTGTGAGGAAGACAGAGTTTGAAGACTCACTGTAATCATGAAAATCTGAGTGGACTGCTGAGCCAATTAGTAAGATCTCTCATAGTTGTATCTTTTCTTAAATGTTTTATTCTTTTGTTAAAAGTTCATCAGCTGACTCATGTGACTCTGTTCAGTAGCTACTCTCCATGTATCTAAACAAAAAGAAAAGTTAGAATCTATCGGGCCAGGTTCCATCCTGGGATCAAGCTTGTCCAGTAGTAACATCAGCGGGAATCATAACAATGTTCACTTTTAACAAACCCAAAGGGTGCCTTACCTCTCCAAAAGGTATCCTCGCACTCTATCCAAAGATGTACCTTACCTCTCCAAAGGGGTACCCCCTGGCTATCCATAAGAATCCACCAAGTTCAAACCTCCTCTCACCTATTCTAATCTGCACAGCCTGGATTCCACGCTCCTGTTCTTCCAAAATCCCAATCCAGTGGAGGCAGTTGGTGATTTAAACGGCCAGCTCCCTCTGTGAATCGTGCATACACGAACACCAGCCTGACTCCAGACCCGACCCCCCTCCCCCACGAAGATGGCACTGCCAGGTGCATTTTCGGCATTTCCAGGATTTTCACCATGACGGAGAGCCTCTCTGTCATGGCAAAAATCCAGCCCCGATTTGTATAGGTTCTTGCAGACGTGTGCCATTTGCGGTGAAGACCGTGCCTATGGAACTCGGGTTGGTTATGCGTTGCTGTTGGCTGGGAATCAGACTAGCTCTAGGAGGATCGGAGCCGAAAGTCCTTGTGAGGAAGACAGAGTTTGAAGGCTCACTGTAATCATGAAAATTTGAGTGGACTGCTGAGCCAATTAGTAAGATCTCTCATAGTTGTATCGGCCCTTTAACGTGCAATTTATAGTTTATATTCAACCACAATTTGCCTAATAATCCATGTTTATTCTGGATGTTAGCGTATAGGATAGATAGTATTTAGTATTGATAGGACAGGTAGTATTTAACGTTTACTTTGCTGACTCTGGTAAAGTAAAAATTCTTCTGTTTTCAACTATGGAACTTTGTGGCTTCATTCCCTTAGTAAGTCACTGAGATTTCAAATTCTGTCTACTTTAAAAAAGTGTTACTTGTCTCTACCGAGATTGTAACAACAGGCACTTTGTAGTTAGCAGTGTCCTGATTAGGATAAATTAGACCCTTTCAGAACAGACTAGATTCCGGGACTGCATGCAGGTTTAATTTTCATGAATGGGGCTATTATGAGCTGCTTTCAGTAAAATCGCTAAAGTTCATTTATTTGCATGATTGTATGCATTCTTTGAAAAGCAAGTGAATCCATGTCAATAAAAAAGGGATTACCATCTCTCAAATGGCAGCTTCACATTTTATACGTTCATCTTTTTCACAAACCCTTTAAGGATGATGCAACAACTGAAAAGTTATTGATGGAGACATTATAAAGGAATTTCAACAAAGTTTCAAAGATTGATAACTAATAGCTTTTGTACTTATGATCAAGAATGTATGGAAGAAAGAACAGTCATTCAGCTCATCTAACTCACTCCTTCCAACAGACAGTGTGCACTTTACCATAATGGACTTGCACAACTTATTTAATCACCTAACAGAGGTAAACATATATAGATCAAGTAAATGTAATGGTGCAGGCATTTGAAACAGAGGCAACCTATATAATGGGAAATACTTGGTCCAGCAGTGCGACTTAAAAGTTAAAAAAGAACTATAAAATGGCCTTGAGAAAACATTTTTGTGATATTTACTCATGGATACATTTTACTGCCATGATATATTCACACACATGGTATATTTATCAGCAGGGTGATGAATGTCAATAGTATTTCGCATGGTATTGAAAACAAAGGGAGGAAAGGTTAATAATAGAAAAGAACTTTACATCCAATCATGTAAGATTGGCTTTCAAATGGAATTTGTGAAGAAGTACAAAATGAGACATTTATGAGAAACAAAATATATGCACTGTGGTAACATTTTAAAAAGAGCAGCACAGCTGAGAGTGTTAGGGGTTCAGATAAGGAATTTTTTTTTTAAAAAGGTGGAGGTTTTCCCTCCCAAGTCTATGCTCATCTTTCCTGCAACTCCATATTTCAATCCCTCCAATCAAATTCCTGCCCTGCCACCTCATCAAAGTGCCTTTTATCAAAGTCACAAATGACATCTCATGTCACAATGAGATAGGTCACATATCCATCCTCATCATCCTTGACCTATATGCAGCTTTTGACACATGATCCTCCTCTGATGCCTTTTCACCGTCATCCAACTGGAAGGGACCATGCTCACTTGGTTCCATTCTATATGTCCAGAATTGCTAGAAAATCAAATCCAATGGGTTTCTCTCCCCGCTCCTGCACCATTAACCCTGGTATACCCAAAGGATCTATACTTGGCTCCCTCCTTTTTCTCATCTACATTCTGTCCACTAGCAACATATCCAAAAACACAGTGCAAGTTTCCACAAGTATGCTGCTGAAATCCAGCTCCACCTCACCACTACCTCTCTCAAAAGCTTCTTTGTCTCTAGGTCGTCAGACTGCTTGTCTGACATCCAGTACTGGATAAACAGAAATTTCCTCCAGCTAAATATTGTGAAGACTGAAGTCATTGCCTTCAATCTTTGCCACTAACTCCAATCCCCAGCAACCGAGTCCAACCTTCCCCCTTTTACAGGTAACTGTCTGAAGCTGAACCAGACAGTTTGCAACTTTGGTGTCATATTTGACCCAGAGGTAAGATTCAGGCCACGCATCCACACCATTACTAAGACCGTTTATTTCAAAACCTTAACACCTTCAGACTCTGCCCCTGCCTCAACTCATCTGCTGCCGAAACATTCATCCTTTGTATTCTCAAGACTGCACTCCTGGCTGGCCTCCCATATTCTACCCTCCATAAACTTATGTTCATCCTTTGCTGCCCATACCCTGACTTGAACCAAGTTCTGATGACCTATCACACCTCATCTACATTGGTTCCCACATAAGAAATGCTTCAATTTACAAAATTCTCATCCTTATTTTCAAAGGCCCTTCCCTAATCCTGGCCTTTTGAGCACCTTGAATTTTTATCACACCACATTGGTGGCTGTGGGGGGTAGGTGGCTGTGGGGGGTAGCCAAGGACCTAAGATCTGAAATTCTCCCCCTAAACCTCTCTACTTCTCCTTCCTCCTTTGAAACACCCATTGAAAGCTATCTCTTCGATCAAGCTTTTAGTCATTCCCCCTCGTCACTCTCCCCAATATTTCCTTATGTGGCTCAGAGTCAAATTTTGTTTGATAGTGCTCCTGTAAAGCACCTTGGGATGTTTCACTATATTAACGGTGCTACATAAATATAAGCTGTTGTTGTTTGATCATGGAGAGTTTAGAGAAGCTGATTGTCTGTTCACTTTAAGCTAAGAAGGTTACATGAAGATCTGATAGAGAGATTCAAAATTATAAAAGATTGTGTTGAAATAAATAGAAAAAACTACTTCCACTGGTTAGTAACTACTTCTTAGTTCCCTTCCCACACCTAGTGACATATGAGGCTAACAAAGCACATGCTTACATCTGTTTCCAAAGTTAATAGTTCCTGGAACAGGTCACTAGCCTGTTGCTTGAGGGGCACCACTCTACATCAAACATGGCTGATCAGGAGACCCCCACTTTCATGTCCCTGTCATAGGTGTATTGGAAGGATTTACAGATTAGTAATCAACCCATCTGGCGACATTATAAATGCATGGTTAGTAACTACAGGGCATCATTTTAGGATCATTGCCAGAGGGGCAAGGTCAAGTTTGGAGAACATTAATATTCAAATGTAGAGGTTGTTACAACTTGATATGGCCTACCAGAAACAGTGGTGGAAGAAAAAATCATCTTAATATTTAAAAGGGAGCAAGCAAATTTTTAAAAAGAGCATTTATAACAATACAGGCAAAGGGAACTAAGACGACAGCTCCTTCAGATAGAGAAAATAGGGCATTTGGCCCCATCATTGCAGTAAAATTATAAGATTCTCTGTAATCATTTCTAACTTTCACATAGTACTAACAACAAATACTGCCCAATGTGTTTTTTTTTTGCGCATTACTTAAAATTACCTTGATTTCTCTCAAGATTTCACAAAATATTGTTGAGTCTTGACAGACGTCCTCAAACACATCACTGAAAACCTGAAGACGTCTCAAGTTTGGTCCAGGGAGATGATCTATCTTCAGCAGCTCCTAATTTTGTAATTTAAGAAAGAAATCACTGATAAAAGCTGAGCTCAGTTGTAAGAGA
The DNA here is from genome assembly GCF_017639515.1 of Carcharodon carcharias. Lineage (NCBI taxonomy): Eukaryota > Metazoa > Chordata > Chondrichthyes > Lamniformes > Lamnidae > Carcharodon > Carcharodon carcharias. The sequence goes on along the minus strand of NC_054468.1, from coordinate 136,931,865 downwards.
AACAAGGTCATTTGTTTCACAAGGACACAATGACAAAAATAGGTTGATGTAGGTATAGGGGTTTGAACACTTAAGTTGCTGAAATAAACTTTGAGCAACTGGAAGGGACAGCATAGACAAAACTAAATCAAAGCTTATTTTCCAATGAAAGCAAAGTTGCTAAGAGGCAGAAATGTAGAAATTTACATTATCATTTATTCTACCTGCTTATATACCTATATGGGATATCAAACTCTTTGCTTTGACCTTAGAAATGTATTTCGTGTGGCCAGATCCTTTCCATTATGTCCGCTACCCGCTTTGTTCTTAATCTACCCCCATCATTAACTGGTCTTGGTCATCTCCCACACCAGAAGCTGAAATAGACATTTACTGGTTCATTGATAAAAACAAAAAAACTGCGGATGCTGGAAATCCACAACAAAAACAGAATTACCTGGAAAAACTCAGCAGGTCTGGCAGCATCGGCAGAGAAGAAAAGAGTTGACGTTTCGAGTCCTCATGACCCTTCGACAGAACTGTCGAAGGGTCATGAGGACTCGAAACGTCAACTCTTTTCTTCTCCACCGATGCTGCCAGACCTGCTGAGTTTTTCCAGGTAATTCTGTTTTGTTGTTATTTACTGGTTCATTGTTTTGCATTCAAAACAGTTCAAGTCCTCCATTCTCCTAACACACATCAAAAGGAGCTTCGAGATTTTCAAAAATGTTTATTTATAATTTAATTGTCAAAGTTTTTCATCAATTCCCCGTAATCTAACTTGAATTAGAGGCTCTTCCAGCTCAATCAAGTTGCACCAACTGCAAGAATGCTAAAAATACTCAGTAGATCAAATCCATGCAGAAAGAAACAGAGTTAATGTTTCAGGCTAATGACCTTTCATCAAAACCTAGAGCAGCACAAAGGAAAATCATGATATTACGTTGCACAGTTACGATATTACAAATTTTTAGAAAAACTGTTAAGGTCGCATTTAAAAAAAACCTTGGACAGAGTTTAAAGACTGTTTCAAAATGGCTCCAAGCTGCAAACAGAATTGTGGATTTCAGACTGCATTTCCTCTTCTGAGAGGCTTAACAACATTCCTTAATTTAATTATGATTCATTATGGTCTCATCCAGGAGATAGCAAAGTTATGTTGATGCCTCATTGCAAGAATGTAAATTGTGACTTGTCCAGGAGAAAAATTAAAAGCTACAAGAACCAGACGTGGGAGAAGTGTTGATGCCTTATTTGGGAGATGACTTGGCATTTTGTACAGATCACATGATAACAGCAGCCATCTTAGCTCCTGCAAAAAGCCTTGAAAAGGGCAGGAAGCTGAGAGAACCATCTTGCAATGTCTTCAGAGAAGCAAACAAGAGCGTGAACATGGAGAGAAGGACCAACAAGCACGGCCATTGAACGGCTGTAATCATTAGTCTAAAAAAGGGCCATACCACAGGTCCTTGAAAGAGAACTAAACACAGTGCTCACTGGCAACTTTGGGGATTTTTTAAAGTGTCTGTGACAATTGGGGGTTCAGGTCTGGCATTGAATCCATTTGCAAGCCAGCCAAAAAATTGCCACTTAAAAGAAATTGGAAGTAGGAGGTGAAAATAACAGAGTAAAAATTGTTTGAAATCATATGAGAATCTACAGCAGCGAGCTTTTTGAAAACTAACAGCAGAAGTTAAGATGGCTAATTTTGATGCACAGATGTTTATAGAACAGGAGGTCTTAACGTGCAAAAAGTTAGCGTCCTTAAACATAGATCAGCTAAATGCCATAGCTAAACAGATAGGGCTTAAAATACCCAATAAGGCACAGAGTTTCTCAAGGTGTTGCCCAAATATTTGGGACTCAGTTCAGAGTCGGAACAGGTAGAAGTGAAAGATCTGGAACCAGACCAGGTTACTATAGCAAAAATACAGCTGGATAAGCTGAGAATACAGCTGGAGTTTCAGAAAAGAGAAAAAGAGAGGGAAGCCCAAGAGGAAGAAAGGATTTCCCATTCCAACAATTGGAGATGGGGTTGCAGGCACAGAAAAAGAGACAGCTCAGACAGCTCGAGTCTGCTCAGGAAAAATCTCACTCTGTCTAGTAACAATCTAAAGCACTGTAACCCAGAAACAGGTTTTGAGGCTTTAAAATTTTCCAAATTTGTTCCCAAGTTTGAAGAAGGAAATGCAAAATCCTTTTTTATCACTTTCAAGCAAGTAGTTCATAAGCTACATTAGACACAAGAATTGGGAACACTCATGAAACAGGGTCAGCTATCAGGCAAGACCCAGGAAATCTATTCCAAACTGTCCCCTGAAGTAACAATTAATTACAAAGATACCCAAAGCCGCAATTCTTAGTGCTTACGAGTTGGCCTCAGAGGCCTAACATCAGCAATTCCAAAATTCCCCAAGAAACCTACACAGACTTATTTGAAATTCGAAATGATTAAACATATCATGTTCAACTGGAGGTTCCACACTTTTAAAATAGAATGTACCTACAATAAGGGAATGGGTACTATTAGAGGAGTTTAAAACTTGCCTCCCCTAAAATATAAAAATGCACCTCAAGGAACAAAGGGTTACTTTAGCAAGGGCAGCCATAGTTCTGGCTGATAACTACGCACTGACTCTCAAGCCATTGAAGCACAACAGAGCTGGATCAAGTAGTTCATATCAGCAATGAAAGGATAAAAGGGAGATGGAAAGGACAGAGGTAGATCCCAAGGAAAAAGACAGCGGGGGAAACTGGGCAAACTATCCCCCAACTTTTAACAGTTTAAATGAATATTGAATGTATGTGTATCTTTTATCTTTTGTTTCTTAAGAAGACATGTAAAGAATGAAGATGGAATTTCATTTTTTTTCCCAAAGGGAGGACAAATGTTACAGTGCATAGTTATGACATTACAAATTTTAGAAAATCTGTTCTGAAAGAAACTTTGGACTGAGTTTTAAGACTGTTTCAAAATGATCCAAGCTACCAGACAGAATTGCGAATTCCAGACCGCATCACCTCCTTCGAAAGGATAAAAGACAATCCTTAATTTAATCATGGTTCACTTTGGTCTCATCCAGAAGATAACAAAATTTCGCTGACGTGTCATTGGAGGAAGGTAAATTGTGCCTTGGCTGGGACAAAAGCTAAGAACCACAGGTGGGGGAAGGGCTGTTTGAAGTGTCAATGCCTTATTCGGGAGATGACTTGGCATCTTGTACAGATCACATGATAACAGTGCCCATCTTAGCTCTTGCAAAAAACCTTGAAAAGGGCAGGAAGGTGAGAGAACCATCTTCTAATATCTTCAGAGAAGCAAACAAGAATTCAACAGAGAGAGAGAGGGACCAACAAGCACAGCCATCGAACCGCTGTATTCAAACAGCCTAAAAAAAGGGCCACACCGCAGTTCCTTGAAAGAGAACTAAGGAAACTCCGCTCTCCCCACTACCTGACTCTATTTACTAAGCAGCTGTTAACGCAACCTCTGGCAATTTGACAGTGGAAGCCATTGCAGCTTCAAGATCTTCATTTCAGACGACGCAACATCTCGACTTTAAATATATCAGGCCTGCACTAAAAAGGAGAGAGACTGAACCAATCCAATTTTTATAAATATTGTTTTTATTTTCTTCTGTAACTAATTGTGTGTGTGCATGTGTTAGTGTTCTTCTTAGGTAACTTCCAGAGCAATACTGTGAAATAAAGTAACCCTTTCCTTTTTTTTTTAGTAAAAAGGCTTTGCTGCTGGGTTATTTTTAAACTGAATTACTCACTCCAAGGGTAAAATACACACACAGTCACAGGTGACTTTGGAGAAACATCTTTTAAAGCATCCGTGACAATAAGAACACTTGAAATGCAAAATATTGAAGGGGAAAGTATGCCCAAATTTTTTTACTCCTTTGGATGATGGCAATATCCTCAGTCTATGTGATTGCTAAATCTTTTTCAAAGTCAGAACAATTCCTATCAGAGGTAGATAATGTAACATTTTAAAAGGTGCATCTAAAAAATTGAGCTGTATCCTCAAGGAGAGAATAGGAAAGTAACATGCATTAATAAAATAGAATCTGTCTGCATTTCCACCAAAGTACAAAGAAAACACCCTACACTGGTGTAAATTCACTTTCAACAAAACAAACATAATGTTTAATTACAAATAAGTACCTTCGTTGAGAGGTATGGTATTGCCACAGCCCTCAACACAAATTTTTTCTTGCCTGCAACCACCACCCCCACACACCCCAGCCCCAATTTTGACCTTCAGTTATGATTGTAGACATCACAGTACACCTCACAAAATGTTACCGTCCCTTACATGGCTTAGCTTCCACTCATATTTTGCTACTGCTTTGTAACCAGACATTGCCTCCCTCTCAAGAAGGTCTTCCGTCATCAGGAATTTTTTCTCGAATTCAAGTAGCTTAGTGAATTGGTCCTGCCTCGTCAGCCCAGCCAAGTAAGACTCAACGAACTGGCTCTGGTCATGGGCAGTGTGAGATCTTGCACACTTCCGTGGCTTAGGCTTCATGAGCATGAGGTAAAATAGCTCCAATTCCTCTTTGACAAAGTGATCTGGTAGCATTTGTGCCTCAGTGTGTGGGGATCCTGAGCATGCCTTGGTTTGTGGTATTGTTGAGTCATCTGAGATATCCTGAGAAGCTTTGGCACTACTTTGGTCAAGATCATTGAGGCCAGGGCTATAAATTGTAGGTAGTGTTGGAACCATGCTAGTCATCAGGCTGAAGTCTACAAGTGCATCGGTCATTTTCTTTACTTTGGCATCACTTGACCTCTGAACAGACCTGCAATGTTTTTCTTTCTTAAAGGGAGAGGGCTTCTTTGCACTCTTCCAAGTCACTGAGGCATCCTGATGTGTTGATATTTTATTCAAGTTCCTATGATTTAAATGTCCAAAGCTGTAGGAAAAAATGTCAGCCTTCTGAGATTTTTCTAACTCATGGAGGAGCTGTCGGAGTGTTTTTTTCTGTGGATCAGAATATTCACTAGATTTATTCTTCATGGATTTCATTGTTTCAGTGAAGCAAAGCCTGAAAAATTTAGAAAAAATAAATTAACAACCTGATGTGGAAACTGTATATTTTTCAAGTGTCCAGCCTGCAGATTATCTAATAAGAGGTTTCTCATCAATTCACAGCAATTTTCCTAGCGCATTTTTCATTATGAGAGAATTTGACTTTTGTTCCTCTATCCATGCTTACACTTATTTATAACAGTGTCAGTCAATAGCAAGTAGTTCCAAAAAACACATTCCCTCTAATTCATTTGTTTCTAACAGGCTATTTTAAGCAGTCACAACCAATAAAAAGTTAACAATTTCTGGTAGCTAAATAAATCAGAGTTTAATATCTAACTACACTCCTTGAAGGTTATATTTTCTCATTTCTGAGTTAGATCCCAGAACCAATGAATAATCAGCCTCAATTACTGCTTCTGAATTATTGGTCTATTTCTGATGCAGTCGTTCAGAGAATTAAACACAGACTTGATCCATTTGGTAAAAAAGATTGGTAGTTGCAGGCATAGATTGCCACATGGAAATATGATATTGTGCCTCAAAGACAGGCAGGACTAGGTATCAAATATTTATGGATACAAGACATTCAGGGAAGATAGGAAAGGAAGAAAAGGGGAAGGGGTGGCAGTATTAAGGAGAGCATTGCAGTGTTGGAGAAACAGGATGTCCTAGAGGGATAAAAGACAGAATCTATTTGGATAGAGCTCAGAAACAAAAAAGGTGTAATTACATTGCTCGGTTTGGTCTACAGGCCACCAACTAGTGGGAACAATGTAGAGAAACAAAGTTGCAAGAAATTATAGAGAGGTGAAAAAATTATAGAGTACTTATAATGGGGGACTTTGATTATCCAAATACTGGAATAGCAGTAGTAAGAAGGGCAGAGAGGGGCAAGATTTCCTAGAGTGTGTTCAGGAAATTTTCTTCAGCAGTATGTTTCCAGTCCAGTGAGGAAGGGGGCACTGCCAGACTTGGCCTTGGAAATGAGGTAGGCCAAGTAGATCAAGTGTCAGTAGGAGAACATTTAGGGGACAGTAATCATCGTACCATATGTTTTAGGCCAACTATGGAAAAAGACAAAGCACAGTCCAGAGTAAAATTAACTGTAGAAAAGCCAACTTCAATGGGGTAAGAACAGGTCTGGGCAGAATAAATTGAAGTCCAAGGTTGGACTTCAGGAAAAATGGCGGCTGATCAATGGGCTACCTTTGAAGAAGAGATGATTCAGGCACAGCCAAAGCACATTCCCTTGAAAGGGTAAAGTAAGGCAAACAAATCCAGAGTTCCCTGGATGACAAAGGAGATAGAAATTAAAAGATAAGAACAAGTATGCTTACAACAGATGCCAGGTAGAAAATACAATTGAAAACCAAGCTGAGTATAAAAGATTCAGAGAAGAGGTGAAGAAACAAATAAGAGAAGCAAAGAGGGTGTATGAAAAGAGACTGACAGCTAGCATAAAAAGGAATCTCAAAATATTCTATAGGCATATAAATAGTAAAAGGGTGGTAAAAAAGGAGTAGGGCCGATTAGGGGCCTAAAAGGAGATTTGCACATGGGTGCAGAGGGCATAATTGAGGTACTAAATGAATACTTTGCATCTGTCTTTACGAAGGAAGAAGATGCAACCCAGACCATGGTAATTCAGACCCTAGATGGGTTAAAAATTGAAAAGTAGGTGGTATTGGATAGGTTATCTGTACTTAAAGTTGATGAGGCACCAGGACCAGATACTGAGGGAAGAGACAGTGGAAATTGCAGAGGCACTGACCGTAATTTTTCAGTGTTCCTTAGACTCAGGGCTAGTCCTGGAGGACCGGAGAATTGCAAACATTAGACAACCCCAGCAACTACAGGCCAGTCAGTTTAACTTATGTGATGGGGAAACGTCTAGAAATAATAATTTGGGACTAAATTGACAGTCACACAGACAAATGTGGGTTAATTAAGGAACACCAGCATGAATTTCTTAAGGGAAAATCATGTTTAACTAACTTGCTGCAGCGTTTTGAAGAGGTAACAGAGAGGGTTGATGAGGTGTACATGGACTCCCAAAAGACATTTGATGCAGTGTTGCAAAATAGACTTGTGTGCAAAGTTAAAGTTCACGGAATAAAAGGGGTGTAGCAACATGGATACAGAATCGACTAAGTGATAGCAAACAGAGGGTAATAGTTAATAGATGTTTTTCAGACTGGAGGAAGGTTTGCAGTAGAGTTCCCCAGGGGGTCAGTATTGGGACCCTTGTTTTTCCAGATGTATATTAATGACCAAGACCTTGGGGTATAGGGCACAATGTCAAAGTTTGAGGATGATACAAAACTTGGACGCATTATGTGGAGGATAGTGCAGAACTTCAAAGGGACATAGAAAAGTTGGTGCATTGGACAGACATGTGGCAGATAAAGTTCAATGCAGTGAAGTGATTCATTTTGGCAGGAAGAACATAGAGAGACAATATAAAATAAAGGGTAAAACTCTCAAGTGGGTGCAGGAGCAGAAGAGCCTGGGTGTATGTGTGCATAATCATTGAATGTGGCAGGACAAGTTGAGAGAGCAGTTAAAAAAGCTTATAGTATCCTGGGCTTTATTAAAGGGGCATAGAGTACCAGAGCAAGGAAGTTATGTTGAACTTGTATAAGTCACTATAGGTTAAGTATCCTTTATTCAAAGCCCTTGGGACTGATTGCGCTTCGGCATTCAGATATTTTCAGTTTTTGGATGTGATATAGCCACCATATATACAGTAGGCCTAGGCCTACTTATATTACAAAAGCCTAAGCTTAGGATAACTATAGTCTACAAATACTAGCTTCTTTCTCCATTTTCCAACTCTCTCACGCCTTACTTACTTGTTAACACTTAATACACCTGTAATATAATATTACATTGCTTTATTAACATACAAATTAATTGCATAGCTGTTCAAAAATACGTTCAGTTTTTGGATGTGTTCAGTTTTCAAATGTATGGATAAAGGATATTCGACTGTAGTTTGGCCTCAGCTAGAGTATTGCATCCAGTTCTGAGCATCGCATTTTAGGAAGGATGTGAAGGCATTAGAGAGGGTGCAGATAAGATTCACGAGAATGGTTCCAGGGATGAGGAATTTCAGTTAAGATGATAGATTGGACAAGCTAGGACTGTTTCCCTTGGAGAAAAGAAGGTTGAGAGGAGATTTGATAGAGGTATTCAAAATGACGAGGGTCAAAGTAGATAGGGAGAAACTTCCCACTTGTGAAAGTATTGAGAACGAAAGGGCACAGATTTAAAGTAATTAGTATAAGGAGCAAAAGTGATATCAGGAGAAACTTCTTGCGCGAGTGGTAAGGTTCAGAATTTTTAAATCTATTTGTTCATGGGATGCATGAATCACTGGCTAGGCCAACATTTATTGCCCAATTCACTGCTTGAGAGTGTGGTGGAGGCAGGTTCAATTGAAGTATTCAAAAGGAAATTTGACTATTATCTGAAAAGGAAGAATGTGCAGGGGAGAAGGTGGGAGAATGGTACTAAGTAAATTGATCATCTGGAGAGCCGGTGCAGGCACAATGGGCCAAACGCCCTCCTTCTGTGCTGTAACAATTCTGTGAATCTGTGAATTCTGTTCATTTGAAGGAAAAAATGCTACTTGTTGAACAGTCTTTACGTAACTTTAGGGTTACATAACCTATATCCAACAGCCAAATCCAAACCATCTGAATTCCAAGATATTGGTAGGTAACAGAAGCTTTTACCAATGATTTCACAACTTGGAAGTCTTCCTGTGCTCTATTGTTCAAATAACAAGGGGCAGAGCAAGACCCAGAATTTAAAGCAGGGTGGGCAGAAAGGAAGGGAGGAGTATTAAAGGGAAGTTGTTTTCAAGGGCGATTTCCATTTCAACTAAAACAAAAGCAGCAAGTGCTTGGAGCACTTAGCAGGTTGCCAACTCTGATTGGAACTCAATCTCTGTTTTCCTGGAAATCTTAGCCCATGACCTCCTGCCTCCAACTGCCCAGCCCCCACACTGCCACCATTGCGTCAGTGGAACAGAGGCTCTGGCCATAGATTAGCTCTGCATTGTGACAGTCTCTACTCCACTGGATGCAAAATTTTAACTTTTTGTGCCTTGGCACCCAATCTGAAACAGTTGCTACAAAACTTAAGTCTTTCACCTCATCAAAAACAGTTTCATATTTCCACTGTCTCAGTTCATATGTATTCAGAACACAAAGAACAGGACAAGCAATTCAACCCCTCAAGTCTGTTCTCCCATTCAGTTAGAATTGATCCGTACCCCAACTCCATTCACCTACCTTTGTTCCACATCACTTGATATCCCAACCTAACAAAAATCTATGCCTGTTAGTCTTGAAAGCTCCAATTGTCCCAGCACCCACAGCCTTTTGGGTGAGAGTTCCAGATTTAACTAACCTTTGCATGAAAAGAAGCTGCTTTTATTTCACTTCTCAAGGGTCTAGCTTTAATTTTAAGGTTGATATCCCCATCAGAGAAAACAGTCTCGCTGACTTAACCCTATCAAATCCTTTTAACATTTTAAATGCCATGACCAAATCACCCCTCATTCTCCTATATCAAGGAAATCCAAGCCACGTTTATACAGTCTCTTTAATCCTCTAAGCCTCTATCATTCTGGTAAATCTGTGTTTCACCACCTCCAAGGCTGATTCAGCCTTCTTGAGGAATGTTGCCCAAAATTGAATACTGCATAGCAAAAATAGATTAATGGCTAATTAAGGGAGGAAGTAAATTCACTACCCAAGACAGAGCCAACCATATTTACAATCTAGCAAATTGAGACATGCATCCAGCCAAAGAAAATCTTAGCTTCCTTGTTGCAGTTTTAACTGCTCAGTTGTACTACTATAACTCTTTACATAGCTTACAAACTATTTTATAACCAATGTTTTCCAATAAGGTTGAACAGCTTTATCCCTAAGAATTCATCTGAAAAAGATAGCGTTGTTTGACACTGGAAAAAAATTGCCATAAAAAAATATTCTTCTTATCTAGGACATCATCTCAACATTTTTCTGGATGGCAAGCTGTTACTAGTGGGATGCCACGGTCCTTGGGCCCCAACTATTTACAATCTATATTAATGACTTGGATTCAGGGATAGAGTACTATAGCTAAATTTGCAGATGACACCAAAATAGGTGGGAAAGTAAGTTGCATTGAAGAAATAAGAAATTTACAAATTGATATGGACAGGTTAGGTGAATGGGTCAAAATTTGGCAGATGGAGTTCAATGTGGATAAGTGTAAGGTTATCCATTTTGGTCAGAAGAATAAAAAGGCAACTTATTATTTAAATAGAGAGAAACTTCAGAATGCTTCAGTGCAGAGGGATTTGGGTGTCCTCGTGCATGAACCACTAAAAGCTAATATGCAGGTACAGCAGCTAATAAGGAAGGCAAATGGAATTTTGGCATTTTATGCTAAAGGAATAGAATATAAAAATAGGGAAGTGTTGTTTCAACTGTACAAAGCATTGGTGAGACCGCACCCGGAGTACTGTGCACAGTTTTGGCCCCCTTACATGAGGAAGGATGTAGTTGCATTGGAGGCAGTTCAGAGGAGGTTCACTAGATTGGTTCTAGAGATGCGGGGCTTGTGGGTTTAGGCCTATACTCGCTATTGTTTAGAAGGATGAGAGGTGATCTATTTGAGGTATATAAGATGGTAAAGGAGATAGACAAAGTAGACATGGAGCGGATGTTTCCCCTTATAGGGCATTCTAGAACGAGAGGCCATAGTTTTAGGCTAAGGGGTAGTAGATTTAAATCAGAGATGAGGAGGAATTACTTTTCTCAAAGGGTCATGAATCTGTGGAATTCACTACCTCAGAGTGCAGTGGATGCCAGGATGCTGAATAAATTTGAGGAGATAGACAGGTTGAAAGATTATGGGGAGAGGGCGGGAAATTGGAGTTGAGACTGAAATGAGCTCAGCCATGATCGTATTGAATGGCGGGGCAGGCTCGAGGGGCTGAACTGGCTACTCCTGCTCCTAGTTCTTATGTTCTTCAAAATGCTAGGTGCGGAAATGTGATATTTCACTAGATAACCTTGGTCTAGTCACTTCCTCGTGCACCTTTCAATAGCAGGACAAAGAAAGGACTTGCATTGAAATAGTACCTTTCGCTACCATCATCCCAAGGCAGTTTACAGCATCCAATTAAGTACTACTGTTGTAACGTAAGAAATGCGACAGCCAATTTGTGCAGGGCAAGCACCCACAAACAACAATCTGATAACCATAGGATCATAAAATGATGCTGCACATAAAGAAGCATCATTTGGCCCATTGCTGGCTGTGCTGGCTATTTGAAAGCACTACCCAATTAGTTACATTTCCTATCCTTTTACCAAAGTCCTACAAATTATGCCCTCACAAGTTTTATTCAATTACCTCTTGAAAGTTTTTATTGAATCTTGCCGCTCTTTCAGGCAGTGCATTCCAGATCATAAATACTCAGTGTGTGAAAACATTTCTCCTCATTTTGCCTCTTCCTCTTTTACCTTAAATTTGTGTCCTCTGGTTACTGGCCCTTCTACCACTAGAAACAGTTTTTCCTTACTTACTCCCTCAAAACCCTTCACGGTTTTGAATACTTCGATTAAATTACCCCAAGTGGCTTCCTTCTGTGCTGTAGGATTATGCTTCAGGTAAACGGTGGCGTAGTGGTAATGTCGTTAGACTAGTAATCCAGTGGCCTAGACTAATGCTCTGGGGAAATGAGTTCAAATCCCACTAAGGCAGGTGGTGGAATTTAAGTTCAATAAATAAATTCTGGAATTGAAAGCTAGTCCATTATCAATTGTCCTAAAATCCCATCTGGTTCACTGATATCTTTGAGGGAAGGAAATCTGCTGTCCTTACCTGGTCTGGCTTACATGTGACTCTAGATCCACAGCAAGGTAACCATCCTCTGAAATGGCCTAGCAAGCTATTCCGTTCAAGAGCAAGTAGGGATAGGCAACAAATGCTGGCCTTGCCAGTGACACCCACACCCCATCAAAGAATAAAGAGGAAAAAAAACAATATTTAAATATATTTTTGGATGAGGCAAAGTAATTTGACATTTAGAGTTTGGCTGAGGGTGTTAATGATAGGATTAGAAACGTTTTATTTATTAATTTGTTTTATTAATTGATAAAAACTAGAAAAACTCTGAAATTGGTCTTCCTCAATTAGGTTAAAAACACATTCATAAAACACCAGGCCATCTTTGCTACTTTTAAGGGCCATTTAAGTGTTGCTTTTTTCTTCACAAGCTGGTGCAAAAGCACGAGTGGGTAGGAGGGCAGGGGGTAGGGGGAGGAGGAGAGGAGAGGGGAGGGGAGGGGAGGAGGGGGTGTGAGGAGAGGGGTGAGGAGAGGAGAGGGGAGGGGAGGAGAGGGGAGGGGAGCCGTCTTTGGGGTACTGCCCCGGAGCTGGGAAGTTAGGGCCCATCATTCCTGTACAGAAGCGGTAAGTTTGTGTCCCCTCCCCAGCCCCTTCGGCAAATTAGGACTGGAATCACTGCCAATCTGTGCATCAAACCAGACAGCGGCAACTCACTCAATACCACATTGTTAAACTTTATTTGTATAAACGTTACTTTTAAAGAAAATGCTTACTATACTGTATGTTTTTAAAGTAAATTAAAACCCAGCCCTCCCCGAGGGCCGTGGTCAACGAAGAATGTGTAAATAAATAAATCACATCCTCAGCCTAACCCTCATCGCGAACTCTAACCCCTGCCCTCTGACCTGTCCCTTCGGTAGGCCCCCTCCGGGTTTCGGCTGCCACTTCGCTCAAGCGGATTCACCGTGACTGATAAGTGAACCTTAGACCCCTAAACGAACCGTGCAGCCCATCCTTTCGCTCACTCTCCTGGGACATTCCCGGCCCCTCTTAAGGCCACACTTCTCGGTTACCAAGCAACCTCTACATCCGATGCTGCACTTCCGCTGACATCACGTGATGTGGACACTGCTTCAGAAGCTTACGATCAATGTTTTTGATCTGATAATAAGTTAATTGTCAGACACACTATAGTCTCCAGCTTCTCGGATTCGTTTTAGAAAGGATAACGATTGATTTCAGCAAGTAAAATCATTGCTACTCACAGCTAGCAATCACAACCTAATCCTGAAGATATAAAAATAAAAAACTGCGGATGCTGGAAATTCAAAACAAAAACAGAATTACCTGGAAAAACTCAGCAGGTCTGGCAGCATCGGCGGAGAAGAAAAGAGTTGGCGTTTCGAGTCCTCATGACCCTTCAGTAGAACTGAATCCTGAAGTCTCAGTTCCCTAACAAGTAAACGCCGAGCATTCTTCACATCAAAAGTTCTAGGTACTTATATAACTATTTACAAAAGACATAATTTGGTTCGGCCACCGTGCATACCCCTTACCTCTGGTAAAGGCATCCAGAGCAAAGGGGCATAGTCTTAAAGTTAGAACTAGCTATGGAGGAGTGAAATCAGGAAGCACTTCTTCATTTGAAGGGTAGTGGAAATTTGGACTTCAGTAGCGATAATAACTTGCGCTATTAATGTGCCAAGGACACTTTACAGGAGCTTTACCAAAAGCTTGATGAAATGCAGGTTTTTAAGGGACATCTTATAAGAAGGAAAAAGGAGAGAGGTTTAAGGAACAACTTCCAGCGCTTAGGGCTTTGATAGATGAAGATACAGACACCAGTGGTGGTGGATTAAAATTGGGGGTGCACAAGAGGTCAGAATAGAGTGCAGATATCTCAGAGGTTTGTAGGGCTGGCAGAGGTTACAGAGATGGAGAGGGGCAAGGGTATGTTGAAGGGATTTTAATACATGAATGACAATTTTAAAATCAAAATGTTGCATAACAGGAGCAAATTTAGGTCAGTGGATGGGTGATGAATGAACAAGACTTGGGTTGGTATGATTCCTGAATTGAGTTGCATCTCAAATATGATACTTAAAATTATAGGTTATGACAATTGTTTAAAGTTTTCCTCTGGGCTTTTTAAAAATAACTCAGCTTTACCAACTGCTCTGTCATAACACTGCAGCACTCCATTAGTTTTAGTTTGGCAACCTGAAAATGACCCATTTATCCTTATTCTCAGTTTTCTGTCAGCCAGTCCTCTAACCATGCTAATATATCATTCCCAACATCATTAGCTCTTATTATGTGCAGTAACCTTTTATGTGACACCTTATCAAATGCCTTTTGGAAATCCAAATACACTACCTCTATTAGTTCCTTTTAATCCACCTGCTTGTTACATCTTCAAAGACTCTTATAAACTTGTCAAACATGATTTCCTTTCACAAAATCATGTTGATTCTACCTGATTGCATTATGATTTTCTAAATGTCCTGCTACTACCTCCTTAATAATGAATTCTAACATTTTCCAAATGACAAATGTTGGCCTATAGTTTGCAGCTTGCTATCTCCCTCCTTTCTTGAATAGTGGTGTTACATTTATGGTTTTCTAATCTACTGGGGCTTTTCCAGAATCTAGGGAATTTTGGAAGATTACAACCAATACATCCATTATCTCTGCAGCCACTTCCTTAAATGCTTCAGGATGAAGGCTATCAGGTCCAGGGCACTTGTCAGCCTTTAATCCCATTAGTTTTCCTCATACATTTTCTCTATTGATCATGATTGTTTTAAGTTCTTCCATTCCTTTTGCCTTTTGATTTTCTACATTTCTTGGGAAGCTTTCTGTCTTCTACTGTGAAGACAGATACAAAATATTTGTTTAACATCTCTGCCATCACCTTGTTTTCCAAATTTAATTCCCCAGTCCCACCCTCTAAGAGACCAAAACTTACTTTAGCTACTTTCTTCCTTTTTATATACTTGTAGAAGCTTTTACACAATGTATGTCTTTTAAACATCCATGTCTTTTATGCATCCCTGTTGTTCAGTGCCTTATTTCATGTCTCTTTTAGTATTATAATTCTTCATCATATTCATTTCTAAGGTAGAGTAAGTCAGAGTAAATTTAGGAGACACTTCATTTATTTATTTATTCTGATGAAAGTTCATATGCTGTGTGTTTCCAGCATTTTGTTCTTATAGTTTGGATTTCTAGCATCCACAGTATTTTGCTTTTGTTATGTTGCTTATAACGTTTAATAAATTAATAAAGCACTGAAGAAAAAATAGGATGTCTCAGTTTTGTGTCTTTCCTAAAAAGTTGACACAGCAAATTAATATTTTGAATAGCACATCTTCATCACCTATATCAGCAGGTTTCACATGTTAAACTTAAAAAAAAATGATATTTCACCGAAACAAAGACACAACTTTAAATGGCTGCAAGTTTGCCCATGAAGCCAACATGCCACTTCATGGAGACAGCGGATCCATGAAGATCTCAAACAGACAATGGTATCTGTGCAGATGTGAACACTCCTTCCTATCTCACCAAGATGGAGGATGGATCATTCAGAGGTTAATGGCTGGATCATTTATAAATAATTGCTTTGGCTAAAAGAGACAATGGCTAGAGATGAGCCCCAGTCATGGGAAAACAGTTTATTTCTGGAATTCACAATTGGTTTCTATTCCAGAAGGGAATCTACAATCCACTACTGCAGAGCAACTGCTTCAATGAAGAACTAAGTCTGGCCAATCAGTGAATTTTTATTAACTTTGCTTCTTTTACTTGGCCAAGTTTAAACATCTGATACTCTGTAAAGTTTTATTTTGGTTTTGCATGCTTGGGAGTTTGTTTTATTTGCATTATTGGGAAGTGGGACATATTTATAAATTTTTAACATTCTTAATATTTTTATCTGAGTGGGCTTTAGTAATGAAACAAATCCTTACCTGTTTTACTCAAGAATACCTGTCTGGCTTATTTCTAACAAAACTGCCTATAGTCAAGTACACACTGAGTTGGCAATATTACATCCTTTTAAAATTCCAACTCTATCACAACAACCCGCGAATGGGAAAAGAGAGGAGTCAGTTCACCCCTCCTCACCTGCTGCTAACAAGATAATCAGAATAGCTGAGTGTGACCATCTCTGCAAAGAGCGTAGAGTGCACAAGAGATTGACTATTCCATTGAACACTTTAATCTTGCAGGTAAAAAAACGTAGAATGTACAATGAGTAATTTAGTCCAAATTCTACACTTTGACTGAAGGTGCATATTGGCGGTGTGGAGGCTAAACACCAGTTCAAATGTGGTTAGACTGAATAGCCTGTTCCTGTGTTGCCACTCTGATGTAGATCTCTGCATTCCTCCAATTCTGGCCTCTTCTGCATCCCTGATTTTCTTCACCCTTCCAGTGGTGGCTGCGTTTTCAGCTGCCTAGACCCTTAAGCCCCACAATTCCTTTCCTAAGCCTTTCCCCTCCTCTCCTCCAAGGCATTCCTTAAAACATGCATCATAGTCTAAGCTTTTGGTCTCCTAATGTCTCTTCATTGAACTCAATGTCAAATTTTGTCCGATAACGTTCATATGAAGTACCTCGAGACTTTTTACTATGGTAAAGGCATTATAAAAATGGAAGTTGTTATATCTGTGAAAGAAAGAAAAGAGCTGAATACTTGGCATAATCAGCCTCAAAAGCCTAGGGGCAGAATTTTTCATATGGCAGGTGGGCTGGGTGTGGAGCCGATCACTGCACTTGATCGGCTCCACGCCGCCATTTTAGGCCTGCCCAGTGTAATACGCGACCGGTGGCATTCAGTGCTACCTGTGCAGAGGGTGGGGGGGGTCAGGGGTGGAGGAGGGAGAGTCAGGGCCAGTGCTGTTTTGCGCATGCGCATGAAAGAGCGCTTCAATCTCCCTGAGGCACAGAGCTGCCTCAGGGAGATTGAATGGATATTAAAATAATTAAATAAACGATTAAAAATTTTATTTAAACATATCCCCTCATGACATTTTTATTTTTATAAGGTTTCCTAAAAAATGTGAATGCCACTTGGGCTTTTCACCTGCCGCCAACCTTAAGGTTGGACAGGCAGCATTTCTAATTACATGAATTATGTTCTTAATGGCCTTAGTAGGCCATTTACATATTGGCGGGTGCGCAGCCGACTCCGGCGTGTGCCTGCCGAACGAAATATTGTGGGACTGCACGATGACGTTGAGATGCCCACATGATGTCATCGGCGTCATTTTACGCATCGGCGTGTTGGGTCCGCCCCCGTACGCCGACTGAAAAATTCTGCCCTGGATAATTATTTTTGAACAGTAAACGTTTTATTAGGTTTTCACAATGATTTTCTACATATAAAATCTGAATCAAGAAATGTTCAAATACAAAATAAATTAAATGTTATTTAGAAAAAAAAAAAAATCAGCTTTTGTTTTCATGGTCCTACATTCAAAACCCTTCCATTTCAATTCTTGGGTATCTTCATGTTTTTCAGTTCTGTTAAATATCTGTTTGAGAAGAAGCTAGGTCAGCAAGAGGGAGAAAGTAATCGAGGGGTTCACTGAAGAGGGTTGGAATGAGTCCCATGTGGATCACAAACACCAGCATAGACCACTTGGGCCGAATGACCTGTTTCTGTGCTGTAGTGTGATGAAATCCTCCCAGGCACACTGCCTGTAGTTTTAAATGGTGAACCACTCAAATCCTAAAGTCCTTCTTTGTTAACTTTGTTAAAATTCTAGCCACTCTGTCATGTAGAAGCAAGTCGCTGGAGAGATTTCCCCACCTTCATGGCAATCGTCAAATACCTGCAAAACACCACAATAAAAGGAATTGAACTCCCATTTCAGAACAGTATGGAACACATCAATATACAGTGGCAGCAAAAACCTACAAATCAGCTGAGTGGGGGACAGCATCAAGCATGAACCTGATACTGAAGGCAAAGTCCTTCTGCTTAATAGGCTATATGCTGTGTTTAGAATCTTTAAGTGTAATTAACTCTTGTGGCACTGAACAATAGGGAATATTTTAAAAAATACACTTGCATTTATATTGGGGAAATTTGCAGGGCCATGAGACTAATTGGATAGCTCTTTCTATATAAAAAGAGGAGACACAAATAAAAACTTGAACTCACAAACCAATCCTAACAGAGATACAGCAAAGGGGAAAATGTTAATTCCCTGAAATGAATGAACCACAGAAAGCCTTACAGTAAACGCACTTACAAAACTCAGGCCTGTAGAACTGCTGTGGCTTCCTGATCTGACTCAATGGCTAAATGTAAAGGTACTAGGATATTTGGAATAATCTACATTGATGAAGTAATAGACGTTCTCTTCAACTCCAATAATTTCTCTCTCCCCACTGCCTACCAGGTGGGGTGGAGTATCTGGGATGTTTAAAGAATTAAATTTAATAGGTCACACTCAACTAACCCAGAAGACATCACACTTACTGGGCACATTCCACAAGGTGTCCTCATCAGGCCAGTGGGCTGGATGATGGGATTAACTGCTCGATACAGCTTCATTTGCCCATCCACGCTCCCGACAGTACCTTCCTTTGCAGCTATGATAGTCATCTCCACCTTCCCATCATATATCAATGTGTTCAGAATAGTTTCTATGTCTTCCATAGAGAGTTCCACCTGAGATTGCAGAAGCATCTCAGTTATTCAGTCACCATGCAATAGGAAAGATATTCGGACACAACAGAAATCTCAACTGGTCAAAAATATCAAGATGTTTGCTGGAGTAATTTTGGTCTAACCCATCAGCCATTTCAATAACCAGCAATGACGTCTTTAGTACTGATCCAACCTATTAACCATTAGTAATAGTTCCTTTAAAGCAGGGTCAATACTACAGTTCTCTCCATTATAGCAACAGCACCAGCAAGCTATGAAATTAGAGGATATTGCAGCTTAATGCCAAATTACACAAGGTCATAATTTCAAGCCCCATTGATAAGAACAGGATTAGGCCATTTAGTCCCTGGAACCTGTTTTGCTATTCAATGAAATCATAGCTGATCTGTGCCTGAACTCCATATACGTGCCTTTGCCTATACCCTTTGCATGTAGAAGTATTTCCTAGTTTCACTCCTGAGCGTCAGGGTCTAGTTTTTAAAGACCATGACCCCCAGTCCTGTACTTCAGCTAAAATAATTTCTATCTACCCTTTGCTCCTCTTAATATCTTAAGATTTTAACTTACTGAGAATACAACCCTAGTTTGTGTAATCTCTCCTTGTAATTGGGCCATTGGAGTCAAGGTATCATTGTAATATATCTACGCTGCAGTCCTTCCAAGGTCAATATATCCTTCCTGAAGTGTGATGCACAGAACTGCTTTTCACAGTACTTCAGGTTTGTATAGTTGAAGCATGACTTCTATCCCCTAGTATTCTTGTCCTCTAGATATAAAGGCCAGCATTCCATTAGCTTTTTTAAATCAAATGTCATATCGCTACAGAAAATAATGAATTGTGTACTTGTACCCAAAAGTCTCTTTGGACCTTCACTGCTTCTAGCTTTTTCTGCCCCATTTCAAAAGTACCCTGTTCTATCCATTTTAAATTCAATTAGCCACAGTTTTGTCATTAATCTATAATATCTCTTCGTAATTTTACACTTCCATATATGCTGCTTACAATGCCATCTATCTTGGTGTCATTGGCAAACTTGGATATGTGGCTTGTTGTGAATTATATGATGGATAGTTAAGGCCCTTACCCAGATCCGTGCAGGACACCACTAGTTACATCCTGCCAATTACAATACCTACTCATTATTTCTACTCCCCTTCTCCTTCCACTCAGCCAATTTCCTAATCAGGTCAATAATTTGCTTTCAATTCCATGAGCTTCAACTTTAGTTAACAGTCTCTCGAGGGACTTGTATCAAATGCTTTCTGGAAGTACATATAAATAACACCCATAGACATTCCCCTGTGCACTATTTTAGCACCTCTTCAAAAAAATTTAATCAGATTTGGTAGATATGCTAGCTCTCTCTGATAAGCTGAAATTTAAGGTGTTCCAATGCAAATTTTCCATTTTAAAAGGATTCCAGAACCTTGCACACACAATCTAGACTGACACTCTAGTGCAGTACTAAGGGAATGATGAAGGTGTCTTCTTTTAGATGACATATTAACCCAAGGTCATGTCTGTCCTCACAAGTATTCGTAAAATGGTACTTTTGTGAAGATGAGCAGGGGAGTTTTCTCCTGTTCCTGGCCAATATTTATTCCTTAACAATCATCGATAAGGCACGTAGGCTGTGATTTTGCGGTCAGTGGCAAAGCAATGGTGCTCTTCAATGACCTTAAAGCTGCACACAAAGATCTAGCAAAATGTGTGGCATGGTTGTCCTTTTTCACAATGGCCATTTAAATTTAAGGAATAGTCAAGGGGATGATTTGGTGTGCAACAGCAGCAATGTCAGTTAAGCAGCCAATCATATTGAAATATTCAGACACTGCAACCCAGGTAGTTATACACAACAATCTCACTTTTAATTTCAATTTTCAGATAGTAAAATAGAGATGATTTGATAAAGGTAGAAGCTGGAGCAACGATAGACAAACTTAAATTTTTTTTAAAAAAAGATGTGGAACTTATTTAACATTTCACAAATATAAAATTAGCTTTTTCAGGGCTAGGGAGAGAATTTAGCAGTAATTATGAAGTTATCACATCATTTAAAGCTCTCATTTGACAAGGTGTAACTTTACCAAAGCTTTTGACATTAAGACCAACAGCGCAAGAGTGGAACATAGGAAATAGGAGCTGGAATAGGCTTTGAGCCTGCTCCACCATTCAATTAGATCATGGCTGATCATCTACCTCAACACCATTTTCCTGCACTATCCCCATATCCCTTGATGTCTTTACTATGTAGAAAATCGACTGATCTCTGTCTTGAATATACTCAATGACTGAGCCCCCATAGCCCTCTGTGGTAGAGAATTTCAAAGATTTACTTCGAGTGAAGAAATTTCTCCTCATCTCAGTTCTAAATGGCCTACCTCTTATTCTGAGACTGTCCCCTCTGGTTCCAGACCCCAAGGAAGTTCTCGTCAATTCAACTGATTTCCCATCAATTGCAATCTAGGGGGTGCTACAATAGTGCACTCTCTGGGGAAGAACAGAATCATTCTCAGGAACTACAGGATTTCTGCTGTCAGTTCCAGTGAAGTAATGGTGAATGCTGACAGTTTCATTGTCATTACCACCACAAAATCTGGTGATTACCTCAAGGTTGTTTGTGGGAGTTTGCCGAGACTAGCATAAGCAGTCAAGAAATCATCCTTGTGACCTCCTGAAGGATTCCTTGCAATATACAATTGGTACCTATCACTCATACACTGCTAGTAAAGAGTTGTATTTCATCTCATTGACTTGATTTAACAAAGAACATTAACCTGTTTTCAATGCTTCCTAGTCCTCAAACATATATTAGAGATAAAAGCTGACAATATCCTATAATACCTCAACATAAGAGCAATATAGTTATGATAATATCCTATCTAAACTCAACATGGAGATCAGACATTTCCCCCACAGAAAACCAACATCAACACCACATGATTAGCCAGGATCGTAGGAGCCGGAAACCTCGATGCCCAGTTATTTTCTAACTGAGCAGGGTGCAAAGATATTTACCGTGACCCTCAAAGACACAACTCGAATATGCAACTATACAGAGTATTCTTGTACCTTGCTGATACCCAATTCACAGATGTATTTCCAGACTTCATGAGATGAAGCAAACGAACTGTTCCTTTGAACCATAGGACTTTGTTTACTCTCACGTGCCACTTCTGCCTGTAGAGAACATATGGTTGCCTTCTTTAATCAGTGATCACGTCTGTTGAATAATCTTCAAAGCAATTATTCAAATTTCCCACTTACTACAGAATAGCACAGAGCATTTCCTACAGAAATTCATCGCTACCAAAGTATAAATAAGTTTATAATAAAGACTGAACACTTGTGACATTGTGCAGCACGCCATGAAGTTATTAGTGTATATAATATTGTTGGAAATTATTTTTTTTTAAATAGAGGTTTAGTCTGTGTGTGTGTCTTAATTGGATTAAAGCCAGCTAGTCTGGGTGCTTTGATGTATAGTAGTTTGAGATGTGAACAGTAGAGTGCATTTGCATTTTGTTGAATAGAGCATTCGAGAAGGGGAGTATTCAAGAAGGGGAGTGAAATCTGGAACCTAGTTAGCAGAAACCAAGCAATGTTTATATTATTAATAAAATTGGTACTATGAAAGGAGTTTTATTGTTAGAAGAGGTGGAGTTCAAATGGGCTGGTGATACAGTGAGAATTTATATTCAAAGATATGTGCCGGGTATAATAAACAGCAGTATGTGCTTGCAGAGCAGAGGCATGTAACATCAAAGCCTGTAAACCTAACACTGTGTCCGCAAAGGAACCAAAGCGAAAAGAACCTCATTTTGAATCTGTAAGGCGAAAATGTTTTGCCGGGTGTCTGTTTAAAGTCTATGGGTTGCTGTTGCCTTAGTGGAGATTAGTTTGGGAATTTGTTAAAAGTTATGATAGTAGTAATTTGTAGCCATGTGTATATGTTTAAGTTGTGTAGATTAATAAATGTCTCATGTAATCTAATATAAAAATCTTGCAAGAACTGGTGGTTTTATGCCTGAATTCAGAGTTGCATCTCAAACATACCAAATTAAAATATAAGTTATGACAGTTGTTTAAAGTTTCCCTCAAGGATTTTTAAATAACTCAGCTTTACCAACTGCATGGGTCATAACACAGGACAACATCAGGGGAGCTAGGCTGGAAAACTCAGCTATGAGCAGTTAGATGTCAGGCGGCGGTTCTTTTCTCAAAGAACAGTGGAACCTCTAGAAAAGCCGCCGACTCGTGCAATGGACGCCAGTTCACTTCACTGAATTCCTCGAAGTGAGAGCTGGGCCTGTATTTGGTGGTGAGGAGATTACCTCAAAAAAACAGGTAAGCTCTGCATAGAGTTACCAGAGTGAAGTGATCTCGTGTACTAGTTGTGATCACATTAGAATTTCCCATATTCCTCCACCTCTCCCCCTTTAATTTGGCCTGGGTCTATAAAGTGTTTTATTGTTTCTCTCAGATCACATGACTTTCAGGTAGGGTGAGCAGAGTATGGATTATGACGCACCAGACATCAGAATTGTGTGGGACAGGCTGGATGGACCAGGAGGTACTGAGCGACAAATACCTGTCATTGCTCTGATGACAAATTTACTCATTCAGGATTCAGATTGCACTATGAACTGACCATGATTTGTGGATATCAGAGTTTGAAAAAAAAATTGGGAGGAATTTGCATGTACATAAAGAAATGGAGTTGAGAAGCAATAAGAAAATGCAGCTACAGTGGAGATGAAATGAGGTTCTGTACTTCCTGATAACATGCACTGATAAAGCTTTTGTATTTAGAGATACTTCGTTGCTGACGAAAGCCTCAAGGAAGGCAAGGGGAAATTATTCATGTTTGTGTCCTTGGTGTGTAACACAACAGACACTCCTGTACAATTTACAATATCATTAGAATAGCAATTCCCCACGCCTTACCTTATTTTGTAAGAATTTGAAACACTGCTGATTCAGCACTTCTACAAACTCAGACTCAAAATCTTGGTCACTATACCAAGCTCCACCAGTCACAGATCGATCCGGCTGCAGGTTATATAACATATATACCTTTTTCTTTGAAGCCTGGAAGAGAGGAGGAAAAATGACAGTCATACTTGTTTCTGGGATTGTGGACAATACTGCAGAGGCAACCCTTGTTGTCCAGAGGGCATTAAGAGCCAACCATGCAGAGTGAGACTGGAGTCACATGAAAGCCAGACCACAGACCAGGTGGGCGCATAGGGCAGGTCCACGTTCCTGAAGGACATTATATATCAGGTGGGATTTTAAATAATCTGACTGGTTTCATGGTAATTTATCTAGTGCCAGCCCACAACTTACGTCTTTCCCAACCTCTCCCCCTCCCAAGCTCAATCTCACAACTTCCCAACATGGGGTTTCAACTCATGACCTCACTATTGCTAGACCAACACCAAAACAGTAGTTCTGGCAGCATCGGCGGAGAAGAAAAGAGTTGACGTTTCGAGTCCTCATGACCCTTAACAGAACTGAGTGAATCTAAGGAGAGGGGTGAAATATAAGCTGGTTTAAGATGGGGGGGGTTGGGTGTGGTTGTAGGGACAAGCAAGCAGTGATAGGAGCAGATAGTCAAAAGATGTCACAGACAAAAGAACACAGAGGCGTTGAAGGTGGTGATATTATCTAAATGAATGTGCTAATTAAGAATGGATGGTAGGGCACTCAAGGTACAGCGCTAGTGGGGGTGGGGTGGAAAGGCTAGCAGGGCATAAAAGATTTAAAAGTAATGGAAAAAGGTGGGAAAAGAGAAATCTATATAAATTATTGGAAAAAACAAAAGGAAGGGGGAAGAAACAGAAAGGGGTGGGGATGGGGGAGGGAGTTCAAGATCTAAAGTTGTTGAATTCAATATTCAGTCCGGAAGGCTGTAAAGTGCCTAGTCGGAAGATGAGGTGCTGTTCCTCTAGTTTGCGTTGGGCTTCAATGGAACAATGCAGCAAGCCAAGGACAGACATGTGGGCAAGAGAGCAGGGTGGAGTGTTAAAATGGCAAGCGACAGGGAGGTTTGGGTCATTCTTGCGGACAGACCGCAGGTGTTCTGCAAAGCGGTCGTCCAGTTTACGTTTGGTCTCTCCAGTGTAGAGGAGACCGTATTGGGAGCAACGAATGCAGTAGCAGAACACCTGCGGTCAGTCCGCAAGAATGACCCAAACCTCCCTGTCGCTTGCCATTTTAACACTCCCCCTGCTCTCTTGCCCACGTCTGTCCTTGGCTTGCTGCATTGTTCCAGTGAAGCCCAACGCAAACTGGAGGAACAGCACCTCATCTTCCGACTAGGCACTTTCCAGCCTTCCGGACTGAATATTGAATTCAACAACTTTAGATCTTGAACTCCCTCCTCCATCCCCACTCCCTTTCTGTTCCTTCACCCTTCCTTTTGGTTTTTCCAATAATTTATATAGATTTCTTTTCCCACCTATTTCCATTATTTTTAAATCTTTTATGCCCTGCTAGCCTTTCCACCCCACCCCCACTAGAGCTGTACCTTGAGCGCCCTACCATCCATTCTTAATTAGCACATTCGTTTAGATAATATCACCACCTTCAACGCCTCTGTGTTCTTTTGTCTGTGACATCTTTTGATTATCTGCTCCTATCACTGCTTGCTTGTCCCTACAACCACACCACCCCCCTCCACTTCTCTCCCACCCCCCCACCTTAAACCAGCTCATATTTCACCCCTCTCCTTATTTCTCACAGTTCTGCTGAATGGTCATGAGGACTCGAAATGTCAACTCTTTTCTTCTCCGCCGATGCTGCCAGACCTGCTGAGTTTTTCCAGGTAATTCTGTTTTTGTTTTGGACTTCCAACATCCGCAGTTTTTTGTTTTTACCAAAACAGTAGTGTTTACCTTTTCTGTTCTCACTAATTGAGAGGTATTTTGGTGCAAAATTCAATATCAGCCTAGTACACAGATTGTAACGAACTTAGTTTTTGATGTTCCCTTGTTGAGATTGGGACACCTCAGGCTGCGTATCTCACTGTTTAAGCATCCAGCTTACACCGCCTTCCCAGTGGGTAAGAGACCCATATTGTAACGTCTCTGTGCAGCAAAAGACACAAGACAAGGCTTGTCCTGGAAATTTTATCATCAATGCTGGAAATCTGAAATTTAAAAAACAGAAAAGTACCAGGGAAAGGCAAATCAGCCAGAAATTAAAATGTAAGGAAATGACAGGCAGGAAAAGTCCAGCTAATCCATCAAGCCTCCCTAGACTCATGACAATTGACCAAATGCTCATGTAATGTTCCGGGAGAGACAATTAAAAAAAGATCCAGTGTTAATAATGGGGGAAATAAATCTCTGTAAAGTTTTTCTTCAAGACCCCCACCCCCATCCCTCAAGTGACCAAAAATCAGTCTAGTAGATCTCATAACTAGGTGTTAAGAAGTATTTGGTGTTTCTGGGGTGACTTTTCATGTAACGAGAATAGAAAAACCCTTCTCTCATCTCAATGAATCGACTGCACTTTAAGTTGTCAAAGAATTCACCTCCAGAAGTACTTTTAAAAATGTTGAAATTACTTTCCCCTCAGCTTTTTTCTTTCATCCTCAACAGTCAGAACAACACTTTCAAGCAACTTTCAAAAGGGAAACTGGAAAATACTTGAACAGAACAAAGTTTCAGGTTTATGGGGAATAAACAGGAGAGTGGGTTGTGTAATTAGAAAGCCCTTTCAAAGAAATGGCGCAGGGAGGATGGATCTCCTTCTGTGCTGTAAGAACAGTTTTGATTCTCCTCCAAAATGCTGCTGGAAGCTTCATTGTGTGTCTCAGCTCCTCCATTAATTAAAGCTAAACATTTCATTTTAAATATACAAACAATGAAACCCACCACACATTCTGAACTAGGACAAAACAAACAGAAGCTGAAAAGCTACATCGGCCTTAGTTCAGTGGGTAGCTCCAACCTCTAAGCCAGAAGATTGTAGGTTCAAGTCTCACACTTGAGACTTGAGCCTATAATCTAAACTGATGCTCCAATGCAGTACTGAGAGAGTGTTGCACTGTCGGGAGGTGCTGTCTTTCAGACAAGATATTAAACCAAGGCTCTATATATCCTCTTGGGTGGATATAAAAAATGCCAGGGCATTATCCTGAAGAGCAAGAGATTTCTACCCAGAGTCCAGGCCATCATTTGTTCCTCAAACAACTAAAACAGATGATCTGGTCATGTATCACACTGCTATTCGTGGGAGCTTGCTGAGCACAATTTTTACTGCCACATTTCCTGCATTACAACAGTGACCACATTTCAAAAGTACTTAATTGGTGGTGAAGTACTTTGAGATATTGAGGTTGTGAAAGCTGCTATATCAACATCCCAGGGATTACCATCGAACAGAAACTGAACTGGACTAGCCATATGAATACTGTGGCTACAAGAGCAGGTCAGAGGCTAGGAATCCTGCAGTGAATAAATCACCTCCTGATTCCCCAAAGCCTGTCCACCATCTACAAGGCACGTCAAGAGCGTAATGGAATGCTCTCCACTTGCCTGGATGAGTGCAGCAACAACATTCAAAAAGCTTGACACCATCCAGGACAAAGCAGCCACTTGACTGGCACCCCTTTCACAAACATTCACTCCCTCCACCACCAACGCTCAGTGGCAGCAGTGTGTACCATTTACATGATGCACTGCAGAAACTCACCAAGGCTTCTTAGGCAGCACCTTCCAAACCCACAACCGCTACCATCTAGAAGGACAAGGGCAGCAGACACATGGGAACACCACCTGAAGTTCCCCTCCAAGCCACTCACCATCCTGACTTGGAAATATTTCACCATTCCTTCATTATTGTTGGGTCAAAATCCTGGAACTCCCTCCCTTACAGCACTGTGGGTGCGCCTACACAACATGGACTGCAGCAGGTCAAGAAGGCAGCTCAGCACCACCTTCTCATGGGCAATCAGGGATGGGCAATAAATGCTGGCTTAGACAGTGATGCCCACGTCCCACAAATGAATAAAAAAAAGTCTCAAGGCTTTGCATTTTGGTGCAGCCTGATAAGGTGGAAAAGTTTGGCAGTTTCCTTGGTGTGTGGGTTTGGAAATGTTAATGTACTCACAGCCACAGACTTGACAGCTTTAATTAGTTTTTTGCTCTCCATGTTCTTGAGGATTTTGTTGATCTCTGTTAGTGGGAGGTTGCTCTTGTATCGAATATCTCTGCTCCATATACCTACAAAAAATCAATTCAAATCACTGGAACTCAACGATGAATTTAAGTTGCACTGGTTTAGTCAAAATAAGAACCAAGGTACACATTTTCCAGTTATTACAATTTTAAGAGATGTACAGAGATCAGCTTGTAATTTTATTGGGTAACAAGTTTTACAGAATCTCGGTATCAGTGGGGAAATATTTTGCAGATAGTGATCATAACTCCTTTAGATTCAAGGTTGTTATGGAAAAGGACAAGAATGGGCCAGAAATCAGTGTTCTAAAGTTGGGGGTAGGCCGATTTTAATAAGATCAGATATGATTTAGCCAGAGTGGACTGGGAGCAGCTACTTTTAGGTAAATCTGCGTCAAAGCAGTGGGACTCATTCAAGAAGGAAATAGGGAGAGTACAGGGCCAACATATTCCAGTAAAGATAAAGGGTGGGACCAACAAATCCAGAGAACCTTGGATGATGAGGGATATACAGGATTGGATAAAGAGAAAAGAGGGAGGTTTATGGCAGAAACCGAGGGCTCAAAACAGTAGAAGCCCTAGAGCAGTATAGAATGTGTAGGAGGGAACCTAAAAAGGAAATTAGGAGACCAAAAAGGGGCATGAAAAAACATTGGATTTTCCTTTATTTTAACTGCCAAAGTTATTTTACAAGTACATTAAGAATAAGAGGATAACTAGGGAAATAGTAGGGCCCATTAAGGACCATGGTGGTAATTTGTGTGTGGAGCTGGAAGACGTAGGTAGGGTTCAGAATGAATACTTTGTGTTGGTGTTCACAAGTGAGAGGGACGACGTGGGCAAGGAAATCAGGCAGAAGGACTGTGATATAATTAAAGAAATTAGCATAGAAAGGGGGTAGCTTCTAAGTGGCCTGGCAGGCTCTAAAGTCGATAAATCTCCAGGCCTGGATGAAATGTATCCCAGGCTGTTGAGTGACGCAAGGAAGGAAATAGCAGGGGCACTGGCAATAATTTTCAATACCTCTCTGGCCACAGGAGAGGTGCCAGAGGACTGGAGGACAGCCAATGTGGTACCGTTATTCAAGAAGGGACGAAGGAATAAACCAGGGAATTACAGGCCAGTCAGTCTAACCTCAGTGGTGGGGAAACTATTGGAAGCAATTCTGAGGGACAGAATTAATCTACACTTGGAGAGGCAGGGATTAATCAAGAAGTCAGCATGGTTTTATTAAGGGAAGGTCATCTCTGACCAATTTGATTGAATTTTTCGAAGAGGTGACCAGGTGTGTAGATGAGGGCAATGCATTTGACATAATCTACTTGGACTTCAGCAAGGCTTTTGATAAGGTCCCGCATGGGAGACTGATAACGAAGGTAAGAGCCCATGGGACCCAAGGCAATTTGGCAAATTGGAACAAGAATTGGCTGAAAGGCAGGAAGCAGAGGGTGATGGTCGAGGGGTGTTTTTGTGACTGGATGCCTGTGTCCAGTGAGGTTCAACAGGGATTGGCGTTGGATCCCTTGCCATTTGTGGTATATATAAACGATTAAGACTTGAATGTAGGAGGGTTGATCAGTAAGTTCGCGGATGACACGAAAATTGGTGGGGTGGTAAATAGTGAGGAGGATAGCCTTAGACTACAGGAGGATATAGACAGGCTGGTCAAATGGGCTGATCAGTGGCAAATGGGATTTAATCCGGATAAGTGTGAGGTGATGCACTTGGGCAGGGCAAACAAGGCACGGGAATACAAGATAAATGATAGGACCCTGGGAAGTACCGAGGATCAGAGGGACCTTGGTGAGCATGTCCACCGGTCCCTTAAGGTAGCAGGACAGATAGGTAAGGTGTTTAAGATGGCATATGGGATACTTGCCTTTATTAGCCGAGGCACAGAATATAAGAGCACGGAGGTTATGCTGGAACTGTATAAAACACTGGTTAAGCCAAAGCTGGAGTATTGCGTGCGGTTCTGGAATCCGCATTATAGGAAGGATGTGATTGCACTAGACAGAGTGCAGAGAAGATTTACCAGGATGTTGTCTGGGCTGGAAAGTTTTAGTTATGAGGAGAGATTGGATAGACTGGGGTTATTTTCCCTGGAGCAGAGGAGATTGAGGGGGAACATGATTGAGGTGTATAAAATTATGAAGGGCATAGATAGGGTAGACAGGAAGGAACTTTTCCCCTTGGTGGAGGGATCAATAACCATAGGGGGCAGAGATTTAAGGTAAGGGGCAGGAGGTTTAGAGGGGTTGTGTGGAAGACTTTTTTCACCCAGAGGATGGTGGGAATCTGGAACTCACTGTCTGAAAAGGTGGTAGAGGCAGAAACCCTCAAAACATTTAAGAATTATTTGGATGTGCACTTGTGATGCCAAGGCATACAAGGCTATGGGCCTAGTGCTGGAAATGGGATTAGAATAGTTAGGTACTTATTTGACCAGCGCAGACTTGATGGGCCAAAGGGCCTTTTTCTGTGCTGTAGACCTCTATGACTCATCAGTGTCAGCTGGGACTCAGTGGGTAGCACTCCTGCCTCCAAGTTACAAGATTATGGGCTCAGTGACTTGAGTACAGAATTTAGGCTGATATACCATGTAGTCAAGGAAACGCTGTACTGTCACAGGTGCTGTCTTTCAGATGAGACCTTAAAACCCAGGCCAATCTGCCCCCTTGATTGGACCAAAAAGATCCCACTGCACCATTTTGAAGACGAACAAGGGAGTCTTCCTATATATATCCCTCAGCCAACATCACTGTAAAACAGATTGTGTGGGACCTTGGCTGTGTGCAAACTGGTTGCCTTGCTTACTATGTTAGAACAGTGCTTTCACTTCAAAAAGCACTCAGTTGGCTGCAATGCGGTATCATGAGGTTGTGAGAGGTGCTGTATGAATGCAAACCTTTCTCTTCATATGAAAGACTCAACTAGAATTTTTAAAATTTACATCTGTAGTAGCACAATGTTCTTCTGTATAGAAGAAAGGATAATAAGATAAATGAAGTTTGGGGCTGGGGGAGGGGGGTGATGGATAAGTCCTCAATCCACCCCCGTGCAATACCTCCTTTCAAAACCACTGTACAAAAGGATGGGAGAAAGCAGGTGGCTTAGTGGAAATGAACTATTTTTAAAGTGCCTCTGAAAAACATGACATTCTCTATGATGTGCTTCCATCATTGTAACCAAGCGGCAAATGCTCTTAGGTACATTTGAGATTCAAAGGTAGAACATAAAGAATGGAAATGTACTTTCACATCCAGACATAAACCGCTCAGATCTGTGCTCATCCAGTCTGGATCACAGGGACCTGCTGGCATTCTGCTGGGTCATCCATGAGTTGGGATCAATGTGTGCAACACTCAATGCAAGAGGAAGTCCCAGCTGGAGGGATGGGAGGTGGGTCTGGTGGTGGGGGGAGGGGGGAGCGTTATTGTGGTAGCATATGGAGTAAAAGGAACAATGAAGAAATTAGGAAAACAATTCTATGAGAGGATTTGAACTGTTTGTCAATTAATTTGAAGGATTTTAGTTACTGTACCTTTATTTCCAGCATCTTCTATGATTTGATAAACCAGTTTTTCCTGATTGTCAGATCCCTTCATTTTGCTGTTTTTAAAGAAAAACAAATTCACACATTTAATTAAGAGTGCACTAAAGACAGCAATAACTCTAAACTTGGGGTTAAAAGTTCTCACAAAAGGAGCAGTAATGCGGGGCATTAGGGAATTAACACTCTGGACTGTTGCTTTTTTCGATTTGATATAAAAATAATCGGCAACACAGATCAAACCTTGTGTCTATCCCCACTTCATGGCACAGAATGTAGAACACCAGGATTAAAAAGAGCAAGATAGAAGTTGATATGTGAAGAAGTTGTGGTTACTTGATGTCAAGTCTGGGTGTAAAAGTTCAAGGATGATGATGGCGGAAGGATTGAAAACAGCAAGAGGTTTTGAGATCCTCAGAAAGAAAGAGTCAAAGTGTAAGATTGTGAGACAACTCACAATGCAGTGAATGCAGCGGAGAAGGGAGGAATCAGGGAGAGGGTGACTGATGACATGTAAAAGGAATCAAGAGCAGAATGTTGAGAGAAGCCCTATTGAAAGTGGCAATGGTGAAGCAGAGAGGCAAGAAATGATAGGAGAGAAATTAGAGCCTAGACGTGAGTTAGACAGATTGCCTTAGGCAAACATGTTTTTGTATTCACTCTAAGAGTGCAAGTTAAGTGGTGGAAGAGCTACTCTGCATAAAGGAGCCATATTCAAGTTTTTGAGAGATTTGGACTGGAGTTTTAATAGGGGGAAAAATGTTTGGCACAAAAAAGGAACAAAACTTCGTGGAATGTCAAATAGGGGTAGAGCCTGCAGTGACTCCCAGCAGTTGAAAGGGAACGTTAGAGAACACATAAGAACAGAAGTACGCCATTCAGCCCCTCATTCAATTTGATCATGGTCAAATTGAATCTCAACAGAATTTATCCACCACAGTCCCTTTTAATGTATGAGGCATTTCACATATCCCATGACAGTTTCAAGGGCTAACAACTGGTTCTGTGTCCACCCTTTCTGCTGCCAAATGGCAAGTGAGATGATGGGAGGAAGAGATGGCAAGGCAATTTGTCAAGTAGGCAATACCCTACAGGGGAAAAAAAAATCTTTGCAATGCAGAGATTGCATTTGATTTCACTATTCCTGAATCTCCCCGAACATCTCTCCATTGCAGTTACAAGGTGTTGGATAAATGCCCCCAACTATCGTCCCCGGTAATCCAGTCTAGATGCTTGTCAACCTCAGCGTAAAGAAATGCTTCCTAACATCTGCCCTAAGTTTTCCCTTCACAGCTTTAAACCTGATGTTTGTTAAAGAGAACAAAGAGAAACAATTGGTCTTTTTACACCGCCCCCCCCTCCCCAGCCCTGCACACCCTCCAATTGCCCTAATATACATGTGTACATAACTACAAATGGAGCAAAGGTGGGAAATTGGAGTTGTGGTACAGATAAGCCATGATCTAACTGAAAGGTGGAACAGCCTCCTGTTCCTGTGTACTTTCCACAATCCAAAGATCCAGAGTGATGCAAAGCTGGTGTACTTGTAAGTACATGGAGCATCAAAAGAAGTCACTGAAGCTGCTCACCTTGCAGTTTGGGTATCTTTTATTCGATAAAGGAGACCAGAAGTACCCCTCAGCAGATCCAACTGGCCCTGAAATGATTCAATAACAGAATGACTTTACTTCCAAAACAGGAAGAAGAATAATCAAGTTTTACTGCTACAACAGAACTGTTAAGCTATTCTGCAATATTACTGGAATTAAATACTTTTGATATGCTGTGCTCTTCAAGCTACGAAATGAAGCATTTTTCCCCCACTCACTTGACAAATTGGCTTTTCCTTTTTTAAAACTATGAAACCCAAACAATTTGCACAAAATACTAACATAGAACACAGAACTCAATTGAAAAGTTGTGAACTTTACAATTAACTCGCCAAGCCTGCTTTGACTGCACCTTCCAACTCATAACCTCTACCACCTAGAAGTCCAAAGGAAGCAGATGCATGGGAACTTGCAAGTTCCCCTCCAAGTCACACACCATCCTGACTTGGAACTACATTGCTCTTCCTTCACTGTCACTGGGTCAAAATCCTAGAACTCCCTTTTTACAGGACTATGGGTGTACTTACATAAGTTGGACTGCAATGGTTCAAGAAGATAGCTCATCACCACTTCCTCAAGGACATATAGGAATTGGCAACAAATGCTGGCCTTTCCAGTGATGCTTACATCCCATAAAATAATTCTTAAAATACATTCTGCATCCATTCGTCATGCACTATATATGCAAACTACTGTCTCTAAAAACCTTGGAAGCTACATTCTAAAATTCAAGTAGTTGGAGGAGATATCTAGCAATTCAATGTATAATTGATAAAAGTGCAAGACTAAACACAAAGAAGACACTACCACGAACATGATGGCAGGAACAAATTCTTAATATATGGGTCTAAATCCCACTCCAGAGACTTGAGCACAATCAAAACTGACGCTCCAGTGCAACACAATAAGGAAACCTTGAGGTGCCACTTTCAGACAAGATGCTAAATGTCACCCTGTCTTCCCTCTCAGGTGAATGTTTGAGATTCCAAGGCATTATTCAAAAAAAAAAATAGGAAGTTCATCTCAGGGTTCTGGCCAACATTTATTCTTAAACCAACACTCAAAATATATAAGTTGGTTATTATTATTGCTGTTTGTGGGACTTTTTTGTGTGTAAATTGGGCTGCTGTATTCCTTATACTGCAGCGACTACACCTCAAAAGATATTTCATCGACTCAATAGCACTTATGGATGTCCAGCAGTCAAAAATTGCACTACATAAATACAAGTCTTTTATTATGAATATTAAATGACCTACTATTGAGAGAAGCCTGTTGATGGCCATCGCCCTCTTCTGCGGCTCCACGTGTGGCATGTCATTCTGAATAACCTGGTCTGTAATTCCTTGTGGGAACTGCTGGCAGAGTTCTAAAATCCTAGGAGTAAAAGAGAAAGAATAATTGAGCAGAAGTAACTACCTGTGGTCTCCTTCAAGTGATAAGATTCCATAATATGTAAGTATTAGCTCCAGACACCTCAAGAACACTTCAGCCTTCCCAATATTTAATCGGAAGAAATTTCTGCTCATCCAGTCAGATAAGCAGTCTGATAATTTAGCAAAATTGGAGGAATTGAGAGGGGTGGTGATGAAATAAAGCTGGGTGTCATCAGAGTACAAGAGAAAATTAACACTTACAGATGATGTCTCCAAGGGGCAACCTTGTAGATATGAAATAGGAGGCGACCTAGGGCAGATCATTGGTGTAGAGTACCACTTCTGGTACTACATTTCTCAATGCAAAGCTATCACAAATATATTATACTGTTCTCTGTTCCATCACAAGAGCGTATGGCAATAACACGCAGGGGTCCAAAATTACCTATTAAACCACATGCA
Source organism: Carcharodon carcharias (assembly GCF_017639515.1). NCBI lineage: Eukaryota > Metazoa > Chordata > Chondrichthyes > Lamniformes > Lamnidae > Carcharodon > Carcharodon carcharias. Next base: position 136,897,112 of record NC_054468.1, on the reverse strand, counting down.
CAAACCTACAGATAAAAGCAAAATACTGCGGATGCTGGAAATCTGAAACAAAACCAGAAAATCCTGGAAAAGCTCAGCAGGTCGAGCAGCATCTATGGAGAGAAACAGAGTTAACTTTTCAAGGTCAGACGGACTCGAAACGTTAACTCGGTTTCTCTCTCCACAGATGCTGCTAGACCTGCTGAGTTTTTCCAGCATTTTCTGTTTTTGTTGCACAAAACTACAGTTGCTTTGGCTGGTCAACTCTGAATATGTTACATCTGTGTAATTTTTTCAAATTAGACATTTACAAAGTTAGTGTCAAGCTGATTACAACTGACACAAGGCAAATCAGTGTAAATCACCTCCTGGAAGTGCACCTTTTACTAAATACGGAACTTTGGACAGCCAGCACAGACACGACAGGCTGAATGGCCTCCTTCTGTGGTGAAACCATTTGAGATTCTGAAATGTCAGTTCAGCTACTTATGCTGCTTATCCTTTGTCACTGCAACACAGAAACCACATGGACATCGCAGCAAGAAAACGACTTGCAGTACACCTACAACTAGTTAGTTATATCGTACTCTTAAACATCTGTCTGTATCATTAAGCCATACAGTGTTACATTAATAGCTATTACCACTATTAAAGTCACAAATCATATCCTATGTGCCTGTGACAAAGGTAAACTATTCCGCCTCGTCCTTCTTGAAATGTCTGCAGCCTTTGAAGCAGTTGATCACACCATCTTCCCCCAATGGCTCCCCGCTGTCATTCCAGGTGGATGGGACTTCTCTTATGCGGTTCCATTTTTCTCTATGTAATTATAGCTAGAGTATCATTTGTAACGCTTCTCTTGCTGATCCAGCACAGTTACCTCTTGTGTCCCCCTCCCAATGGCTTCTCTTGCTGATCCTGCATGGTTACCTCTTGTGTGTCCCCCAACAATCTATCCAAGATCCCCTCCTATTTCTTATCTACAATGTTGTCCCTCAGCGATATCAGTCATAAGCACAGCATGCATGCTGATGACACCGAGCTCTACCTCACCACAACCTCTCTCAAATCCTCCAATGTTGCTAAATTATCAGACTGCATATCAGACGTCCAATATTGGATAAGCAGAAATTTCCTCCAATTGAAAACTGGAAAGACTGAAGCCTTTGTTCTCGGCCTTGCAACGTACTGATTTCAAAATTATCATCCTTGCTTTCAAATCCCTCCTGATTTGGTCCCTAACTCTGTAGTCTCCTCCAACTCCATAACCCTCTGAGATATCTGTGCTCAAAAGCACAAGAAATAAGAGCAGGAGTAGACCATATGGCCCGTCAAGCCTGCTCCACCATTCAATACAATCATAGTTGATCTCGGGCTTCAACTCCCATTTTCCAGCCCACTCCCCATATCCCTTGATTTACTGAGACCAAAGATCTCTCTATCCCAGCCTTAAATGTATTCAACAATGGTGCATCTACAACGCTTGGGGGTAGAGAATTCCAAAGATTCACAGCCCTCTGAGTTAAGAAATTTCCCCTCATCTCAGTCCTAATTGATCAGTACCTTATCCTGAGACTATGCTTCCATATTTAGATTCCGCCACCAGCAGAAACAATCTCTCAGCATCAACCCTCTCTAGCCCCTTCAGGATCTTATAGATTTCAATGAGATCACCTCTCATTCTTCTAAGTTCTAGGGAATATAACTCCAATCTACTCATCTTATCATATGACAACCTTCTCATCCCAGGGACCAATCTAGTCAACCTTCGCTTTACCGCCTCCAATGCAAGTGCATCCTTTCATAAAATGTGGACGCAAAAATATTCACACAGTATTCCAGATGTAGTTTCACCAAGGCCCTCTGCAATTGTAGCAAGACTTATTTATTCCTATACTCCAATCCCCTTACAATAAACACCAACATGCCACTTGCCTTCCTAATAGCTTGCTCTACATGCGTGCTAAATGTTCTGCGTTCCTTGTACATATCCAAATCTCTCCAAACAGCAACATTTACAAGTTTCACGCCTTTCAAAAAGTATTGTTTTTCTATTCTTATGACCAATGTAAATAACCTCACACTTACCCACATTATACTCCATCTGCCATCTTGTTGCCCACTTCCTTAACCTGTCCATATCTCTTTGCAGCCTCTCTGTGTCCTCCTCCCAACTTACGTTTCCAACTAGGTTTGTATCAGTGAACTAAGGTACATTACCCTGTATCTCTTTGTCTAAGTGTTATGACCACAACCAGTCTCAATCTCAGAGGAAAACTTGACTTATGGGCCATAGCCTTTTTTATGTATTCTGAAAACAAGAAGAGGACATACTGATCTCAGCAGTAAGGAGTTCAGTAACACTTTATGGATTTTAAAATTTAAAAGTAAAAGCTTTATGAACAAGAATAAAAGAAAACTCAAGCACACAAGATTACAGGTATCTAGTTAAACTTAGTCTTACAAAACATTTCCCAAAAAGACTCTCTACTTCGTCAGACCCACAAGTAAACATCTTCCAGGCAATATTTCCTTATAAATGTTTAACTTGTTAAAAATCCAGTAATGTTACCCAAGGCAAACTGCTGTAGCTTCAATAAAGGCATACCACATGACCTGTAACACTCTTCCACTCTGTTGTGAAAATCCAAACTTCAGAATAAAACTGCTTTTTGCGATTCAAGACTTCTCTGGTTTGATTGGATGGTTGATTCAAACTGCATCTTCTCTCAGCCAAAGCTCTAGCTATAGCTCCAGCTGCTACATCTCACACTGCACAGCTCAACAGCCCAACCGCTCAAAGAGCTCCAGCAGCACCACTCGCCCTCCCCCCAAGCTCTCCACAACAAGTCTAAAATACTGTTTTTCCTTTTCATCTTGGGTTCCATTGTTTTCACACCTCTTTGAAACTTAAATCCTTCCAAATATAAGACCTTTCATGTTTTTAACTTGTGTTTGCTTTCGGGTCAATAAAACATAACATCCCACATATATTTATCTATGGCTATTTTACCTATGGAACTCCTGCAAGATGCAAACATGTCTCTTTTCACCTCTGACTCCCCTTTGATATTCAAACTCTCCACTTATCTAAAAATGCAAATGTTAAATCTAGCCTATTCACTTGTACCTCAAACCTAGCACCTCAATCCTTTTCATGTTTTAAACCCCCCAGACAACCTGTCTCTATTAATCTCTGCCCTGCTTAATTAAATCATACACACAACCCTTTTTCACAGAATAACACAATATTCCCCAAAAATATTTTTTTAAATATTTTTCACGCTAAGTCATTAGTGTATATTGTAAATAGTTGAGGCCCCAGCATTGATCCTTGCCCACTCCACAAGTCACAGTCTGCCAACTTGAAAACGCTCCATTAATGCCTACCCTTTGCTTCCCAACCATTAACCAATCCTCTATCAATGGTAATATATTACACCCAACTCCATGAGCACTTATTTTGCCTATTATTTTATGTGGCACCTTAAACAAGTGCTTTTAGGAAATCCAGGCATACTACATCTACTGGTTCCCCTTTGGCTACCCTACTAGTTACATCCTCAAAAAACTTTAATGAATTTGTCAAACAGGATTTCCCCTTAGCAAAACAATGTTGATTTGTTCTAATCAGACTATGCTTTTCTAAGTGCATTGTTAAGACTTCCCTAATAGATTCCAGCATTTTCCTAATGACTGATGTCAGCCTGTAGTTTTCTCTCTTGCTCCTTTCTTGAAAAGCGATATTACATTTGCCAACTTCCAACCTAACAGGATCATTCTCACATCTAAGGGTTTTGGAAAATCGTGGCCAGTGTATCCACTATATCCGTGCTGAAGGTAAGCATGCAGGTACAGCAGGCAGTAAAGAAGGCAAATGGTATGTTGGCCTTCATAGCCAGAGGATTCGAGTACAGGAACAGGGATGTCTTGCTGCAATTGTACAGGGCTTTGGTGAGACCACACCTGGAATATTGTATGCAGTTTTGGTCTCTTTATCTGAGAAAGGATGTACTTGCTTTAGAGGGAGTGCAGCAAAGGTTTACCAGGCTGATTCCTGGGATGACGGGACTGACATATGAGGAGAGATTGAGTTGATTAGGATTATATTTGCTGGAGTTCAGAAGAATGAGGGGGAATCTTTTAGAAACCTATAAAGTTCTAACAGGACTAAACAGGGTAGATGCGGGAAGGATGTTCCCGATGGTGGGGGAATCCAGAACCAGGGGTCACAGTCTGAGGATACGGGGTAGACCATTTAGGACTGAGATGAGGAGAAATTTCTTCACCCAGAGAGTGGTGGGCCTGTGGAATTCGTTACCACAGAAAATAGTTGAGACCAAAACATTGTATGTTTTCAAGGAGTTAGATATAGCTCTTGAGGCGAAAGGGATCAAAGGGTATGGGGAGAAAGCGGGAGCAAGCTATTGAGTTGGATGATCAGCCATGATCATAATGAATGGCAGAACAGGCTCGAAGGGCCTACTCCTGCTCCCAATTTCTATCTCTTTTAGAACCCTAGGCTGTAGACCATCAGGTCCCAAGGATTTTTTGATTTTAGTTTTTTTAGCTCTTTATGTGTCTCCAATACTTGTTTTCTTCTGCTGATATTAATTACCTCAAATTGCTCATTCTTTTTATCCCCTAAGATACCCTCAAATTCTGGCCTCTTATGCAATCCCAATTATAATTACTTCACCATTGCTGGCCATGCCTTCAGTTACCTAAGCTTCAAACTCTGGAATTCCCTGCCATCACCCATCCACCTTGCTTTCCTCCTTTAAGATGCTCCTTAAAACATACTTTGATCAAGCTTTTGGTCATCTCCTCATGTGAGATGAGCTAATGTGGCTCAGTGTCATACTTTTTTTTATATACGCTCCTGACTGTGAAGCACCCTCGGACATTTCATTATGTTAAAGGAACTATAAATTTGTGTCAAAAGCAAAATACTGTAGATGCTGGAAATCTGAAATGAAAATGGAAAATGCTCAGCAAGTTTGGCAGCATCTGTGGAGAGAGAAACAGAGTTAACATTTCAGGTCAAGGACCTTTCTTCAGTCATTGTAAACTGTTGGGAGCAACATGGGGAGGGGGAGGGGCTGCGGAATGTATGCAAACTTTACCTGCTTTCCAGCCCCACAGGATCTACAGCTTCTTGCTTCACTTTCACGTCGGCCATGGTTTCAATTGTTGAGCATGACAATCTATTGGGAATGAATGCGGCTCAAGGGCTTGTTTGCAGAACCCGCCTGCGGTGTGGGCGCGCACCTCAATCAGAGATTGCAATTCTCGCGTTCCACGTTCTAAACTGTATCAAACACCAGCTCGGATGTTCCAAATCCAGCGATCCACGTTCTAAACTGTAACAAACATCAGCTTGGACGTTCCAAATGACAAGCTCGCATTCTAAACCCCTGAGATCAAAATCTGCAACTTCGCTCCTTTACTTCTGCCTCTTTTGCGGGGGCTTTTCACTCTGCCGGCTCAGCCTCTTCTGATCGGGGAGAGACCAGATATTCGCCAGGCGGCATTCTTCACTTCTTGTCGTCAATTACAAGCAGTGAGGGAAGATTGTCTTCTTTCGCGATGCATTACAAGGCAATCCTGAAAATAATGCAAGACTAAAAAGGCAGGGTTTATTACGATGACTGCTCCCCCTCCCCCCCACCCTTTGCCCCAGCTCGATTCCCCTTCCTCTCCGGCAATCTTAGAGAGCAGCTGTTTGGTTTGAGCGGGCCTGATCAGTTTTCGGCGCATGTATTCTTAATATGAATCGGTACTCAGAGCCTTGATGTTAAGAGTGGTTGGCTGCGGATTGTGTGCGTTTGAGATGACATTTTGAGGATCAGCAAATCTTTTATGCCGGATTGTATGACATGAAGCCCACAAACAGCACGGCCTCCCAGTCCTTCCTGTCCTCTATCACGGAGACCTTAGACAACAGTACACGGGAGAGCCTGGACAAACTGCTAACTCCTGACGAACTGAACAAGGCCCTTGAGTCCTTCAAGAAGAATAAAACTCCCGGAAGCGATGGCTTGCCGCCGGAGTTCTATTCGGCTGTGTGGGACTGGATCGGCCCGGACCTGCTAGAAGTGTACGAGAGTATGCTCCTGGCCGGCTGCATGTCAGAATCCATGAGGAAAGGCATCATCTATAAGCACAAGGGGGAAAGGGAGGAAATTAGGAATTGGCAACCCATTTCACTATTGAATGTGGACTATAAGATTCTGTCCAAGGTCATCGCCAATCGGGTTAAGTCCGCTCTGGAATTGGTGATCCATCCTGACCAGATCTGCGCTGTGCTGGGCAGGAAGATCACTGACAGCCTTGCACTGCTCAGGAATACGATTGCCTATGTGCAGGACAGAGGTGTGGACACCTGCCTCATCAGCCTGCATCAGGAGAAGGCCTTTGACAGAATATCGCACACCTACATGGTGGATGTGCTCTCCAAAATAGGGATTGGGGAGGGAATTCGCAATTGGATCCAGCTGCTCTACACTAACATCAGTAGCGCATTTTCAATTAAAGGGTGGGAATCAGATAGTTTTCCAATTAAATCTGGAGTCAGGCAGGGCTGCCCTCTCTCCCCTGTCCTGTTTGTGTGTTGCATAGAACCCTTTGCTGACTCCATCAGGAAAGATCCGGGCATAAGAGGAGTGACGATCCCAGGCAGTGGAGGCACTCAGGTCAAAGCCTCCCTGTTCATGGACGATGTCACCATCTTCTGCTCGGATCCGTTGTCGGTGTGCAGACTGATCCACATCTGCGACCAGTTCGAACTGGTCTTGGAAGCCAAGGTAAATCGTGGAAAGAGTGAGGCCATGTTCTTTGGCAACTGGGCTGACCGATCCTTTGTCCCCTTCACCGTCAGGGCTGACGGCCTGAAGGTGCTGGGGATATGGTTCGGAGGGACCGGGGCATGCGTTGGAAACTGGAAGGAGTGAGAGTCTATGGTGAAAAGAAAACTGGGCATGTGGGAGCGACGCTTCCTCTCCATTGCGGGTAAGAACCTGGTCATCAGGTGTGAGGCACTCTCGCTGTTGTTGTATGTGGCGCAGGTCTGGCCCATTCCAGACTCCGTCACGATGGCGATCACCTGCTTTATCTGGGGGTCGAAAATGGATTGTGTCCGCAGGGACGCGATGTACAAACCTCTAGATAAAGGGGGTAAAAACGTGCCAAACGTCACCCTCATACTGATGGCCACCTTTGTGTGCGGCTGAATCAAGCTGTGCATAGACCCTCGGTGCGCAAAAACCAAGTGTCACTATGTGCTGAGGTTCTACCTGTCCCCAGTGTTGCGAAGGATGGGTCTGGCCACACTGCCGCAGAACACTCCAAGTAGTTGGATCGTGCCATACCACCTGTCCCTCGTGGAAAAATTTATGCAGAGAAACACCTTTGATCACAAGTCCATCAGGCAGTGGTCGGCACGTAATGTCTTAGAGGCTCTGCGGGGAAAGGAGAGGGTGGATCCTGTGGGATGGTTCCCCGAGCAGACTGTCAAAGTCATTTGATAGAATGCCTCATCGCCAGAACTTTCCAACAAGCACCAAGACTTAGCTCGGCCGGTGGCAAGAAAGGCCCTCCCTGTCAGATCCTTCCAACATGCCAGGAGTCTCACCCACTCTGCACGTTGCCTTCGAGGTGGCTGTGGTGGGGACGAGACCATTGTTCACCTCCTTGTGGATTGTGCCTTTGCAAAGAAGGTCTGGAGAGAATTGCAGTGGTTTCTGTCGAGGTTCATCCCGAGCAGTTCTGGGACTGTTCCCAGGGACACACACTGAGACAAGCATCAACTGCAGCTGGAGGATCATCAACTCGGTGAAAGACGCTCTTTGGTCTGCCTGAAATTTGTTGGTCTTCCAGCGCAAAGCATTGTCCCTGACCGAGTGTTGCGGATTGGCACATTCCAAAATCCAGGACTACGTGCTGAGGGACGCACTAACGCTTGGGGCAGCCACTGCAAAGATGCAATGGGGAAGGGTCGCCGTCTAAGTCCTTTCTGCCATAGGGCACCGAGGGACTGGGAACTGTTGAGAGCCCCTCGGCCTGTACAGCTCAAAATGATTGTCTGCGAATGATTATAATATTCATTGATTGTATTGATGCACCTCGTGACACATGTTGTAAAAGTTGAACCTGATTGTACTTTTGTGATGGTGATTTTGAAATGATTTGGAATGTTCTTCCAGATATTTTATGAATAAAGTATATTTTTCCAAAAAAAAGGGAAGCTTGGGTTGTCGGTCTAACAACCCTCTGGGATAATAACTAAGCTTCAGGAGGAACAACCTAGGAGAAAAAAATAAGTGCCTTAAAAACTATTAGCCAAGTTTTGTTGCAGTAGGCCATCCAACCCACATCTGGAATTGATTTTAGTTAGTTAGATGTGCCCATGGTTTAGGTTTTAACTTTTTTGCATAGCAAGTTGCTGTAAGTGTGCCCTGATAATGGCGCAACAAAGGAAAGAACCGTGGAACTGCTTAACTAATCAGATTGAAAGAAATTAACAGCGCAAGGACTGAGAAGGAAGTGTAGAGTGGGTGAGTTTAGCCCAAATCAGGTACAGAAAGAGAAATGGAGAAGGAAAGAAATATTGGATTAAAGAAAGAGAAAATACTTCTAAAATTCCCACAAACCTGAAGGAAAGGGACTCCACACTAATAAAAGCAAAATACTGCAGATGCTGGAAATCTGTAATACCAACAGAAAATGCTGGAAAAAGTCAGCAGGTTTGGCAGCATCTGTGGAGAGAGAAACAGAATTAATGTTTCAAGTCCAATATGACTTCTTCAGATGGGTTCCGAAGAAGAGTCATATTGGACTCAAAACGTTAACTCTTGCTTCTCACTCCACAGATGTTGCCAGACGTGGGTTTTTCCAGCATTTTCTGTTTGTATCCCATGCTATAATAGTTAATTCTCAGTGCCAGAAAGGTTGATGGCAGTAGTTAACACTTAACATGTTGTTGAAATGGTGATGGACTGGAACAGACTGATCTTAGCTTTCAGCGGTGAGTTTAGTTTGTATCTACTATGCAAATACAGCAACTTCACACCATTCAATATCCATTTCAGCGGTGAGTTAGACAGTCGTTTGATGCCATTTTCACAAAACTAAGGCTGGGATTTTCCGGTCCTGCCTGTGGCATTTGGGGGGTGGATGGGTGGAGAGAACAGAAAATTTGACAGACCGGCCAAAGGTCTGTTGACTTGGGGTTGGAATTTCTGGTCCTGCAGTGCGCAGGACTGGAAAATGCCAGCATAATCGTGGAGCACCACAACTCAGCAACCTTTGGATTTTTGGATTTAATAGTGCATCTTCCTCCTCACCATTTGTGTAGAGCCTTACATTTTTTTCATTATATGTCCAATTCCCTTTTGAATGTTAGTATGCAATCTGATTCCACCACCCTTTCAGGTAATGTATTCCAGATCATAACTTTCTATATAAAGAAGGGGATAAAGGAGCAAAGATTTCTGGGAATAAAAATAAAGAAATCACTAAAAATAATAACAACTTACATTTATATTGTGCCCTTAACATAGTGAAACATCACAAGGCACTTCACAGGCAGATTATCAGATAAAAATTGACATTCCTCCATAAGTAGGTATTAGGACATGTGGTCAAAAGCTTGGTCAAAGAGGTAGGTTTTAAAGTGTTTTTTTGAAGGAGATGACACAGACAGAGGTTTAGTAAGGGAATTCCAGGTCTTAGGACCTAGACAGCTGAAGGTCCAGTCGCCAATGATTGGATAAGGGAAATCAGGGATGCAAACGAGGTCAGAATTGAAGGAATGCATAATTCTCAGAAGATTGTCGGGCTGCATAAGGTTAAGTTCTCAGCATAGCTTGTTAAGACCATAAAGAATGCAAACAAAACACTTGGGTTCATTTCTGGAGGAACAGAATACAAAAACAGTTAGGTATTGTTACACTTATATAGAACCTTGCTTGAGGTACTCTGTGCAGTTCTGGTCTTCAAAAACGATAGTGAAGCACTGGATAAATGCAAAAAAGATTTACAAGGAGGAGAGGATTCACAAAATTAAGAGAATGCAAATATCAGAAAGATTGATTAAGTTGGGACTATATATGATGGAAAAAAGAGGACCATGAGGAGACCTGAAAAAGATCTTTAAAATTGTGCAGGGGCTAGATAACTTACATCTGAGGAAACTTTCTGCTTGTGGGTGAGTACAGAGCAAGGGGGCATAAATATAAGGTAGCCACTTACAGATCAAATAGAGAATTTAGAGGAATTTCTTTACCATGCAAATTCTAAGAATGTGGGACTTAATGCCACATGGGGTGATTGAAGCAGGTAACATTGATAAATTTAAGAGGAGACTTGATGTGTACCTGAGGCACAATGGAATATAGGGATACGGGGACAGAGTGGGAAGAGGCTTATGTTGAGTACAAATGTTGGCAGAGATCAGTTGGGCTTAGTGGCCTGTCTTGTGCAGTAGATTCTATGTAATTGCCATATGGAGGGAATTTCAAAGTATAAGGGACAGGTTGGAATCTACAGTCATGGGATGCGCTTTGTTTTGATGCTTCTCGGTATGTTTTCCCTTTGTCAGATATTAAGGATAACAGTAATTAGAGCAAACACAAGTACAGAATGGCACATAAGTTTTTTTTACATTACATAACAATATTTTAATCAAGCTGTTACACAAAATAATTTTATGTTGCAGTGAGAATACTTATTTTTGTTTATTCTGTTGTTGCTGATCCTTAAGAGTAGAGTGACCGCAGAAAAAAAAGGAATCAAGAGAATGAACGCAGTCCTGCATTCTCCAGAACTTGTTCACAGATGCCCTTCATGTAATTGTTGCCTTTATATAAAATTATATAGTTGTAGTGTTCTTTGTTTTCACTTGTTTTACAATTATATTAAAACAATATACTCTGCTGCGGAATTGAAATTCAATTAGACCTGAATACATGAGGTTGTAAATGTTTAACCAATCAGTTGCTAAAAATATTTGGGGTCTGTTTTGACTTTTGGGCAGCTGACTGGCTCTGGTCGACTGCCCAAAATTGCCTTGCAATTTTGAGGCTCCAGACTCATTTAATTTTGGCAGGCAAACTGTGGGTTGCCAAACTGTTGTCCTGTACAGCTCACCGGATTAAGGTCTCAAGATCAGGCTGGGGTGATCAAAAGCAAGGCAAAGTGGGGATGGGTCCCAATGCAGCAATACCAAGATTAATCTTGGTGGCACTACTGCTCCTCTGGAGTCCACAAAATAATTTTGGTTCCTTCGCCCATGGAATTGGTCAAAGTGTACAAGGAGCAGGCAGCAACTGGTTCCAGGCAGTTGGAATCCCATTTACGTCATAGGCCCTGTTTTTTATAATAAAAGGGGCTTATCATTGGAAGCAGATGCGTGCTTTGGACACCAAGAGATAGGACTCTGACAAAATGGAACTGGCAGCATTGCTGGTGTTAATGGGGCAGTTAGGCTACCATCCCCATTTGAGGCTGTTACTGCCTCCCCCAATTACAGGTGCACTCCTTCAATTCCTCAATTTACTTGTGCACTCCTCCAATTCCTGCACCTAACTGACTCACCTTCACACTTATACCGTTTTTCAAACAATACATCCCTCCTCACAGTGCACCATGTTTGTAGTCCAGTCAGAGAGCAAACTGATTCTTTAATACCCGATTGGATGATTCTGTTTAAAAACTGAATTTACATTTTTATATCCCGGAAAAGAGTTATCCGGAATTCTTGAATTTTGATTTTTTTTTCTGTAAACGCTGAGATTATTGTGCATGGATCAGTTCACAAATGTGCTGAAGCACTATGTAAGTGGCCTCTGAGCTCATTGATGAGGGATTGGACTGCCTGTGTGTGGTCCTGAGCTGTACACACCAGAAGATCCCAATTTTGATTCCTGTCTGTGTTAAATAAACAGACCATCTGTTGAGACATTATCAAGAAGAAAGATTTATATAGCACCTTTCACAACCTCAGACTGTCCCAAGAACTTTATGGCCATTGAAGCACTTTTGAAATGCAATCACTGTTGTACGAAACACAGTAGCCAATTTGCACACAGCAAAGTTTCAAAAAGAGTAATGTGTTAATTACCTGATAATCTGTTTGTTGATTGAGAGATAAATATTTGCAAGGACACAGAGGATAAATTCCCTACCTTTTTCTTGCAATAATGCCATGGGAGCTTTTATGTCCACCTGAGAGGGTAGACTGGGCTTTGGTTCAACATTTCATCAGAAAGATGGCAGCTCTAACAGTGCAGCACCCTCTCAGTACTACTTGGAGTGCTGGCTTTGGTTTTTGTGCACAAAACCTGGAACCCATAACCTTCTGTCAGAGGCAAGACTGCTACTGTCTGGACCACACCTCTGCAGCCGACCGTGCATTACATTGTCAGAAATGGCATATCTTGGATAAAAAGTTTAACCCAAGCCTCATTTATCTGTTCAGGTAAATGTAATAGTGCCACAAGCTCTTTTTGAAGACTCATTGAGAATTTACCCAATGTTGTGGCCAACATTCATCCTCTCAATCAACGCCACCAAAAATAAAGTACTGGTCAATCACCTCTGATTTTTGTGGGACTTTGCTGTGCACTAATTAGCTGCCATATTTGTCTACATAACAGCATTATTTGAAAGGTAATTAATTGGCTGTGAAGTTGAGATTTCTTGGGGTTGTGAAAAGAGTTGGATACAAATCTTTCTGGATGACTGAAAAAAAAGCAACAAGAATCCATTGCACTTGATACTTGTTCACAGGTTTTTGCTGGAAAGCTTGTCAACTGACACAGCTGAGGAAGGGAGGGGTGCTCGGCCATACCTTATTAACTGATTTATCCACAATCATTCAGAAGGCTGATGTGAGGAACTGCCACCTCCTGTTTGAAGTGCTTGAGAGCAGCTGGTATCCAGAAGATGTGCATCCTCAGCAAGAGTCAGCACCTTCATCAGAGGAGGTTGAAGAATAGAAGTTCTGCCATAGTGCACCAAGGGACTGGGAAAGGTATAGACTCCTCGGGCTGCACGGCTCACAACGAATGTATGCATTGAATACTAATTGTATTATAATTGTATTGAAGCACCTCAGAGTGCAACATGATGTATGTTGATACCATTGCACTGTCAGTAATGACCATATTGAAATGACTGTAATATTCATTGATTGTATTGAAGCACCTCGTGATCCATGTGTAAAAGTTGAATCTGATTGCACTTTTTGTGATGGTGATTTAGAAATGTTTTGTAATGTTCTTTCAGGTATTTTATGAATAAAGTATATTTTTCAAAAAAAAATAACCAGACCAATTGATGTGTCCTCTGCAGCTACATTATATTTTGCACTGTTTATGGAAAGCTTTTGAGAGTAGGGCACTATGCTTCATCAGATTGGTGTGGGATACTGGTCATCTCTGAATCTCAGGCATTCAGTATATTCTTGACTTCTGTTGTATTATCATGTGGCCTAAGTTAGGGAAAGAATTAACGGGGTAGAATTAAATGTAAACCTTGGACAAAAATAGAATCACTAGTTACAAAAGCCAGACCCCGGCCCCCCATTTCTCCCTCCCTTCCCCAGACCACACTCTTCCAGCCGCTGGAACTTCTCACCGCCCTCCTGGGCCAAAACTCTGACTGCGCACGTGTTGTTTCTAGGCGCGCGGTTGCTAATGTAGCCGTAAGCGTTGATTTGATTGGTCTCGGCAGTTGCCGGGGTACAACGGCTGGCCAATTGGAGCAGCCGCAGCCGCGTGGTGCCGTTGTTGTTGGTAGCGAAGCTAAGGCGTTTGCGCAAAGCAACAGGAGGAGAGAGCGAGCGATATAGCTGGGACTGGCGGGTCGGGTTATTATTATAAAATATCAAATATATAATCAATTAATAATCATCGAATTATTAATTATTTATACAGGAACGGTGTTGCAGTGATGATGTTATTGTGCTAGTAATCCAGAGGCCTAGACTCATGAATCAGACATGGGGCTGATTTTTCACCCCAACATAGGGACCAGACCAGAGGCAGGTTGGCACCTAATTTCGTGCTTTCTGGCACCAGCCAGCCCCCGGGTCATTTTTTTGCAGGTGGGTTTGGGGGGGCAGAAGGGCTACCTGCCCATGAGTGGCAGGTAGCCGATTTAAGGTAAGTGAAAGGCCAATTATCAGATGCTGAGGGGAATTTTCCAGTTGGCTTACGGCCCTGCCACCACCCCTTCCTCCCTCCCGGTGTTGTCAGGAACAGGCCAGCTGCCTGGAGGCAGCCTCCCAGTGGTGAACCTCATGGGGAGGGTGGTGGGCTGTGTAATGTTCCAAGCAGACTTTGTGGCCCTTTCTGCTAAACAGGTCATAAATCACCCAGCAGCTGTGGCCTTTTTTTTAGTTGAAGATGTTAAAAGTTGCTGAAAACTTGCCTCAACATAGGGGCACCTTCTCCCTTACCTGCAACCCTTTCCATGTTGGAGGGCTAAGAGCCCACCTGCCATCCTTGGTTGGACAGCAGATGTGCCCTCCAGCTACTGATTAGCCAGTTCAGGGAAAATCACTGCATGGTAACTGCTCCTGATGCATTGTGGGATCAGGACTCCCATTTGACACTAATGTCAGGTCCCAACCTAAAACCCTTCCCTTGAGTTCAAACCTCACCAGGGCAGGTATTTAAATTCAGTTAATTAAATAAATCTGGAGTAATAAACTAGCCTGGGTAATAGTGACAATGAAGCTATTGGATTACCATATACACCCATCTGGCTTGCTAATGTCTTTACTACTAGGGAAAGAAGTCTGCTGTTCTTACCCCCAATCTAGTTTATAGGTGAGCCTAGACACACAAAAATGGTTGACTTTTAATTGCCTCTGAAATGGCCTAGTAAGCCACTCAGTTACACATGAACATACAAATTAGGAGCAGGAGTAGGCCACTCGGCCTCTCAAGACTGCTCTGCCAACCAATAAGATCACGGCTGATCTGATTTTAACCTTACATCCCTGCTTACCCCCAATAACCCTCCACACCCCCGCGCAACCCCCCCCCGCCCCCTGCCCTTCCCCTCCCCGGGCATATCAAGAATCTTTCCACCTCTGCCTTAAATATATTCAAGGACTCTGCCTCAACCACTGTTTGAGGAAGAGAATTCCCATAACCCTCTGAAATAATTTTTTTCCTTATCTCTGTCCTAAATGGGTGACCCCTTATTTTGAGACTGACCCTAAGTCCTAGATTCTCCCACAAGAGGAAACATCCTTTCCACATTCACCCTGTCAAGTCTCCTCAGGATCTTATATGTTTCAATCAAGTCACCTCTTACTCTTCTAAACTCCAGCTGATACAAGCTTAGCCTTTCCTCATAAGATAACACACCCATTCCAGGTATTAATCTAGTCAACCTTCTCTGGATTGCTTCTAATGCATTTACATCTTTTCTTAAATAAGGAGACCAATACTGTATACAGTACTCCAGATGTGGTCTCACCAATGCCCTGTATAACTGAAGCATAACCTCAATACTCTTGCATTCAATTATCCTTGCAATAAACAACATAAATAACATTCTATTAGCTTTGCTAATTATTTGCTGCACCAGCATTCTAACCTTTCGAGATTCAGTTCTCGAGAGGATAGCTCACCATCACCTTCTGAAGGGCAATGAAGGATGGACGATAAATGTTGACGTAATCACATCCTGAGAATTAATAAGAAAAATCAATAGTGTTATTAGCAATCACTTAGTTGTAAATAATTCTGTTACTGATAATCGTTGGGATTATTAATGATTGTTGAGTTATTAATTCATTAAAGTTATTCATAATCAACATTGTTACTGATAATCACTATTATTAATATCGGAGTTAATAAAAGTCCTTGGGTCAGTAAAATTATTTATGGTATTAATTATTGAGTTATTTATAATTTGTGTTAAAAGTACTCATTGGGATCCTAACAATAGCTTGGTTTATTATTAATAATCAGTATTATTTCTAATCATTGGGTTATGAATAATCACTGGTGTTATTGGGGTAATGAATAACCAATAGGTTTATTATATATAATTATTGTAATAATTATGAAACTGGATTATTAATAGTTAAGTAAATGATTATTAATAGCCCAACTGGTTGTAAATTATTGGGATTATTTACAGTTTTTGGGTTTATTTTTCATAGGTTTAATTATTTGAGTTTCAGGATTTGTTTGTGAGACTGTCATGTTGCCATTAACAGCTTCCTACATGACCTTGTCCTCTCCTGAGGCTATGTTCCCTTAAACTTGGCTTTCTGACTGAAAATAATTGTGGTGGTGTCACTGATTCTTGTTCGGCAGATTCATTCTCCTGTCAAATTATGTCTCTGGTTTCTCCCTGTAGGTGGTTCCCCTCTGGAGGAATGACGGCCGGATCCATTGCAGTCCCACAAATCATCCCACTTAGGGTTCCTCTCCCTGGCAAACCCAAGAGTGAAATCGATACCAACACTCTTATCGGAATCAAGTCGGGTAAGAAAAAGGCTGGTTACTTAACTACATGAAATGATTCTAATGTTGTGAATGTTTGAGGAGAAACTTCAGTAATCTAACCAAGGGAATATACTTGCCTCCGGATGCAAAAGACACTACTTCTTTAGTCAATCTCTTTGAGCTTCTCCAGCCCTAAAATCCTGAGATCTTATTAGCCTCTTGCAGCTCCCCAGTTTTCATCACTGCACCAATAATGGCTGCGCCTTCAGCTGCCTGGGCCATAAGCTCTGGAATTCCCTCATTATTCTCTCTGCCTCAGCACTGAAGAAAAGTCATGGTCTCAAGACGTTATCTTTGTTTCTCTTTCCACAGATGCTGCCAGATCTGCTGAGCTTTTTCAGCATTTTCTGTTTTTATCTCAGCCTCTCTTTCCTCCTTTAAGACCTCCCTTAAAACTTGTAAGATTTCAGGGTTCGGGGCCACTGATACCTAAATAGGCAGTCGACTAGTCAGAAGTAATTTTGAGATGGTTTATTAAGTTTATTAAGAAACAAAAGTTTAGATATGATTCATTAATCAGTTAGACAGGAAAAAAAAGTATACAATCCGTAACAGTTCAGAGCAGTTTACTGATCCCAGAGGGTGGACAAATGGTTGGCACAGAATGTGTTGATCTCATCTTCCTCCTCCTCCATTCTGAAGGCAACTACCGACAAGCCCTGCAACCTCAGGACCTCAGAAGGACCTCGCCAGCACCTCTCACCAAGACTTCAACAGTATATGACCCCACCGGGGCATGGTCCCTGTGCTTGAGCACTTGTTAATACACCCTTTATCTTGGGGCTGGTAGCTTACCCAGTGTCAATTGCCTTTTCAAACTATTCTGACCATTGGACACAGCACAGGTACTCAAAACGTCAGGGTGGTGATGTCGTCCGTCCCCGTTTACACCCCCACCCCCCCCCATGCATCAGTCTGCTCGAGGTCAACTTTTTGGTTTACATCATGCTGAGGGTCATATCCTGGCCCTTTCTAAACACTTGCATAGATAAGGGGGTTCACAAGGAATGTCAACATGGCAGCCTGAACTAAGACTGTTTAGTGCTCAAAGTGTTTAAAAATCCTTTTTCCAGAGAGAGAATCAATGTTGTTTTGAAAATCCTATAAATGTTCTATACAATACTGAAATACCTGTTTATTCAAGACCCCAATTTCTTACAAACTTATCTATTTGACCCAGATTTTGGTCACGGGTCCTGATATCTTGTCCTTTGGCTCGGTGTCAAATTTTGTCTGATTATGTTTCTGTGAAGTGCCTTCAAATATTTTACGGCATTAAAGACATAAAATAGTACAGCATAGAAATAGTCCATTCAACCCATAAATCCTGCACCGGGTCTTTCATAGAGTAATCCAATTAATTCCACTCCCCTCCAATTTTTTTCTCTTTTAAGTATTTATGCAATTTTCTTTTACAGGCTACTATTAAATCTTTATCTGCACCCTATCATGCTGTGAATTCCAAATCCTAACCACTTGTTAAGTAAAAAATGTTTACCTCATGTCTGGTTCTTTTGCAAGTCAACTTAAATCTGTGCCTTCTGGTTATCAACCTTTCAGCAATTGGAAAACCTTTATTTTTATTTACTCTTGTCTAAACCCTTCATGATTGTAAATAACTCCTACAAATATCCACTTAGCTTTCTCTGCTTCAAGATTGACCTGTACCTCTCTAGTCTGTAACTGTAGTGCCTCATCCCTCGAACCATTCGAGTTAATCTCTTCTGTCCCGTTTCCAAACCCTTCCTTCCAAAATGTGGTGCTCAGAATTGGACAGAAAACTCCAGTTGGGGGTGAACTAGAGTTTTACATAGGTTCAGCAGAACTTCCTGGCTTTTGTACTGTATGAGTGAGATTTTAACTCATTCAAAACTCACTCACTTGCACAGGGTTAAAATTGTGCCCTATATCTTTATTTATAAAGCCCAGGAGCCCATGTACTTTATTATTTGTTTTTATATTATCCTGCACCTTCAAAGATTTATGCAAAAGTACCCACTGGTCTCTCTCCTCTTGCACTGCTTTTAAAGTTGTGCTATTTGGCATTTATTGCCTCTCCTCATTCTTCCTACTAAAATGTATCTCCTTATTTCCATATTAAACTTAAGTCCATATTGAACTTTACCTGTCATGTGTCCACCCATTCCACCAGCCAGTCTATGTCCTCACTGTTTACTACATTTCTGACTTTCATGTCTTCTGCAGATTTTGATCTTATTCCTTGTACCCCCAGGTCCAATCATTAATGTATATCAAAGACAGCAGTGGTCCAAGTATTGACCATTGGGAAACTCCACTGTTTCCTTCCTCCGGTTCAAAAAACAGCTATTCACCATAACTCCTTGTTTTCTGTTCCTTAGCCTTTTTTCTGGATCCGTGCTACAACTGGCCCTTTGATCTCATGGGCTTCAATTTTGCTAACTAGCCTCATATGTGTTACTTGATCAAACATCAGCTGCTCTACCCTCACCCATCTTCTCTGTTACCTCATCAAAAAAATCAAGGGAGTTAGTCAAACACAATTTGCCTTTAAGAAACCTGTGTTGGCTTTGCTTTATCAGTGCATGCTTGCCTAATATAAATCTAAATTGTTGTTATCTTATGCCATTTCTGAATGCAAACTGCAGTTGATGACAAAGATTAATAGCTAGTGATGGTTGCATTGTCTGTGCAGGTCAACAGTTTCATTTCTGTCTGGCATGTTCACATATGTTCCGCTAACAATGCTCATTAGTTGCCCACAGAAATGTAAACATGAATATTTATTAAACAAGGTGTCAGCTGTGGCTCAGTGGTAAAACTCTCACCCCTGAGTCACAGGGTTATGCATTCATATTTATGGTGTGGGGCACTCCACTGGATTGCCAGCACAAAATTGAGGTGGCATCTTTCAGATGAGGTGTTAAACTGAGGCCCCTTCAAACCTATTGGGATGTAAAAGATCCCATGCCACTGTTTTGAAGAAGAGTGGGAGAGTTCTCCTGGCTCATATTTATTGCTCAACCAAACCCTAAAAAAATAGTTGATCTGGCCATTATCATACCACTGTTTATGAGATCTTCCTATATGTAAATTAGCTGCCCAGTTTCCTACATTACAACAGTGATTCCACTTCAAAAAGTATTCAATTGACTGTAAAGTGGGAAGTTCTGAGGTTGTGAAAGTCGCTGTTTAAATACAAGTCTTTTAAATTTTTAATACTATCTGCCCTAGCAAATATACTCTAACACTGGCATAGGAAACAAAATACAAAACAGAACTGAATCAGAGGGCACTGTCTCATTTTGGTTGTCACTTGCAAATTTTAATTTGCAGTTCAAAAAAGGGAAATCAACAACAAATAAATCTCCCTAAGTCATCGCCTCAGCTTTGCTCAATTGATTGCTTTCTCGCCTCTTAGCTGAAAGGGCGTATTTTCAAGATCAGCAGTCGGCATTGAGCATGTAACCTCAACTGGTATTTCAGTGCCATACTGAGAGTCCTGCCATTGGGGTGCCATCCATTATGTGAGACATTAAGTTGAGGTCTGACTGTCTTAGTGGGTGTTTGCAATCTGTTGACACTATTCAAAGATAAGTCGGAAGTTAACCTGGTGCTGGCCAATACTCTTACTGTCAATCAAAACAACAGAAAATAAACAGATTAGTCAGTTATTTAATCTCATTTGCTGTTTATGAGAAGTTGTCCTATGCAAAATGTCTACTATAATTATTCACCTAACAGCAGTGATTTCACTTGGAAAAAATAAAGAAAAACTTGCATTTATTTGCCTTTCATAATATCAGGAAATGCTAAAGTGTTTCATAGCCAATGAAATAGTTTTGAAGTGTAATAGAGGAAATAAATACAGCTGCCATTTTGCACAAGCAAGGTCCCTGAAATAAGGTGGAGGATGGTGGTGTAGTGGTAACGTCACTGGACTAGTAATCCAGAGCTCCATGCTCTGGGGGCATGGGTTCAAATCCCAAATGGCAGGTGCTGTAATTTAAATTCAATTAATAAATCTGGAATATAAAGCTAGTCTTATTAATGGTGACATGACAGCCATCATTGATTGTTGTAAAAACCCATCTGGTTCACAAATGTCCTATAAGAAAGGAAATGTGCCATCCTTACCTCGTCTGGCCAATATGTAACTCCAGACCCACAGCAGTGTGGTTGACAATTAACTGCCCTCTGATGGCCTAGCAAGCCACTCAGTTCAAGGGCAATTAAGGATGAGCAACAAATGCTAGCCTTGCCCATGATGCTGACATCCCATGAAAGAATAAAAAAAGGATAACGACCAGATAATTTGTTTTCTTTTGGTGTTCTTGATTGAGGAATAGCCATTGACTGTGAAAACTGTACTGCTCTTCTTCAAAATAGCACCATGTGATCTTTTACATCCACCTAAGACTGCAGGCAGGGCCACGGTTTAACATCTCATCTGAAAGACAGACGTCTGACAATGCAGCATTCGCCCAGTACTGTATTGGGTTTTGTGCTCAAGTTTCTGGAGCGGGACTTGAATTCACAATTGTCTGACTGAATGTAAGAGTGTTCCCCACTGAGCCATAGATGGCACTGAAAAAAGTACTTTTTGGCACTAGTCATGTTTTCATTTCCTCACTGTGCAATGTATGAAAGGGACAGTTGGATGCTAGGCCATCAGAGGACACATGGAGATAAGGCGATGTGTCCGTTTAGGGCTGGTTTCTGACTCCAAAATATAAATGGTACTAATAAAATCAGACCACAGAATAACATTCAAAACAAGAGCTTCATCACTCAACATATTATATTCCATTTGAGGTAAAGTGGATTAGATTTTTTAAAAATTAAATTGGTGTACGCAGCATGTTGACATATGCAAAAAGTATTAAATCAGAGCAGGAATGTTGCTTTCAGATATTGAATTTCAGCCAATATGCATACATTTAAATGCTTCTTTATATACAGGAAACAGCAGATCGAATTACTCTGAATAGATCAGTGTGAGCAGCTTACTTTCTGTGAAATAAGCACCTGCAAGGAAAGGTCAACCAGCACAGCTGTTTAGGCTTTAAATCATGTTATCCATACCCATTGTAATGATGCAGTTCTAGCACTTCACCATTGTTAAAGTGAAGTTGTTTCCATGATGATAAGCCCACTACTTGTTTGTACTCAGGGTTGCCTTGCCCTTCCAACCAGTCAGCCTGTCCCGGCTTTTTGAAGGAGCAATCCCCCGCTCTTTCAACAGAGTTCTGCAATTTTTCCCCCTTAGAGAATTATTCCAATTCCCTTTTGAACATTACTATTGAATCTGCTTCTGCAACATTTTCAAGCAGCGCATTCCAGATCAGAATAACTTGCTGTATAAATACAATTATCCTCATCTCACCTTTGGATTGTTTGTCAATTATCTTTAATCTGTGCCTTCCGGCTACTGACACTTCTGCCAGTGGGAACAGTTTCTCCTTATTTACTTGAACATCGCTATTAAATCTCCCCTTAGCCTGCTCTAAGGTGAACAATCCCATCTTCTCTACTCTTCATATAGGTGGAAGATGATTAGAGGCAGAACATCTTATGGGGATTGGTTTCTAACAAAGGCAAGCTCCTTGATGACATTTTTATTTTATTCTTTCTCTTTGACAGATACCCCTGATGTGGATATTTACTACACATTAAATGGCAGCAGACCTCAATTCTTGAAGAAACCAAGTTGTGGGGAGAGCTCCACCCTAAAGTACAAGAAACCATTCACATTGCAGGCAGGCAAAGGGACTATTAAAGCTTTGGCTGTTTCTAGGTAAATCTCCCAAATGTCTGTACAAGAAAAAAAAAATCCATTTGAGAGTATTTTTTACTGGTCAAAAAAAATCAGAGATTCATACAGCACAAAACAGGGCATCTGGCCCATCGTGCTGGCTGTTTATAAGAGCTTTCAAATTAATTTAACTCTCCTGCTCTTTCCCCTGGCCTATAACCTTTTCCTTTTGAAGTATGTATCCAATTTATTTTTCAAAATTATTATTGAATCAGCATCCACCACCCTTTCAGTCAGTGTATTCCAGATCATAGCAATTCATTGCAGAAAGCATTCTCCTCATTCCCCTCTGCAATTATTTCCCTCTGGTTTCTTCTGGTTACTTATCCTCCTGCCAGTGAAAATGGTTTCTCACTATTTACCATGTCAAAACCTTTCAGAATTTTGAACACCTTTATTAAATCTCCTCAACCATCTCTGCTCTCTAAGGAGAACTATCCCAGCTTCTCTAGTCTTTTTATGTAACTGAAGCCCCCCCATTCCTAGTACCTTTCTAGTAAATCTCCTCTGCACCCTCTCCAAGTCCTTGACATCTTTCCTAAAATATGGTGCTCACAATGGGATTCCAGCTGCGGCTTAATCAGTTATTTATAAAGTCTTAGGGAGGAATCTTCCCCCCCGCCCGTCTGCCCTCCCACCCCCGCCATCAGCAGGAATCGTTTCAGAAGATATGGTGGGGAATGAAAAATCAGTTTCCCGACGTCAGGAAACTAGGTCGGGATCATCCCCTCCTGATGTTCATGGTGGAAGCCACCTGAAGCTTAGCGGGAACCCACTTTGCATCTCATGCCTGCTCATTAAAAGCACAACAGACTGGAATCGTGTGTCCCAGTCAAATCTTCCACCCCGCCAGCGGGAATTCGCACCATTCTGAAACCCGACTGGACATTTGTGGCGTGCACCCAGCAAGGGAGAATTTTAAAGCTCTTGCATGGAGTTGAAGCTGTCTTCACCACTGGAGCTGGCTGCACGTATGGTGCGTAGAGAAAACACAAAGTTGGGCGGGTGTGGTGGATGCAAGACACAAAGGTGGAGAATGGTGGGTGCAAGACATGAAGGTGGGGGGGTGGTGGGTACATGACATGAAGTGGGGGATAGTGGGTGCAAAACACGAAGTTGGGAGGATGGTGGGTGCAAGACATGAAGAGGGAGTGCAGAGGAGAAGGGGGATCCTGAAGAAAAGAAGGGAAGGGCAGAGGAGATGAAAGCTGAGGTAGGTGTCTGGATGAGAACAAGAGAGGTAAGGAAGGCATGAAGTGGGGGGGAAAGACGGCATGAGTGGGAAAGGCAAGGGAAGGGAGGTGGGGTGTGACCAGAGTGCTTCAGAGGGAGGGTTCAGTTGAGCCGATGTTGGGATCCTGGAATGTTAGAACTGGGGGTGTTGGTGATTTGAGGGGATGGTAACTGTGAGAAGGAGAAGTGGGAAGTGTTAGGATGGGAGTGTCAGGGTCTTGATATGGCGGGTATAGTTCTCATCTGGGGTGTGATTGAGGGGGACAAGGATGGTAACGTGCATCACAGGAATAGGGAGGATCAGGGTGGGCATAGGAACTGTGACTGGGCTCAGTGGGGAGGGAAGTCATGGCCAAATTGACCATGATAGGGCCCAGGGTGATTGGGGGACATTCAAAGCTAATCGAGGGGAGAGCGAAGGTGACATTTGCAGGGTCGATGGTGATCTGTGAATGTTGGTAAATGATGGGGAGCGTAAAAGGTGGTGGAGACAGTTTGAAATGAAGCACGCACCATCCTGAGACAGAGCCAGCTCCAGACCAAGGCATTGTCATCGATGTTCAAGTGCAAAACATCGTTAGGTGGTGCGGGGCCTGCTCAAATGGTTGGAGTTAAAGGTCAGCACAACTGGACAACTAAGAGGAAACCCTAATAAACTTGTGGAGACTTTATGAGAGCTTTCTATTTGCTATTCCTCATCATTTGGCAAAGGCCACATGGCAGCTGGTCTGGCCCAGAGGGTCTCTCAATAACAAGATCCCAGCAAGGTGTAGAGCTGCCGTTCACTCTTAGCCATTGGCTATTTGCTCTTGGAGGAGTTAGGGAAGAAGGAGGTAAGGGAGGGAGGGGAATGGCAGCCAAGTCGCGACTGCAAACCTCCATCCTCCCTGGGGAATAGACCTGTGTGACAAGGGCCCTAGATATATGACCCTCCAAGGCGTGTGTCTCTGGGCTGGTGAAGGATGTAGGTGAATGCTGTGACAGTTGTACTGTTGAGAAGTCGTCCTCTTCCAAGGTCTCCTGTGGGCTGGGGCTGACTTCAGATGCTGAGGCTGGCCTCAGCCTCTTCTTGCTGGCACCTAGAATGGAGGGAGGAGAGAATTGACTGACTAGGCTGGCTCAAACTTGGCACTCATCAATCGCCTTGATGTTCCAAGGTTGTCTGGATTATTCATGTTTCCTCACTAGATGGTTGGTAGAGGCTGACCTAGCCCTCGGCCTCTCCTGCCAGCTCTGCTGCTCAAATTATGTGAGGTTTCTCAGCTCCAGCATTCCACCTCCCATCTTCTCTCCCTCTCTCCTGTTGTAGGCTATCTTCTGTATAAAGACAGGTGGATTGAGTCTGAGCATGTTGGATGAAAGAGCAGGTCAGAGACTGGGATTTCTGTGGCTACTAACTCACCTCCTGAGTCTCCAAAGCCTAAGCACTACCTATAAGATATAAGTTAGGAATGTGATGGAATACTCTCTACTTGCCTGGATGAGTGCAGTTCAAAGAACACTGAAGAGCTGGACACCATCCAGGACCAAACAGCCTACTTGATTGGCACCCCATTCACCACTTTAACATCTACTCCCTCCATCACCGACGCACAGTGGCGGCCATGTGTACCATCGTCAAGATGCACTGCAGCAATTCACCGGCTCTTTTGATAGCACCTTCCAAAGCTGCTACCTGTACCACCTAGAAGGACAAGGGCAGCAGGTGCATGGGAACATCACCGCCTGCAATTCCCCTCCAAGCCATACACCATCCTGACTTGGAACTGCATGGCTGTTGCTTCACTATCACTGGGTCAAAATCCTGGAAGCCCCTCCCTAACAGCACTGTAGGAGTCTCCATATCAAATGGACTGCAGCGGTTCAATAAGGCAGCTCACCACCACCTTCTCAAGGGCGATTAGGCATGGACAACAAAAATGCTGGCTTAGCCATGTCCCATGACAGAATACTAGAAGTTTAGTGCTGACGTGAGTTTGGAGTGAGTAGAAGTTTGACTTACCCAAGTGAAGCAGATGAGATCATTACACTGCAGGACGGTCCTCCTTTGGTGTACACAGGCACCGACTGTCCTGGCAATCCCCTCCCAGGCTACTATGGTCAGACAGGAGACCCTCCTGTGGCCATCCCTTGGAAAGAAGACCTACCACCTTTCCTCAACGGCCAAGAGGAGAGTTTCCAGGGAGGCATCACTGAACCAGGGGCCAAAGCTTGTTGTCTTCTCGACATTTTCACGGTCTCCAAAGGCCCTGGAACAGTGAGTGAATAGCTGTCTGGGTGTCTTTTAAATATGGTACCTGGACACGACATCGGGGGCAGCCAACTTCCTGCCTGATCATGCCACGAGATTCTATGTGAACCTCATGGCTACATAATTAATTAGCTAAACATTGTGTGATTTGGTGGGTTTACCTGCTACGCACTCTCGCTGGCGTCCCTCCGACTTCCTATTCCCGTCAAGGGACTTAGTCCTGGAGTGGAAGATTCTACTCCTAGTGTAACTTCCTTGATTATGTACTCTGCCTCTATTTATAAAGTCCAGGATCCTGTATGCACTTTTAACCTTTCTCAGCTTGTGCTGTCACATTCAAAGATCTGTATTTGGAAACTCCCACACCTCCCTGTGCATTCTTTTTGAAATTGTATAGTTTTGTTTATATTGCTCCTCCTCTTCCTGTCAAAATGTATTATTTTATACTTCTCTGCATTAAATTACATCTGCCGTGTGTCTGTCCTCCTGAAGTCTGGTTCTATGCTTTTCACAGCATACTACTTTTCCAAGTTTTGTGTCATCTGCAAAATTTCTGTTGACTATTAGAGATGGCCGAGAGAGTGGTGTGGTGACCAAGGTGTTTCTTGTGGAGTATGTACAGCTCAATACAGTGGAGGTATTGGAAGATGATGATCAGAATTTTCTGCAAGATTATGCAAAGGAGCTTTCCAGACAGGTGAGTGGGTGTAGTAGTGTACGGTAGGTAGGTTGCATGTTCCAAGTGCTGGAGTGAGAATTGGGTATTCCTGAACAGGTTCATAGAAATTAATTGATTTTTTGTGGGAATCTAAGAATAATCTGTGAGAGATTCTTCTAACGTTGGCTCCCTGTTTGTCCACATCCTTAATGTAATGATGAAGGTAGTATACAGAAAGCTGTATAATTACTAAATCTAACAGCCTGCAATATCGGAACATAGGAACAGGAATAGGCCATTCAGTCCCTTGAATCTGTTCCACTATTCTGTAAGGCCATGGCTGAGCTGTGTCTCAGCTCCATTTCTCCCTGCCTTACTGAACAAGAGTCTTGAAAATTTCAATTGATCCAATATCATCAGCCTTTTGTGGGAAAATTCCTCTGCCCCTTGTGTGGAAAAAGACTACTATAACAATTCCAATATCTTTAATAATGGAGATCATAGAAAGAGAGTTAAGCATGGAAAACATCAATTTTTTAAAACAAAAACAGAATTACCTGGAAAAACTCAGCAGGTCCAGCAGCATTGGCGGAGAAGAAAAGAGTTGACGTTTCGAGTCCTCATGACCCTTCAACAGAACCTCATGAGGACTCGAAACGTCAACTCTTTTCTTCTCCGCCGATGCTGCTGGACCTGCTGAGTTTTTCCAGGTAAGTCTGTTTTTGTTATGGATTTCCAGCATCTGCAGTTTTTTGTTTTTATCAATTTTTTAAAGTTGAATCCAGAAGATTTAATCAAATGATCAGTTCAACCAAAACCATAAACACTCTGTATACAATGCTGATTTGATTTCTGTAATGTGTTTCTAAGATTAGGTAGGTATGTGTGTGCAGTATTAACAACAGATTAGGAACACAGTGGAGCAAAGTAGACTGATCTTTACTTGAGCTTATACCACAATTTAATGAGATCACAGTTGATCTGTGTCCTAACTCTACTCGCTGTGGCTCGACATCCATTAATACTCTTGACTAGCAAAAATTTATTGATTTTGGACCTAAAATGATTACCATATGTAATTGTGTAAAAGTCGAGTTTTTGAAACCAAATTTTTAGGCAAAAAGTAAGGGGTCAACTTATACACGAGTAATATTTTCGAAGTGGTTAAATCCATGCATGTTTTTGGGTATGACAAGGGGGAAACCACACTCATTGCCATATTCCAATTTAAGCTACAAACTACAAAATATTTACAAGGTTGAAGATTCAATGAGAATCCAAACTCTCTGCTCATCTATGCTTATGTTTTGATGGTAGCTGTACAATGCTCATTTGCTACCCTCCCATTTCCAGTGTGGAAGTGCTGATATTGACACTGTCCCAATGGTTACATGTGCGTCAGACACCAGGGCTGACGGAATGTGCATGACCCGATTGGCGCCATTTTGGAAAGAAGTGAAGCAGTGAGAGAGTCTGGCAGGATAGCGGTGAGATAAAGAGACTCTGGCAGGTAAGCAGCAAGATAGAGTCTGGCAGGATAGCGGCGAGATAGAGTCTGGCAGGCAAGCAGCGGGATAGAGAGAGTCTGGCAGGATAGTGGTGAGTGAGAGAGTGTCGGGCAGAGAAGCAGCAAGAGAGGAACAGTCGGGCAGGAAAACGGTGAGACAGAGAGTGGCAGGGAAGCGGTGAGAGAGTAAGAGAGTCTGGCAGGAATGCAATGAGAGAGAGTCAGGCAGGAAAGCGGCAATAGAGAGTGAGAGAATCGGGCAGGAAAGTGGCGGGAGAGAGAGTCAGTGAGAGAGAGAGAGAGTCTGGCAGAAAAGCGGTGAGGGGAGAGAGAGTCTGGCAGGGAAGCGCTGAACGAGAGAGGCAGGGAAGCGGCAAGAGAGAGAATCTGACAGGGAAGTGTCGAGAGAGAGAGTCAGCAAGAGGGAGAGAATTGGCCTGCGGAAGAGGCGGCGAGTGGGTGCTAAGTAGGAAGGGTTCGAATCTTTTGACCAAAAGTTGGGCATCGACATTTTTAAAATTCATTCACAGGATGTGGGTGTCACTGACTAGCCTAGAATTTATTGCCCATCCCTAATTGCCCTTGAGAAGGTGGTGCTGAGCTGCCCTCTTGAACTGCATGAGTCCCTATGATGTTGGTACACCCACAGTGCTGATAGGGAGGGAGTTCCAGGATTTTGACCCAGCGACAGTCAAGGAACGGTGATACATTTCCAAGTCAGGGTGGCGAGTGGCTTGGAGGGGACCTTCCAGGTGGTGGTGTTCCCATGTATCTGCTGCCCTTGTCCTTCTAGATGATAGTGTTCGTGGGTTTGGAAGGTGATGCCTAAGGAGCCTTGGTGAGCTTCTGCAGTGCATCTTGCAGATGTACATACTGCAGCCACTGTTTGTTGGTGGTGGAGGGAGTAACTGTTTGTGGAAGGGGTGCCGATCAAGCGGGCTGCTTTTTCTTGGAAGGTGTCAAGCTTCTTGAATGTTGTTGGAGCTGCACTCATCCAGTTAAGTGGGAAGTATTCCATCACATTCCTGACAAGTGCCCTGTAAATGGTGGACAAGCTTTGGTGAGACAGGAAGTGAGTTACTCATCGAATCAGTCCATGTCCAAATGCAGCAAGACCTGGACAATATCCAGGCTTGGGCTGACAAGTGGCAAATAACATTCACGCCACACAAGCGCCAGGAAAGAGAGAATCCAACTATCACCCCTTGATGTTCAATGGCATTACCATCACTGAATCCCCCACTATCAACATCTTGGGGGTTACCATTGACCAGAAACTGAACCGGATTAGCCATATAAATACTATGGTTACAAGAGCAAGTTTGAGGCTAGGAATTGTGCGAGGAGTAACTCACCTGCTGACTCTCCAATGCCTGACCACCATCTACAAGGCACAAATAAGGAGTGTGATGGAATACTCCCCACTTGACTGGATGAGTGCAGCTATCACAACACTCAAGAAGCTTGACACTGTCCAGGACAAAGCAGCCGGTTTGATTGGCACCCCTTCCACAAACATTCACTCCCACCACCACTGACGCACAGTAGCAGCAGTGTGTACCATCTACAAGATGCACTGCAGGAATTCACCAAGGCTCCTTCGACAGCACTTTCCAATCCCACAACCACTAGCATCTAGAAGGACAAGGGCAGCAGATAGATGGGAACACCACCACCTAGAAGTTCCCCTCCAAGTCACTCACCATTCTGACTTGGAAGTATGTTGCCATTCCTTCACTGCCGCTGGGTCAAAATCCTGGAACTGCCTCCCTAACAGCATTGTGGATGTACCTATACAACATGGACTGTAGCAGTTCAAGAAGCCAGCTCAGCACCACCTTCTCAAGGGCTACTAGGGATGGCCAATAAATGCTGGCCCAACCAGCGAAGCCCACATCCCGTGATTGAATAAAAAAAAGGATTCCTAGCCTTTGACCTGCTTTTGTAGCTACAGTATTTTTATGGCTAGTCTGGTTCAGTTTCTGGGTATTGGTAACCCCCAGGATGTTGATAGTGGGAGATTCAGCAGTGGTAATGCTATTGAATGTCAAGGGACGATGGTTAGATTCTCTCTTGTTGACCAGAAACTTAACTGGACCAGCCACATAGATGCAATGACTACAAGATCAAGTCAGAAGCTGGGAACTCTGCAGCGAGAAACACAAAGGCATTCCACCATCTACAAGCCACAAGTCAGGAATGTGATGGAATGCTTACTTCTTGCCTGGTTGGGTACAACCCCAATAACATTCAAGAAGCTCAACACAGTTTATAAAAAAGCTGCCCACTTGATTGACATTCATCCACCACCTTAAGCATTCACTCCCTCCATCGTTGCAGCAGTGTGTACCATCTACAAAACGCACTGCAGCAATTTACCAAGGCTCCTTCAATAGCACCTTCCAAACCCTATCTCTTTACCACCTGTAAGGACAACTGCAGCAGATGCATGGGGAGAGGAACAGAGTTAGCTTTTTAGTTTGCAGGCCATTCATCACAATTGGAAAAAGTCAAAAGTAACAGATTAGCAAGTGTGGAGGCAGGGCTTTACAAATCTTACTAATCAGCTCAAATTTTTCTTAGCGTTCAATTATTCTGTCCTTAATTATAGTTTCCAATAGCTCCTTTCTCCACAACCATTGTTAGGCTAACATGTCTATAATTTCCTGTGTTTTTTTTCTCTCTCTCAACTTTCATAATGACCAGTTAATATACTTTTGATGTTGGTTGAAGGATAAATATTGGCCAAGATAATGAGGAAACTCTCCTGTTGTTCTTTGAAAAATAACTTGTAGGATTTTTTTTGTCCACAGACTGATTTAATGTCTCATTTGAAAGGTGGCACTTCCAAAAGTGCAGCACTTCCATAGTACCACACTGCAGTGTCAGCCTGAATTATTTGCTCAAGTTGCTGATGTGGGATTTGAACCTTTGACTTTCTGACTCAGACGAGAGTGCTACCACTGAGCTATGGCTATGTGGTGAGCATGCTGATGTCAGTTAGGCCATTAAAGCTCTGCCCTTAGCCATAGGATACCTGGACACAGGCTGCATTCCTGCTCCAAATAGGTTATCCTCAAGGACGGAAGGTGAGGACTGAATACGAACCCACTATGTTGGTTGAGTTGCATGCAAAAACTCTTTCTCTATGCTAAGACATGGAGCTTGGTCATTTGAGCAAACTTTTGCAGTCAGTTACAGAACCGTACCCCAGCAATGAATTATCACTTTCAGGTGGTCACCATAGACTATTCATTTCACAAAATTTGAGTCACCTTTCTGCACAGGCAAGTTGTATCTTAACCTTGCACCAAGTATATCTTTTAACAAATGATCTTATTGTTTTAGGAGACTCTAGAGGGGTTGGGACCCCACACAGCCACATTCAGTACAACTCTGAACAAGGAAAGCAAGCATGCCTGGGAAGAGACAATACAAAAAATTCCTGGTAAGCAATTTCAGGAATTTGATGGTTTAATCTTGCAGAGCTCTTTTACATGCTAGTTTATATGACTTCAGCATTGAGGGAGTTTTTTTTATTCGTTCATAGGCCAGCATTTATTGCCCATTCCTAATTGCCCTTGAGAATGCGGTGGTGAGCTGCCTTCTTGAACCACTGCAGTCTATGTGTTGTAGGAACACCCATTGTGCTGATAGGAAGGGAGTCCCAGGATTTTGACACAGCAACAGTGAAGGTATGGCAATATAGTTCCAAGTCAGGATGGTGTGTAGCTTGGAGGGGAACTTGCAGATGGTGGTGTTCCCATGCATCTGTTGCCTTTATCCTTCTAGGTGGTAGTGATTGTGGGTTTGGAAGATGTTGTTGAAGGAGTTTTGGTGAGTTGCTGCAGTGCACCTTGTAGATAGTACATACTGCTGCCACTGTGTGTGCCTGTGATGGAGAGAGTGAATATTTATTGTGGTGGATGGGGTGCCAATCAAGCGGGCTGTTTTGTCTGGATGATGTCGACTTCTTGAATGTTGTGGGAGCTGCATTCATCCAGGCAAGTGGGGAGTATTCCATCACACTCCTGATTGTGCCTTGTAAATGGTGGACAGGCTTTGGGGAGTCAGGAGGTGAGTTACTCTCTGCAGAATTCCCAGCCTCTGATCTGCTTTTGTAGCCACAGTATTTATGTGGTTGGTCCAGTTCAGTTTCTGGTCAATGGTAACCCCCCATGATGTTGATAGTGGAGGATTCAGCAGTAGTAATGCCATTGAATGTCATGGGGAGATGGTTAGATTCTCTCTTGCTGGAGATGGTCATTGCCTGGCACTCGTGTGGCACAAATATTACTTGCCACTTATCAGCCCAAGCCTGAATATTGTCCAGGTCTTGCTGCACACAGGCATGGACTGCTTCAGTATGTGAGGAGTCGTGAGTGGTGCTGAACATTGTGCAATCATCAGCGAACATCCCCACTTCTGACCTTATGATGGAGGGAAGTTATTAATAAAACAGTTGAAGATGGTTGGGCCTAGGATACTACCCTGAGGAACTCCTGCAGTGATGTCTTGGAGCTGAGACGATTGACCTCCAAACCCACAACCATCTTCCTTTATGCCAGGTATAATTCCAACCAGTGGAAAGTTTTCCCCCTAATTCCCATTGACTAGCTTTTAATTCCAGACTTTTTAATTGAATTCAAATTCCACCAGCTGCCAATGACATTGTCTATGCCACCACCTCCTCATAAAACAGTGCTGGACTATTGAAAATGCTCCCTTTTGTTCGAATCATTTAACAGTAGCGCTAACTTGAGTTTATAAAGCCCCTTTAACAGGAGCATTATATAACAAAATTTGATATTGAGCCAGATAAAGCCAGAAGTCGTAGTAACCCTGAGGATTCGTATGTTTTTAGAATACAGTAAAGGAAGACCAAGAAACTGGTAAAGAAAGGGAGAATAGAATATGAATGCAATCTAGCAAAAAAACGTAAAAATGGACTGTAAAAGCTATTGGTATGAAAAAAGGAAGCGTTCGGCTGAGGCGAATGCGGGTCCATTACAGGCAGAGTCAGGAGAATTCATAATGGGGAATAGAGAAATGGCAGAGAAGCTAAATGGTTACTCTGTGTCTGTTTTCGCTGAGGAAGATACAGGAAATCTCCCAGATTTAGAGATCCAGGGGAACAGGGAGAATGAGGAGTTGAAGGAAATTAGTATAAATAAGAAGGTTAAATTGGAGAAATTAATGGGTCTGAAAGTTGATAAGTCCCCAGGACCTGATATTCTGCATCCCAGGGTGTTGAAAGAGGTAGCTATAGAGATAGTAGATACATTGGTGATCATTTTCCAAAATTCCATCGATTTTGGAATGGTTTCTGAAGATTGGAAGGTAGCAAATGCCAATCCACTATTTAAGAAGGGAGAGAGAGAGAAAACAGGGAACTACAGATCTGTTAGCCTTACATCAGTAGTAGGGAAAATGTTAGAATCTGTTATAAAGGATGTGATAAATGGATACTTAGATAATCATGATCTGATTGGGCAGAGTCAGCATGGATTTGCGAATGGGAGTGGTTTGACGAACTTGTTGGACTTTTTTGAGGATGTTTCTAACAAAATTGGTAAAGGAGAGTCGATGGATGTAGTATACTTGGATTTTCAGAAGGCTTTTGAATAAAGTCCCCCACAGGAGGTTGATTAACAAAATAAAAGCACATAGGATAGGAGGCAATATACTGGCATGGATTAAGGATTGGCTAATAGGCAGAAAACAGAGAGTAGGAATAAATAGGTCATTCTCACATTGGCAGGCTGTGACTAGTGGGGAACCACAAGGATCAATACTTATATCAATGATTTGGATGTGGGGACAAAATGTAATATTTCCAAATTCGCGGTTGATAAGAAGCTAGGCGGGAGTGTGTGTTGTGAGGAAGATGTAAAGCGGCTACAGGAGGATTTGGACAGGCTTAGTGAGTGGACAAGAGCATGGCAGATGGAATATAATGTGGGAAAAAGTGAGGATATCCACTTTGGTAGAAGGAACAGAAGTGCAGAGTATTTCCTAAATTGTAAGAGATTAGAAAGTGTAGATGTACAAAGGGACCTGGGTGTCCTTGTCCATAAATCACTGAAAGCTAACATGCAGGTGCAGCAGGCAATTAGGAAGGCTAATGAAATGTTAGCCTTTGTCGCAAGAGGATTGGAGTACAGGAGTAGTGAAGTGTTGCTTCAATTGTATGGAAGCTTAGTTACACTGCACCTGGAGTACTGTGTGCAGTTTTGGTCCTCTTACCTCAGAAAGGATATTATTGCTGTAGAAGGAGTGTGACGAAGGTTCACCAACTTGTTCTGGTGATGGCAGGTACTGTCTTATGAAGAGAGGTTGGGCACACTGGGCCTGTATTCTCTAGAGTTTCGAAGAATGAGAGGTGATCTCATTGAAACCTACAATATACTTAAAGGAATAGACAGGGTAGATGCAGGTAAGATATTTCCCCTGGTTGGGGAGTCTAGAACCAGGGGACACAATTTCAAAATAAGGGGAAAACCATTAAGGACCGAGATGAGGAGAAATTTCTTTACTCAGAGGGTTGTGGATCTTTGGAATTCTCTACCCCAGAGGGCCGTGGAAGCTCAGTCATTGAGTATGTTTAAGGTAGAGATTGATAGATTCCTGATTAACATTAACGTAAAGAATTGTGGGGATAGTGTGGGTAAAAGGCACTGAAGTGTTCGATCAGCCATGATAGTATTGAATAGCGGAGCAGGCTCGATGGGCTGAATGGCCTTCTCTTGTTCCTGGGTTCCTATAAAGAGATATTAGGGCAGGTGACTAAAATCCTGGTTAAAGAGACTAATTTTGAGGAGTACATTAAAGGAAGAAAAAGACATAAAGAGGTGGAGAGATTTAGGGAGGGAATTCCAGACCTTTGGGCTTTGGCAGCCAAAGACACGGCCATCAATGGCGGAGCATTGAAATCCAGGGATGCTGCAGAGCCCAGAATTAGAGAATATCTTGGTGGGTTGTAAGGCTGGTGGATAATACAGAGATAAGGAGGGGGTGAGGCTATTAAGTGATTTAAAAACAAGGATGAGAATTTAAAAAATTTGGCACTGCTTAACCGAGAGCCAATGGGTAAATGGGACTTGGTGCGAGTTAAGACATGAGCAGCAGAGTTTGCATGACCTCAAGTTTATAGAACATGGGATGCCAGCCAGGAGAGAATTGAAATAATTTTCTAGCGGTATCGAAGGCATGGATGAAGACTTCAGTAGCATATGAATTGAGGCAGAGGTGGAGTCAGGTGACGTTACTGAGGTGGAAAGAGCTGGTCTTAGTAATTGTTGGATATGTGGTTGGAAGCTTGTCTCAGGGTTAATTATGACACCAAGATTGCAAATGGCCTGGTTCAGCCTCACAGTTGCCAGGGAGTGCGGTGGAGTTAGTGGCTAGAGAATAAAGTTTGTGGAGGAACAAAACACAATGACTTCAGTCTTCCCAATATTTAGCTGGAGGAAATTTCTGCTCATCCAGTACTGGATATTGGATGAGCAGCCTGACAGTTTAGAGTCAGTGGGAGGTGTTGGTCGACTGAGGTGGTCATGAGGTAGAATTAGGTTTTATCACCGTAACAGGTAGAAATTGATGCTAGACACAGAAACTAAGGTTCTCTCTGCCATCTCAAATTCCCACAGTATTATTTTGAAGAAGAGCAGGGAATTCTCCCCGATGCCTTGGCCAATAATAATATATATAGTGCAAGAGAATAACTAGGGAAAGAGTAGGGCCAATTAGGGATCATAGAGGTAATCTGTGTGTGGACCCAGAAGATGTGGGTACAGTCCTCAGTGAATACTTTGCGTCGGTCTTCACAATGGAAAAGGACGACGCAGGAATAGACAGGAAGTTACAGGCCAGTTAGTCTAACCTCGGTGGCGGGGAAGTTACTAGAAAGAATTCTGAGGGACAGAATATATCTGTACTTGGAGAGGCACGGATTAATCAGGGATAATCAGCATGGATTTGTTAAGGGAAGGTCGTGTTTGACGAATTTGATCGAATTATTTGAGGAGGTAACCAAGAAGCATTGATGAGGGTAATGCATTTGATGTAGTCTACATGGACTTTAGCAAGGCTTTTGATAAGGTCCCTCATGGCAGATTGGTCAAGAAAGTAAGAGCCCATGGGACCCAAGGCAAAGCGGCACGTTGCATCCAAAATTGGCTGAGAGGCAGGAAGCAGAGGGTGATGGTGGAGGGATGTTTCTATGACAGGAAGACTGGGGTTCCGCAGGGCTCGGTGTTGGGGCCCTTGCTGCTTGTGGTATACATAAATGATTTGGACTTAAATGTAGGGGGTATGATCAAGAAGTTCGTGGATGACACGAAAATTGGTAGGGTGGTAAATAGTGAGGAGGATAGCCGTAAACTGCAGGAGGATATCAATGGACTGGTCAGGTGGGCAGAGCAGTGGCAAATAGAATTCAACCCGAAAAAGTGTGAAGTAATGCACTTGGTTGGGGCTAACAAGGCAAGGGATTACACTATGAATGGTAGGAGCCTGGAAAGTACTGAAGATCCGAGGGACCTTTGTGTGCATATACACAGATGCCTGAAGGTAGCAGGGCAGGCAGACAAAGTGGTTAAGAAGGCATATGGGATACTTGCCTTTATTAGGTGAGGTGTAGAATACAAGAGCAGTGAGGTTATGCTGGAACTGTATAAAATGCTTGTTAGGCCACAACTGGAGCACTGCATGCAGGTCACCACATTATAGGAAGGATGTGATTGCACTGGAGAGGGTGCAGAGGAGATTTACCAGGATGCTGCCTGGGCTGGAGGGTCTGACCTATGAAGAAAGATTGGATAGGCTGGGGTGTTTTCCTTGGAGCAGCGAAGGTTGAGAGGGGACCTGAGGGAGGTGTATAAGATTATGAGGGGCATAGATAGGGTGGATAGGAAGGTACTTGTTTCATTAGTGGAGGGATCAATAACCGGGGGGAATAGATTTAAGGTAAGAGGTAGAAGGCTAAGAGGGGAGTTGAGAAGAAATTTTTTCACCCAGAGGGTGCTGGGAGTCAGGAGCTCACTGCCTGACAGGGTGAAACTCTCATAACATTTAAGAAGTATTTAGCTATTCACTTGCATTGCCATAGCCTCCAGGGCTATGGGCCAAGTGCTGGAAAATAGGATTAGCATAGTCAGATCTTTGTTGATTGGCGCATACACGATGGGCCAAATAGCCTCCTTCAGTGCTGTAAACGTATATGAGTCTCTGAGGCAGGACTTCCTCCCAAGTGAGGGGCTGAATATAGGAACATAGCAGGAGTAGGTGTTTCATTCCCTCAAGCCTGCTTTGCCATTCAACTGGACCATGGCTGATCTTCTACCTCAACGCTATTTTGCTGCAGTATCCTTTATCCCTGTTATCTTTAATATCTAGAAATCTGTCTTTGTCTTGAATATACTCTGTGACTGAGCCTTCACATCCCTCTGCGGTAGAGAATTCCTAAGATTCACCACCCTGAGTGAAGAAATTCCTCCTCATCTCAGTCTAAAAGGCCTACCTCTTATTCTGAGACTGTCATCCCTTGTTCTACACCCGCCAGCCAGGTGAAACATGCTTCCTGCATCTGCCCTGTAAGAATTTTCTATGGTTCAATGAAATCACCTCTCATTTTTCTAAACTGTAGAGAAAATAGGCCCAGTTTCCTCAATCTCTTCTCATATGCCAATCCTGCCATCCCAGGGATCAATTTGGTGAACCTTCATTGCACTTCCTCTATGGCAACTATATCCTTCTTTAGGTAAGGAGACCAAAACTGTACCAATACTCCAGGTGCGGTCTCACCAAAGTTCTACACAATTGCAGCAAGACTTCTTTACTCCTGTATCCAACTCATCTTGCAATAAAGGCCAGCATACCATTTGCCTTCCTGCACCTGCATGTTAGCTTTCAGTGACTTATGAATAAGGACACCCAGGTCCCTTTGGACATCAACACTTTCCAATACTCTGCATTTCTTTTTTTCCTATCAAAGTGGATAACTTCACATTTTTCTAATGTATATTCCATCTGCCATGTTCTTGGTCACTTACTTAGCCCATCAAAATTTTCTTGAAGCCTCTTTGCATCCTCCTCATAACTCACATTCCCACTTAGTTTTGTGTTATCAGCAAACTTAGAAACATTACACTTAGTCCCCACATTGAAATCATTGATATATATTATGAGTATCTGGGGCCCAAGCACTGATGCTTGCGGTACCCCACTACTCACAGCCTGCCAACCTGAGAATGATCCATTTATTCTTACTATATTCTGTTGGTTAACCAATTCTCAATCCGTGCCAGTATATTACACCCAATCTGTGTGCTCTCATTTTGCTAATGAACCTCCTGTGTGAGACTTTAACCTTCTGAAAATCCAAATACACCACATCCACCATTTCCCCCTTATTTATTCTGCTAGTTGCATCCCCAAAAAACTCCAACAGGTTTGTCAAAAATGATTTCCCTTTCATAAATCCATGTTGACTGTGCCTAATTCTAGCATTATTTTCTAAGTGTCTAGTTATCACATCCTTTATAATAGATTCTAGCATTTTCCCGACTAATGTCTGGCTATCAGGTCTGTAGTTCCATGTTTTCTCTCTCCCTCTTTTCTTAAATAGCGTGGTTACATTTGATACCTTCCAATCTGCAGGAACTGTTCCAGAATAGGTTCTGTCTCCAGTCATTTAATGCTCCTTGAAACAGGCAGCCAGTATTGGCAGGGATGCATTCTCCATTGACTCTTCGGCTGATGGGGCTGGAAACTCCACCATCTGAAAAATCCAGCCCATGAACACCTTGACAGCTGTGGGCAATGCTGTCCTTGCCCTGCTTTGCGGTTTCAGTTGTAGCTGCGATACTTGGCAGATTTCACTCAGCATCTTTTTGGTGAAGCGAAGACATCTCACGCACAGGTCCTTGCTGAAGTGACATAAGAGAATTGCTCCCTGAAAACCCTCGGTAGTATGTTCTGCAGAGAGCCCCTCTCCCTTTCCTCTCCTTCCAGCAGCTTGTCCTACGCTATGTGGCCTCTCTTAATTGTTTCAGTCGTATTTAATTCCAAGATGCCCTGCCAGGCCTCAGCAGCAGGTGCACAAGCTCTGTAGTGTATCAAACTTTAATTCTGGGTTGGGGGAGAGGTGTGATCCTTCATTCTGCTTCATGCCATATTCAACTGAGTGAGGTTAAGACAGAGCAAGAGTGTGGCATTCGACAATGTCTGTGGTGACATGAAATCAGCATTGCACATTAATTTGCATCATCACTGTTATAGGGTGCTGGATACTGTTCAGTAGGTCTTAATGAAGACTTTGTAGTCTTACGTAGGTTAACTGTATGTATTTATTAACTACAAGAACTATGTACATATATACAGTAAAGTTAGGAGCTGTCTCCATGCTTGCTTGTGCACTGGGCTTTGTCCAACACCTTAGGTGCTGGTCATGTGTTCTCTTATATCACTATGTGGGTGGTACTATACTCAGTTCCACGTTAATCCTATATGTGCTAGACCCTTATAATACACTCCCGCCCAAGCCTTTACCAATATATTTCAAGTTATTCTAATTTACCCCATGTATTTACATCGTTATTACTAGCCCATTGTTCTCCTTCAAGTCTCTGAGTTCATAGGTTCATGGACTGGAAGCATTTTAAGCTTTCTATATCTCATTCGCACTACCGTTGGAGGAATGGTAGCTCTGTTGCTGCAGGTAATCTCCATTGATTTGAAGGTTGTTCTGGCATCTGGGTATCTTTTCATCCTCATTTTCTATTCCATGGTATTGAACCGCTCTTTGGCAACTCGGCAGTTGTGGTGATAGGTGGTTGTTGCTCCATCCTGTTTCTTGCAGGGCGGACGAACATTGGGCTAATTTCCATGTTGTTTTTACCTCTTCTTCCTTCATTGAGTGGGTTGCCATGATGTCCTCTGTGACAGAAGTGGCCACTTTTGTTATGAGGATGTGGTTTTTTAGTAAGCTCACCTTTGTGTTTGGTTGTGTGGTGTGCCGTTGACATTGGATGGCTGCTACTTGGTTCCAGTATTGTCTATGGCACTGTCATGCTGGCTGGGAGCTGTAAGGTTTGTTCTGTGGTGGTGACCTCATCAACAGTTGTCGGCGCCGGAGGCTGAGGCTCTTCTGGTTGTTAGTTGCTCTCTTGTCTATCCTACACTGAAGGCGTCGTGGTATTCATCTGAATAGTTGGCTGGTCTAACGAATGAGGGCTTTCCAGCCAGAGGATTCGAGTCCAGGAACAGGGATGTCTTGCTGCAATTGTACAGGGCCTTGGTGAGACCACACCTGGAATATTGTGTGCAGTTTTGGTCTCCTTATCTGAGGAAGGATGTACTTGCTATAGAGGGAGTGCAGCGAAGGTTTACCCGACTGATTCCTGGGATGGCGGGACTGACATATGAGGAGAGATTGAGTCGATTAGGATTATATTCGCTGGAATTCAGAAGAATGAGGGGGGATCTTTTAGAAACCTATAAAATTCTAACAGGACTAGACAGGGTAGATGCAGGAAGGATGTTCCCGATGGTGGGGGAGTCCAGAACCAGGGGTCACAGTCTGAGGATGTGGAGTAGACCATTTAGGACTGAGAGTGGTGAGCCTGTGGAATTCATTACCACAGAAAGTAGTTGAGACCAAAATGTTGTATGCTTTCAAGAAGGAGTTAGATATAGCTCTTGGGGCGAAAGGGATCAAAGGGTATGGGGAGAATTGAGTTGGATGATCAGCCATGATCATAATGAATGGCGGAGCAGGCTTGAAGGGCCGAATGGCCTACTCCTCCTAGTTTCTACGTTACCTGAAATGAAAATTGACAAACCTGCTCTGCAAAGAGAGAAGCCAGTTCAGAGCTGAATACCCATTCAGGATACTCTTTCTTGTTTGAGCCCTCAGGAGCTTGACAGCCTCAGTGGTTGTCTTGACATCTTCTGCCGGTTTGAAAAGATTCAGAGCTACACAAGCATCTCTGCTCAAGAGAGAACAAGACTGGTTACAGATGACGTACATCAGCTCAAAGATTTATTTGCCACCATACCTTAGTGGTCCCAGAATCATACCTATGACCGAAAGTCGGATTCCTCCTGGCCCATAGAGTGGTGCGTCTGTTGTTCGAAGCCACGCTTCTTTGTCCGATAGGACTGTAACGCTGACACCCATGTCCAATTTAAAGTTTATGAGGTGGCTGTTAACCAAAATGTCCATATTCCAAAATGAAAATCCAGGATCTTTGACCTCACCCAAGAAGCATGGCTGTGTGTCTTCTTGGTGTGCAGCCTTGACCTCATGAATCATCTTTGGATCTTCTGGGCATTTAGATGTTTTTGTTTTGCACAGTTTGCCGGAGTGTCCAATTTTGTTACATTTAAAGCATTGAGCTGAAATTGCAGGATATTAATCACATCTGTGGGGGCGTTTTGCTACACAGTGCTGGCATGGTCGCTCTATTGGCCAGCTAGGGTATTACTTCCCTTGGCCTGGAATGTCCCTGTTTCTGTGCTGTTTAACTAACTTTCTTTTGTACCATGGCTTACTTTCTCCTTTTAAAATGGACCTGTGCTGCACACGGAGTTCAGACTGCCTAACAATCTGGATAGCTTTATCAAGGATTAGATCTTCTTTCGCTTGCAGCATGCCTTAGACTGCATTGGCTGCTACTCCTACAACTATTCTGTCCCTGATAAGTTCAGATTTTAGGTCTCTGTATTCGCAGCCTTCAGCTATCGCGTATAGACTATAATGATTCTCCTGGTTGCTAGACTCACTTATTAAATTTATCCCTTCCGAGGATTTTGTTACTTCTTAGGTTAAAATAACCATCGAATGATTTTAATACTTCAAATTTATCAGATGATTCGTTGATTCCTTGTCTACCAATAATGTCATCCACTATTGGGCCTACCGAATAATGTGGTATGTTAACTTGTTCAACTTCTGTCTTTTTCTCCAGACCTGAAGCAATCATGTATCTAAGGAATATTATTCTCCGAAGTCCCCAATTATGTATTGATCTGGGCTTTGGATAAGTTCAAATTAACCTAGAAGAGTGGATTTCGGATCTATGATTAAAAAATTTTAGAGTGTAGGTTCAACCTTAAGAAGTTGCTGAAATTCAAGATGGCACCGCTGTTTGTTTGAAGACAAAGGGTTTTTTTACGTTTCCTGGTTTTTGTGGGCTCCCGCAGTAATAGCGTTTGTGCTCAGCCTTTAAAAAATGGCTGCTTGGATTAACTAGCTGCAGACCTCTCTGTTTCTGTGCTATGCTTTGGGGTTGAAAAAGTGTTGAATCCTGGCCTTTGCTGGTCTTTAAAGCTGATTCTTTAGTCATGATTCTTACAAAATAATTAATTATTTTTTCTCCCCCTTTTCGGAGCAAGCTCGGATGCCACATTTTCAGATGCTGTCTTGGGAGTCTGGCTTTCCTGACGGAGTTTTTAAATGGCAGTTTCTTACCACTGAAATATAAGCTTCTTAGGATTTGCTTTATCCTGGTATTTAAAAATTTTAGCTTACACATGCTAGGTCTGCTGACTCTGAACCCTGGGGATTGAAGTTAGACTTCTAAGAGATCCTGTGGAGTCTTTGGATGCAGCGAAGAATCTTAAATTTTTGCCTTCAGCTTCCAAGCCTTTCTTTAGAGCTTTTCCCTGGCAGTATTCCTCTGTGCGTCTGCCTCTCGAGCTTTTCTTCAGGTCAGAAAGCTTCTTCAAATTTTTCTTTAGTCTTGCAGGATTTCAGTTTTGCTCTGCATTTTTTTGCAAGGTTTTGAGTTTTACCATTTGTTGCCGCCATGTTGTAGGGTGTTGGATACCGTTCAGTAGATCGTAATGAAGTCTTCTAGTCTTAAGTAGGTTAACTGTATGTATTAACTACAAGAACAATGTACATATTGCAGTAAAGGGTTTAAGCTTGGAGCTGTCTCCATGCTTGCTTGTGCACATGGCTCTATCCAATCCTTGACTGATCCCCTAGGTGCAGGTCATGTGTTCTCTTACATCAATCTGTGGGTGGTACTGTACTCAGTCCCACGTTAACCTTATATGTGCCAGACCCTTATACTACAGTCACCTCACTGCACTGCAGGCTGCCAGTGGTTGTTAGGCATGTACACAAACCGCTTTGCAGAGATGGATTCCTCCACACTTCCCATCAGATCTTGGATCTATTATGTGACTGAATAGCTTCTTAATAATTGTTGATACACAGCCCAATTTAGCCCCCAAAGCCTTTAGGAAAGGTGCAAAGAAAATTGGTTGGAGAGAAACATGGAAAATATAAAGCAAGCCATCTTAACATATATTGGGAAGAAATAGAATTTCCTCCAAAGTGAAAACACAATTTACTATGATTTCTGCTTTCTAGTTTTGACTTGCATCCCAGGGAATGCTTGTATTATTCTCTGTAACTTCTTTGTGGGTAGTTGCAATCTAATCCACCCATTGGGAAACTGGTGGGATTGGGTGGGATGCTGGTTTTACATCAAAAGAACAAAGAACAAAGAAAAGTACAGCACAGGAACAGGCCCTTCGGCCCTCCAAGCCATGTCCAATATTATTCTCCATTGAAGTCATTGGAAAGTAATATTGGATTAGATGCAAAACCAATCTCCCACTGAATCCATTGTGTTCCCCGCAAGGTGATTTATGTTCAAATTACCCTTAACACAGGCTTGTTTAACCTTTTCACTTGGGGGAGGGCACATTTCCATTTTCTTCTCACTCAAGGGACTGATGAGCAAATTTTGGAAAGATAAGGTTTGGCATAACATTAAACTGAATTTCAAAAAAAAAGTTGAGGTATGAAGAAAAGAAAGAACTTGCTCAGCAAAAGTAAAATAATGTCAAAGCAATAAATTGATCATTTAAAAAAGAGTATTAATAAAGATCACCAATAGTGTGTGAGAGGGACAGAGTCTGTCTGACTCACTTGCAATCTCTTGATGCTCACTCACTCACCCACTCTCACAGTGGGTGAAGATATGATTGTGTAAGGGTGAGGGGGAGTGGGGTTTCCTGAGACTGCAAGTGAGCCAGGCACACACACACACACACACACACACACACACACACACACTTCCCATCCACATTCACTCACTCACTCCCTCCCTCTCACTTGTACTCTCTTTCCACACACTCACCCATCCCCTATCTCCCACACCCCTGGGCAGCGAGTCTTTTCATCCTCATCTTAGACCCCCGCCCACACCATCAGATCCAGCCTTATCTGGTCCAGCAGCAAGTCTCTTCCTTCCCTGCATAGCTTGTCCCGATCGGGCCCAGCATGGAAAGAGTTTCTCCTTCCCCCATCTGACCCAGCACAAAGCGAGCCTCTCCTTTCTCCACACGGCCCGGCATGGAGTGAGTCTCTCCCTCCCCAACCCAGCCCAGCACTGAGTGAATCTTTCTCTCCCCCACCTGGCTCGGCATTGAGCAAGACGCTCTCTCTCCAACCCAGCCCTTCATGGAACGAATCTCTCCTTCACCGACCTGGCCCAGCACAGAGCGAGCCTTTCCCTCCCCCACATGGCCCAGCACAGAGCGAGTCTGTCTCTCCCCCAAACCGGCCGGCACACAGCAAGCCTCACTCTCCCCAACTTGGCCCTGCACCAAGTGAGTCTGTCTCTACTTCACTTGGCCTAGCACGGAGTGAGTCTCACTCTCCCCCCACCTGGCCCAGCACAAAGCGAGTCTGTCTTTCCCGAACCCAGCCCGGCACGGAGCGAATCTTTCCCTCCCCAACCTGGCCCAGCACAGAGCTAGCCTCTCCCGGCCCAGCACTGAATGAGCCTTTCCCTCCTCCACCTGGCCCGGCATAGAGCGAGTCTCTCTTTCCCCAACCCAACTGACAGGAAGCAAGTGTCTTTCTCCCCAACCCAGCCCGGCGCGAAGCGGGCCCCTCCCGGCCTGGCGCAGAGCGGGCCTCTCCCAATGCGGAGCGGGCCTCTCCCAATGCGGAGCGGGCCTCTCCCAATGCGGAGTGGGCCCCTCCCGGCTTGGTGCAG
Source organism: Carcharodon carcharias (assembly GCF_017639515.1). Taxonomy (NCBI): domain Eukaryota; kingdom Metazoa; phylum Chordata; class Chondrichthyes; order Lamniformes; family Lamnidae; genus Carcharodon; species Carcharodon carcharias. The sequence goes on along the minus strand of NC_054468.1, from coordinate 136,852,137 downwards.
AGTGGGCCTCTCCTAGTGCGGAGCGGGCCCCTCCCAGCCCGGCGCAGAGTGGGCCTCTCCCTCCCGCACACGGCCCGGCAGCCTCTCTCTTTTCTCCCCACCAGTCCCATTTATCACAGCCTGTGCTTGGAGGAGCAGTTTCTTTCAGAATCTTCTACTGCACTTACCGGCATTTTGAAAACTACATGTGGGGGCCACATTGATGGCCACACCCGGCCCACGGGCTGCACGTCGGATAACCCTGCCTTAATGTATCTGCAGTAGACTTGTGACTAACCCATCTCACAGAGTGATAGAAATGGGGATTTAGGCATTATTGAGAACTGAACCGAACTCAGAAGCACTGAGAAATAGTTTGTTAAAGAAGTGTATGAGAATTTCAAATGGATCATCTACACTAACTATAGATGGGAAGTGAATGCACATTTTCACTGTACTTTTTGTTACTAGAACTGAAGATAGATGACAATGGTCTCCACAAATCATTTAATAGTCCACGTTTCCTGAACAGCCGGTTAGGAACTTTAGTCCCTGGACGTGAGCTGACTTCAACCTCTCAGTCCCACAGGTCTCAGGTAAATACTCTCCAGGTTAATTTTGGAATACTGCAAATAGAAATAATTATCCTACTGTTAAGAACAAGTGAGGGCTTCCTAGGAATGATTTGCAAAGCAGTATTATTTTAGATGCATTTGACAAAGAAGTCTTGAATGGTTTACTGGCGTCGCCTGTGTCTGTCAACCATTTTAAAGACTTAAATTCACAGATCGTATCACATGATGTTCTTTGGTTAGATCATATTAACTGTCATGGTTAACAGCAGCAATCTTTAGTACACAGCCTTTAATTGTTGCTGGGCTAAAATTTCATGACCGCTGGGTCAAAATTCCAGGATTACCTCCGAACAGCAGTGTGTGATTAGCTTCACAACACAGGCTACAACAGTTCAAAGAGAAGGCCCACCACCATCTTCTTGAGGACAACCAAGGCTGAGGAATAAATGGCAATGCCCATATTCCAAGAATGAAAAAGGAAGTAAAAATGAAAGATCGTGGCACTGCCATTTACAGGAAGACAAGGATGGGGTGGGGGTGGTGGGGAAGGAAATCTGGATGGCAGTCCGGAAATATGGGCCAGGATTTTCCCCTCGGCCATTTGGGGGCGGGGCCCACTCGCTGAGGGGAAAATGGTCCCTTTAAATTTTTAGGAAGGTGAGTGGACAGCGAAATCAGCTGTCCACCCGCCGACCTGTTAATGGTCAATTGAAGCCATTGACAGGCTAATTAAAGTAATTAAAGACTTGCCCGTCCAACCTTAAGGCTGGCAGGCAGGCCAGGAGCCCCAGCAGGCTCCAGATTATTCATGAAACTTCATCCACTGGCGAGATGAAGTTTCGTGTCCTTTCTGTTAAAAACTAATAGAGTTTATGTGTTTTTTATTAACGTGTCCCATCTCGTGTGACATTGTCACATGAGGGGAACATGTTAATAATTTTTTAATGTTTCTATTTTTACTTAACTTACCTGTAACGAATCAGGAGAATGTGCGAAAGAGCGCACTTTGACAGATGAGAATTCCCTCCTTCCCCCAGAACAGGAAGTGCATGGTGCTTCCGGTCGGGGATGCTGCTGGGTGGGCCTTAATCGGCCCACCCGCTTAAAATAGCGGCGGGCCCTGTTTCAGTGGCAGGGGTTGGCTGTCCGCCTGCTGCCAAGCCGGTGGGGCCCACCCGCCATCCAAGGGCAAAATTCTGCCCATGGGTTTCTCAAGTGTCCTGATAAAATTAATAGTAAGACACACTTTTAATCTTTTCACCAGGCTTTACTGCTTCTTGGCAGGAAATTTAGCAGATTATAGTTAAAGCATCTACAATGTTCTCACCTACTTCTTTTAAACCCTGGGATGGAAACCAGCTAATCCTGGGCATTTGTTGCTCTTTAGTACCATTAATTTTTCCATTACTGTTATCTGGCGTATGTTAATTTTGTTGCGTCTTTGTCCCTGATTCAATAATAATTCATAAGAACAGGGAGGTTATAGGCATAGAATATAAGAGCAGGAAGGTTATGCTGGAACTGTATAAAACGCTGGTTAGGCCACAGCTAGAGTATTGCGTGCAGTTCTGGAACCCACATTATAGGAAGGATGTGATTGTACTAGATAGAGTGCAGAGGAGATTTACCAGGATGTTGCCTGGGCTGATGAGTTTTAGTTATGAGGAGAGATTGGATAGACTGGGGTTATTTTCCTTGGAGCAGAGATTGAAATGGGACATGATTGAGGTGAATAAAATTATAAGGGGCATAGATAGGGTAGACAGGAAGGAACTTTTCCCCTTGGTGGAGGGATCAATAACCAGGGGGCATAGATTTAAGGTACGGGGCAGAGATTTACAGGGGATATGAGGAAGAATTTTTTCACCCAGAAGGTGGTGGGAATCTGGAACTCACTGCCTGAAAAGGTGGTAGAGGCAGAAGCCCTCATAACATTTAAGAAGTATTTGGATGTGCACTTGCACTGCCATGGCATACAAGGCTATGGGCCTAGTGCTGGAAATGGGATTAGAATAGTTAGGTACTTGTTTGACCAGTGCTGACTCGATGGGCCGAAGGGCCTTTTTCTGTGCTGTAGACCTTATGACCCTATAATTTTCTTCTGATATCTGGCATGCTGACCTCTTCGTCTATCCTAAGTACTGTCTCAAAGTAATTATTCAGCATGTCTGCCATTTCCTTATCTTCATTGATAAAATCACATCAGTTTTTAAGGGACCCACATTGCTTCTGCCCACCCTCTTTTTCCTAATCTAATTGTAACAGCTTTTTGCCTTGAATTTGATATCCCTTGCACATTTCTCTTCATGCTCCTTTTTTGTAGCTCTTGCTATCTGTTTAGTCACCCTTTGCTGTTATTCATTTCTTTCTGTTTTCAGAAGCTGTGGTATTTTTGTTTGCTTTTTTGAGTTTTGTGTTATCTTTTCACTCTTTAGTTGTCCATGACCATTGCTTTTGGCAATAGAACTCTTGCCCTTTAGAGGTATAAACCGGTTGTGTATCACATTAAATTCTTTTGTGAACACCTTCCACTGATCTTCTGTTGTTTTACCCATTGACAGATTTGCCCAGTTTACTATGATCAGTGGTTTCCATTCCAGGGTTTAAAAGAAGTAGGTGAGATGCTTTAACTATAATCTGCTAAATTTCCTGCCATGAAGCAGGAAAGCCTGGTGAAAAGATTAAAAGTGTGTCTTACTGTTAATTTTGTCAGGACACTTGTGAAACCCATGTTTCTGGATTGCCATCCAGACTTCCTCCCCCACTGCCTCGTTGTCTCCCCGTAAATGGTGGTGCCACAATCTTTCATCTTTACTTCTTTTATCATTGAAGTCAGCCTTATCTAAATCTAGAGTCCTAGTAGCTGTTTTGCCTTTCTCCTTTTCAAGCACTGCATTGAACTCAATTGTATTATGATTGCTATTAGATAAATGCTCATGCAGCATTAGGCTGTTAACTAAATCTGGGTTCATTGCTAAATGTAATATACCCTGCTACCTTCTTAGTTCTTGGACATATTGCCAAAGAAAACTACCCCTGACACACTCAAGAAATTCACTACCTTTCTGGCATGGGCTAGTCTGCTTATCTCAATCCAAATGACAGTTAAAATTTCCCATTAAAACCATTCTGCTTTGCTACATGATTGTCTAATCTCTGCATGCAATCCAGCACTTCACAGCTATGACCAGGGGTCATATACACCATTTCTGTTACAATCTTAAATCCTTTTTTATACCTTAATTCCAGCCATAATGTCTCCTCTGCCTGACTACCTTTCATTATATCCTCTCTTATCATTGAAATGATTTCACTTTATTCTGTATGGCTACTCCTCCTCCTCTACCATTTTCCCTGTCGTCCCTATAGACCTTATAACCTGATATATTTAGTTCCCAGTCCTGACTATCTTGCAGCCATGTCTCTCTATGATGGTTACCATGTCATACCCTCCAAGTTGAATTTATGCCTGCAATTCATTCAATTTGTTTCTTATATTTCATGTGTTTGTACAAAGAACATTTATTTAGGCCCACACCCTAACTGCTGTTCTTCTGCTATTTGTGTTTTGCTCACCCGTTTTCTATTTCTCTGTCCTGGTTCAATTACTTCACATCTTATAGATTTTCCTTTACCAGCTGCACCTGAAGCACGATTTCTGACTGTTGCTCTGCTTTCTGACTTTTTGTTTGTTTTCGGACTACTATCTATACCACCTTTTCCACCTGAGCCCTAGCCCACGTCTTACCCCCCAACTTACTAGTTTAAAGTCCTCATGACCGCCCTATTTATCCATCCTGCTAGACCCTGGTACCAGCGCTATTAAGGTGAAACACATCCCAAGGGTATGTAAGTCCCAGCACTGGTCCCAATGTCCTGAGAAATGGAACATTTCTTTCCCACACCACTCCTCAGCCATGTGTTCACCTTCTTAATCTATTTATCTCTGTGCCAATTTCATGTGGCTTGGGTAATAATCTAAAGATTGTAACCCCTATGAGGCCTGTCCTTTAATTTAACCAATAGATTCAAGTAATCTCCAAACAGGACTTCTTGCTTACATTTTTCCTACTTTGTTGGGCCCAATGAGGACCACAGCAACTAGATCCTTCCCCCCAACTCCAATATCCATTTAAGGTGATTCAGGATGCCCCTCATCCTAGCACCAGGTAGCCAACAAATAATTTAAGACCCTGGATCCTGCTTTGAAAGGATGCTACCTGTCCCCCTGATTTTTGAATCCCCCACAGCTACCATATTAGACTTCCTCTCCTCCACTTCCACCACCCCCTCACCCACCCCCATTTGGACATCTCCTGCTCCAAGGTGCCGTGGTTCTGGCTAACCTCTGATAGTTTTTATCCTTATCCTGACAGGTAAGAAGTACATTGTGCATGTTGAATATGATAAATTTCTGTGGTTCTTCATTATCTATCACACGTGGGTTCCCCTTACTCTGTACACTACTCACATCAATCCAATTCTGAATATGTACCTCTCTACGACCAAAGCCTTGGGACAAACTGTCTAGAAACTGCTCCCTCTCCCTTATATATCTGAGTGTTTCTAACTCGCACTCCAGCTCGATGACTCTGAGCTGGAGAGATTTGAGACGAAAAAATCAACTGCAAATGTGTGCACTTTACAGTCCCACTGTTCACAGATTCTCACATGCAGTCCAGACACACAACCCACTTTCACAAATCATAGTATAAATTATTTAAATTGGGTTGAGTTTTTAGCCACCAATGGGGGCAAAACAGAGCTGGGCAAGCAGCGGTAGCAAATGGACCAGATAAAGAAACAACTAAGTTGTTGGAGGTTGAATGGGATTTTCCTGTTGGTCTTCAGGCTCCTGCAGTACAGCTCCCTGAATGGGGCTTTCTGGCAGCAGACCAGGGTGCCAGTGCTCCAGGCAGGCTCAGATTCCGTCCCTGCCTGCCTGACACCAGCTGTAGCCACAGGCTGTCGTAGTCTGCCCCATGCAAAGGCCTTTTTTATTTTAAATTTGAAAAAGTTGGAGAGAGGGCCTGCATTTTGCACTCTCTCACATTTACCTGTAAGGGCAACCTGCTGCTGCTTCCAAGCTGGAGGGCTTCCTATTGGCCCTCCAGCTTCAAGAGCCCACCCACTGGCATTAAGTGGACAGCGAGCCCACCCTCTGGCCATTAATTGGCCAATTCGGGGAAAATCGCTGGTGAGTGTTCCCCACACAGTGCAGGCTTCTGACCCTCATTGAACCTGACAGTGGGGCCCTGAAGTCCACAGGAAAAATCCTACCCATTATTTATATCCAGTTTTTACTTTGTTGCAAATGTTTTCTTTTTCTGCACACTAACTTGCACTAAGAAATAGACAAAACATGTTAAATAGTGCCTCAAGCTTCCATTGGTGGTGAAACTAAAGAAAAAAGCAGCTCCTTCACTCTCTGCACCAAATTCCCACTTTCACCAAATTCCCATCTTTCGGACTCTATTAAAACTCTATTCTTCACAACCACTCTGTGTGACCCATGTAGGTGTGGAGAAAATGTTTTAATTGCAGGGGACTCCTGAACTAGAGGTCATAAATATTAGATAGTTACTAATTAATCCAACAGGGAATTTAGGAGGAACTTCTCTACTTGGGGAGTGATTAGAATGTGGAACTCACTACCACTAGGCGTAGTTGAGACAACCAGGAGAGATGTATTTAAGGAGAAGCTGGATAAACATATGATGGAAAAAGTAATAAAAGGGTGAGTTAATAGGATTAGCTTAAGATAGAAAGGAGGAGGCTCATGTGGAGCATGTAATATTGGGCTGAATGGTCTCCTTTTGTGTTGCAAGTATTGTGTAATTATACTGTATAATGAGGTGATTTCACACTCAACAAATAATGAATGTAATATAATCACTGCATGTTTATTCAAATAAAATTTCCAGTTCATTATAGTGAATTGTTCTGAATACATATATTGCAGTTTTATGGTGTGCCTCAGAGGGAATAAGCCTGTCCTAACAATAGATTGCACAAACTTGAAGCTTTTTTGTTTAGAAAAGAGAAGGCTGAGGGGTAATTCAGTAGAGGTCTTCAAAATTATAAAGGGGTTTGTTTGGTCGACATGGAGAAAATGGGAAAGAATCCAAAAGTAGGGGTCATAAATATATGATATTCACTGATAAACCCAATGAGGAATTCAGGAGAAACTTCTTTACCTTGGGAGCACTTGGAATGCAGAACTTGGAGTATAGTTGAGGTGAATAGCATAGTTGAATTTAAGGGGAAAGTAGATGAACACACAAGGGAAAAGGAAATAGAAAGTTATTCTGATAAGGTTAGATGAATTAAGGTGGGAGCAGGTTTGTTTAGAGCATAAACTCTAGCATAGACCAGTTCAGCCTATTTCAGTGCTGTAATTTCAATATAATTCTCGGTAAAAATGGCAGAACAGGCTCCTGTTCCTGTGTTCCTCAAACATTCCTCCTGTGGACTGATTACCAGGGATGAAAGATTTCTGCCATTTGGCAGAATTCCAACTTTTTGATAATGGAATTCCACCCTATAAATTTTTTTCCGACCTCCGCCTCCCTTTGGCCGCTGCCACCTCCAATGTGCTAAAGGCAGGAGGTCTCAGAAAGACTGGAAAATCTCTGCCAATATAGGAAGCCAGGAGCAACTTCAGGAGACCAGCCACACATTCCACCCGGAGGGTGTGCTCTGCTGCTGCAAGCTTGGTGGAACCGTGGGGTTCAGCAAGCGGGGGAAGAGTAGTGGACACTGAGTCTCTGGGGGTTGGGGGTTTGGTAGGCCCAGGTTAGGGGCAGCAGCAGAGCCCAAGTCTCTGTGGGATTCAACAGGGTGTGGGGAAGCAGCAGAGCCTGAGTCTCTGTTGTGTTCAGCAGGGCTGGAGGGGGAGCAGTGGAGCTCAAGTCTCGGTGGGACTTGGCAGGGCGGGTGGGAGTAGCGGAGCTGGAGTCTCTGTGGGGTTTGGCAGGGTGGGGTGGAGCAGTGGAGCCCAAGTCTCTGTGGGGTTCAGTAAGTGAGGGGAAGGTGGTTGAAAAAAGGGGCTGCTGAGTGAGTGAATGCATGTGCAAGGAGGGGAGTTGGGGAGAGGGGCTACTGAATGAGTGGGGGAGAGGGGGTTGGGAAGAAAGGTGTGTGCAGTGGAGTGTGTGTGTGCATGGTGTGTGGCAGTGGTGGGATTGGGGTCGAGATCAGGGGCTTCACTTAGTCTTCTGGTAATTTCATTCAAATGTATTGGCCTTCAGTCTTGGTAATAGTAGAAGATAAACAAAGGGAAAACTAAAACAAAAACAAAAATACCTGGAAAAACTCAGCAGGTCTGACAGCATCTGCGGAGAGGGATACAGTTGACTTTTCGAGTCCATATGATCCTTTATCAGAAAGGGAAAACTAATGTTTCTACCTACTTGAAGTCCAATAATTCCACTCATTTGAAGTGGCCTAGAAGCATTCGCATTCACTAAATGTCATAAAAAATTGCTGTAAATACATAATTCCTTGTCACTAAAAGTTTTCATAATTTTTTATCTTCGGTCACTCTCATCCCTGAATTACACGTGCTTGTGACAGAGGAGGGAAAATAATATGCAAGTGCCTGAAAACAGAGAATGCACTGGCAGCAACAAATAGAATGGACACCACACAAAGGGATCTCAGTTTCCAGTATTCCTATTCAACCTCATATCTGCAAGGGAATCTCAGGATCTGCAAGATCATCAGATTTCTGACCATTTGTAATTAGATTGCCAAACTTATTTGAATGGTATTTCTGGCTATAAGCACCTTAAAAACCTTTGTAGTGCTTGTACTGTTTCCTTTGAGCAGCTGAACTTATTCTTTTAAAGTAGAGGCAGCAGGCCCTTGGAAACATATAACATATAGATAGCAGGGTGGTGTCCCTGAAAACATGTCAGTATTTGCAAAGGGTCCCTCACATGGAAAAGTGTGAAAATAAGAATATGTTGAAATGCTCCACGGTGGAGCCCTTTAGGAACCTGGGAGCATAGGGATTTCTAGATTTAAAAAATAGACCAAGATCCATCTAGCTCATCCGGGTCACTGCATATTATAATAACTGTTAGCTAACCATAGCAATCAGTCTTTATCAGTTAGTCTACAACATAAACAGACATGACATGGGATAAACTCCATTTGTATATCATAGGCCCAAAGTCAAATTGTGCCTCCCAAAACGCTACTTATTATACTGTGTACTGTCACTATAAAACCCAGCTCATCATCCTCAATTCTTAGAATTCCTTTCTCCTGCACTGATTTTAGCAAAATTAAAATGGAGGATCAGTACAACTTTAACCCCTGTAAATTTGTATCTGGAACAGTCAGCTAGTTTTGCACAAATGGCTCATTTCCATGAGTGTCAGTTGGTCTCTAAAGTTGGGTGAGCTGGTTTATAAGAGAGTGTTATGCCCTTCCCCTTTTCGACTAGACCATTTGGCTCAGCTAGTGGGTAAGCTAAAAAATACAGAAAACTAATAACATGAGGAAGGAAATCTCCACTTCCAGACCTTCTTGGATTCGTTCACAGACTGTGATTTGAAAAATATACATTTTTATGTTTTATCTATGAGAATACTTTTGTCTTCTCATTTGTAACCTTTACTGTATTCTCTAGTTGGCTGCTTCCATTGATGCGAGTCCACCCAAGACCCTGAGCAGTACCCAAACCATGAGAATCCAAAGAGAGACTGACTTTCTGAAGTATGTGATTGCCTTACATAAAAGATTCTCTAATATCAGTCTTTGCTTGAATTAAATTACATGGTTGAATTTACCTAGAGCCAGCTGGAAATTTTGCACATGATCGGGTGGAGACACACATCAGAGAAGGACAAAACCCCAATCTTCTGATAGCACCTAACTCCATTGCTGTATCTACTTTGTTTTCATTGATACCTTTTCTTCATGGTCTTCTGAATATTCCTTTTTGCCTTCTTCAGGCATGGTTTAGAGAGATTTACAAACCGATATCATTTAAGGTAGTCAATGACTTGGAGGGCAGAAGGGACACTTTGACAATTTCCTTGGCCCTTTGTTGTTCAGGTCATTTTTTTGCGTTTTGTGTTAAATTACATTAAATGGCTATTAAAGGGTAATCAACAATTAATGCTTTACAAAAATATTATAATTTATTTACATCATTTCAGACTGAGAATTAAGCTCCCTTCTGCTGGAATTCTCACGAGCCTTGTTTAAAAAAAGGTTAGAGATTTATATGTGTGAGATAACTATGTAATACAACATAATACAACAATTATGTACGTGGAGCAATGATTTGCAGTAAGGGCAAAAGCCAGATGAAAGGAAAATGTTGCTTAGGTGTGAATTCTTTCTAGTAAGGCATTCAATTTTTTTTACTGAATTTGACCAAATGCAATTCTAACTACATTGCCAGAGAAAAAGAATTTAATACCAACTCTTGATTCTGCATGTTAAGGCCCCAGGTTGACCTAGAGATTCTTTGTCCTAAACAATCTTTCATCAGATGAGCTTTTGGAGCTCTGTTATTGCGATTTAAAGGACAACAGCAGTGAAACATCTGGTGATTTCTCCCCAAGATATGATAATGTTGCAGGCCTTTAAAATTCACCTTCATTGAGAACACTTAACATTCAGTGTGATAGGGGATAAAAAGACTTCCACTTATATTGTGCCTATAAGACCTCAGGACATCCCAAAATGCTTTACCACCAACGAAGTACTTTTTGATGTAGTCACTGATGTAATGTAGGGAACGCAGTAAGCTAATTTGTGCACAGTAAAGGTGCACATACAGCAATGGGATAATAACCAGTTAATTAGTTTGAATGCTGGTGGTTGAGAGATAGATATTAGCCAGGGCACCAGGAAAGGACTTCCCTGCTCTTCTTCAAAATAGTGGCATGGGATTTTTACATCCAACTGAGACAGCAAATACGGCCTCGATTTAAACTTGCATTCCAAAGACCGCACCTCCTGCAGTACAATACTCCCTCACCACTGTGCTAGAGTGTCGACCTGGATTTTGTGTTCACGTTTCTGGAGTGGAATTCAAACCCAGAATCTTCTGACGCGTAAATGAGATTGCTAACACTGAACTACCACTAATCCTCGGCAGCATGGCTGAGAGTAACAATCTCTCCTCTTGGAGGGGTGGGATTCAGTCCGTGCTATGTCACTGTGTTGTGGGCTGTAAACGTCATAACTTCATTAATATTCACTGTGGATAGCAATAGCCTTTATGGTTTTAGTATTTTTTTTAGAAACTTTAAACCACAGAGGTGTACTTTTGTTTTATGCTTATTGTATAGAGGTTTTTTCATACTTTCACACACTTTCCCCTGCCTTGCTTCTTTCTGCATGCCTGCCTCCTGCCAACATTCAAAGTGAACCAAGGATAGTAAGTCTATGCAATCCAAGCTTAAATTTCTGTCTGCATTCAAAATTAAAACTTGCTCCAGGTTTTCTTACAAATTGCAGGCAATTGTGAGAGGGGTATAGATTGAGTTTAAAGTAGATAACGACATTGACTTGTTTTATCCACATGGAACTCTGATTTATTCTTGATAATCTAGTTCTATTCTCTTGGCATTCTGTTTTATAAAATGTGCATTTTCAGTATTACAGCCCCATGTAGTCCTTTTTTGAAAGTGTGTACACAAGGGAAAACAAGACTTTGCACCGCTATAGCACCATTCAAAACTCTTAGAGCATCTCAAAGTGCTTTACATCCAATTAATTACTTCTGAAGTGCAGTCACTGCTGCTATCTAGACAAACTAGGGAATTATGTTGAGCAGAATGCCATTGTAGGAGTGTGTTAAGAACGGCAGAATGATCAAGTGTTCAGAGCAGGGAACAGGAGATGGAGAATTAGTGAATGACTCTGGAAGCAGAAGCAGCACAAGTTAAAAAGTGTGCAGCACAGGAATTTGGCAGTGTTAAAAGGTATATATGTAAATTCAAGGAGCATAGTAAATAAAGCTGATGAGCTGAGGGAGAAGATAGACACAAGGCAGCATTATATCATTGCTATAATAGGAACTTGGCTTAAGGAGGGGCAAAACTGGCAGCTCAATATCCCTGGAGACAGAGTTTTCAGGCAGGATAGGGAAGGGGATAAAAAATGTGGGGGGTGTAGCATTATTGGCTAAAGAATCAATTACAGCTGTGTGGAGGGATAATATACTAAATGAAGTCTCAAATGAGGTCATATAGGTGGAGCTCAGAAATAAAAAAGGGGCAGCCACACTGCTAGGAGTGTTCTATACACCCCCAAATAGTGGAAAGGAGTTAGAAGAGCAAACATGTAGACACATTTCTGAGCACAAAACAATAGGGCAGTAATTGTTGGGGACTCAATTACCCTAATGTCAATTGGGACACAAATAGTGTGAAGGGCACAGAAGACACAAAATTCTTGAACAGCATTCAAGAGAACTTTTTTAGCCAGCACATAACAAGCCCAACGAGAGGGGGCACAATTCTAGATTTAGTCTTGGGAAATGAAGCTAGGCAAGAGGATGAAGTACCAGTGGGGGACCATTTTGGAGCTAGTGACGATAACATAGTTAGATGTAGCATCATTATGGAAGAGGACAAAGATAGAACAAGAGTAAAAGACTTAGATTGGAGGAGAATAAAGTTTTCAAAGTTTGAGAGGTGAGGTGATCAGTGGGAGGCATTCAAAGGTGAGATTCTGTTGGCACAGTGTAGACATGTCCCACAAAGAAGAAGGGTGGTACTGCCAAATATAGAGCCCCATAGTTATCTAGAAGCATACAGGCCAAGATAAAGAGGAAAAAGGAAGCTTATGACAGTACAAAAGACTTAATACTATAGAAAGCCTAGGGGAGTATAGAAAGTACAAGGGTGAAGTAAAAATTGAAATTAGGAAACCAAAGAGAGGATATGAAAAAATATTGACACATAAAATCAAAGAAAATCCTATGTTTTACCATTACATTAAGGGCAAGAGAATAACTAAGGAAAAGATAGGGCCTATCAGCTATGCACATGGTAACTTGTGGATTGATGCAGAAGATGTGGGCTGAGTTCTCAATGAGTACTTTGTCTCTGTCTTCACTAGGGAGAGGGATGATGCAGACATTCTAGTTAAAGAGGAGGAGTATGAAATATTAGATACAATAAACATAGTGAGAGAGGAAGTACTGGAGGGACTGGCATCCGTGAAGGTGGATAAATCACCAGGGCCAGGTGGATTGTACTCCAGGCTGTTGAAGAAGCCAGGGAGGAAACAGAAGATGCTCTGTGGATCATTTTCCAATCCTCATTAGAGACAGGCGAGGTCCCAGAGGATTAGAGGTCTGTGAATGTTGTACCATTATTTAAAAAGGGTGCGAGGGATAGGCCAGAAAATTATAGGCCGGTCAGTCTGACTTCGGTAGTGGGCAAATTATTGGAAGCAATTCTGAGAGACAGGATAAACTGTCACTTAGAAAGGTGCGGATTGATTAGGAATAGTCAGCTTGGTTTTGTTAGGGGAAGATCGTCTCTTACTAACCTAATAGAACTTTTTAAGCAAGTAACAAGGAGGATTGATGAGGGTAGTGCAGTGGATGTTGTCTACGTGGATTTCAGTAAGGCATTTGACAAGGTCCCACATGGCAGACTGGTCCAGAAAGTAGATTTCATGGGATACAGGGGAAGGTGGCAGGTTGGATCCAAAATTGGTTCAGTGACAGGAAACAAAGGATAATGGTTAATGGATGCTTTTGCAAATGGAAAATGGTTTCCAGTGGTGTTCCATAGGGTTCTGTTGGGACCTTTGCTGTTTGTTGTATATATTAATGATTTAGATTTAAATGTGGGAGGCATGATTGGGGAATTTGCAGATGACACAAAAATTTGCTGTGTAGTTGATATTGAAGAGGTAACTGTTGACTCCAGAATGATATCAATGGTTTAGTTGAATGGGCGGAGAAGTGGCAAATGGAATACAATCTGGAAAAATGTGAAGTAATTACTTTGGGGACGGCAAACAAAACAAGGGAATACTCAATAAATGGGAGAATATTGAGAGGAGTTGAGGATGTGAGTGACCTTGGAGTACATGTCCACAGGCCCTCGAAGGTGACAGGACAGGTGGATAATGTGTTCCAGAAAACATATGGAATGCTTTCCTTTATTGGATGAGGTATTGAATACAAAAACAGGGATGGAATGCTGGAACTATATAAAATGCTGGTTAGGCCACAGCTGGAACTTTGTGTACAGTTCTAGTCACCACATTAAAGGAAAGATAAAATTGCTCTGGAGAGAGTGCAGAGGAGTTTTACAAGACTGTTACCAGGGCTTGAAAATTGCAGCTATGAGGAAAGATTGGATGGGCTAGGGTTGTTTTCCTTAGAACAGAGGTGGCCGAAAGGAGACCTAATTGAGGTGAACAAAATTATGAGGGGCCTAGAAAGGGTAGACAGGAAAGACTTGTTTCCCCTTGCTGAGGAGTCAATTACCAGGGGACATAGATTTAAGGTGATTGGTAGAAGGATTAGAGGGGACATGAGGAAAATAATTTTCACCAGAGCGTGGTGGGCGTCTGGAATTCACTGTCTAAGCTGGTGGTTGAGGCTCACATGCTGAACTCATTTAAAAGGTGCCTGGACCTGCACCTGAAGTGCTGTAACCTGCAAGGCTACGAACCAGGTGTTGGAAAATGGGATCAAAATGAGCAGCTAGTTTCCTTTTTCTCTTTTTTGGCTGGCACAGACACGATGGGCTGAATGGCCACTTTCTGTACCATAATTTTTCTATGGTTCTAAGTGTTGATCCATTTAACAAACCATATAACTTGCACAGCATAGACTTGGGTAAACTCATTCACCCATAAGTCACTGCATTAGCCTGTGCCATCCATAAGCAATGGTATTGGCTTGAGACTGCTGTACTATGTAGACTATTCAGTTTGTTATGATTTCTTAGTTGGTGATGGTTGGCAATGGGAAAAGTATATGTTTGTTTCTCCAATGTGCCCATTGTAATTTAATTTTTTTAGGTGTGTGTGCTGCCTTGCTCCTCGTCCATCAGATCCTTTTGCACGTTTCTGTCAGGAATGTGGTTCACCTGTTCCTCCAGTGCCAGGCTGTAGGCTTCCACCACCTGAAGGAGCTCAGGTTGGTAACAACTGAAACAATGAACTAATCTTGTTTATGTAAAGAAGAACTTGCATTAATGTAACATTATTCATAACCTCAAGACAGCTCCAAGCAATTTATAACCAACAAAGTACTTTTGCAGTGTACTCAGTATCTCTGAATCACAGGATCTTTACGGTGCAGAAGGATATAATTTGGCCCATCAAGTTTGCACTGGCTCTCTGAAAGAGCGATCTACCCAGTCCCACTCCCCTGCCTGATCCCCATAACCTTGCACATTCTTTCTTTTCAGATAGCAATCCAATTCCCTTTTGAATACCTCGATCGGACCTGCTTCCACCAATCTCTCAGGAAGTTCATTCCACATTCCATCCAGTCTCTGGGTGTAAACATTTTCCTCACATCACTTTTACTCTTTTTTTCCAATTATTTTTGAATCTGTGCCCTTTAGCTCTTGATGCTTTTTTGAGTGGGAACAGTTTCTCACTATTTACCCTGTCCATATCCCTCAGGATCTTGAATGCCTCTATCAAGTCCCCTCTCAGCCTTCTTTTCTCCAAGGAAAGCAGTCCTAACCTCTTCAGTATATCCTCATAGCTGCAGTTCTTTATCCCTGGAATCATTCTTGTGAATTTCCTCTGTGCTTTCTGTAATGTCTTCACATCCTTCCTCAAGTATGATGCCCAGAACTGGACGTGGTACTCCAGATTAGGCCGAACTAGTGTCTTACACAAGTTCAACATGACCATCTTACTCTTGAACTCAATGCCCCTATTAATAAAGCCTAAGATATTAACTGCTTTCTCAATATGCCCTGCCACCTTCAATGACTTATGTACATATACACTGAGGTCCCTCTGTTCCTGCACCTCCTTTAGAGTTTCTCCCTTTATTTTGTACTCTCTCCATATTCTTTCTGACAAAATGTATCACTTCACACTTCGCTGCATTGAATTTCAACTGTCACGTGTCTGCCCATTCCACCAACATACCTGTGTCCTTTTGAAGTTCAAGACTATCCTCATCACAGTTGACAACATTTCCAAGCTTCGTATCATATGCAAATTTTGAAATCATCCATGAACACAACAGTCTAGCTCATTGATATATATCAGGAGAAGCAAGGGTCCCAACACTGGGCAACTCCACTACAAACCTTCCACTAATCTGAAAAACAACCATTTATCACTTCTCTTTGTTTCCTGTCACTCAGCCAATTTCTTTTCCAAGTGCCTAATTTCCCTTTTATTCCATGACCTAAAATTTTGCTTACAAGTCTGTTGTGTGGCATTATATCAAAGATGTTTTGGAAATCCAGATACACCACAACAACAGTGTTTCCCTTATCAACCTTCTCTGTTACCACCTCAAAAACTGCAGCAAGTTAATTAAACATGATTTTCTCCTAATGAATCCATGCTGGTTTTCCTTAATTATCCTTATTGATTTTTTCCTGAGCTATCATTTCCAGAAATTTCCCTACCACTGAAGTCAGACTGACTGGTATGTGATTGCCATTGAACAAGGGTGTAACATTCTCAATTCTCCAGTCCTCTGTCACCACCCCTATGTCTAAGGAAGACTGGAAGATTATTACTAGTGCCTCTGCAATTTCCACTCCCACTTCCCTCAGCACCTTTGGATGCACCTCCTCCTTCTCAATTGTAAATTCTTCTAGTGTACCAGTTACCTCCTCTCTCACCTCAGCCTGGGTAGCATCTTCTTCCTTTGTAAAGACAGATGCAAAGTACTCATTTAATACCTCTGCTATTTCTCCTGCCTTCACATGCAAGTCCACTTTTTTATCCCTAATCGACCCTACTCTTTCTTTTACCACATATTTTTTATTATTTATATGCTGATAGAAGACCTTGGGATTCCCTTTCATATTAGCTGCCAGTCTCTTTTCATGCTCTCTGCTTGCTTTTCATTAGTTTTTTTCACATCCCCTCTGGTCCTTCTATGTTCAGTCTGGTTCTCCATTGTATTTTCTACCTGACATCTGTTGTACGCACACTTCTTCCTTTTCATCTTCACCTCTATCTATCTCATCATCCAGGACATCCTGGATCTGTTTGTTCTATCTGTTCCCTTCAAGGGAATATATCTTGACATTTCTTGCAATACCCTTTCTTTGATGGTGGCCCATTGTTCTGCCACCATCTTTTCTGCCAACATCTGATTTCAATTCACTTGATTCAGATGCATTCTCATCCCATCGAAGTTGGCTTTTCCCCAATTAATTATCCCTACTCTGGATTGTTGCTTGACCTTTTCCATGACCAACCTTATGATACAATGTTCACTGTTCCCTAAAAACTCTCCCACTGATATTTGATCCACTTGAACCAAATCATTCCTCAGAACCAGATCCAACAGTGCCTTCCCTTTCGTTGGACCGGAAACATACTGCTGCAGAAAATTATCTTGAACACATTCCAGGAACTCTTGTCTCTCTTGTCCCTTTGCACTATTCCTAAGCCAGTCTATATTTGGATAATTGAAGTTCCCCATTATAATTACTCTATAATTCTTGCATGTCTCTGTAAATTCTTTGCAAATTTGTTTCTCTTCATCCCTTCCACTATATACTAGGTGGTCTATATACTACACCGTTTAATGTTATTGCACCTTTTTCATTCCTTACCCTCTGCTCATTCTCCAAGTCATGCTGTTTTCAACTGAGCAAGCTCCTGTGCATGCCCACACTTCAACACACGCACCTCCAGCAGGGATGCTGGGTGATAAGTGAGCAATTGATTCTGCTCTGACCCAAAGGTCAAGAGGGCCATTCTGGTGGCCTCTACTATTCAAGCTGAAACTCCGGAGACTACCCAGCCATTTGTTATTTATATAGGTCAGCCATTCGCTGGATAAATCTCATAGACTTCAGGGGGTGCTCATAATGCAAAAAATGTAGCAGCCAAATTGTGTACAGCAAGGCCCTACAAGTAGTAATATCAAAGAAAGTACTGTGGATGCTTCAAGGTCCTATAAACAGTATTGTGATAATGACCAGATAATTTGTTTTCTATTGATGATGTTGGTTGAGGGATAAATGTTGTACTCTGAAGGAACTCTCCAGCTCTTTTTTGAATAGTGTCGTTGGATCATTTACATCTACTTGAGGTTAAACAGGGTGCTGATTTAATGTCTCATCTGAAAGAGGGCACTTCTGACAGTGAAGTACCTCCTCAGTACTGCACTGAAGTGTCAGCCTAGATTTTGTACTCAAATCTCTGAGGTGAGACAACCCAGTCTTCTAAATCTACTATCTTTGTGACTCAGAGGCGAACCATGACTCACACTTTGGCCTCCATGTTTAGGGGCTGGAGTTGGGGAAAAGAGGATCAGCAGAGGGTCCACTATTCTGTGAGTCCTGCTGGAAAGTTCACTTGTATTGATGTTGGTTGTTGGTAGAAATAGATTCAGCTGTGTGGAGTTCCCACAGTGAGCCACTTAGCCAAGAAAGCAGCTGGCACCTGTCATGCAGTATCTCAATGACTCCTAGAGGAAAGAGGTGTATGGGAAGAAAGCTAGCTTATCAAATAATGTTGCCCAAGCTGAATGATGGGGAAGAAGGCACTTTATCAAAAATTTAATAAAAATCTTATGTTGTTTTGCAGATGGGGCTCTGTGTGGAATGCAAGACAATGGTCCCATTGAATACTCCAACATGTATTGTATGTGAGGCCCCTATAACGCCTCAGCTAAAGCCTGAGGCCAGCATTAGTCTCAAGGTAAACAACATGACTTGTGCTCGGAAACAAAAACAGAATTACGTGGAAAAACTCAGCAGGTCTGGCAGCATCAACGGGGAAGAAAAGAGTTGACGTTTCAAGTCCTCATGACCCTTCAACAGAACTAGGTGAATCCAAGGAAGGGGTGAAATATAAGCTGGTTTAAGGCGGGGGGGGAGTTGGGTGGGGGGAGAGAAGTGGAGGAGGGTGGTGTGGTTGTAGGGACAAGCAAGCAGTGATAGAAACAGATCATCAAAAGATGTCACAGACAAAAGAACAAAAGCACACATAGGTGTTGAAGTTGGTGATATTATCTAAACGAATGTGCTAATTAAGAATGGATGGTAGGGCACTCGACGTATAGCTCTAGTGGGGGTGGCGGGAGCATAAAAGATTTTAAAATATTTAAAAATAATGGAAATAGGTGGGAAAAGTAAAATCTATATAATTTATTGGAAAAAACAAAAGGAAGGGGGAAGAAACAGAAAGGGGGTGGGGATGGAGGAGGGAGTTCAAGACCTAAAGTTGTTGAATTCAATATTCAGTCCGGAAGGCTGTAAAGTGCCTAGTCGGAAGATGAGGTGCTGTTCCTCCAGTTTGCGTTGGGCTTCACTGGAACAATGCAGCAAACCAAGGACAGACATGTGGGCAAGAGAGCAGGGTGGAGTGTTAAAATGGCAAGCGACAGGGAGGTTTGGGTCATTCTTGTGGACAGACCGCAGGTGTTCTGCAAAGCGGTTGCCCAGTTTACGTTTGGTCTCTCCAATGTAGAGGAGACCACATTGGGAGCAATGAATACAGTAGACTAAGTTGGGAGAAATGCAAGTGAAATGCTGCTTCACTTGAAAGGAGTGTTTGGGCCCTTGGATAGTGAGGAGAGAGGAAGTTAAGGGGCAGGTGTTACATCTTTTGCGTGGGCATGGGGAGGTCCCATAGGTGGGGTTTGAGGAGTAGGGGTGATGGAGGAGTGGACCAGGGTGTCCCGGAGGGAGCGATCCCTACGGAATGCCGACAGGGGGGGTGAAGGGAATATGTGTTTGGTGGTGGCATCATGCTGGAGTTGGTGGAAATAGCGGAGGATGATCGTTTGAATGCGGAGGCTGGTGGTGTGATAAGTGAGGACAAGGGGGACCCTATCATGTTTCCGGGAGGGAGGAGAAGGCGTGAGGGCGGATGCGCGGGAGATGGGCTGGACACGGTTGAGGGCCCTGTCAACGACCGTGGGTGGAAAACCTCGGTTAAGGAAGAAGGAGGATATGTCAGAGGAACTGTTTTTGAAGGTAGCATCATCGGAACAGATGCGACGGAGGCGAAGGAACTGAGAGAATGGGATGGAGTCCTTACAGGAAGCGGGGTGTGAGGAGCTGTAGTCGAGGTAGCTGTGGGAGTCAGTAGGCTTGTAATGGATATTGGTGGACAGTCTATTACCAGAGATTGAGACAGAGAGGTCAAGGAAGGGAAGGGAAGTGTCAGAGATGGACCACGTGAAAATGATGGAGGGGTGGAGATTGGAAGCAAAATTAATAAATTTTTCTAAGTCCCGACGAGAGCATGAAGCAGCACCGAAGTAATCATCGATGTACCGGAGAAAGAGTTGTGGAAGGGGGCCGGAGTAGGACTGGAACAAGGAATGTTCCACATACCCCATAAAGAGACAGGCATAGCTGGGGCCCATGCAGGTACCCATAGCCACATCTTTTATTTGGAGGAAGTGAGAGGAGTTGAAGGAGAAATTGTTCAATGTGAGAACAAGTTCAGCCAGACAGAGGAGAGTAGTGGTGGATGGGGATTGTTCAGGCCTCTGTTCAAGGAAGAAACTAAGGGCCCTCAGCTCATCCAGGTGGGGGATGGAGGTGTAGAGGGATTGGACGTCCATGGTGAAGAGGAAGCGGTTGGGGTCAGGGAACTGGAAATTGTTGATGTGACGTAAGGTGTGAGAGGAATCACGGATGTAGGTGGGAAGGGACTGGACAAGGGGGGAGAGCAGTGAGTCAAGATAACGAGAAATGAGTTCTGTGGGGCAGCAGCAAGCTGACATGATCGGTCACCGGGACAATTCTGTTTGTGGATTTTGGGTAGGAGGTAGAAGCGGGCCGTCCGAGGTTGGGCGACTATCAGGTTGGAAGCTGTGGGAGGAAGATCCCCAGAGGAGATGAGGTCAGTGACAGTCCTGGAAACAATGGCTTGATGTTCCTTGGCGGGGTCATGGTCCAGGGAGAGGTAGGAGGAAGTATCTGCGAGTTGACGCTCAGGCTCCGCGAGGTAGAGGTCAGTGCGCCAGACAACAACAGCACCACCCTTGTCAGTGGGTTTGATGACAATGTGAGGGTTGGACCTGAGAGAATGGAGTGCAGTAAGTTCAGAGAGAGAGAGATTAGAATGGGTGAGAGGAGCAGAGAAATTGAGACGACTAATGTCGCGCCGACAGTTCTCAATGAAAAGATCAAGAGAAGGTAAGAATCCAGAGGGAGGGGTCCAGGTGGAGGGAGAATATTGGAGGTGGGTAAAAGGATCCGTTGAACGGGGAGAGGACTCCTGCCCAAAGAAGTGAGCCCGGAGACGAAGACGGCGGAAGAAGAGTTCAGCATCGTGCCGAGCCCAAAATTCATTGAGGTGAGGGCGTAAGGGTATGAAACTAAGTTCTTTGCTGAGCACTGAACGTTCAGCATCAGAGAGGAGAAGGTCAGTGGGTATAGTGAATACACGGATGGGGCTGGGATTGGAAGATGGGGTGGGGACGGAGGGACAGGCAGGGGTGGAGGGTCCTAGATGGGTGTTGGTCTTGAACTCCCTCCTCCATCCCCACCCCCTTTCTGTTTCTTCCCCGTTCCTTTTGTTTTTTCCAATAAATTATATAGATTTTTCTTTTCCCACCTATTTCCATTTTTAAATATTTTTAAATCTTTTATACTCCCCCCACCCCCACTAGAGCTATACGTCGAGTGCCCTACCATCCATTCTTAATTAGCACATTCGTTTAGATAATATCACCAACATCAACACCTATGTGTTCTTTTGTCTGTGACATCTTTTGATGATCTGCTTCTATCACTGCTTGCTTGTCCCTACAACCACACCACCCCCCTCCACTTCTCTCCCCCCACCCAACCCCCCGCCCTGATAAACCAGCTTATATTTCACCCCTTCCTTGGATTCACCTAGTTCTGTTGAAAGGTCATGAGGACTCGAAATGTCAACTCTTTTCTTCTCCGCCGATACTGCCAGGCCTGCTGAGTTTTTCCAGGTAATTCTGTTTTTCTTTGGATTTCCAGCATCCGCAGTTTTTTGTTTTTATGACTTGTGCTTGGTGTGTGAGAAATAGACACACAAAACAAGCTTTGCTGATTTTTCATACAGTTGGAACAACTTCATTGATTGAAGGAGGGCATTCGCTGAATATTGAACTTTTCAATTAAACTTCACAAAATTCAATGTGCTGAATAGCTGGCCATCAAAAATGAAAAGTTTCTTTGGTACTGTCAGTGAGTGTCACGAATACATCTGATAAATAAATGAATCATCATATTCCCCAAATAATGTTTAAAAATATTTGGGGGATGCGGAGTATATCTCACTTTACAAAATAATAGTGTTACTGAGGATGGTTTTTCCAGGGGTAATTTTCAGCATTAGTGGGGGTGGGGAACTGACAGAGGATTTTTCAATGTAAGCATAAGAAGTAATTTATGAAAATTCCCCCTCTTTTGTACAAGAGTGTGGTCCATTGGACATTAATACATTCTGATATGTGCATTTTTATGTACGGTAGGTTGTTAAGTTATACAATGCTTTTTAAATAGAACAAGATTATCTGTCGATCGTGTGGAACAGGCAACCCAGCTAATGTCCAGCACTGCTTAATTTGTG
Source organism: Carcharodon carcharias (assembly GCF_017639515.1). NCBI lineage: Eukaryota > Metazoa > Chordata > Chondrichthyes > Lamniformes > Lamnidae > Carcharodon > Carcharodon carcharias. The sequence continues at coordinate 136,829,860 of NC_054468.1, read as the reverse complement.
AGACCAGGCTGTCAAGATCACTGAAAGTAAGTGACTGTCATTCTGCTTAATGAGTTTATTAGACATGGAGCTGAGAAACTTGTGATTTTCCCTGCTAACTGCAATACCGAGAGAGTGCTGCACAGTTGATGCTGCCTTTCAGATGAGGGTTAAACTGAGGCTGTGCCCTTGAGGGTTGATATAAAAGATCCCCTGGCACTATTTTGAAGAAGAGCAAGGGAGTTCTCCCCGTATCCTGATCCATAATTAACCCTCAACCACCATCACTAAAAGGTAACCTGTAAGTTCCAGAATGATCGTTATCACATTGCTGTTTGTGTTACCTTGCAGTGTGCAAACTGGCTTCTCGGTTTCCCACTTGCAACAGTGGATACACTTCAAAGCTACTCATTGGCTATAAAGTGCTTTGGGACATCCTGAGGTTGTGAAGGCGCTATATAAATGCAATTCTTTCCTTTTTCTAATTCACGAAGTCCAGTCTGACAATCACGTAGCAACACAAGCTGTGCAAAAATTCCATAGGTTCTTTCTTGGAATTCCCAAGTTGAGGAAGGAGCTTTGGTTTGGCATAACAAAAGGGAGCTAGTTGAGAGCTAGAAGCTGGTAATATTTAATCAGATAATGGTTCCCAAAATTGTGCCATTGAAGACTGTTAGAAGTCACCCAGAACCTTGCACTTTGTAGCCATGGGTTTCTTTTGGGGGAGGGAGAGTTAACTGTAATTGTGTTTTCAAGGTCATTTCCCGGAAGATGTCCCTTTGGTAGCATTATTCTGGAACTTACAGATCTTAGCCAGGCATTTCAAAAAGCAATGCTTTCTGCAGCACCATTCAGTAGCTTATAGGCACTGAGGTAGATCTTTATTTTGTATGATGGTGTAAAACTGGTGATATCATGTCAGCAGTCCATTTTGCATCTTCCATTGAAACCCATGGAAATGAAAATGTAAAGATGTGTAAAAGGAGCTGCTGACTTGCTATTGCCCATTTTACAATTATGTGCAAGAGTCAAGATCTGTCTCACTCAGCACAAGCTGGTGAGCAGAAGGACAGGTTGGGGCATTCAGCCGAGTGCAAGGCCCCAGTCTCCTTGACGTAGGAGAAGCAACAGCTTTGACCGGGAGGCCAACCATTAGCAAAGGAATCGTGCACGTGACCCAGGATAGCTTGTCAGACTACAACTTGCAGCTGCAATTGGCTACACATAGAATGCATTGTGTTAGCAGACTGGCATATGTAGAAGAAGAATAAAATTGGATTCCCTCTGTAAGCTACTTTAAGGCCAGAATCTTCTGCTTGGCGTGTGGGGGCGGGCACTCCGACGCGTAAAATGATGCATGGTGACATTGGGCATGTGCCCCGACGTCACCACGCATCATTCTGATCATCTGTTCAGTGGGCGCGCACCGAAGTCAGCTGTGCGCCCGCCGAACTGTCAAAGGCCTGTCAAGGCCATTAATAATCTAATTAAAGTAGTTGTCAGGGCTGCCCATCCAACCGTAAGGTTGGCGGGCAGGCACAGAGCCCAGGCGGCCTTTGCATTTCTCATGGAACCTCATCCACGGGTGGGATGAGGTTTCATGAAGGGTTTATAACTTAAATAAAAAATATTATTAAAATTCATAAACATGTCCCAGCTCATGTGACACTGTCACATGAGGGGACATGTCTGAATAATTATTTTTATTTTTTTATTCAATTTTTCAAGATGAAATTAATCTCCCTGAGGCAGCTCTGTGCCTCAGGGAGATTTCTGCGTTCTTTTGCACAGGCCCTGACTCTCCCTCCTCCCCCTTCCCGCACAAGGAGCTCTGAGTGCTTCTGGGTGCGCGTCACGCTGGGCAGGCCTTAATTGACCCGGCCACGTAAAACGGCGGAGCGCAGCTGATCGCAGGCAGTGATTGACTCTGCGCCCGCTCCCAACCGCCTGCCCGCCAGGGAGAAAATTCTCCCCTAAATTTTGAAGACATTGTTAAAAATAATTACTTAAATACAGATTACAGCATAAGAAGTGGAATAAAATTTCACTTAATTACCTGGTGTGCCCTTAGGTGTTTGTGTAGATTTTTAAGAAACACCTGTTGTTATTTGCAACTATTATAACTTCGCCCCAGAGGGTAGCAGTGGAAGGGTGCTTTTCTAAATGGAGAGCTGTGACTAATGGAGTTCTGCAGGGATCAATGCTGGGACCTTTGCTGTTTGTAGTATACATAAATGATTTGGAGGAAAATGTAACTGGGCTAATTAGTAAGTTTGCAGACGACACTAAGGTTGAAGGAGTTGCAGATAGTGAAGAGGATTGTCAGGATACACGGGATATTAAAACAAAAAAACTGCAGATGCTGGAAATCCAAAACAAAAACAGAATTACCTGGAAAAACTCAGCAGGTCTGGCAGCATCGGCGGAGAAGAAAAGAGTTGACGTTTCGAGTCCTCATGACCCTTCGACAGAACTTGAGTTCGAGTCCAAGAAAGAGTTGAAATATAAGCTGGTTTAAGGTGTATGGGGGGGTGCGGAGAGAGAGAGAGAGAAGTGGAGGGGGGGGGTGTGGTTGTAGGGACAAACAAGCAGTGATAGAAGCAGATCATCAAAAGATGTCAACAACAATAGAACAAATGAACACATAGGTGTTAAAGTTGGTGATATTATCTAAACATCTACATCAACAATTTCCAGTTCCCTGGCCCCAACCGCTTCCTCTTCACCATGGACGTCCAATCCCTCTACACCTCCATCCCCCACCAGGATGGTCTGAGGGCTCTTAGCTTCTTCCTCGAACAGAGGCCCGAACAATCCCCATCCATCACTACTCACCTCCGTCTGGCTGAACTTGTTCTCACATTGAACAATTTCTCCTTCAACTCCTCTCACTTCCTCCAAATAAAAGGTGTGGCTATGGGTACCCGCATGGGCCCCAGCTATGCCTGTCTCTTTATGGGGTATGTGGAACATTCCTTGTTCCAGTCCTACTCCGGCCCCCTTCCACAACTCTTTCTCCGGTACATCGATGATTACTTCGGTGCTGCTTCATGCTTTCATCGGGACTTAGAAAAATTTATTAATTTTGCTTCCAATCTCCACCCCTCCATCATTTTCACGTGGTCCATCTCTGACACTTCCCTTCCATTCCTTGACCTCTCTGTCTCAATCTCTGGTGATAGACTGTCCACCAATATCCATTACAAACCCACCGACTCCCACAGCTACCTCGACTACAGCTCCTCACACCCCGCTTCCTGTAAGGACTCCATCCCATTCTCTCAGTTCCTTCGCCTCCGTGCATCTGTTCCGATGATGCGACCTTCAAAAACAGTTCCTCTGACATATCCTCCTTCTTCCTTAACCGAGGTTTTCCACCCACAGTCGTTGACAGGGCCCTCAACCGTGTCCGGCCCATCTCCCGCGCATCCGCCCTCACGCCTTCTCCTCCCTCCCAGAAACATGATAGGGTCCCCCTTGTCCTCACTTATTACCCCACCAGCCTCCGCATTCAAAGGATCATCCTCCGCCATTTCCGCCAACTCCAGCATGATGCCACCACCAAACACATCTTCCCTTCACCCCCCCTGTCGGCATTCCATAGGGATCGCTCCCTCCGGGACACCCTTGTCCACTCCTCCATCACCCCCTACTCCTCAACCCCCTCCTATGGCACCACCCCATGCCCACGCAAAAGATGCAACACCTGCCCCTTCACTTTCTCTCTCCTCACCATCCAAGGGCCCAAACACTCCTTTCAAGTGAAGCAGCATTTCACTTGCATTTCCCCCAACTTATTCTACTGCATTCGTTGCTCCCAATGTGGTCTCCTCTACATTGGAGAGACCAAACGTAAACTGGGCGACCGCTTTGCAGAACACCTGCGGTCTGTCCGCAAGAATGACCCAAACCTCCCTGTCGCTTGCCATTTTAACACTCCACCCTGCTCTCTTGCCCACATGTCTGTCCTTGGTTTGCTGCATTGTTCCAGTGAAGCCCAACGCAAACTGGAGGAACAACACCTCATCTTCCGACTAGGCACTTTACAACCTTCCGGACTGAATATTGAATTCAGCAACTTTAAGTCTTGAACTCCCTCCTCCATCCCCACCCCCTTTCTGTTTCCCCCTTCCTTTTTTTTCCAATAAATTATATAGATTTTTCTTTTCCCACCTATTTCCATTATTTTTAAATATTTTAAAATCTTTTATGCTCCCTCCACCCCCACTAGAGCTATACCTTGAGTGCCCTACCATCCATTCTTAATTAGCACATTCGTTTAGATAATATCACCAACTTTAACACCTATGTGTTCTTTTGTTCTATTGTTGTTGACATCTTTTGATGATCTGCTTCTATCACTGCTTGTTTGTCCCTACAACCACACCCCCCCTCCACTTCTCTCTCTCTCTCTCTCTCTCTCCGCCGCCCCCCCCCCCACACACCTTAAACCAGCTTATGTTTCAACTCTTTCTTGGACTCGAACTCAAGTTCTGTCGAAGGGTCATGAGGACTCGAAACTCTTCATACACGGGATATAGTTCGGTTGGAGTCTTGGACGGAGAAATGGCAGGTGGAATTTAATCCAGACAAATGCGAGGTAATGCATTTTGGAAGGTCTAATACAGGCAGGAATTATACAGTAAATGGCAGAACCCTTAAGTGCATTGACGTGCAGAGGGATCTGGGTGTACAGGTCCACAGGTCACTGAAAGTGGCAACGCAGGTGGGTAAGGTCAGGAAGGCATATGGCATGCTTGCCTTCATTGGCAGGGATATTGAGTATAAAAGATGGGAAGTCACACTGCAGCTGTATGGAACCTTGGTTAGGCCACACTTGGAATATTGTGTGCAATTCTGGTCGCCACATTATCAGAAGGATATGGAGGCGTTGGAGAGGGTGCAGAGGAGCTTTACCAGGATGCTGCCTGGTCTGGAGGTTATTAGCTATGAGGAGAGGTTGGAGAAACTCGGATTGTTCTCACTAGAGCAACAGAGATTGAGGGGTGACTTGATAGAAGTTTACAGAATTATGAGTGGCATGGACAGAGTAGATAGTCAGAAGTTTTTTCCCAGGGTGGAAGAGTCAATTACTAGGGGACATAGATTTAAGGTGAGAGGAGAAAACTATAGAGGAGATGTGCGGGGTAAGTTTTTTACGCAGAGGGTAGTGAGTGTCTGGAATTCGCTGCCAGAGGAGGTGGTGGAAGCAGGTACGATAGTGGTGTTTAAGAGGCAGCTTGACAAATACATGAATAGGATAGGAATAGAGGGATACGGACCCCGGAAGTGCAAAATGTTTTATTTGATGGGCAATATGATCAGCGCAGGCTTGGAGGGCCTTTGTTCTTTGTTCTTTGTTCAATGCATATGAATTTTTAAGTTATAAAATATATCAAGACCAGTCTTGTTCATACTTAACAATGCAAATTAATTACAGGATTCAGTGGTGGGAATGAAACATTGCAGATCTATGGGTATAAAACAGGAGAGTGGGCTAACAGAATATATGTAATGCAGAGGCACAATGGCCAAATGGCCTTCTGTACTGTATCATTCCATGAACATGAGACGATGACATCAAACTGTCCACAATATGGAACTAAGTTGGGGGTTTCACTCAGGTGCCACAAAATGACTGGTACATGAAACAAAATGTAATATTGGAGAATTACAGTGAACCCAACTGTAATGACTCGAGTTAGATTGTTAGGGCAGAGCAGAGGGAGCAAGCCTCTACACTAATCTATACCCTACTTGAACTGCAAGTATTTGATACAGATTTTGGGTGTCAGATGTAGGAAAATGTTTTATTCCCCAGCTCCAAATCCCCTGCCTTTAATAAACATGAAAACAAAATTTGCTCCCTAATTCAAAAATAAATGTTTCCAGCTTCATTTATGCGAAGCCAACAAAGGAAGAGGAGCACCTCTTCCAGCCCTTCAATCCTGCTCTGCCTTTCAATTGGATCATGGCTGATCTGTGCCTCCAAGTCCATTTTCCCTTTGTACCTTTACCTAACAAAATCTTATTAACCTCAGTCTTAAAAACTCCAATTATTCCAACATTCACAGGGTTTTAGGAGAGAGAATTTCACACTTCTACTACCATTTGCGTGAAGAAAGTTTTCCTTATTTTCCTCCTAAATGGTCTAATTCTAATTTTATGGTTGTGTCCCTTTGTTCTGAATTTTCCATTCATGGGAAGTAGTTTCTCTGTATCTACCCTTTTTGTACCTTTTTACCATTTTAAACACCTTCAACCTTTTAAACTCAAAGAAAAGAAGCCAAGTTTACACAATAAAATGAACAGAAGTTAAATAGGTTGGTCCATTATTTCACATAGTGACCACAACAAAGTTTCTATTTTGTTCTGCATTGCACTGAAATTGTCTCTGAATTTACTGGTTAATTTTTTTTCTCCCCCCGCACCCTCTAAAACAGCCACATTTTAGTGGAGATTCCACCCCATCATTACCAAGTCAAGAAGGGAAGATGCTGGCATGTTCCAAATGCGGGCGGGTTAACAATACTGATGCTCGATTCTGCGACTGGTGTGGAGCCAAGGTATGCAAGATACACTAAGCGATAGACTCAGCAGTCAGAGTTTTCACACTTTTGGTCACCTGTCCTCATCTCCTTATGTGGCTCAACCTCAAAATTTGTCTGATAACGCTCCCATGAAGCTCCTTGCAATGACATTTCACTACATTAAACACACTATATAAATGCAGGTTGTTGTTGAAACAACCTGAGAAGAGTTGGAAGGCTTTCCTCAAGCAAGAGAACTAGATTGTCAGTCAAGCCATCCACTCTTGCATAAGGTGGCCGACCATGTTGTGGCAGTCTCAGGTGCCCCTTCCGCCCTCTCTGACCTTTCTGAGTTCTTGTCCTGAGTCCAAATGCAAATGGAAATCAGGCACCTTCTCCCAAAAGTTACTCAGGACTGACTCAGGCAGAAATCGGCTGCTTCAGCCTGAAAATGGAAGAGCTGTACTTAGGTCTTCATTGATGCAGTCCAAGCTTCTGATGGGGCTGTGGTACATTGAGCAGCGTGAAAGGTGAGTGGAGTGGCAGTAGGAGATGTAATTTGAAGATGCATTCACTGACCTTGACTATCCATGTGAGATCATTGAACTTCCTCTGGCACCACAGCCAGATCCTCATGGCCAAACTCCAGAATTAACCTCCTACTCCTATTCCTTCACAGGGTGTGCCCTGGGAGCCTCCTTACCCACTGTGTAAATATGGTCTCTCTCTTCCTTTTGACCTCATTACTCTGGCCTCTAGTGTCATATCTAAGAACCTGGGAGCCCTGTCTCTCTACACTGCGGCCCCATTAATAGTAGTTGTATTCCTTCTTCCCAGGAAAGCCTTTTGGATACTCTTGCAGCAGCTGCTATAGCCTGAGTGCACTTCCCCTTTAAGAATTGCAAGCTAGCTGTACGGTAGTAATGCATACTGCTTGGTCCCCTGCTAAGCATGCAGCCAGCCAGCAGCATATATCATGGTGAACTGTACACTACAATCATGCTGATAACCAGGCAGCACAAGGTTCAATGGGACCAGATGCAGGGTAATCGCCCATCACAATCCTTGTTCTCTATATCAGGTCTTTCTTCCGCTAATGTTTCAGGTTTAGACCCATTGTTCAAAATATTTTTTGACTAAGGAGCTGCACTCAAAATAGAGTTATTTACAGCAAAGAAGGAGATCATTCTGTCTATTGAGTCCATTCCGGCTCCAGTCAGTCCCATCCTCCAGCTTGGTCCTTGTAGCCCTCCAAGTTTATTTCCTTCAAGTGCCCATCCAATTTCTTTTTGAAAACCATTGATTATTTTTGCATCCACCATCCTCATGGACAGCAAGTTCCAGGTCATTACTGCTCCCTGTGTAAAAAAGTTCTTCCTCACATTCCTCTGCACCTTTTGCGCAAAATCTGAAATGTTCAGGTGCTCTCTCTACAGACACTGCCTAACCAGTTCAGTGTTCCTGGTATTTTCTGCTTTTGTTTCTGATTTTCAGCATCTGTAGTATTTTTTCTTATTGTGGTACTGTCAGGGGTGCTATTTTATATGATACTTTAAACCAAGGTCCTGTCTACATTCTCAAATGGATATAAAAGATCCGAAAGCACTATTACCGAAAGGAGAGGATTTTTCCCTGGTTCCCTAGTCAACATTAATCCTTCAACTACCATCACTAAAATATGTTATTTGGCCATTGTCACACTGCTGTTTGTAAGACTTTGTTGTGTGCAATTCGCTGCCATGTTTCCTACATTGTAACATTGGCCACAACTCACAAGATATTTTATCGGTTGTAAAGGGCTTTGGATGTCATGAGAACGTGGACAATGTTAAATAAATGTAACCCTTTCTTTTCTTCTAGCCTGGTCCCCCTATGAGCTACCTCAGCTGCTCAAAGTGTGGAGCAACCAACCATCCATGTGCTCGTTTCTGTGGTTCCTGTGGCCTTTACCTGGAGCCCCCTATGCGGGTGGATTCTCGTAACAGTGCATTATTTGGTTCTGGCCAATCCACAGTCCTAGCTGAGGTAGGTCCTATTAAATAACCCTCCCCAACTCCATCAAAAGCAGCCAGATTCCTGTGCTTCTTATTTGATTCACTTGAAGACCAAAATAGATTGCACCGCCATATAAATCTACTCATAGGATCACTAGCCCTCCAGGATTGCATTGGAGTCTCCAGGGATTAAGGATTAATCTCCAGGACAATGCTGCAAGCAACCAGAAAAAGAAAAATCATTAGTATTTTATAAAAATAGTGCTGTTTTCATTTTCTTTGAAAGCTCTCGTTAATACCAGGCTGAATATAGGAAGTTCAGAATGGAAGTGAAAAAAGAAATGAGAAGAAAAGGGAGTGTATGAGAAGACACTGGCAGCTAACATAAAAGGGAACCCAAAAGCCTTTTACAGGCATATGAATAGTAAAAATGTAGTAAAAGGAGGAATAGGGGGTGATTAGGAACCAAAAAGGGATTTTGCATGGTGGCAGAGAGGACATGGTTGAAGTGCTAAATGGGTACTTTGCATCTGTTTTTCCCAAGGAAGAAGGCATTGCCAAAGTCATATTGAAAGAGGAAGTAGTTGAGTCACTGGGTGGGCTAAAACTTGATAAAAAGGATGCATTAGGTAAGCTGGCTGTACTGAAATTTGTTAAGTTGCCTGGATCCAAATGCATCTGAGGATATTGTGGGAAGTAAGGGTGAAAATTGCAAACGCGTTGGCCGTCATCTTCCAGTCCTCCTTAGAAACAGGGGTGGTGCCAGAGGAATGGAGAATTGCAAATGTTACACCCTTATTCAAAAGAGGGTGTAAGAATAAGCCCAGCAGCAATAGGCCAGTCAGTTTAACCTTGGTGGTGGGAAAGCTTTTAGAAACAATAATCAGTACAAAATTAAGTTACTTGGACATGTGTAGATAAATTTAAGAAAAACCAGCATGGAATTGTTAAGGGAAAATCGTGTTTACCTAACTTGTTTGATTTTTTTAATGATGTAACAGGTGAGGTTGATGAGGGTAATGTGTTTGATGTGGTGTACATGGACTTGCAAAATGCGTTTGGTAAAGTACCACCTAACAAACTCGTCAGTCAAGTTATATCCCATGGATTAAGAGGGTCAGTGACAGCATGGACACAAAGTTGGCTGAGTAACAGGAAACCGAGGGTGGTGGTGAACGGCGGTTTTTCAGAATGGAAGAAAGTGTATAGTGGGGTTCCCCAGGGATTGGCTATTAGGACCATTGCTTTTCTTGATGTATGTTAATAACCATGACTTGGGTGTACAGGGCACAATTTCAAAATTTGTGGATGACACAAAACTTAGAATTATAGGAGAATAATGATAGATTTCAAGAGAACATAGCAAGCTGATGGAATGGGCGGACAAGTGGCGGATGGAACTTAATGCAGAGAGGTGTGAAGTGATTCATTTTAGTAGGAAGAACGAGGTGAGGCAATATAACAAAGGATACAATTCTAAAGGGGCTGCAGGCCCTCAGTTTAACATCTCAACTCTCAGTGCTGCCCTAGTGTGTCAACCTAGATTTTGTGCTCTATAGTGGACTTGAACCTATAGCCGTCTGGACTCAGTCATGAGTGCCCCACCACTAAGCCACGCTGACATCTGACAAAGATGAAAATTCATGTACTTCAGTAACCATAGATTACTGAAATATACATTACATAAATGTTAAAAGCCACTTCAATATCTGGTGCTCTTCACATTAGTAAGAAATTCCTACTTCCTTTGATTGAGAGGTTGAGTGAATGTCCTGCTCCTATATTGATTGCAGCACTCTTGCCTCTGAGTCAGAAACTTGTGGGACTGAGTCCCTCTTCAGGGGCTTGATCACAAAATCTAAGCTGCATTACAGTATTGAAGGAATCCCTACATAGCCAGAGGTGCCGTGTTTGGGATGAGATGTTTATCCAAGGCCCTGAATGCCCTCATAAGCTGGACCTTAAAGATCCCACAGTACTATTTTGAAAAGGCACAGGTAAGTTCTCCCCAGTGCCCTAGCCAACATTAGTGCCTCAATCTATATCACTAAAACAGGTTATATGGCCATTATCTCATTGCTGTTTGCAAGGGGCTTGTTGTGTATCAATTGGCTGCCTCTTTCCTACATTGCAATAGTGGCTACACTTCAAGAAATACTTCATTGGCTGTAAAGTTTTTTGGAACATCCTGAGGCCACAAAAGGCACCTCCATCTGCAGGGTGATGCATGATTTTTGTTCAGCATCTGTGTCCCATGGGTGCACCAGTAATTATGCCAAAGTATGTGTCCTTTCATTAGCCTTACTGTACAACTGCAAATGTCGAACTGACTGAAAACTTGACTGTCAAGCTTGATATATAGGTACCAATTTAAAATGTATACAGTTGCTTTCAATTCCGGAAATATGTATATAGTTTGAACAATTTCTCAGTGCTGGTGGATAATTTCTATTTAGCACCACTGGATGGCAGACTGTACATTTCTTTTAAAAGATAGGTTATTATTTTCAGAGCCTAAATAACAGCAGCTGCATACTATGCTAAACAGGTACCAGTCCTCAGCTGAGTTGTTTGTTTTCCTACCTTGTACTCTTTAATTGGCTGTATAAGGTCTAGTTCTTTCAATACGAGACCTTGTTATCTTCCTGTTCATTGAACAAATTGGTGAATTAAAATCTGGAACAGTTTGAGCTTAGTTTCTTGTTGGCTGCATAACAGCAGGATGGCTTAACTGAGGAAGGATTAAAGAAAATTTCACAAATACTGGAAATCTAAAATATTAAAATAAAATCATAGAAGTACACAACCGATCAGTTAGCATCTGAAGTTATTTTAAAAATTATTTCTCAGGGTACAGCAGTTCACCTGCCCAGTCTTGCCACACTAGATCTGACCAGGTAAGATAGAGGCATTTTCAAGCTATGGCAGTTGGAGCAATTTTTCCCTCATTTTGCCTTTATTGTGGCAAACTTAGTAGAACTTGGCTCATGAAAGAATTTTAGGAAAAGACCTGGAAGTGGACAAGTGCAGTATTAGTTCAAGCTCCAAAAACTTCCCGTGTTACATAGAATTACATAGAATTTACAGCACAGAAACAAGCCATTCAGCTCCATGCCAACATTCATGCCCCACACGACCTTCCTCCCATTTCACATTATCTCATTCTCCCAGCATCAATTAATGCTTAGTGATAAAGAACTCAGTGGAAGGCATTTAATTATTAAAAGTAACACTCATTTTTGGCATAGCTACTTTGAGGAATGTCAAGCTCTTGTACAATAGCAACGTGATCATTGATTTTCCCCTATGGTATCTGCTTAAGGGTTTGACATTTTTGGAATCATAAATCTCAACATCAATCCAACTGTGTTAGTGCTAAGCTCTAATTTTAAGATTCAGCAGAATTGGAGGGTGCTGCAAGTAGTTGTAAAATGATACACTGTCAGGAGATGACTATATAATTTCTCCTCATCCGAAAAGCACCATTTGTTTAAAAAACAACCCTGACCTATATCTGTGTTAGTTATCTTTTGATACTGTAAACATGGAAAGCGCAATTATGTGAATACTGGCACAATGTTGCCTATAATCACTGTAATGAGCTTCTACATATATCCACCCTAATTAATATTAGGTAAATGCTTTTGAACTGTCTAAATACAGAATCTATTTACAGTCTAACGTGTTTAATCTTTCACCTTTGGAATCCCAGATTCACTTATCTCAAAGTCCAGTAAGTTTAAATTGCCTAACTTGAGTATTGAGTATGTTATCAGATCAATCCTTCCGTATGTTTTATATAGTGTTGTTATTGTCTGTATAGTGATACAGTCAAAGTCTAACATTATTAATTAAGCCATTTCCCTTTAAAAGTTAATTTTGTGATTAACTGATCAACAAGATTGGTGCAGTAAGAATGGTTATAATTTGTGGCACTGAAGGAGTGTAGTTTTATTAGTTTAGCAGAGACTATGTTAGGTGTCAGTCAGCCTTGGCTCACTCCTGCCTCAGAGTCAGAAGGTTGTGAGCTCAAATGCCATTTCAAGGAATTGAACACAAACTACTAAAGAGATGCAGTACTGTGAAGTGTTGTCTTTTGGCTGAGATGGTAATCCGAGGCCCAGTCTGCCCTCTTGGTTGAACGTAAAAGATCCCAAAAACACTATTCAAAGAAGAGCAGTGTGTTCTCTTTAGTGTCCTGTCACTCAGCCAACATCACTAAAGAATAGATTATCTAGTCATTTTCAGGTTGGTTTGTGGAGCCTTGCTGTGTGTAAATTGAATGTTGCCTTTCCTGGATTACAACGGTGACTACACTGCAAAAGTACCTAATTGGCTGTAAAGCAAATTGTAATTTTCATGAAAGGTGCTGTATAAATGTAAGTTCTTTTTTCTATTCATGTTATCTATTCTTAAAATAGTATGGAGAGGAACCTGAGATGAACATATTAAAGGTTGTACTGTAACATGGTTAATTGTAATTTCTCTGTCATGGTTACAAATTCCTAAAGAATTGGCTGTTCATACCAACATCTCACCCTCTTTATTTTTTTGCCCTCAAGGCTACAGATCAACACAATTCTGCAACCTGGCAACCTTTGACCATCCCATTACCAATGTTCACGCTGGAATCTAATAAAGAGGATCAGGGGACCCAAACTGTTGGTCTCTTTTACCCATCCTGCATGGTGCTGGAGAAGAAGGAAATGGAGATCAGTTGTCAACAAGCGAAACAGCAGAAGATAATTGATCGGCGTCCCCTTCTAACAGCCATCAGCCCTGGAAAGGGTGCGTAAAGTTGCTTAAATGCTTGAAATCCAGACTTGTCTAGGTGTGGCCATTCCGTTTGAACAGGCCCTACTGGACATGATATGTTTCTGTCATGTCCAGTAGAAATCATTCAGTCACCACAGGTATGGCTACAGCAACACCACTTTAGCTATTTTGCACTCATTTTAGCAGAAAAGGCCTTGCTTACACTGACACAGCACAGGTAAATGCACTTCATGTGTGTTTATTTACTGATCAAACACCTACCACCTTTCAGTAACCAAGACTGTAAAGAACTCACAATGATCAAAAACATTCGCACATCCTGCTTTTCATCTTATTATTTTCCATAATGCAGAAAAAGTTAAAGTTCACATGCATACAGAATAACCAACAATGTGTCTATTACTTAGTTTTTATTTTTATTCAGAAATTCATCTAACCACATCTCGCTTCCCAATTATCCACATATTTATAGTGGCGAATATATTCGACAACACTGCTCTACTTACAGTTTCTGCTCCACTAATGAGAAATCACTGTTGAGAACCAGGTCTGTGAAATTCTAACAAGCAAACTAAGTGGCATTACTGTACAGCAAACAACTGGGCAAACACAGTGTTAATTGTAATTTCTGAGTAACTAGGGCTGGATGGCCTCCACTAAATCCAGAATTTCGGTGAGGTAATATTTGGAACAGGGTGGCTATATTGCAATTGCAATACTAATTTCACCCTGGTGAATGGGTCCTGGACTGGGTCACTTTGGTAGATTTAGGTACTACTGTGAATTCCTGGTCTGAATCACATTCGGATGAGGGGCTACTGGTAAGTGGGTCATAGTCTGAAACAGATCAGTAGAATAAGGTGCTATTTTGTATGAGTTTTTGTTTAGAGCACTTGGTAAGATGAAGGCTTGCTGTGAATGGGCTCTGATCCAGATCACTTTGGTGGGGTGAATTCTATTGGAAAATGGAACCTAATTGGATCAGTTTGGTAGGTGAAATATTAATGGTGACCAGAATCTGGCCTGGATCACTTGGTAGGTGAGCTATTAATGGTGAACAGGTCCTGGCCTAGTTCACTTTTTTAAAGTGAGGTACTACTGGTGCATGGTTGCTGGTCTGGATCATTTTGGTCGAGTGAGCTGCTACCATGGATGGAACCTGGTCTAGTTAACTTTGGTAGGGTGAGGTAGGATAATGAATGGGTCGTGGTCTAGATCACTTTGGTAAGGTGAGGTATGATACGAATGGAACTGACCTGGATTGCCTTGGTAAGGTTAGGTGCTTGTGGTCAGTGGACATTGGACTGGGTTGGGTGAGATTGTACTGGTGAAAGAGTTCTGGTCTAGATCACTCAGGTAGGGTGAGATGGTGCTAATAAATGAGTCTTCTCCATATCTACTTTTGGATTAATTTGATAATAAGCAATGGGCATATGTTGAGGATCCAGCATTAGTACCTGTCCACTCCTTTTCTCTAGTCCAGTTAACCTTTGAATATCTACCACCAGAGGTTGAGGTAACTTACATATTTCCTTCATAAGGCAAAAAATGTGCTCATGGCAAACACTGCTGCCTGCGAGGTCTTTATTTTCTGTGCAGCAAATGTGATGAATAATAAGGAGGGAGCTCAGACCCCTTTTACATGGAACATAAGAACGAGTGTAGACCATTCAGTCCGTCGAGTTCTGCAATATAGTTAGATCATGACAGATCTGTATCTTAACTGTATTTGCCTTCGTTTCCTATCCCTCAATATGCATGTCAATGTTGACTGATCATTGCCGTACTTGAGGTGACTGCAAAAGTGAAGACCATTGACACCACATTTCATTTCTCGTTTTAAAAATTTAAAGGAGTTAGACATGGTTTTTTTCTGTCTGACATTTCCTAGGTAACGATACAACTAACATCCCTGACTCCCCACTGACCCACCCCGGTCTCCCCTCTGAATCCCTCACAACCCTCTGACTCCCTCCCCAACCCTCTGACTCCGCACAAATCATCTGACTCCCCACAAATCCTCTGACTCCCCCCCCAACCCTCCGACTCCCCGCCGACCCTCCGACTCCCCGCCGACCCTCCGACTCCCCGCCGACCCTCCGACTCCCCGCCGACCCTCTGATTCCCCCCAACCCTCTGACTCCCAACCAACCCTCTGACTCCCCACCGACCCTCTGACTCCCCATCGACCCTCTGATTCCCCCCCAACCTTCTGACTCCCCGCCGGCCCTCTGATTCCCCCAACCCTCTGATTCACCCCCAACCTTCTGATTCCCCCCCAACCCTCCAACTCCCTGCCGATCCTCTGATTTACCCCCAACCCTCTGATTCCCTGCCGACCCTCTGACTCTCCCCCAACCCTCTGACTCGCCGCCGACCCTCTGATTCCCCCCGGCCCTCCGACTCCCTCACCCCTGGCTCTCCAGCTCACCACCTGGCCCTCCAATTTCACCGTCCCCAACTATTCGACTCCCCTGACCCTCCCTCTGACTCCTAACTCTTCCTCCAACTCCACCCCCGCCCCTCTGACTCCAATCCACCCCTCTGACTCCAATCCGCCCCTCTGACTCCAATCCACCCCTCTGACTCCAATCCGCCCCTCTGACTCCAATCCACCCCTCTGACTCCAATCCACCCCTCTGACTCCAATCTACCCCTCTGACTCCAATCCACCCCTCTGACTCACCACTGCCCCTATGACTCACCACTGCCCCTCTGACTCCCCTTCAGCCCCCAACATTGCGCTCGACCCTCCAAGCCTCCCCTGACCCTCTGACAACCTGTGACCCTCTGACAGCCCCCCCACCCTGCCCCTCCAGCTAGCCCCCACCCCTCCGACTACTCCCTGCCCCTCCGACTTCCCTTCCTCCCCACGACTCCCCCTTCTGACCCTCTGACAACGCCGGCCCTCCGATCCCACAACTCACCGACCTCCCCAACCCTCCAACTCTAACCCCCCCACTGATGTCTGACTCCCGCCTCGACCCTCTGACTCCCTCTGACCCTCCTACTCCAACCTTCGACCCCCCCCCCCCCCCACAACTGTCCGACTACTCTCCAACCCCCTGGCCCTCCCATTCCCCTCCATCCCTGATCCTCTGATTCTCCCACCCAATCCTCCAACTGCCATCAACTCCCCCAACCGACCCTCCAACTACTCCCGACCCTCCAACTGCTGTCCTGACCCAACCGCACCACCCTACCCATCTGCCAACTACCACCTTACTGACCTCACCCTGATGCCACTCTACCCACTTATCTCACTCACACCCATTACCACAGTAAAAAGTTATTTAAATGTAAAATCACAGAATGTTTACAGCGCAGTAAGAGGCCATTTGGCCCATTGTGCCTGGGCCAGCCAATAAAACAAGCCACCAAGCCTAATCCCACTTTCCAGTATTTGGTCCGTAGCCCTGCAGGTAATGGCAATTGAGGTGCATATCCAGTCACCTTTTAAATGAGGTTTTCTTCCTCTACCACCCTTTCTAGGCAGTGAGCTCAGACCCCTACCATTCTTTGGTGAACAAGTTTTCCCTCATCTCCCCTCTAATCCTTCTACCAATCACTTTAAATCTATGATCCCTTAGTCCCTGACCTCTCTGCTAAGGTAAATAAGCCCTCCCCATCTACTCTATCCAGGCCCCTCATAATTTTGTACAACTCAATCAAATGTCCCCTCAGCCTCCTCTGTTCCAAGTACAACCCCAGCCTATCAAATCATTCATCATAGCTGTAATTTTTCAGTCCTGGCAACATCCTTGTAAATCTCCTCTGTTACCCTTTGTAGTGCAATTATATCCTTTCTGTAATGAGGTGACCAGGTCTGCACACAGTACTCAAGTTGTGGCCTAACTAATGTTTTATATAGTTCCAACATAACTTGCCTACTCTTACCTTCTATGCTGCGGCTAATTAAGGAAAGGATTCCATATGCCTCCTTAACCATCTTATCAGCCTGTCTTGCTGCCTTCAAGGATCTGTGGACATTTACTCCAAGGTCTCTCACTTCCTCCACAACTCTCATTTATTGTGTATTTATGACACAACCTCCTTGGAAGATTCGTCCCATTGTTTCTAGGACTTTTTTTAGTAAAACAGTCTTCCAGGGAATTGGTTTGTTGGTAACTGTTTTCAACCTGTGTAGTAGCTGTTACTTTTCAAATAATTTTGTTTCAGGCAACAAGTAGATATTGGAGGGGATAATTTAGCTTGCCTACATTCAGCTTCTAAGGAAGGTTGCAGTCCAAGGGATCCTCCTTGGTTGTGTCTTCCGAACACGAATGGTCTTCATGAAGAGAGGACAGCCATGCCCGCGACCAGTCAATGAAGTATTTTTGTAGTGTTTGTTAAAATCTTACAGCCAGTTGGTGTAGGAGAAGACCAGAAGCCAATCCTTATTTAGTTTTAGATTTTTTTCACGAACTGAGATATTAGAAATAATCCACCACCAGTGTCAATAAGTGTCTCTTTATCAATGAAATAAACAACTTATCAAGGGGCACTTTTGCAATATTGGAACAAAACAAATACGACAAAGGAAACATATCAAATTAAAATAACATTCCTGGGGTGCATGGGCATCATTCGCATAAGACCTCAAGCATACCAGCGGGCACTGCATCCAAGAATATTGAAGGAAATGAGCGTGAAAATTGCAGAGGCACTGGCAATAACCTTTCAACGTTCCCTGGATTCAGGGGAGGTGCCAGAGGAGTGGAGAATTGCAAACGTTACACCCTTGTTCAAAAAACAGTTGTAAAGATCTTCCCTGCAATTACAGCCCAGTCAGTTTAACTTTGGTGGTGGGGAAACTTCTAGGAACAGTTATTCAGGATAGAATTAATAGTCACGTAGAAAAATGTGGATTGACTCGGAAGAGTCAGCATGGATTTGTTAAAGGAAAATCGTGTGTAATTAACTTGCAGGAGTTTTTTGAAGTGGTAACAGAGATGGTTGATGAGGGCAAGGTTATTGGCGTGGTGTATTTGGACTTCCAAAAGGCGTCCAATATAGTGCCACACAACAGACTTGTGAGAAAGTTATAAGTCATGTAATAAAAGGGACAGTTACAATGTGGATACAAAATTGGTTGAGGGATAAGAAACAGAGTAATGGTTAATGGGTATTTTTCAGGCTGGAGGAACGTTTGTAGTGGAATTCCCCAGGGGTTGATATTGGGACCCTTGCTTTTCCTGACATATGTAAATAATCTAGATCTTGGTGTGCAGGGGACAATTTCAAAGTTTGCGGACGACACAAAAATTGGGAGAATTATAAACTGTGAGGAGGACGTTGTGGAACTTCAAAAGGACATTGACACATTGGTGATGTGGGCAGATAGGTGGCAGATGAATTTCAATGTGGAGAAGTGTGAGGTGATAGACTTTGATACAAAGAACATGGAGAGACAGTATAAAATAAAGAGTACTATTCCTAAACGGGAGTAAAGAGACCTGGGTGTATATGTACATAAGTCATTAAAGGTGGCAGGACAGGTAGAGAGAGCTGTTTCTAAAGCATACAGTATTCTAGGCTTCATTAATAGGGGCATAGGGAGTATAAGAGCAGGTAGGTATGATGACCTTTTTTAAGACATTGGTTAGATCTCAGCTGGAGTATTATGTACAGTTCTAGGTGCCACATTATAGGAAAGATGTGAATGCATTGGAGAGATTGCAGAAGAGGTTTATGAAAATGGTTCCAGGGATGAAGCACTTCAGTTATGAGGAAAGATGGGAGAAGTTGGGACTGTTTTCCTTGGAGAGGAGAAGGCTAAGAGGAGACTTGATACAAGTTTTCAAAATCGTGAGGGGCCTCGACAGAGTAGATAGGGAGAAACTGACCCCACTCGTAAACGGATCGAGAACCAGAGGACACAGTTTTGAAGTGTTTTGCCAAAGAAGCAATTGTATGATGTGTTTAAAACTTTTTCACACAGCGAGTAGTTAGGATTTGGAATGCACTGCGTGGAAGTGTGGTGGAGGCAGGTTCAATTCAGGCATTCAAGAGAGCATTGGATGATTATTTAAATAGAAGCAATATGCAGGGTTACGGGGAAAAGGCAGGAGATTGGCACTAAGTTAAAATGCTCAGAGAGCCGGTGCAGACATGATGGGCCAAACGACCACCTGCATCTGTGATTCTGACAGAGAGTCTATGTATGTGTTTTCAGTCCATCCTGGAGCTTTTCTTGGAGCTGGTGTGCTTGGTCACCACCTTTGTCACTTCCAATACGACATGCTTGGCCTGTTCCCCAGGCAGCAGCAGGCGCACGACAGTCTGGATTGCCCAGGAGCTGATGGTGCTGCGCTTGTTGTAATGGGCCAGGTGGGAAGCCTCACCCGCGATGCGCTCAAAAATATCGTTCACAAACGAGTTCATGATGTTCGTGGCCTTGGAGGAGATGCTGGTGTCAGGGTGAACCTGCTTCATCACTTTGTAAATATAGATGGAGTAACTCTCCTTCCTCGACCTTCGCTGCTTCTTCCCACCCTTTGCTGCCGGTTTCTTTAAGGCTTTCTTGGCTTCCTTCTTGGGAGCTGGTTTCTTCTCATCAACCATCTTCAATTTCAGACACACAAATAATATCCAATGTTATCCTCAGGTTGCCAGGTTGTGATTTGTGGGGTACAACATGGATCAGTGCTCGACTTCCAGCTGTTCACATTCTATGTCAATGATTTTGATGTGGGACCAAATGTAATATTTCCAAGTTTGCTGATGACAAATCTAAGTGGGAATGTGAGTTGTGAGGAGGATGCAAAGAGGCCTCAAGGGGATTTAGACAGGCTAAGTGAGTGGGCAAGAACATGGCAAATGGAATATAATATGGAAAAGTGTGAAGTTATCTACTTTGATAGGAAAATAGAAAAGCAAATTATTTCTCAAAGGTGAGAGATTGGGAAGTGTTGATGTCCAAAGGAACCTGGGTGTCCTTGTTCATAAGTCACTGAAAGCTAACATACTGGTACAGCGAGCAATTAGAAAGGCAAACAGTGTGTTGGCCCTATATTGCAAGAGAATTTGTGTACAGGAGTATAGAGCATTGATGAACTATACTGTGTATAGTTTTGTCTCCTCAAGAAGGGATATGCTTGCCATAGAGGGAGTGTAATGAAGGTTCACCAGACTGATTCCTGGGATGTAGGGATTGCCAAATGAGGAGAGACTCAGAGACTGGGCCTATATTCTCTGGAGTTTAGAAGAGTGAGAGGTGATGTCATTGAAACAAACAAAATTCTTACAGGGATTGACAGGGTAGATCCAGAAAGGGTGTCTCCCTAGCTGGGGTGGCCTAGAACCTGGGCACACAGTTTCAGAATAAGAGGGAGGCTATTTAGGACTGAGATGAGGAGTAATTTCTTCACTCAGAGGGTGAATTCTCAATCCCAAAGGGCTGTGGAGGCCTCGTTATTGAGTATATTCAAGACACAGATCAATAGATTTCTAGGTATTATAGATATCAAGGGATTTGGCAATAGTGCAGGAAAATGGTGTTGAGGTAGAAGATCAACCATGATCCAGTTGAGTGGCGGAGCAGGCTCGAAGGGCCACATGGCCTACTCCGGCTCCAATTTCCTGTGTTCCTATGATCATGGGTTCTAAGCAGTTTACTGTATGACTGCCGATGATGGAGTGAAGGGAGGCAGGGATACATCATAAGGCCCAAGTCAGAGGAATGGAGAGTTCAGGGGAAGAGTTGTAGACTTAGAGGAGGTAACAGAGATAGGAAACCATGAAAAACAAGATCAATGGAGGGTTTTTGGCAGCCTTTGTTTTACTTGTCGGTGAGGTGGCGGGAGCTCTAGGTTGTGCTGATGTGTGTGTGTGTGTGGGTATGTCTTGTTGGGTCAGATTAGGCTGGTGATGGGCTGGAAGTAGCAGCAGATGCAGAAGCCTCGGTATCGTTTTTATCCTGGTTATGACATGGGTCTTGGCAAATAGCTGGAGGAGCCAGAGATTGCCCGATTCAGCATCTGTGGGCACTTTGGAGCCCACTTTCCCTCCTTTTCACAGCCCTTTTGGTGAGGGTTATGGGGAAGCTGATGGTGAACGATATTTTCAAGCACATGCTCGCCCACCTCTGTGAGCAGCAGTTTTGTTTCAGGTCAAGCCAGCTATAGGTTGTTTCTTTCCACTTTCGGAAAATCACTTATATGTGGAGTTGGTTTTTTATTCTTAAAGTGTTGAAGTACTGCACTAGAGAGGTCATTTTTTTAAAAAAAGGAATACCTGTATTCATTTATAGCACCTTTCACAACCTCAGGATGTTCCAACTCATTTTACAATGTAGTCAATGTTGTAATGTAGGAAAAATGGCAGCATTCCCTAGGTACTGTGTTGGAGTGTCTGTCTAGATTTTGTGCCGAAGTCCCTGAACTGGGGCTTAAAACCACAACCTTTTGACCCAGGAGTGAGAGTGCTCCCACTGAGCCACATCTGAGATTAAACTGGTAAAAGACAGCTAAGATGTAAAGAGAAAAAGTGTACAATGAGACCAAGGGTTTAATTGTGAAAACTGGCTTGTGCCAGCACTAAAATTCACTTTAATTTCCTGGATTTTCATAAAAAACTTATTTTGGATTATAAAGTGCAAGTATTGGAAGAACTGTTTTGTCAAATAACGCATGCTCCCTTTCTCTATAATTAACATGCAGGGTTTGGGCCCAGCTCCCAAACATAAGCCAAAATGAGTCAAAAGTTAGGAATGCAGAACCACCTTACAGGAGCCTCATGGAACCACAATCATTACTAAGATGTAGGTGTCGTCAGCTAATCACAGTGTGTGTTTATCTGTCTTACAAAGAAGGTGGTTCCTTCAAAGAGCCAAAAGCTGACTCTTCACTTGCAGAGTTGCAGTTGTTTTTTTTTAATACTCTTTGCACAAGACTTCACATTTCAGTGATTTGTCCACCATGGAGTGTTGGGCACCGATTTATACTGGCAATTTTCTCCAATGTTGAGTTAGCATTCTTCTTCATACATTCACAGAGAAATACCAAAACAAAGGCAGGCTGCTTTCCTGCCACAGAGCCTCTTGTGACTTAGTTGGTAGCCTTCATGCTGCTGTGTCAGAAAGTCGTGGGTTCAAGTCTCACTCAGAGACTTGAGCACATAATTCAGGCTGACACTCCAGTACAATACAGAAGAGGTGCTGCACTGTTGGATGAGATGACAAACCAATGTCCCATCTGCACTCTCAGGGTGTTAAAGAACATGGCACAGTTTCATACATACAAACATACGAATTAGGAGCAGAAGTAAGCTATTCAGCCGCTTGAGCCTGCTCCACTATTTAATAAGATCATGGCTGATCTGTTTATGTGTCAAATTCCACATTCCCATCTACCCCCAATAACCTTTGAATCTATCTATCTCCGCCTTAAAATATTCAATGACCCCTGCCTCCATCAAAGAAGAGCAAGTAGTTCTTCCTGAACTCCTGGTAATAATTATCCCTCAACCAAAAGCACTAAATCAGGTTATCTGGTCGTTATCTCAGTGTTCAAATTGGCTTCCACATTTCCTACATCACAATAGTGATGACGCTTCAAAAGTACTCCATTGGCTGTAAAACAGTTTGGGACTTTCTGAAGTCATGAAAACATTATATAAATGAGGGTTTTTCTTCCTTAAGTTACAAGTCTGCCAAAAATGATGGATTCACAGCCCAAAATCAGGACATTTGCAATCATCTTGTGTTGCACAGTCAAGGTCAGCTGTAGCAACTCTGATTTACCGATTACCTTGCTGCCAATCCTGCTGTATTTATTTTGCACATTCTGTATCAGCAGCCATGGGTCATGTGCTGAGTTCATTCTTTCCCAATTGGTACTAAAGACAGGTCTGCAAATTTTGCCATCCGGCTGGAACCTTCCCTGATATTAGGGGAGAGCGTGTGTGGGCCAACAATGCTAAAACTGTTCTGGTGCATGGAGAGGACATACCAGCCTGCTGTCAGACCCAAAATGGCAGATGTTGCCTACATGCCACCAGAGGGCAGAGGCACCAAACAAAAACACCACTCAACTGGTGTCTGGTACCTCTGACAGCCCTGGTGTCAGTGGGGCTCATTTTAACTTGGAGTGATAGTCTAAAATGGTTATCAATTCAGCCACCCATGAGACATCACTCCCATTTTTCATTTCCATTGAAGTCACCATAAATAAAATCAGGAGAGAAGTTTAACAGGTTGATTTCAGTCATTTTACAATATCGCCCAAAGTCATAATTACTTTTGTTCTATTACAGAATTATCTCCTACAGCAGGTTTGCCAATAGTGTCTTCGAAAGGATAGAAAATCTGGAAATCTGAACCTCTGCCCCTCAAATGGTTGTGGATGTTGGGGGTCAATTGAAACTTTCAAGACTAAGATCAGTGGATTTTTTTGGATAAGGGTATTGAGGGATACGGAGCTATATAGGTAAATGAGTTGAACTACAGATCAGCCATGATTTGACAGAAATGTTGAGCAGGCTGAAGGGGCTGAAAGGCCTCTTCCAGTTCCTATGTAAAGTAAGTAGAGCATCAGATATGAGCGATGATGGATGTGCTTAATCTCAGCTCATAAAATGTCGAGCATGATTGGTTACAAAGTCATATATGATACTGCAGACTAACTCAGAGAGGTTGGTGTGTGAGCATTAGAGTGGGGACCCACATAATCACTTGCAATGACCAGACACTTTCAGAATCAGATGGAACCTGAAATTGTCTGAAACCTAACCCCTGAAGAGCAGTGCATTGCTTCAATTTGCTAAGCAACAATTACATCTCTTTGTCTTCATTTAGCAATGTATTTCCATAAGGACTCGGATTTTATCCAATGTCTAGTTATCCTGGATTGAATTGCATTGTATAAGCTTTTGATTTTTTTTGTACTATGAAGTTTATATCCTTTAAAAATAGCAAAGCCACTCCCAGTAGTTATTTCAGCCAGTTCCAAAGAATGCAGATCTAACTCAAATTGCTCTATCTCTACCCTGCCCCTCAGTACCTGCCGGTGCTTGTGGGATACAGGCCAGTGCACGAGCTGACTCAGAGAAAGGTGGGGCTCTTTGTTAGTCACTGCCTTTGGCTTCAAACCCTTCCTGCAGCCATCCACACAGTACATTGAGTTCTTGTGCTCTCAACAGGCATTTACACTTCGCCATGAATTTCTCAGTACGATTTGCTTTGCAGTGTTGTATCAAAATAGCCCGTTGGTCACCCACCTTCTAACTCTGCCTGTGGCAAAACGTGTTTTTTAAAAAAAAAATCTTTTTTTTCAGCTCTGTTGTATCTGCAAATATTCAAGGTTATCCATGTTGAACATTAACCAAATGGATGCTGTGTATTTCATTACAAGGGATTTATCTCTGCATTTTTTACTTTATTTTTCTGAAATATATTAGAATGGTTATTTGACTAAAGATTTAATATCTTTCTTTTGTATTCCTTATAGTTCAGAAGTGGCAAAGAAAGCTGGTACTGCACAGAACTCAGTATAATTGCTTGTACATTCCTCTGTCTTTTTATATTTGGGAACATAATTAGCCACAGGCAAAGGTTCTTATTTGTTTTAGAGATCAGCCCTTTCTGTGTTTAACCTTGTGAGTGCTGCTTTTGTTTGTAACCGTACCTATTAGTCCTTCCATTCACTAAATTTGCCTCTCAACATTTTGTGCTTGACAAATTCTGTTCCCTGAAAACAGAAAAATGAAGGTTTGGTATGATAGCGATTCGAATGTTCACTTGTTAAAGTTGTGTGAAGAGTTGTATATTTATGGTGTTTGGTGGCAACACTGCACAACTGCATTTTTAAAATTCATTTATGAGATGTGGGCGTCGCTGGCTAGGCCAGCATTTATTGCCTATCCTTAATTGCCCTTAAGAAGTGAGCTGCCTTCTTGAACTGCTGCAGTCCCTGAGGTGTAGCGTAGAGAGCAGGATTTTGACTCAACGACAGTGAAGGAATGACAATATATTTCCAAGTCAGGATGGTGGGTGGTTTGGAGGGAAGCTTCCAGGTGGTGGTCTGCTGCCCTTGTTTTTCTAGATGGTAGCAGTTGTGGGTTTGGAAGGTGCTACCTAAGGAGCCTTGGTGAGTTTCTGCAGTGCATCTTGTAGATGGCACACACTGTTGATACTGTGCTTTGGTGGTGGAGGGGAGTGAATGTTTATGGAAGGGGTACCAATCAAGTGGGCTGCTTTGTCCTGGATAGTGTCAAGTTTCTTGAATGTTGTTGGAGCTACACTCATCCAGGCAAGTGGAGAGTATTCCATCACACTCCTGACTTGTGCCTTGTAGATGGTGGACAAGCTTTGGGGAGTCAGGAGGTGAGTTACTTGCCGCAGGATTCCTAGCCTCTGATCTGCTGTTGCAGCCACAGTATTGATATGGCTAGTCCAGTTTAGTTCCTGGTCAATGGTAACCCCCAGGCTGTTGATAGTGAGGGATTCAGTGATGGTAATGCCGTTGCATTTAGAGGGGTGATGGTTAGATTCTCTCTTGTTGGAGATGGTAATTTCCTTGCACTTGTGTGGCGTAAATGTTACTTGCCACTTGTCAGCCCAAGTCTGGATATTTTCCCGATCTTGCTGCAATTGGACATGGACTGTTTCAGTATCTGAGGAGTCGCGAATGGTGTTGAACATTGTCCAATCATCAGCAAACATCCCCACTTCTGACCTTATGATGAAAGGAAGGTCATTGATGAAGCAGCTGAAGATGGTTGAGCCTAGGATACTATGCTGAGCAACTGCTGCAATGATGTCCTGGAACTGAGATGATTGACCTCCAACAACCACAACCATCTTCCTTTGTGCTAAGTATGACTCCAACTAGCAGGGAGTTTTCCCCCTGATTCTTATTGACTCCAGTTTTGCTAGGGCTCCTTGATGCTACACCCAGTCAAATGCTGCCATGATTTGAGGGCAATCACTCCCACCTCACCTCTGGAGTTTAGCTCTTTTGTCCATGTTTGAACCAAGGCTGTAATGAGGTCAGGAGCTGAGTGACCCTGGCAGAACCCAAACTGAGCGTCAGTGAGCAGGTTATTGCTAAGCAAGTGCTGCTTGATAGCACTGTTGATGATCCCTTCCATGACTTTATTGATGATCAAGAGATAAAGGATAGACAGGTAACTGGCCAGGTTGGATTAGTCCTGCTTTTTAGGTACAGGACATATCTGGGCAACTTTCCACATTGCCGGGGAGATGCCAGTGTTGTAACTGTACTGGAACAACTTGGTTAGGGATGTGGCAAGTTCTGCAGCTGGTCTTCTGTACGATTGTCAGATTGTTGTCAGGGCCCATAGCCTCTGCTGCATCCAATGCCTTCAGCTGTTTCTTGATAACATGTGGGGTGAATTGAATTGACTGAAGACTAGCACCAGTGATGCTCAAGACCTCTGGGGGAGGCTGAGATAGATCTTCCACTTGGCTCTTCTGGCTGAAGATTGCTGCAAATGTTTCAGTCCTTCCTTTTGCAATGATATGGTGGGCTCCTCCATCATTGAGGATGGGGATATTTGGGGAGCTTCCTCCTCCAGTGAGCTGTTTAATTTTCCACTAGCATTCATGACTGGGTGTGGCAGGGCTGCAGAGCTTAGCTCCGTTTGTCACTTGCTGCTTATGCTGTTTGGCACGCAATTGGCACTGTGTTGTAGCTTCACCAGGTTGACATCTCATTTTTAGGTATGCCTGGTTCTGTGCTCCTGGCACGCCCTCCTGCACTCTTCATTGAATCAGGGTTGATCCCCTGGCTTGATGGTAATGGTAGATTGTGGGATATGCCGGACCATGAAATTACAGATTGTGTTGAGTACAGTTCTGCTGCTGCTGATGGCCTACAGTGCCTTTTGGATGCCCAGTCTTGAGTTGCTAGATCTGTTTGAAATCTATCCCAATTAGCACGGTGGTAGTGCTACACATTCCGATGGAGGGCACCCTCAATGTGAAGATGGGATTTTGTCTCCAAGAGGACTTTGCGGTGGTCACTCCTACCGATGCTGTCATGCATCTGCCGCAGGCAGGTTGGTGATGATGAGGTCAAGTATGTTTTTCCCTCTTGTTGGTTCCCTCACCATCTGTCTAACAGCTACGTCCTTTAGGACTTGGCCAGCCTGGTCTGTGATGATGCTACTGAGCCACTCTTGGTGATGGACATTGAAGTCCCTCACCCAGAGTACATTCTGCGCCCTTGCCACCCTCAGTGCTTCCCCCATGTGGTGTTCAACATTAAGGAGTACTGATTCATCAGCTGAGGATGGCGGTACGTGGTAATCAGCAGGAGGTTTCTTTGCCAATGTTTGACCTGATGCCATGAGATTTCATGGGGCCTAGAGTCAATGTTGAGGACTACAAGGCAACTCCCTTCTGACTGTATACCACAGTGCTGCCACCTCTCCTGAGTCTGTCCTGCCAGTAGGACAGAGCATACCCAGGGATGGTGATAGTGGTGCTGAGACCTGATCTGTAAGGTATATTCCATGAGGGTGACTATGTTAGACTGTTGCTTGACTAGTCTGTAGGACAGCTCTCCCAATTTTGGCACAAGTCCCAGATGTTAGCAAGTAGGGCTTTGCAGGATCGAAAGGGCTGGGTTTGCCATTGTTGTTTCCAGTGCCTAGGATGATGTCAGGTGGTCCATCTGGTTTCATTTCTTTTTATTGACACTTTACCGTTTGATACATCTGAGTGGTTTGCTAGGCCAATTCAGAGGGCATTTAAGAGTCAACCACATTGCTGCGGATGTGGAGTCACATGCAGGCCAGACCAGATAAAGACAGCAGATTTCCTTCCCTAAAGGAGCATTAGTGAACCAGATGGGCTTTTACAACAATTGACAATAATTTCATTTTCACCATTAGACTTTTAATTCCAGATCTTCTTACTGAATTCAAATTCCACCATCTGCCATGGTGGGATTCGAACCCGGGTCCCCCAGAGCATTACCCTGGGTCTCTCAATTACTAGTCCAGTGACAATACAAAGTACTGTATTCAATTTTGGACACTTCACTTCATGAAGGATATATTGACCTTGGAGGGGGTGCAGTGCAGATTCACCAGCATGATACTGTAGCTAAAAGAGTTAAATTATGAGGAGAGGGTGGATACATTTGGCCTGTATTCCTTTGAATATAGAAGATTAAGGGGTGATCTAATTGAGGTGTTTAAGATGTTTAAAGGATTTGATAAGGTAAATTGAGAGAAACCTTTTCCTCTGGTGGAGTGTCCGGAACTGAGGACATAATTTTAAAATTAGAGTAAGGCCACTCAGTCGGGGTGATGTCAGGAAGCACTTCATATAAAAGGCAGCGGAAATCTAGAACTCTGTCCTCCAAAAAGCTGTTGAGGCTAAGTCAATTAATAATATCAAACTTGGATTGATAGATTATTGTTAGATAAAGGTATTAAGGAGTATGGAACCCAGGCAGGTAACTGGAATTAAGATATTAAGATACAGATCAGTCATGATCTAATTGAATGGCCGATCAGACTCAAGTGGCTTGAATGGCTCCCTCCTGTTCTTTTGTTTCTGGGCCTGTGAAGCTGAAATGAGTCAAGTCAAACCTGTGTGAGTATGTTGTAAATGGTGAAAAGTTAAAACTGTCTTAAGATGTGGAGGACCAAGAGATTAAAGTGGAAAAATTAGTAAATAATCATGAATGGGTGAATTTGTTTCCCTGATTAGCATGAATACATCCTTAAATTTCATCCATTTCCTTAGAAGCATGTTAAACATGATTAGATATTTTACTAAGATGTTGGCTGTAGGATTAACTGGGGGATAGAAACCCTTATTGTGCATAAAGCTGATCTTACGAAATAGTTCAGCAAGCTCATCAAAAGATGCTGACTAATTGGCATTTGTGAAAAATTAACCTAATTATAAAATTATTTATAATTATAAATCATATAATTATATATTATAAAATAATGATAATATTTTATTATTTTGAAATAAAATTTCAGATCAAGATAGACAAATTGAATTTCATCCTGTCTGGCATGATTGGACATGAAATAAGTGTTCAGAGACTCTTTAAAGTAATTGCCTTTTTGCATTTGGTTTTGCTTTTTAAATTATTTTTCACATGATACAGTGAGTACAATTATAACAATATTCAAATTTGTAGTATTGAGTTTAAAAACAATTTTTTAAAGGAAACTATTTAAAGATTATCCGTCCTGCTGAGACAAGAATTATTGTCAGAAAAACGCGACGTACCCCTGAAATGGTAATATTGAAGGTAGTACTGATGGGTGCATTCTTGCACTCTTGTGGCCTTAATTTTTGCATGAATGGTGGGGTGATTTCGGGGTCAAGAATCCAGACGCACGAGTAGAGGCCTTCTGGTTGAACTTTCCAGAAGGTGTCCAATTAGAAATCCACATCCTGGATTGCCATCGAATTAGAGATGGCGAGTGGGATGTCAAGTCAGGATTGTGATTGAGCACGTGGGGTTTAAGGAGCCACTGAAAGTCTTCACATAGAGATTTGTGCTGTGGCAACTTGGAGGAGCTACTTCTGAAGAAAATAGAAGGGAGGCAGGGAAGGTCTGCAGCCCTGTTGAGTTGTGAGAGTCTGCTGCAGGAACCGCCAGCAATTTCCTTACCAAGACCACTATCATTAATATCAGCCTCAGTGACCTGCTGCTGTCATCATAAATCTCAGACTTGCTGCTTTCCCCTTTACGTTACTGATTGCATATCACTTGCAGGCCTCAATGACTTCCTACTATGTATTTGCCTTCCTTAAGCTGCTGTGTTACAGATGCTGCTGGTGACCTGTCCGCTGTTGGAAAATAGCCATTTCAGGTGTAAAGTTTCTCTCCATTGCCTTCATAAATACTTTAATTGTCTTCCCGCTGGTGCAGCACCTGAAGAAGACCAATCTCCCTGTCCCTCCAACCTGCTAAGAAAACAAACACAATTTGAAGAACCTTTCAGAACCTGCGCAATTGATGGAATCTTGCAACTTTGACCTAGGGATGTGGTCAATTTAATGGCTGGTGACTTCTTTGAATGAATTGAACCTTAAACTCATGTAATAGATTTCAGAAAAGACAAACAAAGGTGCTTTTGGTTGTAACTCACCCAGGTTTTTAGTTCCCCAATCATTTGCACTGGTTCAGCCAATTTCGTCCTGATTTCTTTGATATAACAAGCAGAACCTCAATCCCCAAATTCCCACTTTGCTCTTTACTTTGCTTACTTTAAATTACTTAAGTAGAACAAAATTAAATTATCAAGAATTGACTGTAGTCCAGATTCTAACAGCCCACCCTGTTTAATGGTTTGTGAGTAGTTTTAATGAATGATTATTCACATTAACATGAATCGTCTGGAACAGTCATTATTTATTACTTCCCCTGATTAACCTGTCAAGACTTAGAGCCTGGGAGGGTGAAAATGGATGGCTCAACCTCTGAATCCCTGGGGTATGGCAAGAAGTAGAACATGGTGTGTATCTGCGATTTGGTGTGTGATGAAGTATTGTCTCAATCAGAGCTCTGCTACTTCCCACGCAAAGGAAAAATCAAGAGTTGCTCCAGGCCACCATCAAGGACCTGATAGAGCCCAGTGGTAGAACAGAATTGATAGAGGCCTGGACCTAGGCACCTTTCCCCCCATCTACTGTGTGAGCAATGGGGAAGAAAATAATTGATTCAAATAAACAATAGCTAATTTGTTAACAGGACAGTGTAATTATTTCCATTTTCGCTTGAAAAATGGAGGCCGAAATTAATAAACCGTGACTGCACTGAATACTGTCTTAGGGACGGCTTGTTAAATTTCTATCTACAAAAGAATATTACCTAGAAAATTGACTCTTTGTCAAAAACACCATTATACAATGGAAGAATGTCATAGTTTCAAATCACAATAAATTTTTCATTTATTCCCAGAACATATTTATCCTAATTTATATAAAATTTGTCTGTTCATGAGCACCTTTTGGCTGCACTCTGGACAAGAGCCCATTACTTCTATTTCTCTTTCTTCTTTTTTTCTACTTACTTTTCATCGACCCCTCTCTCCTGCTTTCTTTCATTTCTCCTTTTTTGTGGTCTACCCTACCAAATCCATACTTCAATCTTTCATCACCCCTCAACCATCCTACCCTCCTGCTGCCATCTCCCTACATATAGCCCTACAGCTTCCCTCTGTGCCTTTCTTGGCATCCTCTGAAGAGACCATCAAGCAACTTGTTGCTGCTTCCCTCACTGGACCAAATCTTGACAACTTCCTTCCCGTGCCATTCACCAGTCCCAATGCTAGTCCAGTGAACTCTGCTAGCAAATCGCTTATCACCTCCCATTTCTGCATCTTCCTTGAGAATATCCATCCATTTGTGAATAAGGCCTTGCCATCCATGAGCTTATCATGGGTGATTGTATCAACATCATGTTCTTGATAGAAACCTGGCCGATGGATAATGGCAACATAATTTATCCTGATTGGAGTTTCTATGCCAGGCTATACCTTCCACCGCTGGCCCCACTCAGACTTCTGTGGTGGCATTGTGGCCCTTATCACCAAATCACACCTTGCTCTGCACTGCTCTGGCACCTTCTCTTTTAAGCATCTCACCTTGTTCACTCTTCTTGCCTCATTTACATTCTTTGATCTCTGTCACCCACCAAATACCACACCAAGTTTCTCACTGATATATCTTCACTGCTTTCATCCTTCAGCCTCAACACCAAGTGACATCCATTCTTGGAGATTTCAGCCTCCATCTTATCTTCTTCTGAGTTCATTGCCTTCCTATCTATCCTTAATTTCACCTTTTGTGTAAACTCACCTACCCCTCGAACTTGCCATGTCACATGGCCTCACTACGCCCACTGTGCCAATTACTTCCTGGTATCACATATCACTCTTATCCATCCCCCTTTCTGTTCCTAACCCTACTTACTTTTCTGTTTGACCCAGGGAAAAAAACTCCCCCTCAAATCATGTAAAACTGCAACTTCAAATTCCCAACAGTCTAGCCTTTGGTCCTCTACTCTCCATGATATATGCAGCTACCAATCTACTAACTCACACCCTAACCTTCACTATTGATGTCCTGGTCCCCATTAAAACCATTACTCTCTCTCACCTTGGTTGTTTCCCAGGTACAATCCTCATCTCTGTTCTATTAGGTCTATGGGGGAAGGCTTGAATGTTTATGGTGAACAACTGATTTAGCCATGAATTGTCAGATCTGGTTGGACGACACAAAACATTATCAGGCCCTGCTCTCCATTGCCAAAACTGCTCACTATCCCAGTATCACCCTAAATGGAACAATAACTCGCATCTTCTCCACTACAAGCTGTCTTCCAAAATTCATTTATTCCCTCTACTTTCATTTCCAACAACTCCTTGGCATTGAAACATCTCATTATCAAAGTCATGAATTGCAACTTATAGTGACCTTAGTCAACTATTCCTCCTCACTCTTCTTGACCTGTCTGCAACCTTCAACATGGTTGACTGCATTCTCCTTCATCTCTCTATTGTTCAGTTGGATGGGACTGCCCTCACCTCATTCCATTCTTATCTATCTTGTGGTAGCCAGAGAATCACCTAAAATGGCTTTTCTTCCCATTCCTGCACCTCTGGAGTTCCACAAGGATCTAGCTTTGGCCCCCTCCTATTTCTCTTCTACATGCTGCCCTTGATGATACCATCAGAAAAAAATGTGTGCTTTGGCGAAATCCAGCTTCTCTTCACCACCACCTCCCTCTCCCTTTCAGTGCAATGTTCTCTATAAGCTGTGTGTGCATGCATGGGCCATACAGCTACCCACGAGGTACGATACAGGAATCTCACAAGTTCTCCCTTTTGCGTGTGGGCATCTGCGCAAAACAATTTGAAGGCAAATGAACAGGCCACACACAATGAAAAAATTTTCAAGGGGTCTTTGCTTCACTGTCTCTGATTTGTCACACTGCTTGTCCAACTCCAATGTTGGATGAACAGAAACTTCCTCCAATTAAATGTTACAAAGACCGACCCATTGGGCAGAATTTTCAGGTCGGTGGGCGGGCACCATTGGCAAGCCTGGGATCGGCCGGGAAACGGGCTGCCGCCCGCGATCGGCCCTCGACCACGATGTCACGATGCCAGACCAATTAAGGCCCACTCAGCGTGGAACACGCCTCCCCAATGGTCAGGAAGGGGCAGGTGCCTGCTGGCCCCCCGGATCCAATGGCAACCCGGCAGCTGGTTTAGAAAAGGCACAGGCAGCCCCTTGAAGGGGAAAAATGTCTCTTCTGCAGTTTCCACATTCAAGTTGTGGAGTTGGGTGGGGTTGGAG
This sequence comes from Carcharodon carcharias, assembly GCF_017639515.1. Classification (NCBI taxonomy): domain Eukaryota; kingdom Metazoa; phylum Chordata; class Chondrichthyes; order Lamniformes; family Lamnidae; genus Carcharodon; species Carcharodon carcharias. Next base: position 136,796,279 of record NC_054468.1, on the reverse strand, counting down.
ACACCAGGCAGGAGGGCAGGTATGGTGGGCACTCGGCCCCCCGCATTTCAGATGAGTGCCTCGCGGTCCTCCAGGAGGAGGTGGCTGCCAGGAGGGGACACCCTTGTTTCCAGAGATGGGAGGAGGAGGCCACCGCACCACACAAAGAGGGCATGGGAGTAGGTTGCAGCGCTGGTTAGCAGCCATGACGTGGTGCGGCACACATGGTTGCAGTGCCAGAGGAGGTTCAATGACCTGCTGCGCTCAGGAAGGGTGAGTACCATGTTGGCATGAAGTGTTAAGGTGTGGCCAACCCCCCATGGACCTAAGGGGTGCTAGAATCTGAGTGCCAACTGTCAATGACGCCGGAGCTGGCCAGGGTGTGAGCCCTGGCTGCTGGGACTGAGTGCCTTGCAGTTCGAGGGCTGCAACTAGGATGTGCCCTGCAAGGTGTTCCTCAGCTGGGGCTGGCTAGCCTGCAATGGCACTGCAGGTAGAGATTGGACTAATCAATGCTCCTTTGTCCTTTCAGGAGAAGATGAGCCATAACCCAGCCAAGAGGTCACGTACAGATGGAGGCCTGCTTAACCTGCTGCTGCTCACAGATTCGAGCAGGCCACTCTCGAGCTAGAGAGCTGGCTTGCTCCATGTGCAACTGGGAGTGGAGAGGTGGGATTGCCAGACGAAGGTGAGAGTGCAGTGCACAAAGGTAAGAGTTTCGGTTGGTGCAAATATTCTTGTGTAGCCTCTTCATTGATGGGAGCGTCAAACCTGGAGTCCCCATTGATCATTGAAAGACGATGGCACCATGTTGCAGATCTCCATTGTCTCAGCAGGGTGCCTGGCATGCACAGGGACAATGTGATGACTTTAACTAATGACATGTCCTTGTTTTCCCTTGGATTTGCCAGCACGGACTTGCTCTCTGGACCCCATAGGGCCACCCCTGATGCCGGAGGACCACTGGACTTCATTTGCACCTGCATCACATCCACTCTATGACCCAGGCATATGCGCAGATATCAGCATCTCAGTGGGAATTAGATCGGCGGCTAGAATGTTGGTGCACATTGGTGAGGACACTTCATACTCGCTTGAGGTGCACACTGAAGCATAGAGTGCCCAGGGCACCAGCAGTTGGAGGATTGCTGGGGACCAAGACGGTGGCAGATGATGAGCCTCTGGAGTCGTCCATTAGGCGGCAGATGCTGGATGTCCAGCAGGAGGATCTGGCAGAGATCCATGAGGGTATGCGTGTCATGGTCTCTGTTGTGGAGGAGTCCATGCGAAGCATGAGCACTGCATTGACCCTCATGACCAAGCATACTGCCTCCTCCATTGAGAGAGTGGTGACTCTCATAGAGAGGCAACTCCAGGGGCAGAATCAGGGGCCCCTGGGGTTGCGCTCGGACCTGCAAGCCCTCACACAGGCACTGCCCTCAGGTGGTCAGTACCAGTGTGAGAGATGGATAAGGCACCCAGTATCCCATCCATCAGTGGTGAGCAGAGAGGTCCAGAGTGACCTCATGTTGGTGCATGACCTGCTTATCGTCTCTGCAGGCACCAGTCACAGCGCTCTGGATGACAGCGGCAGCAGCTCCTCTGCCACTCTGCCATCTTGGGACTTGCTGCTGGCCCTGCGCCCCTTGTACCTGCGCCCTTCCTCCCACAGGTCCCTCCCCTGGAAGCTGCATTGGGACACCTGGCCTCCTCTCCCTTCTGCCCCTCTCTCCCTCCTCAGAGGAGGTGCCACCAGCAGAGACCACAATCCCCATTACCAGGGAACAGAAGGCTGCCTGATACCTGTAAGGGTTCACACGGTCTGAATCCTCTGGGAGGCTTGAAGACCACCAGTGAGCCCTGAAATGAAGCCTGGAAATGCTAAGAATGAAGCCCCGAACAGAGATGAAGCTGCCAAGTACCAATTAGCAACCAGCAGCAAACTATCTCCAAAAATCCTCACCACTCACACTGAAAATGCTGCTGACCCTTTTTATCCCGCCCTCGGATGAAATTTAGCAAATTGTCAGCTGACTGCCTGCCCGTTTTGCCCGTGCTTCAAGTGTGAAAACGCAGGGGCAATGTAAAATCTAGCTTAACTGCCCTTTTTAATGGCCTTAATTGGCCTCGTAATTGATGATGGGTGCGGCTCTGACTTGCGTGCGTGCCTACCGACCAAAATATCGCGCGAGTATGTGATGATGTCAGGACGCTCACCTGACGTCATCATGCGCTATTTTACACTCGAACAGATCAGGCGCCCGCCCACTCAGTGGAAAGTTCTGCCCATTGTCTTTGGTCCCCACCTCAAACCCCATTCCCTAACCATCGACTCCATCCCTCTGCCTGGCCACAGTCTGGGACTGAACCATCCAGTTTGCAAAATTGGAGTCCAATTTAATCCTGAGCTGAGCTTCACACCTCATATTCTGTTATTCAACAAAGCAACCTACTCTCACCTCCATGACATCACCCATCTTCTCCCCTGCTTCAGCTCATCTATTGCTGAAACCTTCAACCATGCTCTTTTTACCCCTAGGCTTGACTATTTCAATATTCTCCTGACCAGCATCCCACCTTCTATCCTCTGTAAAATTAGACTCTATAAAATTCTACTACCTGTATCCTAACTTGTACCAATTCTTCTTCACCCATCATCTCTGTGCACGCTAACCTGCATTTGCTCCTGGCTGTCATCTTGATTTTCAGATGTCTCCATGGCCTCATCCCACCCTGTAGTCTCTGTAACCTCCTTCAGCCTGACAACCTTTCTGAGAACTCTGCATTCCTCCAGATCTGGCCTCTTGCAGATCCCTGATTTGAGTTATTCCATCACTGGCAGACTTCTCTTCAGCTGCTATGGCCCTAAGCTCTGGAATTCCCTCCCTAAATCTCCCTGCATCTCTATCTATTTCCCCTCCTTTAATTTACTCCTTAAAACCTATTTCTTTGCCTTTGGTCACTTGTACTAATATCTCCTGGCCAGTGATGGTCAAATTTCTTGCATCACCTCTTTGCTTTTATATTCTAGTCTCATTCTCTAGTTACTTACTCCATAAGTTCAGTACTCTTTAGATGAACGTTCTCTGTGTGATTTCTCTTCTTACTTGCAGGTGCCTTGAATTTAATCCACAATTTGGATTAACTGTTTTAAAGGCAATATACTGCAGGTGCTGGAAGTCTGAAATAAAACAAAAAGTGCTGGAAATATTCAGCAGGTCTGGCAGCATGTGTGGAGAGAGAAACAAATGGTGGAATTTTCCGTGCTTGTTGGCATTGGACGTGCTCGGTGGCGTGAGCGGACAATATGGCAAGGAGGCCAAAATCAGTTTCACAACATTGTGAAACCAGTTTTCAATGGTCCGCTCAGCCTGTTGATGGAGGACTGCATTCCCTGCCATCGGATGTCAGGAACCTCATTATAATCTGTATATCATTATAAGGCTAGCCCGCCGGACTCATCCACCCACACTGGATCGTCCGCCCATGCTGACATGTTTCCCAGCAGCACATAAGTGACATGCACCTGACGAGCTGCACTTTGCTTGGGACTTTAAGGTTTGTTTGCCTAGCTTGCTTTGGGCAACACTCGCAGTCATCAGCTCCAGCCTTCGCAGACAGCACCACAACACTTTTAAGGGGGCTCACGGGCAGGTTTCTACCTACCAGACCAGCTATAAGGCAGGGGTGGCTTTGTATGGCTGCAGGTTTAGGGCTTGTTTGGGGAAGGGGGAGAAGTGGCCTCAGGCAAGGGAAGAGGCTGCAAGGTAAGGTCTATTGTCATAACTCACTGGGGATAGTGCGCGGCAATATCAAGCCCCACTGCTCCCCGAGCCGTGACAAATGTGAAAATATTTGATCAAATTGTTTAATTTAGGTTAACAGAATACAAGCACCATGTTTGTAAACTTAATAAGTGAAGAACTGTTTATTGAACAAATTGTTGTTAACCAGTGGCAAAAGAAATATGAGCTGCTAACTTCTAACTCTATAAGCTAAACTCTACCCCTTAAAACCTTATATAGACACATACAAGACACATAAGACACACAAAAACATGGATTTTAAAGGTGGAATAAAACAGTTCAGTCGCATCAATTCCGGAGTGCAGGATACGATGGGTTGATTTTGATTGATGTCTTCCGAATTTCTTTCAGTTCTTTGCTGATGACACAAGGTGGTCTTCCCAGCACTGTTATTCTTTTGTTCACTGGTTGAGCACTTGCTTTTCAATGTCTCTAATGGTGATTTTCCCCTTTTACTGTTGACAGGGGTTTTTCAGAGAGAGAGCAGATTATAGAGATATGAGGAAATAAAACAGCTAGCTATTATCGTAGAACTATTGGAATCTGGCACACACAAGAGAAAGAGGTTTTAGGTCTTTTCTCTTTTCAGGCTAGGAGCTTTTCTGCTGCACTGCTCTCTCACAAACCTAGTCATCTGGTCAGGAGCCAATTAAAATGTTGTTGCCAGGCAGTTTCCTGGACTCCTCCTTGGCACTATCCTGTCTTTCATGGCACACTCTGTTCCAGGACAGCAACATTGTATATATCCCTCACACTGTTCCAGTAGACATGTCTTTCAAACTGCAGCAATTGTAATTTTAATTCAAAATAAATAAAAAAGATATGTTCTTTACACTATACTGAGGAAGGGGGGGAGGCATCTCAGGGTTTGTGTGGGGGCACAAGTTGATCTGTGCAAGTGGCCTCAAGATGGTGAAGGCTGAGGAGGCAGTCTCCAGAGCAGATGAGGCCAGATGGAGATATGAGGGTATGTGTGAGAGAGTGAATGGTGAACTCCCTTAAGCTGGCAGTGAGTGAGATGCCAGTGAATGTATAATGGGCTCGAGTGTGTGAGTTTAGTGTGATGAAATGGTTCACTTACCCTGGCAACACGGATGAGATAATTCACCCTCTACCTGCACTGGATGGTCAATCTCTTCTGTGCAGCACTGGCACTGATCACCACTGCCATCGCCTACCAAACCACAGTGGTGATGTTGCTGCCTCTCCTGTGGTCAGAGCAGGGGTAGAGGACATCACGGTGGGCCTCCACAGCATCCAAAAGGCGCTCGAGGGACGCATCACTAAACCTGGGGGCCGCAGTCTTCTTATCTTCTGGGGCCATGTCTTATTTGCGACAGTCCTGCGCTGGAAGCACTGAGAGGTGTGTGTGTGGCTGTACTTTAGATGTGGCACTTGGCGTGATGAACCGGTGAGGTGATGAGATGGTGGACGAATCAGAGCCACCCTCCATGGAAACGTGCTGTTCCCTGTGAATGCATAATTAATGCGGCGGGTTTAGGATGATATGGCGTGAGAAGCCGTCATTGTGGCAAGCGGGTACAACGTAGTTTTACCTGCCTGCTACCAAATCTGGAACAATTCTGTCCAAAGTTAACATTTGGAGTCAAATGTGACTCTTCTTCAGAACTTTTGTTTCTCTCTTCACACAGTGCTGCCAGACCTGCTGGATCAACTGTTGTTCAACAACATTATCTGAAAGCACAGTGTTAGTTTTCACATGTATGCTGCTGACACTCAGCCTCAATTTGCCATCACCTCCCTTGTTCCCCTACTAACTGTTGTTAAATTATCAGACTGCTTATCCAACATCCAATACTAAATGAGCAGAAGTTTCCTCCAATTAAATATTGAGAAGACTGAACCCATTGTTTTCAATCCTCCCTCTAAACTGTGTTCCCTAGTTACTGACACCATCTCTCTCCCTGACAACAAAAGCAGTCTGATCGCAATCTTAGGGCAGGATTTTGCCAAGGGCTTTGGGTCAAATAGGATTCGGTGGTTGACCTTTATTTACCCCAAATTGGCCAATGAAGGCCAAAGTACGGGCTCGCCATCCAATTAAGGACAGCAGGTTGGCTGTCAAAGCTGGAGGGCTAATGGAAGACCCTGCTACACTGAAAAAGCAGCAGACTGCCCTTACAGATAAGTGCACAACCCCAAAGAAGGAGCCACAGAATCTTAACAGCACAGGAGGAGGCCATTCGGCCCATCACATCTGCACTGGCTCTCCAAATGAGCATTATGACCTAGTGCCATTGCCCTGCCTTTTCCCCGTACCCTTGCACGTTGTTTCTATTCAAATAAGCATCTAATGTCCTCTTGAAGCCTCAGTTGAACCTTCCTCCACCACTCTTCCCGACAGTGCTTTCCAGACCTGAACCACTCATTGCGTGAAAAAAGATTTTCTCACGTCACACTTGCTTCTTTTGCAAATCACTTTAAACCTGTGCCCACTATCTACTCTGTCCAGCCCCCTCATGATTTTGAACATCTCAATCAAATCTGCTCTCAGCCTTCTCTCCAAGGAGAACAGTCTCAACCTCTCCAATCTATCTTCATAAGTGAAGTTTCTCATCCCTGGAACCATTCTTGCAAAGCTCTTTTGCACTCTCTCCGACATGTTCACATCTTTCCTATAATATGGTGCCCAGAACTGTACACAATATTCCAGCTGAGGCCTAACAAGTGTCTTATATAAATTCAGCATAACCTCCCTGCTCTTGTACTCTATGCCTCTATTAACAAAGCTCAGGATCCTATATGCTTTATTAACTGTTCTCCCCACCTGTTCTGCTACTTTCAATGATCTATGCACCTATACACCCAAGTCTTTCAAAATTTCATCACTTATTTTATATTGTCTGTCCATGTTCTACCTAACAAAATGCATCACCTCACATTCACCACATTGAACTTCATCTGCCACCTATCTGCCCACTCCACCAACTTGTCTATGGCCTCTTGAAGTTCCACACCATCCTCCTCACAGTTCACAACTCTCCTAAGCTTCATATCATCCACAAACTTTCAAATTGTTCCCTGCGCACCAAATCTAGATCATTATTGTAAATCAGGAAAAGCAATGGCCCCAACACCGACCGCTGGGGAACTCCACTACAAATCTTCCCACAGTCCAAAAAATATCCATTGACCATTACTCTCTGCTTCCTACTTTTCAGCCAATTTTGTATCCACATTGTTACTATCCCTTTTATTCCATGAGCAATAACTTTCCTCAGAAGTCTATTTTGTGGCACTGTGTCAATGCCTTTTCAAAGTCCATGTACACCACATCAACTGCATTACCCTCATCGACCGTTTCTGTTCCCTCTTTAAAAAACTCCAGCAAGTTAGTTAAACATGATTTCCCCTTGAGAAATCCATGCTGGGTCTTCCTTATCAACCCATATTTTTCCATCTAACTACTAATTCTATCCCGAATAATTGTTTCTAGAATCTTGCCCACCACTGAAGTTAAACTGACTGGTCTGTAATTGCTGGGCTTATCCTTACAACCTTTTTAGAACAAGGGCATAATGTTTGCAACTCTCCAGTCCTCTGGCATCACCTCTGAGTCTAGGGAAGACTCTCTCTAACTTTAACGTTAAAAAATCCCCTTTTCATCCAGGCTACCATTGTGGATCTGCTGCCAGGGCTCCACCTCTAAACAGCTACACTGTTCCCTGACATGTCCCAGATCTGGAGGTCCACTGGAAAACCCCAGTCAGCCTCCAACAATTGGCATTAACCGGCCATTAATGGCTTGAATTAGCTGCCTGCCACTTTAACCCTGACACTCCTTCCCCCAACTTGCCTCCAGAAAATTGCCCAGGGGCAGGATAGTGATGAATTCATGCACCTGCCCACCTCTACACTTGTCCCCATCAGGGCCTACAAATTCAATCCTTGGTGTCATAATGACTCCAAGATAACCTTATGACTACATATTCACACCATCACTAAGGCTGCCTATTGTCACCTCCATAACATCACCCAACTTTGCCCCTGTCTCAGCTCATCTGCTGCAGAAACACTTGTTCATGTCTTTGTAGCCTCTAGATTTGACTATTCCAATGCATTCCTGGCTGGTCTTCCAAATTCTCCCCTCCCTAAATTGAGGTCATTCAAAATTCTGCTACCCGTACCTTAACTCGCACTGAGTCCCATTGCCCTATTACCCCTGTGTTCATTGACCTGCACTGGTCCTTAGTAAAATAACATCTTGATTTTAAAATTCTCATTCTTGTTTTCAAATCCCTCCTAGGCCGCGCCCCTCCCTATCTCTGTAATCTCTTCAACTCCACAACCATACATGATATCTGCACTTTTCTAATCCTGGCCTCTTGTGGATCCCCCTTTTTAATCGCTCCATCATTGGTGACCGTGCCTTCAACTGCCTTGGCCTTAAACTCTGGGATTCCCTCCCTCCACCTCTCTACCTTGCTTTCCTCCTTTAAGACACTCCTTAAAATCTTCCTTTTTGAATGGGCTTTTGGTCAAGTGACCTAATATCTCCTTAAAAGGCTCAGTGTCATATTTTGTTTTATAATGCTCCTGTGAAGTGCCTTGGGACATTTTTTAGGTTAAAGGCACTGTATAAGATCAGTTGTTAATGTGATTTCCTTTCATAAGCTCCACGCTGACCCCCTTAAAACTGTGCATAGACATTGACCTCTGTGAAGCCAAAATCACAATCAGCTGCCTAGTTCCTAAATTCTCTGCCTAAACCTCTCTGTCTCTTTGCTCCTTTAAGCCACTCTTTAAAACCTCTGACCAAGTTTTTGGTGGTCTGGCCTAATATCCCTTTCTGTGGTTAAGTACCACATTTTGTTTAATAATGCTCCTGTGAAGATCTTAGGGTGTTCTAGTACATAAAAGGTGCCCTATAGATGGAAACTGATTGTCATTTTAAACATACAAATATTTTGGTTTTTTTTAATGTTGACTGCTTTTACTAATTTTCACATCTTATGCTAAATATTTTGTCAGGTTTATTGCCACCAGCCACTACACCCAACTTGGAAATAGGCCAGCTGAATGACCATTTCTGACTGTTCCCTATACATTGCAGGATATTGGAGATTGCAGTTAGATCACATCTGTGCACATCTGCGTAGTTACACACAGAACAACACTGAATTCCGAGCCCTTATTGGAGAACCTCAAATGGGAAAGGTAAGTGCTTAACTTCATTAACTGGTTCTTGTTCTAGAAAAGTTGATTAGAAAGTTCCTCGAAGGTCATGATTTAGACAATGCCTTTCACGTCTTTGAAAATCATTTTGGGATCTCTTAGTGACAAATGTCTCAATTAAAAGATGGAATTTCCAATATTACAGCACCCTTTCAGCACTGCACTGAAATGTCAGTCTTGATTATGTGTTCAAGTCCTTAGAGTGGACTTGAATCCACAACCTTCTGACTCAGAGGTGAATTAAGCCTTCTTGTGAGTTCAGATGTGCCACATAGAAACTTGATGGACCTAATGCTCCTACTTTTATGTTTTCATAAAATTTTACAGCCCTGAAAGAGGCCATTGGGCCCATTGCACTTATACCAAGCTTTCCAAAAAAAAACTCTTACTGCCAATCCCCACTCCTTAAGGAACATAGGACTTAGGAGCAGGACATTTGGCCCTTGAACCTGATCTGCCATTCAGTAAGACTATGAGTGATCGGGTTGTGGTCTCAACTCCACTTTCCTGTCTGCCTCTCATAATTCTTGACTCCCATGTCTAACAAAAATTTAACACAGCCTTGAATAAATTCAACGACCCAGTCTCCACAGCTTTCTGGGGAAGAGAATTCCACATATTATGACCCTCTAAGGAAAATAAATCCTCATCTCAGTCTTAAAAGGAAAACCTTTTATTCTTAAATTGTGTCCCCCTAGTTCTAATCTCCTCACAAGTGGAAACATCCTCTCAGTATCTACTCTGTCAAGTCCCCTCAGGATCTTATGTTTCAATAAGATCACCTCTCATTTTTTAAATTCTAAATGGGTATAGGCCCAACCCATTCAACCTTTCTTCATAGGATAAGCCCTTCATCCCGAGAATGAATCAAATGAGCCTTCTCTGTACTGTTTCAACGCAATTCTATCATTTTTTCAAACAAGGAGACCAAAACTGTACACAGTATTCCAGATCTGGTCTCACCAGTGCCCTGTACAGCTGCTGTAAAACTTCCCCACTTTTATATTCCATTCCCTTTGCAATAAGCAGTGAACAATATCCCATTTGCTTTCCTAATCATTTGTTGTACCTGCATACTAACTCTGTATGATTCATATACCAGGACACCCAGAGTTCTGCAATCTCTCTCCATTTAAATATTATACTGCTTTTCTATTCTTCCTGCCAAAGTGGACAAGTTCATATTTTCCAACATTATACTCCATCTGCCAATATTTTCCCCACACACTTAACCTGTCTATATCCCTTTGCAGACTTTCTTGTTCCTCTTGACAACTTACTTTCCGATTTATCTTGGTGTCATCAGCAAATTGAGCTTCCATTACATTCAGTCCCTTCATCTAAATTGTAAATAGTTGAGGCCCCAGCACTGATCCGTGTGGCACTTGACTAGTTACAGCTTGCCAATCTGAAAAAGGCCCATTTATCCCTACTCTCTGCTTCCTGTTAGCTAACCATTTAAAATTTTTAATTATTTATCCATTTCTCTGCTAAACATTGTACACATTCTGCTTCCACTCTTCTTTCTGATGGGGCATCTATAATCTAACAAACCCCCCTTCAAGGAAAATGTTCTAATCTTTCCCTTCAATTCACTTAAACTGCACTTTCAAAATCCCAACTATCTTGTCTTTGCCCTCTGTTTTCCACAACATTTCTACAGCTGCTGATTTGCTTACCTGAACCCTCATCTCTATCCTTAATGTCCTAGCCCCCAAGAAAACTATTACACTCTCTCACCCTGGACATTTCCCTGGTATGGCTTTCATCTCCACTCCTTTAAGTCCGAGGGAAGAAATATGGTGGGCAGCTAGTTTAGCCATTCACCACCAGAACTGGCTGGACCACATAAAGCACTATCAGATGCTGCATTTGTCTGCTAAAACTACTCACTTTCCAGGAACATCCCAGAATGCAAAATAATCCCCGGCTTCTTTACTCCGCTGCAAACCGCCTTCATAAACCCCTTTCCCCTGTCTCCTCGCCTCCAACAATAGTTATGAGGAGATCATGATCTTCTTTGTCAATAAGATTGAGACTAGCCAATTAGCTATATCTGCTCTATCCCTCCCTTCCACTAGACCTCCTGGCCAAACCTTCTCTAAAGGTCCTTAAGCCTCCTCCCCCTGCCCTTGCCCTGAACTTGCATCTTTCTCTAGTTTCTCTCCTATTTCACTTCATGCCCTCTCCAAGCTCATCTTGTCCATGAGACCCACCTCCTATTCCCTCAACTGTATTCCCACTAAAGTGCTAACCACCCAACATCCCTTCCTGGTCCCCATGTTAGCCAATATCATTGAAAATTCTCTCTTTTCAGGTGCTATCCCTCTCTCCTTTAAATCTTCATTATCATCTAGCTCCTCAAAAACCAATCCTTGACCCCACCCTCCTTGCAAACTACCACCCAACTCTAACTTCCCTTTCTTCTCCAAGTTCTTGAATATCTTGTGGCCTTCCAAACCTGTTCCCACCTTTCCCAGAATCCCCCCAATCAGACTTCCATCCCTGACAGTGCACTGAAATGACTCTTTTCACAAATGACACCTTATATGACTGTGACAAGGTAAACTATCCCTCTTCATCCTTCTCAACCTCCTTGCAGCCTTTGACAAGGTTGACTTTACCACACTCCTCCAGCACCTCTCCACTGTCTTCCTGCTGGGTGGGACTGCACTTGCCTTGTTCCATTCTTATCTATAGATCTGATTGTAGCCAGATTACCACTTGTAATGGCTTTTCTTCCCGTTCCCGCACCATTATCTCTGGTGTCTCCCAAGGATCTATCCTCAGCCCTCTCCTACTTTTCAAATATATGCTGCCCCTTGGTGATCTCATCCAAAAGCACAGTGCTTTTGGATTCTCATTCTGTTTTCAAATCCCTCCATGATCTTGCCCCCTCCCTATTTCTATAGTCTGCTCAACCCCACTATCCTCCAAGATATCAGTAGCCATCTAATTCTAGCCTCTTCAGCATCCCCGATTTGAATCTTTCCATCATCGGTGACCATGCCTTCAGTGATTTGGCCCCCTATACTTTGGAATTCCCTCCCTATGCCTCTCCCCAACTCTACCTCTTCCTGTAAAACATTCCTTAAAATCTACTTCTGGTTCCAAGCTGACCAACATTTGTTGCCCATCCTTAATTGCCCTTGAACTGAATGGCTTGCTAGGGGCAGTTAAGAGTCAACCGCATTTTTCTGGGCCTGGAGTTACCTGTAAGCCAGGCCACGTAAGGATAGCAGATTTCCTTTGCTAAAGGACATTTATGAACCAGATGGATTTTTACAACAATTGATGGTAGTTTCATGGTCACTAGCTTTATATTCCAGATTTTTATTAATTGAATTTAAATTCTACCAGCTACCGTGGTGGGATTTGAACCCATGTCCCCAGACCATTTGCGTCTGGATTACTAGTCCAGTGACATTACCATTATGTCACCATCTCCCCTATAAGGTTGCGGTCATCTGCCCCTACGTTGCTCGGAGTCTAATTTTGTTTTATAATGCTCCTTGAAGTGCCTTGGGACATGTTATTACATTAAAGGTGCTATATGAATATAAGTTATTGTTTCTTTTGACAGTGTTCTAAAATGTATCCGATTCGTGAGCCACTGGAAATAGTTTTCCCTTATTTACCTTATCAAAATCCCTCAGATTTGTGAACACCTCTGTCACATCTCCCCTTACCCTTCTCTTTCTTAACCAAGTTTTTTGTCATCTGTCCTAATATTTCCTTACATTGCTTGATGTCAATTTTTTTGGATAATGCTCCTGTGGGGTATCTTGGGATGTTCTACTGCATTAAAAATGCTCTATAAATCCAAGTTGTTCTCATGTAAAGAGTAAGTGTCTATGGTTGCTCTTAACGAAAGCCTGCCCTTTCCCCATCTCTGACATCATGTTATAAATCTCTTCTGTGTCCTCTCCCTGGCTTTGGCATCTTCCTTAAAGTAAAGCACCCAAAACTGGACTTGATATTCCAACTGCAGCCTAGGCAGTGATTTAGCATGACTTGTTTGCTTTTGTATTCTTTATGCAAGGAGACTTTTTAAAATTCTTTCAGAGGGTGTGGGTGTGGCTGACTAGGCCAGCATTTATTGCCCATCCCTAATTGCCTTTGAGAAGTTGGTGGCGATCTACCTTCTGAGCTGCTGCTGCTGCTGCTGTCCATGTGGTGTAGGTACACCCACAGTACTATTAGGGAGGGAGTTCCAGGATTTTGACCGAGACTGATAGCAAATCAACAGCCAATCGAAAATAAAATGGGATGAGGCGTAAAACAGGTGCTTGATTCAAAGTCACTCATGTTGTTCTACAGTTCAAGTTAGATTTTGCCCCATGTGTCCCTATTTATCAAATCTAGAACCCCATATACTCTTTTTACAAATAATCATTTGATAGTACAGAACTTAACTATTACTGAAAAAAAAGAGACACACTGTTGAAGCTTTTTGTCTTGCACCCATCAAGACAGCCCACAAGATAAAAGAACAGCAAAGGGAACAAATAATAGCAGTCTCTTCTCATGCAGTATAAATTGTTGTTCCCTTTACTGTTGGTTTATCTTGCACACTGTCCTGATGAGTGCAAAACAAAAAGCTTCGATAGCATGTCTCTTTTTTCAGCAATACTCTACTTTATCCACATATCCACAGAATCTAAACATCTGTATTATGAGCATCTAACTTCTCTTCACTACTCAATTTCATTTTTTGCCACTTAAGATTTTGAGCTGCATTTTCAAGAGTTGGGGAGACTCCGCAGATCTTCAAAAATGGCAGCCAGGACCTGATTCGAGGATTCCCTGATGAGTGACTTTGATACTATCCAGTAGATTATGGATGTAAAGTAAAGGGGCAGCTTACAAAGAACATCCACTAGTACTGATGGTCACAGTCCCACAGCCAACATTCACATTGAAACAATGCCAAGATGCTTTGATGGGAAGGAGATGAGAGGAAGAGTGAAGCAGATGCTATTTGGTCTCCTTTATTGAAATGAGTTGAGGACCAATCTCATGGGGATATATAAAAGGAAGGGAAATTATGAAATGCACAATTGGAGAAAGAAAAGGTCTTCATAATTTTCTCATCCTCATTGGCTTTACCTGATTTATTTGATTGACCCATAAAAGAAGATTTGCATTTAATTAGCATCTTTCACTACCTCAAGACATCCTAAAATGCTTCTTAGTCAATTAAGTGTAGTTGCTGTTGTAGTGTAAAGAAGCAGCAGCCAATTTGCACAGAGCAAGGCTCCCCAAAAAGCAGTATGAAAATGAACAGGTAATCTGTTTCAATGATATTGGTTGAGAAATAAATATTTGCCTAGACATCAGGGAGAATTCCTCAGGGAGAATGGAGAGCGCCATGGAATGTTTTTCATTCACCTGAGAAGACAGACAGGATCTCGGTTTAAAGTCTCAATGGAAAGACAACGCCTCCAACAATGCAATACTCCCTCTAATACTGCATTGGAGTATGAGCCTAGATGGTGTATTCAAAGCTCTGCAGTGGGAATTGAATTCACAACCCCCTGACTCAGAGGCAAGATAGTGACCAACTGAGCCACAGCTGACTCTATAAATGAATGATGGTTTCATTTTATCTTTATTCTTTCATGGGGATGTGGACATCGCTGGCAAGGCCAACATTTGTTGCCCATCCTTAATTTAAAAAGTGATTACTTGTTTCAGGATTAATTGGCCTGTTCTTTGTGCCCTGGCAGATCATATCAGCTACGGTCCATGAAGATGGATATGAGCTCAGTCTCCAACTGAACTTTGCTCTTGCAGGAAATAAGGTCTGTTTGCACTGGATTAAGATGATGATCTCCTATTTTTGAAGTGATGCTAAGGCCCTCAATGGTGTTGTTTCTGGCTGCTCTCATTGATATCAAATCACTTGAAACATTTAGAGTGACCCAGATTTTCTTTGTGCTGAAGAAACATTGTAGGTTGCAATCATTTATTTTAAATGAGGCTTAGTGATTAGTTGAATAAAAATGAAATTTACTGCCTACCTCTGTAGAAAATACTGCCTACATTTTCACAATTCAGATATTCAATTCAATATAGCTATTCTATTCAGATATAACTCTGCCTGTCTGTATGTCTTCTTCAGGTTCAAGCTTGCCCACCGTCCTGGTATAGTCTGCTCCTTAAACACCTTTCACTGCTCTGAAACCAAAACCATTTTACAAAACTAAATAGAAGTAGGAGGAGAATTATGGATGCAGTAACATGGCACTTCACTGACCAAGGTGACTGCTGAACGTAGAAGGGTTTAGTTTCATCACTGGTAGAAACATCAGGTATTTTGTTTTTTAAGTTCACCTTGGGATGGGACATGGCTGACATTTATTGCCCTTTCCTAGATGCTGGGACAAGGTTCTGGAGGGCTGCCTTCTTGAACTGCCAATAATGGATTAATACACAGTAGTGGCTTGCTAGGCCACTTTATAGGGCAGTTTAAAGTCAACCGCCGAATGAAATCATGTATTGGCCTGACCAGGCAGGCAGGTTTCCTCCTTAAAGGACAGTTGGGTTTTTATGACAATTCGGCAGCTTTGTGGTTACTCTTACTGACCGCAGCTTTTTATTGAAATAAAACCAAATTCTCAAAATGCCATGGAGGGATTTGAGTCCTCGTTCTCTGGATTATTAATCCTGGCATCTGGTTTACTCAGCCAGTAACTAACATCTACTCTATCATATCCCCTAAAGATGTCCCTATGCTTATCATTGTAAATAAAGGTTCCCTTTGACACCCAACAAGTACCCACTGCCCAGGCCCTCCTCACATCAGGAAACTAACCACTACCGGGCTTGTCAGGGGAAAAAATCCTCAAAGAAAGCTGGGAATTAACTTCTCCTGATCTTGTCCAGGGCTCAGTCAAGGAAAACTATTGTCAGCCCTGTTTATCAGATTAAAGTTGGCATCCATGGTGATTATGAAGACAATTTCCACACTTCTCATGGAGCTGCTTCCTGTAATGCATGTAACTGAAACAAAAACAGAAAATGCTGCAAAACCTCAGTCAGCCAGGCAGCAACTGTGGAGCGAGAGAGAGAGAGCCACAGAATTAACAAGGGTGAAGCGATTAAAATATTGGGATTGAGCAAGCTGACCTCATTTCCAGCTGTTTAAAGTTCTCCTGCTGCAAATCAGACTAGTTAATGCTGTCATTGACACTGTGGTATAATTTTAACCTTACCATCTCTCACAGTCTTTTGCCAGGCAGAAGAAACACGGCAAGAGGAAACAACTGGTCACAAAAGGACTAAATAAGTTTTAATATTTTACCTGTATTTAAGCTCCTTGTGAGCCAGTAAGAGCAGGACCACTCCCTGGCAGGCCAGACGTGTAAGCCTTCAGCCTTCCCAGCCCCTACCTCCCCACGCGCAATTGCAACCTTGATCCTTTAACATCTCTCCTGTCCAAATCCTTACCGCGATCCATTAACATCCCCCACTGTTGGTCACAACCCAAATCTTTTAAAGCCTCCCAATCACAGCCCCGATATCTGAAACGCCACCCAATCACAGCCCCGATATCTCAAACACCTCCCAATCACACTACCGATCTCTGAAACACCTCCCAATCACAGCCCTGATATCTGAAGCACCTCCCAGTCACAGCTCTGATATCTGAAACACCTCCCAATCACAGCCCCGATATCTGAAACACCTCCCAATCACAGCCCTGATATCTGAAGCACCTCCCAGTCACAGCCCCGATATCTGAAACACCACCCAATCACAGTCCCGATATCTGAAACGCCACCCAATCACAGTCCCGATATCTGAAACGCCACCCAATCACAGCCCCGATATCTCAAACACCTCCCAATCACAGCCCCAATATCTGAAACACTTCCCTATCACAGCCCCTTAGCAGAGGTGTCAATAACCAGGGGGCATAGATTTAAGGTAAGGGGCAGGAGGTTTAGAGGGGATTTGAGGAAAAATCTTTTTAGCCAGAGGGTGGTTAGAATCTGGAACACACTGCCTGAGGAGTGGTTGAGGCAGGAACCCTCAGAACATTTAAGAAGTATTTAGATGAGCACTTGAAACGCCACAGCATACAGGGCTAGGACCAAATGCTGGAAAATGGGTTTAGAGTACATAGATGCTTGATGTCTGGCACAGACACGATGGGCCGAAGGGCCTGTTTCTGTGTTGTATAACTCTATGATTCTATGACCTCCCAATCACAGCCCCAATATCTGAAACACCTCCCAATAACAGCCCCGATCTCTGAAACACCTCCCAGTCACAGCCCCAATATCTCAAACACCTCCCAATCACAGTCCCGATATCTCAAACACCTCCCAAACACAGCCCCGATATCTGAAACACCTCCCAAACACAGCCCCGATATCTGAAACACCTCCCAATCACAGCCCTGATATCTCAAACACCTCCCAAACACAGCCCCGATATCTCAAACACCTCCCAAACACAGCCCCGATATCTGAAACACCTCCCAAACACAGCCCCGATATCTGAAACACCTCCCAAACACAGCCCCGATATCTGAAACACCTCCCAATCACAGCCTCGATATCTGAAGCACCTCCCAGTCACAGCCCCGATATCTGAAGCACCTCCCAGTCACAGCCCCGATATCTGAAGCACCTCCCAGTCACAGCCCCGATATCTGAAGCACCTCCCAGTCACAGCCCCGATATCTGAAACACCTCCCAATTACAGCCCCGATATCTGAAGCACCTCCCAGTCACAGCCCCGATATCTGAAACACCTCCCAATCACAGCCCCGATATCTCAAACACCTCCCAATCACAGCCCCGATATCTGAAACACCTCCTAATATCTTTCCTGTGGTTTCTCAGCTGCAGCCTCCTGCAGCAATTTTCAACTTCCACCTGCTGGCCAAGCAGTCAACCTGGACAGTTGATGGCCAGGAATCTGCATTGATTCATTAAATTCAGCAGAATCTTCATGTTCCCACCCTCTCCAGGTTCTTCACGCACCACAGAGTCTCCCCACAATCTTCCTGACTTACCCCTAACCACAAAACCTTGCTTATAACTGTCCTCAGCAGAATAGTATCCTCAAGGAAAACACAAACTGAGAGATTACACAGAAAGCTGGGAAGTTGGGGGAAGGACTAAGGGGGTGGGGGGGCGGTGGTGGTGTTGGGTGGGGGGGGGGGGGTGGTGTGGGGGGTGAGTGGGGGGAGTGGTGGGGTTGTGGGGGGGGGGCGGGGGGCACTTGTGAACAGAATTAATAATGTTCCCCAAGGGGATTTGAACCTATTGTTTTGATACAGAGACTGTTTTTCTTCAGGGTACATTGAATATTAATCATGTGTTACACATTCACTGTGGAAAACTGGAACTGCACATTAATCCCTTGCAATGACAAATATTTAGAAAAGTAACAACATTCCTTCAATAAATTTGATATTAGGTATATTCACAGTCCTGCAAAACATTTGAAAGTCAGTTGGGTCTATCAACCTAGGGCGAGTTGTCACTCAGTAAAGGCTTGTTGTGATGAGGAGTCACTTGTTCAAGGCACCTCTGTGCATTTTGTTTTCTCCCCAACAGAATATACCAACTAGAAAGTCAGCAAAGCTTTCTGAGAACAACTTCCTTAGTAGTGTGACTGAAGGGGGAAATGGTTACCATGGCAGCCTGACCAGTTTGGGTAAGTTCCAATGGTGCGGAATGGATTTGACGGAACGGGTGGAAGGCAGTGATATTTAGAGGGCAAAATTCCTTCTGTTTGAAAATGTCATTAAGAATTAAGTTGGTGCAAGATCACCCTGTTTGTATTTTGTTGCTAAAAATATCAGGAGAAAGAATGTGGCTCCTTTCAGGCAGATGCGTCAGTGCAGAAACTGGTTCCACCTCAACCAAGTGAGAAAATGCCATTTTTTAAAATCGAATTCCACAATTTCTTGATGATTAAACAATCAATTTGTGCTGTGGATTGTGGACTGCAGGCAGTATCTTTCTATCTGTGTCTAGAATGTGTGTTTTAAAAAAAAAGAGGCCTTGTTAGAATAACAAAGACGTGTCATTCCTAATGTGGAAAACTCATTACAATGCAAAATAAATTCCTCTTCTCCCCTCCACACCCTTTTTTTGGTTGCTTTTTGTGCCTGGGAATACCTTGGACACATAAATCACTTTATTCCTCTGCAGCTCCTAGTTTTTCATCATTAAGAAAATATTCTAATTACAATTCCAAAGTGGATGACCTCACTATCTCACACTGAGCTGTGTCTGCCATAGTTTTGCTCTCTCAGTTAATCTAGAAATGGCCCTTTTCAACATCCAGCTCCCAGCTACACAATTCACTGTGGCTCTTCATCTGCAAGCCCTGATATACAACTCTATTTCTTCATCCAAGTCATTACTATATATATGGTGAAAAACTGAGGCCTCTGTACAGATTCTGGGGAACACCACATGTGTCAGGACACACAATCAAAGAACAGTCCCATAATCCATACTGTCATTTCCTACCTCCTAACCAATTGCTAATCAAAGTGATAAGGTTACTTCCAATTCCATGTGCTTTAATTTTTGATAATCTCTAGCCTGGAACCTTACCAAATTCTTTCTGAAAGTGAATACAGACAACATCACTCTCCTATCCACCGTACTCATGGCCTCTTAAAAATACTCAACTGGATTAAACAGTATGACCTACCTTTCTCAAATCCACGCTCTCTTTCATCAGCTTATAATTGTCTGTCCCTGACGATAGATTCCAGTAACTTCCTCACTGATGTTAAACTGTCTGTCACGCAGTTATCTGATTTCTTCACCCCCGCCCCGCCACCGTCCCCACCTTCTTACGTAATGAAGTGACATTTGCAAATTTGTTTCATGCTAGAACAGAGAACAATGCCCTTGTGGCTTGTTCTTTGTGCCTTTGAGGGAGAATTGTAGACTTATTTGGGAACACCAGGCCTAACTAGCTTGTCCCTTTTTCAGAGTTCACAAGGTAGTTTTGGATAAGGAAGTCCATTCAGCCAATCTTAATTCATTCATCTATTCAAATGCCCTCCTATTGCATTATCCAAGTGTAGTATTTACTCCTCTCTATCTGAAAGTCTCTTTCATATTTTGGTCACTCTTTTGGGAAAAGTGAATGATAGCAGTTCGAAAATGAATTTTTACTGTTTCAATGCTATGTCCCCTGTCCTACTCTAACCCTTTAAAGGTCAACCCACTGACCAACCATTTCCTTCCATCAGCTTTATTTTAAAATGTAAAATTGTTTTGTGCACATTCCAGAGAAGATAAGCGGCAGATATGTTTGGGACACGGTGGGCAAAGACTTGCTGTGTTTTGGAGGTCTTTTGGAAAATGAATCTAGTGAACCCTTTGAGATATGAATAATTTTTCCAGTTTTCATAATGCAGAAGTTTCAAATACCAATTCAGCATTATAAGATGAATTGGTGTCCTGTAACATTAATAAACACAATTATATTTGAACCAAGCTGCTGGCATTGATCAAAGGGTTAGCTATGTTAGGTTCTGATGTTATTATGATGGTCATCTTCTCAGTGCAACGTTTCTGTGTGCAGCTAGTGAGTCTCATTCAAGCGGAGCAGACACAAGCAAGAAACCCATAAAATCAAGAAGGAAAAGACAAGTGACAACGAAGGAAGATAGACTGCCAGTTGGTATTCTTTATAACATCCCTTAAATACCGCACAATGCTGACACCCGCTTCTGAGAAACACTTGCTCTTGATTTTATTTCCCTTTCTTTCAATTTGTGTAATAAGATGTACGAAAGTGATATGTCGCGGAGTGACACACAAAGAGGTCCTAAGCTAGGCCATGTCACAAACTGAAGCCCCTCCTTTTCCTTAATATCCTCATCTAACAAAAATCTGTCAATCTCAGTCTTACAACTTAAGTTGGACCGAGGTATTTGGAAGAGTGAGTTCCAGATTTCTACTACCCTTTGTGTGAAAGTGTTTTCTGTTTTTGCTCTGTATGAACCTGGCTCTAATTTTAAGATTGTCACCCTTTGTTCTGTGTTTCTCCACCAGAGGAAATAGTAGTTCTTCTTCACCCTATCAAATTCTTCCATAATTTCATAATTTCCAATCTTCTAAACTTAAAGGGATACAAGTCAAGTTAATTTAATCCTGTTAGTTCTGGGATCGCTGTAGCTGAATCTGCACTGTACCCTTCCAAGATCAATATATCCTAAGGTGCCCTGAACTGAATACAGCACTCCAGATGGTGTCTGACCAATGCGATACAGAACTGAAGACCAGTTCCCCCCTTTGAATTCCAATCCTGTTGGGATAAAGTCTTCAATCCCAGTTTTTCCATCAAAGTCCTTACTGCAGTAATCTATCTGCAGCAGGTTTCCATCCATACCTGTTACATTCACCAATGCACCATGTGATACCATGGGGTTATAATGTTAAAGGTTGAACTGGTAGAAGGAGGAGAGAATAAAGGGCAAGGAAGTTTTCAACAAGCAGCTATCTCAGATTGTAATGAATCATAGAAGCAACAGCTAAACGATAAACAACATATTTATAAAATGTTTTTAATGTAGTAAAACGTTTTCAAGATACTTAACAGGAGCACAATCAGTCAAAAAAAATTGACACTTTCTGGATTTCATTGATGCAGTGGATGAGCACAGTCTTTTTATTGAATTCAGCACAGGGTACTGGGATGAAACCCTCTGCCACTTTTTGGTCATTCAGATCCGATTTCTGTACTGATTTCAGATAAACCCAATGGCTGCATTCATATTTCATGAGCCTACCTCATTTTCACTGCATGCTGGCTTGGTGAAAGAGATGGAGGAATTGAAACAGCTGTCAGAACTCTCATTGTCTCACCTTTCTGTTTCCTATCTGATCTGCCACAGAGATAAAAAATTAAAACTAAAAAAAATTTTCAAAAAAGAAAAAAATGCAAGATAAATGCCATTTTTCTTTTATACTTTTCTTGTCAAACTTTTCTCTGCAGAACAACAGCAGCTGACTGAGTCTGTAATATAATAACTGCTGCAGGAGAGGGGTTTTAACAAGGCAGTGGCAATAGTTAGTTGAAGCACTTTCCAGTTTGAGTCTCTAACTCTGAAGCTATTCAAAGTACAATATTAGATGGCTCAGTTGAAACAGAATTAGAGTCTGTTTTATGTAATAAATAAGGTAACCAGTAAAATGAACTCCTAATAGCCAGGAATCCACCGCACAATACTCTCCTAAAATGGCAGTCTGACTTGGAGAGACGAGTTGTGCCACCTACAATTCTTGACTTGTATGCTGCTGACAATTGAGCCTAGAAATTGGTCCCCCTCCTGGCACGGTTCAAACTATTAAGGCCCTAATATGGTGGGCAGGAAGAATACACACATTTCCAATTTTTTTTATTCATTCAGGGGATGTGGGCATTGCAGGATAAGTCAGCATTTATTGCCTATCCCTAATTACCCTTGAGAAGGTGATGGTGAGCTACCTTCTTGAACTGCTGCTATCCATGTGGGGTAGGCAGTTAGGGATGAAGTTCCAGGATTTTGACCCAGTGACGGTGAAGGAACAGCGATATATTTCCAAGTCAGGATGATGAGTGGCTTGGAGGTGAACTTCCAGGTGGTCATGTCCCCATGTGTCTGCTGCCCTTGTCCTTCTAGATGGTAGTGATCGTGGATTTGGAAGGTGCTGCCTAAGGAGCGTTGGTGAGTTCCTGCAGTGCATCTTGTAGATGGTACCCACTGCTGCCACTGTCCATGATGGTGGAGAGAGTGGATGTTTGTGGCTGCTTTGTTCCGGATGGTATCAAGCTTCTTGAATGTTGTTGGAACTGCACTCATCCAGGCAAGTGGAGAGTATTCTATCACACTCCTGACTTGTGCCTTGGAGATGGTACACAGGCTTTGGGGGGTCAGGAGGTGAGTTACTTGCCACTAGATTCCTAACCTTTGACCTGCTCTCATAACCACAGTATTTGTATGGCTAGTCCAGTTCAGCTCCTGATCAATGATAACCCCCAGGATGTCGATAGTGGGGGATTCAGCGATGGCAATGCCATTAAATGTCAAGGGACAATGGTTAGATTCTCTCTTGCTGGAGATGGTCATTGCCTGGCATTTGTGTGGCGCGAATGTTACTTGCCACTTGTCAGCCCAAGCCTAGATATTGTTTTTGCACCATATCGTCCCATTCCATCTCATTCATTATGCATTTGAACATGGACTGCTTCAGTATCTGAGGAGTCGCAAATGATGCTGAACATTGTGCAATCATCAGCTGCAAAAGCAGCTTAGCTAGTCCCAGTCACCCACGCCTACCCCTTAGCCCTGCAAATTTTTTCTCTTCAAGTACTTTTCCAATTCCTTCTGGAAGCTGATTAAATCTACTTCCACCATCCTTTTAGACGGTACATTCCTAATTCTAACCACCTGTTGCATAAAACAGTTTTTCCTCATGTTGCCTTTGGTTCTTTTGCCAATCACTTTAAATCTCTGTCCTTTGGTTCTTGACCCTTCTGCCAATGGGAACAGTGTCTCTCCAACTACTCTGTCAAGATTCCTCTTAATTTTGAACACCTCTATCAATTTTTTTCTCAACCTTCTCTAAGGAGAACAGCCCCACGTTCTATCAATCTATTCATGTAACTGAAGTTCCTCATCTCTGGAACCATTCTCATAAATTTTCTCTGCATCATCTCTAAAGCCTTCACATCCTTCCTAAAATGCAGTGCCCAGAATTTGACACAGCACTTGAGGTGAGGCTGACCAGTGTTTTATAAAGTTTCACCATAACTTTCTTGCTTTTGTACTCTACGGGCGGAATCATCCCAGATTTGCACTAAGCAGGAGGGAAAAGAATGTTTTACCCCACTGGCCGCAATGGTGGGTTTTCGCACTATATCGTCCCATTCCACCTCATTCATTATGCATTCCCGGGAAACACACCGGGTTACTGGCGGTGTATCCTCTGATTCACCCACCCCGCTGTCATCTCAGGCCTTCAGTAAATCGGATGCCATATTTAAAGGCCGCCCCTGCACAGAGCTAGCACTCTTCAAGGGATAGGAATCTGCTGGGAACTGATGGCTGCCAAAGGGAGGAAACATGCTGCCCCAAATTCAGCGATGCCTCCCTCGAGCACCTATTGGGTGCAGTGGAGGCCCGCCTTGATGTCCTCAACCCCCACTCTGGGCGAAGGCCAACAAGCAAGATAACCAATCCTGCAAGGTAGGCATGGCAGCGGTGGTCAGCACCAACATCCTGCAAAAGAGGTCAGCCACTCAGTGCTGGAAGAGGATGAATGATCTCCATTCCCCCGGGATAAGTCACTCTTCTCATCACTCCCAGCTCACACATTCACAAACCCATCACACATCCACAGTGATCTCATTCACTGCCAGTTCAAGGAACATTACCATTCACTCTCTCACACATACCTTCATCTGTCTGCGGATCATGTCCACATCCTTATTATCTGGCCTAGCAGGCATCCTGCTTTCACTTTCTCCATGTCTATTCATGCAGGACAAGCTGGCACACAACAACAGGGAGAGGTCACAGACTGCTGGAGGAATGCCCCACACCAAGGTCCTCACAGACTTTGAAAATAGAGTCATCCAGTTGGCCGACAATGATCTGGACTTTTCCTGTGCTGACGGTGAGGTTGGTGGTGCTCAGCAAGTGAGGACCCAGCAGTGCAACATGTGTCAGACAACCATGCTGTGAGTCACTTCCCTTGTACCGCAGTCCCCTGCTATGCACTAATTATCTCGCCTTGCTTTTGCAGGCACATCTTGGAAATAGCTGAGGGGGACCACGACCCAGGTCCTCAAATCAAGCCCCGAAGAAACCTCAGAAGAAGAATCTGATGGCACCCTCAATGAGAAGCAGTGCTCACCCACTTCGTCCACCAGCGTGGAGACACACACCTCAGTGGGATTTAGCTTTAGCATAGCCTCGGGGTCACAATCTGGTGAGCACATTGCACTGTCTGTTCCTCAGCAGGCGGCGGCAGGTAGTTCCCAGGTTTCCAGCATTCGAGAATAGCTGGAGGCCAGAAATCTGCTGAGTCTATGTCAGGTGAGGCGCCTCTGAACTTATCATGCCTCGGTTGCTGGAGCTACAAAGGCAAGCTCAGGAACATAAGGAAGGGATGTCTGCTGCACTCTTCAGATTGCAAGGCATGATGGAGGAGTCTGTCTGCCTTCAGTCTGAGGTGATAGCGCCAGCATGCCAATGTACCAAGGTCAACACTGGTATGATGGTGGCAGCCATAGAGACCTTGGTCCAGGACATTGGTCTTGCACTGCTGCACAGGCTGAACTCCACCGCTGACGCCATAGTTGGCCTCCAACAGTGTCCGTGCAAGAGGGACGCAGGACAGCACCATCTCACTCCAGCTACTCCTTCTCAAGGAGTTAGCCAGGGGCCCTCAGGCACCCTAAGGGAGGAGGATCAGCAGGTACACACCTTGGGACCCAGGTGACTCCGCGAGTGTCTGGCCCTTCCAAATCCCCTCTTCCTGTGACTCCAGCAGCTCCAGCTCCACAGGCCAAGGAGGGTGGCACTGCCACACAGCAGGACCCCAAAAGCAGGTTGGGGCCCTCCAGGTCTCGGCCCTCCAGAGGATGCCCATCAAGGTCATCATGGACAGGATGTAGCATTCAGCAGGCTGTCTCCACCTCTGCTGTGGGTGTTGGGGAAGCACTAAGGCGTAGTGGCAGGGTTAAGAAGCTGTGGTTGCACAGCATGGGCCCAGGTGTTAATTACTTATACATAATGTTCACTATTGTAAATAAACTTACAAGACTGTCTCTGTGCCAATGGCTCCTTGTTCTGGTTAGCTGTGTTCGTGTCACTCAAATGTGAAACCTTGGTCCCTGCACAAGATAAAGGCAGGCCTCTCAGTCCAGGGCCTCTCGCCTGCGCTTGTACAACCTTCCCAGCACACTGTTGGTGTGCCTTCACTGTCATTGGTCACATCAGTCATGACTGCACCCTGATGGGGCTTATCATTGCTGCCAGAATGTCCTGGGCTGGCAGCACAGAGTTCTGTCATTCTCTCTGTGTGCTCTCAGCACCTTCGAGGCACAGCTGGCCCCCCATCTCATCAGCATCTGTGTCTGGTGACAGCGTGGTCCTGAAGGGTTCAGCTCATGCCATAGGATCAGGAGAAGTTAAAGTTTACCTGCTGCATCTACATAATATGACACTGTTTACAGAGCACAAGCAATCTGCCATTGGCCAAACTGGAGTCAGGCATTCAAATAAGCTATGTGAGAATCTATGGAGTGTCCCCACTGCATGTTGTCATCATCCTCATGGAATGTAGGGACTGGGCATCCGCTGTGTCCCCATGACAGGAGCCTTATCACAGGAGGATAATGTGCGCTGCCACCAGCCAGACAGGAGCCCAGCATTCACAGATGCAATATGAGGATCACGATGTCTCCTCACTGTATGTCATCATCATCCTCCACAAATCCAGCAGTTATGAGGGCCTCCCCAGTGCGCCTACCTCATTTGGCTAGTGCGATGGCCTCATCACCATCATCCTCCTCACCCTCATCTCTGTCAACATCCTCCTCATTGGAGGAGACTTGCAGCTCCTCCATCTACTCCTTAGCCAGCTCCTCTCCCTGTTGCAGTGCCAGGTTGTGAAGGGCACAGCAGGCAATGACATTGTGTGACACCCTCTGTGGACTGTATTGCAGGGTTCCACCAGACCGGTCCAGGCATCGGAACCTCATTTTCAACATTGCAGTGGTTTTGCTGCACCAAGGTGCAAGTTGCAGAATGAGCCTCATTGTACATTCTCTCAGTTGCACTCTGAGGCCACCGCATAGCCGTCATCAGCCATGTCCTCTGCAAGTAGCCCTTGTCCTGAGGAGCCAACCCTGCAGCCTCTCTGGACCCTGGAAGACATCAGGGAATCTGTGACCTATTGAGAATGTAGGTGTCATGGACGGTCCCTGGGAACTGTGCGCAGACATGCAGGATACGTTTGTGGTGGTCATACACCAACTGCACATTCAGCGAGTGGAAGCCCTTGTGGTTGGCGTAGTTGACAGCTTATTACCATGGAGATCTGAGTGTAGTCGATGGCACCCTGCACCTGTGGGAAACCTGAGATCTGGGCAAATCCCAGTCCTGAAAGGAGCCACTGGCGTAAAAATTGAGCACTGCAGTCACTTTCACGGCCATTGGCAGTGGATGCCCTCCATGTCCCTGTGGCGCCAAATCCTGCAGGAGGTGGCAGATGTGACCAACCAGTTCATTGAACATGCACAGTCTTCTGCGACACTGGTTCTCGGTCATCTGCAGGAATGCGAAGCACCGCCTGTAGACCTGGAGTCTAGCTAGGCGCCAACCAGTGGCAGGAGCCCCAGCTGCTCCTTCTTCCAGAGGGTATTGCTCATCCCTCTGTCTAGCTAGGCGCTTTTGTTGCTCCCTTCTCTTTTGTCTTCACACTCTGTAAGCCGTGAGACATACAGCTAGTTCATCAGGCTCCATGCTCCTGATGTACTCCTCCTGCAGGATGAAAGAGAGAGATGCATGAGTGTACTAAGAACCTCTCTTAGTTAAGTCTGAAGGCCCCTTAACGCATCCCAGAGAGTGCTGGCCACCACTTAGATGGCCAGAGTTTAGTGCGCTGCATAGCTGCCTGACCCTACCCACCTCTGGCCCACTCCACCTGACCGATTGGCAGCAGATTTGCCCATTGGACTGCATGCTGTGCTCTTAGCTCAGGTACAGTTATTCTCCTAACCTGCACTGCAAGGCTGCCCTATTAGCCTGAACCATGGGGAATACTGATCCAAACCTGAATGATGACCTTGCAACGTGCCCAGTCGTCCAATTGTTTTGCAGTCCAGTAAAACGCACATTAGTTTGCAGTCTGAGCCCGAGATGGAGCATTTGGTGGCACTTTCATGCCTCTGCATTGCTTGAGCGGGCAGATAAGCAAGAGGCCCAATTCCAAGAATGTCAACATGGCTGTGCCTGAACTGTCTCAGCTGCTCAGCTGCGGAGGAATGGTCACTTTATAGCAGGTTTCCCTAATGCATGGCCGCTTCTCTCCACCACCCACCCATCTCTTGCATGTGCTTGTGCACCACCATCAGACCGTGCTGCCTTGCCACCCCAATTCACCTCAGACACAGTGCAGCCCTTGCACCCCCCGCAACTCACCCCAACTACAGTCTTGTCCCGCCACCGCGCTGTCAGCCAGCTGAGAAATAGCGATTTGCCTGTGCCCTCGCCTGAACATGTGGTGCCTCAACCTTGAAGTCGAACAGGCAACCCTCAGGAGCACTGTGCAATGTTAGTGTGCACTCACCTCTGAGTTCCCCTTGAAGTTCAGCTCACCAGGTGCACACCTTTTAAATGTTGTTGTGAAGCGCGTCAGCATGCAATCACGCTGACATACCCGGATGATCCTGCGTGGGGGTTGTTTTCGGCTAGCAGGGCTTATAATGATCTGTAGATGTATTAAAATGACATTCCTGATGTCGGGCAGCAGGAAATGTGGTCCGCTATTGACAGGTGGAGCGGACAATCGCAAACTGGTTTCAAGACCTTGTGAAGCCGATTTTTGGCCTTCCCGCCACATTGTCCGCTCATGCCCGCCATGACGCCCAACAGCAACCGGGATGGAAAATTCGGGCCTATGAGTCTATTTATAAAACCCAAGATCCCCTACTGAGTGTTTGTAAGCACTTTCTCAACTTGCCCGGCTACCTTTAACAATTTGTTCACATATACCCCCACCCCCGCCCCCTAGGTCGCTCTATTCCTGCCACTTCTTTAGAACTGTGCCCTTTAGTTTAGTACAACGCACTTCTCTATCCACCTCACAGTTCACTATGCTTCCAAGTTTTGTGTCATCTGCAAATTTTGAAATCGTGCCCTATACAACCAAATCTAGGTCATTAATATATATCAAAAAAAGGAGTGATCCGAGTATCAACCCCCGGAGAACACCACGTTATACCTCCCACGAATCTGAGAAACAACCATTCACCACTACTCTCTGCTTCCTGTAACTCAGCAAACTTCACATCCATGCTGCTACTGCCCCTTTTATTCCATAGGTTTCAACTTTTCTAGCAAGCCTTTTATGTGGCACTTTATCAAATGTCTTTTGGAAGTTCATATTGAGCATCCTTAAACTTGTTTTTTTACCTCATCAAAAAACTCAATCAAGTTAAGTGAACATTTGCCTTTAACAAATCCATTCTGGATTTCCTTAATTAGTCTATACATCTATGTGTCCCAGATTCTAAAAGATTTCCCATCACCGAAGTTAATGTGACTGGCCTGTAGTTTCTGGGTTTATCCTTACAACCTTTTGGAACAAGGGTTATGGGGAGCAGACAGCAAAGTGGAGTTGAGAGCACAACCAGATCAGCCATGATCTTATTGAATGGTGGAGCAGGCTCAAAGGGCTGAATGGCTTACTTCTGCTCCCAAGTCCTATGTTGCTGTTTGTTCCTATGGGTGTAACATTTTCAATTCTTCAGTCCTCTGGCACCATCCGTGTATCCAAGGAGGATCGGAACATTATGGCAAGAACCTCTACATTTTCCACCCTTACTTCCCTCAGCATCTTTGGATGCATCCCATTCGGTCCCAGTGACTTTAGGTACAGCCAACCTTTCTAATATCACCTCTTTAGCAATTTTTAGTGCATCAACTATCTTAACTACCTCCTCTTTCATTATAACTTCGGCAGCATCTTCTTCCTTTATAAAGTCAATGTAAAGTATTTTGGATCTCAGCCTTGCCCTTTGTCTCCATGCGAGTGTTTCCTTTTTGATCCCCAATTGGCCTCAATCTTCCTATTACTACATTTTTACTATTTTTATGCTGATAGTTGACTTTTGGATTCCCTTTCATGTTAGCTGCCTACCTCTTTTCATACCCTCTCTTTGCCCCTCATATTCTTATTTTCACTTCCCATGTGAACTTTCTAACTTCAGCCTTGTTTTCAACCTGACATCTATAATGCACAAACTTTTACTGCTTAATCTTACTCTCTCTTATCATCCAGGGAGCTGTGGTTTTGGTTGCCTCTGATCAAAAACTAAGGCATACAAAGCAGCAAAAATTAGTAGTAGGCCAGAGGATTGAGAATTTTTTGGGAACCAGCAGCGGAAGACTAAAAAGTTAATAAAAAGGGAGAAAATTGATTATGAAAGTAAATTGGCAAGAAATATAATAAACAGCAAGGGCTTCTACGAGTATATAAAAAGAGAGTAGCTAAAGTGAATGTGGGACCCTTGGAGGATGCGACTGGAAAATTGATAATTGCAGATAATTTAAATCAATATTTTGCTTCGGTCTTCACAGTGGAGGACACTAAACATTCCAAAGTTATCAGATAAGCAAAGAGTTAATGGAAGGAAAGATCTTGTAACAGTCTCTGTCACGAGGGACAAAGTATTTAAGAAACTAATGGGACTAAAGGCAGACAAGTCGCCAGGACTTGAAGGCCTCCCAAGGATTTTAAAGGAAGTGGCTGCAGAGATAGTGGAGGCATTGGTCGAAATATTCCAGAACTCACTGGATTTTGGGAGGGTCCCAGCGGTTTGGAAACCGCTAATGTGATGCCCCTGTTCATGAAGTGAGGGAGACAAAAAGCAGGAAATTATAGGTCAGTCAGCCTAACATCTGTCGTTGGGAAAATACTAGAGTCCGTTATTAAGGAAGAAATAGCAGGACATTTAGAAAAGCTTAACGCAATCAAACAGAGTCAACATGGTTTTGTGAAAGGGAAATCATGTTTGACAAAATTGCTAGAGTTCTTTGAGGATATAAGCAGAGTTGATAAAGGGGAACCAGTAGATGTAGTGTATTTGGATTTCCAGAAGGCATTCCATAAGGTGCCACATAAAAGGTTATTGCACAAGATAAGAGTTCATGGTTTTGGGGGTAATGTATTACCATGGATTGAGGATTCGTTAACGCACAAAAGACAGAGTCAGGGTTAATGGGTCTTTTTCAGGTTGGAAAGACATAACTAGTGGAGTGCCACAAGGATCAGTCCTAGGGCCTCAGTTATTTACTATCTATATTAATGCCTTGGAGGAGGGGGCAGAGTGTAATGTATCCAAATTTGCTAATGATATAAAAATAGGTGGGAGGGCATGTTGTGATGAGGACATATGGAATCTGCAAGGGGATATAGACAGCTTGAGTGAGTGGGCAAAAACTTGACAGATGGAGTTTAATGTAGGAAACTGTGAGGTCATGCACTTTGGTAGGAAGAATCAAAAGGCAGACTATTATTTAAATGGAGAGAAACTCCAAAAAAGTGCAGCACAGAGGGATCTGGGTGTTCTTGTGCATGAAATACCAAAGGTTAGAATGCAGGTGCAACAAGTAATTAAGAAGGCAAATTGAATTTTGGCCCGTATTGTTAGGGGGCTGGAGTTAAAAAATAGGGATGTCTTGTTACAACTGTACAGGGTATTGGTGAGGCCACACCTGGAGTACTGTGTATAGTTTTGTATTTAAGAAAGGATATGCTGGAATTGGAGGCAGTTCAAAAGAGATTCACGAGGCTGATTCCTGGGATGAAGGGGTTGACTTATCAAGAACAGCTAAACAGGTTAGGCCTTTATTCATTAGAGTTTAGAAGAATGAGGGGTGATCTTATTGAAACTTACAAAATTCTGAGGAGGCTTGACAGGGTAGAGGTTGAGAAGATGTTTCCACTAGTGGGGGAATCTTGAACTAGGGGACAAAGTTACAGAATAAGGGGACACTCATTTAAAACGAGATGCAAAGGAATTTCTTCTCTCTGAGAGTAGTGAATGTCAGAGAGTTGTGTAGAAAAGATCACTGAAAGTATTTAAAGAGGAGGTAGATTTTTGAAATATCGGGGAGTTGAGGGCTGTGAGGAGTTGGCATGAAAGAGGAGTTGAGGCCTAGGGCGAATCAGCCATGATCTTATTGAATGGCAGGGCAGGCTTTAGGAACCGAATGGCCTACTCCTGCTTCTATTTCATATGTTCTTATTTACTTCCCTCCTGATGGTAATGCACCCTGACTCTTTAAAGGCTGTCCATTGTTCGATTACAGTTTTGCCTGCCAATCTTTGATTCCACTTTACCCAGGACACATCCGTTCTCACGCCAGTGAAATTGACCCTCCTCCAATTAAATATCTTTTTACTCTAGATTGCTCCTTGACCTTATCCATAGCTAATCTAAATCTTATGATACTGTGATCATTGTTCCCTGAATGTTTCCTTTCTGACACTAGACCCACCTCCTTCCCCAGAACCAGATTCAGCAATGTCTCTTTCCTTGTTGGGCTGGTAACATAATGATCAAAAATAGTCTCCTGAATACACTTTAGAAACTCTTCCCCCTCTCTGCCCTTTACACTATTACTATCCCAGTTTATATTAGGATAATTGAGTCCCCCATTATTACTACTTTTTAGCCCCTGAAATTTTCTTGCTAATTTGCACCTCTGTGTTTCCCACTAGTTGGTGGCCTAAAGAATACACCCTGTAGTGTAATGGCATCTCTGTTGTTTCTTAGCTCTAACCAAACAGATTTTGTTCTTGACCACTCCAGGGAACCTTGCCTCCTGCACTATCTCTCCAGCCATGCATTCATCTGTTCTATCCTCCTATTCCTACATCCACAATCGTGCAGCTCCGGGAGAAATTTGAGGTCCTGCTTAGGATCATGTCCCTCTTTCACCCTATGTCGTTGGTACCGATCTGGACCACGAACTCTGACTGTTCACCCTTCCCCCTCAGAATATTCTGAAGCCACTCCCAAGGTACTAGGGAGGCAGTATAGCATCTTGGAATCAGTTCGATGGGCACAAAAAATTCTATAGTTAGGGGATATTCTATCACTATTGCTTTCCTGATTTTCCTCTTGTCCTCATATACAACCAAACCACTCATGGTGTTACGGACTTTGCTCTGGCCTCACTCCCCTGAGGAATCGATACCCTCACAAGCCTTTAAAATTGAATATAGTTGGAGTGTGCAATGCACTCCGGGGACTCTTGCACTACCTGCCTGGACCTCCTCAACTGTCTGGTGGTCACCCACTCTCTATCTGCCTGCGCACTCTTAAGCTACAGGGTGACCACTTCTAGAAATGTGCTGTCCGCATAGCTCTCAGCCTCATGGGTGCACTGCAGTGAATGCCAGCTACTTCTCAAGCTCTGAAACTGGAGTTCAAGCTCCTCCAACTAACAACATCTGCTGCACATATGGTTGCCCAAGAGGAAAGGAGTGTTCTAGAGTTTCCACATAGCACAGGATGTGCATTCCATGGGATTGAGATGCCCTACCATGCCTCTATTTATTAGACAATTAACTAACTTAACAGAAATAACACCTAAAAGAAAAACACCAGCTTCTGTACGTAAAAAAAGAATAAAAAGCAGCACCTCCTTTCCCCTCTGAACCAAATTCCCACTTGTACCAAATTCCTGACTTTAGCATTTTGTGAATTCTGCACTCAGTTCTGTGGTCACTCTGTGTAGTATAAAATACTGTTTGCCTGTATAGAGCTGATGTCTCACTCAAGTTACAACTGCTAACTCAATTTCCTGCTCACAATAATCAACATCTATTCAGGCATAAAAACAAAAAAACTGCGGATGCTGGAAATCCAAAACAAAAACAGAATTACCTGGAAAAACTCAGCAGGTCTGGCAGCATCGGCGGAGAAGAAAAGAGTTGATGTTTCGAGTCTCATAGTTCTGTCGAAGGGTCATGAGGACTCGAAACGTCAACTCTTTTCTTCTCCGCCGATGCTGCCAGACCTGCTGAGTTTTTCCAGGTAATTCTGTTTTTGTTTTTATCTATTCAGGCAACCATTTTCAGCTGATTGATGGTTAGCTGGCCCTGACAGGCAATTTCTGTTAACTAGTAGCTTAACTAGCTTGCAGTTTCTTTTACAGTTTTTCAAACTCTAAGTCAAATTCTCAATGTTAAACTGAATTTCAGCTTGAGAAATAACAGAAAATTCACACTTGCACCAAATTCTTAACTTTAGCGTTCTGTTAACACTGCCCTCACTATGATCACTCTGTGGTAGCAAATGCTGTTTACTTATGATTCACACCCATTTTACATCCTTACCCACTGTACTATCCTCATTCCTGGCCCAGGCTTCCACAACCTCTGATGTATGCCCCCATACCTGACCCAGGCCCTGACCTGACCCTTTCCTCAATCTCTCTTGAGTAGATTGTACTGTGGTCTGAGTGTAGGTTGACTACTGTATTTGCTGACTGTGTTTTCGACACTCACTGGGATCTGGTGTTGGCCTCAATCATCCACATGCACTCTGAATGCAGTAAGCTTGGCAGCTACTTCTTCCACTACAGCAGCCTCGAGAGCTCCTCTGCAGCAAGTATTCTGTCTCCAATTCGGCACAATACCCAATAAGAGTTGAGGATCCCACCTCCTGCTTCCAAATTACCCCAGGGTTGGAAATTGAAATGTGGTCATGAGACCATCTCTAGCTCAGCGAGAAAATATACTCACCTAATCCTACCTCACCAGAGAGACCCACAGTGGAAAATCTCCTCTAGCCTCGTACTCCTTCAAGAATAGCTGTACTCATCTAAGTCTAGCCTCTTGCGCATCTCTGATTTTAATCATTCCGTTATTGGTGGCCAAGTCTTTAACCACCTCCCCTAAGCTCTGGAATTCCCTCCCTAAACTTCTCCAGCTCTTTATCTTCCTTTAAGACACTCCTTGAAATCTACCTTTGGGCAGGCTTTTGATCATCTGCCCTAATAAATTCTTATGTGGCTCGGTGCCATATTTTTATGATGGTGCTGTGAAGCACCAAAGGATGTTTTATTATGTTAAGGGCATTGTATAAAACTATACAGATGATGAAATCTTTACAAGTGTTTCTGAATGCTAACCTTCAGCAGTTTCCATACTACTGCTGAGCCTATTGTTGGTTTACTGTTGGTAAGCTCGCCTTAACTTCTATTTTATGTTCTTAATTATCTCTTCAGCCACCTCTGTCAAAATTTTGCTCTTTAGGATTGAAAAGAAAGTGACTCACCCATGCATTTTTTTGTCCTATAGTCTCTGAAACTCTTTGTCTCTGTCACCTTACCACCTCCAAACTCAGGCATTGTTACCGTGATTCTTCACT
This sequence comes from Carcharodon carcharias, assembly GCF_017639515.1. Lineage (NCBI taxonomy): Eukaryota > Metazoa > Chordata > Chondrichthyes > Lamniformes > Lamnidae > Carcharodon > Carcharodon carcharias. The sequence continues at coordinate 136,761,150 of NC_054468.1, read as the reverse complement.
GTCTCTGCATCCATGGTCATCATGTTTGAATGGGAAAGCTTTAGGCTAGCTTTATTAACAAAGTGTGCATGTTGCTGTCTCAATTGCTGCTTAGTTACATCCACGTATACAGCAATAACCTGCATTTATACAGTGCCTTCAACAAAGAAAAAACATTCCAATACCCTTCACAGAGATATAACTGATGAAAATGGAGGCTAAGCCAAAGAAGGAGATATCAAGGCAAATTATTTGATTTTCAGGAGTGTCTTAAGGATGGAAAGGGAGGTGTTGAACTTTAAGGGGAAATTCCAGATCTTAGGGTCAAGATGACTGAAGTTACAGCCACCAATGGTGAATTGAAGTGGACAGACTGTACAAGAGCCTGGATATTGTGTTCTCAAGGCAGGGTTGGGGGTGGGGGTGCGGGCAGTGGGTGAGTAGCAGTTCTGTACAAGATTACAGAGAAAGGGAGGGACAAAGCCATGAAGGAATTTAAAGAAAATGATGAAAACTGGGGACATTGGTGACCAGAAGTCAGTGTAGTTGGCAAGGACAGATGTAACAGATGAGCATATCCTATAACATAGAAAAATTGACCAAAGCAAGTCACAGAAAACAAGAAACAGGTGTTTTCAAGTCAGCAAGCTGAGACTAGTGAGTGCCGCAACGATCAGTGCTGGGACCTCAACTACTTAGAAACGATATTAGAAACTTAAAGGAAGAGAAAGAGTGATGTATCTAAGTTTGCTGACGATAAAATGCTAGGTGGAAATGTAAGCTGTGAGGAAGACACAAAGAGGCTGCAAAGAGATATAGACAGGTTAAGTGAGTGGGCAACGAGGTGGCAGACGGAGTATAATGTGGGGAAGTGTGAGGTTATTTACTTTGGTTAAAAGAACAGGAAAGTAGAATATTTTTAAAAGGTGTGGAACTTGTAAATGTTGATGTTCAGAGAGTCTTGGGTGCACTTGTACAAGGAACACAAAAAGTCTGCATGCAAGTACAACAAGTAATTAGGAAAACAAATGGCATGTTGGCCTTTATTGCAAGAGTATTGGAGTACAAGAATAAAGAAGTCATGCTACAATCATGTAGGGCTTTGGTGAGACCACACTTGGAATAGTGTGTGTAACTTTGGTCTCCATGTTTAAAAAAGGGTGTACTTGCATTGGAGGCAGAACAGCGAAGGTTCATTAGATTGGCCCTTGGGAGGAGAGGGTTGCCCTGTGATGAAAGGCTGAAAAGATTGGCTCTATATTTTCTGCTATTTAGAAGAATGGGAGGTGATCTCATTGAAACACTCAAGATTATGAAGGAGTTTGACAGGGTAGACACTAGGATGTTGTTTCCCTTGCTGGGGAATCTGGAACAAGGGGGCACAGTCTCAGGATAAGGTGTCGATCTTTAGAACAAAGATGGAGAAATTTCTTCAAAGGGTTATGAATCTTTGGAATTCTCTATCCCAGAGAGTTGTGGATATATATTTAAGGCTGAGTGGACAGATTTTTGGTCTCTCAGGGATTCGAGGGATATGGGGGAGTAGACTGGAAAGTAGAATTGAAGCTCAAGATAAGCCATGAATGGTGCAGCAGGCTCGGCAGGCCATATGGTCATCTTGAGCTCTTATTTCTTATAATCATATGTTCAACCCTCGCTGGAGGTTTTGAAGTGGTACATAAAATGGGTTTTGAGAAGCTTTTTCAAGCAGAACATTACTGGGAGCAATGTTCCTTTTAACTTCTGTTTGCTAAACGCAATCGACTTGTTGCACTGCGTGGTCCCCTTAAGATTGACATGCTTAAGGAACATTGCTTGTGCGTGGCCTATTTGTTCCAAGGCGCGCACATTCCTGATTGCTGCACAGCGGCTCATCCTTGCACTGTTGATGGAACATTGACAGGGAGGGAGTTTGAGATAGTAGGACTCTGTCAACAGCAATATATATGTAGATACAAATTACAGCACTGAAACAAGCCATTCGCCCCAATTAATCAGTATTAGTGTTTATGCTCCACGTGAACCTCCCTCGTACTTACCTAGCTTGCTCTTAAATACATCTATGTTAGTCTCCTGAACTACTTCAAAACCACTTTCTGATTTCCTTATTGGATTTGTTAGTGACTATCTCATATTTATGACCCCGATTTGATTCTCTACAAGTGGAAACGTTTTCTTTATGTCTACCCTATCAAACCACTTCAGAATTATAACAACCTGTTTTAGGTCATCACTTAATCTTCCCTTCAGCCCCAGCCTGTTCAGCCTGATTGTTATAATTTCTCAGCTCTGGTATCATTTCAGGTTGTATAATTAACCAAACATGTACTTACTCCCTGAAATAGGAGCATATTCAGCACTGAAATATAGTGCACACAGTTTATGAATCATGGTCGGCAAAAGGTACATTACTCAAGGTTGTTAATAGACACATTTTTTTATTGTGTCAGAATAGGTTTTATACACAGATAATTTATCATCAAGCTGAATGCTGATCACTATTGGGAGTGGCATTTGTATTGGCAAAAAAATCCCACAATCTTCCTTAGCCAACAAGTTAGTGAGCTCTGATGGCAATAAAGGAACCAGTTCCCCAAAACAGCAAATGAGACAATTGACTTTTATATTACAATACCTTGTTGTAGTGTAGCTTGTGTCAGAACACCAAGAGAACAGTGCATTGGAATCTTTATATCTACCTAAATGGGCAGACCTCTATTTAGCTCCTCAGCTGAAAGATGGTACCTCCAACAGCACAACACTCCCTCAGTGAAGCACGGAAGAATTCACCCAGTTTGTGGTCTTGAATTTAGAATATAGCTTGAATATTCTAAAAAGACAGGCTGACACATCATTGTTCCTAGATCAGTGCTGATTTGACTGGGGCACTTCTTCCTTGATACCAATTTAACTGGGATCCCTGCTCTCTTTGTGCCAACTTTAATAAGGATTCAGGATTTCTTCTGCCTTATTCAGCATAGCCACAGTAGCAGAGGTACACAGAATCCTTTATAATATAGACAAATATCTGTGAGATTCTCACTAGATAACTTGAATGATGTCTAATGCCAACATTATTCTGGAAAACAACCATTTCTTTCACCAGGAGCATGACAGAATGGAAGTAGTGTAGAATGCACAACTTAGATTCAAAGTTTTAAAACCCAATACTTTTAGTATTATCTTACCTTTCACACCAATTTTCTGTTTAATACGTCTATTCCTTTTTTTATTCATTCACGGGATGTGAGCATCACTGGCAAGGCCCATCACCAAATGCCCTAAGAAGAAGGAGGAGAGCCAGCTGCAGACTGTGTGATGAAACAATTTCTAAAGTAGTGTTAGGTGGGGAATTCAAGAATTTTGTCTCAGTAATGATGAAGGAGTAATAATATATATTTCCAAGTCAGTCTGATGTGTGACTTGGAAGTGATGATGTTCCCATGCGTCTACTGCGCTTCTCATTCTAAGTAGTAGAGATCTCGGATTTGTCAAAGAAGCTGCAGTACATCTTGTGGATGGTGCACACTGGAGCCACATTGCATCGATGGTGAAAGTATTGAATGTTTGAGGTGGTGGATTGAGTGTTAATCAAGTGGGCTGCTTTGTCCAGGATGGTGTTGACCCTTTTGAGTGTTATTGGAGCTGTGTTCATCAGGGCAAGTGGAGAGTATTCCATTACACCATGACTGGTGATTTGTAGCTGGTGAACAGGCTTTGGGGAGCCAGGCAGTGAGTCAGTTGCCGCAGAATACCCAGCTCTGACTTGTTCTTGTAACCACAGTGTTTATATAGCTGGCCCAGGTGAGTTTCTGATCAATGATGATCCTCAGGATGGTGCTAGTGGGGATTCAGCAATGGTAATGCCAATGCATGTCAAGGTGAGATGGTTAGATGTTCTCTTGTTGGAGACAGTCATTGCCTGGCACTTGTGTTACATGCCACATCAGCCTAACCCTGGACTGCTTCAGTATCTGAGAAATTGAGAATAGTGCTGAACACTGTGCAATCATCAGTGAACATCCTGACTTCTGACCTTATAATGGAAGTAAGGTCATTGATGAAGCGGCTGAAGATGGTTCGACCTAGGAGCTCTTGCAGCAATGTACTTGGGCTGTGATGACTGGCCGCCAACAACCACAACCAGCTTTCTTTTGGCTAGGTTTAACTCCAGCAAGTAGAGAGTTTTCACTTTCATTAATTTCAACTTTTGCTAGGACTCCTTGGTGCTACACTTGGTCAGGTGCTGCCTTGACAACAAGGGTAATCACTCTCACCCCAACTCACCTCTGGAATTCAACTCTCTTGTCCATGTTTCGACCAAGGCTATAATGAAGTCTGGAGCTGAGTGGCCCTGGTGGAACCCAAACTGAGCATTGGTGAGCAGGTTGTTGATGAGTAAGTGCCACTATAAGTGACACCTTCATCATCTTGATGATGTGGGCTGAAAAGAGTGAATTGATTAGATTGGATTTATTCCACTTCTTGTGGACAGGACATACCTGGGCAATTTTTCATTGTGTCAGGTAGATGTTAGTGTTGTAGCTATACTGGAGCAGCTTGCTAGAAGCGCAGCTAGGCCTGGAACACAAGTCTTCAGCACTACAGTCCATGTTTGACATGATGTCATGAGACTTCAGGGGGTTTCAGAATTAATGTTGAGGATTTGCAGTGCCTCTCTCCCAACTGTTTACCACTGTCACCACCTTTGGTGGGACTGTCCTGTCAGGGACAAAACATATCTAGGGACGGTGTTGGAGTAATCACCTGGCTGATAGTCGTACAGAATCGTAGCTATATCAGTGTATGTGGAAATGTTCTCCCAATTTTGGCACAAAGCTCCGATTACAAAGGATACACAACATAAAAATAGGCATTGGCCTAACCAGTCCATGCCGGTGTTTATGCTCCACCAAGCTTCCTCTCATCTTTCCTCATCTAAATCTACCATAACCATCTATTCCCTTCTCCCTCATTTGTTTGCCCAGCTTCCCCTTAAATCTATACTATTCTCTTTAATCATTTCCTGTGGTAGTTAATTCCACATTTTCACCACTCTTTGGGTGAAAAAAAATTCTTCTGAGTTTGTGAGGAGAGCTTTGCAGGGTGGACCTTTGTCATGCCTGCATTGATGCCAAATAGCCTGTCCAGTTTTATTCTTATTAAACACTTTATTTGTAGCAGTTTGATATAATTGAATGGTTTGCTAGGCCATTTAATAAATCAGTTAAGAGTCAACTATGTTGTTGTGATTCTGGAGTCACGTATAGGCCAGACGAGGTAAGGACGGCAGATTTCCTTCCTAAGAAGCATTAGTGAACCAGCTGGACTTTTCCGACAATCTGATAGTTTCATGATCATCAAAACTGTTAGTTAAATAAGCCTGGAATAAAATGCTACTAACTGAATTTAAATTTACACCTCTGGATTACTAGTCCAGTAACATAATCTATATGCTACCATTCCTGTACTTGGAACACGTGCTGAGTCTTGAATGAACTGCATGGTGGTATTGCTCTCTCTTACTGCAGCTGAATGACAGACAATTACTGAAGGAAGTGGGACCAACTGGCTTGGGGAGAGTCTCAGAGATACAGCAATTGCTTGATGAAGTAAGTTCCTTCTAGTACTATTTGATCAATGAGAATACTGAATTGCTCTATGTAATAGCACACGGGTTAGTCCCAGAGGAGACAGATGTAATATAATCAGTGCCAGAGGAGAGATGAGAATGTTTTATGCACCAAGTTGTAATGATCTGGAATGCACTGCCTGAAAGAGTGGTGGAAGCAGATTCAATGGTAACTTTCCAAAAGGAAACGGAAAAGAAAAAAATTGAAGGCTATGGGGAAATTGAACAGATCTTTCAGAGAGCAGCAAAGGCATGCTAAGCCAAATGGCTTCCTCTTGTACTTTTTGATTCTATATAAAACTACTGAAGGTGTTCTTTTATAACCTCATTACTTTTATCATTTAAAAAAAACATTGTGCTCTCTGCACTTGTGACCTCCTCTAGGGAGCAGATCCAAACTGCAGCAACAACGACGATAGGCCAGCCTTAACTGTGGCCGTGATGAATCAACATCATGAGGTGGTCCCGGTTCTGGTGCAGAAGGGAGCAGACATTAACCAACAGTCAGGGCCGTAAGTAGAAAAAAAAGGCACTCAGTTTTCCAGGGCTCAGTGCATCTGAAGAAGTGGAACTGTTTGGTTTGCGCTTTTACCTTTGGGCAGTGCTACTAGGCTAATTCCCGGGATGAAGGGGTTGTCTTATGAGGAAAGGTTGACCAAGTTGGGCCTATACTCATTGGAATTTAGAAGAATGAGAGGTGATCTTATTGAAACATAAGATTCTGAGGGGACTTGACAGGGTAGATGCTGACAGGATGTTTCCCCTTATGCGGGAATTTAGAACTAGGGAGCGCAGTTTGAAAATAAGGAGTCTCGCATTTAAGACAGAGATGGAGAGAAATTTCTTCTCTTTTGGGGTCATTTGCAATTCTCTTCCTCACAGCAGTGGAGGCTGAATTATTGAATATATTCAAGGCTGAGTTAGATTTTTGATTAACGAGGGAGTCAAGAATTATGGGGGGACAGGCAGGAAAGCAGAATTAGGGCCACGATCGTAAGCCATGATCGTATTGAACGGAAGACAGGCTTGATGGGCTGAATAGCCTATTCCTGCTCCCATTTCTTATGATCTGATCATGAGACAACTGACATTTACCTGTCATTGAAATATGATGAACTATTGGCAGGACGTTGGGTTGCAGCAACAAGCGTGTGAGGAAAGGTTTTCACTGTCATAACTTCTAGCTATTCAGCTTTAAAACGAGGCAGGGACTTTCCTGTAATTTGTGAACCTTAAAAGTGTTTTACTAGGAAACATTCTCAAGAATTTACAAACAAAACAAAGCTCCATCAATTTTTATTTTAAAAATGCTTTTGCATTTGTTCCAAAGTGTTTAAAACAGTTGGAAAGTATTTTCAATAATGGCAGTTTGCTGTGGCCATGATTTTAACTGGATGGGGTCAATGCATGTGAGGTGGTGGTGGGGACCAAGGTGAACGACAAGCTGTCATGCCAATGTCCTGGGGAGATCTTAGTTCTTGGACCATAATTGTGTAAAATCAGAGCCCCAGGCAAACCAGACAGGAATCACTGCTTGGCTAGTGGACATAAACAGGCATTTCAACTTCAGGGTGCCACCCACGGGAAAGGAACAGAAATCTCGATCAGCGGGAAGAGGGTGAGGGATGTTGTTTAGGCAAGAATGGTCAATGTCACTGCTAAATATTTTTCACTTTGCGCAACCTGTTCGTTTGAATGCATGGTACCTTTTGTGTGATCATGTGGATGTACAACTTACAGGGAACAAGGTTTCCTTGTACTCCTGCTCATTTTGGCCCTAGCTACTGTTCCCAGCAGGTTTGGCCTTTTGGAAAACCATCACTGCTCCCCTTAGTCATCTTAAAACAGCAGATTGGCCCTGATAATTTCCTTGGAGCCCAATCTGCACATTTAAACTGGCCTCTGTTGTATTGGGGAAATGGAGTAGAGTGCCAGGGAGCGAGAGTTAAAAATTACAGACTGAGCACTATCAAGTGAGGGAGTTCTGGATTTTTGCCACATTGTCAATATAGAATTTACAGCACAGGAACAGGCCATTCAATCCAACAGGTCTCTTCTGGCGTTTATGCTCCACTGGCCTCCTGCCACATAATTCACCTGATCCATCTCAGTCTCTTCCTCAACTTCTCCGTCTCCATTTCTGGGGATAGACTATCTACTAATATTCACTACAAATCCACAGACTCCCACAGCTACCTTGACTACACTTCCTCACACCTTGCTTCCCTGTGAGAACTCAATTCTTCTCCAGTTTCCCTGTTTCTGTCGTATTTAATCTGATGATGCAACGACATTATCAGGTCACAGAGACACTTCACAGAGGGCCAGCCAATCTTTGCAGGAAATGAGACAGTCAAGGAGTAGACTATGGTCCCATCCAGTTTCTCATGTCATGTTTTATGCTACAGTGATTGCAAACTTGGCAATGTAGCAAGTGCATGCCTAACTTAGGAGAACCATTTACCTGTTGCTGCCTAATCACTAAAAACTCTTTAGAATACACTGCTTTGCTGACAGACTTATTCAAACTTATGCCCCCTTTTTTGGTTTCATAGCTCAGTTTGAAGACACTAATCCAATATTTAAAATTTTAAAAAATTGTTTTCTTCAAATATAGCCTGAAAAACACTGCTCTTCATGAGGCCGCTGAGTTGGGAGCTCAAGGAGTGAAATGTGTGGCCGTTTTACTTGGGTAGGTTTTCTTTTTACAAGTTATATTAAATAATTTTTCAATGAGTGTTTATGGGGGAAAGAGCAGGACAGTGAGACTAATTGGATAGCTCTTTCAAAGAGCCAGATGGTCTCTTTTTATGCTGTTAGATTCTGTGGCAGTAGGTATAGGGAGTAAATAGTTACAAGTGGTTCATTGGGAAAACAGACATTTAGTACCAAGGGTCTGAAATTATGCTGTTAGATTCTATGACAGTAGGTATAGGGAGTAAATAGTTACAAGTGGTTCATTGGGAAAACAGACATTTAGTAGCTAGGGTCTGAAATTTAATCGTTGGACTGTGCTGTGTATATCCAACTTAGCCAGGGTGACAGAGAGGGTACTAACTTGAGCCTTAGTGTCTTGAAGAAGGGGTGCAAGTAGAAGAGGTGCATTAGCCAGAATTCACTGACGGGTTTGCATGAAGAATGGTCATATGGACGAGGCTTGGCACCTGCAGAACTGTAGCTCAGCATAAGGCAGTGGACCAGAGAGAGGAAGGTACAGAGTTATTGGTCAGAGGAAGTAGTAGATGCAAGATGATAAAGGCTGGTGAATAAAGTACTGTCTTCAATAAAGATGTACAGTCAATTCAGTCTAATAGTTTTTTTCAATTTCTTACAGCTGCAATGCAAGTATAAAGAAGAAAAATGATAAAGCTTTAACAGCATATGATTTGGCTGTCAAGACTGGCAATGACCAACTAACCTTATTGTTTGCTGCAAAAATGGGACAGGGAATGTTAGATAAATTCACCAAGACTAAGCATGTCAGCCTGGATGTCTTTTAATGCTCGCTTGAAGGTTTAGACACATTCAGTACCAAAGGTTTGTGAGGTAATCAGTGCAAACGTTTTCAAGAAAGTTTCAATAGAGAAAGCAAGCTCTGACTCTCAGAGAATCAGTGTCCTGCAGCTGTATGTTTCTGGAGGCTGTTGTTGCTTGTTTTGGAACACTCACAATTCTATCCCCACTCTTCTGTCAAAGCCAAAATGAGCTCCTAACCAGTAACTCAGTCCAGATGTTTCATCGAGGAGAGCGAGAGGGAGGAGAGTCCATTTTCCTGTTCTTTATGAAATTGACTGTTGGTCTCGATCTGGTTTTTAAACAAGATATTCAAAAAGCAAGCTCATACATGGAACCTTCAGTTACCTTTGATCCAGCAAGTCTTTGATAAGTGTCATGAAAAAATTCTATTGTAAATCCAAGGATTGCACTACTTTTCCATGGAACTCTATAAATATTTTGTAGCAAACAATTTATAATTTAGCCTTAGATGTGCAGCTGATCTTAATCGAACGAAAAATACAAACCTTTATCTAATTTGTTTCTTTTTTCTCAGAAGTGTTTTTTCTGAAATAAAGTTATAGTACAACAAAGTGGTTTAATGGAATCCAAGCTCCCTACAAAGTGTCTACATTGGGCTTCTCAGTTACAAGAACCTGAAACACCAAATACACTGCTTCCCAAGAAACCCAAAGTTAACCTCTTGAATGTGGCAAGAGTTTGGTCAGATTTGCATGAAAATTCATTATAAAATATGGGTTCTCAAGTGGTTCCTTGCTAATTTTACCTTATGTCTTTCCAACACACTGTTGTGGGGCACCTGTGTGCTTTTGTTTCTTTGCCATGTGTGATTTTATTCAAAAGCAGAATACAGTTGCTGATACAAATTTGTCCCTGCAAATTTATTGCAAGTCAGTTAAGATGATTACTTCATATTTTAACTGCTCTGCAAATTTAAAGAATCAGTGGGTCGCACTCTCATATCTGTCAGAAGGTTGTGTGTTCAAGTCCCACTCCAGACAGTTGAGCACAAAATTTAGGCTGGTACTGCATGCAGTGCAGTACAGAGGGAGTGCTGCACGATTCAATTTGCTATCTTTCAGATGAGATGTCAAACTGAAGCGCTGTCTGCCTCTCATGTGGATGTAAAAGAACCCATGTCATTATTTTGAAGAGTAGGTGATTTCTTAGTGTCCAGGCCAAGACTTATCCCTCAACCAACATTTCTGAAACAAATTATCTGATCACTATCACATTGCTATTTGTGGGTCCTTGCTGTGCAGATATTGTGCACTTCCTACAACAGTGCTACATTTAAAAAATACTTCATTGGCTGTAAAATACTTTGGGATATCGTAAAGTCATGAACAGCATTATATAAATTGCAAGTTCTTTCTCTCAATTACTATCTGTCCTAACCTGCAGTAGATGTGCTTTGTTAATGCTAGGAAATAGAGATAGTTTAAGTAAGTTATATGGTATTTGTGGGTGTTAGGAATGAGTTTTAACTTTAATGTTTAAGTTTGATTTATATTTCTGTATGTGTGTGTTAAGAAAAGGTCAAGTTGAGTTTTAGTTTCACTTTAAAAGGTATCTGCATTTCTAATGAGAGGCTTACAACTGTTGCAACTAAGTTAAACAAATGAGAGAAACTGGGCTGTTGCCTAGCAACCTGGGTCCAGAGAGGCAGGTCCCTCCCACAGACACACACAGAAAAACTAAAGAAACAGCAGTTTTAAGTTCAGTTTGAAGACAGCTGCCGAACAAAAGCCACCAAGAAGGGACAGATAGCTAGTCCCAAGCTAAAGAAGAAAGTCCCCAAAATCCAGGGGAATGGAACAGGAGAAAGTCCCAAAAATACTTTCTAGTGAAAGGGAAGGACAGGAACCTGTAAAAGATCTTGTTAAGTGAAGTTAAGAGTGAGGGGCAGAGAGAAAGGCTCCAAACTTCAGATTTAAAGAGATAAAAGCTGCAGAAAGCAGATTTAAACCAAGAACAGCTTGCAAGAGGCCAGAAAGTCCAGAGAGATGGCTGAAGGTTTGTAACTCTTTGCTATGGGCATGTGAAGCAGTGGTGTACTGTTGACAGCTGAGTTGGCGAGAGAGAATGCGTGGAAGAAAGCTTGAATGCATGTGGTGACCCAGGGAAGAGGAACATTGAAAGGAGAGTTTGAAACTTGGAGGAGAGAAAGCATCAGTTTGGGACAAGATTCCAAGGTGAGGTCTTGGAAAGTGGAGATTAGAAACCCTCGTGTGGAAGACGGAGTTCAGTGAGACCGGTTGGCTAACGGTTTGACAAGTGTGTCGGGGGAGTTGAGGAGAGATCCATAACATCTGGTTGAGGTGGCATCTGTCAATCGGTTTCAGAGTGTGGTGTGTCTGACTACAGGCTGCCAATTGGTAACTTGTGCTATCCTTACAAATCTGTATATATCTGTAAAGTATTAGTTGCGGGTGAAGGAATATTGTAATATAGTTCATCCTTTCTTGTTGAATAAATGTTTTAATTCTTTTGTTAAGAGTTCATCAGCTAATTCCTGTGACTCTGTTCAGTAGCTACTCTCCACTTATCTAAACAAACAAATCAAAGTTAGGATCTATCAAGCTGGGTTCTGCCCTAGGATCAGGCTTGTCCAGTGGTAACCTCAGTTGGGGATCATAACATTAAACTTGTGATTAACAGAGCAGCAGCTACGTTGGGAGCAGAAATGTTGCAGATTTACCTGTCCTAATAAACAACGACTTTCACGCCATCATATCAAGACAAGTAAAATGGGATTGGTGGCATTGCTAAGTTGAAGAAATGAGACCATACAAGTTACCTATTGAGGACAAAATATAACTTTTCCTCCGTTTTAAAGAACTTGATGACACCAAACGCAAACACTTGGGTAATGCTGATCTGTAACTATCCTGCAAAGTATTTAAAGAATCATTTATGCAATTCTGGTGCATTTCTGGGTGGCACCCCAACCACCATCTTAAATATTCACTTGCTTCACCAATGGCACACAATGGCAGCAGTGTGTACCAGATGTACTGCAGCAACCCACTCTGGCTCCTTAAAGAGAACCTTCCAAACCCGCAACCTCTACCACCTAGAAGGACAAGGGCAGCAGATGCAATGGGAACACCACCACCTGTAAGTTCCCCTCCGAGCCACACACCATCCTGACTTGGAATTATATCACCGTTCCTTCACTGTCACTGGGTCAAAATTCTGGAACTTCCTACCTACACATGGACTGCAGTGGTTCAAGGTGGCAGTTCAGCATCATTTTCTCAAGGGCAATAAATGCTGGCCCAGCGAGCAACACCCACATTCCATGAATGAATATATATAAAAAAATTCTTTCCACATGCCTCACCTGAAAAAAGTACAAATGCTCATTTGTGTTCTTCCCCTTTATTTGTTTTGCAGATGGCTCAGAATATCACAGCGCATTACACAGGTTTAATGGGAATTCTTCACTTGCTGCTGGCCAACTGTGAATTTTGTGTAAATTTTGTAATGATTTATGCCAGAATGGCTTTGCAAAACATGTCATAAAGTTTCTTCAAAAGGCAATCTAAAAACGTAATGGTATTTGTGGACATTACTTCTACTTAATTGTCTGTGCTTTGCAAGTTCACGTCAAAAGAGGGTTTGTCAGGGTCTGACCCTTCAAAGCACAAGGTCTGTTCTTTCATTTTACATTAACTGGATTCCAAAAGATCATCTCCGCAATCGGAGAAGAAATGCATGTTTGCACTGCTTGCTTTCCAAGGGGTGATACTTGTCATAGAAATCCAAGATGTATTCTTCAGCCTTGAATCCAAACTTCTGATACAGCAGCATAGCAGAGTTACTGGCAGAGACATGGAGAGTCACATCCTTCCCCATGCAAGTCTGTAAAGCAGTAGAAGAGTGAGAGTGTGTGGATAAACAGGAACCTGCATTCAAAATGAACAACTGCAGTGTCGAATCATATACTCTATCTGACAAGGGATAAAGTACCTGAGGGTGAGAACAGTGGAGGTATTTTTGCAAGGATTCACCCACTTGTCCTCCACAGCCTCAACACAAGAGCCCTGGAAAAACAGCTTTATGCATGCTTCACCCTCATCAAGTTAGGGCAGGCAAGCGGGAACATCCTTACAGGAATTCACCCCTTAAGAATTTTCAGCAAAGATACATAATTCAAACAAATCTGGCATAAAACAGATTCCATTAGCCAACCATTAAGACACTGTTGGTAGTTGGATATCATCTGCACAGCAACTGAACTGACAGCAACTTGTGCACAATGATATGATGCCTAAACATGAGAATCGGCCAAGGATAACTATGGAGTCTGATAGAGTGAGACACTCCAAGATGAGAAATGTTCCACGGTTACTTATAGTAATGCAAGTTATATATTTTTCAAGACTGGATGTTACAACTTCTACCTTCAACGAAGACAAAGTTCAAATTTTAAACCTTTGAGCCACAGGTCTTAAACTTCAGGGGTGGGAAGGATTTTTAATCGCCAACACGAGCCATGATACAGCTCCATTAATTGTATGAGACTATTATACAGTTTATGTGGTGTAACAGCCTAACCTGAATGAGGTGGTAAATCATGAAGGTTGCAATCCCAGCTCTCCTCCATTCGGGGTGAACCAGCAGGAAGGATATATAAGCCTGATTGTATTTCACATCAGGAACCATGAAGCCAAAGCCAATAATAACTTTTTTGTAGAGGACGACAACACTGAAATCTGGGTACTGTAGGCTCTCCGACAAGTCGATGCCTGTGTGGGTTAAAAGTGAGATTACATCAGTAAATGTTTAGAAACTAGCTTCAGGTTATACAGAGCACAGTGTGATATATGACATCATTCACATTTTGTACAACAGTAATACAGCACTGTACTTAGTATTTCCAAAATATTAAAATTGCAAAGTACAACATCCACTCACAGAAAACACAAATACAAGGAAATTATGGGTGGAATTTTCCAGTCCCACCAGTGGTCAGGATGGGAAAATTAGGAGCGTGGCCAAAAGTCAGGTGCAAAAATAGGTTTAAATTTTCCACTCCCTACTTTTTGGTGGGTCAGGTAGCCCACTGCGCCTTGTCAGGAAACACATTTACATGCATTTGAATATCATGAGTACTCATTATAGTATGGAATTACCCCCCCTTCCAGATCAAACAGCCACACCAGCATCAAAATAGACCGCCGTGAATCACAACTGGATATAAGTGACATGCACCTGACAAACTGCACTTCACTCGTGACTTTGAGGTTTGTGTGTGCAGCGCTCGCTCGCCTCCTTTCACTGCGCTGCACACACCACTGCTCCAACTCCATGCCAAGGCTGCTCAGGCAAGACCAGCAGGAAAGCAAGGGATGGGGGGCTGGGCCCTGGAAAGCAAAGGTTTGACTGGGGGATGGGGTAGTGAGACAAGACAAAGGCAAGGGAATGAGCTGGAAGGCAAAGGCTTGATGTGGGGGTGGTTGACTGGGCCCTGGAGGGAAAGGTGGACAGACACATGTGACGGGTAGGGTGAGGTGGGGGGGGGGGGTGAAATGACTGGGGAAGGGTGCACAGAGACACATGATTATGGGGAGGGGGGGAATGACTGGTGAAGTGTGTACAGAGACACATGACTGGGGGAGTGAAATCACTGGGGAAGGGTGCATACAGACACATGACTTTGGGGATAAAATGACTGGGGAAGGATGCATAGAGACATGACTGGGGGAGGGTGCATAGAGACACATGACTAGGGAGGGGTGGGCTGTTGGGGGGGTGGGGGATGGTTGGGTGGGCAGTTAGGGCCAGAACTGGTCTGTGCAATTGTGCACCAATTTAGAGGGCTGTGCTTGGCAAGCCTGTCCTAGGCCCAAAAGAGGGAGAGGAAGGGCCTGCATCAGTTGTGCACAGCAGGATGTTCAGGGCTAGGTCAGTCCTTCACACACGTCGGTCATTGGATTGGTCCTGTCATGCAGTGGCACAGTAACAGTCAAGGGAGGCATCTGCCGTACATCTGGTAATACAGTGGGAGGCACTCGGTCTCATGGCTGTGGATGGAGGGGCGGGGGATGTCTCGGTATATCACAGTGCATAGGGCTTCAAGATGGGAATGGGTCAGGTCAACATGGGTCATCAGGACATCAACATCAAACAGTTCATGGAGGAGAACAGGGATATCAGTAACAATCACAATGTGATCTAGGATCAGAGGTAGAGGAAGGAGAGTGATTGGAGGGAGGGAAACCTGCACATTATGCTCTTCCAGCACAATGGGAGGAAGTTCAAAGCTAACGGGGAGGGGGGTTGGAAGTGGGTCTCATAATAAAACCTGAGCACCAGGATATTGCAAGCTGATCCAATGATGCAGTACAAAAGCAAGCTATGAAAAAAATTGACAGGAGAGAGGTCTAAGGG
This sequence comes from Carcharodon carcharias, assembly GCF_017639515.1. NCBI lineage: Eukaryota > Metazoa > Chordata > Chondrichthyes > Lamniformes > Lamnidae > Carcharodon > Carcharodon carcharias. The sequence goes on along the minus strand of NC_054468.1, from coordinate 136,745,624 downwards.
CTTGTGGGCGGAGTCGAATACTGCACTTTTGGGCCGAGTGAAGGGGCACCCTGCTAATTTACACTTTGCTAATTGGAGATCACTGCACAGCTATGACATGTTGGGAACACTCAAATGCCAATTGAAGGATTTGGGCACTTTAACTCATGATGCACACTCTTGTAAGACTCCATTTTGCCCTGGGGCCGGATTTTAATTGTGTTCCAATGAACATTTGTCCCCCTCTGACAAAAGTGCAACACTCAGAAGAATCCAGTTGTAGAGGGTCAACAGCCAAACCGCATATGGCTAATGCCACAAAGACCTCCACAACCTGGAGCTGACAGGTCCAGGCTTCATGCACCACCTCGATTACAGTCCTTACATTAGTGCAAGGTTGGGCTCTAGTCTAAAGGAGTCAGTCTGTCAGAGCCCTGTCTAACACTTCTAGTGCCTGGCTGCACTTATCCAGATTTAAATCCCATTCTTAAAGAACTCTCATGCCTGGGGCATTTGGGTGGTGGAGCACTTCCAGTGATGCTCAAGGCTGTGCTATAGCTGTAAGAAACGATCTGGGGATGGAATGCCTGGAATGAGGGTTATTCAAGGGCTTCACAGTGACTCCCTAGCTTGCAATGGGAAGGCGATCATTGCAAGATTATGTACAATCATGTATCTGTTCAATGTTTCCACAGGTGCGAGTAGGAGTAGAGAATGGATGCAGCAAGCAAACTGTCTTTTTCCTGGCACTCAGGCAACAGAGGAGATGAAGGTAAAAGCAAAATACTGTGGATGCTGGAAATCTGAAACAAAAACAAAAATAGCTGGAAAAACTCAGCATGTCTGACAGCATCTGTGGAGAGGAATATAGTTAACGTTTCGAGTCCGTATGACCCTTCATCAAAGATGATGAAGGACTCGTTGCCATCAGGCAGAGCAAAGGGAAGAGCCTCGCCCTGAGGAACATGGTTCAATGGAGCCCCATGAAGACCAAGGCCCCGAGGCTGACAGACCCATTCCACGGGGGCGTTGGGCATGACCTAGGGTGTACTGAAAACGCCTCTCATACCTACAGATCTGCTGTAAACGCCTTCGCTTATCAAGGCCTGTGGTGGATCATATCAGCCACATTCTTGGGGACGAAGCTAACTCCGCAGGGACTGGGAGGTCATCCATTGCCTGTAGCACTAAAGGTGACTGCCGCACTGAACATTTTTACGAGTGGCTCGTTCCAGGGCTCCACTAGGGACCTCTGTGGCATATTCCAAGCATCTGCTCATAAATGGATTTGAGAGGTAACCGACGCCCTATTTGACAAAGCTCACCATTACATCCAGTTCTCCCTGGATGAAGCAGCCAGGCTGCCAGAGCAGTGGGGTTTGCAACATCTTCGGCTTCCTACAGGTGCAGGCTGCCATCGAGGGCACACGTGTGGCTTTTTAAGAGCTCTCTGGCAACAACCACTGTGACTCATCAACAAAAAAGGCTTCCGCTCTCTCAAAGTGCAGCTGATCTGTAACCAGCAGAAGCAGATTATGTAGGTCTGTGAGAGAAAACCTGGGAGCTTGCATGACTCTCACATCTTGAGTCACTCACAGGTACCACAGATCTTCAAGGGCCCTCAGCGCATCCAGGGTTGTCTCATTGATTCTAAAGGCTACCCACAAAAGACTTGGCTGATGACGTCTATTTAGCGGTCACAAAGTGCCTCAGAGGAGAGGTACAATACAGCTCATTCTGCAACACATTCCTTGATTGCTTAGACCATTGGGCATGTTGAAGAAGCATTTCAGATGTCTGGATCAGTCAGGCGGCACTCTCTAGTATTCTCCCCAGAGGGTCGCCCACATCATTGTGGTTTGCTGTGCTCTACACAACCTCGCGCTACAAAGGGGGGATGACTTGCCAGATCAAGAGATGGAGGAGCTACACATATCCTCTGATGAGGAGGATGTTGAGAGGGCTGAGCTCGATGAGGGTGAGGAAGCTAGCACTCCAGAGGAGGAGGCCATAGCATGGGCCAGACGCGACAGGCATGCCCATGAGATCCTTATAGCCACAAGGTTCCAAGACGACGATGATGACTTGCTCAAATGAGCTTCTTTCACCTATGCCCTCCATGCTGCCTCAACATTAACACTTTTGTTGCTATCCTCAGCATCTCAATGAAGGGCATCAATCTCAGAAAGAATAGTTACAATCTTGCTTATCATTACAATGGCCTCATCCTTGAAATGCTAAACAGCCTGTGGAGCATATGGCCGCTCTGTTATGGGATTATAACTCCACTAGCATGCACTGTGAGCAGAGTAGACATGGTGCAGTCTCTTTAAGCATCTCTCTAACATTTCACTGCCTTTGGCACCCTTCAAGAGACAGAAGCAGCATTGCCAATCTCAGTGCACTCGTAGCAGTATGCCTGGAGTGTTGCTAGGTGCCTCAAGGAGGACGATCAGCACTCATTGGTTCTCGCTTTGACATCTGAGTTGTATTCTCAATCCAGACTGTGGGATCTCTCTACAGGCAATCTCTCATGCAAGATTAGTGCTCAGGCGTCGCCATCACACTGAGTCCATAGCATGAGGTCGTTTTTTTAGAATGCAGTGATGTCACTCTCAGTGATGGTTGCAAATCAGGTCACCTTTGTGTACACTGAGTGCGCTTCTGCAACAGCATTGTCTGATGACTGACAATCATTCATGACCATGCCTTCGTCTGGAGTATCCAAACTTCCCGTGCAGCCTAGCCTTTGCATCTGTGGGCCTGAGAATGCAGACACTGCATTTTGGCATTAATTAGTTAATTCTTTGATAATAAACAGCACACATCAGATGTAGTGAAGCTTAGCTCTGATCCCACTTGAGGCTTCCACATTTTCATTCCAGAAGTCTCAGATGTCCACACGAAAACCAGGCACACTGATGAAATTCTTACGATCAGATAACCATGTGGATTGCTCACTGGAGAGCTGCATCAGAGATTTGGGCAAGCCATGTTAGTCTGTCATTTGGGGCCTTGACACAGACCTCTGATCTCACAATCATTGCCCTCTAGCAGGCAATCAGGAGTTACTGGGTGTTATCAAGGTCCATAGCTCTGCATTATGCAGGTGGATAACTAGGAAGTACTACAGGGCTGCTGTCTAGCTGTAAACACGGACAGGACATAACACTGCAGGCTGGCAGGAGCACATAAGATCCCCGATTGTTGGTAGATATGTAACCCACACTCAAACCTGACAACCATTATTTGGAGGCAATTGAAGGATGCACCAAAAGAGATTGACTCCAATGCAGCTCGACATTAAAACCTATACGGACCACATGGATCATTCCTCAGAGTAGAGGCATCAGGTGAATAAACCAAACTGCAATATTTAAACTCATGAAGCCACATGATAAGATTCTCTGATGCAAATCTCAGATATGCATTGCCCAACCATCATTTTCCTGGAGCCAGAGGCCTTGCTCATGTCCCTGATGTGCACAGAAAGGCGATGCACTGTAATGAGATGATGTGAGACACCATGACCTGAAGCACATGACAGGAGATATGTGAGGATGGGGGATGCATCTGCTACACTTGTATGACCTCTAAACATTGCATCAGATAGAAGAGCCATTCACTAGATGAGAAGTTCACACAAACCAAAAGATATTTACATATGTGCAAAGTATACACAGATTGGGAACACCCGTGTCATCTTTGAGATCTCAAAATTTCTTAACTTTTCTTACCCTACTGCTACGTCTAGGCGCATCCCTGACATCCTCAGTAGAGGATGGAGGTAACCTGCTGACTGCTATGCCCCGTTGTCTGTGATGACCTCTGGAGGGCCTTGGCCTGTTTTGGGTCTCCCGCTGTGGGGCACGTGCACCCTCCTTGGCCTGAGGATCTGCAGTTGAAGGGGTCACAGGCAGAGGGAACTTGGAGTGGGTGGATAGCCCACAAGAGTCCTGGGTGGATTGCCCCAAGGTGTCTGGCTGATGCTCCTCCTCCCTGTGGGTGCCCAAAGACACCTCCCTGACTGCTTTAGGAGAAAGGGCTCCTGGAGGGAGATTGAGGTACCCCGTCCCCCTCTCGCCTAGCCACTGCTGGAACGTTCTCATGGCTGAAGCGATGGTGTGCTGGTCCTCGCGCACATCCAGCAGAAAATGCTGGACCAAGGCCTCCATGGCAGTTACTGCCCTTTCAATGGTGACCTCGATGCACTGGCATGTAGGGGTCAAGACATCACGCTGAACATTGATGGATTCCTCCATCCTCTGTTCCAATCTGATTACGGCCTCTGACAACCCTGCCTGATGTGCCTCTGTCTATCTTTGGAGCCAGAGATTCATCTTCAAACCCGGACTCAGCAGATGTCTGGCCTTCAGCAGTCCTCCAAATGTCGGTGACCTTGGCTGTCACTCCACCTGCTGTGGACCAGAATCTGTGCTGTGCTCACCAGATGGTGACCCCAAGCCTGCTCTTAAACTAGATGCCACAGAGGTGTGTCTCTCTGCGCTGGTAGAAGGTGCTGTGACAGCTCTACATCTAATGGGTCCTCAGAATCTTCATCTGAGGTGGTCTGGGGCTGGGATTGATCAGCTGGCTGGCAATGTCCCTCCAGCTTTTCTTGCTGGTGCCTGTAATAGGAGAAAATTAGTGATTGCCTGGATAGTCACCCACTTCAAAGAGCACTCACAGTTTCGACAGGTGGGTAAAGACCTGTACATGTGGCCTCACTGGCTTGTGGGGGACGCCGATCTTGCCTTCGGTGTAGGCATGGTCCCATTCCTCACCAGCCAGCTCTGCCACCTACTCTTCAAAGGGGGTGAATGGCCTGAACTCCGGCATCCTGGAAGTAACGGCAGAGCCAACGAACCCCAGCCCGCCCCACCACGAGAAACAGCATACTGCACGTTTATGCATACATAATGAGCTAAAAGGCAGACGATCCAGCGTGGCAATCCATCAAGACAGTCAGCAGGAGCCATGCCACCTTTCTCACTCGCCACTGCACTTAGTCCCCAGAACGGAAAATTCCACCCAATGTGTTACCAGATCCCCTCCGTAAAATTATGTTCAGGTCTTTCCTTCACTAACAAATCATACAAGGACAATCTCCCTATAACTTGCATTTGCCTGGCTCCCATAGTCTACAGTTCAGAGGAGGTAATGGCCATCCCAAATGTGTATGTATATATATATATATATATATATAAATATATATCCTCCTCTTTACATATCCTTAAAGGATTACAGGCTGGATTTTGTTGGCAAAGATGAAGCAAATCTTCCCCGCAAAAATCTTGGTCTACTTAAGGATTGTAGTCATCAGGAGTTCATTTCCTTCAAATTCATTCAGAGTTCATTTTTGACATTTCTCTAACTGCATCTAAGTACTAGAATTCAGCAAACACTCTTCCTAACTAGATTACAGAGCAAGGAAGATAGTCAGTACTTAAATTAGATCCAATTGTTTAATATTTAGTTTTGTGTACGCAATTCTTTCCCCTTCACTCTTCAATTCTCAGGTCTTTAATACAAAATCTTTCTGCCAACAAACAGGAATGTGATGTCTGCACTCTGCTCTCCACCAGTACCATATCACAGCCAGCTGGTAGGAGATATGTGAAAATAACATGGCAATTTCATGATAACTGATATCAGGAATGCAATCTTGTCAAAGGTTTAATGATTCGAGTAAGCTTGAGATCATCCAAAACTCTGCTGCCCACATCCTTACTCACACCGAGTCCCACTCAGCCATCACCCCCTGTGCTTGTTGACCTACACTGGCTTCTGGTTAAACAACACCCCGATTTCAAAATTCTCATTTTTATTTTCAAATCCCCCCCTGGCCTAGCCCCTCAAGCCCCACAGTCCTCCAACAGAGCTGTGCTCCTCTAATTCTGGCCTCTTTACCTTCTCCAATTTTAATTGCTATACCATTAGTGGCTATGCCTTTAGCTGCCAAGGCCCTGAGCTCTGGAATTCTCTTCCTAAACCTCTCTAACTCTCTTTCCACTCCTTCAACCAAGCAACCAAGCATTTTGGTCATCTGCTACAATATCTCCTCTTGCGACTTAGCGTCTAATTTGTTTTATAACACTCCTATGAAGTGGATGGAGCAATTTTGTGATGTTAAAGGTGCTATATAGAAGCAAGTTGTTGTTGTTGACTTGTACAAAGGATAGCAGCACACAGACTTACCTGAATATTGGTTATTTACTGTGAAATCTTCTTCACCTTAATAGGTAAACCTCACAGGTAACAACCGATCCAAAATAAACAGCTGAAAATAGCACAATTTTTCCAAGAACCAGGATATAAGTAACTTTCTCAAGTCACTTTGTTGCTATTACAATAGTAGGTAGAATAGTTGTGATGAATAAATACTGCATGATACTACATTCTCAAGGTATTAATGGAAAAAAGAGTGAGGCAGAGCCTGAATGATAACTGTTATGGCAGTAGTGATTGAAGATGCCACACATTAGTTAACAAAATACCTTTCTGCTCCACGATTATAATTTGTGCTAAGATTCATCAACAAAACAACATAAAAATAGGATCTGGAGCAGGCCATTCTGCCCCTCAAACATGCTCCATCATTCGATAAGATCATGAACGAGCTTCTACACCAACTCCACTTTTCCGCCTTGTTGCCATCACCCTTGTTTCCCGTAGTGCCTAAAAATATATCAATCCTAGTCCTGAATATACTCATCAACTGAGCATACACAACTCTCTGGGATGGAGAATCCCAAAGATTCACAACTCTGCAAAGAATGAGGAAATTTCCACTTTTCTCAGTCCTTAATGACTGACCCCTTATCCTGATTTCTAGTTCCATACCCTTCAGCAGGGGAACCAACCTCTCAGTATCTACCTGTCAAGCCCTGTAAGAGTTTTATAAGTTTTGCTGAAAAAAGAAACAATTTGAAGCTTTTCATCTTGCACTCATCAGGATACTTCGCAAGCATACCAACATAAGGGAAAACAGCAATTTATACTGTATGGGAAGAGAGTGATGATTGGTTGGCAAGTGAACTTAACCAATCAGAGCCTATTTGCCAACCAATCAGCACTCTCTTCTCATACAGTATAAATTGTTGTTTTCCCCTTATATTGGCATTCTTGCGAAGTGTCCTGATGAGTGCAAGATGGAAAGCTCTGACATGTCTCTTTTTTCAGCAATACTCAAGTTCTGTATGAAGTCACCCCTCATTCTTTTAAACCCCAGACAGTTTAATCTTTCCTCACAGAACAACCTTCTCATCACAGAAAACAATCTAGTGAACCTTTGTTCTCTCCCTTTAAAACAAATATATCCCTCCTTAGGTAAGGAGATCAAAACTTAACACAATACCCAAGGTGTGATCTCACCAAAGTTCAATGTAATTGCATAAGATTCCCTTACTCTTACACTACCCTTACAATCAAGGCTAAAATGCAATTTGCCTTCCTAATTGCCTGCTTTACCAGCTTATTAAATTTGTGATTTATGTACTTGGACCCAAATCCCTCTGCATGTCGACATTAGTGTCTTTTTAAAAAATATTCTGCTTTTCTATTCTTTTTACCAAAGTGGATAAACTTCACATTTTCTTCCATTATACTTCATCTGCTGCCTTCTTGCCCACTCATTTAACCTATATTCCTTTGCAGCTTCTTTATATTCTCCTCACCGCTTTAAGTGTTAACTGTGTCTCAGTTGGTAACAACCTTGCCTCCAAGTCAGAAGGTTGTGAGTTGACGTCTCCTTCCAAGACATCAGCACAAAAATCAAAGCTAACATTCCAGTGCAGTACATTGAGGGAGTGCTGCATTGCCGGCAATGGCGTCTTTCAAATGAGACCTTAAACCGAGCCACAATTTGCCCTCTCAGGCAAATGCAAAAGATCAGGTGGCATTATTTCAAAGAAGAGCAGGGGAGTAATCGTCAGTGTCCAGACTAATATTTATCCCCCAATCAACATCACAAAAACAAATTGCCTAGTTGTTATCACTTTGCTATATCGGATAGCTTGCTGTGCTCATATTGGCTGCTATGTTTCCTACTTTACATAAGGTGACTATTCTTCAAAAGTCCTTTATTGGCTGGCACAAAGCACTTTGTGATAACCTGTAGTCATGAAAAGTGCTATATAAATGCAAGCCTTCTTTACTTTCCCATCCAGCCTTGTATAGTCATCAAACCTGAATATTTTATACTTGGTTCCCTCATCTATGTCATGAACATAGATTATAAATAACTGAGGACCAAACACTGATTCTTGCGCTACTCCGCTAGTTACAGCCTGACAACCCAAAAATGTTTGGTTTATTCCTACTCTGTTTTCTGTCCGTTAACCAATTCTCAGTCCATGCTGATGTATTAACCCCGATCCCATGAGTTCTTGAAGCTGGATAGAATTTCACTGTCAGGAGAGAAAATGAAAATACCTGGCCAGAAGAATTCATGGCACATCGAGTTTATTGTAGGAATAAAATTTGGGCAGACGTAGCAGTAATCAACAGGGGCTTCAGCTTCTGCTTTCCAGGTAGGGTCACTCCGATGTGGATAGGCCCGAATTTCAGACAGTAGTTGTAGTTTAGGTGGATTACATTCAAAATCACGCCTAATGAAACAAAACAAGAAAGAACTCAATTTGTGAAAGGGAAACCATAATAATTGTTCTTCTGTAAATTTCAGCTGGCAAAACCATGAAAAATCTAAATAATTGCATTGTTAATTTACAGACAAGAAAAGCCCTAAACAGCTCCCTGTACCAGTGAAACCATCACCATTCCGTACTACAATGTCTAGGTGGTTGATGTAAGGATATAATTTTTCTTTTCAAAAGGTAAAAAAAAGACATTTAGTCCAAACAAGTCAGTCCAGTTTTCAATGGGTCAGCTGAACCTATATCCCACAACCTTCAACCCTTTCTCCAGAAACACATTTTACTCCATTTATTCTGTCATTTCAGCTTAGAATCATAGAAACTCACAAAACAGAAGACCATTTGACAGATCCGTCTGTTTTGACTCTTTGAAAGGGCAATCATGCTTAGTTCCACATCCCAGCTTTTTGTCTGTAACCCTTTAAGTTTCTCATCCTCAGCTACCTGTCCAATTATTTTATTTATGGAATAAACTTTCACTGCCTTTACATGTAGATCCCCAGATCCCCAACAACTCAGTGAAAGCAATTCTCATCTTCTGGCAATGATCTTAAATCTGATTTCTGGTTATTGACCCACTCACCAGAGGGAATGTTTTTCTTTACCTAATCTATCAAAACCTATCATCTTGGAAACTTCTATTAGGTCACCTCTTAAGCTTCTCTGTTCCTAATTCTTCCAACCTCTCCTCATTACTGAAATCCCTCATTCTGGTAAACTTCCTCTGTATCAATTCGAAGGCCTTTACAACCTTTCGTGAAGTGTAGTATCCAGAATTGTTCACAATACTTCAGCAGGGGTCTAATCAATGATTTCTAAAATTTTTGCACAATCATTTTGCTTTCATGTTAAAATATCGTCCCCAGTTATTTAGTTCATTACTCTTTAACGAACATGCTCGGTGCGATTTAGCTTCTTGCCTTATATTTAATTTACAGCCTGAATCTACTGTTGTGATTTCCCCATAAGCCCCACAGTATCCCCTTTAAAACTGTGTACAGACTTCAACCTCAGTGATGGCAAAGTCACATTCAGCTGTTTAGTTCCTAAGTTCTGAAATTCCTTCCTAAATCCTTCCATTTCTTTAACTCTCTCTCCTTCTTTAAGACCAAAAGCTCGGCCAAAGAGGTAGGTTGTAAAGAGTTTTTTTTAAAAGGAAAAGAGGGAGGTAGAGAGGTGGAAAAGTTAAATTTTGTCTTGTGTTGCTGATATCCTTTCATGTGCGAAAAAGACATCTGCAAAGAGGGAACAGTGACAAAAATTCAAAAAGACTGCAGTGCCTCAGTTTTTTGTTTGTGAATTAGTGTCGCATGGTGCCCTGCTCATAGTTGCCCTTAAGTGCAGCGTCAACTAATGAAATATTGCTTTTATGGGGACAATTTGAACTTTAAACATTATAATATTACTAAATTGTAATGTATGTCGTCGCACATCTTTACAACCAGCTAATGAAATTACAGTCCAACTTCTTCACCAAAACAGTAACTTGAGTTAGTAACCCAAGAAACTAAATAAATGACTGAGGTTGCTCCAGAGTTGAAATCCAATGGATAATTCTGTACATTACTTTAAACAGTGAAATGTAGATAATGCACTCAATTCACAGCACATTCAATCCAGACCACCAATGTTCCATTCCCATTCTGTGCACAACTACGTAAGCCTAATCTAAAAATTATGATAATCAGCCATAGTGTGTTCAGTTAGTGAATGCTGATTTTCATAGAATCATAAAAATGTACAGAACAGGAGCAGGCCATAAAGCCCATGATTTTAAAAAAGTTTTAAGATAAACTTAAGTTGCAGTAGCATCCAGCTGAGTCATTGTATTATGCAAAGGAAATCCATACCTGATATATGGTTTGAGGACTCGGGATGTGTACGGGCTGATGATGCTTTGGCTCATTAACATGTCTCCTGATCCAGTCAGTCGGTGCATAAATTTTGTCTTGTGTTGCTGATATCCTTTCATGTGCAAAAAAGACATCTGCAAAGAGGGAACAGTGACAAAAAATTAAAAAGACTACTGTCAAACATTGGCCCCGCAGTCCTCACCAGCTCAAGCAGGGAGTCACACTGACCTGGAAGCTTCCTGGTCTACATGGAGTTAGCTGATCTCAGTCAGACTGTTGTTAGGGGCCCTGCAGCCAGCCAGAGCACTCAAAAGGTGAGAGGAGAGGAGAGGAGCAGAGAGGAGGCTGGGCATTGTTCTTCATCTTCAAGTCAATTGACTTTTGGTCATTCTCCAAATTTTCCCATCCCGCCCGCAATGATGCCCACCACCAGCAGGACTGGAAAATCCCGTCTGAGTTAGGACAGGTTCAGTCTCTGCTGAAGGGACTCAGTGTCACTCAGAGTCACTTGCAAAAGCTACTAGAGGTAAACTGGCATCTCACAAAAATTTATCCCAGCCAGAGGTCAGCACTTTCTGAATGCAAGTAGAGGGGAGAAAACTGATGTGGTTGTAGGGGCAAGGCAGTGGGAAACAATCTTCAGTAATTTGATGACTGAAGGTTCAGCCATAAACTCATTGGAGAATAATGGAGGATCTGAGTCCAAGCAGATTACAGAAGATGAAGGAGAACTATAATGCCCAGGTAAAGAGGAACTTTGGCATATCATTCCCATTTACTCCACTCCATTGAAGCACTGGTACGAAACAAAGCATGACATCAGTCTGTGCGTTTATGTTAAAAAGGAGTTATACTCAATATAAGGAAGATCCCTAAAAAAAGCCATATTTATATTCAAATAAATCATTCTTTGTGGGAAACAAAATGACAACACAAACCTCTATGAAACAGTGGCAGTGTTCACACTGAAAATGTGAGGTCGGAAAGCGGTGTCTCTGAGATGTAGTGAGACCAGGCTGCCTTTGAAAGAGCTAGCCAATTAGTCCCACTCTCCCAATCTTTCCCCATAACCCTGCATTATTATTATTATTAAGTAATGAAATGAAATCATAAAGTGATTGCATCAGAGACGTTAAACCTGCGGACTCTGAGCCTTAGCAACCTACCCCTCTAAGCTGACAAGAGCTTATTTAAAGTTTATCTAAATTCTCTCATTTAATGTTATGTTGATTGAATTGCATAGGTCAGGAAGTTTGGAAAGGGCTGCTTTTAAAACTAAGACCTCGTAAGCTAATAAATCCAAAAATCAGTTTATGTCATCAACCAGGGATATATGCAAGTTAATGGGAACATAGGTTTAACATTCATGTGTCCTCTAAGAAAAATATCAATGTGGCTCATGAGTGCAAAAATTTGAAAACCCAGTCTGATTCAATCACCTTCCCTCGAAATTGCCGTGGAGATCAGCAGTATGGCACCAGGATATTCGCAAGCAAGAAAGTGCAACTTATCTCTTGACACCTCAGCCAATTAATCCGAGAGAGAGAAGAAAATGGAAGGAATAAAATGATTATGTAAATGTGTTTCTAGAAGTGTTTCTCCTCTCATGCCATCAAATGTTCACACCGCTGATACTGATAAACAGTTATCCTTTATCACATATTTCCAATACCTGAAAATATTGAAAGGAAAAGGATTCTCCCCCCAGTGCCCTGTTGCTATTCTCACTCACCTGGTACCGGTCCAGGATCCGAAAGTCTTGACTGGTGGTCCGAAAGGTCCCAACACCCATGGGCATCTCGGCACGGTCACCTGCCTTGCCTCCATAAACCCCACCAACCAACGATACTGCAGCTTCAACGGCTTGATCCAGGTCAAAGAGGGGCAAACCACGTTCCCTCTTGGCCTGTCTCACAAGCAGTTTGCGACGCAGTCGCTTGGCCTCCACACTCAAGGCTACTGCGTGGGGGCAAGATTCCAGCCTTCGAAGTAGAAGTCTCTCATCATACAGACTGAGGGCAATACACTTAGGAGCAGGGACTTGCGCGTCCCTCTCTGCTTGGATTTTTTTCTTCTCTCGAACATTAATTTGAGACAGCTCAATGGCATCCTCAGGTTCTTCAATATCAGCTTCCATTTTCTCTGCTCTCTCCTCATCCTCCTCCGCATCACACTTAATTTGTTCAGCTGCCTTCACTTTCTTCCTACTTATGATCATGGTGCCAGTGGTCACACTGGGAGGTGGCACATATTCTATTCCAGGATCAATAACACCATCCACATCTCCCTCTTCATCATCTGAGCAGGAGGAAATGAAAAACATTCACTTCCAATATAAATTCAGTCTTTTTCTCTTGATCTTGCTTTACATTTACACAATACTGCACTTGTTAATTCTGCAATTTTTTTTAAAAAAAAGAAAAACTACGCACATTTGAAATCTCAAATAAAAATAAAGAATGCTAGAAATATACAGGTGAACTTCATCTCCAACATATTCACAACTACCTTCTTGGCTTTGCTGTTTCTCAAGGCCTCGCATTCCCTTGGTTTCATTTTTAGGCAAGGCCATCTCCAGAACTGCCTTGTGCCTGTTAATACTCATATGCCCTTGCCCTCTTCTGAGCCCCACTTCCTTTTGCACCACCCCCAGGAAAAACTCTTCCTCACGTCATTGATAATTGCACTTCCAAACTCCCAACTGCCTATCAGCTGGTCCCTCCCATTGCCACGATACTTAAGTAGTCATGGATTTGCTCAACCACTCCTTCACCTCCATTTGACGCCTTTGTCCACAGCAAAATCTCTCTCATCCTGGTCATTTGTCCAGGTATAGTGATCAAAGGAGGCAGCTATACAATCAATGTTTACATTCCCAACAATGCAGTAACACACTGGCATAATACAGAACTCTGTACTGCCATGCCACAACCAAATGTACACGAGACACTTACAGAATCAATACTAAACAGACCCCATTTCAAGGCAGCACTGGACAATTGAAGAACTTGTTGCTGTCTTTTTGCCTGTATCATTGATGAGATGGCAATGCTATCAGTGCCAGCCCAACAAAACAGATCTATGTGTAAAACCGCATGCTATGTCACTCTGACTGTGCACACTGGATCCTCAATACTTGTACTGGAAATGGATTCGTTGCTGAAGTTCCAGAAAGACACCCAGAATTTACCATCTGGGTGTCTAATGTAAAGTGGGTTTTTAATGTCAAATTCTGGATGACAATTGCTAAGTATTCATATGACACAGAAAGCATTCCTGCAAGAAAAACAAATTATGAGGAAAAAAGGCTTATGAACAAATTAGAGGCCGGCAATAATTCTCACCATTACCACAAGCACAAAGAGAACTCTCTTACTTACCGCTCTGCCTCCCAGAAGTAATAATGAAAATTGATTATTTTCTGCATATAAAAATGCTATAGGCCCTGTGTAAAAGCACATTCATAGATATGCAGGTTCACATATCACCCCTGTGATCGCTGAGCTACACTGGGTCATTGTCCAGTAATAGCTCAATTTTATCATTCTCATCCTTGTTTATAATTCCTCCCATTGCCTTGTTTCTCCTTATCTTTGTAACCTCATCCAGGCATACAACACTCCAAGATATCTGTGCTGCTCTAATTCTGGGCCCTTTCACACCTCCTATTTTCAGTGCACCACCACTGATGCCATGCCTTCAACTGCCTAGGCCCTAAACACTGGAATTAACTACCTAAACTTGGCCTCTACCCCACTCTCTCCTTCTTAAACCTAGTTCTTTGATTAAGTTTGTAGTCGTCTATTCCAGCATTTCTTTATGCACCTTAGTGTCAATTTTGTCTGATAACGTTCCTTTGAAGCACTTTGGGACATTTTACCACATTTATGTAAATCCAAATTGTGTTAAAATTCTACTTAAAGATTCATTTAATACACTGGACCTCAAATTTTTTTGAGAAAATATTACTTTCTAAAGATGCCATCCACCATATCTCTTATCCTTGAAAGCTCCCTGACCTGCCCTGCCCCACCCCACAGCAAAGAATGCAGATGACTGGGCAGCTTTGGGTTTTCAAACAATGCCAGTCCTATCAAGCAAGGGCAGCATGGTGGATATACCATATCTGGGTGCTGCCCAGCATCTCTCCTTTCTTCACCCCTCATGCACTATGGCGGAGATCAAAGCTGCATTCAGTCACTTTGTGTCAATCTTTTCCTATGTACAGATGAACCCTCTCGCCAGGATACTTTGCGCTCTTGTAGAAATTGTGTCTGGTCCCTTATATTTATTGCACAAAAGGCTGCACTGTCATCCAGCCAACCAAACAGATAGATTTTTGATCAAAAGAAAAATACTGCAAATTGTGTTTTAAATGCCTAATCAAAAAATGAGGTGGCATTCATTGAGCTTGCGCTGAGCTCCACTGGAACACTGTAGGAAGCCGAGGATAGAGAGCTCAGTGGAGTGAGATAAAGTTTTACTGTGCCTTATTGAAAGATGAAGTGCTCTTCTTATTTTTGTGAAAAACGTTATCTGATAACAGCGGTAATTAACTGCTCTGCAGAGACTGCTGGCAGCCTTTTGTCACCTGTTTACTGTCACAACACACACTGTATTCCCAGCCAGTAAATATTGTGAAACATTGCCTGATGACAAGGGTCCAAACCAAACTTTCTAAAACAGATAAAGCACCAGCACCAAGTAAATGAAGGGGAAAAGATCACCTTGGAACTGGTGTTCTTCACACCTGAAATCATTCTAATAAATGAAACTGGAAAAGATCAGAGATTGGATCAGGGAACCTGTGAATGATCAGTGGATAACACTGGCACCAAAATGGAATGGAAAAATATTCTTGTAAAGAGGTTCTTCAATAAACATCACTATAACAGGATTACCTGGGCATTAACAGAATTACCTGGAAAAACTCAGCAGGTCTGGCAGCATCGGCGGAGAAGAAAAGAGTTGACGTTTCGAGTCCTCATGACCCTTCAACAGTTCTGTCGAAGGGTCATGAGGACTCGAAACGTCAACTCTTTTCCTCTCCGCCGATACTGCCAGACCTGCTGAGATTTTCCAGGTAATTTTGTTTTTGTTTTGGATTTCCAGCATCCGCAGTTTTTTTGTTTTTACCTGGGCATTACTTCATTATTGTTTGTGGGACCTTGTGGTGTTTTCCTACATTATAACTTCAACAGCACCTTCAAAACCCACAGCCTCTAATAAGCAGAAGGACAAAGGCAGCAGGCACACAAGAACACCCCCACTTACAAATACCCCTCCAAGTCATACATCATCCTGATTTTGAAATATATCATGGTCCTTTCGCTGTTGCTGGGTCAAAATCCTGGAACTCCCTCCCTAACAACAGCACTGTGGATGTAAATACACCACATGGACTGCAGCAGTTCAAGAAGGCAGTTCACCACTACCCTCTCAAGGGCAATTAGGGCTGGGCAATATATGCTGACCTTGACAGTGACACCCATGTCTAATGAAAGAATAAAAAAACTACATTTCAAAAGTACTTCATTGGTTGTAAAGTGCTTTAGGACATCTTGAGGTGGTGAAAGACACTACATAAATACAAAGTTCTTTCATTTTATAAGTTTTCCAATCTCCAACTTTAAAATCACAGTGTCTAGTAGACTTTTTTGATTTTGTTGTATTTTCATAACAACTTCTGTTTAAAGTCAAAAGGGCAGTTTAACCACAGCTGTCTTTACTCACCTCACTCTCTATTTATTTACTGATTAAAGTTTAATGTGATACACCAACTATTAGGGGGAAGCTGAAAAGTCTGACAGTCCAGTCTTATTGTATAACCCAAATAGTCATTGTGAAAATAACTTGAAGTGGAAGAAGATTCCAGAAATAAGTAGCCCCACTGTCTATTTCAAAAACTTTATAAAAATACTTCTTACTTTTTTTCCCAAATCAAAACTGTGACCCACATTATTAAGTCTCTTTGCCTCCAGGCCATTCCATGGAGAGAGCTCCATCTTTTCCAGAATGGATCCATTCATTGCAATGGGAGCCACCATCTTACATTTCACTAGAAGCCAAAAATGGAACTGCCCGATCCCAGGAAACACACTATTCAACTCTAAGAAATTTAACCAGCTTGGCATTGGGGGGACAATTTGTACAAATTACGGTCCTCTAAAGCTTTTTTGCTCAAGTGAAACATAGCAAAGCTCTTCCTGCTTTAAAAATATTGAACAAAAGAAAGATGTGCATTTAGATAGCATCTTTCACTACTTCAGGACATCCCAAAGCACTTTACAACCAACAAAGTACTTTTTGAAATGTAACTCTGCTGTAATGTAGGGAAATGCAGTAGCAAATTTGTGCATAGCAACAAGATTATGACCAGATCATTTGTTTAAGTGATGTTGGCTGCAGGATGAATATCGATCAGGAACATTTGGGGAAAGTCCTCTGCTCTTCCGGGATCTTTTAACATTTACTTGAGATGGACTTTATTTTAAAAATCTCATCTGAAACACAACACATCCGACTGTGCAACTCACCCTAGGATAAGCTTTCCTGTCAACAGCCTATAGCCAAGTAAAGTCCATTATAATCCATCGCAACCAAATTAATTCTTACCATGAAACAGTGCTTGGGGGGGCATGACATCAGGAATAAGGTCTGCCTCAGACAAGAGACTAGGAGTGGCTGAATGAGACAGTGGGGTCCCAGGAGCAGAGAAGTCCAGTGAGGGGGATGGAGAGGGGCTGGTAAGTGGAGTCCGATCCGAAGAACTCAGAGAAGAAAAGTCGATCACTTCTCCTTTCTCCAGGATCAGTTCTGACCTGCGAGTCCTGCTGGAGAACTTTACTGGGGTTGAAGATGTGCTCCTGTCAATGAAGGTAGCAGCTTCCTTCTGAGCACGCCTAATGTCCTTAGCTTCCTGAGTGCGGGAGCGTTTCTCCTTCAATTCCATGGCTGTTTCCACAGGGTTGCGACTCACTCGTTTACGTAGCCCTTCTACTGTAATAATTGGATCTAAGGGTGGTTTGACAGCTGAGAAATAAAGCAAATCAACACATCACTTGATTAAACATTTCATCTAGACAATGTTACAGCTAGTTTCCCATACCATTGAAATAAATAAGATCCAAGATGTCTTTCACGAATATCAGGTGCAGAGCAAGAATGCACAAATGGTGAAGTAGATCCAAATTCAATTTACAAAAAAAATTCAAATGGCGTACTGATACATTCAAAAGGTATCAAAAGGACAAACTTCACTAAAATGACAGACGAGTAGAAATTGGTAAATTTGCTAACTCTACTGGCTGGTGATGAGACTGATGTAGAATGCAAATGAAAAGTTTTCAAAAACAAGGTAATAAAAGTGCAAGGCAAATTATGTATCCAAAGAAAAGGAAGGCGTATGGTAAGGAAAAGCCAATAAAGATGTAACCAAAAAGCTCCATTAATTAAAGGCATTTAATGCTCAGCTAAAGAGAGTTAAGTACAATGAAAAGTTAAAGAAAACAAAAGCTGCTATTAGGTCAACTGACAGGATAATAGAAGGCCGTACACAATTGTAGAAGTAATAGGAAACATTTTTTCAGTTATGTGAAGATAAGAGAACTGTCAATGTTTGTACTTGGCCAATGAGGATGTTTAAGGACAGGTTGAAAGGCTCATTTGGTATGGGAGTACTTTGCATTGGTCTTCACTCAAAGATCATGTTTAACTGTTAGGATTTAATGATTTTATTAATAAAACTAGAAACAGTAAAATGGATAAAAACATTGTTTTAGATAGAATTAAGTACCTGAAAACAAATGCGAAGAGCCGGGTCAGATGGTAGCCACCCAAAGGTTCTCAGCGAGATGGAACACATGTTATGTGAGCTCCCAGCCAACATTTTTAATGACTCATTGTACTTTGGGACAGTTCTTGTTGACTAAAAGGAGGTTAAAGTGGCGCCATCTTTAAAAAAGGTGACAAGAAGGACCAGAGTACCTGTAGGCCGATTAGTTTGACATCAGTAATAGGAAAAATGTTCGAGGGAATCATTGAGGACACAATGCATAATTACCTGGATAGAGAGGGTCACATTACAGATATCTATCATGGCTTCAGAAAAAGGTCATGTCTTCTAAATTTGATCATATTTCTTGATGTGGAATAGGGAAAACACAGTAGACACTGTCTACTTAGGTCTACCAAAAGGTTTTTGATAAGGTACTATACAAGAGAATTCTCTACAAGATCAAAGCCTTTTCATGGTAATATATTGAGCTGGATTGAGAACTTGTCTGGAAGGACATAGGCAGAAAGTATTATAGGTAGATTTGCATCTATTTGGAGATTTGTTACCAATGAGTCCCACAGGAATCAGTGTTCCGACCATTGCTCTTTATTATTTCTACTAATGATGTAAATGTTGGGGGCACCATCTGCAAATTTGCAGATGATACTAAAATTTATGCAGACATCAGGTCTTCTTGTCTGCTTCAGCTGGATCATGATGTGTTGGGAGATTAAGTTTACGACTAGTAAATGATTAAACAATTTCATTTGGAATTGTGTAGTATTATGCATGTGGGCAGGCCAAATGTTCAACATACACATACTTTCAGAAACAAGCACTAAAGAAGATGGAGAAATAAAGGGATCTGGGCATTCTAGTGCATACATCTCATAAGTTCCATAAGCAATGTCATGACGTAATGGTTACAGCAAATAGGATGTTGGGATGTATTCATAGGGCAACAGATTAGACAAGGCATACCATTTTACCCTTGTACAAGACCTCGGCCAGGCCTCACTTGGAATATTGTCTCCAGTTTTGGTCACCTCCCATGGTGGGTGATATTGAGGTTTTGGAAAGGATACAGAGGCAAGCAGTAGACTAATTCCCAGTTTAAAGCAGGTGCTGTCAGACCTGCCGAGTTTTTCCAGCAATTTTTGTTTTTGTTTCAGATTTCCAGCATCCACAGTATTTTGCTTTTATCCCAGTTTAAAGCATCTTGGTTATCAAATTCGGCTAAAAGAGCTAGGATTCTACACTTTAGAGAAGTGTACACTTATCAGTGATCTGATTGAAGTGTATAAGATAATGAAGGGAATTGATTGTATTACAGTTGACAGTTTGTTCCAATTAAATAGGTTAAGGAGGTCCAGGGCTCGGAATTTTAAATTTTATAAGGCCAGATCTAGATGTCCAGGGAAACTGTGACCACTGAGCTTGCAGATGGATTAAGCTGCTGCCTTTGTTGCTCAAAGTCATTGTGTACAGTTTAGTACAAAAAAGTACAGTTGTTGGTAGCTGAGACTGAATACCTAATGTCAGATTTCACTTTCCATTGATTTGGTGGCCAACCATCACTAGATAGAAGGGGGTTTGCCTTTGGTTATTTAGTAGTATGTGGTAGATCTGATTTAGATATCAGGATGTGATTTTTCTAGAGAATAGTGGGACTTAGGAAGAAACTGCTGGCTCATGTGATGGACACCAATTCAGTGAATTCCTTCAAGTGAGAATTGGATCTGTTTTTAGTTGAGGCAGTGATCACATTGGGTGGCCAAAGAGTGTCTTTTGCTGTCCGTCATTGTTCGTTTATTTGTATCATTATTACATACTCCAATTAGATTATAGGTTCACAGGTGTTATGAAATAACACAAAGCATTCTTAAAAATATAATTCAATTGCTGGGTTTAGCTCTGTAATGTTTTAAAAAGAATGCTTAGCATAGGATCCTAGAACAGCCTATACTTTGAATATTGCTCAAGACCCCTTATTTTCTCGAGGTAATTAATTTTTGTTTCTGACCATTGACTTCTCAATAGCTAAAACCCCTTCTGATCTAGTAATGATTGGCCTCCCTAATCATTGGAAGGTAAAATCTGACACCTGAGTATTCAGTCTCAGCTTCAAGCGACTGTCCTCTGCTGTACAAAACAGTACACAATGAGTTTGAGCAGCAGCAGCTTCATCCACCTGCAAGTTCTGTTTTGGTCATAATTTTCTATCCATATCAATCTTACACAGTTCCCTTCTATCTTTTCAATGGTGCTAAGTGAATGCTTACTGATTTGCTCTTGGGAGGGCCTGGAGGGTACAGAGGCATCTTACACAGCACACTGAGAAGGAGTGGAGTTGGAAAAATTGCCAGAGGGAGAAGAATGTTGTGAGGAATGATCACCAGGGAAAAAAAGATTGGATGAAAAATATTGCTGTGGAAACAAGGGAAATAGGACCAATGCGACAGGAAACAGAAACATGGAAGATTAACTGATACAAAGGGACAAATTAACCAAGAATGAAATAGGGAAAGAGGAAGAGAGTGACAGATAAAATGTGAGTAACAGATATGCAGGACAATAGCAATAACGAAAAACAAAAAGTAAAGGGAGAGATAGAGAGAAAAATACAGAAGAAAGGGAGAGTAACAGAGGAATAGAAAGTGTGTAAGAATAACACAGAAAGGGGAAGTAACAAGACACACAATAAAAGAGTAATGGAGAGAAAGAGCAGGGCTACTAGCAGAGTGAGCTAGCAGACAATGGGAAAAGATAGGAGACAGAAACAAAGAGGAAGGTTGACAGTAAGACACATGAAGAGAGTAACAAAAACATGGGGAGAGTAACAGAAGTACAGTAAGAGAGGTAGAATAGCAACAGAGATAGAAACTCAGAGTGAAGGAAAGGATAACAGAATTCTCAAGAGGGAAACACACAGACTGACACTTTTATTCACTACATAACTACCAGGGTTGAGTTAGCTTACCATCTATACCTCAGTAAAATGATGAATGCAGCAAATGCACCTTGTCTGAATAGAATTCAGAATCCCTGCCTAATGAGTAAAGTTCTGTCCTAAAAAATAAGTAAGTGAATCACTAAACAGAATTGGAAAAAGCATTAGAACACATGAATTCTGATTTATTTTTATACAAGTGGATTCATGCATAGGATCTCCCTAGAGTAAGAGCCCAGTCCTTCAGCACTTGACTAACACAACCTATTAAGACGGGAGAAAATATCCACTCAACTCTTCAAACCTTCTTGAGCAAGCCCTGAGAGTAGGGTTTAGAACTGCCACTGTGCCCAGCAAGTGAAAGAATGTGCGTGTAGATGAGAGCAGGTCCCACAATTTTAGTCATTACCAGATAAATAATATTGAAACTTATAAATAATTAGAAAATTTAAAAACAACACTTTAGGACAGCTTCAACAGTTGTGGACAGATCTACTGTGTGGAATACAGTGTGAATGTATGCACAGCTGTTGTTTAAAATTGTGAACACAACCAAAAGAACTCGTTTTAGTAGAACCTCTGCTTAAAGTTCTAACTTTGACAACAATGTTTACACCAACAGGCTTGTTGTTTTTGTATTTCTGCAAGCAGGAACAGCTGAAGCACTCTCCCCACTCAAATCAGCCAACCAATGTTCAGGCCTTAAACTATACAGACCTTGCCTAGCCACTAGACAAAGTACTACTTCCAGTTAGTCGCAAAGCTACCCCAAAACAACAGCACATGAGGTACAATGGGCTGATTACTTCTAAGTTCCCATTGTTTGTTTACAAAATATTATTTGGCTTGGCCTAAATAGCCAAGTGGTTATGGTACTGGGCTTGTAACCCCAAGATCAAGAGTTCAAATCTCACAATGGCAAACTATGAAACAATGTAACTTCATCTGAATAGGAACAGATGGAAATGTGTTTGTGCTCGAAAGAGTTACTAGCTAACAAATATTACTGCTTCTAATGATCCATTTTGTTGCTTTAATTTTGTAGCCAATTACAGGTTAGGGGTGATTTTTACTTTGAGCAATAGTGTAAATCGGATGATAGTGGATCAGCTGCCTGTTATACACCTCTCCTGATTTTTATTTCTATTAATGTCAATGCTCAGCCAGGGGGATAATAAAAGGCCAATGTTGATGATTATAGCACGATGGGTTTGAAAAGAGACTAGATACAGTTGCTGCTCCCTGTTATCCACTGTTGCCCAGTCACATGGATGAATAATAATTAATTGGGTGATGTCAACCACTTCCGTGGATCCATACCCAGAGAGCAGCCATTGGTTTAGAAAATAGTTATGACCCACTTTCAAGCACATAAGGCAGAATTTATCCCTTGTTGGGCGGGCTTGGCGGGGGCAGTCGGGAAGCCTACCGCCACCTAGCAATTGAGGCTGGAAGACGAAATCACAGGCGGGGGGAGGAGGGCGAGCAGGATGAGCGCAAGTGTGTGCTTGATAATCTCCCTGAGGCACAGAACTGCCTCAGGGAGGTGAAGAGTTTTTAAAAAAAAATATGAAAAATGTAATAAAACATGTCCTCTCATGTCACTCTGTCACATGAGCAGGGACATATTACTAATTAAATGTTAAATTTTTAAACTTATTTCTTTTTGCTTTAGGAAACCTCATCCTGCCCGTGGGTGAGGTTTCCTAAAAAGTGCAAAGGCTGTTAGGCCGATGGACGAGCTGCCAACTCTAGCGCTCCCGCCAAACAAAATATCGCGCGACTGCACGTTGAAGCGGGATGCTCACCCGACGTCAACACTATTCATTTTACGTTCAAGCAGGTCGGGCACGCTCCCATCCACTGAGGTAAAGATTCTGCTCATACAGAGTGACATGTATATAGTGCATACACTGCAACCATGATGTGTGAGGCCAGCCTGAAGTCGCTCCTCTGCAGGCAGCTTGGAAATTTTATACAGACTGGTGATGCAACTGGGCCAAAGTTAGGTCTTGGGGCAGCAAGGGTAGAGCAGTCAGGATAGTGTGGAGTGAGCAAACACACATTCACTGTTCCTCGCTCCACAGGAATATTTTAAAAATTGATGACAATTGCTTGGTATTCATCCCAGAGTCCTGTTCCACGCTTCCAAATTTCACAGAGGGGTTCTAAAAGAGTCACATACATCTATAAGTCAAGGGCCTAAGACCTGTTTTTAGGTGGCTGCCACAGACACCTGAAAAATGGGCCAGCCCAATATCAGGTCAGACATCCTTAAGTGTGCTTTGGGACATGGGGCAATAATCCCTTAAATTGTGTCTCACTGTGCCTGTTTTATGCCAACAGAATGAACGCCATTTTCAAGCCAGCATTTTCAGGGGCGGTGAAAGAAAAAGACTCTCAGAGAAAAAAGAACATTAACCGAAAAGCAGGCACCTTTTCTGCACAGTTTAAACAGTTTTTGCTATGGCAACACACAAATAATGGGGAAAAGGGAAAGTTCCCCAAATTTCTGAAAAGTCAAATTAAGTTGCTGAGCTCTAGAATACAATTCAAGTGCTCTCATAACATACTTTTGGTTGGCTTCCAGGTGTTTATAATGACATGTCCCAGCTTTGCAGACTGATCATTTTAAGATTTTTTTGTCTAAATTTTTTTTATTTTGATGCTAAACTTGTTATAAAAACAGAACAGAATATTCTAATGAGTAGCACTGTACACCCCAAATATTTAGAGAGATATAACTTGAACAATCACAGTTGCCTGTACTGCTTCTTGTTCTGATCAATAGCTTAGAATTGCTATTGGGAGATAGTATTGGGAGTAGACATTTTTCCCTTCTTATGATAGCATGAATGTAAAATGTTGTTCATTCATGAGATCCCTGGTGTGGAACTTGATAATGTACCAAAGGGGAAGTTCTTTACAATATGTCAGTTCTGAAGCTTAACACTGAGCAACATGAGGTGCCAAATAACAATTGCTTTCTGAAGAACTATGAGCTAGTTCATCAGGTTACTAATCACTTTAATATTGTCTGCAATGTGGCTGTTAAAGTTTCTATGCATCCAATGCATTTATCAACTTATTAGTGAAATGCTACAGGTACATTTTGATTCACCTTCTCTTAAAAATTCTGCCTTTACAATTATCTTACATCTAATAAAACATCAATTTAATAAAACATCTTGCATCTTGCACAAACTCACCTCTTGCCTTCAGCGTGGTGCTTGACGGCCTCTCCCCTTCTGGCCTCATGACAGGAGGCTTGTTGTGGACCAGCTTCCACCAGCCTGGCTCACCAAATTGCTGAGCACCCGAACGGAAATACATGGGGCTGCCCACAGAGAGGCAGCCTGCAACGGTGCTCCACCAGGTCGAGGTCTTTTTCCTAAAACACAATAAGTACAAATATGACTCAATTGAAAGAAAGAAAGACTTGCATTTATGGAACATTTCTCATGACCTTGGGACATCACAAAGTGATTTACAACCAATGAAGTACTTTTTTGAAGTGTAGTCACTGTTATAACGTAGGGAAATGCAACAGACAATTTGCCCTCAGCACGATCCCACCAACAGCAGTGTGATAATGTGCAAATCATCTGTTTTAATGATATTGGTGAAAAATATTGGCCAGAACACTGGCATAAAATAGTCTTCTCTTTTCAACAGTGCCACAAAATCTTAAACATTTGCCTAAGAAGGCAGACGTGGCCTCGATTTAACATCTCATCAGAAACACAGCACCACACTCCCTCAACAAGGCACTGAAGTGTCAGTCTGAATTATGTGCCCTGGAGTGGGGCATGAACCTAAAACCTTCTGATTCAGAGGCGAGAGTGCTACCACTCAGCCCATGACTGACACCATGACATATAGTTGACATTACTGTCTGAAGATATTTTGACATGCTACAATTATTACTATGTCTTCACGTTCCTCAACCACTGCACACATACACTTTACAAAAATATTACAACCATATAATACTGACCTTTCTCTTTTTTAACCTTCCTTATTAAAATTTCCTCCTAACTTTTCTCTATTTTCTGCATTTTCTTCCAACTAGAAAGCTATAACCATCCAGGCTATGAATGTTTCAAAGGTGGCCACCAATACCATCCTATAGCTGGGCAAGTAGGTCCAGGAATTTAAAACTGGATAATAGATATCTTTCAGGCAGGACTTTATACACACAAAGCCAGTATTTCTCATCAACACAATGTTGATTATCTCAAATAAAATCACAGCCAAATGCACAGTGCATCCTTAACATCCAAGCAAGATAGAAAAGTGAAGGATTTCCCAAAGAGAGAAATTAATCTTCTTGCAACAATGTGGGGTATAGGAACAATATAGGAAACCGCATTATTAAATGAAAATTAAAATTTCATATGGTTTTCAGCCTTGGTATGTTCTCTGATCCTGGAACTTTTCTAAGGATTTTTTGCATCAGTTTTCATTTAACATTCTCAGCCTCTTTAGATTTTTCCTTCCTACATGAAGACAGTCCACTTGTCTGTATTAAATTTCAGCTGCGATTGGGTGGGTGTTATTGAATTTGAAGAATCTTCAATTCAACAGTGGGGTCACATACTTACAATATATCTGCCTACAGTTCCAATTGTCACATTTACTTTCCATCTGGAAGTCACAGTTTTGTCTCTTCTAGGCTTAACTGGCTTCTCATCCGTGCCTGCTTCCACTGACTCTGGCTTCCACTTCTGAGGGCCTCCAAGAGCTGTCTTCCTCCTTTTCCACTGCCTCCTCTTTATCTGATTATAGGTCTCCGATTGACACTCTTGCTCTCTATGGCTTTCATCTATTTATAACTTTGAAAGAAACAATTTCTCTGATCTACATTTTGGTGTTATATGCAAGTTTGCTTTTTGAATCCTTGGGGTCACCCTGATGCGACCCTGCCGTCAGATAGACAAAATGAGGCAGGAGAATGAAGCAGTGGGAGAGGGTCAGGAATGAAGTAGGGGATGCAGGAATATACCAGGGACGTGGGAAATAAGCAGGAGGATGAGGAATAGCTGATAAGCTGGAAATGGATGAGGAGTAGGGGAGGGTCCAGGAGGTGAGGCAGTCATTGCAAAGCAGAGGTACTTGCAGCAAGATGGTAATGGAAGGGTGAAGAAATCGGAACAGAAAAAGGTACGGAGGCAAAGCTCCATGACTCAAAATCCAAGGTTGGTGCAAACAGGAGGGTGTAGGGGAAGTGGTAAAAGAAAGTGATGGGAGGTGGCACAAAACAAGAGGGAGTATGGGAGGAGAAAGATAACAGCAGGTTAGGCAGAAGACATGGCATTGAAAAAAAGGTATACAATAGCAGAGCAAGAGTCTGGCTAGCATACAGGACAGTTAGGTACAGATTGAAAGGGTAGAATATAATATTAGCAGACTGTGGTGCAAAGGAAATGCTTTGTGCTCTGGCCACTGGTCCTTCAATTCAAAGCATAACTGGAACCCAAGTTCAAATCCATAGCTAAGAGAGAGACGCCATGTTTTGACTTCCCATTTTCACTCGTTTAAAAAAAATCACAAGACTTCTGAACAATTAAAAAAGATTGTGGTTTAAGATGAGAAATATATTACCTTTCTTTCCAACATTGTGCAGAATATAATGCTAGGTTTGCCATGGTACATTGCTAATGAGCAGGCAGCAACAAAAAAGGCATTCATTTTATGTAGATAAAAGGAGGAACCTCTGAACATTATCATCCCTGACTGCTGTTGCAGTGGCAGAAGACCTCTAAATTACAGAAAAGGGGCAACTGCTGAGCTGGAGGGATAGGAATTCTGAATAGAAAACAGGAATAAGAAAAGACTGCAGAACTGGAATGGAAGCAGCAAGCATGAAATACTTGAACCAAGAAACATGACTCTCACTGTGATTTGTCAGGATCATTTCTGACAAAACCTACTATTTCATCCTCTCTTTTTACATCCAATTTTCATGCTCATACCTAGCCGAGTAGCATTACATGAAGTTTACAGGAGTGCCAAAATGACCTATGTTTGATGGACAACCAATAACATAGCAAGAATCAACATTTGATGAGTACTTGAAGGGCAAATTAAAGAAGTACAAGTGGCAGTTTATTGATTTGTCCCATTCCTCCATTTCTGTGATGTTTGAATATTTCATCTTTCAGTTGGAATTGATTGGTTAACACTGCTTCATAAGCCAATGAATACAATAGGCAAAAAACAGACCGACACTGTAATCAACTCAATTGTCACACACTGCATGAGAATTATAATTCTTCAGGCGCTTCGGGCTGAATCCATGTGTGGTGCTCGCATTTTACCTGTTTCCTAATAAGAAGGCCCAATGCTTGTCAATAAAAGCACAAATATCTTCCTTCCAACGGAAGTAGCCTTGGCGACCAGTTCCTTCCAATGACAAGTTGTACATAGCCAACATCACAACCTGAGAAGGGCAGAAAGCACAGGCTTAAATCAAGCTTTACTCCACAACAGAAGCCTATGAGAAAAAGGAAGACTTCCATTTATATCATACTTTTCATGACCTCAGGATGTCCCAAGGCACTTTATAGTCAATCACAGAATAGTACTGAAGAAGGCCATTTGACCTGCACAAGCTCCACTGAAAAGCAATCCAGTTGGTTTCACTCCCCTTCCCCATAACCCTGCACTTTGTTCTCCTTCAAGTTTGTATCCAATTCCCTTTTGGGGGATACTATTGAATCCAAAGGTCTTCCATACATGCATTAACAATAAAAGAGTTGTCAGATCAGGATTGGGGCCAATTAGAGATCAAAACGGAAACCTGTTGTTGGAGTCAGAAGGCCTGGCTGAGATACTAAATGAGTATTTTGCATCAGTGTTCACCAAGGAAAAGGACGTTGTCAAAGATATGGAAAATGAGGCTGCTGGAATACCGGATGAGCTAAAAATAAAGAGGCAATACTAAAAAGTAGATAAGTCACCCAGTCCGGATTGCATGTATTCTAGGTTGCTGAGGGATGCAAGGATAGAAAATGCAGAGGTGTTGATCACAATCTTCCAATTCTCACTGGATACAGGGGTAGTGCATTTCAATTAATGTTTGGTAGGATTTCCTGTAACTTCATGTTTAACAATCCTTTTAGATGCCTGTTCTATAACTATTTATTCCCTTGCCATCAATGTCCTTTATTGTTTTCTAGTACTAAGATTTGGGGAAGTCCACTGTATACCTCCTGCCAATTTCTGTATATGCTACGATTATATTTTTTAGGCTGAAACTCAAATACTGAGCGAGTGCAGCACTGTCTTTCAGATGAATCATTAAACTGAAGCCCCGTCTGGCCTCTTAGGTGGACATAAAAGATCCTTTGGAACTATTTCGAAGAATAACAAAGGAGTTATCCCTGATGTTCTGCCAATATTTAGCCCTCAATCAACATCACAAAAACGGATTGTTGGGTTATTATCACATTACTGTTTGGAGAAGTTTGCTGTGCGCAAATTGGCTGCCGCATTTCCTACACCATAGTAGTAACAATATTTTAAATACTACAGCACTTCATTGACTGTAAAGAGCTTTGGGATGTGCAATGGTCAGGAGAGGCATTATATAAATGCAAGTCTCGTTTTTTGTTTAATCCTATGGGCTTCAATCTTGCTCACAAGCCTAATATGTGGTACTATATCAAAATGTCTTTTGAAAGTTCATATTCACAATATCAACTGCACTGCCCTGATCAAAAAACTCAATCAAGTTTGTCAAACACAATTTTCCCTTAACAAGTCCATGCTTATCCAAGTGGTTGTTAATTTTCTCCAGATTCTGGTTTCTAAAAACTTTCCTACCACGGATACTAAACCTATTTTATACTCATATGGCTAAAGAAGCAGTTATAGTTTGATGTTAAGGTTAACAATCCATTCAGCAGCTTCAGCTGACGCAGTATGATGGCACCAGGACCTCTCAGGGCAGAAGTTCAGTAAACAGGCAATGGTCTGACTTGGATAGCCACAGACACAATTTGAGTTTTTCTTCATGTTCTACTTTTGGACCAAGTGGCCACATGTTAAACTGTGCTACATGTTAAGCTGAATGGTCCGTAATTGACAGGTTTATTATCCTTTCCCCTTTATTTGAACAAGAGTGCAACATTTACAATTCTTCAGACCATTGGTACCACTCTTGCATCTGAAAATTTGTGACCAGCACCTTTGCAATTTATACCCTTACTTCCCTCAGGACTTCCATAGGACATCCCATCCGGGCTAGCTGACATAATCATTTTAGATACCACCTGTCTTTCTACAGTTGAACAACCTTTACACCCGAAAATCGTACACATCCAAAAACCGAGTTTTTTTTGAACAGACCCTAATGTGAGCCAACACAAACCTCACTAGCCTTCAGCAGGGGAAGTTTGTGACCCGAACTGACATGAACCTCGCTGACTAGACTCAACCTTATGCACAGGAAGTGTATAGAGCAATGTGATATATTACAGATGTAATAAGTGTTAACAGATAAGAAGTAGAGCATGAGAGTGTTGGCAAATGGAGAAACAACCTAGTATTTGTGGATTATAGCTAACCTAGGCTTAGGCCTACCGGTGGCTATATCACATCCGAAAACTGAAAATATCTGAATACCGAAATACAATCAGCCCCAATGGTTTCGGATAAAGGTAACTCGACCTGTAGTGCCTTTTTATTTTTTTTCAGTCTCGTGGGGCAGAATTTTCTGGATGGCTGGGGTGGGGGCGGAATGGGAGCAGACCCGATCACCCCTCATGATTGGGTCTGCGCTGCCATTCTACGCAGGCGGGCCGTCCAGTGTACTTCACAACTCCCATGCATAGTGGCAGTGGGCGGGCGGCAGCGGGCGCGCTCAACCCGCCATGTCCAATGGTGACCCAGTGGCCTGTATAAAAGAAGGCCTGGCAGCCTTGGAAAGGCTGCTCGCAATGGCTGGGCGAAGGGCTCTGCAGATGGGCAATGGAGGTTATGCAAGACTGGAGGGTAGGCAATCGGGGCAGGCCAGGCCAGAAGGTAGAATGGGGGGGCCAGTGTGGCCCTCGTTTTTCCAATGATTGCCTTGCTGTCCTCCTCGAGGAGGTGGCAGCACGGCGGGAGGTGTTGGTTCCCCAGGACAGGAGGAGGCCCCCCACACATAATGAAACATGCCTGGGAGGAGATGGCGGAGGTGGTGAGCTCCCGGGATGTGGTGCAGCGCACCTGGATCCGTGTCGCAAGCGCTTCGACGACTTGTTGCACTCCGGAAGGGTGAAGACAATGTTGGCATTGGTCACTTAACCCAGCTTTGCCCCCTGCTGCCGACGCCCCCACCAAGTCTGAGTGTAGTGGCTGCATTGAGTCATTGACGGCATGTGTCCTTTGCTGGGTGGGCCAGCAGGTATTGCCCAAGCCAAGGTCAGCCTGAGACGGTGGTGAAGAGATGGGTTCTGTGCCCACAGCATGTGGTACACTGAGACCCACATGACTTTTTTGGGGGCAACCTGGAGGAGCTGCACCAAGGCACTGAGCTTGAACTGCAGGACATGTCCAAGTCAGGGTGATGACATGCTGGGAGGGGAGCTTCAAGATAGTGTGGCAACGAACCATCTTCTGCCCTCTGCGCTCCACATGCTTGCGTCTCCTTGCCATGGAAGGATGTACCATGTGGTGCCTAATGTGATGTAGGCAGCATGTGGCCGGGGGGCCGGGGGTGGGGGGGGCAGGCATTTGGGAACTGGCCTAGCACCTTTGTGTGAGTGTTCGGCAGCAGCGGGGTGAGGAGGCACCGAGTCCTTATATGTCCCACTTTGGCTGGGTGGGCCATGCACGAAGAGAGTCCATGTGTAATTTGCACTAATCAATGCTCTTCTCTCATTTTCAGGAGAAGAATGTTCATAATGCTGCAGGGCGTGTGAGGACAGGCAGCAGTCAGGCGCTGATTGCCATTCTTAGCCAGTTTGAGCAGGAGGCCCTGGATTTGGAGAAACGCCATGTGCCCAGGTCCACTGATGTTGGTGAGGCTGGGGTGCACGGCCAGGTATGTATCCCCAGTAGTGAGGTCAGCATTGTTCTCCCAACAGCCATAGCAGTGCTTAATGTTAAGTGATTTAATTTTGCAACATGGCTTGACCATTGCTTATGGAAGGATGAGTGCATAATGATCCGGGGGACAGGGATGCACTTTGTCGTTGTCTCCACGTTAATTGATCCACTGTGTTGTTCTTCCTTTGAGCATCAGCGGAACAGGGCCGGGAGGAGGAGCAGCAGAGGCCCCCTCTCACACCTGAGGACCCTGAAGTCTCACCATCTCTGGCAGGCAGGCACCAGCGCAGATAGTAGCACCTCGGTCGGAGTTAGAACATCGGCTAGGGTCCCAGAGCACAGTGGTGAGGGCACTTCACAGTCACTGGAGGAACTGGCAGAGACAAGACAGTGCCCATGGTGCCAGCAGTCGGAGGAGGACTGCAGAGGACCAGGCACATGCTCAGTCGGTGCCTGATGATGTGCCTCTGGAGTTGTCCACACCGTAGGAGAGGCAGGAATTGCGGCCGTGTGTGTGGGAGCATCTGGGGGAGATACATGAGGCTATGCTTGGCTTGGTCTCCATGGTGGAAGAGTCTAAGTGGACGATCACCAAAGCAATGAGCCACATGTCTGAGCACCATGTTTCCTCCATGGAGAGAGTGACGCCTCCCTTCTATGCTTCATTCTACTCCCTAATTCCTTTGTCAACCAGGGAGCTCTGGCTTTGGTTGCCCTCCCCCTCCCCTTTTGGATCTGTAACTAGAATGCACCTGAACCATCGCCTCTTTAAAGGCCACCCATTGCTCCATTACATTTCTGCCTATCTGTCATTAACTCCAATTTACCCAGGCCAGATTCCTCCTCAATTCTTTTCTTTTATTCATTCATGGGATGTGTGCATAGCATTTATTGCCCATCCCTAATTACCCTTGTTCAGAGGGCATTTAAGAGTCAACAACATTGCTGTGGGTCTGGAATCACATGTAGGCCAGACCAGGTAAGGGTGGAAGATTTCCATCCATAAAGGGAACCCTATTAGTGAACCAGATGGGTTTTTTCTTTAACAGCAGTCAACAATGGTTTCATGGTCAACATTAAACTTTTAATTCCAGATTGTTTTTATTGAATTCAGATTCCAATCCAGGTCCCCAGAGCATTATTCTGGGTCTCTGGATTACTAGTCCAGCGACAATACCACTATACCATCGTCTCCCCATTCATTGAAATTAGTCCTCCTCCAGTTAACAATCTTTATTCTAGATTGCTCCTTGTCCTTTCTTATAAGTAACCAAAGCCATAATCTTGAATGCAGTCACAGCTGTAATGTAGGAAATGTGGAAGCCAATTTGGGCACAGCAAGCTTCCACAAAGCCAATGTGATATAGTAAGATCATCTACTTTACCTATGTTGGTTGAGGGATAAATATTGGCTGGGACACTGGAGAGCATTCCCCTTCTCGTCTTGGGAATAGTGCTATTGGATCTATTATTTCCAGTTGAGAGACTAGATGGGGGTCTCCGTTTAGCATTTCATCCAGAAAATCACACCACTGACAGTTTTTTATTCTTTCATGGGATGTGGGCATTGCTGGCAAGGCCAACATTTGTTGCCCATCCCTAATTGCCCTAGGGAAAGCGGTGGTGAATCACCTTCTTGAACCACTGAAGTCCATCTGGTGTAGGTACACCTACAATGCTGTTCGCAAGGAAGTTACAGGATTTTGATCCAGTGACAGTGAAGGAACAATGATACTGCTCTAAGTCAGGATGGTGTGTGTTTTGGAGGGTACTTGCAGGTGGTGGTGTTTCCGTGCACCTGCTGCCCTTGTCCTTCGAAGTGGTAGGCATTGCGTGTTTGAAAGGTGCTGCCGCAGAAGCATCAGTGAATTGCTGCAGTGCATCTTGTATATGCGTCGGTGATGGAGGGAGTCAATGCTCAAGTTGGTGGATGAGATGCCAATCAAGTGGACTGTTTTGTGTCAAATTTATAGTGTTATTGAAGTCACACTCATCCAGACAAGTGGGGAATATGCGATCACACTCCTGACTTGTGCCTTGCAGATGGTGGAAAGGCTTTGGTGAGTCAGGAGGTAAGTTACTCACCGCAGGGTTCCCAGATGATGATCTGCTCTTGTATCCACAGTAATTAAAATGCTGATCCTGTTCAGTTTCTGGTCAATGGTAACACTCACAGTGTTGATACTGGGGATTCAGTGATAGTAATGCCATTGAATGTCAAGAGGAGAGGATCAGATTCTCTCTTGTAGAGATGGTCATTGCTTGTAACTAATGTGGCATGAATGTTACTTGCCGCTTATCAGCCCAAGCCTGGATGTTGTCCAGGTTCTGTTGCATATGGACATGGACTGGTTCTGTATCTGAGGAGTCATGAATTATGCTGAACATTATGCAATCATCAGCGCACTTCCCTACTTCTGACCTTATGATGGTAGGAAGGTTATTGATGAAGTAGCTGAAGACTGTTGCAAATGCTTCAGCCTTGTCTTTTGCACTGACATTTGTGCTCTCCCATCATTAAGGATGGGATATCTGTGGAGCCTCCTTCCCCCGTTAGTTGTTTAATTACACATGAACATACGAACTAGGAGCAGGAGTAGGCCACTCAGCCCTTCAAGCCTGCTCTGCCATTCAATAAGATCATGCTGATATAATTGTAACCTCCCACCTACCCCAGTAACCTTTCACCCCCACGTTAATCATGGATCTATCTAGCTCTGCATTAAAAATATTCAAAGACCATGCTTCCAACAGCTTTCCATTTTGGAACGGAGTTCCAAAGACTCATGACCCTCTGAGAGAAAAAATTTCTCATCTCTGTCTTAAATAAGCGACCCTTTGGCCAGAATTTTCGGCTCAGCAAGTGGGGGCAGGGTGAGGCGAGGCGTAAAATGACGTGACGTGACGTCAGGCATGCATCCCAACATCACCGTGCATCATTCAGATTTTCAGTTCAGCAGACACGTAGCCGAGTCGGCTGCGCACCCGCCAAACTGTCAAAGGCCTATTAGGGCCATTTAAAAACTAATTAAACTAAGGTGGCGGGCAGGTGGAGAGGCCAAGTGGCCTTTGCATTTATCATGGGACCTCATCCATGGGCAAGATGAGGTTTCATGAAGTGTTTATCAATTGAATAAAAATGTTTATAAAAATTCATTGACATGTCCCAGCTCATGTGACACTGTCACATGAGGGGGACATGTCTTAAAATATTTTCTTCTCTTTATTTAAATTTTTAAAACTTAATCTCCCTGAGGCACAGAGGTGCCTCAGGGAGATTTCTGTGTTCTTTAACGCGCATGCGCAAAAGAGCGCAGGCCTCGACTCAGGAATCCATCCCCCACCCTCCCTCACTGCCCCGACAGGAAGCGCTCAGCGCTTCCAGGCGCAAGTCACGCTGGGTGGGTCTTAATTGGCCCGTCCATGTAAAATGGCGGCGTGGACCCAATTAGGGGTGCCGATCGGGTCCGCGCCTGCCCCCGCATAACCCCCCCCGACAGGGGGACAATTCTCCCCATTACTTTTAAACTATGACCCCTAATTCTAGATTCTCCCACAAGAGGAATCTTCCTGACCACAGTCACCCTGTCAAGACCCCTCAGGATCTTAAAGGTTTCGATCAAGTCACCCCTCACTCTTCCAAATTCCAGTGGTTAGAAGTCTAACCTGTGCAACCTTTCCTCATAAGGCAACCCGCACACTCCTGGTAAACTTTCTCTGAACTGCTTCTAACGCAGTTATATCTGTCCTTAAATAAGGACACCAATACTATACACAGTGCTCCAGATGTGGTCTCACTGGTGCCTGGTATAACTGAAGCATAAACTCCCTACTTTTGTATTTAATTCCTCTTGCAATAAATTATAACATCCTATTATCTTTCCTAATTACCTGTTGTACCTGCACAATAGCCTTTTGTGATTCATGCACTAGACACCCAAATCCCTCTGAATCTCAGAGCTCTGCAATCTCTCACCATTTAGATAACATGCTTCTTTTTGATCCTTCCTGCTAAAATGGACAATTTCACATATGCCCACATCATACTCCATTTGCCAGGACTTTGCCCACTCACTTAACCTATCTATGTCACTTTGTAGCCTCCTTATGCCCTCCTCACAACTTACTTTCCTACCTATCTTTGTGTCGTCAGCAAATTTAGCAACCATTCCTTTGGTCCCTTCCTCCAAGTCATCTATATAAATTGTAAAAGTTGAGGCTCCAGCACTGATCCCTGTGGCACACCACTCATTACACCAACCAGAGAAAGCCCCATTTATAACTACACTCTGTTTCCTGTTAGCTATCCAATCTTCTAATCATGCCAATATATTACCCCCTACACCATGAGCTTTTATTTTTGGGGTAAAAAAATATGAGCTTTTATTTTCTGCAATAGCCTTTGATGTAGCACCTTATCAAATGCCTTCTGGAAATCTAAGCACAGTACACCTACCAGTTCCCCTTTATCCACAGCACATGTGATTCCTTCAAAGAACTCCAATAAATTGGTTAAACATGATTTCCCTTTCACAAAACCATGTTGCATTCATGACTGGCTGCAGCAGGACTGCAGAGCATCTGATTTGTAGGTTGTGTGGTTGCTGAGCTGTCTATCACATGCTGCTTCCACTGCTTGGCATGCAATTAGTCCTGGTTTCACCAGGTTGGTACCTCATTTTAGAGATGCTTGGTGCTGTGCTTGGCATGTCCTCCTGCACTATTTATTGAGTCAGGGTTGATCCCTTGGCTTGAGCCTCATGGTAGATTGTGGGATATGCTGGACCATGAGCTTACAGATTGTGGTTGCATATCGTTCTGCAGCTGTTGATGCCCAAAATGCTTCATGGATGCCCAGCTTTACACTGCTAGATCTGTTCTGATCCTATGCCATTTAGCATGGTGGTAGTGCCACACAACACAATGGAGGGTATGCTCAGTGTAAAGTTGGGACTTTTGCTTCACAAGGACTGTGCGGTGGTCACTCCTAACTATACTGTCATGGACAGGTGCATCTTCCACAGGTAGATTGGTGACGGCAAGAGCAAGTAGGTTTTCCCCTCTTTTTGGTTCCCTCGCCACTTGCCACAGGCCCGGTCTGGCAATTTTGTCCTTCAGGACTTGGCCAGCTTTGTCAGTAGTGGTGCCACTCTTAGTGATGGACGTTGAAGTCCCCCGCCCAGAGTATATTCTTTGCCCTTTCCACCCTCAGTGCTTCTTCCAAGTGATGTTCAACACAGAAGAGTACTTGTTAATCAGCTGAGAACATGCGGTAGGCAATATCAGTAGATTTCCTTGCCCATGTTTGCCAGTGTAGCACTTCCCATTACTACACTGGATTGTCAGCCCAAGATATGTGCTCATGTCTCTGGAGTGGGAGGACCAATGATCTTCTAACTATGGAGTTTAAAGGAAAAACTAAAACTTGAAACCAAAGGCTAAGGTTACTTCTCAAATTGAGGAACTTTTCCTCCTGCATTTGCCTTGCTGAGTCACAAACTTGATTTTAATCACAAGTTATGCCATCTTTTGCACAGATTTGAGAAATGTTGGCAAATTAAATTTACTTTGTGAAGAAAAGCCATCATTTGAGCAGGACTGAAATGATACAAAAGGACAGTTAATTTTTTTAAGCAGCTGTAGAAACCTGTACATTGATTGTTCTGACAAGACAAACAGGCATGAATGTACAACAAAAACAAAAAATGCTGGAAAAACTCAGCAGGTCCAGCAGCATCTGTGGAGAGACAAACAGTTAACGTTTCGAATCTGTATGACCCTTCTTCAGAGCGGAATTTTTCCAGCATTTTTTGTTTTTGTTTCAGATTTCCAACATCTGCAGTAATTTGCTTTTATCAGGCATGAATGTACACTTGGTGCTTGGCAAGTAAATTTAGGGAGAATCGCTTTTGCAAAGCTAGAAACCAGCTATCCTTCTGACTCCAAGAATGACAAGATAACAGGTTTCTGTTCTTCTTCTCAAGAGTGAATAAGTTGTTTTCCATTAAACAATGAAATGCTTTGAGGAACACTGCTCAAATTCTGATTGTTTACCTTCAAGACCCTAGGTTTAAATCCAGTGCATGAAAATGAAAATGAATGCTTGCTGCAAACATTATGAATGTAGATAGGACATTCTCAATCCCAGTTCTTTATGGGCATGGACTCGCACATAACATATTTGTCCTCTCACCCCTGTCAATAGCATTCTAAATCCTTAGGTACAGTAAGAAAGCAGTCTGCGATGGTTTTACACCATTGCAATCCCACAACCTCCCCCCAACCCCCAACCCCCCACCCCTCCACAGTTGGTGAAGTAATGCTACCATCATTGTGGTATCAT
Organism: Carcharodon carcharias; assembly: GCF_017639515.1. Classification (NCBI taxonomy): domain Eukaryota; kingdom Metazoa; phylum Chordata; class Chondrichthyes; order Lamniformes; family Lamnidae; genus Carcharodon; species Carcharodon carcharias. The sequence goes on along the minus strand of NC_054468.1, from coordinate 136,708,033 downwards.
TCTTTGGGTTCATGGGTGCCATACCATCATGCTACAATTTCACAAACGTCAGTATTCTGTCCATTTTATACCACACAATCAATTTTTTTCCATTAAATTAAGAGATATGATCTGTACCTCAACTTCCTTTACCTGTCTTAGCTCCATATTCTTCAATGTTACTACTAAAACTCTGAAGTTCCCATTGTTCTAGCATCCACAATCTTTTGATTTTTGTGAGGGGAAGAATTCCAGATTTTCATGCCCTTGTCCGTGAAAATTTGCTTTCTGCTTTCCTTCCTGGATAGCCTAGCTCCAATTTTACAATTACACCCATCATTCTTGATCTTCCCACCAGAGGAAATAGCTTCTCTATATCTGTCCAATTGAATACCTTCATTATTTTAAACACCTCAAATAGATCAACGCTCAATTTTTGCATTCAAGGGAATACAAGTTTAAGCAGCCTGCCCTCATCATTTAACCCTCTAAGTTATTCTGACCTTTTTACTAGCATTCCCTTGCCACCTTTTTCTGAATAAGAATTAGTGACTCCCAGCTTAGTCAACATCCTCTTGGTTAGCCAGGTTACGAAGAGTGTTCCATGTACCTCGGGGTCTAAGTTCGACTTGTGAAAGAAGGTAGCCCTTATTATAATGAGCAGCCCACATCATGGGGCACAGCATTCACAAATAATAATCTAATAAACTCACAACTAATGTAGAACATCAGCCAAAAATTTAAGGACAGAGCACAAGTTTTGAACCTAAACGTGCAAATAAACAGGTGATTTGATTGAGAAGATACAACCTATGCCCATGGGTACATTTTGTACTTGTATATAAAATGCATTGAGCGTAGTTTCAACAATAATACGTACTTGTTGCCATGTAAGCTTCAGTCTCTCAAAGTGTTCCTTCCCATCTTCTGCACAGTCTGAGCAACAGAATCGGAAGAAGTTATCACCCCGCAAGTAACTGGGGTGCTCTCCTCTCAACTGAGCTGGAGAGAGAGAAAAAAAGAGGTTGAAAGAGAGAAAGGACTTGATTTACATCAAAACTGGAAAAAAATGAAACCACTTTCACAAGGTAACGAGACATTCCAAGTCAACAGATTGCACAACATATAGGAAATGCAATGACAAGCTCCAAGATGTGAATCATCGCAAGTGAAGCCGATGAGACATCTTATGTTTAATGCCATGTATTGTGTGCCTCTCCAAAGTGCTTCTTCCCATCTTCCACTATGGTCAACTTCATAAGTTGATTTCACACCTCATTCCTGACCAGAATTAAGGCAAGTGATTGTTTTGAACTGATCTGAGTGATGACCAAAACCTGGTGTCTTTATTTGCTGCTTCTGGGGGAAGTTGGGGGGGGGGGGGGGGGGGGGGGTCTTTCTACGCAAAATTTCCAGCAGTCAGGAAGCTATGCAAACATAAGTATTCACATAGGAACTCTTGAGACTGTTCTATCATTCAGATAGATAATGGTAGATCTGTACCTCAATTTACCAACGCTATTTACCAACCTTAGCTCAAAATCCCTTGATAGCTTTAATTAACTCCTTTTGGGAGAAAAGAGTTCCAGATTTCTATCGCCCTTTGTATGAAAATTACTTCCTGATTTCACTCATGAATGGCCTAGCCCTAATTTTAAAATTATGTCCCTTTGTTATGGACTCCCTATGAAATTAAATACTTTCTCTGTATTTTCGTATTTTCCTGAATTGCATTTGCAAGATCGCCACAAACACTATCCATATCAGTGAGGTTATCAAATTACACATGCTTTAAAACAGCAAGAAAACACTGTTTTGCTTCATGAAAATACTACCAAACCAAAGAATGCAAACAGTAACTGATACAAACATTAGTAATGCTGCATTTTTAATCTTTGTGTTACTTTTTTTAGCCTTTTTCCAGTGACTGTGTGCAAGTATTTGGCAGCCATCAAATGCTCTACGTCACAAGGATAGCATTGTGTCAGAAAGAAACAATTTGCATTTATTAAGCAACTTTCACAATCTCAGGATGTCCAAAAGTACCTTATAGCCAGTGAAGTGCCATCATTGTTATAAGGTTAGCCAATGGCTATGTAATATTAGTCGATTTGCCTACAGCAGGGTGCCACATATAGCAATGCGACAATGACAGATTATCTGCTTTAATGAACTGTTACAACTTTCTTTAGTTGCAAGTCCCTGGCTGCACCTCTGCTTTACCAGTTCAGAACTTTCCTCATTCCACTAACAGCAGCAAAGCCTTCAGCCATCTTGGCCCCAATCTGGAGACTTTCTTTCTAAACCCTTTGACCTCAACATTTCTCCCCGCCTTCAGACATGTCTTATTTACAGTATTATACCCCCTGCTACTACTGTTTGTATGTCTGTATGACCTCCTACTGCAAAGTTCCTAGAGGTATCTTATTTTGTTGAAGGTATGATATAATTACCTGTTAAATGGGATACAAGAAGAGAGAGCTGGGGGTGCTTGTGCACATATTTTGAAGGTGGCAGGACAGGTTAACAAAAGCACATGGTATCCTGGGCTTTATAAATAAAGACACCGAGTACAAAAGCCAGGAAGTTATGATAAACCTATATAAAAACAATAGTTCAGCCCCAGCTTCAGTACTGTGTCCAAGTCCGGGCATTATACTTTAGGAGGTACATGAAACCTTTCAGCAGGGTACAGAAGAGGTTTACTAGAGTGGTTCCAGAAGTGAGGGATTACAGTTATGTTGATAGACTTTGTTCTCCTTGGAACAGAGAAGGCTAGGAGAATTGATAGAGGTGTTAAAAAGCATGCAAGATTTAGATAAGGTAAATAAAGAGAAACTGCTTCAAACGGCTGAAGAGTTGATAAGCAGAGGACACATATTCAAAGTGATTGACAAATAAAAGAGAGGCCATGGAGAAAGCTTTTTTTAAATGTGATGTGGGGTTAGGACTTGGAATGCACTGTCTGGCTGGGTGGTGAATACAGGCCTTCAAAATGAAAGTGGATAAATATTTGAAGGGGAAATTAATTGTAGGGATATGGGGAGAAGGTAGGGGAGTGGGACTAACAGGATTGCTCTCTGAAAGAGCCAGTGCTGAGTGGTCTCCTTCTTAGCTCCTTCTACTCTATGATTATTATTCATTTCCTGATTTAATGAATGCAGTTGATGCCAGGGATCATAGATTTCAGCATATAATTCAGGCTAAGGTAGTATTGACTGTCAAAGGTGCTGCTTTCGGATGAAACGTGAAAAAACAGATTCTTGGCTGCCTCTCAAGTGAATGCAAAAATCCCTTGCATTTTTAAGATGAACAGGGGAGTTCTTCCCCCTCCCTCATGCCCTGTTCAACTATCTTCACAAATACAGATTATTTATCTCATTGCTGTTTGTTTGCTGGTAATAAATTGGTTGCTGTGTTTCCTACATTACAATAATGGCTACATTTCGAAAGTTCTTCATTGGCTTTAAAGTGCTTTGTGACATCCTATGGCTGGGAAAGACATTATATAAATGCAAGTAAAAGCAAAATACTGCGGATGCTGGAAATCTGAAACAAAAACAAAAAAATGCTGGAATAACTCAGCAGGTCTGACAGCATCTGTGGAGAGAAAGACGGAGTTTCAAGTCCATATGACTCTTCCTCAGAGCCAAAGGGAAGTAGAAATGTGGTGAAATATATACTGCTTAAGGTGGGCAGAACAGGTGAAGCTGGATAGAAGGCCAATAGAGGCAATGGAAGATGTCATAAACAAAAGGTCAAAGGGTTGTTAATAGTGGTGGTTCTGGCTAAAGGAGGTGCTAACGATGACATTAAGAGTGGAAAGCAGAATGTGATAATGGCAGGACCAGGGTAAGCACTCTGGAAAGTGACAGATGGCCCTAATGGGGGTGGGGTGGGAGGAGGGGATGGCGATGGGAAAAAAGATCGAGAAGGCTAAAAGCTGGGGATAAAACAATGAATAAAATGGAAATAATGTTTTCTTTTTAAATAACGAAGATAAGTGGGGAAATAAATAAAGTAAATAAATCAAAATTTTAAAATAAAAATGAATAAGAAAAAAGGCAGGGAATCAGAAAGGGGTGGGCTGAAGGAGAGAGTTCATGGTCTGAAGTTGTTGAACTCAATGTTAAGTCTAGAAGGCTGTAAAGTGCCTAATCAGAAGATGAGATGCTGTTCCTCCAGTTTGCGTTGAGCTTCACTGGAACATTATGCAAATGCAAGTTGTTCTTTCATCTTTCTTTCAGTGTTGTTTTAAAATCTATTTAAGGTAAGGATTGCAAATCACAGGAGGGAATGTCATATTTCAGCCAGCATGCTTCATTATTGCAATTCTTTTTCTGAAACATGGCACTCTAAATTTTGTCTCAAACTGATTGCACCACCACCATACCTGGTGACACACCAGCAGGTTGCAAGACTTCGCCATAGTGTTAGACACACTAAACATTGGGCAGAATTTTCCCCCCCTGGGGAGGGAGGTTCACTAGCGGGCGTGTGGAGGCATGCGTCCGATTGGCGCGCCGCCATTTTATGTGGGCAGGCCAATAAAGGCCCGCCCAGCGTGATGTCTGCAAGGAAGCGCTATGCACTCCCTGTGCAGGCTAGGGGCGGGGGGGAGGATTCCCTGAGCTGAGAGTGCGTTCTTTCGTGCGCGCCAAAGAGCACACTCATCTCCCTGAGGCTAAGTGCTGCCTCAGGGAGATCAGCTCCACAATAAAAAATCTTAAAAACAGAGAAAAAAAAATTCCCTGACATGTCCCCTCATGTGGCACTGTCGCATGAGTTGGGACATGTCCATCACTTTTAAATACGCTTTTATTAAGTTTTTAAAAACCTACATGAAACCTCATCCTGCCTGTGGATGAGGTTTCACGCTTTTTCCAATGCCCGCCAGGGCTCCCAGCCTGCCCGCCAACCTTAAGGTTGGATGGGCAGGTCCACTAATCATGTTAATTACTTTGTCAATGGCCTCAATAGGCCATTGACAGGTCGGTGGGCACACAGCTGATTTGGCTGCGCCCCCGCTGACGTGAAAATTGAAAATGAGGCGGGGTGACATCGGGAGTTCCGCCCGACATCATTCCACGTCATTTTACGGGTTGGCGAGCAGGCCCGGCCCCTGGCCGGGAAATCCTGGCCATTATCTCCAAACACAAGTCAAATGTGGAATTGCTAAATCCATCAATATGGTGCTGAATGTTACTCACAGTGAACACAGAGTTGTTCATACATTATAAAATCAAATAACATAGAACAGGCCACTCAGGCCATCAGACTTGTGCCAGCTCTTTGCAAGAGCTATTCAATTTAATACTACTCCCTTTTCCCATAGCACTGCAAACCTTTCCATTCAAATGATTCCCGTTTGAAAGATACCATTCAATCTGTTTTCATCACCCTCTCAAGTTGTGCATTCCAGATCATAACTACTTGTGTAAAAAAAAAATCCTCATCTTCTTTCTGCTTCCTTTGCCAATTATCCTAAATCTGTCCCCTCCAGTTACAGACCCTTCTGCCAGTGGAAACAGTCTATCTACTCTGCCAAAAGCCCTCACAAATTTGAACACTTTTATTAAATATCCCCCCAACCTTCACTGCTGCATCAGTGTACTATAAATGTGAAACAACGCATATGACGAAACATCCTGCATTTTTTCTTGGGTGTAAATAGGAGCCACCACAAACATTACTTGAAAAGTGAAGATGAACGCTTACAAATGGCCTATTAGACCATGTCTCGAGTCCCAACATGCAAAACCAGAAAGGACATTGACAAAATATTACCTCATGCAAGGCTGTGCAAGGGATGCCAATCTTATTTTTTCAATGTCTTACTGCAGAGACAACTAATACTCAGGACTCAGCTTTAAGGTCCTGCTATAGGATAATCCTAAAAGTTGCAGACTAGATTTTTCAAAATGCCTTAAGATTTACCTGAATTCTGAGTTATTAGGAATCTAATATATTACATAGTATTACATCATATTTACAACACAGAAGCAGCCTCTTCAGCACAACAGATCCATGCCAGTGTTACACTCAAAATGTGCCGCCTCCCATCCTTCATCTAACTCTTATCAGCATATCCTTCGATTCCTTTCTACCTCATGTGTTTTTCTAGATTCCCCTTAAATGCAACTATGCTATTCACCTCAACTATTCCTTGTGATAGCAAGTTACGCTCTGGGTAAAGAAATTTCTCCTGAATTCTTGAACTGAATTTATTAGCGACTATCTCATATTTATGGTCCCTTGTTCTGGTTTTGCCTACGAATGGAAATATCTTCTCTACATCTACTCTATCAAATATTTCCATAATCATACATCTATCTTCTCTTTTCTCAGGAAATCTAGATAGTTATAACCTCTCAGTTCTGGGATCATCCTGGTAAATCCATTTTTTATAATATGCAGACTCCAAGTGTGGTCTTCCCAAGATTCTCTACAAATCTAATAAAGCTCCATTGGGTTTCAATTATAACTTGCATCACTACTTTTAGTGATTTCTGTTTCTGTACCCTCAGATCCCTTTGTTCTTTTATCCCATTTAGGCACTTACTTCAAAGGAGTATGTGACCTCCTTAATTGTCCTACCAAAATGTCACTTAACTATATTGAATTGCTTTGACCAATTACACCCACAATCTACAAGTTTGTCTTCCTGCATTTTGTCCTGTACTCCTAACATTCAAACAAAGTGAGCTGACCTCAGTCACAGGTGTCTGTATCCCTTTGCAGTATGCCTGCAAAATTAGGGGTTACGTCCCAGCTGGTGTTGCTCTTTTAGTGATCTATTCTTTCAAAATCTGATTGTTGGTGGCTCTTTGAGCTGAGTGATGTCATCACTAGGGAACGAAAAATGTCTCCACTCGAGTATCTGCATCAAGTACTTCCAATTCCAGTACAGCATGGACAAATGCAGAGTAAAAGAAGACAAGCTTACATTAATCTTGCACCTTTCATGACTTCAGGTTGTCTCAAAGCGCTTTACAGCCAATCAAGTGCTTTTGAAATCCATGTCGTAATAAAGAGAACACTGCATCCAATTTGCACACAGAAAAGTCCCATAAATAGCATTGAAATAAATGGCAGATAATCTGCTTTAGTGATGGTGGCTGAGGGTAGGCCGGGACAACCAAAGAAACTTCCCTGTTTGCCTTCAAAATAGTGCCAATTGGATATTTTACATCCACTGGACCTCCATTCAACAGTCAGCACCCAAAAACTGCACCTTTAACAGTACTGTCCTTCACTACTTCCTAGGAATGTCAGCAAAAAAGATTTTGTGCTGAGGTCTCTGGAGTGGCCAATGACCTTCTGACTGAGAAGGGAGAGTGCAACCTGCTGACGTTCCTTGCCAAGAACTGTATTCAAATCCTCCACAGTTCAGGTAGTTAAGGCATTAAGTAGCTGATGCAAACAGACCAAAAAGGCAAGAGGTTCAATCCTTGGTGAAGACTGATTTTGGTACTATATGCTGGGTTGGCCTTGGGGAGCACCAATTGACATATGAGGCCCCGATTTAGGAAGGCAGAAACAGCTGCAGCTCCTGCTCTCCAGAGTGTCTGCTGGAAGGGTGAAGAAGTCAACATAGGTCAGGAAGGGATTACATTCAAAGGTGATTATTTTTCTCCCACTCCCACCCTATCTCATGCTTATTAAAAGATGAATAGCACAGTTAATAAAGGATGAGTTCACTACATTAGTGAAAGAGGATCTTCGATCGAAAGATCAAGATGTGAAATCAGTTTGGTTGGGGCTAAGAAACAACAAGGGGCTGCAAACATTGGCACGAGTTGTTTATAAGCCACCAAACATAGTGGTAATGTAGTGCAGAGTATAAATCAGAAACTTAGAGGTGCAAGTAACAAGGTAATAAAATAATCATGGGGGATTTGAATCTACATATAGACTGCGTAAACCTAATTAGCACTAATGTGGAGGACGAATTCCTGGAGTCTATGTGAGATGATTTTCTAGAACCAATTAGAGAGCAGGCTATTTTAGATCTAGTATTGTGCAATGAGAAAGGCTAATTAATAATCTCGTTGCAGAGTGGCCATAATATGTTGGAATTTACATTAAGTTTGAAAGTGATGTCATTCAATCCGAAACTAGGGTCTTAAATCTAAACAAAAGAAACTTTGAAGATATATGGAGCAAATTGGCTGTGGTAATTGGGAAACTACATTGAAAGGTATGAGGGTAGGTAGGCAATGGTTAACATTTAAAGTAACATGATTTACAACAAATTTACATTCCTTTGAGGCACAAAAACCCAGCAGAAAGATTATCCAACCATGGCTAACAAGAGAAGTTAAAGATTGTATTAGATCAAAGGAAGATGCTTATAAAGGGGGGAGGTGGTAGCATGGTGGTATTGCCACTTATACTAGTAATCCAGAAACCCAGGCTAATGCTCTTGGGACCTGGGCAGATGGTGACATTTCTGGAATTAAAAAAGTCTAATGATGACCATGGTGATTGTTATAAATGCCCCTTAGGGAAACATATCTGCTGTCCTAACCTGGGTTTGAAGAAGCGTTGGTGAATTTCTTACCATACACATGACTCCAGGTCCACAGCAATGTGGTTGACTCTTAAATGCCCTCTGAACAAGGGCAATTAGGGATGGGCAATATATGCTGGCCCACACCCCATGAATGAATAAAAAGAAAATAGTAAACCTGATAGGAAGCATTTTAGAATTCAACAAAGTAGGATCAAGAAATTGATGAAGAAAGAGAAAACAGACTTTTTTTTCATTCATTCTTGGGATATGGGCTTCACTGGCTGGGCCAGCATTTATTGCCCATCCCTAGTTGCCTTTGAGAAGGTGGTGGTGAGCTACCTTCTTGAACCGCTGCAATTCATGTGGTGTAGGTACACCCACAGTGCTGTTAGAGAGGGGGTTCCAGAATTTTGACCCAACGACAGTGAAGGTTCAGCAATATATTTCCAAGTCAGGATGGCGAATGATTTGGAGGGGAACTTCAATGTGGTGGTGTTCCCATCTATCTGCTGCCCTTGTCCTTCTAGATGGTAGTGGTCGTGGGTTTGGAAGGTGCTGTCAAAGGAGCCTTGGTGAATTTCTGCAGTGCATCTTGTAGATGGTACACACTGCTGCCACTGTGCGTCGGTGATGGAGGGAGTGAATGTTTGTGGATGTGGTGCCAATCAAGCGGGCTGCTTTGTCCTGGACGGCGTCAAGCTTCTTGATTGTTGTGAGAGCTGCACTCATCCAGGCAAGTGGGGATGATTTCATCACACTCCTGACTTGTGCTTTGTAGATGGTGGACAGGCTTTGGGGAGTCAGGAAGTGAGTTAATCATCGCACGATTCCTAGCCTCTGACTTGCTCTTGTAGCCACAGTATTTATATGGCTAGTCCAGTTCCGTTTCTGGTCAATGGTAACCCCCAAGATGTTGATATTGAGGGAATCAGTGATGGCAATGCCATTGCACATCAAGGCAATAAGTAAGTAAAAAACAGGCTGTAAAAACTCCTATAGGTATGTTAAAAGGAAAAGATTAGCAAAGACAAATGTGGGCCCATTACAGCCAGAGACAGGAGAATTTATAATGGTGAATAAGGAAATGGCAGAGAAACTAAATAAATACTTTGGCTGGAATAGTCCCAGATTTGTACAGTGTGGTAGTTAGCAGGAAAAATGACATTTTACCCGCCAGCCACAATGGCAGCTTCTCACGCCATATCGTCCCAAGCCCGCCGCATTAAATATGCATTCCCAGGAAACACGCTGTTTCGATGGCGGGTGCGCTCTCATTTGCCTGCCACACCATGACCTCACTGCTTCATCATGCTAGGCATCACATTTAAAGTGCAGCTGCGAGCACACTCTCAGTGTTTCCTGTCCAAGACCACTGCACAGAAGACAAGATGGCCCTGAAAGGTAAAAAGAATGCAGCCTCCACGCACCCCCCCAACCCCAGATTTAGTGACACATCCCTCAAGCACCTTTTGGATGCCATAGAGGTCTACCATTATGTCCTCTACCCCCACTCTGCCCGCAGGCTGGGCAGCAGCATCACCATTCCAGCATAGGAGGTGGCGCAGCAGTGGTCAGCGCCAATGCCCTGCAAAAGAGGATAGCCACCCAGTGCCTCAACAGGATGAATGGTCTCATCCTTTGAGCCAAGGTAAATCACTCTTCTCATCAATCTCTCACAAACCCATCACACATCCACAGGGATCACACCTCAAGGGACAACATCGCTAACTCTCACACACACCCTCACATCATCATCAGACTCATATCGTGTTGAACTCACCTCATCCTGTCCATGGCTCCAATCATCACACAAACATTCCACGCAGTGCCACGTGTCCTGCTCACACTCTTTCCATCAGTTTCCATGCAGTAAAAGCCTACTCACATCAGAAGGGAGGGGTCCCAGACCAGGGGTTGAGTGACCCACATTAGGCCCCTCACTCACTTTGAGGAGTGTGCTGGTGAGGACATGGACCGTGCCTGCGGTGATGGTGAGCTCGGCGGTGAACACCCTCGTGAAGATCCTACATCACGTCATCCCTCTCTCAATGCAAATGTGAGTGCTCTCTCTCCTGCTTATAACTGTGCTGCCATGCACTAATTATCTCTACTTTGGTTCACATGGAGCTCTGCCAAGCAACTGACACCCTCAGCTAGCCAGTCCCTCAGCTCCATCCAGGTCCTCACCTCCAGCAAAGAGGACGCCTCCTCCATTGAAGAGCTGGAAATAAATAGCCTGGAAGACCCATCACAGAACTTACCCACACCCTCCACCAGCGCAAAGACAACACTTTGGTGGGACCTAGATATAGAGGGGGCTTGGGTTCACAATCTGGTGGTCACCGCACGGACACATGTCTGCAGCAGGAGGTAGGTGCGGCTGAACTCCCCAGTACTCGGAGTGCTGCTGGGGAAGAGGCATCTGTGAGGTGCGAGATGATGAACCTCTGGATTTGGCCTTCCAACTCATTGTGGAGAATCAGCAGAAGGCGGGGGAACGTCAAGCGTCACACATAGCTGTTGGAAGCCCTCAGCTCAGTGGTTCGCGAGTCGGAGGAGTGCACCTGTCTGCTTTCTGATGAACTGGTGCCCACATGTGCGTGCATGGAGGTCTCCATGGGAAGGACGGTGGACGCCATGGAGACCCTGGTCCAGCAGAATTCAGAGATGTGTGCAGACTTGCACTCCATTGCAGGAGCCATGGGTCACTTACTGCAGTGGCAACACGAGAGGGAATGGGGCACCTAGACGTCCCTCCAGATGTTTCTTCCCCTCAAGGAGTCAGGCTGGGGCCTCCTGGCACCAGAAGGGAGGAGAAGCAGCAGCTGGACACTCCTGAGTCATCCACTCAGTAATCTCGGAGGCTGTCCTCTTTCTCCGAGTCTCCTTTGCCTGTGAGCCCCTCAGCAGAAGGAGCAGCTGGCCAATGAGTGATTCTGGAGGGAGAAGTGTGTGTGTGTGTGCAGGGCAGGGTCTTTCGGAGCCTCGGACAAGCATTCTCCCACACACGCAGATCTTCCCCATGTCACACTCACTTCAATGTCCTGAGCATTTTCAACGTACCAGCTGGGGTTTATTTCAGTTGTCCATCTGAATTGACTTCTATCTCCACCCACCCACTGATCACGCTCCCATGCAGCACCTGATCTTACCCAGCACGACTCACATTTCACTTTCGATTTAGACAGCATGGTAGTGATGCAGTATTTCATTCATTCCCCCGTTCCTTTCTCCTCCCCTAGTCACCCATTTACTTTCCCCAATCATTGCTGATCCATTGGGCATCACCTTCCACCTACCCTCCGTGACCTACCAGTCACAACCCTTTTCTTTCAGGGAAGTCCAGGTGAACATGCACATTCCCTTCCTTCCTGAAAATCCCACCCCCATCCATATTACCCTCCCCTCTCCGCACTCCTTCCCTTACACCTTCCACCCCCTCCCCTTAAACCTACCTCCTCAGTTGCTATCTTCTCCCCGTTACCTCCCTCGCCCCATAACCCCCCTTCCAACTTCACCCCACTGCTGTGTCTGCCTCCAGGTCCCCACCGACCGCCCTCGATGTCCCTTCTACTCATACCATCGAACTGTCACCCTCCCACCTCACTCTACCATTGGTCATTCTCACCATTCCCTTGTACCACATCCACTCTCAGTTCGCTCCCCAGGAGGTAGTCATGGACTAATCAGAGCCCTCCCTGGCACAATCACCTGGACATTCCCCCCATCTCTGGACTCCTTCCCCCCCTCAGAGCTCTTTCCTCCCTTGGAATTCATTCCCCTCCATAACTACTCTCCCCCCAGCTTACTAACTCCCACTTTTCTGACTCCTTCAGACACCCTTACTCTTTCCTCCCCTCTCTGCATTACTTCCTCCCCCTGGACCCCCTCCACTCTCCGCACTCCTTCCTTCCCCAGGACTCTGTCCTCTCTCTGCACCTTCCCCTCTCCAGACTCCCTCCCCTCTCCACACTCCTTCCTCCCCCCCCCCAGGACTCCCCTTTCCACACTCCTTCCCGTCTCCAGACTCCCTTCCCTCTCCGCACTCCTCTTTCCCCCAGGACTCCCTCCCCTCTCCGCACTCCTTCCCTTACACCTTCCACACCCCCTTAAACCTACCTCCTCAGTTGCCGTCTTCTCCCGTTACCTCCCTCAACCCCCCGCTACTTTCATTCCCACCTCCCAACCACACCCCCCTGATATCTTTGCTCCCCACCCCCCCACCCCACCACCTCTTCCTCTCCCAGCCGTTCCTAGACCTTCCTCTCCCACCCCTCCCACACCCGGGTACATCTTCAGCTGGGCCTTCCTCTCCACCCTTTGACCATCAACCGTTATGGGCGGACCCTCAACCATGTCTTTCCAACTTCCGTGAGCTGCTTTTCAGCAGAGCCAAGTCCATGAGAATCCACCCAGCATGCAATGGACGTTCCTCCAGTGTGCCACTGCTGTCGGGCTTCAGCATCATCCACTCCTCGGACGTCTGCTATGTGAGCGAGACCCTGACGGTAAAAAGTCCCGACTTCTACACATCACACTTGTCAAGACGTATTCTGCACTAGCGTGCTTTCCTGCTGACGTGGGCGGATGATCCAGCATGGGGGAATGATTCCGGTGGGCTAGCCTTATAACGATATGCAGATGTACTACTGTCCAATAACGGGAAATGCAGCCCATCATCAACAGGCTGAGCGGACGAATGCAAACTGGTTTCACGACACCATAAAGCCAATTTCTGGCCTTCTCGCCATATTGTCCACTTACACTGCTGCACACGCCCGGCACCAGCAGGCACAGAAAAGTCCGCCCTTTCTGTCTGTCTTCATGGAGGAAGATACAAAAACCTCCCAGAGATACTAGAGAACAAAGGGACTAGTGAGAATGAGGAACTAAAAGAAATTAGTATAAATAAAAAGTAGTACTGGACAAATTAATGGAATGGAAGTTTAATTAAAGTTGATAAATCCCTTGGACCTGATGATCTACATCCCAGAATGTTGAAAGAGGTGGCTGTAGAGATAGCGGATGCATTGGTGGTCATCTTCCAAAATTATATGGATTCTGGAATGGTTCCTGCAGATTGTTGGGTATCAAATGTAACCCCAATATTTAAGAAAGGAGGGAGAGAAAAACAGGGAAGTACAGATCTGTTAGCTTGGCATCACGAGTAGAGAAAATGCTAGAATCTATCAGAAAGAATGTGACAACTGGACACTTGGAAAATAATGGTAGGATTAGGCAGAGTCAACGTGGATTTATGAAAAGGAAATCATGTTTGACAAACCTGTTAGTATTTTGGGGATGTAACGAGCTGAACAGATAAGGGGGAAATCAGTGGATGTGACGTATTTGGGTTTTCAGAAGGCTTTCGATAAGATCCTACACAAAAGGTTAGTAAGCAAAATTAGAGCACATGGGATTGGGGGTCATATACTGGCATGGATTGAGAATTGGTTAACAGACGGAAAACAGAGAGTAGGAATAAATAGGTCATTCTCAGGTTGGCAGGCTATGACTAGTGGGGTACCGCAAGGATCAGTGTTTGGGCCCCAGTGATTCACAATCTCTATCAATGATTTTGATGTGGGACCAAATGTAATACTTTCAAGCTTGCTGATCACACAAAATTGTGGCAGTGTGAGTTGTGAGGAGGATGCAAAGAGGCTTCAAGGCAATTTAGACCCTGTTCCTCAGGGTAGTGTCCTCAACCCAACCATCTTCAGCTGCTTCATCAATGAACTTCCTTCCATCATAAGGTCAGAAGTGGGGATGTTCATTGATGATTGCACTATGCTCAGCACTATTTGTGACTCCTCAAATACTGAAGCAGTCCATGTCCAAATGCAGCAAGACCAGGACAATATCTAGGCTTGGGCTGGCAAGCAGAAAGTAACATTCATGCCACACAAGTGCCAGACAATGACCACTTCCAACAAGAGAGAATCTAACCATCACCCCATGACATTCAATGGCATTACCATCACTGAATCGCCCACTATCAACATCCTGGGGTTGTCATTGACCAGAAACTGAACTGGACTAGCTATATAAATACTGTGGCTACAAGAGCAAGTCAGAGGCTAGGAATCTTGTGGCGAGTAACTCATCTCCTGACTCCCCAAAGCCTGTCCACCATCCACAAAGCATAAGTAACTTTCCAATCTCTTACCATTTAAGAAATACTCTGCATTTCTGCTTTTCCTACCAAAGTGGATAACTTCACATTCTCCACTTGGCTGGATCAGTGCAGCTCCAAGAACACTCAAGAAGCTTGACACCATCCAGGGCATGCAGTCCGCTTGATTGGCAAACATTCACTCCCTGCACCACTGATGCACATTTGCAGCAATGTGTACCATCTACAAGATACACTGCAGAAATTTACCAAGCCTCCTTAGCACATTCCAAACCCACGAACTCTACCATCTAGAAGGACAAGGGCAGCATACAAGTGGGAACACCATCACCTGGAAGCTTCCCTCCAAGCTACTCACCATCCTGACTTGGAAATATATCGCAGCTATTTCACTATCGCTGGGTTAAAATCCTGGAACTCTCTCCCTAACAGCACTGTGGTTATACCTACACTACATTGGCTGCAGTGATTTAAGACGACAGCTCACCACCACCTTCTCAAGGGCCATTAGAGATGGACAATAAATGCTGGCCTAGCCAGCAATGCCCACATCCCATAAATTAATTTAAAAAAAGACAGGCTAAGTGAGTGGGCAAAAATATGGCAGACAGAATATAATGTGGGAAATTGTAAAGTTATCCACTTTCGTAAGAAAAACAGAAATGCAGAGTATTTCTTAAATGGTAAGAGATTGGGAGTGTTCGAAGTCCAAAAGGATCTGGGTGTCCTTGTTCATAAGTCACTGAAAGTTAACATGCAGGTTCAGCAAGCAATCAAAAAGGCAAATGGTAGGCTGGCCTTTACTACATTGATTTGATTTGAGTACAGGAGCAAAGACGTCTTGCTGCAATTGTACAGAGCCTTGGCGAGACCGCATCTAGAGTACTGTGTATAGCTTTGGTCTCTTTACCTAAAGAATATAGTTGCTATAGAGGGAATGCAATAAAGGTTCACCAGGCTGATTCCCGGGGTGGCAGGATTGTCTTATGAGGAGAGATTGAGGAGGCCAGGCCTGTATTCTCTAGAGTTTAGAAGACTGCGAGGTGAGCTCACTGAAACATACAACATTCTTACAGTGTACAACAGGGTAGATGTAGGAAGGATGCTTCCCTGGCTGGGGGGTCTAAAATCAGAGGACACGGTCTCAGAAAAAGAGGTGGGCCGTTTAGGACCGAGATAAGGAGGAATTTTTTCACTGAGGATGGTGAATCTTTGGAATTGTGTACCCCAGAGGCCTGTGGAGGCTCAGTCATTTAGTATATTTAAGACAAAGGTTGAGAGATTTCTAGATATTAAAGATATCAATGGATATGGGATAGTGCAGGAAAATGGCATTGAGGTGGAAGATCAGCCATGATCTAATTGAATGGCAAAGCAGGTTCAAAGGGCCAAGTGGCTTTCTCCTTCTCCTATTTGCTATGCTCCTATGAAATAGTTTATGAACCGCCATTTGGGCGAGATGCTGAATAAAAACCAGTCCCATGGGAAATGTACCCAGCGAGGGGTGACATCAGAAAAAGTGTTTTGGAGGAAATGGAAATAAGAGAAAAGAGGATACTATGCATATCTCAATTTTTTAATATTTTAAAACAATGTAAATCTCCAAAACTTCATTAAATTGGTTGATGTCAAATGTCAACGCATGATTTTTGAATTACACATGCATCATTCGAACAATGAGGCTAATAATATTTGTATACATCCATCTCAGTGTTTTGCAACTAAACCTACGTCATGAATGGGCAGTCCAGTATCCCTGATCCTGAACTCTCAGCTAGCTTGTACAAGCAATCACCACCTGGCTTTGTTCATTGTTTGAGCTGGGTGCAAAGAATATGTGTGTGTTGGTATTTCCTTTCACAGGCTGAAACCAGTAGCAGTTCTACTGCAGTCCTAGTGATGCTAATGCTGTCAGGACGGGATGTCAATTTTCTTATACAAATGTTTAGTGACAATACATTGACTGAATGGTTAGTATTGGGTTTTTAAGTTTTGAAAAAAGATCTAACTAATATACATAAACATTAAAATTTAGGTACTATTCAAGGTATATTTTAATAACTCTATATTGAATTATTACATAAAGCACAATAAGCAGCTATTCCTAGTGTATCAGTATCTGATGACAAAGAAATATGGTACTGCACAGGATACAGGAAGGTTTCCAATAGCAGCTCTACAACAGGTTGAATTGAGAGAGCACAATGGTGCAGTCAAAAATACATCTGTCATCAGCTTGTGGTACTATTTCAGATATGCTCTCAATGGGATTTCCTTTGCACATACCTCCTCTTGCATTCTTTTTTGTTAATAACTGCACCTGACAGCACCTTATCACATCCCTTAGCACATTCCAAAGACTTAACAAATAATTACATTGAAATGGTGCTGTGTAGGGAAATGCAGCAATCATTTTGCACACAACAAAATATCACTAATAACATGAAATGATTTTTTTTGCTCACACTAGTTGAGGAAGAATGCTAGCCAGAATACCAGAAGAAATCATGTGTTTTTCTTACTGAATACGGAATAGTACTGTCAGGTCTTCAACATCCGCTTGAACAACCTTAGTTTAATGTCTTATTCACTTAAACAGCACTTCCAATGTAGAATTGCACTGGAGCATCTGCTTAGATCATACAAAAACATGCTAAAGGGAGTGAAATAAATTGAACCTTGAATAAATCCAATGTACAAAATTAAAAAGCAAAGAGCTTACACCTTTCATGGCCGCAGGACAATCCAAAGCACTTCACAGCCAACGTAGTTCTGAAATGTTGTCATGCAGGGAAACACAGCAACCAATTTGCACACATCATGGTCCCACAAGCAGCAATGAGATAATTACCACATAATCTATTTTAATGTTATTGGTTGAGAGATAAATATTAGCCAGGACACCAGGGAGAACATCCCTGCTCTTCTTTGAGTGGCGTCATCTCTTTTATGTCCACCTTACGTCCCTCAGTAAATGCCAGCATTTACTGCCTATACCTAGTTGTTCTTGAGAAAATTGTGGTGAGCATCTTCTTGAACTGCTGCAGACCTTGTGGTGGAGGTACACCCACAGTATTGTTAGGATGCAAGTTCCAGGATTGTGACTTGACTCAGCGACAGTGAAGGAACGGTGATATAGTTCCAAGACAGCATGGTGTGTAGCTTGGAGGGATACTTGCAGGTAGGAGAATTCCTGGGTGCCTGCTGCCCTTATCCTTCTAAATGGTAGAGGTCGCGAGTTGAGAAGATGCTGTCAAGGCCTTGGTGTATTACTGCAGTGCATCTTGAAGATGGTACACACAGCAACCAGTGCGCTGGCGGTGGAGGGAGTGAATGTTTGTGGAGGTGGATGGGGTACCAATCAAACAGATTGCTTAGTCCTGAATGGGCTCCTTGAGTACCGTTGGAGCTGCACTCATCCAAGCATGTGGGAAGTGTTCCGTCACACTCCTAACTTGTGCCTTTAGATGGTGGACAGGCTTTGGTGAGTCAGGAGATAAGTTACACACTGCAGAATTCCCAGGCTGTGACCTGTTCTCATAGACACAGTATTTGTGTGGCTCGTCCAATTAATTTTCTGGTCAATTGTGATACCGCCAACACCCCCAAACAACACCCCCCCCAACCCCCTCTACCCCAGCCCCACTCTCCCCAGGACATTGATGATGGGGATTCATTATGGTAATGCCATTAAATATCAAAGAGAGGTGATTGGATTGTCTGGATCTTGTGTGGCACACATGTTGCTTGCCACTTCTCAGCCCAAGCGTGAATGTAGTCAAGGTCTTACTGGATGCAGATACAGATTGCTTAATTATCTGAGGGGTTAAGAATGGAACTAAACACTGCATAATCACCAGCGTGTATCCCCATTTCTGATCTTGTGATGTAGGTTAGGTCATAGGTGAAGCTGCTGAAGATGGTTAAGCCTTGGTCTCTGCCCTGGCAAACTCCTGACAGTTGTGATGTTTGGCCTCCAACAACTACCACCTTCCTTTGTGCTGGGTTTGGCTCCAGTCATTGGAGAGATTTCCCTGATTTCCTATTACTTCAATTTTACTAGGGCATAACTTCAGTCAAATGCTGCATTAATACCAATGACAGTCATTCTCACCTCAGCTCTTGAATTCTGCTCTTATGTCCTTGTTTAGACTAAGGCTTTATTGAGTCTGGAGCAGAGAGAGCTTTGCAGAACCAAACTGAGTACCGATGAGCAGGTTATTGCTGTGCAGGTGCCACTTCATATCACTGTCGGTGACACCTTCTATTGCTCTGCTGATCATTGGAAATAAAGTGAAGCAGTAGTAATTAGCCGGATTCGATTTGTTACCAGCTGGGAAATAAAGCCCATTGGAAATCAGATCCACAGAAGGACAAGATTTTACAGCAGCTGAAGCTAGCAGCAGAATTGGGACTGAGTTTCCTGGCAATGCACAATGCATAGTTCTTCATCCACAATGGACTCTGTACTGACTGCTACTTCTTTCAAACCTCGAAAGGATACGAAAACAAATTTTATAAGAACATGCTGCATTAGATAGCGATGGAAATATATAAGGAACAGAAATCAGAAAATGTCGGAAACGCACAGTCAGTCAGAATTTGAAGAGAGAAAATATTTTTGATTTAAATCCTTTGCCAGATCTCGAAACTGAAAGGTACATCTCTCCCCTCATTTTATTTAGTCCTGTTAAGGGACTCAATTAACTCTGAGTTTGCAGTTCTCTTGGAGATTCTGCTTCCATAATTTCTCCCTTCATATTCTGACAAACCTGCTATGTTTATAACACTTTCTATTTTTTTAGATTTCCAGAAGATAATTACTTCTTTATATTTGTAAGAAAAAAACTCCACTAAACCTACCAGTGCAACTGTGAAGGTCAAATTCTAAACCTGGTGGTAAGTGGTAAATATAAACAAAGCAGCACCATCTGAATATATTGTTTTGATTGAATGCAGAGCAAGCACCTTTTGGGGCAATGACAAACTAAGCAACTGAGTACTTTCAGCCCATTGCCATACAGGCCATTAAAGTGGGGCTATTGAGGAAGGTATTGGCCCCAGCATAACACTTGCTCTTAGCAAATTTTGGAGGACTGTGCGCATTGAGGGCTGAATTTTATTTGGAAGGCATGGGTCATGGTGACAGCATCAGATGCAGGTGCCACTGCCGCATGAGTGACATGTGGTTGGCCAACTGATGATCTGGGATTTGCCAACTGACATGAAGGGGTGGACAACAAGGGTGGCACCACCTGACTGAAAGGCAGGTGCTGGTGCCTTCTTCAAAAGGGCTGCCAGTCCTGCATGCTGCCTTGGTGCTAAGGAAAGCCTCAGCAAAGGCACTGAAGGCTAGTGTGGCTGAACTGAAGACCCCTAAACCCAAACTGAAGACCTCTGCACCCCTGTGGTAGAACTGAAGACCCAAAGGGAAGACTGGGAGGCTGCTACTGCCATGGCAGAGGGAGACCTCAGGTGGCCCCACAGTTCAGCGATGCCTCCCTGCAAGTTCTCCTCTGGGCTATAATGGCAAAGAAGGAGCTTCCTCTTCCCAAGGGACAAGACTCTCCCGCTGACAAAGCAAGCCTAGGCAGAGAAGGTTAGCAGCAGTGGGGTCACACCTGATCCTGGATGCAGTGCTGCAAGCAGGTCACTACTTCCTTCACTCTACCAGGGTGAATCCTCCATACCACTCCCCTATTTGGGGCTTGCATGTAGCAACATGGAATGGTGCAACAGACAGCAAGAAAGCGAGTACCCAGGCAGAGGCTAGGAGGTGTGGCAGTGGCAAACCTTTCAGATGCATGGCTTCATCTCGGCAACAGCCAGCCATCTGACTTTGTCAGCCTCACTAATATGCCTTGCCAGCAGGCATAGAATGGCAAAGAATGGGGCAGACAGTTTAATTATAACAGTGTAAAAAGGTCCATGCAGGGAATATTAATAAAAGAATAAAATTAAGGTCACTTTATCTGAATGCATAGAGCTTCCACAATAAGATAGATTAACTACAAACACAAATAAATGGCTTAGATCTAATTGCCATTACAAAGACATGGTTGCAAGGTGACCAGGGCTGGGAAGTAAACAGTCCAGGGTACACAACATTTCCCAAAGAAAGGCAAAATGGAAAAGGAGGGGTAGCCCTGATAAGGGTGGTATTAAGACAATATTAAGAAAGGATCTTGCTCAGAAAATCAGGAAGTATAATTAATGTGGGTGGAGATTAGGAATTGCAAGGATAAGGAAACACTGGAGGGAGTAGTTTAAAGGCCTCTTAAAGTAGTTACACCACTGCACAGAGCATTAAACAAGAAATTATTGGAGCTTGTAATAAAGGCAGCATAATAGTTGTAGGGGGCTTAAATCGGCATATAGACTAGACCAATCAAACTATCAATGGTGGTCTGGAAGATGACTTTGTAGAATATTTTTGTGACAGCTTCCCAAAGCTATATTTTGTGGCACCGACTACCTATTTTAGATCTAGTATTGTGCAATGAGGCAACTGTAATATCACAGTAAAAGACCCGCTGGGAAACAGTGATCGTAATACAATTAAATTTCACATTTAAGTTTGAAAACAACATACTCCAATCACAAACAAGAACCTTAAACTTAAACAAAGCCAGTTAAATAGGGACAGCTGGTTAAGGTTGAGTGGGTAAATAGATTAAAAGTAAATAAACAGTGGGAAACATTTAAAGAAACTATTCAAAAGGTTCAACAAAAATACATTCCACAATAAAAAAAAATACATTCCATTAAAAAACTAAAACTCAGCAAGAAAGATCAATCCATGGCTAACTAAGAAGGTTAAGGATAGTATTAGATTAAAAGAAGATGCTTATAATGTTGCAAAGAATGATAGTAATTCTTAAGATTGGGAGTGTTTCAGAAACCAGCAAAGGGCCACCAAAAAGTTGAGCGAAAGAGAAAAAATAGAATGAGTAAACTAACCAGGAATGTAAAAACAGCTTTTACAAGTATCTAAAAGGAAGTAAGTAGCTAAAATAATGTTGGTTTCTTAGAAGCAGAAACAGAAGAAATTATCATGGTGAAATGTGGAAGTGGCAGAAATAGTGAACAAATATTTAGTCTGTCTTCAGACTAGAAAATATAATTACTTACCAGAAATAGGGGGTAATCGAGAGTTAGGAAATTAAAACAATATTTACAGAGACAAAAGTACTAGAGAAACTCAAGGGGCTAAAATCTGGCAAATCCCCAGGACGTGATGGCCTACATCCTAAGGTTCTAAAAGAGATAACTGAAGAGATAGTGGATGCACTATAATTTTCCAAAATTCCCTAGATTCTGGCAAATTGGAAGTTAGCAAATGTAACGCTGCTATTCTAGAAAGTAAGAAGAGAGAAAATAGAGAACTACAGGCCAGTTAGCCTAACATCAGTCGTCAGGAAAGGGCCAGAATCTATTCTTAAGAAAGTTTTAACAATGAACTTAATAAAGCATAGTATTATTAGAACAAGTCAACATGGTTTTACAAAAGATAATTTCTGTTTGATAAATTTATTATAATTTTTTTTAGGATGTAACTAGCAGGGTAAATAAATGGGAACCAGTAGAGGCAGTACACTTGGATTTCCAAAAGGCATTCAATAAGGTGCCACACAAAAGGTTAATAGACAATATGATGGTTCATGGAGTTGGGGGTCATATATTAACATGGATAGAGGGTTGGTTAACAGACAGGAAGCAGAGAGTGGGGATAAAATTTTTAAGTTGGCAGGCTGTGATGAGTGGAGTGCCGCAAGGATCAGTGCTGAGGTCTCAGTTATATACAATCTATGTCAATGACTTAGACAAAGAGCCATAGAGTAGTATTTCTAAGTTTGTTGACATTACAAAGCTTGGTGGGAATGCAAGTTGTAAGGAAGACAAGGAGAGCTTGCAAAGAAACAGACAGGAGTAGACAACAAGGTGGAAGGTGCAGTATTATATGGGGAAGTGAGAGGTTATTCATGGTGGTTGTAAAAATATTTTTAAAAGACCAAGAACTTGTAAGTGTTGATGTTCAGAGACTTGGTCCTTTGTCCCCTTCACCGTTAGGTCAGACTGCCTGAATGTGCTGGGGATATGGTTCGGAGAAACTGGAAGGAGCGAGTGACTATGGTGAAAAGAAAAACGGGCATGTGGGAGCAACTGTCCTTCTACATTATAGGTAAGAACCTGTTTATCAAGTGTGAGGCACTCTCGGTGATGCAGGTCTGGTTCATTCCTCACTCCTGCGCGATGGCAATCACCCAAGCCATCTCCCGCTTTATCTGGAGGTCGAAAATGGACCGTGTTAGTAAGGACACGATGTACAAACCTCTAGATAAAGGGGGAAAAAACGTGCCCAACATCACCCACATCGTGATGGCCACCTTTGTGTGTAGCTGCACCAAGTTGTGCATGGACCATTGGCACGCAAAAACCAAGGGCAGAATTTTCTGCCTGCCGGGCAGGCCCAACCCAATCTCTGGTGGGCAGGGAGCCAATCCCCTCCGTCATTTTACGTGGGCAGGCCAATTAAAGCCCGCCCAGCATGATGTCTGGCAGGAAGCGCTATGCACTTCCTGTGTGGGTGGGGAGGGATTCCCCAAAAGCGAGAGTGTGTTCTTTCGCGCATGTGCACTAAAAAGCACACATCACCCTGAGGCTAAGCGCTGCCTCAGGGAGATCGCTTACACTCTGAAAAATGTTAAAAATAGAAAAAAAAAATCCTTAAAATGTCACATGAGTTGGGACATGTTCATAATATACATATTAACTTTATTAAAATGTTTAAAACCCTGCATGAAACCTCATCCGGCCGGTGGATGAGGTTTCATGTTTTTTCTATTGCCCGCTGGGGCTACTGGCCTGCCCGCCAACTTTAAGGTTGGAAGGGCAGGTCCTTTAATTGTTTTAATGATCCTGTCAATGGCCTCAATTGGTCACTGACAGGTCGGCGGGCGCACAGCTGATTTGGCTGTGACCCGCCTTCCTGAAAATTTAAATGGGGCGGGATGACATCGGGGGTTCCCCCAGACGTCATCCCACGTCATTTTACATGTCGGCAAGTGGGTCCTGACAGCAAAATTCAGCCCCAAGTGTCACTACGTGCTGTGGTTCTATCTGTCCCCAGTGTTACAAAAGATGGGTCTGACCACGCAACCGCAGAACACTCCAAGAAGTCGTACCATGCCACGCCACCTGTCCCGCGTGGAAAAATGTAAGCAGAGAACCAACTTTGACCACAAGCCCATCAGGCAGTGGTCAGGACATAACGTCCTAGAGGCCCTGCGGGAAAAGGAATTGGTGGATCTTGTTGGATGGTTCCCCGGGGAGACTGTCAGTCACTTGGCAGAATGTCTCATCACCAGAACTTTCCAACAAGCACCAAGACATAGCTTGGTTAGTTGTAAGAAAGGCCATCCCTGTCAGATCCTTCCTACACGCCAGGAGTCTCACCCCAACCACATGTTGCCCTCGAGGTGGCTGTGGTGGGGAAGCGACCGTTGTCCACCTCCTTGTGGAATGTACCTTTGCAAAGTACTGGAGAGAGATGCAGAGGTTTCAGTCGAAGTTCATGCCAAGCAGTTCTGTGACACAGGACTCTGTGCTCTATAGACTGTTCGCAGGTGACAAACATCAACTGCAGCTGGAGGATCATCAACTCAGTTAAAGGTGCTCTTTGGTCTACCCAAAACTTATTGGTCTTCCAGTGCAAAGAGTTGTCCCACCGAGTGTTGCAGACTGGCACATTCCAAGGTCCAGGATCACATGCTAAGGGACGCATTAAAACTTGGGGCAGCCGCCACAAAGGGGCAATGGGGAAGGGTCGCTGTCCAAGACCTTTCAGCCATAGTGCACCAAGGGACTGGGAATTGTATAGACCCCTCAGGCTGTATGACTCACATTGAATGTAGGCAGTGAATATTACATGTATCACAATTGGATGGAAGCACCTCAGAATGCAATGTGATCTATGTAGACAACTTAAGTATCATTGCACTGCGTGACTGTCTGTTATGATCATTTTAAAATGTCTGTAATGTTCCTTGATTGTAATGAAGCACTTCAGGGTGCGGCATGATCTATGTGAAAAACTTGAATATGATTGCACTTTTTGTGATGGCCGTTTTGAAATGTTTAGTAATGTTCTTTCAGATAATTTTGAATAAAGTGTATTTTTGCAAAAAAAAAGTGGGTGTTTTCGTATAAGGTACACAAAAAGTTAGCATGCCAACACAGCAAGCAATAAGGAAGGCAAATGGCATGTTGGCCTGTATTGCAAGGGGTCTGGAGTTCAAGAATAAAGAAGTCTTGCTACATTTGTACAAGGATTTTGTCAGATTGTCCAGAGCCTCCTTTGTGCGTCTTTCAAGTCACATCACCTCTGGTGCAGGGGTTCCTCATCCTGTGCCGAGTACTCAGCAGCCTCCTTCACATGCTCCTCATTAAATGAGGAGTAGTTATCACAATTTCCCTATTATGCAAGGCCTCCCCCTCTGCAGTGCTAGAGGTTGTGCAGAGTACAAAAGATCACCATGATATGAGGCACCCTCATTGGTACATATCGAAGGTCTCCACTAAATTGACCTTCAGCAGCTCAATGGCCAGCTCAATTGTCACTAAAATGGGCCAGTGATAAGTACTGTGTCTCTCTGCTGCAGTGCGAGTATTCCTCACAAGTGTGAGTTGCCATGTTTTCAATGGGTAGCCCTTGCCCTGAGAATCCATCCCTGAAGGCACATGGGGAGCCACAAATTCTGTGGCACATGGGGTCTATCAAAGTAGGCAGGTGCCATAGCTGCTTCCGGGAACCAAAGGTTTCACTTTCAGTGGTCGCAGGCCAGTTGGACATTGCAGCCTGGGGGAGCCTTGCTGGCCACATACATGCAGTGGATGACATCTTGCCTTGGGAGAATCCAGTGATGGCCCCGAAGCCAATGAACCTCACCACCTGACTGTCCAGGTCAGTTCAGTAGTGCACCAGACCTCTGAATAAAGCATTGGTCACCTCCTTAAACCAATCATCTCCAGCTTGGGAGAACCCACGCATGTTCCTTGTGGATCCCTGCAAAGACCTGAATATACTGCAGTTAAGGCCACAGTGATCCTCAGGGACATCAGCATCATGTGTCCACCAAACCCCATGAATCTCAGCCTGCCCTGCAGCATGCTGCATAAACCAGCGACGGCTTCTCTGGAAAGCATCAGTCTGCAAATAGTTGAGGTGAGTCCAGTACAAACTATCCTGCAGATAGGCCATTCCACGAACAGCAGGCCGTTGATCCTCCCCCATGCGCTTCATTCCAGAGCATCCACCCAGAGGCTGACCCTCTTGCTGTTGCTGCATTGTACCTCAGGTGCCTGATTTTCCCTTCCTCTATGCCACTCACAAGGGGTCACTAAAACTGAGTGGATCAGTCCCAGGCCAGGTAGCCCTTCCCCTTCTCTTGCATTATCTTTCTAATCCACCTTCCCTGGGACCTTCACTTTGCTGCTCCTTTGGGAGAAAGTGCCACTGTCCCCCTTTGTCCCTTGCAGAAATTGCTGATGCTGGTCCCTTACACAACCTCCACCAGTTGGTGATGGCACCATTAGAGGATTTCTGCTGCTGGTCGGCAATGGTTTTAGTTCCCCATGCTCCCCCTTCCTGCTCATGTTGCCTTTCAGAATGACTGAAGGAAACAGCACTGATGCCTCACCTCATTGCCATCACCTTTAACCAGACAGGGCTCTGAAGGCCCTTTAATCCTGTGCACTGCTCATAAAATACAATCTGCACTGTAAAATTCCAGTCAATTGCATTTAAATTAATGTCAATTACCTTCTAAACAAGCTCAAATAATGGCCTGCTGTATCTCAGCACGATGTTCATAAATCTTTCCCACCACTTGTAAAATTGGGAAGCAACTTCACAACGTCGCAATTCCCTACATGCGCATCCTGTCCGTATTTCTCGGATGCCCCACCACTGCCTTCCGCCCCACTCTACAGGTCTGGTAAAATTCCAGCCTGAGTCTGTAATCATCCTCATGCTAGGTTCATAACATTATGTATAACACGTAAAATGAACACTGCGCAAATAATTACATGAAAATGTTTGCTTAAGAGCAGAAACTCTCCAAGCCTTCCCCTTAATATAAAATAAGGCTAGCCTCCATGTGCTGCACATTTATACACACTCCTATTCATATGCCTGGTTAGATAACTAGTGGGAGCACATAAAATTAATAGGAGACAGGAAGTGCTGGGAAATACTCTGACGTAGGTTTTGGCCCAAGGCTATTTTCATCCCCACACTTACAGCACATGCCCAAGCCAAGAGGTCTGTCGATTGGTCCTTGGGCCAAATCTACACATTCAGGGTAAGCTGTCAGCACCCATTGTGCCTCCACAGGTCGAGGCCACCTGCCTCGCCTACAGCAGCCCTCATGTGGGTTCAAGAAGGGGGCAGGGCGATTGCCAAGTCAAGTCAGGCAGACACTCCAGCTCCTGAGAAAGGTTTTGTTTTTAAAAAAATAAATTTAAACATACCTAGGAGGTCACAGTGGCCATCGAAGAATCCTACATGGGGAAAGCCTGGTCAATGGTAACTAATTTCACACAAGAGTTCTTCAAGAGGCAGTAGGCTCCTGATTAATTGATTCAAAGAGCCTAACTCTTATTTTAGGCTTCCAGCCAGCATGCCGAAGAAATGGACCCCACAAATTCAAGAGTGGGTTAACTCCTATGCAGATTGGATGCAGGCGATCTCACTGAAATTGGAATGCTTTGCACCCATTTTAAGCCTTAAGAATTGTTGCAAAACATGCCAATTTCTATCCCACCTCTCTTTCTAAGGGAACAAATAGACCACAATGCCTCTCACATATTTGGAAGATCTGGAATTCTGTGACAAATTTTCAAACCTTCTAATCTACCATTTTAGACCTATGCAAAATCCCAAGCTACTCTGGTACAGTCAGTTACGGAAGCAACTAATGGTGTGTGAGTCACACCACTGACAATCAGCACAAAGTAGCTATTTCAGGATAAAGCATACCATCTACAAATGGCACTTCCCTTTATCTTACCTTCTGCATTTTGGTATGATTTATGGATCATATGACTCAATTTTCACAATCTTAATAGTTATATTTTCTGAGTGCACAAAAGTGCTAAAGAATATCGAATGCCTTCCATTTTCAACTGAATATTCAAGAAGATTGACACCATCAGGACAAAGCAGCCCATTTGATTGGCACCCCATTCACAAACATTTAAACATGCAACACCGATGCACAGTGCCAGCAGTGTGTACCATCTACAAGATGCACTGCAGAAACTCACCAAGGCTCCTTGAACAGCATCTTCCAAACCCACAACTACTACCATCAAGAAGGACAATGGCAGCAGACACATGGGAACACCACCACTTGGAAGTTCCCCTCCAAGTCACTCGCCATCCTGCCTTGTAAATATATCCGTTCTTTCACTGTCACTGGGTTAAAATCCTGGAACTCCCTCCCTAACACAGTGGGTGTACCTGCACCACATGGACTGCAATGGTTCAAGAAGGCAGCTCACCACTACCTTCTCAAGGGCAATTAGGAGGGGGCAATAAATGCTGGCCTAGCCAGCGATGTCCACATCCCATGAACGTATCATAAAATAAAAGAACTTTACCAGTAATTTCCACAAAGAATCAACCAATTTTCCACTGTTACTTTGAGAAAGATTGGGGACCCTCAGGTGAGGTACTGCTCCCTTTATATCAGAATAACAAGAAATATTACTCTTAAGGATATTTCAGGAATAACATACGTACTTGCAGGTATCCACTTCTGACACTTGTCACAGTAAAAAGACATATCTTCCATCCAGGACCCTTCCCCTTCATCACCCAGCTCACTGTTCAAGGAATCCCCACTCTGATCGTGGGACAAGTCCACTGAGGCCTGGTCTTCTGACTCAACTATCAGTAGAGTTTCCCCTTCAACCTCTCCTTCTTCCAACCCTTCAGAAGCAGTCATTCTTGCACATTCATCCTCCATTTGGCGAGCAGTTAAGCTTTTTGTCTCCTCGTTTTCTTCCATACTCCCAAACCTCTGGCAATGTTTACACTACAAAGGGTCAGCAGCTAGAATGGCATAGCAATTATCCAAACAGCAGCTTTATTCATCTTAAGTTAAATAATTCTATCAAGCCTTTTTCCACAATTACGGAGGGTGAAAAAATCCATCATCTGTTAAACATCCAAAGCCATCATTGCATGTTCAAAAAAATGAGGCTACTGTTTTGCAGATTGTTGAGAGCTCCCTGGGGCCAAGGTGCTTCTCTGTAGTCGATCTGCTTCCAGTTTCTTTGTCAGACTAATCTGCTCCTCCAGAATTCGAAGATTCTCTCTTTTGCGCTCTTGTCGTTCAAGATCTCTGAAAACTCCTTCTCGCAACCTCTATAGAGAGAAAGATAGATGTAACTTCATTCAAACACTTGTCTGGTGATCAATACAAAAAAGTTATGTCAATTTGCTGAATATTACAAAGCAGTTTTAGAGAAGCACATCCCAATCATTCAAGTGACTGAATGTTCTAAGAAATTATGAGGATCAGGTTCGCAGGCGGGTAGTTTGATGCGGAAACAAAGAACAGGAGACTAGCTTGCTAGGATAATATTATTTTATTTTGCTTGTTTCCTACCTAGCCTACATAGGATAGAAACCAGGTCCGATACTCACAACGGGTCTGGCATAATTGGCTATATACTTACTCCACGAATTACTGGAACTGGGAGCCGTCAGTTCTGTGGAGGTGCCGCCTGTGACCCACGCTCAGCGATTAGCTTAACCCGGAGCAGACTCCCCGAACTGGGGACTTTCCAGGCTTATATATGCGCTACTTGCCGAGTTCACTGAGTCCGCGTTGGGCACTCGTCCAACACATTGTTTAGTACTGGGCATTGTTCCCATGCGGTTTCGGCTCCGACTCCCTTCAGTAGATAACAGGAAGTCTCTTAGCAACGTCTTGTGTTCAAGGTCAACTGGTGCCTGGATCCAATCTTGCATGTATTGGGACACCATGTTAACCCCTTATATTACATTCCACTGATTGGCCCAATACATGTAACGATTATACAAATACATAATAATAAGCAATACATTGTTATAACATGTACATGTTTTGTTCCAGTTGCTGCCGCACACGGCAAACATACGTACAGGTCAGTATATTACAACAGGTCAGAATCACTAAAACTCCGATTAAAATGAACAACGGAGGAAATAGGGAACGTCGTGCCGTAGTTGACAGCCCATTGAACAGATCCCACCAGTGATGGGCGGATTCCACCTCTACTACATGAGCAGCGTGTACTACCTTTTGGCCATGTATAAAGGTGGACACAGTCACCCGGGTAACATTGATTTGATGTTGTCGCAATATCTGCTTTAGCTCTTCCGAGCGATCGAGGGCCTGTTTAAAACGCTCTAGCGAGATACTCCAAGGGTGCAGCCATACCTGCCACTGCATAGTGGTGAGGTGTTGCGTTCCGCTGTAATTGGTCAATAGGTAAGTATGGTTCTGCCACCGCCATCGATAGATGCCAGTAAGGCAACCTGAAAAAGGGGTCGTCGGGAGTAAGGCATGGGCATGACTAGTGGCCACACAGAGCGTATGGGGACCAATCTGCCACATCATATCTCGGGGTGCCTCAATCATCCATTCACACAAAGCCGTGTCTTCTGTAAGGCACGGGTCTCGATATCGATCCATCAACAGACAGGCCTTTCCTTGATCCGCCTGCTCACACGCGGACAAGTCATAGGTAAGATTGGTGTCCGGACTGAACCAATTCCCTTTTGTTTTGAGAAAGTAATATCCATCAGATGTAATGACCGGCAATACGTAATATCGGCACACCGTCACAAAATCAGTTACATTCAAGGTTACAAAATGTCCTTTACACAGCGTTGCATTACACCATGTTTTGTCCGGATAGGTGTTCATCCATAATTTCTCAGATACGTTCCACACCCCTCGCCAGGCCTGAACATTAGGCGAAGTGACTATTCGTAAAAATCGTTCTTTTTGCAAATGTGCATGCAGCATTTGGATACCGCAAATTGTCCAGTTCATCTGTACAGTAAAATTTTGGAACAGCCGTTGAGTCGAATCCCACACGTCCAATTCCCATTTTAAGGAATGCAGCAAAATTCGTGCAGTCTCTTCCTGCGTCATCATGGCCGACGGCATCCATCGGCCAATAGTGTACAGGCCTTGTGCAGTTGCTTGCCCCGTACTGGATAATTTAGTACGGGTCACTTCAGAGTCTATAGCATTGGATATCCCCATTACTGTCCCTGCCCCTCCTAACAAGGTATCGTACCATGCCCGTCGTCGCCGTTTAGGGTTACATTCGGGTATGACTGGCAGTCGGAAGGTGGTTGATGTTTTGGGATGCCAGACTCTCCCCTGATTAACCAGTCCATTGGGCCTCTGCCAGTGATTGGCGTCCCATTGGTAATCCTCATTTCGTCGTTGGCGGTAATAATAGTCCATTCAATACCACCCTCATGACACTGTCCTTCGGAACACATATTCACCCGGGTGTGAATGGTCAGTGCGCAGCCCGGGGCCACTGTTGTGTTTGCATCCTCAAAGCTGCCCTTGCATCGATACAACGTGCAATTGCTGGTGATAGTCATAATGTCACATCGTTGTCCGGAGGGGCACGTAAAATTGTCCTGCCTTCGCTCTTGGTCACTGGCTTCCCAGCTGACGATCTGTCCCAGAGCACCAGCATTGTGTTTCGTTTCTTCCGACCCGGGTCTTGACATACTCCGACCCAGGATTCCAACAGTCCATAGCACATTCAGGGCCCACCACCATGCCATGATCCGGATCTATGGTGACGAGAAGACGTGGGCTCATGTTTCTCGGAGGTAGCATTGGTTTGCCGGCACATTATGCCAGGCTGAGTCCCCTGGATACATTATTGTCACCAAACTATCCTTCCCTTGGGCGATTATTTCTGCCGGTTTTGGAGGGCCATTTGGCTGGCGTACCCAAACTTTAGCCCCCTTTACATCAGTGGATCCGAAACCTCCCGTTCCCCGTTCGGTTATTTTCGTAGGGGCCCCCGTCTCCTCCACAGTGGACATGTCACAAGGTTTAATTACCAATTGGGCGATCTTATCCCCCTTATTAACCACGTAGGGCTCGGTGGTGATGTTGACTAGGATAACCCCAATCTCTCCCTGATAGTCTGCGTCAATAACTCCACCCATGACATCGATCCCTTTCAGTGATAACCCAGATCGTGGGAGAATGTGTCCATAAGTCCCGGAAGGGCAAACTAATCCCAAGCCGGTTTTAACTGCCGTTGGCACTTGGGGCACCAACGTCCGGGTAGTCAAGGCCCGCAAATCAAGCCCCGCTGATGCCGGGGTGGCCCGGACTGGCAGTTCCGCTTCCGCATCGAATTTCCACATTTTAATGGGACGCGCCTCGGGCGTGTCACATACCTTTATCATCCTATTTAAGGGTGTAACTCCATTCCCCAATGGACGATTGTTAATTTGTTTTACAACTCGGATGAGGTTCTTTTTCCAATTTGTCA
This sequence comes from Carcharodon carcharias, assembly GCF_017639515.1. Classification (NCBI taxonomy): domain Eukaryota; kingdom Metazoa; phylum Chordata; class Chondrichthyes; order Lamniformes; family Lamnidae; genus Carcharodon; species Carcharodon carcharias. Next base: position 136,675,811 of record NC_054468.1, on the reverse strand, counting down.
AATCATTCGCCCCCCCCGCCTTCCGAAGAGAGGACTTCAAGATCCCATTCATCCGTTCAATCAGTCCTGCTGCTTGCGGATGATACGGCACATGGTATATCCATTCGACATGATTATCGTTGCACCATTGCTTTATCCGCCCTCCCGTAAAGTGCGAACCGTTGTCGCTCTGGACCTGCATAGGCATCCCATAGAATTGTTCTACCATATCTAAACATCGCAGGGTTGCCTGCTGATTATTATGGCGACAAGGATGGGTCACCAGGACCCCAGACATGGTGTCCACTGCTGTGCAAATGTGCCTGCATCCCTGGGACGTGGGCAATGGGCCCACGAAGTCCATCTGCCAGCTTTGGCCGGGGCCTTCTCCTCGGTGAATGTGCCCCATCATATGCTGAGGCACTCCCTGTCTTTGGTGTTGGCATTGCTCACACTGATTCACTGCGGTTTTTACATCGTCTACCAGCAGGTCTATACCCCGATCCCGGGCCCATTGTAGAGTCCCTTGTACCCCCCAATGCCCAGCCTTTTGGTGTGCCCATCTGGCTAGGTCCACCGAGGTGTCCCTCTGTATTACCATAGCTCGAACTATGCCGTCAACATATCGGTTATGGAGGGCTTCTGCGTCATTTCGGGACGTGTGGGCGTCCACGTGTGTGATAAATATCCTTAAATGCTGGGCCTTCTCCCAAATTTCCTCCCACAGCGGCCTACCCCATACTTCCCGACTTTGGATCATCCACTGATTGGCCTGCCATGTGGGCATCCACTGAGTCATCCCGTTAACTACTGACCATGAATCGGAAAATAGGTGTACCCCAATAATTCCGGCCTGCATGATTACCATATGCACCGCCCCGCTAATTCCGTTAGTGCTGCTATTTCTGCCTTTAGTTTTATAATTTCTTGTCTTAACACGGAGGCATCCCCGCTACTGAGCCCCTGCTCATGCTTAAGGGTTGCTATTTCAGCCTCCAACTTCTGACGCCTGTCAGACTGCTGCTTACAAGCCGCCGCACAAGCCCACATCCGCCTCTGGATCCCTGGCAAGGGGTTCCTTGAGGGGACCGGGATTTTCTCAAGGGTGGACAGCAGCGACCCTGGGGTGGTTCCTACGCCTTCGGCCTCCCAGTTTTCCGGTCGCCCCCCACCCTTCCGCAAACAGGCCGCTACACTATGCCACGGCCCTTGCCATCCTGGGACCGCAACCGCCTCGGCCTGCCCTTCTGGTTTCTTATTCCTTTTCCCAAACATTGTTTCGCATCAAAATCCCTCCTCAATTGCGATTGATCCTGCCGACTACGCCAAAATGTTCTAAGAAATTATGAGGATCAGGTTCGCAGGCGGGTAGTTTGATGCGGAAACAAAGAACAGGAGACTAGCTTGCTAGGATAATATTATTTTATTTTGCTTGTTTCCTACCTAGCCTACATAGGATAGAAACCAGGTCCGATACTCACAACGGGTCTGGCATAATTGGCTATATACTTACTCCACGAATTACTGGAACTGGGAGCCGTCAGTTCTGTGGAGGTGCCGCCTGTGACCCACGCTCAGCGATTAGCTTAACCCGGAGCAGACTCCCCGAACTGGGGACTTTCCAGGCTTATATATGCGCTACTTGCCGAGTTCACTGAGTCCGCGTTGGGCACTCGTCCAACACATTGTTTAGTACTGGGCATTGTTCCCATGCGGTTTCGGCTCCGACTCCCTTCAGTAGATAACAGGAAGTCTCTTAGCAACGTCTTGTGTTCAAGGTCAACTGGTGCCTGGATCCAATCTTGCATGTATTGGGACACCATGTTAACCCCTTATATTACACTGAAGGTTCAAACTGGGAAGTCCACAAATGCAATTTCTCACAAACTCTTTTTTTTTTAAATTATTCGTTCCTGGGATCTGGATGTCACATGGTCAACCAGCATTTACTGCCCTTCCCTAATTGCCCTTGCTCAGAGGGCATTTAAGAGTCAACCACATTGCTGTGGGTCTGGAGTCACATGTAGGCCAGAGGCAACAGCAGATTTCCTCCCCTAAAGAACGTTAGTGAACCAGGTGGGTTTTTACAACAATCAACAATGGTTTCATGGTCATCATTAGATCTTTAATTCCAGTTTTTTATTGAATTTTATTGAATTCAAATTTCACCATCTGCCATGATAGGAATACCAGTCAAGTGACAATACCACTATGCCAATGCTTCCCCTAATACTAGCTGCGTCAGTATAGCCAATTGATATGCTGCTGATTAAGAGGCTTGGACGCCACAAATCATGCTTCATGTCAACCTGTGTCTGGGGGTTTATCAAAAGCTGATCTAAAAGAATAGCATCTCATCCCCTTTTAAATCTGGGATTCCTGATCCAAATATAACATATTCCTTAAGTATCCATTCAAAATATTAAAGAGGATACTGAACTGAAAGCTTACCTAGCATCAGCATCATATTTTGTAGTGCAATTATTATTATAAACTTTCCAGAAATGCAATAATCAGTGTACAAGATCAGTGAAACTGCTAAACTAAAATAATGAAGTGGGTAATTCACTAGATCACACCTGAATTGTTAATGTTAGAAAAGAATCAGCTCCCCTGCTACATCTTTTCAGTGGCAGTCAGAAATCAACAATCAGGGAACTGTTTTTGTATTTAATTATATGCATGTAAAGCTTCACTCGCCTGATAGTGGAAGCAGAAAACAGAATTTGGTATCACCCTCTTGCACTGGATTATAAGCAGGTACAGTATTAACCTGAAGTCCAGAACAAATAGCCATTTTGGTGAAACCAGTGACACCAGAATGGTAATTACAGCCAGAATGACTGAGATGGGGAGAAGAGAGGGAAGTAAAAGTGGGGGGATGGGAAGAGAAAACAAAGAGAGAAAGGTGCCAAAGATAACAGGGGCAGACAGTAGAATGGGATATGAGGTAAGAGGTAATGTACCAACAATGTGAGGAAGAGAAGGTAATACGATTGATAGGATTGTAAAGGGACTGGATAATGTAGATTGTGACAAAGACTGGCAAAGAAAGGGAGGTAGCACAATAGAAACATTACAATCTTTCTGATGTCAAAGGTAACAATTCTAATGTCAAAGCACATATCTCAATTAATTAATGACCTCATAGTAAAGGGGCACCTCGGTGGCAGTGATCAGAATATGACTGAATTTCTCATTCAGTTTTAGGGAGAGAAGAATGGGTCTAAGACAAGTGTTTTAAACTTAAATAAGGGCAAATATGAAGGCATGAAGACAGAGCTGGCTAGTGAGCTGTAAAATTAGGTTAAGAGATAGGTCAGGAGAGATGCAGAGGCAGACATTTAAAGAGATATTTCATAACACTCAGCAAAGATACATTCCAGTGAGAACTAGGGCAGGCTTGTCCAACTCATGGCCCGAGGGCCACAACACGACCCCGAAGCCTCTCTCTCCAGCCCCCAGAGCCAATGTTCAAACTACGGTTAAGTTCAATAAAAGATTCTGTAAAGAGCTGCTCCTCCAATCACAGGCCACACACAAGTGAGCCTATCAGCAGCAAATCCAGGAGAGAAGTAGTCTCTGATTGGAGGATTAATGAAAGGATGAGTTGTTTTTGGTTTTTTCCCTCAGTGAGGCTGTCACCACCTTTGGCTGCACACACTCTCTCACACTCCTGTGTAGGTGCAGCCCCATAAAGGAGCACAGCGGTCAAGATGGCAGAGTGGACCAGAAGGCCATGAGGAAGAGTAGAGCTACAGCAACAGCGCACACCCAGGCCCCTGCCCACTCTGGACAGCTGAAGTCCCAGACAGGGTGCAGTGAGGAAGTGCATCCCTTCACAGTGTCCAGACTACCTCCTCAGTAAGATGCCCAAAGCTCCTGGGCCCAAGTGGGGAGTGAATGAGTTTGTGTGTGTGTGAGTGATTGAGTCTGGGTGAGAGCATGAATGAATCTGAGCGAGCCTGCGTGAGTGGGTGATTGTGAGACAGGGAGTGAGCCAGACAACCTGCCCTCCTCTTCCCTCCCAAAACCTATCTACAAAGCAGGTCAGAAGAGGAGAAAAACCCAGGTTGAAAGGCAAGCCGCTTCCAACCCCCATTTTCATATGAATTCCGTCAAGGCCAGCACATAGTTCGCACCAGCAGAGGCGAATGCAAGGTCAGCGTTAATTAAACCCAACTTTTTAGCACAGCCCAGTACCCTCCCTCTTCCCTGGTGACCAGGAATTGGGGCCTAGTCTGTCTCTCTATAGGTCTGCTTGAGTGAAAAGGCAAAAAAAAGGTTTTATCGGTTAACTCTGCTGCTTGACACTTTTTAATGGTTATTTTAATTAATTATTCCTTTAAAAAAATTACTTTGACATCGATTTCTAAAAAATTCATGTTTAATGTTGTGCCAAACCTTATCCTGTCGAAATTTGCTCATCAGCCCCTTGAGTGGGAAAAAAATTAAATACGGCCCCCATGTGAAAAGGTTGGACATGCCTTCTCTCGGGGAAGGGTGCACCAGACATTGCTATCTAAGGAAGTTAAAGATTGTATCATTGGAAGAAAAAGCATACAATTCCTCAAAGATTAGTGGCAGGTCAAAAGATTGGACAGAATAAAAAAAGCAACAAAGAATGACTAAAAGAATACCAAGGAGGAAGAAATTACAGTACGAGAGAAAGCTGGCTGAAAGTATAAAATAAATAGTACGAGTTTCTGTAGGTATTTAAAAAGGAAAAGAGTGGGTAAAGTGAGTGTTGGTCCTCTAAAGTGAGTGTCGAGGGAGGTAATGATGGAAGATAGGCAATGACGGATGAATTGAACAGAGATTTTGCATCTGCCTTCTCTGTAGACAATACAAACATCATCCCAGGGATAGTTATAAATCAAGTAGTGAAAGAAATGGAGGAACTTAAAACAATGACAATCATCAGGGAAAGAGTACTGAGAAAATTATTTGAAATAGAAGCTGACAAGTCCACAGCTCCTGATGAACTTTATCCTAGGGCCTTAAAGGAAGTTGCTGCTGAGATAGTAAATGTATTAGTTTTAATTTCCAAGATTCTGGAAAGATCCCATCAAATTGGAAAAATGTAACTCCTCTAATCGAGAAAGTAGGGATACAGAAAGCCAAAAACTACTGGCCAGTTTGTTTAACATCTCTCATAAGGAAAATGCAGGAACCTATTAGTAAGTTTGTTATGCTGTGCATTTAGAAAATTGCAATGCAATCAGGCAGGGTCAACATGGATTTGTGAAAGTGAAATCGTGTTTGACTAATTTATTAGAGTTCTTTGAGGAATTAACTAACAACTTGGATAAAGAGAAACCTATGCATGTGATGTACTTAGATTTCCAGTAGACATTTGTTAAGGTACCATATCAAAGGTTACTACACAAAATAAGAGCTCATGGTGTAGTGGGTATCATATTAGCATGGAGAAAGGATTGGTTAGCTGCCAGGAAACAAAGAGTAGGTCTAAACAGATCATTTTTAGGTTGACAGGGTGTAAAAAGTGTAGTGCCACAGGCATCAGTGCTAGGGTCTCAACTATTTACAATCTATATCAATGATTTGGATGAAGGACCAAATATATAGTTGCTAAATTTGCTGATGACATAAAGAGATAACAATAGGTTAAATGATTAGGCAAACATGTGGCAGATTGAGTATAATTTGGTAAAATGTGAAGTTGTCAATTTGGGAGGAAGAATAGAAAAGCAGCAAGTTATCTAAATGGAGAGAGATTGCAGAACTCTGAGATACAGAGGGATCTGGGTGTCCTGGTACATGAATCACAAAAAGTTAGTATGCAGGTACAGCAAGTGATTAGGAAGGCAAATGGAACATTATCATTTACTGCAAGGGGAATGGAATATAAAAGTAGAGAGAGTTTTTGCTACAGTAGCACAGGGCATCAGTGATGCCGCATCTGGAGTACTCTGCACAGTTTTGGTCTCCATTTTTAAGAAAGGACATAATTGCATTAGAAGTTCAAAGAAGGGTCACTCAACTGATTCCTGGAATGAGGGGGTTATCCAATGAGGAATGCACATGTTGGGCCTATATCCATTGGAGTTTAGAAGAATGAGAGGTGATCTTATTGAAACATATAAGATCCTGAGCGGGCTTGACAGAGTGGATGCTGAAAGGATGTTTCCTCCTTGTGGGATAGACCAGAACTAGGAGACACAGGTTAAAAATAAGGAGTCTCCCATTTAAAACAGAGATGAGGAAAAACTTTTCCTCTCAGAAGGTCACGAGCCTGTGGAACTTTCTTCCCCAGAGAGTGGTAGAGGCAGAGGTAGATAGATTCTTGACAAACAAGGGAATCGAAGGGTATCAGGGATAGGCAGGATAGTGGCATTGAGGCTACGATCAGATCAGCCATGATCTTATTGAATAGTGGAGCAGATTCGAGGTGCCGAATGGCCTACTCTTGCTCTTAATTTGTATGCTCAATTTGTCATAAAACAGCTAAATCCACATTATGACTGAGCAATTACATGGCATGCCTTCACAATTAAATCCAAAGAAACCCAATAGTTTTGATAAATAAGAGGGGGGCGGTGGTTGTTCATGTAAGAAGCTCCAAAGAAACCTAGTTTGCCACTAGAGAGAAATAACAGACAGTTAAGGGAAGGAACAATTCAAGGCAGAAAATTTCATTTCAGACCATGATTGGACTATTCACCTCAGAATTTAAAAGCTAAAAGCTGTTTTATTAAATTAGAAAAAAATATATATACATTTAGGAACAGTACTGCTTTCTGCTGCAGACACAATTCATAACTAGAAGTTCCATCATTTTCATAACAGTGAAATGAAAAGTCCTGCCATCAGATCGGTGTAAAAAAAGAATAGACAACCTATCAGAAAGTAGAATCATTTGAAGTTTGATAGGAGGCCACTCAGCCCATTTCTCCAAGAACTTTCCTTCAAGATCAAAGGACACAAAGGATGGCATGTCATTAACCTGACATTGTACTCACACCTGTCACAATTATCTCCTCTGTCATGCCAGGGTGTAGATCACAGGAAAGCTGCTGAAGAGCATGAGGGTAATTGTGGGACCACCTCAACCAAAGCGACAAAGCAGTGACTTTGAAGGTTATTTCCGTGGCTTCAACAGCGCAAACCTAATCAATAATAATGGGTTTTGAAAGCTTGGAAGTTGCAAACAAGAGTTGCAACTTTATTAATGAAGCCCCCTCACATGTATATATGATGGTGGCGGTGACAAATTGTCAATGCCAAATGTGTCCAGCTTTGAAAAAGTTTGTACCACAATGATTCTTGTACTGAAAATTATGCAGCGGGAGGTGGTGGTATAGTGGTATTGTCACTGGACTAGTAATCCAGAGACCCAGGATAATGTTCTGGGGACCCAGGTTTGAATCCCACCATGGCAGATGGTGAAATCTGAATTCAATGAAAATCTGGAATTTAGAGTCTGATGATGACCGTGAAACCATTGTTGATTGTCATAAAAACCCATCTGGTTCACTACCGTTCTCTAGGGAAGGACATCTGCTGTCCTTACCTAGTCTGACCTACATGTGACTCCAGATCCACAGCAATGTGGTTGATTCTTAAATACCCTCTGAAATGGCTGAGCAAGCCACTCAATTCAGGGGCAATTAGGGATGGGTAATAAATGCTGGCCTAGCTAGCTGGAAAGGGCCTAAATGACAAGAATCGTCCTTCACTGAGCTCAATATTGCCTATAATATTGTCAATTCATTCCATGATTCCAACTATGAAATTCCACCCTTGTTTCACGTCCACCCACCATTACATATATCTCCAAGATATTCAACGTTCTTCTAACCACTGCTCTCACTGCACCCTGAGATCCACTTCAATGTTGTGTACTGCCACATGTACATTCTTGACCTCCCTCTTCAGCAGCACCGACTATCTTTCCATCCACCATGACCCTGCTCCACCTGGCGGAACTTGTTCTTACGTTAAATTGATTCTTCAACTCCATTCACTTCTTCCAAATAAAAAGGTGTTGCTATGGATATCCTGCATTTTTGTAGGATGTGTGGAACATTCTTTGTTCCAATCCTACTCAGGTCCCTTCCCTCATCGCTTTATCAGTACTTTGATGAATGCATTGGTGCCATTTCCTGCTCTTACCCTGAACTGGGAAATTGCATGAACTTTACTTCCGAATTCCACCCTTCCCTCATCTTCTCATGATTCGTTTCCAATTCTTCCCCTCCCTTCCTCAACTTCTCCATCTCCATTTCTGATGATAGGTTATCAATCAATAATCACCACAAGTCCACTGACTCCCACAGCTACACTTCTTCCACTTCATTTCCTGTAAGGGCTCTTCAATTCTTCCAATTTCTTGGTCTTTGTTGCATCTGTTCTAACAATGCAACCTTCCATTATCTGCACTTCCAATATGTCTTCCATTTTCCTCAACCAAGGATTCCCCTCCACCTTGGTTGACAGAGATCTCAACCATGTCAGTGACATCTCCCACCACTTGTGCTCTCACTCCTCACTGACCCTACCGCCACCCAGAACCACATAGATTTATCTTCATCACCTTCCACTCAAACAACCGCCACATTCATCAGATCAATATCCCGCCATTTCTGCCTGACCATCATTTTCTCTGGCTACAAGAGTGATGCTGGAGGGCTGCTAATGTTGTACCATTGTTTAAAAATGAAGAAATGAATAACTAAAGGCCAGTCAATTGTTGGAAAAAAATTACATGGGACAGTATAAATTTATTTAGAAGAGCATGGGTTAATCAAGGTCAGTCAGCATGGATCCTTTAAGGAAAAGTTATGTCTGACTAACACAACTGAATTTTCTGAGGAGATAACAAGGAGGGCCAATGGAGGTAGCACTTTTGATATAGTCAACTTTGATTTTAGCAAGGCTTTTGACGACATCTCAAAAGGCACACTTATCAGAAAAGGAGAAGCCCATGAAATCCAAGGGCAATTAGCAAGCTGGATCTAAAATTGGCGAATTGCTGGAAGCAAAAGGTAATAACCCTTGAATTGTGACTTGAATTGAATTAAATGTATGGGGCATGATTAAGAAATTTGCAGATGATACAAAATTTGATTGTGCAGTTGATAACAAGGAACAAAGCTGTACACTGCAGGAAGATATCAACGGAATGGTCAGGTGTGCAGAAAAGTGGCAAATGTAATTCAATCCAAAGAGTGAGAAAATACATTTGGAAAGAGCAAACAAAGTAAGGGAATACACAATAAATGGTAGGAAAGGCAGAGGAAAAGACACCATGACAACAGATCCCAGAAAGTAACAGTACAGGCACATAAGGTGGTTAAGAAGGCATTCAGCATGCATTCATTTATTAGCCAAGGCACAGATTATAAGAGCAGGGAGGTTATGCTAAACAGGCATAAAACATTAGCTGGACCACAGCTAGACTGCTGAAGGATGTGATCACACTAAAGAGGGTACAGAGATTTACAAGGATGTAGCCAAGAATGGAGAATTCTTGCAGCGCTAGTGGAGGAGAGATGGGGGCGATTGCAGGTGGGGAGTCAGTGCTCACAGAGGGGGAGTCAGCACTCGTGCAGAGTGGGGGGGAGGAGGCGTTCGCGCGGAGTGGGGGGGCGTTTGTACGGAGTGAGGGGGCGCTCACAGAGGTGGAGGTGGCGCTCGCGAGGGTGGGGAGGGCGAGGGCAAGAGGTGGGGAGGGCGAGGGCAAGAGGTGGGGAGGGCGAGGGCAAGAGGTGGGGAGGGCGAGGGCAAGAGGTGGGGAGGGCGAGGGGGAGGGGAGGACGAGGGAGGGCGAGATCGCGGAGGGGGAGGGGGCGATCGCGGGAGGGGAGGGGAGGGGGCGATCGCAGAGGGGATGGGGAGGGGTGGCTCGCGGAAGGGAGGGGAAGAAGGGGGGGGGGCTCGCGGAGGAAACTTGGATCTCCGGGGGGGGGGAAACTGGGCCGCACGCGCCCAAATTAGAGTCCCCTCCCCCACGTCACGTGCTCCAACAGCGCCTCAGACCCCGCGTAGTCAAATTAAAACCGCACCAGTATTAACCGCATATCTCCTTTCACCACCTAAAGAATACCATCCGGGGTGGGGGCTGTTACTGGGAGCAAGCCTGATGTTGCAGTCCTGAGGCTGCATGTCATATAGATCTAGACTCCTCCCGTCCCCGCCGGTCTGAGCGACAGGAGCACAGACCGAAACAACGCACCTCCTTGTCCAGCTGCTGCCTTAGATGGACCCCGGCCACGGTCCCCACTGTCAGTACAACGGAAATGCCGAGAACCACCTTGGACGCCGTCGACATCCTGCGGCCTGGGGAACCCGGCCTGTAACCATAGAGACCGAGACCCGGGCAGCCGAACGTCGAGAGCGAGATTCCAGGCGTAAACGGTCGAGCGCAGAGAATGTGGATCCGCCCACTGGAAGCATCATCACCATGGAAACCCTGGGCGCCAAGAACCTGATCCCAGATAGGAGCAACGGCACCAGATCGCAACTGGGCAAAGTCCGAGCTTTTCCTTTGATTCCTCTCTTGTAATCCTGAGAAAAGGGCTGGATTTAACTTAATTGGCATAAGAATCAGATGAGAGTTGATTTTTTTAAAACGTAGTCAGGTCTTAAGGACGTGGTAACGGGGCACTTGGAAAATCACAATGTGGGCAAAGTTAACATGGTTTTAAGAAAAGGAAATCGTATTTGACAAATCTTTGAGTCTTTTGAGGGTGTAACTGGCTGCGTAGGTAAGGGGGGAGGGTATATTTGTACTTTAAGAAGGCATTCGATAAGGTGTCATAAAAGAGATTGTTACAGAAGTTTGGACACATGGAATTGAGGATTAGTTAACAATGCAGAGAGTAGGAATACTAAGTGACAAAATAAGCTGCGCAGAGGACGCAAAGAGATATAGACCTTTTAAGAGGGCGAAATGGTAGCAGATAGCTTGTAATGTGTGTTGTATGTTGGTTGGACTGAATGACTGCTGAGACATTAGTATGTCTAACAGCTGGTTTATTGGATATAACAGAACTATATACAGATATTCATTTTGGGGATGTGTGCGTTGTTAGCTAGCCAGCATTTATTGCCCATCCCTAATTGCCTTTGAGAAGATGATTGGGTGTTACCTGATTAAGCTTAAAGCATTCTGCTTCTTGACTCTTGGTCGTGTGTTTCTTACATCATCATTAGGGGCAGTGCTATTTACACAGTACTCTGCAATAACTCTTTCAACACTAATCCTACATCTGCCCAAAGCCTTCCTACATATATATTTTTATTCATACATACTATCCCATCTCCTCACACCACCCCCAACCCCCCTCCAAGTCTCTGACTTCATAGATTCACTCTGTCAGTAGGCTTCACAACTCCCCTTGATCATGTTCTTGTCAGACTTAGAAGATCAGTAGTCTCTTTGAACTACTTTTTCTTGAACAAAAACGGAATTACCTGGAAAAACTCAGCAGGTCTGGCAGCATCGGTGGAGAAGAAAAGAGTTGACGTTTCGAGTCCTCATGACCCTTCAACAGAACTAGGTGAATCCAAGGAGAGGGGTGAAATATAAGCTGGTTTAAGGGATGGGGGGTTGGGTGGGGGGAGAGAAGTGAACTTCTCTCCCCCCCCCCCCCCCAAAACCAGCTTATATTTCACCACTCTCCTTGGATTCACCTAGTTCTGTTGAAGGGTCATGAGGACTCGAAACGTCAACTCTTTTCTTCTCCACCGATGCTGCCAGACCTGCTGAGTTTTTCCAGGTAATTCTGTTTTTGTTTTGGATTTCCAGCATCCGCAGTTTTTTGTTTTTATCTCTACTTTTTCTTGACTTGGTTGGTCTCCATTGAGAGTTGCAGTATCTGGTTCTTGTCAATTTCTGACTCAAAATGTTGTCTTTGAGGAATAGATATAAGATTTCTCCTGTTTGGTGATCCTTTTCTTTCTCTCTTTGCTGTTATACTTATCTCAATCACTTGCCTCTCTCTCTCTCTCGTCATTGGATTTTGTAGGTTAATCCCTCTCTTTGCGTTTCACATGTTCCCTACCCTTAGTCTGTTGAGTTCACTCTGGTTCCTTTGGATGGTGTTTTCTGTCATTTCTAACTTCTGGAATGACGACTCCTTGTAGGCACTCATTTGGGAACACTTTGATAACCCTGAGTTCTATCTCTGGAAATAATTGTTTAGGTATAATGTGAAGCTGTGAAGAGTCCCTCAAAATCCAGCAGGTCTGGTGGAGCAATAAGGTCAGTGTCTTCCAACGTAGAACAGGCAGACATTGCATGATTTGATTCTGGACTTGTTTGACTGCTAGCAGCCTTGATTTTTGGTGGATGGATAGGTGCAGATGTACTTTCTAGAAGGTCACCACTGTTGGATAAATGTGGTATTGAAATAAAATATTCCAGCACTATAGTTTTATATTTTATCTTCTCGGCAGTACTACAAAGTGGTGAAGGATCATTATTATACTCATGCTCTGATCTAATTGGTTCCCTATGCCTTTGGTGGGAACATGTTCATTCATCCCCGCCTGGACATCTTCCTGGAAAAGAGCTGGAGTATCACTTTCAATAGAGAGTGTCAAAAAATCAACACAAAGTCCCAATCCAGATCTTCAGTGCAGTTGGATAGTTTCAGGGATTCGGTTCTGAGGTCATCCTTGAACGTTTGTTGATTGACATCCTCCACTGTCCTGATGAGATTGAGGTCTATTCAGGCATTTTGACTTAGAAGAGAGAATTTGTAATTTTACAGAACATACAATGTTTCCAGTATCTGTTTTCCATTATACTGGAACATTGCCTGTAATGTTCTTTGGACTTGTAGTTTAATCCCTCCCTGGACCATATAGCTGGGTTTCTGTTGGCTTCAGGCATTGTGTTAATAACCATGGTTCTTTGTGTAAAACCATTATACATGCTCCGGTATCTAGTTTAAAGTTGGTGATATGTCCATTGACATAAATATCTGCGTTCCAGAATGCGTTCCTCCTTGAGGTCTTTGATCTCGCCCAGGAAACATTTTTGTTCCTCTTGTTGAAATTCCTCAACTTCATTAATAGCCTTGTATGTGAAGACTTTCTCCTTAACACCTGTAAAGTTAAAGGCTTTACTTTGGCTCATCTTCCCAAAATGTCCAAATTTTATGCAGAGAAAGCACTGTGCAATATTTGCAAGACACTGTTCATGCCTATGGGTGTTTTTGGCACCACACCGTTGGCATGGTTTGATGGCAAATTGTACTTTTTCTCCAAATTGTACTTTCTTCTGAGGTTTCTTGTACATTCTAATGCTTAATTAACTGTACGAGCCAAGGTTTTTCTTCACCTCTCAGTATTACCCTACATTGTTTACGGACCCAAACAAAAACAAAAAGTGCTGGAAAAATTCAGCAAGTCTGACAGCATCTGTGGAGACAAAGACAGAGTTAACGTTTCGAGTCCATTCTGAAGAAGTCATATGGATTTGAAATGTTAACTCTGTCTTTGTCTCCACAGATGCTGTCAGACTGCTGAGTTTTTCCAGCACTTTTTGTTTTTGTTTCAGATTTCCAGCATCCACAGTATTTTGCCTTTATTTGACTGTTTACGGACCCGTTTGTCTCACCTGCTGAATTGCTTCTTCCTTAGATTGCAGTAGGTTTGATGGGTTGTCATTAGTGACACCAACAATGCAGTCTCGTATTAATAATTCTGTTTTTAGATCTCCATACTCGCAACCCTCAGCCAGTGTGTAAATTCTGTTTCTGGACTCTTTTGTTAAATTTGGTCCTTTCCAGTATCTTGTTGCTCCTCAAGTTGAAATAATTATAAAAGGCTTTTAAGACTTCTTCAAGTTTATTTGAGGTTTCATTAAGGCCTTGTCTTACAATAATATCATCTGCCTTTGTTCCAATGGAGTAAAGTAATATATTGACTTGTTCAGCCTCAGACTTATTGTCCAACCCTGAAGCAATTCGGAATCTTTTTCTCCAAAGTGCCCAATTCTGAGTTTGATTTGGCCGTTTCATTTGTCCAAATTTCTCAGGTAATGTAAATTTGGAATCCATGGCTCCTGTAAGTTTCTAAGTGGTTTGCATTAATTTTTAAATATTTCTTGCAGTAATTGCAGTTTTCCCATGCTGATCAGCCTCTCACTGAGATCTGCTATGGTTGCTGTCTCTTTTAGGTATTTGCTTCTTAAACTCTGCAAACCCTTTAAAACTCTTTGCTTGAAGTTACTGCTATACTCTTCACTTCCTTCCCTCGGAGCATTGAATATTGCCAACCATTTGTTTTCTGTTTGCTGCCTCTCCACATGTAAAGGCGCCGGTCTCGGACCTGGACTGCGGGGCGTATCAAAACCCACGCTTGCACATCTGCCACCAACATAGCCACCATGTTGTATGTTGGTTGGACTGGCTGCAGAATGATTGTTGAGATATTGGTATGTCTAACAATAACTAGTTTATTGGATATAACAGAACTATATACAGATATACGTGACTGGGTGTTACTCTGTCTAAGCTAGAAGCATTCTCCCTTTCGACTCTTGGTCATGTGTCTCTTACATCATCATTATGGGCAGTGCTGTTTACACAGTCCCACACATTAATCCTTTCAACCCTAATACTACGACATGGAAAATAGATAAGCAGAATAGTTTTAAAAGCAAATAACTAGTACTAGTAACTAGCAAGGGGATTTTGAGATCATTATGTCTAAATCACAGAATGTTAACATGCAGGTACAACAAGCAATTTAGGAAGACAAATGTTATTTATTGCAAGAGGGTTGACGTATAAGAATAACTGCGATTATATAGGGCTTTGGTAAGAATCTACCTGGTGTAGTGTGTACATTAGTGGTCTCCTTTCCTAAAGAAGGTTCTTTTTGATCTAGACGAGTACAATAAATGTTCACTAGATTGGACATCCCAGGAATCAATAGGAAAGATTGAGTAAAATGGCCTACATTCTCTGGAGTTTAGTAGAATGAGAGGTGCTCTAATTGAAATGTATACAATTCTTAGTGGGCTTGACAGGGTAGATGCTGAGAGACTGTTTCCGCTGGCTGCAACGTATAGACCTATGAGTCATTGTCTCAAGATAAGGGGTTGCCATTTAGGACTGACTATAGGAGAAATTTCTTCATACAGACAGTTGTGAATCTTTGTCATTCTCCATCCCAGATGACTGTGGACGATGAGTACGTTCAAGACCACGATTCATAGGGAACCCAGGGATATAGGAATAGGATGAGCAAGTGAAGTTAATGTAGAAGTTCAGCCATGATCTTATTGAATGATGGGACAGGTTTGATGTGCCATATGGCCTACTTCAGGTTCAATTGTAACTTTCAAGTGGGATTGGGGTATATACTTCAAAGGGAAAAATTTATAGGGCTATGGGGATATGTCGGAAATGGGATTAATTGGATAGGCTTATCAAAAAGCTGACACAGGCATGGTGAGCTGAATGGCCTCCTTCTGTGCTGCATGATTCAATGGGGTTATAAGGGAGGGATAGCACCCCTCACCATTGGGCTCGGCACACTTTTTGGATTGGCTGATCCTGTATTGGTGTTCATCTTCACACAGTTCTCACCTGTGTCTCCAAGTAGTCGTTGGCATGCAACCGCAGCCACACCCTGGTAAACCACTTCGACAGGCAGGCCAAACCAGGCTAGATGTTGGGCCTCTTACCCTTAGTGACTTAAGGATTTATCTACCCTGGCAAGTGAAGACTGAGTCTGGTGGTCTGATCTGATAAGACCAGTCTGAGGTCCAATGATCTTGAACTTGGGTCAGCACCATGTTTTAGAACATGTAGAGCTCAACAAGACACAGAAAATGTCTTAATCACCTACTGCATCTGATGCAAACTCCAGTCTGGTCTCCTCTCCTCTTGCCACTGCCCAAGATAGGTCAGGACGGGAAAGTGAGGCCGCTAATGCACAACTCTCCCACGCTATAATACAATTCACTCGCAAGTCATGTTCATCATCTTTCTATCATCTGTCATGCATCTTCTATCTATCACAAGTCCTGAGGCGATGGGCAAGCAACATAGCAGCAGATGTGGATTCACCAGGAGCTGTAGCTGTGAACCTGCAGACAGGCGACTCAAGTTGTAGGGTCTTTTTCTGCTGGAAGCAGAAGTGGAACTTGGCAAACCCCTGAGTGACTGAGCAACTCTTTTCAGGACCACACTGCTCACCTCCCTAAAATGAGGAAGGGCTAGAAAAGGAGCCCTAAACATTGTCTGCTTCACCTCCCTGGCCAGCAGGCCACAGTTGAGAGGAACCCCATCAATGTAAGTCAATATCAAAAAAGAAAGTAAAGATAACACCGGTCACCATTGGTGCATGGAACATGCGCACCCTCGTGGGCAACACCACATCCGACAGATCTGAGAAGAACTGTTCTTGTCAATGGGGAACTGGCTAAGTACAATGTCTAGATGGCTACCCTCAGCGAGACTCGTCCACCTAAGGAGGGACAACTCAAGAGAATTGTTGCTGGTTACACATTCTTTTCGACTGGCTAAGGAAAAGACGAACAGCGGGAGAACTGGTGTAGGCTTTGCTCACCTTCAGTCATCTTTCATCCATCAGTGAAGAAGCAATCAACAGGCTGCCACAGGTTGTGATCAATTGCTTTCTTGATAACCCTCTTACGCTGTTAGAAACGATGAATGCAATCAAACTCAAAGTTCCAGGAGCTGATGCAATCCCAGTTGAGTTGTACAGGGCTGGAGGTAATGCCTGGTCAAGAAACTCACTGAACTCTTTCTGCCTACGTAGGAGCAAGAAACTACCCTGCAAGATTACAAAAATGCCTCCATCGCCAACCTTGTAACAATCATAGAGGAATATCACTCCTCTTCATCATCGGCAAAAATCCTTGCCAGAACCCTTCTAAACTGCTTTGTGCAACATCTCGACCAGGATCTATTGCTAGTCAGTCAGAAAAGGTCAAGGAACCACTGATATGTTTTTTGCAGTTAAACAGCTCCAGGAGAAATGCTAAGACCTCCATCACACTTATGTTGACTTGACTTTGACACATTCAACCATAGGGCCCTTGTAAGGTAATGGAGAAATTTATCACAATGGTTCCACAGTTCCATAACAGCATACTCACGGGTCATTGATAAGTCTTTTGGCCCATTCCCAGTCACTAATGGAGTTAAACAGGGCTGCATGCTAGCAACGACTCTCTTCAGCATCTTTTTCTCAGCCATGCTCTCCAATGCCTTCCATGAAGGTGATCTTGCTCAGTCTGAGATGACTTCAGGCAAAGACCAAGTTCTCCAAGGATATACTTTGCAATTTCTCAACTAATTTGGCCTTGCAGTACTTCAGTTTTATTTGTATTGATTGTATCAGCCTGATCCAGAAAAGGCCTATTTTGAGCCCAAGGTTTCAGTCCATGACCAGAACCTGTCAGCACTGGATAAATTCCCTTATCTCGGCAGCACACTCTCTTGAGCAAGACATCTTTACTCCTGTATACAAATCATCTTTCAATAAAGGCCAACATACCACTTGCCTGCCTAATTGCTTGCTGCACCTGCATGCTACCTTTTAGTCACTCATGAACAAAGACACCCAGGCCTATTTGGACATCAACACTTCCCAGTCTCTCACCATCTGAGAAATACTCTGCATTTCTGTTTTTCCTACCAAAGTGAATAACTTCACATTTTTTCACATCATATCCCATCTGCCACTCTCCTAACCCGTTTAAATCCCCTTGCTTAAAGCCTCTTTGCATCCTCCTAACAACTCTCATTCCTACTTAGTTTTTTATCATCAGCAAACTTGAAAATATTACATTTGGGTTATTATATTAAAGTATGGCCGCTTCACTTGGTCTTCGAGCCTGCAGCGGCGCTGGTTTTCTTGGGCAGCAGCACGGCCTGGATATTAGGCAGCACCCCGCCCTGAGCGATGGTCACCCCTCCCAGCAGCTTGTTGAGCTCCTCGTTGTTGCGGACGGCCAGCTGCAGGTGTCTGGGGATGATGCGGGTCTTCTTGTTGTCCCGGGCCGCGTTACCGGCCAGCTTGAGGATTTCAGCTGTCAGATACTCGAGCACAGCAGCCAGATAGACCGGGGCTCCGGCACCCACACGCTCAGCATAGTTGCCCTTTCTCAGGAGCCTGTGAACACGGCCCACCGGGAACTTCAGACCAGCCCGGGAAGAGCGAGATCTGGCCTTGGAGCGAGCTTTACCGCCGGTCTTTCCTCTTCCAGACATTTCACAATCTCACGAACATTTGGGCCCCACATCCAACTCATTGATGTAGATTGTGAACAGCTGGGGCCCAAGCACTGATCCTTGTATTACCATACTCGTCACAACCTGCCAATCTAAGAATGACCTATTTAATCCTACTCTGTTTTCTGTTGGCTAACTAATTCTCAACCTATGCCAATATATGAATCCATGTGCTCTAATTTTGCTTATTAACCTCTTGTGTGGGACCTTAAACACTTCAGATGATGAACATGGCTATCTTCACCTCAAAGAACGAACAAGATGATTCAATTATCTTGGCTTTAAATGAGGTGGCCGAATAGTGTATGGTTCAAAGGAAATTACTAATCCTGCTATCATTACTTTTTGAAATGTTTTACAAAGTGTTTACAACACAGGAACAGATGAGGGGTAAATATTGTCTGGGATACCAAGAGCACTCAAATATTCTTCAAAATAGTGGTATGAGATCTTTAATGCCCATCCTAGAGGGCAAATGTTCCATCCAAAACACAGCACTTCCAACAGTGTCGTGCTTCTTTAGTACTGCATTGGAGTTTCAGCCTGAATTATAGGCTCTATAATCTCTAGAATATCACTCAAACCCATGATCTTCTATCTCAGAGGCAAAAGCAATAAAGCAGATGGATCCTCTATCATGAGCAACGGAGCACTAGATGTTGTCTTTGCACGTAGATACATCAAGCAGCTGAGCATCAACCTGGAAAGACAGGTAAACTGCCATGTGAAGAGAATGAATGTGTTGAGACTAGCTTATTGATGGCCTATCAAATGGAAGAAAGTATGCAAAGCAATAGGAGTTTGGAGAGGAAGTTCCCAGTTTACTTTTTTCTTTGTTAGCCCTGAGATTTCTTTGGGTTTTTGCCTCTCCCAGGTGATTATATGGCTGGAGAGAGAAGTAGCGGAGGATCTAGTTATGAGAGAGGGACAGGCTTGATGGATCTGCTGGTCTTTTCCTGCCTATGAACTTATTGTATTCATTGGACATGGGGTGTTAATGTGTGCCTGGAAGCTTTGAGCTGCGAATGTGAAGCTGTGCAATTTTTTAATAAGTGAAAATATTACCCAGAGGCTCCCAAGCAAATACTGTATATTGCTTTAAATAGGAATGGGACCACCCACTAATTTTGCCTGAAGTGAGATCGAGGAGCTGTAATTATCTTCAGAATTGGAAATTGGCTGCATGGTTGAAATATTTTTATAATTACTTTGCTTCTCAATTAACTTCAGTGGATGTTCACCTACTCCGTGTGGGTTTATTTATTTCATCACAGTTGAGCACTTCCCAGCTAATAGTCATATCCATTGACTATCCATTAGTATGACTCTGGAGCTGAGGGTTGGTTGAGTCAGGTTGAGTGATGATGGTTGGGTAACTTATTTACCCAGGAATCCTTTTTATTTATTGTCTAAGGTGCCCCAGCCAATCAGAAGTGCTAATACCTGATCTAAACCAATGAGGTTATCAAAGAGATGCTTGAGATACACCTTCGATTCTTGACAAAAAAAACAGAATTAATTGTCATGGTTCATGCTGAGCATTGTAACTGGCATCCCCCTGGTCCATTGATCATGCCTGAGGTGAATTTTGTCAGGGTATTTAACTGCGGAGAACATTGCAAGTATGCCCGTTCCTACCTTCACACAGTGACCTCACATGGACACTTTCCAACAGGAGGTGAAATGCGGGGTATCGGGGGACATTGAATCATTATTATAAGCAGGATCCGAGCTCCTGTTTCCTAACTGAAGAAAACCTGTTACGACCAGTCCCTGGGCAAGACCATCCAATTTGTTAGGATCCCGGACAAGACACCCCAAATTGTTAACTTCCCGAACAGGACCCCAGAATCTGTTTTCTTTCAACTCAGACCATTTCCACATTCTGAGATATCACTTGGCAGGAGATGGTTTCTGCTGAGATGTGGTAATCGGTCTCCATTGTCTCTGCAACCACAGGAGATTAAAGTTCAGCATTTGCATTGCATCTCATCCTTTCAAGTGTCTCTGTCTGAAGTAGGCCTTGACACCATTTTAGGTGCAACATTCCAGGTCTCTCTGAACTAATCGATCAAGTATAATCCACATAGGAATTTTCCAGAAAGTGGTTACTTTACATTCTCGGCCAGCTTTTGTTTGTATGCCTTTTAAAAAAACAAATGTCTTTCTCGAAAAGTTCAAAATGCCCGTAAGTAATTCGGGCTGTGATCCACTGTCATGAACACGCCAATCCACTTCCAACAGGTGCCCAGCTGAAACCAACGAACTGAGTACAGTTCATTCATTCATTTTCACTATAACCTTGATGGGACTGTTGACATCATCTTACTTCTCTGGCTTTCTTCAAGCCTCCCTCAGTCCACATCTCAATGTTATACATCCATCTAACTTTTCTTCCCCTTCTGTTTTTACCCTCAATTTCTTCTTCAATTGTTGTTGGATCTTCTTCCATACTTGGCTATCGTTCTTTCTCTAACTGTATTTAGCCATCCTTCCATCAGGCTGATTCTGAGCATCTTCTGCCAAACCCACATTTCAAAGATGTTCTCCTCTCAACCACTTTCTTCAATGTCCAACTCTTGCATCCATGGAGAGCAACACTCCACTCCAGTGACTGTACGAGATGTTTTTTCAGCTTCACACTGATGCTTTTGGACTTCCAGGCGCTAATTAAGTCACTGGTCACACCTCTTGCCGTAGCTAATCTAACCTGCTCTTCATTCCTGGATGTAATTTTATCATTGAGCCAAGGTACTTGAAATTGTCCACTGCCTCCACCTTTTTGTTTTCAATCTTGACTTTTCCATTGCCATTTAGAGCCATAACGTTGGTATTTGCTTCATTAATGTACAGTCCATAAAACTCAGTGTGCCTTTTATCTAGGCCTGCCATAGTCTCTAGCTCTTCCTTTTTTTCTGGCTGTGATTTGCATACCTGAGATTCCCTGTGCAATGACGTGCTATACACTAGTCCATGTGGTTAATTTACACCCACAGTGCTGTTAGGAAGGGAGTTCCAGGATTTTGACCCAGTGACAGAGAAGGAATGGCAATATAATTCCAAGTCAGGATGCTGAGTGGCTTGGAGGGGAATTTGCAGGCAGCAGTGTTCCTATGAATCTGCTGCCCTTGTTCTTCTAGGTGGTAGAGGTCAAAAGTTTGGAAGGTGCTGTCAGAGGAGCCTTGATGAGTCGCTGCAGTGCATCTTGTAGATGGTACACACACTCTGTCACTCTGCGTCAGTGGTGGACAGAGTGATTAAGGTAGTGGATGGGACGCCAAGCAGGCTGCTTTGTCCTGGATGGTGTCGAACTTCTTGAGTGTTGGAGCTACACTCATCCGGGCAAGTGGAGAGTATTTCATCACACTCCTGATTTGTGCCTCATAGATAGTGGACAGGCTTTGGGGATTGAGGAGGTGAATTACTTGCCAAAGACTTCCTAGCCTCTGACCTGATCTTGTATCCCCAGTATTATATGACAGGTCCATTTCAGTTTCTGGTCAATGGTAACCCTCCAGGGTGTTGATAGTGAGGAATTCAGTGTTATTAATGCCATTGAATGTCAAGGGGAGATGGTTAGATTCATTCTTGTTGGAGATGGCCATTGCCTGGCAGTTGTGTGGTGCAGATGTTCCTTGCTATTTCTCAGCCGAAGCCTGAATGTTGTCCAGCTCTTGCTGCATATGGACATGGACAGCTTCAGTATCTGAGGAGCTGTGAACTGGTGCTGATCATTGTGAAATCATCAGCATGCATTACCACTTCTGATCTTATGAGGGGAAGGTCATTAATGATGCAGCTGAAGATGGTTGGGCCTAGGACACCAAGAGGAACTTCTGCAAACTCAGTCAAATGCTGCACTGATGGCAAGGGCAGTCACTGTCACATTAACTCTTGCATCCAGTTTTTTTGGCCATGTTTGGACCAAGGCTATAGTTGGAACTGAAACGGAGCATCAGTGAGCAAGCTATTGCTGAGTAAGTGCCGCTTGATAGCACTGTCGACAACACCTTTCATCACTTTGTTGATGATCAAGAGTAGACTGATGGGCAGTAAAGAGCCAGGTTGGATTTGACCTGAGTTTTGTGAACAGGACATACCTGGGCAATTTTCGGGTAGATGCTAGTGTACTGGAACAGCTTGGCTAGAGGAGCAGCTAGTTCTGGAGCACAAGTCTTCAGTACTATTGCCAGAATGTTGTCAGGGCCCATAGCCTTTGCAGTAGCCAGTGCCTTTGTTCGTTTCTTCATATCACATGTAGTGAATTGAATTGGCTGAAGATTGTGATGCTGGGGATCTCCGGAGGTGATCAAGATGGATCATCCACTTAGCACTTTTGGCTGAAGATGGTTGCAAACGCTTCAGCACTGATGTGGTCGGCTCCCCCATCATTGAGATTAGGGCTATTTGTGGAGCCTCCTCCTCCGGTTAGTTGTTTAATTGTCCACCTCCATTCATGACTGAATATGGCAGGACTGCAGAGCTTAGATCTGATCTGTTGGTAGTGGGATCGCTCAGCTTTATCTATCACATGCTGCTTTAGCTGTTTGGCATGCAAGTAGTCCTGTGTGGTAGCTTTACCAGGTTGACACCTCAATTTTAGGTATGCCTTGTGCTGCTCCTGGCATGCCCTCCTGCACTGTTCATTGAAGTAGGGTTGATTACCCTGGCTTGGTAGTAATGGTAGAGTGGGGGATATGCTAGGCCATGAGGTTATATATTGTGGTGGAGTACAATTCTGCTGCTGTTGATGGCCCACAGCGTATCATGAATGCACAGCTTTGAGTTGCTAGACTGTTCAAAATCTAAAACAAAAACAGAATTACCTGGAAAAACTCAGCAGGTCTGGCAGCATCGGCGGAGAAGAAAAGAGTTGACGTTTCGAGTCCTCATGACCCTTCGACAGAACTTGAGTTCGAGTCCAAGAAAGAGTTGAAATATAAGCTGGTTTAAGGTGTGTGTGTGGGGGGGCGGAGAGATAGAGAGACAGAGAGGTGGAGGGGGGGTGGTGTGGTTGTAAGGACAAATAAGCAGTGATAGAAGCAGATCATCAAAAGATGTCAACGACAATAGTACAATAGAACACATAGGTGTTAGAGTTAAAGTTGGTGATATTATCTAAACGAATGTGCTAATTAAGAATGGATGGTAGGGCACTCAAGGTATAGCTCTAGTGGGGTTTTTTTTTATTATATAATGGAAATAGGTGGGAAAAGGAAAATCTTTATAATTTATTGGAAAAAAAAAGGGAAGGGGGAAACAGAAAGGGGGTGGGGATGGGGGAGGGAGCTCACGACCTAAATTTGTTGAATTCAATATTCAGTCCGGAAAGCTGTAAAGTCCCTAGTCGGAAGATGAGGTGTTGTTCCTCCAGTTTGCGTTGGGCTTCACTGGAACAATGCAGCAAGCCAAGGACAGACATGTGGGCAAGAGAGCAGGGTGGAGTGTTAAAATGGCAAGCGACAGGGAGGTTTGGGTCATTCTTGCGGACAGACCGCAGGTGTTCTGCAAAGCGGTCGCCCAATTTACGTTTGGTCTCTCCAATGTAGAGGAGACCACATTGGGAGCAACGAATGCAGTAGACTAAGTTGGGGGAAATGCAAGTGAAATGCTGCTTCACTTGAAAGGAGTGTTTGGGTCCTTGGACGGTGAGGAGAGAGGAAGTGAAGGGGCAGGTGTTGCATCTTTTGCGACTCGAAACGTCAACTCTTTTCTTCTCCGCCGATGCTGCCAGACCTGCTGAGTTTTTCCAGGTAATTCTGTTTTTGTTTTGGATTTCCAGCATCCGCAGTTTTTTTGTTTTTATCTCTGTTTTCAAAATCTATCCCATTTAGTACGGTTGTAGTGCCTAAGAACATAAGAACGAGGAGCAGGAGTAGGCAATTCAGCCTCTCAAGCCTGCCCCGCCATTCATTATGATCATGGCTGATCTCATTTCGGCCTCAACTCCAATTTTCCGCCCTCTCCCCATAACGCTTCAACCCGTTCCTAATTAAAAATCTGCCTATCTCCTCCTTAAGTTTATTCAGCAACCCGGCATCCACTGCACTCTGAGGTAGTGAATTCCAAAGATTCACGACCCTTTGAGAAAAGTAATTCTTCCTCATCTCTGATTTAAATCTACCACCCCTTAGCCTAAAACTATGGCCTCTCGTTCTAGAATACCCCACAAGGGGAAACATCCGCTCCACGTCTACTTTGTCTATCCCCTTTAGCATCTTATATATCTCAATTAGATCTCCTCTCATCCTTCTAAACTCTAGCGAGTATAAGCCTAAACTGCTCAATTTCTCCTCATAAGATAAGCCCCGCATCTCTGGAATCAATCTAGTGAACCTCCTCTGAATCGGCTCAAGTACAACTACATCCTTCCTCAAGTAAGGGGACCAAAGCTGTGCACAGTACTTCAGGTGCGGTCTCACCAATGCCTGGTACAGTTGCAACAACACTTCCCTATTTTTATACTCTATTCCTTTAGCAATAAATACCAAAATTCCATTTACCTTCCTTATTACCTGCTGTACCAGCATACTAGCTTTCAACAATTCATGCATGAGGACACCCAGATCCCTCTGCGCTGAAGTATTCTGAAGTTTCTCTCCATTTAAATAATAAGTCGCCTTTTTATTCTTCCGACCAAAATGGATAACCTCACACTTATCCACATTAAACTCCATCGGACAAATTTTTGCCCATTCACCTAACGTGTCCATATCCATTTGTAAATTCCTTATTTCTTGCAACTTACTTTCCCATCTATTTTGGTGTCATCTGCAAATTTAGTTGTAGTACCTTATATCCCTGAATCCAAGTCATTAATATAGATTGTAAATAGTTGGGGCCCAAGGACTGAACCCTGTGGCACCCTACAAGTTACAGCTTGCCATCCAGAAAAAGACCCATTTATCCAGACTCTCTGCTTTCTGTTGGTTAGCCAATCCTTTATCCAAGCTAATATATTACCCCTAACTCCGTGTGATCTTATCTTGTGTATTAATCTTTTGTGCGGCACCTTATCAAAGGCCTTCTGGCAGTCCAGATATTTAACATCTACAGGATCCCCATTATCCACTTTGCTTGTCATATCTTCAAAGAACTCTAGCAAATTAGTCAAACACGATTTACTCTGCATTAAAACTATGCTGACTCTGATGGATTACATTTTGACTTTCCAAATGCCCCATTACTACTTCCTCAATAATGGATTCCAACAATTTCCCAACGACGTTAAACTAACTGGTCTATAGTTTCCTACTTTCTGCCTCCCCCTTTTTGAATAAGGGCGTTATATTAGCATTTTTCCAATCCACTGGAACCTTTCCAGAATCCAGGGAATTTTGGAATATTATAGCCAATGCATCCACTATCTCCGCTGCCACTTCCTTTAAGACCCTGGGATGTAGGCCATCAGGTCCTGGGGACTTGTCACTCTTTAATCCCAGTAGTTTGCTCAGTACTTTTTCTCTAGTCTTGGTGATTGTACTAAGTTCCTCCTCTATATCCTCTGCACTACCTGTTACTATTGGGGTGGTAGTAGTGTTCTCCACTGTGAAAACCGAGACAAACTGTTGATTACGCATCTCTGCCATTTCTGCATTCCCCACTATTAACTCCCCAGTCTCGTCCTTTGAGAGACCAACATTCACTTTAGCTACTCTCCTTTTATATACTTGTAGAAGGTTTTGCTATCAGTTTTTACATTTTGCACTAGTTTTCTTTCATAATTTACCTTTGTTCTTTTTATTATTTTTTTAGTAACCCTTTGTTGATCTTTAAAAGTTTCCCAATCTTCCAGCCAGCCGCTGATCTTTGCAATTTGGTATACCTTATTTTTTGCCTTTAAGTTATCTTTAACTTCCTTGCTTAGCCATGGATGCTTTTTCCCCCTCTTACCATCTTTCTTCCTCATTGGGATATATTTTATTTGGGAGGAATTGAATATCTCCTTAAATATCTGCCACTGGGCACGATGGAGGGTATCCTGAATGTGAAGACGGGACTTCGCCTCCACAAGGGTCTATGCAGTGGTCACTCCTAATACTGTCATGAAGAGATGCATCTGCGACAGGTAGATTGGCGAGGACAAGTTAAGTAGCTTTTTCCCTTCTCTTGGTTCCTTCACCACCTGCTGCAGACCCAGTCTAGTAGCTATGTTCTTCAGGACTCAGTCAGTAGTGGTACTATCGAAACACCACCAGTGATGAAGTCCCAGAATCAGAGTACCTTCTGTGCCCTTGCCACCTTCAGTGCTTCTTCAGTGGTGTTCAAACATGGAAGAGTACTGATTCACCAGGTGAAGGGAGGGCTTGGGGTAGGTGTTAATTAGCAAGAGGTTTTCTTGCCCATGTATGACCTGATGCCATGAGACTTCAGGGCTCCAGAGTCAATGTTGAGGACTCACAAGGCAGCTCTCCCAACTGTATATCACTGTGCCACTACATCTGGTGGGTCTCTCCTGTTATTGGACAGGACATACCCAGGTATGATTCGGTGAGTATAACTATGTCAGGCTGTTCTTGACTAATCTGTGGGATAGCTCTCCAAATTTGGCACAAGCCCCGAGATGTTAGGAAGGAAGACTTTACAAGGTCGACAGGGCTGGATGTGCCATTGTCGTTTCTGATGCCAAGGTCAATGATACGTAGTCTGTATCGTTTCATTCCTTTTTGACTTTTCTGCAGTGGTTTGATACATTTGAATAGCTTGCTAGGCCACTTCAGAGGACATTTAAGAGTCAACACATTTGTTGTGGGTGTGAAGTCAAACCAGGTAAAGACAGCAGATTCCCTTCCCTAGAGAATATTAGTGAACCAGTACATTTTTATGACAATTGACAATGGTTTCATGGTCTTTCTGAAACTAGCATTTAATTTCAGATTTATTGGTCCAGATTTTCTGGTCCCCGGATTGTCGGAAACCAGATGTACAACCTTGCGATAGTCCAGGTGCCCTGACTTCCATGGGAATTGCCTGGGAAGTTTGAACTTCCGATGGGCAAT
The DNA here is from genome assembly GCF_017639515.1 of Carcharodon carcharias. Classification (NCBI taxonomy): domain Eukaryota; kingdom Metazoa; phylum Chordata; class Chondrichthyes; order Lamniformes; family Lamnidae; genus Carcharodon; species Carcharodon carcharias. The sequence continues at coordinate 136,648,588 of NC_054468.1, read as the reverse complement.
TCCTCTGCTCCCCGGAACCCTCCCCTGTTCTAGAGTCGGTGACTTCGGTTAGTTGCCAAAGTACATAACTGAATAGTCACCCAGGAAATGTTGGGCAGAAAATTCCCAATCTAACTCCCGCGTATCCACATAACTGATCGCCCCGCCCCACACACTGCGCCTCCCCCCCCCCCGAAACAATCAACCACTCTGACTCCTCCACCGACTACCCCCCCCCCATCCGACTAACCCCACCTGACTACCACCCGACCCGACTACCCCAACTGACTACCGCCCCCCGACTAGCCCCCTCTAACCCCCTACCCAACCTGACTAGCTCCCACTACCGCCCAACCTGACCTGTCTAGCCCCAACCTGACTACCCCTCCCAAACCAACTGCCCCAGAACTACCTGCCATCTCATCCATCTGCCTCCTCACCCACTTGCCACCCTTCCCACCAGCCACCTCGCCATCTGCTATGCTACCCACCTGCCACCCTACCCTGCCACTTATCTACCTGCCACACTACCCACCAACCACCCTACCGACGTGCCACCCTGCACACTAACCACCCTACCCACCTCATGCTCATACCACCCTATCAACCTACCCACCTGCCACCATACCCCCTTACCTCACCTACCCTACCCACTTATCTCACCTACCTACCATCCTACTCATTCACTCATTTATTCACTCACCAGTTCATTAACATTTATACTGGACCGTTAAAACTTACCTTACAGCAGGTATTGCCATAAAAAGGGAGTGTCCTGTCTGCCCACACCCCCCCCACCCCACCCCCACCAAAAGCTACAGCGCTGCAATGGAATTGTTCGAGGGACGCCGCACTTCGCATTTCTGAAGAAGCCAGGCTCGTAAGACCTGGCAAGAAGTGCGAAGCAACGTCAAGGCATGGAAAGGTTTGAGGGGAGCAGCAATCTGACAATGATTGCCTCTGTGGAAAATCAGAGCCAATAATTGAATTTAAATTCTACCAGCTGCCGTGGTGGGACATTCCCAAAGCCTCCTAGACAATTTCAGGGACCTCCTCTGTCATCACGACTAAGTGAGGTGCCAGTGCCACTAACAGAGGGGTAGAGAAGTTGCTGGCCACATCAGGAGTGCCCTGAGATGAACTCCCAGATATATCAGGCAGCTGCTCCACCTCCTTTTCAAGACGCACATGTACATCCCTGCTCACGTGAGGAGTCTTACTATCTGCTGGTCAGTCCAAGCACCCCACCCCTCTCTCTCGCCTAGCCATTGCTACACAAAGCTCATGCAGTTGACGATGGACTACAGGTCTACATGCATCCACAGATTGGAACGCCTAATCTGGCTCCCCATCAGGGTCGCCAACATTTCATTGGAGGAAACCAGGCACGCACAAACCAGAAACATGGCCTGGGTGGACTCTTCCATCGTCCATGCCAGGGTGCGCAAAACTTTGTGAAGCTTTGCCAGATGTTCTCACACCTTGCACTATAGCTCCAACATCTGCCACTTTGCTGATCACTACCCAAGCATTTCAATAGCCTGAGGCTCAGCATCGCCCTGGCCTCCTGCAGTCGTCCAAGTGTCAATGGTCTCAGCTGTCACAGCTTCCATCAGCTGCATGGGCATGTCTGTGCTCTGCTCGCCAGGTTGTGACCCCACCAGCATGAGAGTATGTGTGCTGGTGGAGGGTGCAAGGGAATGATGTTCAGGGCACCTTCTGAGGCTATCTCCTCCTCCAATGTGGACAGCTGTGCCCTTGTCATTTGAGCTGCGTGATAGAGAAGATTAATTCAAGGGTAATTCACATTCCATCACATTCTTCAGCTACTCCTATGACCAGTGAAGAACACATGAGCATTATACCTTACGTTCACCAGAGACTCTCTTGTGCACATCCATTAGGCCACTCAATCTCTTGTGTCTCCACTCCTGTCTCATCACTCAGGATACTATATGCTTTATTAACTGCTCTCCATCTGTCCTGTCATCTACAATTACCTACTCCCATATGAACCCAGGTCTTTCTTCTCCTGCACCCTCTTCAAAATTTCATCCCTTATTTTATATTGTCTGTCCCTGTTCTTCCTACCAAAATGTATCACCTCACATTTCTCCGCACTGAACTTCATCTGCTACCTATCCGCCCACTCCAACTTGTCTATGTCCTTTTGAAGTTCTACACTGTCCTCCTCTCAGTTTACAACACTCCCAAACTTCATATCATCTGCAAATTTTGATATTGTCCCCTACACACCAAGATCTAGACCATTAATATATATCAGGAAAAGCAAGAGTCCCAATACCGACCCCTGGGGAACTCCACTACAAATCTTCCTCCAGCCTGAAAAATATCCATTGACCATTACCCTCTGTTTATTATTACTCAGCCAATTTTGTATCCACATTGTTACTGTCCCTTTTATTCCATGAACAATAATTTCTCACAAGTCTGTTGTGAGGCACATGCCTTTTCAAAGTCCATGTACACCACATCAACAGCATTACCCTCATCAACCATTTCTGTTACCTCTTCTAAAAGCTCTAGCAAGTTAGTTAAGCACAATTTCCCCTTTAGAAATCCATGCTGACTCTCCATTAACAACCATATTTTTCCATGTGACTACTAATTCTATCCCAAATAATTGTTTATTCACATTGTTGTTGGAAACTTGCTATACACCATATTAAAACAGTGAAAGTACTTAATTGGCTATAAAGCATTTTGAAATCTTCTGGAGACACTATATAAATGCAGGTTATTTCCTGCAGTTATTTTCCTATTAACCATTGCCTGCGTGTAGTTTTCACTGTATCACCACCACAGTTGAAGATTAGTTCATTGGAACCATTCTTCAGGAATTTACAATACAGTTTCAGATCAGCAGGTTGCAACCCCATTTACCAGATAGTGCACTTAATGTAGTGACAAGTTCAAAGTATTTAGCACATTCTAAAGTTACCCTTATTCTGACATGCCAACCAATCAATACCAATCATGTAGTTCGTCAAAAAAAGCTTAAATGGGAATTGCACCAAACAGCCTGTCCCCCATAACCTTTGACTGCCTTGTCTATCAAAAATCTATCTAAGTCAGCCTTGAATAAATCCAATAACCCAGCTTTCTGGACAAGAGAATCCAGATACGAATGATCCTCTGTGAGAAAATAAAATCCTAATTATTCTTAAACTGTGTCCCCTAGTTCTAGTCTTCCCATGAGAGGAAACATCCACCTAGTATCTACCCTATCAAGTCCCCTCAGGATCCTATATGTTTCAATAAGATCACCCCTCATTCTTCCAAACTCCAAGGGGTATAGGCACAACCTGTTCAACCTTTCTTCATGAGCCCTTCATCCCAGGAATGAGTCGAGTGAACCATCTCTGTACTGCTTCAACACAATTATATCCTCTTTAAAATGAGACCAAAACTGTACACAGTATACCAGTTGTGGTCTCACCAAGATCCTGTACAGCTGCAGTAAAACTTCCCCACTTTTCTATTCCATTCCCCTTGCAATAAACACCAACATTCAATTTGGCTTCCGAATCACTTGCTGTGCCTACATATTAACTTTTTGTGATTCAAGAGAGGAGATGGTGGTGTAAGGTCACTGCACTAGTAATCCAAAGAACTAGGCTAATGCTCTTGGGACATAAGTTCAAATCCCACACAAGCAGTTAGTGGAATTTAAACTCAGTTATCAAAAACCTGGGAATACAAAGCTAGTCTCTAATGGTGACTATGAAACTAACATCGACCTCAAACGTTCACTCTGTTTCTCTCTCCACAGATGCTGTCAGACCTGAGTATTTCTAGCATTTTAGTTTTTATTTCAGATTTTCAGCAGCTGTAATATGTTGTTGCCCAATAAAATGTGATTCTTTTCATTCATTTTTATCACTGGTTCAATAAGAATTCTAGCGGGAGACTTCTGCATGCTGGAAAAATTGTTTGATTAGTTTAGCCAAATGCAATGGTTTATGCATTGCATTTTATTATTTTTTGCATATTCGTTCAACATTTCAAAAAAGCTGTACCTTAGGTGAGCTAACTGTTACAAGAAAACAATCTATTCCCCAGCTATCTTTCGCCCTAAAAGAGATGAACAAGAGCAACATGGGACAGTTATTCGTTGTCAGACGGAATGACAAATCATGTGGAATAGCATGTTTAAAAGGGAGACATATCTCACATGCAAATGGACAGTTCTGAACCCGTTACTAGGTGGAAGGCGGTGGAGAAGGGACACATTTAGCCATTAGTGCATCGAAAATATTCCAAAAGGATAGGTTTTAGGAAATATAGGTCAAGAGTGAAAACCGCACAGATATCAACCACTCGGCGTGTGCATGTGGCAACCAATCCAGTTGAGAACTACATGGAAAAAACCTGCACCCGGTACTCTGGGATATCCTAGGTGAGGTGAGGAACCAACACAATGCAGGAACAAGCTGACCACATTTGCTAAGCAAATCAGCCATGTGTCCGATCTCCAGAGGAAGGGAGCTACTTTTCAGCGATAGCTCCGAAGGGAGACTTGCACATGAAGAAATACACACGGCTGCATTTACCCGAACAACATTTAAAATAGAGTGCTTTGACAGGGTGCGTTTTGTTTAGACGCAGATGTCCAGAGTTGAAAACTTTGTACGTGATCCTTGGCAAAATATGCTTTAGAATTAAATTTCCGGGAGATATGTTGTGGGTTGAAGCTGGGGAGAAAGAGACAAACTTTTAATATTGTCGGCAGTGAACCGTTTTCCTGCCTCAGACGGGCCAGCCCTAGCACAAGAGGTGATATGATCTCAGATTTCATCTTCACAGGAAGGCTGTTGAATGTCTGCAGACCGCTCCGAGGCATTTTTAAATCCAGGTATGCATCTTTAGCTGGTAGTCCTCGCAATCCTATCTAGTGCAAGCCAGCTTTTGAAAATCCCCAGCAAGGTTAACGCAGCTCGATTTTAAACAATTGCAGAGCACTTAGGAAAATATTGGACCGAGAGAAAGAGAGAGCTTTGGGGAAAAAAAGTTGAATGATTAGTGTTAGCATTGTTCAGTCGACTTGTGATCATTTCTGCTCAATTCTTTGTTGGGAGAAGCATATTCTGACATATATAATCTATAGAAAAACAACAAAGATCTTTGCATAGTTGGACATTTCGTAAACATTCATGTGCGAGAGGGGCAGGGAAACCAAGGCGAAGCTGCACCAACCGGTCCAACAGGTACAAGGGCTTGTTGACACCGTTATTTTTTCAGCACGCATGCGCCCTCCCAAATTTCCTGTTGTATTTTCAATTACTGGAGCAAACTTTTCCTGTTACGGCAAAGGTAGCTCGCCAGGTGAGAGTGGGTCTTCCCGAAACACCCTTTCCCCTCTCCGCAGTTTTCCCGAAACAAACGACAACATTTCGTTGAAAGACCGAGGATAGCTCGGGAACGACCGGCCGTCGTTGTAAAACACCTGGAACTTGCTTGGGGAGGATCCGGTTTGTATGAAAAAAAAGGGGTCAGGTGGAAGCAGGAGGGAATCCGGCTTCTGCTTCATCACCGCCCAACATGCCCAGAGCCTTCCTGGTGAAAAGGAAGGAGCCGTATCCGGAGGTCCGCGACTGGAATGAGCTACCGGACGAGGAGAGAGCCGACACCTACATACCAGGTGAAACAAAACAGGGAGAGTCTGATAGCGAACGGGTTAGACCAGGGTAAGTAGGAGAGAGAGAGAGAGAGAGGATGCGAGAGATGGAGGAAGTGAGAGAGTGGGAGGTAGAAACAGTTCGGGGGTGGGGGGAGTTATGAAACTGGGATCAACCAAGCCCAAACAAAAAGAAAAGCCTTTTCCATATCGGGGCACAGGATGGGCTCGCTTCAGGCACCTTTGCTCGGAGCTTGAACACAAGGTCCAACACCTCTTCCAAATCAACAGGCGATCCAACACTGAAGAACAGTGAACCAACTCACCCGCTCTGAAGGTAAACCTCTCATGTGGACAGGCTTCTCGAGAGAGAGAGAGAGGGGACACCACACTTTTAAAGGTCGAGTATTAAAAATGCTCCCGGATTCAGGAATCCTGTAAAGCGGCAGGTTGTGTTTACATTACAGGGTGTATTTTGTGTTCTCTGATTCCATCAGTCATCAACCTATTAGTAGTACCGGGACACATTCCGATTCTTTCAAACGCCTCCCCCCGCCCCCTAGCCCCCGGTTTAGCTGCATCTTCTCAATGTAAACATAACGGAACCCGGGCTCCTACTCTTGCCCCACCACTGCCGTTTAAAGGATTCAATCTATCAGGGGTATCAGGTTGCATGCTTTACAGTCAAACACTGATAAGAAAGACCAGCAGAACCAGACAACACCCCAAACACAAACAAGCCAAGAAGAAAAAAACATCTCAGTCCATTGTTTAAATTGGCTTAAGATACAAGCCGTCCATCTATAGACCTTGCTGGATAAGAAGGCTATTCTGTAAAAGGGTTTATTTTTTATTTCCAGTCAATTTGAGCTGTTTCTTGAGTTACGAAGAAGAAAGAGAGACCGAGGATCCTACACCCGGAACAACTGGTTTAGACAAACTGCTGAACGATTCAGACGAGCGCCGCCTCCCATGCAAGACCGAACCGGGCCAGGAGAATGCAGAGGAGCAAGTTCTGGGATCGGAATTCAAAAAGTGCAGCGTCTTGCGAACGAAAATCAAGGTGAGCCGGGTCCCTCGAGACTCCGCTTAATCATTACTTGGCGAGATCAGCAGAGCGAAAACTTGGTCGGCGCACTGAACGAGACCCCGATTGAGAACATGCTGACTGGGACAGTGGGATGTAAGACATGTATACGGATAGTCACCTAGTTTAAGGAAGATCACATTAGGTAAACTTTTTACAATACAATAAAGCAAATACTGCTCAGCAAAAGGAATTGATTTCAGATTATACATTATTTTAAATATAATGCACATTTAATTTCATAACTGCGCTATATTGTATTCAACAGACCGTATATCTGAAATAATGATTAAAATACACATGATTTCAGATTATACATTATGTAATACACTCAAACATTACAATTTCATACATTACATTTTCAGATTAAATTATTAATTTTATTACAGTATTTTGTATACTATGCTTGTCAGAAACCAGCTTAAAAGGCCCTGTGCAACTTACCTTGTCGTTGTACACTCCCATCTTATTTGAGGAAAATAAATTAATCCTTTTTAAATGCACCATTAACATTGAAAGAAAATTGAGGTACTGATAGCAGGACCAAATTATTTGTAGAAATATAACTGATTTTTTTGAGGAGGGGTTTGTTGGAAGAAAGACAGAAAATGATTACAGTTGTACAAGACTTTTAGCACATGATTCAGTAAGCGTGTGTTACTTTGTCATCTAAAAGCAGTGTAACATTTGGTATCTAAATGTAGTCACATCTAGACGTGTTCCGTTAAGCATGGAAATCTGGAAGAACTTTGCCAAGGTCATAACTGAATTAGTTCTACTGCTCTTTATTTAGACAGTCTCGCATTATTTTGAAGTGGGAAAATGGGGGAACCTTGAGGAGATTTTTTATTTAGCATCCTTTGGGGCGCTTGGCGGTGCTGAAACTAACGGTGTGTCTTATTCGTGCTCTGCCTGCCCCTTTCCCCATAACAGATCACAACCGGGGAGTGCAGCGACGCCACATTCCGCTGCCAGGTGTGTAGTAAAGGCTTCCGGCTACAGCGCATGCTCAACCGGCACCTGAAGTGTCACAGCCAAGTGAAGCGTCACCTGTGCACGTACTGCGGCAAAGGCTTCAATGACACCTTCGACCTGAAGAGACACGTCAGGACGCACACCGGTACGTCAGCCGTAAACCCCGCCCACCGCGAGGAGGGAGTGCTGGTGGTCTTGTTTAACTTGCTCGGCTTTAGTAGCTAGACCAATTCCTACTCAATGATTCAAATGGTAGCTAGGCATGATAAGTCACGGTGTCAAATAAAGAAATTGCGATGAAGGGGTTGTCTTGTGAAGAAAGGTTGGGCCTATACTTATTGCAGTTTAAAAGAATAAGAGGTCATTGTTGAAACATAAACGATTCTGATGGGTAGGTTTTTGAGAGGATGTTTACCTTCTTGGGGGAATCTAGAACTAGCGGGCACAGTTTAAAAATAAGGACAGAGATGAGGAGGAATGTCTTTTCTCAAAGCATTGTTAATCTTTGGAATTCTCTTCCCCAAAAAGCAGTGTAGGCTGGTTCATTGATTATATTCAAAGCTATTAAACAGGTTACTGATCTACAAGGGAGTTGAGGGTAATGCAGGGCAGGCAGGAAAGTGGAGTAAAGGCCACAATCAGACCAGCAATGATCTTATTGAATGGCGAAGCAGGATCCAGGGCCCAAACTGACAACTCCTGCTCCTGTGTCTTATATGTTAAATTGCATTTATTTAGTTAAAAACAAAAAAACTGCGGATGCTGGAAATCCAAAACAAAAACAGAATTACCTGGAAAAACTCAGCAGGTCTGGCAGCATCGGCGGAGAAGAAAAGAGTTGACGTTTCGAGTCCTCATGAGGAATCGAAACGTCAACTCTTTTCTTCTCCGCCGATGCTGCCAGACCTGCTGAGTTTTTCCAGGTAATTCTGTTTTTGTTTTGCATTTATTTAGTGCCTTTCACAACCTCAGAATGCACCTGAAGACTTTACAACCAGTGAAATACAGTCATTATTATAATAAAGGGAAGGAAACAAAATGGAATAGTTTGAGAGGAAGTTCACTCGATTTATTTCTGGGATGAAGGGCTTATCCTGTGAAGAAAGGCTGAACAGATTAGGCCTATACCCATTGGAGCTTAGAATAATGAGAGGGTACTCTTATTGAAACATATGAAATCCTGAGGGGATGGGACAGGGTGGATACAAGAGGATGTTTCCTCTTGTGGGACAAACTAGAACTCTGGGATACAGTTTAAGAATAAGATGTCTCCCCTTTAAGACAGGGATGAGGAGTGTTTTTTTCTCTCGAAGGGTCAATAGAGTGTGGAATTCTCTTCCCCAGAAGGTAGTCGAGACTGGGCCTTTAAATTTATTCATGGCTGAAGTCAAGGTTTATGGGGTGCAGACAGGAAAGTGGAGCTGAGATCACAACTAGATCAGCCATGATCTTATTGAATGGTGGAGCAGGCTCAAAGGGCCAAATGGCCTATTCCTGCTCTTATTCCTATGTTCTTATATAGGAAAAATGGCAGCTAACTTGTGCACAGCAAGGAAAAAAAAAGGGCAAGCTTTCCAGCCAATCAGTGACCCCTGCTGGAAAACGTCTGCATGTGAATGCTACGTAAGGATCAGATCGGACTGGGCTGAGATACATATTGCTGGCCAACCTCACCATCAAAACTCACAAATGAATAACGGATGTAAAAAGGTATCATATCCATGCCTGATATTCTTTGCTCCAATAAGGAGTCAACACCAATAGGAAAGGAGGGGTCAAAATTGCATGGGAAAGTTAAAGGACAAACACAACTGGGATTTATGCTCATGATAACTATCCTGTTTTATTACTAATAATGAATACTTTATAGCAGCAAGTGAACATTTTGTAATTTAGCTAACAAGTGTTCTGTTAAATTCAACATTTCTAAATTGTTTTTATTGTGCTTAAGAATATTCCCACACTGTTTAAAATGCATTTGGTTAACTTATTACAAAATAATCCCAGGCAATCCTGCCATGGAAATGAAAAACAAATACAAGCAAAAAAATGGAATTTGTAAAACACAAAGCAAACTCTTACCACAACATTTGATAATGCACAATACAGTTAAGGTCAAACATTGGTAAGGAAACCTCCTGTTGATTGCCACGTACCACACCCCACCATCCCCCTCAGTTGATGAATCATACTCCATGTTGAACATCACTTGGAGGAAGCACTGAGGATGGCATGGGCACAGAACATACTCTGTGTGGGGGCTTCAATGTTTATCACCAAGAGTGGCTTGGTAGCACCACTACTGGCCGAGTCCTAAGGGATGTAGCTGCTAGACTAGGTCTGCAGCAGGTGGTGAGGGAACGAACAAGAGGGAAAAACACACGACCTCATCCTCACCAACGGAGACAAAGTCCGGTCTTCACATTCAGCCAATTCGATTCACTCCATGTGAAATCAAGAAACGGCTGAAGGCACTGGATACTGCAAAGGCTATGGCCCTGACAATATTCCAGCAATAGTACTGAACATTTGTGCTCCAGGATTTGTGGCCAAGTTGTTACGGTACAGCTACAACACCACGTCTACCCAGCAATGGGGAAAATTGCCCAGGTATTTCCTGTGCAAAAAAACAGGACAAATCCAACCCAGCCAATTACCACCCCATCAGTCTACTCTCCAACATCAGTAAAACAATGGAAGGGGTCAACAGTGCTATCAAGCGGCACTTGCTTAGCAATAACATGCTCATTGATGCTCAGTTTGTGCTCCACACCTGACCTTTTTACAGCTTTGGTTTAAACATCGACAAAAGAGCTGAACTCCAGAGGATGAGATGACAGTGACTGCCCTAGACATGAAGGCAGCATTTGACCCAGTGTGGCATCAAGGAGCCCTAGCAAAATTGGAGTCAATGGGAATCGGGGGGAAAACCTCCCCGCTGGCTGGAGTCATATCTGGCACATTGGAAGATAGTTGTGGTTGTTGGAGGTCAATCATCTCAGTTTCAGGACATCACTGCAGGAGTTCCTCAGGGTAGTGTCCTAGGCCCAACCATCTTTAGCTGCTTCATCAATGACCTTCCTTCCATCGTAAGGTCAGAAGTGGGGATGTTTGCTGATGATTGCACTATGTTCAGCACCATTCGAGACTCCTCAGTTACTGAAGAAGTCCATGTCCAAATGCAGCAAGACCTGAACAACATCCTGGCTTGGGCTGACAAGTAACATTTGATGCCACACATGTGCCAGGCAATGACCATCTCTAACAAGAGAGAATCTAACCATCGCCCCTTGACATTCAATGGCAGTACCATCACTGAATCCCCCAACCAACATTGTGGGGGTTACCATTGACCAGAAACTGAACTGAACTAGCTATATAAATACTATGGCTACAAGAGCAAGTCAGAGGCTAGGAATACTATGGTGATTAACTCACCTCCTGACTCCCCAAAGCCTGTCCACAATCTACAAGGCACAAGCCAGGAGTGGTGATGGAATACTCCCCACTTGCCTGGATGAGCGCAGCTCCAACAACACTCAAGAAGTTTAACAGCATCTAGGACAAAGCAGCCCACTTGATTGGCACTACATCCACAAACATTCACTCCCTCCAGCACCGACACACAGTGGCAGCAGCATGTACCATCTGCAAGATGCATTGCAGCAACTCACTAACGTTCCTCAGATAGCACCTTGCAAACCCACGACTGTTAGCATCTAGAAGGAGAAGGGCTGCAGACACATGGGAACGCCACCCACCTGGAATATTCCCTCCAAGCCACCCAGTATCCCGACTTGGAAATATATCACTGTTCCTTCTCTGTCACTGGGTCAAAAGTCCTGGATCTCCCTCACCATTTAAGAAATACTCTGCACATCTATTCCTCCTACCAAAGTGGATAACCTCACATGTTTCCACATAATATTCCATCTGCCATGTTCATGCCCACTCACAAAGTCTGTCCAAATCCTCTTGAAGCCATTTTGCATCTTCCTCACAACACACATTCCCACCCAGCTTTATGTCATCCACAGACCTGGAAATATTACATTTGGCCCCCATATCCAAATTATTGGTAGATATTGTGAACAGCTGGGGCCAAAGTACTGAACCTTGCAGTAACCCACTAGTCACAGCCTGCCAATGCGAAAATGACACGTTTATTCTTACTGTTTTCCACCCATTAACCAATCCTTAATCCATGCCAGTATATTACCTCCTATGCCATGTGCTTTAATTTTGCTAATCTACCTCCTGTGGGGGACTTTGTCAAAAGCCTGCTGAAAATCCGAGTACACAACATCACTGACTCCCGTTTATAAATTCTGCTAGTAACATCCTCAAACAAACTCCCAATAGGTTCGTCAAATACGATTTCCCATTCATAAATCCATGTTGATTTGCCCAATCAGATTATTATCTAAGCGTCCATTTATCACATCCTTTATTACAGATTCCAGCATTTGCTATACTGATGTAAGGCTAACAGGTCTGTAGTTCCCCGGTTTCTCTCTCCCTCCCTTCTTAAGTAGTGGGGTGACATTTGTTACCTTCCAATTTACAGGAACCTATAGAATTTTGGAAGATGATCACCAATGCATCCACTATCTCCATAGCAACCTCTTTCAACACTCTGGAATGTAGAATACCAGGTCCCGGGGTCTTATCAACCGTCAGTCCCATTAATTTCTCCAATACAACCTTCTTACTAATATTAATTTTCTTCAATTCCTCATTCTCCCTATTCCCTTGGATCTCTAAATCTGGGAGATTTCCTGTATCTTCCTCAGTGAAGTCAAACACAAAGTAATCATTTAGCTTCTCTGCCATTTCTCTATACCCCATTATAAATTCTGATTCTGCATGTAATGGACCCACATTTGTCGGAGCTCAACATTTCCTTTTTACTTATCGATAGGGTGGAATTATCTCAGGTTTGCACAAAGTGCGGTAGTGGGCATTCTTACCCACCGGCCAGAGTAGCAGATTTTGTGCCATATTGTCCCCTTCCCACCTCAAATTATGCAGTCCTGGGAAACACTCTGGATTGCTGGCAGGAGGCCTCCAATTGGCCCATCACAGCATTATCTCACCACTTCCTCACGTTGGATACCATATTTAAAATGCAGCCGCGTGCATACTTTCCAATGCTTGCAGCCCAGGACTGCTCTGGTGAAGACATGGCCCCAAAAGCTAGGAAGAGTGCATCCCCCCTGATTCAGTGACCCATCTCTGGGACACCTTCTGGACACCTTGGAGGCCCACTGCGAAGTCCTCTACTGCTGCTCTGGTCACAAGGATAAGGCGACCATCTCATCAATCTCAAATTGCCCACTCAGAAGCCCATCACACATTTCAGTGGCACCTCACTCACTGCCAGCTCAAGGGATATTACTCACTCTCACACACACCCTCACCTCTATCTGACCTCATCTCCTCTGGAGACTGCCTCCTCATCCCATCCACGGCCCCACTCAGCACACACACACGCCTGGCATCCTTCTCGTTTAGCCTGGCATGCGAGGGCTGGAGTGTCGGACATCAAGGTCCTCACTCCGTTCGAGAGTTGTGCGTTGGAGCTGGCTGGAGAGGACAATGTCAACTGTTCCTGCACCAGATCATCCCTCTCTCAATGCTACTGAGTCCACTATTCTGTGTTCAAGGTAGCTGCCAAGCACTAATAATTTCCACTTTCTCCCCCACACACGTCTGACATATCGCCCTCAGGCAATCTTGAGCCCGACTCCAGCACCAAGAGCATTTTGGACGGAGGACCCTGAGGACAGCACCACTGAAGACCCACCACGACACTCACCCACACCCTCCACCAGAGCACCGACACACACCTCAGTGGGACCTAGATGTAGAATAGCCTCGGGATCACAATCTGGTGAGCACAGCACACGGAAGCAGGGACAACCTTGGTCGCAGGAACTCGGAAGACTGCTGCAGGCAAGGAATCTGCTGAGTCCGAGTCAGATGACAAGCCTCTGGACTTGGACCTCAGCCGTTTGCTGCAGCTGCAAAGACAATAATGGGAACATCAGGAAGGGATGACTGCTGCACTCCTCAGATTAATGGAGGAGTCAGTCCACCTTCAGTCCGAGGCGATTGTGTCAGCATGCCGACCCATTGAGGTCAACACTGGCAGGAGGGCGACCACCATGGAGACCTTGGTCTAGGACATCAGTCCTGCACTGCTGTGCGGGCTGAATTCCATCTGATGTCATAGTTGGCCTACAACAGGGTCAATGTGAGAGGGGTGCAGGGCAGCTCAATCCCACTCCAGCTTCCCCTTCTCCTCATGGAGTCAGCCAGGAGCTTCGGGCACCCATACGGAGGAGGACCAGCAGCTCAACGCCCCGGGGCCAATAACCCACTTGACTCTAGGAATGTCCGGCCGATCCAAATCCCCTCTTCCTGTAACCCCCGCAGCTCCATATCCACAGGTCAAGGAGGGTACAGCTGGCCCACAACAGGACACCTAATGTAGGCTGGGGCCCTCCAGAGGATGCCCACAAAGGTCATCACAGGCAGGATGTAGCAGCCAGCAGGCTGCCTCCATCTCCACTGTGGATGTCGGGGGAACACCAAGAGGTAGTGGCAGGTTAAGAAGATGGTTTTTGCACAGCCTGGGCATGGGTGTTATTCACTTATACATAAGTATTCACTATTGTAAATAAACTCCCAAGAATGTCTCCTTGCCTATGGCTTCTTGTTATGATGAGCAGTGTTCGTGTCACTCAGATGGGAAACCTTGGTTGCTGCATAAGATAAAGGCAGGTGTCTCAGGTCAGGGCCTTTTCCCTGTGCAGTGTGTAACCTTCAGAACAGAGTGATGGTCCAGCTTCACACTTACTGGACACATTAATGATGCCTGCACCTCAGTGGTGCTCATCATTGCTACCAAAATGTCGTGGGCAGGCATCAGATTTCGTCATTTTCTGTGTATTCTCAGCACCCTTGAAGGGGGGAGGCTGGCCCTGCTCTGCAGCATCTTTTTTGTTATTCATTCATTGGATAAGGGCATTGCTGGCCAGGCCAGCATTTGTTGCTCATCCTTAATTGCCTTTGAGAAGGTAGTGGCGAGCTGCCTTCTTGCTGCAGTCCATGTGGTGTAGATGCACCCAAAGTGCTGTAAGGGAGGGAGTTCCAGGATTTTGACCTCGCGACAGTGAAGGAATGGCGATATATTTCCAAGTCAGGGTGGTGAGTGGCTTGGAGGAGAACTTCCAGGTGGTGATGTTCCCATTTGTCTGCTGCCCTTGTTCTTCTAGATAGGTTGTGGGTTTGAAAGGTGATGTCTAAGGAACTTGGAGGGAGTGAATGGTTGTGGATGGGGTACCAATCAAGCGGGCTGCTTTTGTCCTGGATGGTGTCGAGCTACTTGAGTGTTATGGGAGCTGCACTCATCCAGGCAAATGGAGTGTATTCCATCATGCTCCTGACTTGTGCCTTGTAGATGGTGGCCAGGTTTTGGGGAGTCAGGCGACAAGTTACTCGCTGCAGGATTCCTAGCCTCTGACCTGCTTTTGTAGCCACAGTATTTATATGGCTAGTCCAGTTCAGTTTCTGGTCAATGGTAACCCCCCAGGATGTTGATAGCAGGAGGTTCAGCGAAGGTAATGCCATTGAATGTTAAGGGGCGATGGTTAGATTCTCTCTTGGAGATGGTCATTACCTGGCACTTGTGTGGCATGAATTTTACTTGCACCTTATCAACCCAAGCCTGGATATTGTCCAGATCTTGCTGTATTTGGACATGGACTACTTCAGTATCGGAGGAGTCGCGAATGATGCTGAACATTGCAGCGAACATCCCCACTTCTGACCTCATGAAGGAAGAAAGGTCATTGATGAAGCAGCTGAAGATGGTTGGGCTGAGGACACTACCCTGAGGAACTCCTGCATGGAACTGAGATGATTGACTTCCAACAACCACAACCATCTTCCTTTGTGCTAGGTATGACTCAGCGGAGAGTTTTCCCCCTGATTTCCATTGACTCCAATTTTGCTAGGGCTCCTTGGTCCCATACTAGGTCAAATTCTGCCTTGATGTCACTCTCACCTCATCTCAGGAGTTCAGCTCTTTTGTCCATGATTGAACCAAGGTTGTAATGAGGTCAAGAGCTGAGTGACCCATACTGAGCTTTAGTGAGCAGGTTATTGCTAAGCAAATGCCACTTGATTGCACTGTCGATGACTCCTTCCATCACTTTACTGGTGGAGAGTAGACTGATGGAGCGGAATAGGCCAGGTTGGATTTGTCCTGCTTTGTGCACAGGACATACTTGGGCAATTTTCCACATTGCCAGGTAATGCCAGTGTTGTAGCTATACTGGAATATCTTGGCTAGAGACGGTGCAAGTCTGGAGCACATGTCTTCAGTACTATTGCAATATTGTCAGGGCCCGTAGCCTTTGCAGTATCTAGTATCTTCAGCCATTTCTTGATATCACATGGAGTGAATTGAATTAGTTGAATGCTGGCGTTTGTGATACTGGGGACATCCGGAGGAGGCAGAGTTGGATCATCCACTCGTCACTCCTGGCTGAAGGTTGTTGCAAATGCTTCAGCCTTATATTTTGCACTGATGTGCTGGGCTCCCCCATTATTAAGGATGGGGATATTTGTGGAGCCTCTTCGTCCAGTGAGTTCTTCAATTGTCCGCTGCTATTCACGACTGGATGTGGCAGGACTGCAGAACGTAGATCTGATCTGTTAGTTGTGGAATCGCTTAGCTCTATCACTTGCTGCTTATGTTGTTTGTCACACAAGTAGTCCTGCGTTGTAGCTTCACCAGGTTGACACCTCATTTTTAGGTATGCCTGGTGCTGCTCCTGGCATGCCCTGCTGCACTCTTCATTGAACCAGGGTTGATCCCCTGGCTTGGTGGTAATGGTAGAGTGGGGGACATGCTAGGCCATGATTATGTTAGAGTACAATTCTGCTGCTGATGGCCCACAGTACCTCATGGATGCCCAGTCTTGAGTTGCTAGATCTGTTCAAAACCTATCACATTTAGCATGGTGGTAGTGCCACACAACACGATGGAGGATATCTTCGATGTGAAGGCGGGACTTCCTCTCCACAAGGATTGAGCGGTGGTCACTCTTACCAATTATTGTCATGGACAGATGCATCTGAGGCAGGCGGGTTGGTGAGGATGAGGTCCAGCATGTTTCTCTCTTGTTGGTTCCCTCACCACCTACTGCAGACCCAGTCTAGCAGCTATGTACTTTAGGACTCAGCCAGTTTGGTCAGTAGCAGTGCTACTGAGCCACTCTTGGTGATGGACATTGAAGTCCCCCACCCAGAGCATATTCTGCTCCCTTGCCACTCTCAGTGCTTCCTCCAAGTGGTGCTCAATGTGGAGGAACATTGATTCATCAGTTGAGGGTGGGACGGGGGAGTTGGTGGGGCTTATGCGGAGGTTGGGGGGCGTGTGCGCAGGTTGCTGGAACGTAGTAATCAGCAGTAAGTTTCCTTGCCCATGTTTGACCTGATGCCATGAGAATTGGAGTCGATGTTGAGGACGCCTGGGCAACTCCCTCCCGACTGTATACCACTGTGCCGCCATCTGTTTGGACTGTCCTCCCGATTGGACAGGATATACCCAGGGATGGTGATGGTGATGTCTGTGACTGGTGACAGTGTGCTGCTGAATGGGGACAGGTGCTGAAGGCTGACAAAGGATCAGGTGCATTTAAAGTTTCACAGCTGCGTCTCCATGAGATGATCTTGATTACAGAGTTGCCCTCGGCCAGACAGGAGTCAGACACTCAGAGGCTATGTGAAGATCAATGGAGTGTCCTCACAGCATGTTGTCATCATCTTCCTGGAATCTAGTGACTATTAGGGCCTCCACTGCATCTCCATGACATGAGCCTGAGCACTGAGTGTATGTGCTCTGCCATCAGCCATATAGGAGTCAAATGTTCACAGTTGCAAGGCGAGGATGTCAGGACTGTCCACATTGGATCTCATCATCATCCTTGACAAATCTTGCAGTTATGAGGGCCTCCTGAACGCGCCTGCCTCATCTGGCCAGTGCAATGGCCTCATCGTCGGCATCTCGCCTTCGAGGACCTCATCACTGTCATCCTCTTTGACATCGAAGGAGACATGCAGGTCTTCCATCTCCTCCTCAGCCAGGTCCTCCTCCTGTTACAGCACCAGGTTGTGTAGTGCGCAGCAAGTGACAATGATGCATGAGACCCTCTGGAGACTATACTGCAGTGCCCCACCAGACCTGTCGAGGCACCGGAACCTCATTTTCAACATGCCTATCATTTGCTCCATTAAAGTCAGGGTTGTGGCATGAGCCTCGTTTTACCATCTCTCTGCTGAAGTTTGAGGCTGCCGCGCAGACGTCATCAGCCACATCCTCTGTGGGTAGCCCTTGTCCCTGAGGAGCCAACCCTGCATCCTCTGTGGACCCTTGAAGATGACAGGGATCTGAGCCTTGGTAAGGATGTAGGTGTTGTCGACGCTTCCTGGGAATCGTACGCAGATCTGTAGGATGTGTTTGTGGTGGTCGCACACCAGCTGAACATTCAGCAAGTGGAAGCCCTTGTGGTTGGTGAAGCTGACTGCTTGTTGCCACAGAGATCTAAGCACCATGTAATTGCAGTCGATGGCACCCTGCACCTGTGGGAAACCTGAGATCTGGGCAAATCCCAGCACTTCTGCTCTCTGGCGTTCCTGATCCCAGTCGAAATGCGCAAAGCTTTGTGCCTTCATGAAGATGGCATCCATGATCTCCTAGATGCACTTGTGTGTGAAGGCTTGCAAGGTCCCACAGAGGTCACCTGTGAAGGTCATGAAGGAGCCACTGGCATAAAAATTAAGCGCATGGTCATTTTCACAGCCTCTGGCCATGGATGCCCTGCATATCCCCATGGTGCCAAATCCTGCAGCAGGTGCCATATGTGACCGACCAGATCTTTAGACATGCACAGTCTTTGGCAACACTGGATCTCAGTCAAGTGCAGGAAGGACAAATGCTGTCTATAGACCCTGGGTCTAGCGAGGTGCCTGTGAGGGACGGCTCTCTGTAGATCTTCAGCTGCATGCACATTAGGCCCTGCTGTCCCTTCATCTTGAGGGTGGTGCTCCTCCCTTTACCAAGCCAGGCACCTCTGTCACTCTCTTCTTCTTCTCTGCTCTCTGTAAGCCATGAGGCATACTGCTAAATCACCAGGCTCCATGATCCTGACGTACTCCTCCTGCAGGATCAAAGAGAGAGAGACACGTGGGTTAGCATATGTGTCCTAAGAAACTCTCTTGGTTAAGTCTGAAGGCCCCTTCATGCATGCAGGAGTGTGCAGGCCACCACTTGGACGGCCAGTGTGTAATGCACTCATTGGCTGTCCAAAACCCCAACCACCTCCTCCTCACTCTATTTGACTGATTAGCGGCAACTTTGGCCACTGGACTATATGATGCGTTCTCAGCTCAGGCATTCTCCTAGCAGCACTGCAAGGCTGTGCTGTTAGCTTGAACCATAATGGATACTAGTCCAAACCTTAATAAAGACACTGGAAGGGCTCTGAGCACTTCCACCTGTGACTGCACCATGGCCGCCTTTCGCAAGGGTATTCTATAACTTGTCCAGTCAGCCAATTGTCCTGATTCCCCCTAAAACAGACATTCATTTGCAGTCTGCCCCGAGGGGCAAAAAGTTCTGAAGCATTTGGTGGCATTTTTATGCTGTTGCATTGCTTGATTAGGTGGAAATGCTTCAGAGACCCAACTCCAAGCATGTCAATGGAGCTGCTGCTGAACGATCTCAGCTGCAGAAGAATGCTCACTTTCGACAAGCTTTTCCATGCCACTTCCTCTACCACACCTCCCCCACTACTGCACCCTCCCACAACCCCCAGCATGTGCTTGTGTACTTCCTTCAGGCTGTGCTGCCTTGCCCCCACCCTGCCCAGCCTCACCTGCACAGGAGCCCTTACCCCGGCACCACACTGAAAGCCAGTCAGGAGAAAGCGACTTGCTTGTGTGCGTCACCCATCCCCAACCCCTCAATGCACGGTGCCTTTTTCTTAATGTCATAGGGGCAACGCTTACAAGTGCAAGGTTGTGCGTACTCACCTCAGAGTTCCCCTTGAAGTTCAGGTCGGCAGGTGCACTCCTTTTAAAGGCAGTCACGAAGCATGCTGTTCTGAAGTCATGATGACATGGGTGGTAAATTTGACGTGGGGGTATGATTCCAGCAAGCAGGCTTATAATAAGATGCTAAAGTAGTGAAATTAGGCTCCTGACATGCAGCGGCCAGAAATGGGGCCTGCCATTGATGGTTGGAGCGGAAGATCGCAAACTGGTTTCACGATGGCGTGGAACCGATTTTTGGCCATCTCGCCATGTTCATGCCCATCATGATGCCCAGCGCCAATGGTCCGGATGATTCCGCCCATAGGAGATATTACAGTCCACTTTTATGTATTTTGTCAGTTTAGATTCACCTTGTATTCTCCCTTTTATCAGTTTCTTGGTTCTCTGCTGTATTCAAAAATGCTCCCAATCCTCAGGTTTACTAGTATTTCTGGCAACTTTATAGGCCTTTTCTTTTAATCTTATACAATCCTTAATTTACTTTATTAGTCATGGTTGACTGACTTTTCTTTTTGGGTTCTTGAAGGAATGTGTAGGGTGGAATTTTACAACCCCATTGTGGCGGGGGTCGGGCCATAAAATGCAGCCAGAAGTCCATTGACTTCGGCAGGACCATAAATCTCGCGAGCATAAAATTCCACCCATAATTACTGTAAACTATGTAATAATTCTTTACAGATTATCCATTGCCTGTGTACCGTCATAGCTTTTAATGTATTTTCCCAATCCGCCTCAGCCACTTTGCCTCTCATACCTTCATAATCTCCTTTGTTCGAATTTAATACCCTGGCTTCGGATTGAATTACCTTACCTTCAAACATAATGTAAAATTCTATCATGCTATGGTCACTCATCCCTAAAGGTTCTTTTACAAGATTATCAATTAGCCCTTTCTTGTTACAGAATACCAGATATAAAATAGCCTGTTCGCTAGTCGATTCCTCAACATACTGCTCTAGAAAACCATCCCGAACATAGTCCAGAAGCTGATTCTCCACAGCATTAATGCTCATTAGGTTTATCCAGTCTATAAGCAGATTGAAGTTACCCATTATTACTGTTTTACCCATGCTACATGCATCTCTAATCTCCTGATTAATACCAAGTCCCACACTACCATTATGGTTTTGTGGTCTGTAAACATCTACTACCAATGTTTTAGCCGCTTGCTATTTCTTAGCTCCACCAAACAGATTCCACATTTTGTTCTTCTAATCCGACATCCTCTCTTACTAATGTACTGATCCCATCCCTTATTATCAGTGCCACACCACTTCCTTTTCCTTTTTGCCTGTCCTTCCTAAATGTTGAGTATCCTTGAATATTCATTCCCAGTCTTGGTCACCTTTAATCATGTTTCCTTAATGGCAATTAGATCATCTATTTACCTCTACTTGTATCTTTAAATCGTCTACCTTGTTGCAAATGCTGCGCGCATTCAAGTAGCGTGCCCTTAACTATGTCTTTTTAACATTATTCTGCATTCTAAGCCTAGTTGATACTCACCTTCATTTCACCTGCCTTCCAATTTCACTTGCTATTTTTCTACTTCCTGTTACTAGCTTTACTTCCTTCCAATTTGAGCTCCCCTTCAGGTTCCCAGCCCCCTGACAAGTTAGGTTAAACCCTCCCCAACAGGACCAGCAAATCTCCCTGCGAGGACATTAGTCCTGGTCCTGTTAAGGTGTAACCCGTCCATCTTGTACATGTCCCATTTGCCCCAGAACTGGTTCCAATGCCTCAGAAATCTGATACTCTCCCTCCTACACCAATTCTCCAACCATGTGTTCAATCACTCAATCCTCCTATTTCTGTGTTCACTAGCACATGGCACTAGGAGTAATCCTGAGATTACTGCTATTGAGGTCCTGCTTTTTAATTTCCTTCCTAATTCCCTAAAATCTGCTTTCAGGACCTCATCCCTTTTTCTACCTATGTCATTGGTACCAATGTAGACCATGACCTCTGCTATTCGCCCTCCCCCTGATGGATGTCCTGCAGCCGCCCTGTGACATCCTTTACCCTGGCACCAAGGAGGTAATGCACCATCCTGGAGTCACATTTACAGTCACAGAAACATCTGTCTGATCCCCTAACTATCAAATCCCCTATCACTATTGTTCTTCCACCTTTCTTCCTCTCCTCCTGTGCAGCTGAGCCACCCGTGGTGCCACGGACTTGGCTCTGGCTGCAGATACCTGAGGAAGTATCACCCTCAGCAGTATCCAAATTGGAAAACCGATTAGCAGCAAGATAGACTCAGGAGACTCCTGCACTACCTGCCAGGTTCTCTTAGATTGCCTGGCAGTCACCCATTCCCTCTTTGCATGCACACTGCTAACCTGTGGTGTGACTCCCTATCTAAATGTGCTATCCACATAGTTCTTTGCCTTGCAAATGCACCACAGTTACTCCAGCTCAAGTTCTGAAACCCAGAGCTCAAGCTTCTGCAGTCAGTTACACTTCCTACAGATGTGTTTGTCTAGGACACATGGTGCAACCATGACTTCCCAAATAGTGCAGGATATACATTCCACTCGACCAAGCTGCCCTGCCATACCATAATTTTAAAAACAATTTTTTTCAATTAGAATGAGTAGAATAACTTAGCAGTTACTCATCAATCAGCTTCTTCCCCTGTACTGAATTAAGAACCAACTACTGGAGGCTGAAAAAGAAAGGAACAACCCACTCACCAGACTGCCAGCTTGACACACTGTGCACTTAAAGCAGTATTCAGTGCAGACCAGGCAGCACTGAGGAATCCCTGTTTTTATACTTTCTGAAAAACAAATGATTCAAGCTCTGAAAACCAGTTTAAACTAGCTACCTAGTTAACCAGCAGCAGCTGCTCTCAGCGAGTGTGTATACCCCTGTTTAAGGCTGGAATAAACTTAACTTCTCTTAATTTAAGCAGTAATTTTTAGTTGATTGCTAAATTTTAAAAAAGACTTTAGATAGAAATTAACTCTTAAAACTCCCTCACTCACCCGACTCAGCACTTCTTAGTGCAAACTCATCTTCTTCCATTGGCCAGTTAATGGAATGTCGAGGAGCAGTAAAGACCATCTCTGTCCACCTGGCTAGTCTCAGAGTTCCGAAACAAAATAGAGAGTTCATACACCTGTAGCTCTGAGTTGATTTTCTCACCAAATCGTTTTCCAACTGGCTGTTAACACTACTTAAGGTATTGGCCCAGAGCGAGTGTGCTTGCTGCTGCAATTTAAACTTCTCACTTACCATTTTACGCTGGAGCCTTTGCACCGTCCAGTCTTAGCTCCAGCAGGGATCCAGCAACGAACAGAGGTGGGAGGCCTCAACTGAAGCCTTTTATCGTCATGAACTGAATAAACATCCCTATCTTCAGTTCATTGACTTACACTGTTTTAAATGGAACTGTCAATCCCAACACTGCATAACACTGCTCTGAAGAAGAGTCATACGGACTCAAAACGTTAACTCGTTTTCCTCTCCACAGATGCTGTTAGACCTGCTGAGATTTCCCGCATTTTCTGTTTTTGTTTCAGATTTCCAGCGTCTGCAATAGTTAGCTTTTAACTGCATAACATCCCCCTCGTCAGTTTTCACCCTCTCACCAGACCCGAAAATGTTCACCTCCCCATCAGTGTCCAGCACTTGCCTCACCTCCGACAATATTCATCCTCTCACCCCTTCCCCACCGACAATATTCGCCCCCGATATTGCTCACCCAGTGTACAATCCCCAAGAACATTCATCCCTTTCAACACCCCTGGAAAAGCTCACGCCCTCCCTGCAACCCCCACTCCTGGCTCACACTCCTACCCCTCCCCACACAACCTCCCCAACCCCAACACTGTCGCTTCTCCCGACATTGATTGGACTGAAGCCTTGGATACCAGAAGGTGAGTTGGGAAAGGGGGTGTGGGAAGGGGATTGAACATTGTCAGATTTTTGGGGGGGTGGAACATAGGAACAGGAGTAGGCCATTCAGCCCATCGAGCCTTCTCCACCATTCAATTAAATCGTGGCTGATCATCTATCTCAATGCCACTTTCCCGCATATCCCGCGCTAGTGGGTGAGTATTGCTAGGATTGGGGTGAACATTGTTGTGGTTGCCATGGAAGCTTCAACATTCCAGCTGATTTAGCTCAAGCTGCACTCTTTAGTAGGCTTTATACGTGCTAGAAAAAGCTCTAAGTAAATCTGTGTAAAAACCAGGGTAAATATGGGGAAAACAGCCCAAGTATCCATAGATCTGGTCATCTTATACCACTGTCGTGGGGAATTGTGCAGCAATCCAGGCAGGATAAAACTGGCAATCAGAGGCTTAAACTTCCCGCATAACTTCGCATGTCCCCGTGTTGGGACTTCCTCAGGGTCCTGAGGCACAAAGGTAAATGAAGATGGATCATTCGCTGCTCCCCATATTGGAAGATTCCTGAGCAGAATATTGTAATCCTCACTTAATGTTGATTTGGTCAACATTTTGCATTATAACAACGCTGAGACAACAAGGAACAATAAATGTGGTGCTGTCCGCTAGAACATCATTTACCAGCGAGCAACAGTGAGGAGAATTTAAATGTATTGATGAAATCAACCTCACTCTTTATTGAATTCAGTGGTCAGAGATTTTAAAGTGCA
Source organism: Carcharodon carcharias (assembly GCF_017639515.1). NCBI lineage: Eukaryota > Metazoa > Chordata > Chondrichthyes > Lamniformes > Lamnidae > Carcharodon > Carcharodon carcharias. The sequence continues at coordinate 136,624,156 of NC_054468.1, read as the reverse complement.
ATATTTAAATAATGAATTATGACTGAATAATTGATTCCATTATTTTTTTTTAATTCAATCTGTAAGTAAGGAAATGGAACTTTCTCCAAAACAGAGTGAGGACCTGACAGGGATACACACACAGGCAGTGAGTCCAAAAATAAAACTCACCTAAACTGACAACAACCCAATAACCCAATTGTTCTACACACTTAGCAGTTTGTCCTCATGAATTATTCTCTGCTCCTTCCATCCTTCTCTCACACATTCTCTTTCTGTCAGTCATACTCACTCTCCACAATTTCTTTCCCAATGATCCTTTTCTCATCCAATTTTAATCTAACATCTTGTACCTGTGTTCTGTTCACCAGCCCCAGGTTTAATGATGCCTTTCTCGCTCTTGGTTTGTTCAATGGTGAAACCTCTGTGAATAGTTCAAATTTATGTTTCTTTTATATTTAGATAAATGTTCAAAAGAACCTAACTAGTTTTTTTTTACCTTAGTTGTAATGGGAAAATCTGATTCGCTTAATTGTTCCACTTGCTGAAAGTCGCACTTTTCAGGGATGCGACCATAATGTTAAGTGAGGAATTGTGCACTGGAGGGGAGGACATCTTGTACTTGAATTCTGTTACTTGAATTCATACTTTAAGGAGTGGAGATCATATAATTATGGAAAATAATCAGGTTTGTATCATAGGTAATTAGCTAAAACTGCATATTATTAAGAAGTATCATATTTATTTTTCATGTGCAGGAATTCGCCCTTATAAATGCAGCCTTTGCCATAAAGCCTTTACGCAGAGATGCTCTTTGGAATCACACCTCAAGAAGATCCATGGAGTGACACAGAAGTACAGCTACAAGGAGAGGAGGGCAAAGCTCTATGTCTGTGAAGAATGTGGGTTCACAGCCATGAACCAAGAGGACCTTTACCTTCACATGAAGCAGAATCACCCAGAAAACCCACTTCTTAAAAAGACTTCCAAGAAAATAGCTGCAGCTTTGCAGAACAAACTCAACTCGGTACTGCATAACAATGATGAAAATAAGGATTCTGAATAGGAGCAAAAGTAGACACAATAGTATCTGTGGTGAAGTTTTGATCCTTACCGTGCTGGATAAATAAAACTTCTGATCAGCATCACCATATTAAAACAGCAGGAAGATTCCCTTAAATTGCTAGTGTAAACCAACTCCTTTAAAACCTATTTGCCAGATATAGCAATCAGAGTAAACCTTTACACTGCTGTTACTGATCCAGTATTCTAAAGGGCCACACTTTAAAAAAAATTCTCAATACTTGGGTATCATTATCAATTTATTTCCCATTCCTAGTTGTCCTGAAGAGGTGGCCTTGGGATGCCTTCATTAATTGTTATTGTTTTGTATTTGATCTAACACAACCAATGACATGCTAGGCCAATTCAGGTGGCTGTTAACCAAACGGCTAAGTGTACAAATGGTGCTTTGGGCTTTTCAACACTTCTCTGTAGATTTTGTTCTTTTAAGATATATCTTGTTTACCATTTTTCTTGTTTTTTTTTTAATTTGTTGGTTCAGGGTACATTTTTGCTCCACAGTGGAATATACTTTATTCATTTGTAGCCTTCTGAATTTTAAAAAGAGTTGTGTATCAAGCAAGATATTATGAATTTCCAAAATTCAGTACAAATTTCTTATTTTAGTATGGAGAATTTAGGAAATATTAAATACAGATAATTTAATGCATAACATTCCAAAAAGGAGTCCTGTATAAACATTGTAAAAATACTTTATACTACTAAGAGGAATTGAAATATATGGTATGCTGTTTTCTACCTGTCCGTTTATTAAAAAAATTCCTTGAGCTTTTAACTTTTTAAAAATGAGTTCTTAACCAGATTTCAGAAATTGCTTCATTCCATGAAACAAAATTAGATTGCTTTTGAAAATCAGCCTGTCTTAACATGTTGCACAGCTAGCACCAGTCTTATCATTTCAAACAATGATAAAAACAGATAGGAATCCCACCTAAATTTAGCCTTTCATTAAGTTCTGCAGATACTGGAAACTATCCCTACATCTAACTTGGTATCTGTGAAACTTTCAGACAGATTTTAGAATGGTATAGTGGCACAGTGTCATGTTTTGGAAGTGAAAGAAGATAGGCCTGCATTTATATAATGCATTTCATAGCCTCAGGACATTCCAAAATGATTTACAGCCAGTTAAGTATTATTGAAATGTAGTAACTGTTCTACTGTAGGGAAATGCAACATTCAATTTGCATACAGCAAAGCTCCACAAACAATGAAGAGATCACGACCAGATAATCTGTTTTATTGAAATTGGTTCTACTGAGGGAATACCAGGAGTTAGGAACTAAATTAAGCAGGACTTTGAAGGTACCAATCTCTGGATTATTACCTGAGCCACGTGCAAATTGGCAAAGAGAGATAGTTCAGCTAGTTAACTTGTGGTTAAAGGGTTGGTGTGGCGGAGAGGTGTTCCTTCTCATGGGACACTGGGCGCTGTACTGGGACAGGAAGGAGCCATACTGATGGGACAGACTCTATAAGAATCAGATGGGACCGGTACCCTAATGGAAAGAGCAAAATAGGGAGGCTTTAAAGTAGTAAGATTGAGGTGGGGGGACCTACAAGAAATAAAACTTGCTTAAATATAAATAAAACACGGAAGGAGATCATGGGATAGGCTACACCAAGGGATGACATAAATGGCCAGAGAATAAATAGTTATAGTTCAGGAGTATAAAAAGATGCTTAAGAATAAAGTGAAGGAACTTCTATTAAAAATTACTAAAGCTGTCGGTACAGCAAGGCACAGTGTCTGTAATAAAACAGGGAACTGGGGGCAATAATACATTGCAAGGAAGCAGGTATAATCAGGATTGTTGAGATATGGCTACAGAAAAATCAAGACTGAGAATTAAACATTGCAGGACATAACATATTTAGAAAAGATAAAGGGGGAAACAGGGGAGGTGGAGTAGCTGTACTTACAAAGAGAACAGAGAACATAATGACTAGGAAAAAGTAACACAGCCATCAGCAAGACAAATAGAATACAACTGGATGGAGATAAGAAATACAAAGTGATCAACTGTAACTAACAGGGATAGCCTACAGACCATCTAATAATGGATGGGAGACGGAAGAATGAATATGCAAACAAATGAAGGAAATGAGTAACAAACATAGGAAAATAATCTTGGGCAATCAACTATCCCTGGAAGAGGTAGCTAAAGCCATCCCACAATTTTTTTTTATTCATTTATGGGATGTGGGCATCACTGGCTAGGCCAGCATTTATTGCCCATCCCTTTTTGCCCTTTAGAAGGTGGTGGTGAGCTACCTTCTTGAACCGCTGCAGTCCAAGTGGTGTAAGTACACCCACAGTGCAGTTAAGGAGGGAGTTCCAGGATTTTGACCCAGGGACAGTGAAGGAACGGTGATATATTTCCAAGTCAGGTTGGTGAGTGACTTGGAGGGGAACTTCCAGGTGGTGGTGCCCCACGCATCTGCTGCCCTTGTCCTAGATGGTAGTGGTCGTGAATTTGGAATGTGCCTTGGTGAGTTCCTACAGTGCATCTTGTAGATGGTACACACTGCTGCCACTGTGTCGGTGGTGGGGAGGGAGTGAATGTTTGTGGATGTAGTGCCAATCAATGGCTGCTTTGTTCCAGATGGTGTCAAGCTTCTTGAGTGTTGTTGGAGCTGCACTCATCCAGGCAAGTGGAGAGTATTCCATCACACTCCTGATGTATGCCTTGTAGATGGCGAACAGGCTTTGGGAGTCAGGAGGTGAGTTGCTTGCCACAGGATTCTTAGCCTCTGACGTGTTCTTGTAGCCACAGTTTTTATATGGCTGGCCCAGTTCAGTTACTGGTCAATGGTAACCCCCAGGATGTTCATCGTGGGGGACTCAGCAATGGTAATACCATTGAATGTCAAGGGGCAATGGTTAGATTCTCTCTTGCTGGAGATAGTCATTTCCTGGCACTTGTGTGGCGTGAATGTTACTAGCCACTTGTCAGCCCAAGCCTGGATATTGTCCAGGTCTTGCTGCATTTGGACATAGACTGCTTCAGTATCTGAGGAGTTGTGAATGATGCTGAACATTGTGCAATCATCAGTGAACATCCCCACTTCTGACCATATGATGAAAGGAAGGTCATTGATGAGGCAGCTGAAGATGGTTATGCCGAGGACACTGCCCTGAGGAACTCCTGCAGTGATGTTCTGGAACTGAGATGACTGACCTCCAACAACCACAACCATCTTCCTTTGTGCTAGGTAAGACTCCAAGCAGTGGAGTGTTTTTCCCCTCATTCCCATTAACTCCAGTTTTGCTCGGGCTCCGAGATGCCACACTCAGTCAAATGCTGCCTTGATGTTAAGGGCAGTCACTCTCACCTACTTGGGAGTTCAGCTCTTTTGTCCATGTTTGAATCAAGGCTGTAATGAGGTCAGAAGCTGAGTAGCCGTGGTGAAACCCAAACTAGAGGTCAGTGAGCAGGTTATTGCTAAGCAAGTGCCGCTTGATAGCACTGTTGATGATCTCTTCCATCACTTTACTTATAATGGAGAGTAGACTGATGGAGCGGTAATTGACCGGGTTGGATTTGTCCTGCTTTTTGTGTACAGGACATAGCTAGGCAATTTTCCACATAGCCGGGTAGATGCCGGTGTTGTAGCTGTACTGGAACAACTTGGCTGGGAGCATGGCAAGTTCTGGAGCACATGTCTTCAGTACTTTTGCCGAAATATTGTCAGGGCCCATAGCTTTTGCAGTATCCAGTGCCTTCAGCCATTTCTTGATATCATGTTGGGTGAATTGAATTGGCTGAGGATTGGCATCTGTGATGCTGGGAATGTCCAGAGGAGGCTGAGATGGATCGATCATCCACTTGGCACTTCTGGCTGAAGAGTGTTGCAAACGCTTCAGCCCTGTCTTTTGCACTGATGTGTTGGGCTCCTCCATTATTGAGGATGGGTATATTTGTGAAGCCTCCTCCTTCAGCGAGTTGTTTAATTGTCCACCACCATTCATGACTGGAGCTTAGATCTGATCCATTTGTCGTGTGATAACATAGCTCTGTCTATTGCATGCTGTTTACATTGTTGGGCACACAAGTAGTCCTGAGTTGTACCTTCACCAGTTTGTCACCTCATTTTTAGGTGCTGCTCCTGGCATGGCCTCCTGCACTCTTCATTGAACCAGGGTTGATCCTGTGTATAGGATTTCTGTCTGACCCAGTGCATAAGAAATCCAACAACAACCACTTGCATTTATATCGCATCTTTAACATAATAAAACATCCCAAGGTGCTTTACAGCAGTGTAATGGCACAAAGTCCAACACCAAGCCACATGGGGAAATATTACGCCAGATGTTCAAAAACTTGGTCAAAGGGGTTGGAATATAGGAGTTTCTTAAAAAGGAAGGAGAGCTAGGTGAGGATGGATATAGGGAGTGAATTCCAAAGCTTAGGGTCGTGGCAGAAGAAGCCATGAACAGTGGATTGTTTAAATTGGAATGTTCAAGGGCCAGAATTGGTGGAGTGCAGAGATCAAGGGGGTTTCTACAGCTTAAGGAGATTACAGATATAGGGAGATATAAGACCATGGAGGGATTTGAAATCAAGGATAACCTAAAATCGAGGCATTGCTTGACCAGGAGCTAATTTAGATAATCAAACGCAAAGGTGATAGATGCATGGGACTTAGTGCAAGCTAGGGCACAAGCAGCAGAGTTTGAATGACCTGAAGTTTGTGGAGGGTAGAATATGGAAGGTTGACCAAAAGTACATTGGAATAGTCAAGTCTAGAGGCAAAAAAGTAATGGATGAATGTTTTCCCTCTATCTGTAGTGCCTAAAGTACAATCTCTGACTGTTACTTTACTCACTTCACTTTTGTTTGTTTTGAAATAATAATTATACTACCTTTTCCACTTGCGCCATCAGCCCTCCCCCCCACCACCACAACCACCATTTACTAGTTTAATGTCCTTCTGACTGCTCTATTTATCCTTTCTGCCGAGACCCTGGTCCCAGACCAGTTCAAATGAAGCCTGTCCCAACTGTACACATCCTTGCTGTTCCAGTGCTGGTGCCTGTGTCCCATAAAATGAAACATCTCTTTCCCCCACCACCTTCCTAATCTGCTTATCCCTATGCCCTTTTGCACATGGCTTGGGTAATGATCCAGACAATTCTTGAGGTTCTTTAATTTAGCTCCCAGTTCCTAGGGCTGTCAAAATAGGATCGCTTGCCTGCTCTTTCCTATGCTGTTGATGAAATAGTAGATGGAGCACTCTTGGGTTTCAGGAAAGCATTCAATAATATGCCCCACAAGAGGATAATACGCATAAAGGTGCATGGAGTTGGGTGTCATATAATAGCATGCGTTGAGGATTGTTTAACTGACAGGAAGCAGAGAGTCAGGATAAACAGGGCATTTTCAGGTTGTCATGCTGTAAGGATCAGTGCTGTGGCTTCAGCTATTTATAATTTATATTAATGACTTAGACAAAGAGTTCAAGCAGTAATGTATCTAAGTTTTCTGATACAAAGCTAGGTGAGAATGTAAGCTATGAGGAACATAAGATGCTGCATGAAGATATAGACAGGTTAAGTGAGTGAGCAACAAGTTGGCATATGGAACATAATGTGGGGAGATGTGAGGTTATTGACTTTGGTAGTAAGAATAACAAAGCAAAATATTTTTTACAAGCTTTGAAACTTCTAAATCTTGATGTTCAGAAGGACTTGGGTGTACTCATAAAAGGAACACAGCATGCAGATACAGCAAGAATTGTGAAGGTAAATGGCATGTGGCCCTTTATTGCAAGGGGATTGGAGTATAAGAATAAGGAAATCTTGCTCCAGTTGTGTAGTGTTTTGGTAAGACCACACCAGGAGTACTTTGTGCAGTTTTGATCTCCATATTTAAGGAAGGAGTTACTTGACCCAGAGGGAGTACAGCGAATTGGCTCTGGAGTTTAGAGAATGAGAGGTGATCTCATTTAAACATACAAGATCCTGAAGGAGCTTTGACAGGGTAGATACTGAGAGGTTGTTTCCCCTGCCTAGGGAACCGAGAACCATCTCAGCATAAGGGGTTAATCACTTAGGACTGAGATGAGAAATTTCTTCACAGTGTGGGCTGTGAATCTTTGGAATTCTGAACTCCAGAGGCTCCATTTTTGTTTATGTTTGAGAGGGACAGGTTTTTGGTCTCTTGGGAATCTAGGGATATGGGGAGTGGTTGGGAAAGTGGAGTTGAAGCAGAAGAAGAGCCAGGACTGTATTGAATGGTGCAGAACAAGCTCAAGAGGCCTGAGGTCTACTTCTATTTATGTTCTTCACTTTTTAATATGGAGCACAATGACTGGATCCTCTCTGCCTTTCTCAAATATCCTTTCAAGGCAGTTTGAGAGGCCTCTGGTCCTGGCACCAGGTAAGTTACAAACCATCCACCTCTCTCAATTCTGCTTTTAAAGGATGTCATCAAAAAGGATGTCATCCCTTTGAAAGCCATAATTGAATCTGCCTCCACCACATTCTCACACGGTGCGTTCCAGATCCTAACCACTCACTGTGTAAAAACATTTTTTCCTCATGTCATCTTTGGTTCTTTTGCCCTTCACCTTAAATTGGTATCCTCTGGTTCTCCATCCTTCTGCCAATGAGAACAGTTTCTCCCCATCCACTCTGCCCAGATTCCTCATGATTTTTAACACTTTTATCAAATTTCTTCTCAAGCTTCTCTTCTCTAAGGGGAACACCCTCATCTTCTCCAATCTATCTATATAACTGAAGTCCCTCATCACTGGAACCTTTCTTGTAATTTTTTTCTGCACTATCTCTAGTGCCTTCACATCCTTCCTAAAGTGCATTGCTCAGTATTAGACACAATATTGCAGCTGAGACTGAACCAGTAGTTTATAAAGGTTTTATTTAAAGGTGCTTTTGTACTCTAATTCATCCATTTATAAAGTTGAGCTGAGACAGGGGCAAAGGCAGGCAATGTTACAAAGGTGGAAATGGACAGTGTGACGGTGCAAGTATGTTTTCAGAAGCTCATCCCAGGGTCAAATATAATAACAAGGTTACAAACAGGCTGGTTTAATATCAGACTGTTGCCAGGGAGAAGGATGGAGACGGTAGCTAGGGAGTGGAGTTTGGAGCGGGGATTGTAAACAATGGCTTCAGTCTTCCCAACATTTAAAAAGGTGTTCAACAGAGTCCAGGAACACTGTGTTCCACTAAAAAAATAAGAATTAAACACTAATAAGACATTACGGATAAATAAAGATATAAGGGAAAATTGAGGGTGAGGAAAGGGGCATACACTAAAAAAGTATGTCAAGGGAAATATAAAGAGAATGGAAAAGTTACAGTTAGGAAGACAAAGGGGAACTATGAAATTATCTTGGGATATAAAGCAAAATAATCAAATATTCTAAAAAGAAATGTAAGGATGAGAATAGGGCCAGCAAGGGGCAGATAGGATAAAATTACAGGCAGCCGCAGCAAAATAGTAGAAATATTAAAGAATTATTTTGTATCAGTGTTTATTAGGGAGATCATTCCCACAAACATGACTGCAGAAGGTAAGATTAGAATTGATATAACTGCACTTAAAATAACTAGAGGAAAATATTAAATAAATTAATCAAACTCAAAGAGGATAAAATCCCTGGTCTGGGTGAATAACACTTTATAATAACAGGAGATAACAGAGGCACTATTAGACATGTTTAATAATTCATTAGAAAAGGGTGCAGTGTCAGAGGACTGGTGGATAGCTAATAGTCCTATATTTAATAAGTGGGGAGATGCAGGTAGAACATATTCAGGAAACTATAGGCCAGTCAGCTTATATTCAGTAGTAGTGAAAATAATGGAATCCCTGCTAAAGGAAAGGATAGAAAAAATTCTAGGGACCAAAAAAAGTAATGAATAGCCAACATGAATTTCAAAAAGGAAAGTCTTGCTTGAACAAACTCATTGGGCAGAATTTTGTTACTGGCGAGCAGGGGGCAGGGCCCGCTCGCCGACGCGTAAAATGACACGTGATAACGTCGGGCAAAATCCCCGACAGCATCCCGCCCCATTTAAATTTTCAGGAAAGCGGGGCCACAGCCAAATTAGCTGCAGGCCGCCGACCTGTCAATGGCAATTGAGGCCATTGACAGGATCGTTTAAACAATTAAAGGACCTGCCCGTCCAACCTTAAAGTTGGCGGGCAGGCTAGGAGCCCCAGCGGCAAATAGATAAAACATGAAACCTCATCCACCAACGCGTTGAGGTTTCATGCAGGGCTGTAAAAAGTTTAATAAAGTTATAGTGTAAATTATGAACATGTCCCATCTCATGTGACATTGTCACATGAGGGGGACATGTTAGGGAATTTTTTTTTCTATTTTTAATCTTTTTCAAAGTGGAAGCGATCTCCCTGAGGCTGCACTTTGCCTCAGGGAGATGTGCGCTCTTTCGTGCGTATGCGCAAAGGAGCGCACTCTCACTTTTGGGGAATCCCTCCTGCCTACACAGGGAGCGCATAGTGCTTCCCGCCAGATGTCACACTGGGTGGGCCTTAATTGGCCCATCCACATAAAATGGCGGCGTGGCCCACTTCTCCGGTGGGGAATGGCTCCCCACCCGCCAGAGATTGGGTCGGGCCAGCCTCCCGACAGGCAGAAAATTCTGCCCATTTAATTTTTTGAAGTAACACTGTGTAGACAAGGATGATGTAATAGTTCTAATAAATCTATGGCAGTATTTTCCCATCAGCGAGCGGGCGTAAAATGACACACAGTGACATCGGGTGTGCGTCCCAATGTCACCGCACGTAATTTAGATTGTCAGTTCTGTCGAAGGCCTGTTAAAAACTAATTAACTCAATTTAATGAGTTGCCCGTCCAACCTTAAGGTTGGTGGGCAGGTGAAGAGCCCAGGTGGCCTTCGCATTTTTCATGAAACCTCATCCATGGGCAGGATGAGGTTTCATGAACTGTTTTAAAATCTAATAAAAATTTATACATTTATTCTTTGACATGTCCCAGCTCATGTGATAGTGTCACATGTTTAAAAATCCTTTATTTTAAAGTTTAAGACTGAAACAAATCTCCCTGAGGCACGGAAGTGCCTCAGGGAGATCTCTGTGCTCTTTCGCACACATGCACGAAAGAGCGCAGGGAACCACTCAGGGAATCCCCCCTGCCCGCACAGGGAGTGCTCAGCGCTTCCGGGTGTGCATTGTGATGGGCGGGCCTTAATTGACCTGCCCACATAAAATGGCGGCACGGCCCTGATCGGGGTGCCGATCGGGTTCATGCCCGTCCCCACACAATCCCACCCAATGGGGGGATATTTCTGGCCTATATTTCCAAAAGGCCTTCAAAAAGTTACCACATAATAGACTAAGGAATAATCACAGAATTGTTACAGCGCAGAAGGTGTCCATTTGGCTCACAGTATCTGCACCAACTCATCTAGTGCCATTTCCCCACCTTACTACTTCTCCCTGTAGCCTTGCACATTCTTCCTTTTCAGATAACAATGTAATTCCCTTTTGGATGCTTCAGATTAACCTGCCACCACCACACTCTCAGACAGTGCATTCCAGACCCTAACCACTCGCTGCATCACAGTTTTTCCTCATATCACTTTTGGTTCTTTTATTAATTATTTTAAATCTGCAGCCTCTTGTTCTCGATCCTTTCATGAGTGGGAGCAGCTTCTCCCTATCTACTCTGTCCAGACCACTCATGATTTTGAATATCTCTATCAAATCTCCTCTCAGCTTTTTTTTCTCTTAGGAAAACAGACCTAACTTCTCCAATCTCTCTTCATAATTGAAGTTCCTCATCCCTGGAACCATTCTTGTGAATCTTTTCTGTACCCTTTCTAACGCTTTCACATCCTTCCTAAAGCGCAGTGCCCAAAACTGGACACTACTCTAGCTGAGGCTGAATATATACAGGTTCAACATGGCCTTCTTGCTCTTGTACTCTATGCTCCTATTAATAAAGCCCTGGATACTGTATGCTTTATTAGCCGCACCCTTAACCTGTCCTGCACCTTCAGTGACTTATACACATATAGACTCAGGTCCCTCTGCTGTGCACCCATTTTAGAGATGTACCCTTTGTTTTATATTGTCTCTCCATGTTCTTCCTACCAAAATGAGTCACTTCACATTTCTCTGCATTGACCTTTATCTGCCATCTGTCCACTCATTCCATCATCTTGTCTATGTCCTTTTGATGTTCTACACTATCCTCCTCACAGTTTACAATCCTTCCAAGTTTTATATTATCCGCAAATTTTGAAATTGTGCCCAGTACACCAAGGTCTAGGTATTATCATATATAAGGAAACGCAAAGCTCCCAAAACTGACCCCTGGGGAACTTCTATTACAAACCTCCCTCCAGCATGAAAAACTCCATTAACCACTACTCTCTAGTCCCTGTAACCCAGCTAATGCCATATCCATGTTGCTATTGTCCCTTCTATTCCATAACCCATAACTTTGTTCACAAATCTATTGTGCAGCATTGTAGCAAGCACCTTTTGGAAGTCCAAGTACACCACATCAACAGCATTACCCTCATTATCCCTCTGTTACCTCTTCAAAAAACTCCAGCAAGTTAAACACGATTTTTCTTTAAGAAACCCACGCTTGACTTCCTTAATTAACCCACATTTGTCCATGTGAGTGTTAATTTTATCCCAGATTATTGTTTCTAGAAGTTTCTCTGCAACTGAATTTGTCTCTGTAAACTGACTGGCCTGTAGCTACTGGGCTTATCTTTACATCCCTTTTTGAACAAGGGTGTAACATTTGCAACTCTCCAGTCTCCTGGGGCCACCCCACCGAGTCTAAGGATGGATAGATTAAGGTCAGAGCACCCTGAGTTAGGGGACTAGCAACAGAACGGATGGCTAATTGGCTGCAAGGCAGCCACAACATCAGTGTTGGAACCACAGTTGCTCAGAATTTTTATTAATCATTTAGACTTTGGAATCAAATATGCAATTTCTGAGTCTGCAAATGACACCAAATTTGGGTTGGGGGTGGGGGGTGGATAGTCAGCGCTGAGGAACTGCAATAAATGACAAGACAACATTAATAAGCTTGACGAATGGATGTGTACTTGGCGAAATAATTTTATTATAGCTAAGTGTGAGTGATTTCAATTTGGTAAGAAAAATAAGGAGGTCACATATTACTTGGAAAATAAGATTCCAAGTAGAATAGAGGAGCAAACTGATCTGGGAATATAAATACACAATCACTAATAGCTGTATGCTGATCTATAAAGCCTTAACAAAAGCAAACCAGATACTAGGGCTTCTTTCGAGAGGAATAGAATTGAAAAGTAGAGAAATTATGTGAATCAAATATTGAATCTTGGTTAGAACTCACTTAACACAGTTCATTCGTTCAGTGCAGTTCTAGTTGCTGCATTATAGAAAGGACATGAAGACACTGGAGAGGGTGTAAAACAGGTTTACAAGGGTGGTACCAGAACAGTGAAGGTATAGCTATCAGGAAAGGATGAACAGGCTGAGTCTATTTTCCTTTTGAAAAGAAAAAGCTGAAGGGTTGCCCTAATAGAAGTCATTAAAATTCTTATAAGTTTTGATAAGAGTAGATACAGAGGGAGAGTGTTTCCAGGTGGGGAAGAGCAAAACTAGAGGTCATCGATGCAAGATAATCACCAAGAAATCAAATAGGGAGTTCTGAAAAAACAATTACCCAGAAAGTGGCGAAATTTCAAAATTTGCCACCATAGGGAGTATTTGAGGCCAATAGTACAGGTGCAATTAAGGGCAAGTTATATAACCATATGAGGGTGAGGGGATTAGAGGGTCACTTTTTCGAATAGCACCTTAGGATCTTTGCTGTCCACCTGACAGGGCAGAGGAGGCCACCATTTAATGTCTCAATTGAAAACTGTCTCCCTCAGTACTATATTGGAGTGTCAGCATCGATTTTGAGCTCAAGTCTTTGAAGTGGATTTTGATCTTCTGACTCAGAGGTGAGATTGCTGAGTCACAACTGACAGCATAAGTGGTAGCTCACTGTTCAAGCTTGTGATGCACTGACAGTGAGATCCAGATCTTTAGCCCTGTTACTGTTGAAAAGCACTGGGTGAAGGCTATCTAGATGGGATTTTTAAAAAATTCATTCATGGAATGTGGGCTTTGCTGGCTGGGTCAGCATTTATTGCTCATCCCTAGTTACCCTTGAGAAGGTGGTGGTGAGCTGCCTTCTTGACCCACTGCAGTCCATGTGATATAGGTAACCCACAGTGCTGTTAGGAAGGGAGTTCCAGGATTTTGACCCAGCGATAATGAAGGAACAACAATATATTTTTAAATCAGGATGGTGAGTGACTTGGAGAGGAACTTCCTGGTGGTGGTGTTCCCATGTATCTGCTGCCCTTGTCTTTCTAGATGGTGGTGGTTGTGGGTTTGAAAGGTGCTGTCAAAGGAGCCTTGGTGAATTCCTGCAGTGCATCTTGTAGGTGGTACACACTGCTGCCACTGTGTGTCGGTGGTAGAGAGAGTCAATGTTTGTGGATGTGTTGCAAATCAAGCGGGCTGCTTTTGTCCTGAACGGTGTCAAGCTTCTTGAGTGTTGTGGAAGCTGCACTCATCCAGGCGAGTGGGGAGTGTTCCTTCACACTCCTGACATGTACCTTGTAGATGGTGGACAGGCTTTGGGGAGTCAGGAGGTGAGTTACTCATCGCACAATTCCTAGCTTCTGACTTGCTCTTGCAGCCACAGTATTTATAAGGCTAGTCCAGTTCAGTTTCTGGTAAATGGTAACCCCCATGATGTTGATAGTGGGGGATTCAGTGATGGTAATGCCATTGAATGTCAAGGGGCGATGGTTAGATTCTCTCTTGTTGGAGACAAGTGCCTGGCACTTGTGTTGCGCGAATGTTATTTGCCGCTTGTCAGCCCAAGCCTGGACATGATCCAGGTCTTGCTGCATTTGGACATGGGCTGCTTCAGTATTTGATGAGTCACGAATGGTGCAATCATCGGCGAACATCCCCACTTCTGACCTGATGATGGAAGGAAGGTCATTGATGAAGCAGCTGAAGATAGTTGGGCCGAGGATAGCACCCTGAGGAACTCCTGCAGTGATGGGGGAAGCGGTGGTGTAATGGTATTGTCATAATTCAGAGGCCCAGGGTAATGATCTGGGGACTGGGGTTCAAATCCTGGCCATGGCAGATGGTGGAATTTGAATTCAATGAAAACTGGGCTTAAAAGTCCAATGATGACCACGAAACCATTGCTGTAAAAACCCATCTGGTTTGCTCCTTTAGGGAAGAAAGTCTATCACTCCAGAACAACAGCAATGTGGTTGACTCTTAAATGGCCTAGCAAGCCACTCTGTTGCATCAAACTCCTACAAAGGAAAGGAATGAAACTGGATGGATTGTGTTGAACACTCCTTGGAGGAAACACTGAGGGTGGCATGGGAGCATGTACTCCATCACCAAGAGTGGCTCAGTAGCACACTAGTGATTGAGCTGGCTGAGTCCTAAATGACATAACTGCTAGACTGGGTCTGTGGTAGGTGGTGAGGGGAAAATCATACTCATCCTCATGCAGATGCTTCTGTCCATGACAGTATCAGTAGGACTGACCACCACACAGTCATTGCGGAGATGAAGTCCCAGCTTCCATCATGTTGTGTTGCTGAATGAACAGATCTAGCAACTCAAGAGGTGCTGTGGGCCATCAGCAGAATTGTACTCGAACACAATCACAATCAGTAACCCCATGGTCTGGCATATCCCCCCCACCCCCCCTCTACCATTAACACCAAGCCAGGGAATTAACCTTGGTTCAATGAAGAGTGCAGGAGACCATGCCAGGAGCAGCACCAGGCATACCTAAAAATGAGATGTCAACCTGGTGAAACTACAACACAGGACTACTTGCAGGCCAAACAGCATAAGCAGCAAGTGATTGACAGAGCTAAGCAGGCCCACAACCAACAGATCAAATCTAAGCTCTACAGTCCTGCCACATCCAGTGGTGAACAATTAAACAACTCAGAGGCGGAGGAAACTCCACAAATATCCCCATCCTCAATGATGGAGGAGCCCAGCACATCAGTGCTAAAGTTAAGGAGCATTTGCTACAATCTTCAGCCAGAAGTGCAGGGTGGATGATCCATCTCGGTCTCCTCCGGAGGTCCCCAGCATCACAGATGCCAGTCTTCAGGCAATTTGATTCACTCCACATGATATCAAGAAACGGCTGAAGGCACTGGATACTGCAAAGGCTATGGGCCCTGACAATGTTCCAGCAATAGTACTGAAGACATGAGCTCCAGAACTCGTGGCCAAGCTGCTCCAGTACAGCTACAACACTGATATCTACCTGGCTAGGTGGAAAATTGCCCAGCCATGTCCTGTACACAAAAAGCAGGACAAATCCGACCCGGCCAATTACTACCCCATCAGTCTACTCTTGATCATCAATAAAGTAATGGATGGGGGTCATTTAGCTGTGCTGTCAAGCAGCACTTGCTTAGCAAAAACCTGCTCACTGACACCCAGTTTGGGTTCCGCCATGGCCCTTTACATCCATGGTATGACTCCAACCAATGGAGTGTTTTCCCACTGATTCCCATTGACTCCAGTTTTGTTTGGGCTCCTTGATGCCACACTTGGTCAAATGCGTCCTTGATGTCAAGGGCAGTCACTCTCACCTCACCGTGGGAGTTCAGCTCTTTTGTCCATGTTTGAATCAAGGCTGTAATGAGGTCAGGAGCTGAGTAGCCCTGGTGGAACCCAAACTGGGCATCAGTGAGCAAGTTATTGCTAAGCAAGTGCCGCTTGATAGCACTGTTGATGATCCCTTCCATTACTTTACTGATGATTGAGAGTAGACTGATGGGGCAGTAATTGGCCGGGTTGGATTTGCCCTGCTTTTTGTGTAGAGGTCATACCCAGGAAATTTTCCACATAGCCGGGTAGATGCCAATGTTGTAGCTGTACTGGTAGGGCTTGAGGCGCCACAAGTTCTGCAGCACAAGTCTTCAGTACTATTGCTGGAATATTGTCAGGGCCCAAAGCCTTTGCAGTATCCAGTACCTTCAGCCGTTTCTTGAAATCATGTGGAGTGAATGGAATTGGCTGAAGACTGGCATCTGCACTTGGAGGGTCATTAATTATGCAAAGGCACATATTGGTCCGAATCACCTGGCAGGTTGGGAGTTGATTCATCCGCCTGTCATCAGCTATGGCTTGAAAATTCTGGGTGCCATATTTGAAGACCAGTTCAACACACAATCTCATTCTGTCCAGCCCACCAGAGATGTCTGGCAGCCAGAAGAGGAAGGCCAAAAGCCTGAAGAAGGCAGCACCCTGCTTCACCCACCAGGCCTTGATCAGATGGGTGCAGGTGCTCTATCCCAGGGATGGCTGCAGGAAGCACAGCATCCTCACCCATCTGGTCTGGGAGGCCGTCATGGAGCAGGTCAGCACAGCTGACAACTGCACCCAAAATGCCACTCAGTGCAGGAAGAGGATGAATGATCTCACCTGCTCTGCCAGGGTAAGTCATTCTTCAACTCCCTCCATTATCAAACTCTCATCAAGGCATCACGTTCTCAAATGGCTACTCTCTTCAGGGATCTCACACAACCAGCAGCAGGGGACACATATCAACACTCATTCTCTCACCAAAACTTTCACATCACCATCATCCCATCTGTCATGTTGCTCACACTCCATCCTCTGGCCTTTCTGGGGAGGGTTCACCACACACAGGGGACATGCATCTCACCCAATCTCTGCTCCATCCCCTCTCATCACATGCCTTTCTTTCTTCTTCATACAGACCAAGTTGGCACACAACAGAAGTAAGAGATCACAGACTGGGGGAGGGATGGCTGACATCATTGCCCTCACTGAGTTTGAGGAGGCTGTAGCCGAGCTGGCTGGGGAGGACAGGGTTTGCTCCTGTGTGGAAGGGGAGATTGGCCACTCCCACCAACCCAGTGTGAATCACAGCTCTTTCACTTCATCAGATCCTGACATTCATAGTGAGTCACACACAGTCTTATCTAGCTCATGCTCATTAACTGAAACTCTATTTTCTCTTTTCTAGGCACCAGCAGATCGAGGCCCCCAAGCCAGTCCAGCACCAGTGTGAGCCCACGGACTGCATCCAAAGATGATGCTCCAGAAGAACTGTCACGGCGCTCACACACACGCTCCACCAGCTCAGAGAGACACACGTCGGTGGGGCACAGCTGCAGATTAGGCTCAGGCTCATTTTCTGGGAAACACCTCACTGACACGTCCCCGCAGCAGTCAGAAGCAGGGACAGCCCAGGTCTCTGGCACTCGGAGGGCTGCCAGAGACCAGCTACCCACCCAGTCCGAGTCAGATGATGAGCCTCTGGAAATGGCCACCAAATCAATGCTGGAAATCTAACAACAGGCGGCGGAACATCAGGCAGAGATTCGACAGTCACTCAGCAGACTAGAGCAAACGATGGAGGAGTCCAGCCGTGTTCTGCCTGATGTCGTGGCTCCGACTGCGAAGGCTGCAACCACCTTGGGTCCAGTAGGCCTTGCCGGATTTGTGCTTGGCCCTGCACTCCATGGCCACACACCCTGGTGGGCACCATCAAGATGTAGCAACATGTGGACGAGGCACCTTGACCTCTGACCATGTGTGCCATCTCCCGCAGGAGTCAGGGTGGGGCCCTCGATGAGGATGAGCCGACCGCCCTCTCAGGACATTCCAAAGGTGTGCAGCCACTTACAGCCCCTTCTGCCTGTGACCCCGTCCACTCCAACTGTTCGGGCTGTCGAAGCTGCTTCTGCCCCTAAGCAGGTTACCCTTAACAGGCCGGGGCCCTCCAGGCCTCGGACCAACAGAGGACGTCTGCCAAGGTTATCATAGAGATCAGGATGTAGCAGTCAGCAGGCTGCCCCCATCTCTGCTGCGGATGTCAGGGCTGCACCCAGGCGTAGCGGTAGGGTTAGGAAAGCTAAGAAAAATTGATGTCACTTTGGGTCACAGGTGGGCTAGACATGTAAAGAAATTGCACTTTTGTGAATACATTTGATGGTTGCGTGAATGTTCTTGGCAACTAAAGACGTGATTTTGTACTTTGGAATTCTCTTATTTTGACTTTTAGGCTTGCTTCCATTCAGTGATAGTGTCCCACTGTGAGAGTAATATTGCTGTGATGTCAACCTCCAGTTGAACTAGTCTCCACATCCTTGTGTGATGTCAGGGAGATGTGTTTAAATCTTTATTGGAAATGTGTGATGTAGGTGTTTCTAACCCTTCTTCCTCAAGGAACACCATTGAGTGAGGGCAGCTCATCAGCATTGATATTCTAACAGCATTTGTGTCTCCGCAGTGGTAGTGACAGAAGAAAAGACATGCACAGGAGGAGATCATCCCTCGGCATGTCCACATCTCAGTCGCAGCATTGATTGCATCATTATACGGCAGCAAAGGCTTCAAGTCTTCTCTCAAATTGATCTTGTTCCTCAGGGGGCTCCCAGGTTGAGCTCACTCACAGGGCCCCATGTATCAAAGCAAAGATCATGGCCTGGCGATTCATGAGGTCAGAGCGCGAAGTGTGAATCTGGGACTTGTGTTCACTGCAAGTAGGTGGACATCCCCTGATTTGAAAGAAAATGGCATTGAGGGCTAGGAGAGATGTGGCCATATGCCCTCACTTAACATTACTCTTCCTGGAACCTGTCAGCAATTAACGTATCCCGGGAATGTCTCCCACGTCTTCCTTCCTCCGTGGCGTGATCGCACTAATACTGACCTTCAACAGCCTCCTGAGGTTCCTTGGCCTCCAAATCTTCATCCTCCAATGAGCTCTCATCCTCCTCTAGTTCATCCTCTGGCAGGGGTTCACCTTTTTGCATTGCTAGATTGTGAAGGGTGCAACACACTGCGATGATGCGGGAGTGTATTAGAGTGAGCCATCTGAGTGCTCCAAGCATCTGAAACGCATCTTCAGAGCCCTATGGTCTGCTCTATGTGGAGCTGTGAACAGCATCGTACCTCTCCTCCAAAGGACTCTGAGGGTGATGCACTGGTGTCATCAGCCAGTGTTACAGTGGATACCCCTTAACCCCAAGCAGCTATCCCTACAGCCATAATGGCCCCTCAAAAATCTCAGGCACCTGGGAGTGACTCAGGATGTAGGATTCATGGCAATTCCCAGGGTACCGTGAACAAATGGGCAGTTTGTGCTTCCGGTGATCACACACCAGTTTTATATTGATGGAATGATAGCCCCTACAATTTATAAACATTAGGGCCTGCTGCACATGAGCCTGTATAGCCACATGGATGCAGTCTATTGTGCCCTGCACTCTAGGGAAACCTGAGATGGTGGCGAAACCAGTGACTCTCACAACCTGGCTCACTTCGTCCAGAGCAAACCTCACATAATGATGGGCCTTCCTGTAAAAAACGTGACCTCCTTTATGCATCGATGTGTTGCGGATTGAGAGATGCCACACAGGTCGCCTATTGACCTTTGGAAAGAACCAGAGGCCAAGAAATTGAATGTTGCAGTCACCTTCAAAGCCACTGGCAGGGAATACCCTCCAACACCACATGGCGTCAGGTTTTCATGAAGAATGTGGCATATGTGATGTGCCAGAGTTTGGGACAAATGCAGACCTGCACGGCATTGCCTCTCACTCATTTGCAAATAGGAGATTCTTCTACGATAAACCCTAGATCTGGTGAGTCACCCCGGTTGTCTGGGTATCTCCTCCTGACCCTCCTATTCATGCTCTGGCTCCACTTGACCATGTCCCTCCTGCTGAAGCTGAACTCGGAGTCGCCTCTCCCTCCTTCACCTCCTCCATTACATTAGGACCCTGTCAAAGGCAGCATTGAGCCCTGGATCCATATCTGCTTTTGCCTTCTCTCTTAAAGGAAACATTGAAGACATTAATGATTCAAGAGGCAAGAAAGTGAAGCCCAGAAGATGACATGTTTGGAAACTTTAAGAATCCATAGTTTTTCTTGCCCTACTTGCATGGTGGCTGAAACTGCCTTGTCCCCAAGACACTAGCACACACATCAAGGTGACCGAGATGGCATTGCAGATATGTGACATCTTGAGCCCTGTGTGGGATGCTAAAGTTTCAGTGAGATGAGTGACATCTCTGATGTCACATATTAATAACCAATCAATTGCTCATAATCAATGATTGGATGCCCTTTGGCCCATTAGGAGTGTCAATTCTGGTGAACATGTGACAGGCCTTCATTGATGAAATGCCATGTTTGATTCAGCTGTGACTCCTTCACTGTTGCCTGCATTCCCAAATTCTACATTCCTGTTACTCTTGAGATACAGCGACTATGTGAAGCCACTGAGTTCTGAGTAGCCCTTTAACAGTGCTAATGAAGCCATTGGCCTTCAGTGGCTTTCATCGCAAGGAGGTCTTTCTGCTTTCCTTCTAAGCAGACCCCTGTGGCAACAAAAGGTTAGAGGGCGACCCCAGAAAGACCTCCCTCGTGTTCGCCCTTCCCCCTCACTGCCATTCCACAGATTTCCCTTCCCATTGTCCCCCTCATGTCTGTCTTTCCCCGTCTCTGCCATTCCACAGACTTCCCTCCCCTTTGACTCCCTGTGTTTACCCTTCCCCCTGACTGCCATTCCACAACCTTCTCTCCCCGTTGACTCCCTGGTGTTCACCCTTGCCCTGACTGCCATTCCACAGCTTTCCCTCCCTGTAGATTCCCTCGTGTTCATCAACCCAATCCTCGTCTCACAGCCCACCCCTGGTTGAAATGCTAGTTTCTGAAAGTAGAAGCCTACATGAGTAGCACAGCACAGCGGTGTTCCTCAGGACAATGTAGGGAAAGTGCAGGAGCAGACCAACCCTACAGCCCCATTAGAGTGGCGTTCATCGCAACAAGGCTGGCACAGCGATAGGCTATATATATTCTACTCACCTCAAAGTTACCAGCAAACTGAGTGTGTGCTACCCTTCTTGAATGGATTTGAGGCTAACATAATTTCTCACTGGCAAGATTGGAAGGCCTGACAAGATTCCATCGAGCAGCTGATTCAATGAGCGTTCATGACATGTCAATGAGGGCAAATGGCATTCACGCCACTAGTCGGCGGGATAACTGGCCCACCATGAACCTACCATTTTACAACAGCGGATTTGCGACTTTTTGCCTGCTACGATTCTCCGCTCCCGCCCTCCAGGAAACACGCCGTGGGTAAGATGGAAAAATTCCACCCAAAGTACCAAAGTATTTATTTAGTTTCCCTGCCATTTCCTTATTCCCCATTACAAATTCTCCCATCTCTAGCTGTAGTGAGCCCACATCTGTCTTTGCTAATCTTTTCCTTTTTACATACCCATAGAAGCTTTTACAGTCTGTTTTTATGCTTCTCGCCCGTTTACTTCCATATTCTGTTTTCTCTTTTAAAAAAGTTTCTAGATCCTCTGCTGAATCCCAAAATGTTCCAATCCTCAGGCTTGTTACATATTTTGGCAACTTCATAAGTCTCTTCCTTTGATCTATTATAATCTTTAACTTATTTTGTTAGCCATGGTTGGATAACCTTTCTGACTGGAAAGTGTTGTAAATCACGAGTTATTTCTTTAAATGCTAGCCACTACCTGTCTATCATACCTTTTACTGTAGTTTCCCAATCTATGACAGCCAATTTGCCCCTCATACCTTGTGGTTTCCTTTGTTTGGATTTTTAGACCTTAGCTTCGGATTGAACTATATCACTTTCAAACGTAATGTCAAATGCTAACATTATGGTCACTCTTTCCTAAAGGCTCCATTACAATGAGATTATTAATTATCCCTTTTCTCACTGCAAAACACTCGATCAAAAATAACCTGCTCTCTAGCTGATTCTAAAAAACCATCTCATATACATTCATGCAGCACAGAGAGCCAATCATATGTAATAAAAATATAAGGGTGGGGAAGTGTAATTACAGCATTACAAGCAGCATGTATTCTAAAAGTGAACATGGAAAAATATAGGGAAATAAAAACTGAGTGTTTGACTTTATAATGGGAATTAAATTATGTCTGCAAGGCATTGTCCAGTTATCCATGATCTTTATAACCCTGCTTTAGCTGAAGCCAGACACAGCCTTGATTCCCCATGTACAATGTTGTAATTACACCTATCTGCCAGTGGTGACAGCATAGAGCCAGTTTTCATCTTCTAGTTCAGTGGTTCTCAAACTTTATTGGTTGAAGGATCCCTTTTCGAATGGATCAATTAATCATGGACCTGTCATCTAAATTATAATGCTATAAAATGTTCATAATGTGAAATGCTAAAGGGTGTTTTTAATCATGCTTTTATGTAAACAGGTATTTACTTACAGACAGCACTGTTCCATAGGTGCTCCCTTCCTAGGTGAGATAGCCATGTTGTAATCGTTGTGATCTTTAAGTAATTGTCATAAAAGTATGATGAAAAATATTATGCAAATATATAGTATTATAATTTAGATGGAGGGTCCATGATTACTAATCCATTTGAAAAGGGTCCTTCAGCCAATAAAATTTGAGAACCACTGAACTAGGAGATGGAAACTGTGGCTCTATGCTGCCATCACTGGCAGATGGGTGTAATTACAACATTGTACATGGGGAATCAAGGCTGCCTGGCTTCAGCTTAAAGCAAGGTTATAAAGGTGAGGGATAATTGGACAATGCCTTGCAGACATAATTTAATTCCCATTATAAAGTCAAACACTCAGTTCTTATTTATATATTTCCTCTTTATTTTTCCGTGTTCACATTTAGAGTACAGACTGCTTATATGAGACTATAATGCACCTCCCCACCCTTATATTTTCATTACCTATGACTGGTTTTCTGAAAAGCAATTTAAAACTCAGCTCACATATGCATGACTCAATCAAATATAAAATGATCCTTACCACTGAGGTAGCTCATGTGACAACTTGAAGCACAAGCCATCACAATGAAATTCACGATGACATTAAGCCAGCAAATACTGACACTTTTTTTTGAACTAGTAAAG
The DNA here is from genome assembly GCF_017639515.1 of Carcharodon carcharias. Lineage (NCBI taxonomy): Eukaryota > Metazoa > Chordata > Chondrichthyes > Lamniformes > Lamnidae > Carcharodon > Carcharodon carcharias. Next base: position 136,601,080 of record NC_054468.1, on the reverse strand, counting down.
ATAGCTGTTTGAACACGCAGTGGCAAATCTTTGTGTTTGGCTGTGAAGAGACTCAAGAGCAAGTGGCAAAACAAAATAACTTTCAAAACAATCAAGAAAACTCATGAATTCATCCAAATAGTTCAGAGCCATCAAAATAGGAGTGTGAGAGGAGAAAGGTCTGCGTGGGACTCATAACTCTGTGCTTCGGGAGCTGCTGTTCATTGGAAGGAAGAAAGAAATTATTCAAAATGTAACACAACCATATATATATATATATGCAATTCAAAAACAAGAAACCAACCAATTAAACAAGCAAAAATGACATGCACTCAATAGGCCAAAAGGCCTCCTTCTGTGCTGTAATGACTCTAACGTAATATTATGTAGAGTTACATGGAACATTGGCTTGTTTCTGTGCTCTGTCAGCTCAATTGGTCCATGTCTGTCTTAGAAATGTTCATATTCTCTCAGTACTCTGGCTAAAGAAGTTTGACATTGTGATTTGCAGTAGAATTTGTACAAATGAGAAAAAGGGACTGATTCATTTCCCCCCATCCCTGTTCCCCGAAAACAAAATCACCATTGCCTCTGGGGAAAAATGGATTTTTAAGAAAAAGAACTTTAAGAAGAATATCAATGAAACAATCTGCAACAAAAAAAATCTGAATCGGGTCTATGAAGGATTGGACTTTGTGTTGATCATCAAGGAAAACAGAGGAGCTGTGCAATATAACCTCTCATGTGGTTAGAGACAATCATGTAAGGAGACAGTGTGAAGCATTATGAGACTATATTTGAGGGTTGCCAGTCCTCAAGGAGTTTCCTGGAGTATCCAGGCATCAAAGTTTTTCTTTTAATTACTTCATGGAACAAGGGCCTATATAAATTGCACACCCCTAAATGCCCATGAGAAAGTGGTAATGAGCCACCTTCTTGAACTGTTGCAGTTCATGCAGGGAAGGTACTTCTACAGTGCTGTTAGATAGCATAGTTAGATAGTTCTAGTATTTTGACCCAGGATACTGTTGGAACAACACAGGAGAAAAATCACAGGAGCATTACAAAAAAGAAAATCACTTTCAACACTTGCTGTTGTAATTGAGAAAGAAAAGGCCGTTTGCCAGTTACAAATCATCCAATCAGGTAATGAAGTCTGTTCACTTTCCAAATGGTACGGGAGATCAATGTGATGAAATCTTCAGGATTACAGTCAGTTTTATAAACCCTTAGGGCTGATATTGTGCTTTGGTCATTCATACGCAGCTCTGATGCCAATACAGTCCCTGGGCACTGTAGCAACTATTTGTGCACCTTGAAAACTGGAAAAGCGGTGTGGTATAATTGATAACAAATTCTAAGGAACATTCAAGTCTTCTTAAGCCTCATGCATAGATGCAGCAGGACTGTAACAAAATGCTGGAAAAGCTCAGCAGATCTGACAGCATCTGTGGAGAGAGAAATAGGGTTAAGGTTTCGAGTTCTTATGCTCCTTCTTCAGCTTGGTGCTGTTTGTTGATCCATTAACATTTACACCTGTCTCAGTTAACTCTTTTCTTCAGTTATTTTGAACATCAGAAACGTGCCCAGCCATGAGGTTATAGATTGCGTTGAGTACAATTTTGCTAATGCTGATGGCCCACAGAGCCTCATGGACGTCCAGTCTGGAGTTGCTAGATTTATTCAAAATCTATCCCATTTAGCACAGTAGTGCCACACAACACGATGGGGGTATACTCAATGTGAAGACGGCTGTGCACAATGACTGTGTGGTGGTCACTCCTACTGATACTTTCATGGACAGATGCATCTGCGGCAGGCAGTTTGGTAAGAATGAGGTCAAGTGTGTTTTTCCCTCTTGTTGGTTCCCTCACCACCTGCCGCAGACCCAGTCTAGCAGCTGTCTTTGGCCAGTAGTGGTGCTACCGAGCCACCCTTGGTGATGACATTGAAGTCCCCCACCCAGAGTACATTCTGCACCCTTGCCATGCTCAGTGCTTCCTCAAATTGGTGTTCAACATGGAGGAGCACTGATTCATCAGCTGGGTTGGGGGGACGGGGGGTGGGGGGGGTGGGGTGGGTGGTGTGTGTGTGTGTGTGTGGCTAGATGTGGTAATCAGCAGGTTTCCTTCTCCATGTTTGACCTGATGCCATGAGACTTCATGGGTTCTGGAATCGATGTTGAAGACTCCGAGGGCAACTCCCTCCCAACTGTATACCACTGTGCCACTAACTCTGGTGGGTCTGTCCTGCTGGTGGGACAGGACATACCCAGGTATGGTGATGGTACTGTCTGGGACATTATCTGTTAGACATGATTCCGTGAGGATGACTATGTGAGTCTGTGAGATAGCTCTCCCAATTTTGGCACGAGCCCCCAGATTTTAGTAGGAAGGCCTTTGCATTGACGACAGGGCTGAGTTTGCCGTTGTCATTTCCGTGCCTAAGTCGATGCCGGGTTTAATCCCTTTTTTGTGACTTTGTAGCGGTTTGATACAACTGAATGGCTTGCTAGCCCATTTCAGAGGGCATTTAAGAATCAACCACATTGCTGTGGGTCTGGAGTCAAGTGTAGGCCAGTAGGTAAGGACGGCAGATTTCCTTCCCTAAATGGGAAGGATGGAATGGTCCCGGATGGGATTTTACATCAATTGACAATGGTTTCATGGTCTTCATTAGACTTTTAATTCCAGATTTTTATTGAATTCAAATTCCACCATCTACAATAGTGGGATTTGAACCCAGGTCCCCAAAGCATTACCATGGGTCTCTGGATTACTAGTCCAGCGACAGCTCCTCCATCACCTCCCCCATCACATACGCCATCACGAGTGTGCATCATATGCAGTCGAACAGCTGCTGTGATTAGGCCCTTGATATAACTGCCTATCTTGTAAAAGATATCAGTTTATTGGTTCATTATGTCTTTTTTGTACAACCATCACATTAAGTTACTGGATACATTCAGGTCAATATTATTTTATTCAGGAAAATACACCTGTACCCAAACAATGTAATGCTGCCATCTATCAATTTCTGGCAGTGGAGGGGTCAGGTGGAGGGTTGGGGAAAGAGTATCAAAATCATTCTCTTTGCCTACCTTGATAGCTCCTGATATTCGACCTTTCTAACTTACCTAAGTCAGAGACATGACATCCACCACTAAGTGCCTCTAGTTCCTCTGTTAGTTAGTCCATGAAGACATTTTGTTGATTCTCCCCATTTCTCCTTTAATCTGCCTGGCCTTGTCAGCAATATGGCTTCTCATGTTTTCCACATTCACTCCAGTGGATGAGCAACAAGGATGGTCACTCCATAGTTATATGGTTAATGAATGATTCAATTACAACTATTGCCAGTCCCTTTCTTATTGGCTCATCTGCATTAAAACTGACCTTGCGGGAATTGCATGGAAAAAGCACACATTTGTACATATGATTAAAAAAAGGAAAACTGACTCTCACTACTTGCACTTTCAATGCACTAAAGAGGAAATTCATCTCAACCCAACAGGTTGAGCATTTTAGGACTGTTTTTAATTTCTAGTGGGGAATATCATGACCCAATGAATGGAATGGGGTCAGGGCAGGCATAAGACTGAAAAGTACTAAGTAAACTGTAACAGAAGGGTAGCATGGTGCACCACATTACAGTAACTCACAGGAAAGCACAATGAATCCCATGCGGTGAGTTCTACTTGACTGGGTTATTAAGTGGAAGCAATCAATGAGGCACCGCTCTAGTGACAGAAAGTGACACCAGTGAACTAGAGCTACTCTTAACATCCTTCCATTCCAGAGCACTGTCAGAAGAGGATGTGTTCCTTTCTCATACAGGGAACACATGGTGTATTCATGGTGCAGAGGCCAAGGGGAAAAGTGGATTTCACCTAGCTTGTGCCACTCTCAATAGCACATCCTCACAAATATGCTAGTTTGTAATGTTCAGGGAGAAGGACACTGGGACAAAGGTGCCAAGATCTGTCACTGAGCAACAACTAGTGAAATAAAGATCCATTTTAAGTGAACCAGATTCAAAATTGCTATAATTTCATCTCAGAGTGCAGAGAGAAAACTGTTAAAAGTCATTTTAAAAAATGACACAAACATCTAACATTAGGATCGCTGTTATAAGAACGTCAACTTGTCGCTTTGGCATGAAAAATAGGGGTTTCTGTACTTATGAGCTCATAGAGGTAGTATTACTACGCGATCACTTGGTGGCACTGTGTCATAGGTTACTGGAAAAGTTTGCTGTCTCAGCAAGCAAGTGTGAGCAGCAGTTCATCTCAATCGTTCATATATTTATTAAATATACACTACTTGCTTCTGGTGAAAAATCTATTGTACAGTGTGGGTAAATGGGTGCTTCAAATGTTTGGTAAACAAAGAAATGGAAAGATGCACTTGTTCCATTTAACAAGAGGCAGTCGTTAAAACACTGTACACTCCAGGCAGCTAAAACATGTCTGGGATGGTTGAAAGTGCTGCTTTACAACTACATAATTACAAATGCTAATTCTTTACATTTTTTTCATTTACACAGGGCAGATTTTTCACTGAGTGGGAGGGGAGACATCAAATTACAGGTCTCCTTGCTTCAGTCCGTCGTATTTATTTCAATTCTTTGTTGTTTTGACAACAGGTAATTTTGGTGGAGCTCCACCGGGAGCAGTAACTGTGACGTAGATGAGACTTGCATTCTTACATATCTCCAACGCCATCAGGAAGTCTTAGCCTTTGCAGTTACTGGCATCCAAGGGTAGGGTGCTATAAACAATTCCAGATTTCCATTGTTTGTTATTTGTAACATCGTAAATGGATATAAAACATTATATATGTATTATATGGCATCGTTCATGTTCGCAGGACAGCTCAAGAGTGCTTAACAGCTAATTAAGCACTTTGAAGTGTAATCACTTCATGACACAGCAGCTAATTTGCACACGGTAACATTCCACAAACAACATGATAAATGACTAGAAAATATTGAAAACTTGTTTACAATTTTACTTCAACATCAGAAATCTTCGTCTTATCCGCCAAGGTCAAAGCAGTGATTAAAATCTGCACGCCAGAAGAACACCCAAAGATTATATGATGCCGCCAGGGGTTTTTGGAATCTACCCAGTGTATTTTCCTGCAGTGTTCTTTTAGCCACCAGACTCTTCGCAAGCTGGTCACATGGAAGCACCTGACTTCTCCTTGTATTTCTCCAGTCGAAGCAGCCATTTCTTCCAGCAGGTGAGGAACAGTTCGCAGTCCATGAAATGAGCGTGTGCAGGTGAGCCATCTTTGTAAGCCACCACAATCAGCCCCCGTTCAACCTGCCAGATTCAAAAATGCTCCATCACTTCTGTTCCAAAATGAGGTACAACTCGAACCGTGACAGCGCAAATAAAGGCATCCTTTTTTAAAAAAAATAATTGCGAAGAAATTATTTTATAAAAGTCCCCCAACAGTTGCAACCCATTTGCCAGGTTAGTAAATTATGCAATATCACAGCACAGAACAGTATTGAGGGAATGCTGCATTGTCGAAGGTGCCATCTGTAAGTTGAAACAATAAACCAAGGTCTTTTTGTCCTCTCAGATGAGCATAAAAGATTCCACAGCACAACTTAGAAGAGATGGGGAGTTCTCCCATGTGTCCTGATTAATATTTATCCCTAAATCAACATCACTAAAACACATTAACTTGCCATTAACATAATGCTGATACCTGTTTTTCCCCCCATTCACACAAATGAACTATTTGCTCCATCAACTGTGTGCTGTCCAGGTGAGTTCCTTCATGCGTCAACTAATTTAACCCAACATATGTCTTTTTTGAAAACTACTATCTATTTCCCTTTAAAATATAGTTTGTTGGAAGAGCCCATAACAGATCATAGCACAGAATTCCACATTCTAGTCACCTTCTGTGGACAGACATATTATTCCTACTTTTTCCTTTAATAATTACCTTAAAATTTTTGGCTCTTGTTATCGTGACGCTGACTCTGGAAACTATCCATCTCTCTTTGCGAAATCATGAGTCTTCAGAATTGTGAAGTTCTCTCCATCTCCTTTGCTTGAATGGACAAAAATTGCTAACTTCTCGACTTGCACTTCACAACTGTAGCTCCTCATTGCCAGCAACATCCAGATGAGCCAACACTTTTCCATGCCTATTACAGGTGCCCAAATCCTGGATAATAGTTCAATGTGGCCCCAACGTCAAAAAATTGTTGCTCAAGTTCAAAATCATCCTTACTTTGTATTCCATGTCTCCAAGCAGAAAGCCAAAAATCGCATTTTTAATATTCTTAACTACTTGTGCTATCAACTTTAATGACCAGTATATCTGAACGAGGTTATTCTGTTGCTCAATCATATTTTCAAATATTGGAGAGCACGTATTTTCTTTCACCCTTTGTACCAGTGCAAAAGATAAAGAAAGACTTGCACTTATATAGTACTTTTCATGACCTCAGATGCCTCAAAGTGCTTTACAGCCAATGAAGAGCTTATGAAGTATAGTCACTTGTAAAGTAGGATATGCAGCAGCCAAACTACAGATAATGTGCTCCCAAAAAAATCAATGTAATAATAGCAGCAACGTATATTTACTGAGATAAAAACAAAAAAACTGCGGATGCTGGAAATCCAAAACAAAAACAGAATCACCTGGAAAAACTCAGCAGGTCTGGCAGCATCGGCGGAGAAGAAAAGAGTTGACGTTTCGAGTCCTCATGACCCTTCGACAGAACTTGAGTTCGAGTCCAAGAAAGAGTTGAAATATAAGCTGGTTTAAGGTGTGTGTGTGTGGGGGGCGGAGAGATAGAGATAGAGAGAGAGAGAGAGAGAGAGAGGTGGGGGGGGTGGGGTGTGGTTTTAGGGACAAACAAGCAGTGATAGAAGCAGATCATCAAAAGATGTCAACGACAATAGTACAATAGAACACATAGGTGTTAAAGTTAAAGTTGGTGATATTATCTAAACGAATGTGCTAATTAAGAATGGATGGTAGGGCACTCAAGGTATAGCTCTAGTGGGGGTTTTTTTTTATATAATGGAAATAGGTGGGAAAAGGAAAATCTTTATAATTTATTGGAAAAAAAAAGGAAGGGGGAAACAGAAAGGGGGTGAGGATGGGGGAGGGAGCTCACGACCTAAAGTTGTTGAATTCAATATTCAGTCCGGAAGGCTGTAAAGTCCCTAGTCGGAAGATGAGGTGTTGTTCCTCCAGTTTACATTGGGCTTCACTGGAACAATGCAGCAAGCCAAGGACAGACATGTGGGCAAGAGAGCAGGGTGGAGTGTTAAAATGGCAAGCGACAGGGAGGTTTGGGTCATTCTTGTGGACAGACCGCAGGTGTTCTGCAAAGCGGTCGCCCAGTTTACGTTTGGTCTCTCCAATGTAGAGGAGACCACATTGGGAGCAACGAATGCAGTAGACTAAATTGGGGGAAATGCAAGTGAAATGCTGCTTCACTTGAAAGGAGTGTTTGGATCCTTGGACGGTGAGGAGAGAGGAAGTGAAGGGGCAGGTGTTGCATCTTTTGCGTGGGCATGGGGTGGTGCCATAGGAGGGGGTGATGGAGGAGTGGACCAGGGTGTCCCGGAGGGAGCGATCCCTACGGAATGCCGATAAGGGGGGTGAAGGGAAGATGTGTTTGGTGGTGGCATCATGCTGGAGTTGGCGGAAATGGCGGAGGATGATCCTTTGAATGCGGAGGCTGGTGGGGTGATAAGTGAGGACAAGGGGGACCCTAACATGTTTCTGGCTGGGAGGAGAAGGCGTGAGGGCGGATGCGCGGGAGATGGGCCGGACACGGTTGAGGGCCCTGTCAACGACCGTGGGTGGAAAACCTCGGTTAAGGAAGAAGGCCATGTCAGAGGAACTGTTTTTGAAGGTAGCATCATCGGAACAGATGCAATGGAGGCGAAGGAACTGAGAGAATGGGATGGAGTCCTTACAGGAAGCGGGGTATTAGGAGCTGTAGTCGAGGTAGCTGTGGGAGTCGGTGGGTTTGTAATGGATATTGGTGGACAGTCTATCACCAGAGATTGAGACAGAGAGGTCAAGGAAGGGAAGGGAAGTGTCAGAGATGGACATCGTGAAAACGATGGAGGGGTGGAGATTGGAAGCAAAATTAATAAATTTTTCCAAGTCCCGACAAGAGCATGAAGCAGCACTGAAGTAATCATCGATGTACCGGAGAAAGAGTTGTGGAAGGGGGCCGGAGTAGGACTGCAACAAGGAATGTTCCACATACCCCATAAAGAGACAGGCATAGCTGGGGCCCATGCGGGTACCCATAGCCACACCTTTTATTTGGAGGAAGTGAGAGGAGTTGAAGGAGAAATTGTTCAGCGTGAGAACAAGTTCAGCCAGACGGAGGAGAGTAGTGGTGGATGGGGATTGTTCGGGCCTCTGTTCGAGGAAGAAGCTAAGGGCCCTCAGACCATCCTGGTGGGGGATGGAGGTGTAGAGGGATTGGACGTCCATGGTGAAGAGGAAGTGGTTGGGGCCAGGGAACTGGAAATTGTTGATGTGACGTAAGGTGTCAGAGGAATCACGGATGTAGGTGGGAAGGGACTGGACAAGGGGAGAGAGAAGGGAGTCAAGATAATGAGAAATGAGTTCTGTGGGGCAGGAGCAAGCTGAGACGATCGGTCTACCGGGGCAGTTCTGTTTGTGGATTTTGGGTAGGAGATAGAAGCAGGCCGTCCGAGGTTGGGCGACTATCAGGTTGGAAGCTGTGGGAGGGAGATCCCCAGAGGAGATGAGGTCAGTGACAGTCCTGGAAACAATGGCTTGATGTTCAATGGTGGGGTCATGGTCCAGGGAGAGGTAGGAGGAAGTGTCTGTGAGTTGACGCTCAGCCTCCGCGAGGTAGAGGTCAGTGCGCCAGACAACAACAGCACCACCCTTGTCAGCAGGTTTGATGACAACGTGAGGGTTGGACCTGAGAGAATGGAGTGCAGTAAGTTCAGAGAGAGACAGGTTAGAATGGGTGAGAGGAGCAGAGAAATTGAGACGACTAATGTCGCGCCGACAGTTCTCAATGAAAAGATCGAGAAACCCCCTCCTGTGGCACCACCCCATGCCCACGCAAAAGATGCAACACCTGCCCCTTCACTTCCTCTCTCCTCACCGTCCAAGGATCCAAACACTCCTTTCAAGTGAAGCAGCATTTCACTTGCATTTCCCCCAACTTAGTCTACTGCATTCGTTGCTCCCAATGTGGTCTCCTCTACATTGGAGAGACCAAACGTAAACTGGGCGACCGCTTTGCAGAACACCTGCAGTCTGTCCGCAAGAATGACCCAAACCTCCCTGTCGCTTGCCATTTTAACACTCCACCCTACTCTCTTGCCCACATGTCTGTCCTTGGCTTGCTGCATTGTTCCAGTGAAGCCCAACGTAAACTGGAGGAACAACACCTCATCTTCCGACTAGGGACTTTACAGCCTTCCGGACTGAATATTGAATTCAACAACTTTAGGTCGTGAGCTCCCTCCCCCATCCTCACCCCCTTTCTGTTTCCCCCTTCCTTTTTTTTCCAATAAATTATAAAGATTTTCCTTTTCCCACCTATTTCCATTATATAAAAAAAAAATCCCCACTAGAGCTATACCTTGAGTGCCCTACCATCCATTCTTAATTAGCACATTCGTTTAGATAATATCACCAACTTTAACTTTAACACCTATGTGTTCTATTGTACTATTGTCGTTGACATCTTTTGATGATCTGCTTCTATCACTGCTTGTTTGTCCCTAAAACCACACCACCCCCCCCCACCTCTCTGTCTCTCTATCTCTCCGCCCCCCACACACACACACCTTAAACCAGCTTATATTTCAACTCTTTCTTGGACTCGAACTCAAGTTCTGTCGAAGGGTCATGAGGACTCGAAACTCAACTCTTCTTCTCCGCCGATGCTGCCAGACCTGCTGAGTTTTTCCAGGTAATTCTGTTTTTGTTTACGTATATTTACTGAGCACCTTTACAGTAATGAAACATCCCAAGGTGCTTCAGAGGAGTCTATAATGTAAAATATCACATAAGGCGATATTAGGGCAGAAGACCCAAAAATTGGGCAAAGTAACATCTAAAAGGAAGTAAGAGAACTAAAGTTGTAGAGGTATAGGGAAGGAATTCCATAGCTTAGGGCCAAGGCAGTTGAAGACAAGGCCACTCATGTCAGAGCAATTAAAATCGGTAATGCTCCAGAGGCTGGAATTAGAGGAATGCAGAGACCTCAGAGGGTTGTAGGACTGGAGGAGATTGCAAAGATAGGGAGGAGTGAAGCCAGAGAGCAATTTGCAAACAAGGATGAGAATTTAAAAATTGCATTGTTGCTTGACTAAGAACCAATGCAGGTTGGTGAGAGAAGGGGTGAACCCTTAAATAGGTGAACAGTGTGAGTAGGGACAAGGAAAGCAATACTTTGGATCACCTCAAGTTTATGGAGGATAGAATGTGGGATACCAGCCTGGAATGAGTCAGAATAGTCATGCCTGGAGGTAAAAAAAAATGCATGAATTAGGGTTTCATCAGCAGTTGAGTTGAGACAGGGCAAAGTTGAGTAATGATATGGAAGTGGAAAAGGTCTTAGTGATGGCCTGGGATGTGTTCAGAAGCTTATCTCGGGGTCAAATATGACACCAACGTTGTGAACAGTCTGCCAGTTACCAGGAAGAGGGTTGGAGTCCATAGCTAGGAAATGGAGTTTGGAGCAGGGATGAAGACAATGCTTCAGTCTTCCAAATATTTAACTGGAGGAAATTTCTGCTCTATCAGTACTGGATGCTGGATAAGTAATCTGACAATTTAACAGCAGTGAGGGAATTGAGAGAGGTGGTAGTGTGGTACAGCTGGGAAAACTAAAGCTTTTGGATGATGTACCAATGGGCAGCATGTAGTGAGAAATAGGGCAGGCCAATGACTGATTCTTGGGGGACACCCCAGGTAATGGTGTGGGAGCAGGAGGAGAATTCATTGCAACCAATACTGTGGCTACATTTAAACAGATAAGGAAGGAACCAAGCGACAGCAGTCCCAGCCAGCTAGATGACAGTACAGAGCAGTGGGAGGAGAATGGTGTGGTCAACCATGTCAAAGATAGGAGAAAGGTCGAGGGGGGATAATTTACCTTTGTAATGAGCTGGGGAGTGGGACTGACTGGAATGCCCCTCGGAGAACTGGCATGGACTTGATGGGCCAAATAGCCTCCTACATTGCTGTAAATGACTCTATGACAGTCACATTGATGTCATTTATCACTTTGGTAAGAGCCATTTTGGTACTGTGGCAGAGGTGAAAAATTGATTGGAGGGGCTCAACTTTCAGGCTTGGGCTGATAAGTGGCAAGTAACATTTGTGCCACACAAGTGCCAGGCAATGACCATCTTCAATAAGAGAATCTAACTATCTCCTCATGACATTCAATGGCATTACCACTGTTCGTACACTGGTACACTAGGTATACTGTGGTTGTAACCTATACCACATGGACTGCAGCAGCTCAAGAGAGCAGCTCACCACTAACTTCTCAAGGGCAATTAAGGATAGGCAATAAATGCTGGCCCTGCCAGCGACACACACATCCCAAGAACGAATTTTTTAAAAATTGGGCAGGGGGGGGAGGCAGTTACCATTGACCAGAAACTGAATTGGACCAGCTATATAAATACCGTGGCTACAAGAGCAGGTCAGAGGTTGGGAATTCTGCAGCAAGTAACTTACCTCCCTGACTCCCCAAAGCCTGTCCACCATCTACAAGGCACAAGTCAGGTGTGTGATAGAATATTCTCCACTTGCCTGGATGAGTGCAGCTCCAACAACACTCGAAGCTCCACGCTATCCAGGACAATGCAGCTTGCTTGGTCGACACCCCAACACTGCCTTAAATACTTACGCTGTCCACAGTGGCAGCTATGTGTACCATATACAAGATGCACTACTTCAACTCATAGCCTCCTCTGACAGCACCATCCAAACCCGTGACCTCTACCATCTAGAAGGGCAAGGGCAGCAGTCGCATGGGCACACCATCATCTGAAAGTGCTCCTCCAAGCCACACACCATACTGACTTGGAAATATATCGCCGTTCCTTCACTGTCACTGGGTCAAAATCCTGGAACTACCTTCCTAACAGCACTGTGGGTGTACCTACACCTCAGACTGCAGCAGTTCAAGAACGCAGCTCACCACCACCTTTTCAAGGGCATTTAGGGATTGGCAATAAATGCTGGCCAAGACAGCAATGCCCACATCTGTGAAAGAATAAATAATAAGTACAAAAAAATTCAAACATGGAAAGGGAAAGGAATTTGGAAGGCAACAACACATTTGGACAGGACAGGGAGGTTGGAGATGTGGTGATAGTTTGCAAAGACATTAGGGTCAAGGGTTTTTTTTTTAAAAAAAGAGAGGAATGATGATGGCAGAAGACAGAACTGTTAACAATATTGGCTAACATGGGGACCAGGAGGAGAAGCCAATGGTCAGCACTTTAATGGGAATAGGGTCAAGGGAGCAGGAGGTGGGTTTCATGAACAAGATGAGCTTGGAGAGGATGTGGGGGAGATAGGAGAGAAACTGAGAAATATACACGTTTAAGGCAAGGGCGAGGAGCAGTATTAAAGGAAATTTAGCCAGGCGTGTTAATGGAAGGAAGGGAAGTGGCAGAGGCAGCCGATCAGATGGTCTTGATCTTTGTGACGAAGAAGTCCATGAGCTCTTTACACTTGTTGGATGTGAGGGTGAAGGAGACAGGGCAGAGGGATGTTTGCAGTAAAGAAAAAAAGCGGGAAGTTACTTTTACATTCCCTTGGACTTAAGGGAGCAGAGTTGAGGGCTGGACTAAGACTAGGGGGAACAGCCAGGGTATGAGAGAATAATGGTTTTATTGGGGACTTGGATAACAAAAGGTGCAGGTGATGTAGTAGCTGCAGAAATGTTGTAGTGAATGGAGGGCCAAAGGCTAGATTGTTGGGACTTTGAAAGTGTAGTTATAAGTCAACTGGGGAATCATAATTTTCCAGGGGCAGATACAGGAAAAGGTAGGGCTGGGGTGAGGAAGGGAGATGTGGGTCTAGAGCAATAAAAAGAAGTGATGAGAGATGGCCTTATCTATGATTGATACGATAGGAACAGCAAAACCACATAAGATGGCAAGGTCAAAGGATTGGCTGTCAATATGGGCTGGGTGTTTACAGTGAGTGAGTGTTTATGGGAGGATGATTATGGGAAATGAATGCAAAGAAGAAAGTATGAGGAGTTGAGCTGGAGGTTGAAATCACCAAGAATGAAAAGTTGTTCAGTGCAGAGGCTGAAGGATGAAAGCAGTGAAGATATCTCAAAGAAAAAATTTTATTGTACTTGTGTAATGACCAGATAATCTGTTTCAATGGTGTTGGTAGTGGAATAAATATCGAGCAGAACACCAGGAAAACTCCCCTGCTCTTCTTCCAGAGCACTATAGGGTCTTTTACCTTCTGACAGGACAGACAGGGCCTCGATTTAAAATTTCATTTGAAAAGCAGCACCTTGCCAATACAGCAGTCCCTCAGTACTGCATTGTCATCCTACATTTCCAGAGTGGGACTAGAACCAACAATCGTCCGACTGAGGGGTGAGAGTTCTACCACTCAGCTGTGGCTGACATCCAATGAAAGGTTTACTGACCTGAAAGTTATAGTTGTCATCATGGTTCAGGGCACCAGCATATGCTGCTACCTGGAGTGGGTTATCAAAGGTGTTTCGAAAATAAGGCTTTGGTTTCTCAGAGGTTTTCCAATCAATTACACACAACTTGCTCCTGCACCAAATAAGTAAATGAAAGCATCAGTCAAATTTTCCACTGCTCACCACTGTGCTCATACAGAGGAATTTGCCAACCAGTACTAATCCTTGAAAATTCCAGTCAACCAAACTATTTAAAAAGAAAAGCAGCTTTTTCAGTTGGTAGAGCCAACATAGATCACCAGTCTTAGGTTCAATTATCTGCCTCTACTGAGTTAGCAAATAATTGTTAGGGCACCAGCAGGGTTGCTACAATTGTCTTTAGCAGACCGAAATTAGAAAGGGCAAAATCAGCCTGGTTTGTGCTCCCCATTGCTACCCAACGATCTGAGCTGGAAAGCTTACATTGAGGAGGATAAGTTCAGGACTTGTACCTACCAGGACTGCGTTGCAAAGAGACAAAGCAGCTGTTGCTGAAGCTTTGCTCCTCTGACTGGTGTGAGCACCGGTAGTTGAGGTGATTGTGTCCAAGGTGTCAATCATAACTCAACCAGATACACCACAGTACGAGGTCCATCCTGTCCCTGCTAGCTCCTTGTAGGTCCCACTCCCCTGCTCATTCCCTATAGCCTTGCAAATCTTCTCTTATCAAATACATGTCAAATTTCCTTTTAAAGTTAATGTTGAAGAGAACAATCCCAGCTTTGCCACATAACTGATGCCTGTATCAGTTGAGAGTATGAAAGTAAATCCTCTCTGCACCTTCTACACTTTCAATGGATGCTGTTTAACATAAAAATATAAACAGGAGCAGAAGTAGACCATACAGCCCCTCGAACCTGCTCTGCATTCAATACATAGAAAATAGAAGCAGAAGTAGGTCATTCGGCCTTTTGAGCCTGCTCCGCCGTTCAATATGATCATGGCTGATCCTCTATCTCAATGCCATACTCTCAGTCTCTCCCCATACCCCTTGATACCTTTAGAGTTTAGAAATCTATTTATTTCCTTCTTAAATATATTCAGTGACTTAGTCCCCACAGCCATCCGTGGCAGAGAATTCCATAGGTTCACCGCCCTCTGAGTGAAGAGGTTTCTCCTCATCTCAGTCCTAAATGGCCTACCCCTTATCCTGAGACTGTGACACCTTGTTATAGACTCTCCCAGCCAGAGGAAGCATCATCCCTGCATCCAATCTGTCCAGTCCTGTCAAAATTTTATATGTTTCAATGAGATTCCCTCTCATTCTTCTAAAGTCCAGGTGAATACAGGTCTAGTAGACCCAATCTCTCCTCATTCGACAATTCTGCCATCCCAGGAACCAGTCTGGTGAACCTTAGCTGCACTCCCTCTATGGCAAGTACGTCCTTTCTTAGGTAAGGAGACCAAAACTGCACACAATACTCCAGGTGTGGTCTCATCAAGGCTCTGTATAGCTGCAGTAAGACATTCTTGCTCCTGTACTCAACTCCTCTTGCAATGAAAGCCAACGGGGGAGGTGATGGCGTAGTGTTATTGTTGCTGGACAAGTAATCCAGAGACCCATGGTAATGCTCTGGGGACCCGGGTTCGAATCCCGCCAGATGGTAGAATTTGAATTCAATAAAAATCTGGAATTAAAAGTCTAACGACGACCACGGAACCGTTGTCGATTGCTGCAAGAACCCACCTGGTTCACTAATGCCCTTTAGGGAAGAAAATCTGTCATTCGTACCTGGTCTGACCACAGCAATGTGATTGACTCTTAAATGCTCTCTGAAATGGCCTAGCTAGTTAGTTGTAAAAAACCGCTACAAAGTCATAAAAAAGGAATGAAACTAGATGGACCACCAGGCATTGAGCTAGGCACCGGAAACAACAACGGCAATCTCAGCCCTGTAGACCCTGCAAAGTACTAACATCTGGGGGCTAATGCCAAAATTGAGAGTGCTGTCTCACAGACTAGCCAAGCAACAACCTGACATAGTTATCCTCATGGAATAATACCTTAACAGATATGATTTCCTAACACCACCATCACCATCCCTGGGTATGTCTTGTCCCACCAACAGGACAGGCCCAGCAGAGGTGGCGGCACAGGGGTATGCAGTCGGGAGGGAGTTGCCCTCAACATTGACACCGGACTCCATGAAGTCTCATGGCATCAGCTCAAACATGGGCAAGGAAACCGCCCTCCCTCAGCTGATGAATCAATACTCCTTAATGTTGAACACCACGTGGGGGAAGCACTGAGGGTGGCAAGGGCGCAGAATGTATTCTGGGCAGGGGAACTTCAATGTCCATCACTACTAGCACCATACTGGCCGAGTTCCAAATGACATAGCTACTAGACTGGGTCTGCAGCAGGTGGTGAGGGAACCAACAAGAGGGAAAAACATACTTGATGTCATCCTCACCAACCTGCCTGCCGCAGATGCATCTGTCCATGACAGTATCGGTAGGAGTGACAACCCGTGCAGTCACCGTGGAGACGAAGTCCCACCTTCACAATGAGGATACCTTCCATCATGTTGTGTGGCACTACCACCATGTTAAATGGGGTAGATTTCGAACAGATCTAGCAACTCAAGACTGGGCATCCATGAAGCATTATGGACCATCAGCAGCAGCAGTGTTGCACTTGAACACAATCTGTAACCTCATGGCCTAGCACATCCCCCACTCTACCATTACCATCAAGCCAGGGGATCAACCCTAGTTCAATAAAGACTGCAAGAGGCCATGCCAGGAGCAGCACCAGGCATATCTAAAAATGAGGTGTCAACCTGGTGAAGCTATAACACAGGACTACTTGCATGCCAAACAGCATAAGTAGCAAGTGTTAGACAGGACTAAGTGATCCCACAACCAATGGATCAGATCTAAGCTCTGCAGTCCTGCCACACCCAGCCATGAATGGTAGTGGACAATTAAACAACTCACTGGAGGAGGAGGCTCCACAAATATCCCCACCCTCAATGATGGAGGAGCCCAGCACATCAGTGCCAAAGATAAGGTTGAAGCATTTGCTACAATCATCAGCCAGAAATGCTGAGTGGATGATCCTTTTCGGTCCCCTCTGGAGGTCCACATTATCACTGGTGCCAGTCTTCAGCCAATTCAATTCATTCCATGTGATATCAAGAAACGGCTGAAGGCTCTGCATAGTGCAAAGGCTATGGGCCCTGACAATATTCCAGCAGTAGCACTAAAGTCTTGTGCTCCAGAACTTGTCGAGCCCCTAGCCAAGCTGTTTCAGTACAGCTACAACACGGGCATCTACCCGGCTATTTGGAAAATTGCCCAGGTATGTCCTGTACACAAAAAGCAGGACAAATCCAACTCAGGCAATTACCGCTCCATCGGTCTACTCTCCATCATCTGTAACATAATGGAAGGGATCATCAACAGTGCTATCAAGCAGCATTTGCTTAGCAATAATCTGTTAACTGACGCCCAGTTTGGGTTCCACCAGAGCCATTCAGCTCCTCACCTCATTACAGCCTTGGTTCAAACATGGACAAAAGAGCTGAACTCCCGAGGTGAGGCGAGTGCGACTGCCCTTGACATCAAGGCAGCATTTGACCAAGTGTGGCATCAAGGAGTCCTAGCAAAATTGGAGTCAATGGGAATCAGGGGGAAAATTCTCCACTGGTTGGATTCATACCTAACACAAAGGGAGGTGGTTGTCCTTGTTGAAGGTCAGTTATCTCAGCACCAGGACATCACCGCAGGAGTTACTCAGGGTAGTGTGCATGGCCCAACCATCTTCAGCTACTTCAATGACCTACCTTCCATCATAAGGTCAGAAGTGGGGATGTTTGCTAATGATTGCACAATGTTTAGCATCATTCACAACTCCTCAGATACTGAAGCAGTCTATGTCCAAATGCAGCAAGACCTGGACAATATCCAGGCTTGGGCTGACAAGTGGCAAGTAACATTTGCACCTCACAAGTGTCAGGCAATGACCATCTCCAACAAGAGAAAATCCAACCATCACCCCTTGATGTTCAATGGTATTACCATCAGTGAATCCACTACTATCAACATCCTGGGGGTTACCATTGACCAGAAACTGAGCTGGAATAGCTATATAAATACTGTGGCTACAAGAGTAGGTCAGAGACTAGGAATACGTCGATGAGTAACTCCTGACTCCCCAAAGCCTGTCCACCATCTACAAGGCACAAGTCAGGATTGTGATGGAATACTCTCCCCTTGCCTGGATGAGCGCAGCTCCCACAACACTCAAGAAGCCTGACACCATCCAGGACAGAGCAGCCCACTGGATTGGCACCACATCCACAAACATTCACTCCCTCCACCACCAAAGCACAGTAGCAGCAGTGTGTACCATCTACAAGATGCACTGCAGGGATTCACCAAGGCTCCTTCACCAGCATCTTCCAAACCCATGACCACTACCATGTATAAGGACAAGGGCAGCAGATAGATGGGAACACCACCACCTGGATGCTCCCCAAGTCACTCACCATCCTGACTTGGAAATATATCGCCATTCCTTCACTGTTGCTGGGTCAAAATCCCTTCCTAACAGCACTGTGGGTGTACCTAAGCCACATGGACTGCAGTGGTTCAAGAAGACAGCTCACCACCACCTTCTCAAGGGCAACTAGGGATGGGCAATAAATGCTGGCCTAGCCAGTGAAGCCTAAACCCCATGAATGAATAAAAAAAAAAGACATACCATTTGCCACCTTAACTGCTTGCTATGCCTGCATGCTTGCTTTCAGGTCCCTTTGTCTATCACCATTTAAATAATACTCTGCCATTCTGTTTTTCCGACCAAAGTGGATAACTTCATACTTATCCATGTTATACTGCATATGCCGTGTATTCGCCCACTCACTCAACTTGTCTAAATCGCCTTGAAATTTCTTAATATCCTCCTCACCACTCACATTCCCACCTAGTTTTGTGTTATCAGCAAGCTTAAAAATATTACATTTGGTTCCCTCATCTAAATCATTGATATAGACAATTAATACAATCATAGCTGATCTTCTGTCTCAACTCCACTTTCCCACCTGTTCCCCATATCCTTTGATTCCCCAAGGGATCAAAAATCAATCTCATAGTCCTTGATTGGCCAAGGCCCCAAACCCTACTTCCAGGTGAGACAGTGATTTATATGCACTTCTTTCAATTTAATAAACTGCAGCGATTCCCAAACTGTGGGTTGCAATCACAAATGGGTTAGCAGAGACAGCAGATGGGGTCACGTGCTCCCCCACCCCCCGACATGTGAGTCACTGAATTCCTCCTTCCACCGCCCCCCCTAACTTCATTCTTCTCCTACTGAATCTTTCTACTGGATCCAATCTCGGCACTGGTGGCCTGGAACCTGGGATTGTTTCTCCTTCTTTTCAAGACCATTTAAAAAATGTCATGTGCAGTGGACTCACTAACTCAGAAGTTCCTGTTCCTTTGTGTAAACTAAGGTAGAGAGATGTATAAATAAATCGATTGATCTGAAAATATTAACTGAAGCCTGAGAAGGAGTCAGTTCTTACAAAGGTGAGTATGGAGGTGACGAGACAGTAACCTTCCTATTTATTAGATGATCCAGTCTAAAAGGGGACAGCATCAATTGCACTGTTTTCCTCCTAATATGAGTTTACTCCATTGGAGTGTGGGGGTCAGAGCTTAACAAGAATAGCAAATCTGAATTAAAAATGTGTTAGGAAAATATGAAATTCTTAATAGACAATAGCTGGTAGGCAGAACAGCGGCAGGAGTTGGTGAATTAGCTGCATTCCAGCTTGGACTAGAGTTGGGGCTTGAGCTTGAGCTGGCAGTGCTGTCATGCCTCCCTGCTGGCTGGTTGACCTATGTGCTGTGTGGGAGGAGAGAAGCTAGTTAGAATGTGCGTATGTCAAAATGAGGTCACATTGGAAAACAGTTAGGGAAGCACTGATATACAGTATTCGCTGTGCACAATGTGGTATGCTCTACATTGGGGAAAACAAATGCAGATTGGGTGACTAGTCTGTAGGACACGTCCGTTCATTTGCAAGCGTGACCCCGAACTTCCAGTCGCCGGTCATTTAAATTCTCTATCTTGCTGTCACACTGACCTCTGTTCTTGATCTCATGCCATGTTCCAATGAAGTTCAATGTAAGCTCGAGGGACAGTGCTTCATCTTTAGATTAGGCACATTTCAGCCTTCCGGAATCAACTGGATTTCAACTGTTCAGACTGCAATTTCTGCTCCCATTTTGTTTCCTTTTTCTCTAGAAGTTTTGGCTCCACTTTTTTTTGTTTTTCCTTTCAGATGGAAGGTGTTCATTATTCTGCCATTCACACCTCCTCTGGACATATTTTGTTTCTTTACCGGCCCCATGGCCATTCCCTCTGGCCTTGCACTATCATCTCCTTTGTCATTTAATCTTCCCTGTCTTACACCTTATCACAAGGCCTTCCCTTTTGTTCTTTTTTTTTTTTACACGACCCATTCTCTCTCCACAGATGCTGCCTAACCTGCTGAATATTTCCAGCATTTCTGTTTAAGCGAAGCCCATCTCAACAGGACCAGGAGCCCCTCTTTCTCAGTGCTGGTACCAGTGCCCCATGAATTGAAACCCCTTCTTCCCATACCACTCTTTCAGCCACATGTTTAATTCTCTGATCTGCTTCAACCTATGCACCAATTGGCATATGGCTCAGGTAACAACTCAGATGACCACTTTTAAGGCCCTGCATTTTAATTTGGACCCTAACTCCTCAAACTCTCCCAGGAGAATACCATTCCTAGTTCTACCTATGCCACTGCTTCCTAAGTGGATCACGACAACCTGATCCTCCTTTCTTACTCCAAGTTCTTATCCAGCTGCAAGGCGATCTCCTTAACCCTGACACCCGACAGGCAACACATCCTTTGGAACTCCTGGTCATGGCTGCAGAGAACAGTATTTTTCCTCCTGACCACAGTGTCCTCTATTCCCATATTCCTTTTCATCACCCCCCTCCACCTGAACGACTTCCTGCACTATGGTGCTATGGTCAGTTTGCCTATCCACCCTGCAGTCCCTGTTCTCATCCATACAGGTAGAGACTGAGGCTCCTCCATCATTACCTCTTGGATCCCCATTACTGTTTGACTCAGAGTCACACTCGTCTGTCCATGACCATTAATCAACTCTAAAGTTCTACTTAACCTAAGGGGTGTGACTGTCTCCAGGAACAAAGTGTACAGACAAGTCTCCCCACTCCCTGATGCCCTGCAATGTTTACAACTTGCACTCCAGCTTAACAACTCTGAGCCAAAGTTCCTCAACCTGTGGACACTTAGTGTAAGTATGGTTGTCAGGAATCACAATGCTCTCCATTAATTTCCACATGCTGCTGTTATGACACACCACCTGCACTGCCATGTCTATTTAGCCTTATCTATCTATTTGATTTTATAACCATAGACACTGCAATGTAAACATTAGATGAAAGGAATGCCAGATCTTACCGATATTCTGCAACGCAGTCTACTATTCCCATGTACTGCAATGGCAGATGACTCACAACACTCTCCAAGACTCGAGTTCCTCTAATGTCTGCTAAGATGTCCTGCACACTGTGCAAGTACCCTGCAATTTCTTCATCGTCAGTTTTTGGAATTTTGGTTGAGAGAAGAGTCTCCTCCAAAGCAGAATGGAAAAGCTTCCCTCGATTCAGAATATCTGGAGAAATATTGTGTCTAATGTCACCAGCAGAATGGTCACAGAAATGGAAAGCGCATTTAAATTTTGCTCTAGTCACTAGGACTAGACAGTTTTCTGTACTAGGTGACCAACAAGTGATTTTGTAGGAACTTCCCAAGTGGTGTGAGGGGAAATCCAGATAGTTACTGGGGGCTATTGTCAGCATTGAAATGGCTGGCACAAAAAACAATCTGGATCAGACTGGGAAGGGTAGGTGTACGCACAAGAGTGATTGGGGGGGAGAGGGGAGTGAAAGAGGAAAACAATGGGGGATAAAAGGAGAAAAAGAAGTAATTTAAAGATTGTCCTGAAATATTATCATTTCTATGAGGACTATCTAGTCAGTTGGCTTCCAAGCAGATAGTCAGTACAATGTTAACACAGCACGATAAACTGCCTGTTTCGGGGGGGGGGGGGGGGGGGGGGAAGTATTAAGATGGCAACAGTCTGCATGGAGAAGCACAAGCGTGGCTGATTTTCCATGTTCTGCAGTTTTCTTGTTTCAACTATTTAATATTTCTGTGCTTGTTATAGAGTGTGGGAAAAACTGGCACAACCACATTTATTGTCCATTCTTACTTGCCCTGAACCACCAGTCCTCAAGTTGATGTTGCTCCTACTGCAGCATTAGGTGGAGAATTTCAGGACAGGGTGAACATCAAGTCCAGTGGTAGGGGGATGGATTAACTTTAAAAGGTTGACAGTATTTTTCGAGAGGAGGAGCTACGTATCATACTGCTATAATGATGATTTTGACACCGTTAAACAAAGCTGATCACATTTACAGAATGATGGGGAAAGCTATTCCTCAGTATTAAGTTGGCAGTGACATCTACTTAATTATAGTTTATGGCATTAGGACTGGCTTCAGGACATAACTTCTAGTATTTTCACCTGGTCTATAGCCATCTGCATTAAGTAACTATAGAATAGACACAGAGAAGAGGTTTCCATTTGTGGAGCAGCCCAAAACTGGAGGCCATAAATAAAAGACCAATAAATCCAATATACAATTCAGGAGAAACTTTTTAACGTGGGAGTGCTGAGAATATAGAACTCACTAATACGAGGGATAGTTGAAGCAAATAGCACAGGTATCTATAAAGGGAAGCCAGATCAGTATATGTGGGAGAAAAGAATAAAAGGATAAGCAGACAGTGTTAGATGAAGTGGGATGGGAGGAAGCACATGCTGAGCATAAACGCCAGCACATACTAGCTGAGCTGAATGTTCCCATGTTGCAAATTTTACGTAACCAGATCAACAGAGTGGTCACTTAAACCCCAACCTTCCTTATATTCAGCATCATAGGGTGCACTTACTTTTAGTGTACTCCTCAAAGCCATCTCGGCCAAGCTCAGTTATCATTCTCCGTTTCCACCGCTCCAAGTAAAATGCTTGCTCCAAACTCATGGTGAGCTGCAGGATGCGCGTCACGCTGGGCAAGTTAGTCTTAGAGTGATTCCTCCGTGACATTTTCTGTAACGGTAGTTTGAGCACGGAGCCTGGCTCACGCTCAGCTATCTGGCGTTCAGAGTTCAGGAACGGAGCCAGGTTTCGGGGGCTTTCGGCTTCCGGCTCTTTACTGGCCGGCTTCGATCTGATGACTGGTCCGTACAAGAGGCCATCCTCTCCGAGCAGGGTCTCAGGGGTCTGGGGGCTGATCTTTGTCGAGACAACGGAGCGGACCAAGGAGGCATATTTCTTACAGTCCACTTGCTCGTATTTGCTTAGATCCTTTCTCCGACAATTAAGAGATGGGAAGGTAGAAAAATTGAAACGCTGGAAAACCAGCTCTTTCCACACTACGTCCCAGTGTTGTCTGAAAGAGGTCTTAAGTACTCTGCAGGTTGCAGCATTCGGTGCAATGAAGTAATTCATTCTTAATGCCTCTATGACTGATGCATGGAGTCATAGGTCAGATCATCTTCATTCTGCAACAGAATAAAGGATTAACTTTTTCCATTATCTGCCCATACTTTATCCGCCGATGCAATCCTACCATTCAGGAGTTTTTTGCTACATTTCTCCAATCCATCTCCTTAGCAGGCTGCAAGCCATTTCATAAAAGGGAAATTACCCCTGGATTATCATCCAGTGTGTAATAGAGAGGTAGAATGAAATACTAACTTGCATTTATGTAGCGTCTTTCACAGCCTTCAGACAGCCCAAACCACATCACATGACAACACTTCTCCAGTGAGGTTAAACTGAAACCACGTTAGATAATGAGGTTTCAGATGAGATATAAATCAACACTGACTCTTGCAGTAAATACCTGCAGCATACACAATGCTCTAGTTAAACCTAAAGATATCATCTGAACCCTCAATTAAATTTTGTCCGTAAAAATAAAAAATTCTATTTAATGCAAGGGCGATTCGGCAAAAGAACAAATGATTACTGAATCGAAAATTGATTTTACCTTGTAGTATTAATTTTTGCTGCAGTTTGTTTCATCTTCAATTCCAGTATCTAAAACAGCATATCATCATCTGATTGGAAGGATCCCGTTTAACAGGTAATAATGTGCAACTCATATACACTGCATTTTTATCTAATGAAATTATAAAGGCAGCCCAAATTGGTTAGGAGCCTTTACTCACACAAAAGGAGCTTCAAGTCAATGAGGAATCCCAGAATTTTCAGAAGGTAATCTCCAGGGCAATATCTGCTTTCTGAAAGTGAGGATAATGTTGCGCTGGGGGTTGTCAACTACAAAAGTGAGCAGATGGTTTATAATGAATGTTATCAATCACATTATCAACCAATCACTAGACAGCCTTTCAGAACATAAGGCGCCTTATCATCCTCCAGAGGGTAGCTAATTTTGTATGATTCTTACTATTCAACCTGTAGTCAACTTTGCAAATGCATTTTACACACTAGAAACTGAGATTTGAACAGTTCACTAAAAAAACACTCTTAATCATTTATTAAGCCAGCAACTCCATTTCTCTAATTGAATGACAATACTGTATACATATTAGATATAATGTTTCACAACATTGATTATTTGTGGTAAACTATGATTCAGAGAAAGTACATTAGAATTATAAACACAAGTAGCTAAGGGGTAAGGTTCTAGACCTGTACGCAATGTAGAACTTCCGCATGGTTACAGGCTATTGTACTTTCAAGCCCCATCAAATACTACATTTGTCAGAAGAATAAAGCAGCTTAAGAGAATTGTTAGGGAGTGACGACTGAAGCGTTTGTGCAGATTATGATTAACTTGATTTCACACACCGAGGACCAAATTAACAAAGTCAACAAAATATTTTCAAATAAACAAAATAATGAAGGTGATGAAGAAAGACAATGTAGTTCAAGAGCTAACTCAGACAAAATCTTCTGGGACTCTGCCCCCAGCACTTTTGATACCTCATGTATTCCTGCAAGTGTAGAAGATTAAGGAGTGATCTAACTGAGATGTTGAAGATGATTAAAGGATTTAATAGGATAAATAGAAACTATTTCCTCTGGTAGTAGAGTTCAAAACAAAGGGGCATAACCTTTGAGTCAGGCCATTCAGTAGTAATGTTGCACAAAGGGTAGCGGGAGTCTAAACTTTTGATCCAAACAAGCTGCGGGATTCAGTCAGTTGAAAATTTCAAACCTGAGATTGATAGAATTTTGAAATGTAAAGATATTGAAAGGTTATGAACCAAGGCAAGTAAGATGGAGTTAAGCCATAGATCAGTCGCGGTCAAATCAAATGGGGGAACAACAAGGGGTTGAATAGCCCAATCATGTTCCCATGTTTCTCCCTTTTTATGATATTCAACTTTGGGGAATAGGAAGAAATCAGTTAAGGCTGCTGTTACCTACCCCCAGGCTTTGCAGCACAAACCACTGGGTAAGCAGGCAACAGCTCAGGATTGGGGCCGGTTTCTCTCTTTCTACCCCAAAGACACCAGTGCACTTGTATCACAGCCCCACGTTCCATCAATTATCCCAGAACAGGATGTAACAGGGAGGTGAACCTGGGTTTGAATCACATTATAGATTTATATATCAGTCTGGTCAGTAAGGGTACTAAGTACAAATCCTTGTTGAAACAGTTCCCAAGGTGAGCAGGGTCTCTATTGAAGTAGGTGAAAGAACATTGCAGATGCGCACCATTCTGACTTGGTACTATAATCGCCGTTCCTTCACTGACGTTGGGTCCAAAACCTGGAATCTTTACTCCCTTCCTGACAGCACTATGGGTATACCTACATCACGGGGACTGCAGTAGCTCAAGACAGGGGCTCAGCGCCAACTTCTCCAGGGCAATTAGGGATGGGCAAGAAATGCTGGCTTTGCTAGCAACAATCACATTCTGTGAATTAATTAAAAAGGGATGTTTCAACTATAATCTTCAAAAGTTCTCTTGATTCGGGAAGTGCTTCTTTAGCTTGGAAAATTGAGTCATCACTCTGCTGGCTAAGAAAGATGAGAGAAAAATACCAAGGAATTATAGGCCAGTTAACCTAACCTCCTGTTGGGATAGGGTGACTGAACACCGTGAAAATGTTCAGCTGGTCAGAGAGCCAGAATGGCTTAGTAAGGGGTAGATCATACCTTATTCTGACTGAATGTTTTGAAGAGGTGACTAAAGTAGAGGACAGGGTAACATCAATGAATATTACTTACATGGGCTTATAGAAGGCACTTGATAAAGTCCCTCATAAGAGCATGTTGGCTAAAGTTGTAGCTCATGGGATTGATGGCAAATTATTGATCTGATTAGGAAAATGGCTGAGCGGAAGGAGACAGAGTTGGGATAGTAGGCAGGTATTCTAATTGGCAGGATCTGACTAGTGATGCCCTGCAAGGATTTGCTTTTGGGCTTCAACTATTCAGCGTATTTATTAATATCTTAAGACAATGGCATAGAAAGATAGGCAGGATTTTAAGAAGTTTAAATGGAAGCATAAAATTACAGATTAAAAGATATTGGTTGATTAAATGAATAAGAAACATTGTGGCAAATGGATTTTGATGTAGGCAAATGCGAGATCATTTACTTTGCACCCAAATAAAAGAATGGAGCTTCCTGGAAGGCATTCGATAAGGTGCCAAATAAAAGGTTATTGCACAAGATAGGAGCTCACTGTTCTGGGGGTAATGTAATACCATGGATTGAGGATTGCTTAACACACAAAAGACAGAGTCAGGGTTAATGGGTCTTTTTCAGATTGGAAAGACATAACTAGTGGAGTGCCATAAGGATCAGTCCTAGGGTCTCAATTATTTACTATCTATATTAATGACTTGGAAGAGGGGACAGAGTGTAATGTATCCAAATTTGCTGACGATACAAAAATAGGTGGGAGGGCATGTTGTGATGAGGACATAAGGAATCTGCAAGGGGATGTAGACAGGTTGAGTGAGTAGGCAAAAACTTGGCAGATGGAGTTTAATGTAGGAAACTGTGAGGTCATGCACTTTGGTAGGAAGAATCAAAAGGCAGACTATTATTTAAATGGAGGGGGACTCCAAAAAGTGCAGCACTGAGGGATCAGGGTGTTCTTGTGCATGAAACACAAAAAGTTAGCATCCAGGTGCAGCAAGTAATTAAGAAGGCAAATGGAATTTTGGCCCGTATTGCTAGGGGGTTGGAGTTTAAAAATAGGGAAGTCTTGTTACAATTATACAGGGTGTTGGTGAGGCTGCACCTGGAGTACTGTGTACAGTTTTGGTCCCCATATTTAAGAAAGGATATGCTGGCATTGGAGGCAGTTCAAAAGAGATTCACTAAGCAGATTCCTGGGATGAAGGGGTTGACTTATCAAGAACAGCTAAACAAGTTAGGCCATTATTCATTAGAGTTCAGAAAAATGAGGGGTGATCTTATTTAAAACTTACTAGATTCTCAGGGGGCTTGACAGGTAGATGTTGAGAAGATGCTTCCACTAGTGGGGGGATCTCGAACTAGGGGACGTTGTTACAAAATAAGGGGACACACATTTAAAACTGAAATGCGAAGGAATTTCTTCTCTCTGAGGGTAGTGAATGTCTGGAATTCTCTACCTCAGAGTTGTGAAGGCTAGATCACTAAGTATTTAAAGAGGAGGTAGACAGATTTTTGAAATATCGGGGAGTTGAGGGCTATGAGGAGATGGCATGAAAGAGAAGTTGAGGCCTGGGGCAGATCGGCCATGATCTTATTGAATGGTGGGACAGGCTTGAGGGGCCAAATGGCCTTCTCCTGCTCCTATTTCTTATGTTCTTATGTCTTTATAATTTAACTCTAAGTCCCCGTAGCATTCTGATGAATCTGCTCTGTAACTCCTACAAGGCCAATATATCCTTCCTGAAGTTCAATGCTCCCCACTGAATACTGTATACCAGAAGGGTACTGGCCAACTGTACAACTAATGCACCACTTCCTGCCCTTTGCATTCCAGCCTCCTAGAAGTAAAGTCTAATACGCCATGTCACTTTGATTGCTTTTTGTACCTATCCACTAGCTTTTAATGAATTTGTGTACATGGACACTAAAATCTCTTTGCGTTTCTACAGTTCCTAGTTTCTTACCCTGAGGAAAATATTCCTAATTATCTTCCTTGGCTCCAAAATGGGTGATCTCACACTGCCCAACACCAAACTCCCATTTGTTCTAGTTACCATACCTAACATACTAAACGGATGAAGAAATTCAGAGATAATGAACAAGGATTTGAGGGGGCAAAACCTTTACAGATTCAAATTTGTCAACATATTGTTCGACATAAACTGCCAGACAATGTTGTTTTGACCAGATGAGAACTAGGATGCCTCATATGTTATTATACAGGTTATTCTGCTTAGTTCAGTGTTGCTTGATTTAATGTATATGATGATGCAATTTAAAACAAAACATTAAATTCCTATTCCTCTATGTTACTTGATTCAAAATATTGAATAATTCAAATTCTGTTCAGCAGATAAAATTACGTTGAATTATCAAAGTCACATATTATAACTTTGGGTTAGCTGTAACTCAGTGGTCTGATAGATTGATGACCAACAAGGTATCCCACGGTACTGTACAATACACATAAGATTGCACAACAATTTCAGCGTCAGAATCATACAAAGATTCCTGCTTCATATTGGTCATGGCTTTAAGATACAAGGAAAACTCCACACAAGGCTGCAGCATCTCTTATCATTACGATTAGACTTTTATTTTGACAGAGTATTATCTTTTTCTTATTGTGGCCTGTGATTCACAACTTTGACATGGAGAGCAACCACTTCTTTTAAAACCGAGATTGACAATTGAGTTTGAATGAATGCAACATAATATATGCTGCTGTAAGATCATACATAAAACAAAAGGCAGGAGAACAGGAATAAAAACAAAATATAGCAGAGGCTGGAAATCTGAAATTCTGTTTTTAGAACAAAATAATAGATCTGTTCCATTGTGCTCTCATTGCAAGCTATGTTTAATGCATTACAAAAACAGAATTACCTGGAAAAACTCAGCAGGTCTGGCAGCATCGGCGGAGAAGAAAAGAGTTGACGTTTCGAGTCCTCATGACCCTTCGACAGAACTAATGCATTACTGGGATACAAGAATAAGAATTATATAATCTTAAGGAACCTTCCTGACAGTATAGTCATTTACTATCCAGTTAGGTCACCTTTCGTAATATGCATTCCCTTTTCTTTGTAAAAAAAAAGTGAAGCCAAAAATAAAGAATTTAAAGTAGGAGCCTGCCCCTCCCCTTCCTGACTTATCATGGAAGATGTTGTATGACAGAACACAAGCCCTCTTCCTTAACCACAAAGGTCATTTCAACTTTACAAAATTAAAAGCACATTAAGTGTCAGCTCTCTTATCAGTACAAGGATTGTTTCAACAGGACTTGGTCATGAAATATCTATTACTGACAGGATTTATCAAATATTCACATATAGAATCATACAGCACAGAAGGAGGCCTGGATGAATGAAAGAACTATCCCACTAGTGCCACTAACCTTTTTTTTAAAACTCATGTAACCCTGCAAATGTTTCCTTTTTAAGTATGTATCCATTTCCTTTTTGAAACTTACTGCTGAATCTGCTTCCACCACTCTTTCAGGACTGCATTCCAGATCATGTACTGTGCGAAAATATTTCTCCTCTCCCCAACAACCCCCACACCCAAATCTTTTACCAATTATCTTAAATCCTTTGGATTTATAAAATATATACGAGCTCTTGAATATTAAAGCATCAATGCTATATTCATTGTTAAAAATGATTTACAGAGCCAGTGGCCAACTAAAAATGAAAAGGGCATTTCAATGTGTTATGAGTAAGCTTAATTATATAGCAGTATGTACTTTATAGGCCCACACAAGTTGACCATTCCATTACTTAGCTTTAGTTGCAATCACTGCAGCTCTAATCAGTACCCTCTGCATTGCTCCCTGTAATAGTATTGGCTCAGAGTACAGTGCAACTAAACAGTCCAAGTTTAATGTGCCGTATGCAAGTGAACAATTAATACTACAACTAAAGCAGAGAAACTTCAAATCAACAATTTGACGAAAGCCCAGGTCAGTTGAGACGTATTTTATTCAGGAAAATTGAAAAGAATTAACATCAAAGCAGTTATAAGCTGATACATGAATACAATACAGTCTTAGTAAATTAATGGAGTATGTCCAGAATACAGTTGCCTGGTATTTGATGAAACAT
Organism: Carcharodon carcharias; assembly: GCF_017639515.1. Classification (NCBI taxonomy): domain Eukaryota; kingdom Metazoa; phylum Chordata; class Chondrichthyes; order Lamniformes; family Lamnidae; genus Carcharodon; species Carcharodon carcharias. The sequence goes on along the minus strand of NC_054468.1, from coordinate 136,570,999 downwards.
GCTGAACATCTACCAATGTATGATAAACAGAGGGGAGGGTGGGGTGGTGAAGCAGGGCAGGGAGGGGAAGAGTTCCCTCTCACTTGGAGTCATAAAGAGTCAAGACAGTGTCAGTTTGCTGTGCAAAGCCATTTAATGCCACTTGCACATTCCACCTTGTCTGTGCAAACTGGATAAACAGCGCAGATGGTTTCATTTAGAAGAGTCTGCACTAAATCTAATGCCAACCCACACAGACTTCAGTGGTGTAACCAGACAACAACTTTAGCTAGAGAGAAACTCTGGATAAGTAACTTCCCATGATAGTAATTCTATGTTACTTTTTCTTTTAAAGAGACAGTATTAATGGAATTAACAACTTACAGCTCTGATTTAAATAACATTCATATCTTCAATTTTATTAGGGCTCCTTGATGTAATTTACAGTATGTTCATTTTACTAAACACCAAGATTCTTGTCATTTCTTGACGGTGAAATGCACACACGTGTATTAAGATTTCAGCAAGGATTCATGTGGAACCTCTCAGCTTATGATAGAAAGTTTGCATGATGCCACTCCAATACAACCCAGCAATTTGTCTAAACTGTGGAATCCTGCGGGTTTATTCTTTTAGTCAATAAATGGGATTTCAGGTTTCATGTCCAATTATTTATAGAATCAACTTCCAACACCTTTTCAGGTAGAGCATCCCAGATCCCAGTGAACAAATTCTTATCTCTTCTCTGGACCTCTTGCCAATTATATTGAATCCATGACTCTAGTTACTGACCCATGTGTCAGAGGGATTTTTTCCTCTCTATCTAATTCTGTTAAAAGCTCTCATCATCTTGAAAACCTCCATTAAGTCATCTTTTAACCTTCTCTGCTCCAAGAACAGCCCTAACTTTTCCAACCTCCTTATAAGAGAAGATCCTCATATTTATAAAGATCCTCTGCACCCACACTAAGACTTTCGCATTTTTCTAAAGTGTGGTGTCCAGAACTGTGCGCAATACCCCCACTGAGGCTGAACCAGTGATTTACAAAATTCTAGCATGATTTCTCTGCTTTTATATTTTATTCCTCAATTTACGAAGCTAAATAATCCATATGCATTTTATCCTTCCACCTTCAAGGATTTATGTAAATAGACACCAAGATTTCTCTGGTCATCTACACTTTTCAAAATTGTGCCATTTATACTATAAATGGGGGAACTTTGGTAGTACTACTGGAAGAGGTCCTACAAAGAAGAGTGCACACCTTTTGGAGCCAAGAGTCATCCTCCATTGAAGACGAACACTGCAGCAGGATGGACTAAGGATAACTGGAAAGAGTATCACCTGTGCATCAAACCTGGGAGGGCTTGGGCATTCTAACAACACTTCAGTTTGGGATAGCATCACAGATGGGGAAATAAACTCCGGTAACTGGATTCATGCACAGATATATTATATTTTAGCAGAGCACTATCTGTTGCTATTATGTCTGAGGAACATATATAGAGAAGACAATGTACTGTGCTGCATGAATGCAGGGAATATGGAAATTCCAACTCTGCAACTGAATCCCCTTGACAAAGATCATAAACTGAGCCTTACCATCTATCACTGAAGATCTGACTGGCCCTCTAGAGACCTTTGCTCAAAATGCAGCAGCCTGTCTCACCACAATCAAGGATTAGGTATGGCAGAGGGTTTCAGGAATCTCTCAGCTGCCTAATGATCCACTTGCAGAGTCGGAATACACCTGGAGAAGTGTCCATTAGCACAGGAATGGCAGAAACCAGCATGAATAATGAAGACCTTTCTCAATGCATGAACGATACTCAACTTCTACTTAAGTGAGGATAGTGTGATAGGATGCATGCTTGCACATTCACCCAATAAATAACCATGGTGTCTGTAACTACAAGGCAGTCCACTGGTGCAGCAGAGGTGGTACTGAACCACTTTCATTCCCAGAGGCAGACACTTCCATGCATCAAACAGCAACAACATATATAGCATTCTTAACGTAATAAAATGTCCCAAGGGGAATTCAGGTGAGCATTAAAAAAAGTCTGATACCAAGCTATATAAGGAAATATTAGGTCAGATGACTAAAACCTGTTCAAATAGGTAGGTTTCAAGGAGTGTTTTAAAGGAGGAAAGAGAGAAGGGAAGGTGGAGAAGTGCAAGGAAGGAATTCCAGAGAAAGGTATGGTCGCCACAGTGCAGCAATTAAAATTGGGATGCTCAGGAAGCTAGAATTAGATGAGCGCAGATATTCCAAGAAGGTTGTGGGGCTGGAGGAGGTTAGAGAGACAGGGAGGGGCAAGGCCATGGAAGGAGTTGAAAACAAGGATGAAATTTTAAAATCATGACACTGCTTGAGCAGAAACCATTGTAAGTCAGCAAAGACAAGGATGATAGAGGAACAGAAATTGTTGCAAGTTCGGACATGAACAGCAGAGTTTTGGATGACCTCAAAAGGAGGAGGATAGAATGTGGGAGACCAGCCAGAAGTGCAATGGAATAGTCAAGTCCAGGGGTTTCAACAGCTGATGAGCTAAGACAGGGGCAATGTCGAGTGATGTCACAGAAGTGGAAAAAGGTGGTCTTAGTGATGGCTCAAATATGTAGTTGGAAGCTCATCTCGGGGTTAAATCAACACCAAGGTTGTGAACAATCTAGTTTAGTCTCAGACAGTTTCCAGGGAGAGGGAGAGGTAGCTGGGAGACAGAATTTGGAGCGGGGACCAAAAACAGTTACTTCAGTCTTCCCAATATTTAATTGGAAGAAGTTCCTGCTCACCCCGTACAGGATGTAAGATAAGCAGTCTGATAATTTAACAACTACAAATATACTATAAATCTATTGTATCGCAGCTGCCAAAACCCATTTGTGGAGGAGTCGAGAGGGATGGTGGTGAGGTAGATTGAGGATGTTGTCAGCATATATGAGAAAGATAACAGTGGGCTGAATTTTGAGGTCAGTGGGTGGGCACAGTCGGCGGGCCCAGGAACCGCCAGGAAACGAGCCAACACCCGCAATCAGCCCCCAACCATGATTTCACGCTGGTGGGCCAATTAAGGCCCCCTAGCATGAAACGCTGCTCTTCACAGGTCGGCTGTCGGGCCTAATGGCGACCTGGTGGCTGGTTTAAAAACAGCCCAGGCAGCCCAACAAAGGCTGCCACAGAAGGACATCTGTTCTGCATTGTCTTGATGAAGTCGAGTGCAGCTGGAGACGCCAGTCAGGAGGGCAAATCAGGTGGGCACTTGACCCTCCACTTTTCGGACGAGTGCCTCTTGGTCCTGCTGGAGGAGGTGGCTGCCAGGAAGGACACCTTTGTCCCCAGAGATGGGAGGAGGAGGCTGCCGCACCTCACAAAGAGGGCATGGGAGGAGGTGGCAGCTCTGGTTAGCAGCCATAATGTCATGCGGCATACATGGGTGCAGTGCCAGGAGCGGTTCAAAGACCTGCTGCACTCAGGAAGGGCGAGTACTGTGTTGGCATGGGTCAGTGTGCAGAAGCGATAAGGTGTGGTCGTCTCCCTCGGGGTGCCAGAGACTGAGTGCCAACTGTCAATGATGCCAGGGCTGGCCAAGGGGGTGAGCCCTGGCTGCTTGGATTGAGTGCCTTTTGGCTCAAGGGCCACAACTCGGATGTGCTCTGCGAGGTAATCCTCAGCTGGGCTTGGCCAGGCTGCAATGGCACTGCAGGTAGAGAGTGGACTCCCCTGTCCATTCAGAAGAAGTCGAGCCATAACCAAGCAAAGATGGCACGTATAGGGGAGGCCCACCCAACCTGCTGCTGTTTAGCAGCTTTGAGCCGGACGCCCTAGAGCTCGAGAGCCAGCACGCTCCCTCTGCAACCGAGCATGGAGACGTGGGGGGTGCCAGACGAAGGTAAAAGCACAATGCACAGAGGTAAGAGTTTCAGATTGTGCAACCATTCTAGTATAGTCTCTTCATTGATGGGAGCCTTAAACCTGGAGTGCCCATTGATCAGTGAAAGACGATGGCACCATGATGCAGATCTCCATTGTCTCACCAGGGTGCCTAGCAGGCACAGTGACAGTGTGACGACATTAACTAATGACATGTCCTTGTTCTCCCTTTTAGGTTTGTCAGCATGCAATCGCTCTCTAGATCCCAAAGGGTCACCCGTGACACCAGAGGACCACCGGGTGTCATTTGCATCTGTGTCACAACTGCTCTCTCAAGATACCAGCACCTCGGTGGGCATTAGATCTGCCGCTAGAATGTCAGTGCACATTGGTAAGGGCAATTCACACTCACCTGAAATGCAAGTGGAGGCAGAGACTGCCCAGGGTGCCCGCAGTCGGAGGACTGCTGGGGACCAGAACGATGCTCGTTCGTGGCAGAGATCCATGAGGGTCCGCGTGCTATGTTGTCTGTTGTGAAGGAGCCCATGCAGTGCATTAGCGGTGACTCTCATGGCCGAGTGCACTACCTCCTCCATTGAGAGAGTTGCAACTCTCATGGACAGGCAGCTCCAGGGGCAGAATCAGGGGTTCCTGTGGTTGCGCTTGGACCTGAAAGCCCTCACACAGGTAATGACCTCAGGTGGCCAGTGCCAGTGTGGGAGATGGATGAGGCACCCAGTATCCCAGCTAGGTGCCCGTCCATCCATGGTGAGCAGGAAGGTCCAGAGTGACCTCATGTTGGCACACAAGCTGCTTGTTGTTTCTGCGGGCTCCTCTCAGAGTGCTCTGGATGACAGCAGCAGCTCCTTCGCCTCTCTGCCAGTGACCGTTGCATCTGATGAGGCTGCGATGGCTGGGGAGATGCTAGCCATTGCACTGGACCCTCCTGTCCAGGCGGGGCCCACACAGGCTCCATTGGCCAGAGGACGACCATCAAGGTCATCAAGGCTAACAAGACACTAGAGTCAGCAGGCCACCTCCAATGCTGGTGCCAGCGAGGGGCAGGGGCACCAAGACATAGCACTCGCAAACATAAGTTTAAGACACGATAAACATGAGAGTGACAGCTCACAGGTGATTTTCTGTTCATTTATGTTTGGTTTAAATGTCTGCTGGTGTGGATATCAACACCAGTAATTGTAATGTCATAATGATTTCAATGTGATGATAACATTAAATTTGCCTTAGTTCTGATGGCCTGAGTATGCTTCACATTTTTTTGTTCTGGTGCAGGGTATGCCAGTATGTAATGCTGGATGTGAGTGGCTAGGTACTTTATTGCACAGGCATTGAGTGGACTTTAGGTGCAAATGAAAGGATCATTTCAGGCATCTGGGACGGAGGCGGCAGCCCTGGCATGAGGCAGAAGCTGATCTTTGGTAGCCTAGATGAAGGACCATTGGATCAATGCTTCCCTACCTCCCTGGCAGTTACCAAGGTCTGCCTCCATGCCCTCAGCGTGCTCCTCTTCTCACTCACTACTGGACTCATCATCTGTAGCCTGTGCAGCTGTGTCAAGATCCTCTTCCTCCAATGGGTTCCTTCTTGTCAGTGCCAGGTTGTGGAGCGCAGCATGCAATCACTGTCAGTGACACCCGTTCTGGGGAGTATTGTAGTGCACCCCCTGAATGGTCCAGGCATTGGAAGTGCATCTTCATAAGACCTATGGATTTCTCTATCGCCACCCTTGTGGAGGCTTGTCTCGTATTGTAACGCTGTTCTGCCCCTGTCCTTGGATGGCGGAAAGGTGTCATGAGCCACCTTTTCAACGATGCTCTCGTCAGCCAGCAGCCATCCAGCCAGTCGAACTGAAGCACTGAAGAGCCTCGGCACCTGGGAGTGTCTGAGGATATAAGTGCCATGGGAGCTGCCTGCATACTTTGCACAGACTTGCAGAATCTGCATCCTGTGATCACACACTATCTGCACATTCATGGAGTGGAATCCCTTCCTGTTGGTCAAGGCACTGGGCTCACCTGCTGGCACCTTGACGGCCACACGTGTGCAATCAGTTGCAGTCTGGATGTGAGGGGCACCCAGCAACCACTGCGGAACCTCTGGCTTGCTCAGCCTGGCTGGCCTCGTCCGTACAATAAAGAATAAAGGACAGTACCCCCCTAAACAGAGCTTGCGTCACCAGCTTGACGCAACTATGGTCAGCTGATTGGGAGAGTCCACAAAAATCCCCTACTGACCCTGGAAAGAGTCGGAGACATAGAAGTTGAGGGGTGTCCACCCACATAGTCGGAGCTGATCTCAGGCCTAGTCATCTGACAAATGGATGTCACTGTCTCCCTTGAGGCGAAGCCTTCTTCAGCAATGCATCTCGGACATAATGAGGTAGCTGCATCGCTGCCTGTAAGCCCTGCGAGCAGGATAGTGGCATCTTCTGCGGCTCCTTCCACCTTGGACTTCCTGCTGGCCCTGCGCCCCTTGTGCCTGCACCTCTCCTCCCACAGGTGCCTCCCCTGGACGCAGCCTCTTCTCCCTTCTGCCCCCCTCTTCCTCCTCAGAGAGGATGCCACCAGAGGAGAGCACAATCCCCTATATCGGGATAATGGAAGGCTGTCTGATACCTGGAAGGATCCACACGGTCAGAATCCTCCAGGGGGCTTGGAGACAAGAAGGAGACCTGAAATGAGGCCTGGAAATGCTATCAATGAAGCCCCGAACAGAGATGAAGCTGCCAAGTACCAATAAGTCACCAGGAGCAAACTATGTACCAAACTCCCCTTTACTGACACGGGCAATGCTGTTCACCCTTTTTATTCCACCCGTGGATGAGGTTTTTTGAAATTGTCAGCAGGCTGCCTGCCTGTGCGATGAGCACGAAATCGCACTGACCACGAAAAATTGCCGTCAATTGGGTTTTTAATGTCTGTAAGTGGCCTTTTAATTAATGGTGGGTGCAGTTCCGGCACCTACTTGTGCCTGCCAACTAAAATATTGCACGCGTGTGTGATGATGTCAGGATGCTTACCCAATGTCATCACCTGCTATTTTATGCCCGATCGGGTTGGGTGCACGCCTGCCCACGGGACGTAAAATTCTGCTCATTGTGTTTTTTGCATGATGTTGCCAAGGGGCATCATGTATATGAGAAATAGGAGGGAGGCCAAGAATCCAGCCTTGGGGGGACACCAATGATGCGAGGGCAGGAAGAGAAGCCATTGCAAGTGATACTCTGGCTGCGATTAAATGGATAAGAATGAAACTAGGTGAGTGGAGTCCCGTCCAGCTGGATGTCAGTGGAGAGATGTTGCAGGACAGTGTGGTAAACTGCTGCAGACAGATTGAGAAGGACGATGGGGGATAGTTTACCTTTGTTAAAATTACATGGGATGACATTTATAACTTTGATAAGCGCTCTTTCAGTATGAACAATTAGAGGGAACCAAACATGGAGTGCCAGATAAGATGGGTACAGATTTGGTAAGTGACAACATGTTCTAGGACTTTGGAGAGGAAAGGAAGGTTGGGGATGGGATGATAGTTTGCAAGGATAGTGGGGTCAAGGGTAGGTTTTTTGATGAGAAGGCTGATGATGGCAGATTTAAAAGGAGAGAGTGGGACAACACCAAAGGAGAGAGAACTTTTAACAATATCAGATGACAAGGGGGTCAGGAGGGGAAGTTGGTTGGTCAGCAGCTTAATGGGAATCATGTTGAAGGAGCAGGAAGTGGGTCTCCAGGACAAGGTGAGCATGAGGAGAAGAGAAACTAGAGAAAAATGTGAGTTCAGGGTTAGGACAGGGAAGAGCTCTTGAAGAGGTTTGGCGTGGTGAGGAAGTACTTATTTCCAGATCATAACCCAGTGGAGAGACGTTTAAATCTGTGCAAGCTCTTCCAAAGTTTGAAGAAAGAGACGTTGAATCATTCAAGAAGATAGCTAAACAGATGAAATGGCCACAGGAAAACTAGACATTGTTGTTACAATCTAGGTTGGTGGGTAGAGCACGAGGTTTATGCTTCACTGTCAGAAGAAATGTTGGTGGACAGTGATATGGCACAAAAGGCTATTTTGAGTGCATATGAGTTGGTTCCTGAAACATACCGGCAGAAATGTAGGAATACGGGAAAACAGCCTGGACAAACTTATATTGAGTTTGAGAGAGTAAAACAAAATAATTTTGACCAGTGGATACAGGCTTTAAAGATAGAGGCGACATATGCAGCTCTTAGAGATGTAATTCTTTTTGAAGAATTTAAACATTTGATTCCTTCAGTAGTGAGAACTCACGTGGAGGAACAGAGGGTTAAAATGATAAGACAAGCAACATAGATAACTGATGCTTGAGTTAGTTCACAGATCTAAACCTTTTTATTGTCACACTTTTAAATCAAAGAATGATAGAAAGTGGGAAGGTGGGTGGTCAGGGAAGAGGAGTAGGTGAAAATTCCCAGGAAGCTTTTTCTGAGGCTGAGGGTAGAAGTGACTTGAAAATTGAGATGTTTTCATTGTAATAAAGTTGGGCACAAAAAGTCAGTTTGTTGGTAATTGTAGTGAAAATTTGTTGGGATTATTGCGATGCAGAAAAGTTCTGGAAGTAAAAGTATTGTTCTGGAAAAGGGTTCTGAGGTTCAGGCACAGGAAAAAAACAACTAGATTGTGTACAGACAAAACAGGAAGTATCAATGTTAGGTAAAGAAGTAGGAATCTGTTCACAATTTACCTAAGGGAGTTCTGGGGAGCAGGCTGCAGAAATGTTTAAAGCTTTTGTGAAGGGGAAGTCTTTCCATATGTACAGGGTGGAGTAAGTAAAGATGTTAAAATTTTAAGAGACACAGAGGCTAGTCAATTCTTAATGTTGTGGGATAATGATATTTGTTGTTCAGAAGGAGTATTGCAGGAACAGGTGGGGTTCATGGAGATGCTAAACCTATTTCATTGTGGAAGGTAAATTTAAAGAGTAAATGGAAAGCAGGTGAGGTGATTGTTGGAGTAGTGGGAAAATTGACATTGCAGGGGTTCAATTTATTTTAGGTAATGATATTACTGGGTCACAGATGTGGGTGATGCCTATGGCAGTTGAGCAGCCTGTAGAGGTGTTTTTAACAGAAATATTGCAGAAAGAACATCCTGGATTGTTTTCAGATTGTGATAACAAGATTGCAAGCTCACAAGTTGAAACAGGAAGAAAGGGAAGGAGAAGGTGTTGAAGTCCTATTAGCTGACACTTCTTCATAAGATTGTTCAGGAAGAAAGAATGGAGGATAATACAGCTGAGGTATTTATCTCAAGGCAGTTGGTAGAATTACAGATAAAGGATATGCAAATAAGACAGTTATATCAAACAGCTTACTCGGAAACAGAGACAGAACATATTCCAGAATCGTATTATCTTAAGGGTAATGTTTTAATGAGAAAATGGCAGCTGTATCATGTTTCAGCAGATGAAAGCTGGAGGGAAGTACATCAGATTGTTATACCATTTGGATATAGAAATGAGGCTCTGAGGATAGCTCATGAAATTCCAATGGGGGGGACATTTAGAAATTAAAGACACAGGCGAAAAAACAAAAGCATTATTATTGGCCTGGATTACATAGAGATTTAGTCAAATTCTGTAGAACATGTCACACGTCAGGTGATAGGGAAACCACAAGGAGTGATTAAGCTGGCACCTTCAATTCCAATTCCAGCATTTGAAGAACCTTTTTACAAGGGTCATGATTGATTGTGTAGGACCCCTCCCTAAGGCTAAAAGTGGAAATCAATACTTACTGATAATAATGGATGTGTCTACAAGGTTTCCTGAAGCGATAACTTTGAGAAATATTACAACAAAGAATTGTGGAAGAGTTGACTAAATATTTTTACAAGATATGGTTTACCAAAAGAAATACAATCAGATCAGGGTTCAAATTTCATGTCACAGCTGTTTAAGGAAGTAATGAACAGTTTAGGGATAAAACAGTTTAAGTCAACAGCTTATCATCCTGAATCACAAGGGGTGTTGGAAAGATGGCGTCAAACTTTAAAAGCTATAATGAGGACGTATAGTCAGGACTATCCACAGGACTTGAATGGGGGATTTCCATTCTTGTTATTTGCTATTAGGAATGCTCCTAATGCATCAACTGGATTTAGTCCTTTCGAATTAGTTTACAGTCATGAGGTAAGGAGACCACTGAAATTGATTCATGAGAAATTAGTGGGTCCAAATTCAGAAACTACTCTCTTGGATTATGTATCAAACTTCAGGGAAAGATTGGACAAAGCATGTGAGTTAGCTAGGGAACATTTAAAGATATCACAGCAAGTGATGAAAGTGAAGGCAGACAGGAAAGGTACAGCCCGTAGTTTTGTTGCTGGGGAAAAAGTGCTAGTTCTGTTACCAGTACTGGATGACTCGTTAAAGACAAGGTTTAGTGGGCCTTACAGGTTTGAAAAGAACTGAGTGAAGTTAATTATTTAATAAATACTCCAGATAGAAGAATGAAGCAGAGAGTGTGTCTTGTAAATATGTTTAAAAAGTACTTTGACAGGGAAGAGGACCAAAAGGAGGTATCAGTGGTAGTGGATAAGGAGAAAGAGGTAGAAATGAAGGATTCTGAAATTGATTTTCCTCTAACCAAATTGAATAATGAGAGGTTACTTGAAAATTTAAATATAATATTGAATTACCCTCCAGACAAGTGTCAAAGTGATTTGGAGAAGCTACTGCAGTCACACAAAGTTATTTGAGAGAATAAGCTCGGGAGGACAAATTTAGCTATATATGTGTGTGTGTGGAAGTTTCATCTTCAATAAGGCAATATCCTTATAGATTAAATCCAGCAAAGTTATCACAAGTACAGAGAGAAAATGAATTCATGCTTCAAAATGACATCATGGAGTCTAGTTGCAGTAATTGGAGTTCGTCTACTGTGATGACACTGAAACCAGATGGAACACAAAGACTGTGTGTTGACTATCAAAAGATGAATGTGGATTCATATCCTATACCACAGTTGGAAGATTGCATTGAGAAAGTGGGAAATTCAAAGTTTATCACAAAAATTGATTTGCTAAGAGGAAGTTGGCAAGTATGAGAGAGATCAAAGGAGATATCAGTTTTTGTGATGCCAGATGGAATATATCAGGTTCAAGTTATGCCATTTGGTATGAAAAATGCACCACAATATTTCAAAGACTGATCAACAAAGTAATTACAGGACTGAGCAATTGCGCTGTTTATATTGATTACTTTATAGTTTTCAGTCAAACGCGGGAGGAGCATTTAAAACATCTGGAAGAACTATATACTGACTACAAGAAACTAATTTGGTAATGAACTTGGCTAAAAGTGAATTTGCAAAAGGGCAAGTTACATATCTAGGTCATACCATTGGACATGATAAGGTGGCTCCAAGAGATGTGAAAGTAAAGGCTATCGTGGATTTCCCCATGCCTACAACAAAACAAGAAGTTTTGAGATTTCTGCGCATGACTGAGTTTTATTGGAAATTTGTATCAAATTTTAGCAGTGTGGTTGCTCCATTGACTGAACTATTTTTAAAAAATGAAGTTTCGATGGACACGAGTGTCAGAAGGCGTTTGACAGTTTGAAAATTGTATTGACCACGACACCAGTTTTGGCAGTACCCAATTATGCCAAGCAATTTAAGTTGGCCATTGATGCAAGTGATATTGGCATTGGGGCCATATTGTTACAAGAAGATAAAACTGGAATTGAGAACGAGAGGGTACTTTTCACAGAAGTTGAATATACAACAGAGAAGATATTCAACAACCAAAAAGGAGACTCTGGGTCTGTTGTTAACATTGCAGCATTTTGAGATTTACATTGCAAACAATTAGTCAGGAACAATTGTTAATACAGACCACAATTCTTTAAAGTTTCTAGGCAAATTTCAAGAAGTACAAGGTTGTTCAGATGGAGTTTACAACTGCAACCATTTAATCTACAGATTATACATGGGGCTGGACGAGAAAATCTAATTGCAGATGCTATGTCAAGAGTTTGAAGCTCAAAAGGGAAAATTGGACATGTAAAAAACCTGGACACTGGACTGGAATAATTTCTGTTAATATCAAGGATTTGTATGTATATTGCTCTGTTAATGGATGCATCTGGTAATGTAATAATGTGAGGTAGTATAAATAAGATACTTGTAGATAAGGTAGTATAAGATAAGGTAGTATAAGATATATAGATAAGTATAAGAGGTAATGTAAGAAGGGTTAAGAAAATGAACCCATCTTTTTTAATTATGACGGTTCATTTTCCCGAAAGAAGTGGGATGTCATGAAAATATAATAATTTTCATAATATTATTGTGATCTATTGCAAAAGTGGGTTAATAGTGGATTTGGGAGGGTGATTTAATTGAATTGGAGACAGCTGGTCTGGGGGTTTTTAGTTATCAACAAGTAACTAGGTTTGAAACGCTAAATATGTAAACATGGCTGAAATGTTAGAGTATGAAGAACATTTGCATTTTTAGATAAATTAGGTTAGTTTGAATTTCAAAGAGATGGTAAGATCTTACACCTAGCCAGAAGGAGCTTAGCCAGTGTGTTTATTTTTCCCAAATGTTGCTGATATAATATAAACCTTTCATAGTACTAATTTTGAGAAAAGTACAGTTGCAAAAACATATAGGCACAATGGAATTTGCATTAAAAGGGAGAAACATATAAAAATGAGTTGAGGCTTTGTGTAAGAGGGGAAGGCATTCTAAGATCTAATACAAGTGTGAAAAGTCTCCAGCCTCTGTGCATTAAGTTGATATCTACTAGAACCGAAGCTGAGAAAACAACTTGAATTCGACTATTCAAGGTATTTGTGGCTTTGCCTGGGTCTGTTTAAATCTATTTGTTTTTACTGTTGCCTTAACATAGGTGTAACTGGGAGCCAGATTAATTAGGGGTTTTAGGAGTTATTATAGTAGCAATTTGTAGACCTATGTATGTGTTTGAAATCTTTTCTTTTGTTAATAAATTTTTTTAGTTTTCTAAAAACCTCTGAAGTTGCGGTGGTCTTATTACTTCTGAATTCAAGGTACACATCTTGAAATAAAATACAAATTGCAAAACAGTTGTGACCACGTGATCAAGTTTCCCTCATGGTTTTGATCCGGCTGGCACACATCATCTGTAACATCATAACAAGCATTTTAAAAATGTATTTGGTTAGGTGGTAGAAGACAACTTCTCATGAAATCTACACTGACAAACTCGCCTAAAATCATTCAAAAGTTCAATCATAATTAAACTCCTAAAATTTCAAATCAAAGCTGCATGATGGTACACTATAAATCTATTGTGTTGCTTCTGCCAAAACCCATTCATGATTAACGCAGGTGCTATGGTTCATTTTGCAATAACCACCTGTCCTTAACATGTATACTGTTCATATAAACAGGATCCAAAATTTGTATAATATGCAATATAATCTTAACCTGTGAACTATGACATAGTACGCCAACTTTGTTAACTGCAACATCATATTTTATGTATCATAGTGAAGCTCAGAGTTACTCGTGGACCTTGTAAGGTCTCTGAATTATACAAATGCCGCAGATCCAATATTATTTACACATTGGATGATGAGCAGCAAAACATGCCCAAAACATCATGTGCAACAATTGCACTGTCCAGTGGTACTGCAAATGCTGTAAAGTTAAAAGCAAAATACTGCGGATGCCGGAAATCTGAAATAAAAACTGAAAATGCTGGAAAAACTCAGCAGGTCTGACAGCATCTGTAAAGAGAGAGAGAGAGAGAGAGAGAGAGAGAGAGAGAAACAGGGGAATGAAACATTTTAGAAAGTATCCAATGGAGATAGGGAGTTACAACAAGCAATTACATTGCAGTGAACCCCCTGCTCTGTGCTCATTTTAGAAACAGGAGGGGATGCAATCCCTCCAGCCAGTTTCAGTGAGATTATAAACAAAAACAGAATTACCTGGAAAAACTCAGCAGGTCTGGCAGCATCAGCGGAGAAGAAAAGAGTTGACGTTTCGAGTCCTCATGACCCTTCAGCAGAACTGGGTGAATCCAAGGAGAGGAGTGAAATATAAGCTGGTTTAAGGTGTGTGTGTGGGGGGAGTGGGGTTGGTGTTGGGTGTGGGGAGAGAAGTGGAGGGGGGTGGTGTGGTTGTAGGGAGTAAACACCTTATCAAACACCAGGAGAGAAATGGAAAGCAATGAAGGTGAACAAGGCAAAAGAGAGATACGGAAATCTTGTTGCAGAGACGAACAAAACTTCTTCAAGGTAGGCATTTCTTGAACAGCAGCGGCAGTCAATTAAACAAAGAGATAAAAACAAAAAACTGCGGATGCTGGAAATCCAAAACAAAAACAGAATTACCTGGAAACACTCAGCAGGTCTGGCAGCATCGGCAGAGAAGAAAAGAGTTGACGTTTCGAGTCCTCATGACCCTTCAGCAGAACTGGGTGAATCCAAGGAGAAGGGTGAAATCTAAGCTGGTTTAAGGCGCCGATGCTGCCAGACCTGCTGAGCTTTTCCAGGTAATTCTGTTTTTGTTTTGGATTTCCAGCATCTGCAGTTTTTTGTTTTTATCTCTTTGTTTAATTGACTGCCACTGCTCTTCAAAAAATGCCTACCTTGAAGAAGTTTTGTTCGTCTCTGCGACAAGATTTCCGTATCTCTCTTTTGCCTTGTTCACCTTCATTGCTTTCCATTTCTCTCCTGGTGTTTGACAAGGTGTTTACTCCCTACAACCATACCACCCCCCCACCCCACCTTAAACCAGCTTATATTTCACCCCTCTCCTTGGATTCACCCAGTTCTGCTGAAGGGTCATGAGGACTCGAAACATCAACTCTTTTCTTCTCCACTGATGCTGCCAGACCTGCTGAGTTTTTCCAGGTAATTCTTTTTTTTTGTTTTGGATTTCCAGCATCCGCAGTTTTTTGTTTTTATTTCAGTGAGATTATGGCTGATTGGAACTTAACTCCATTTACTGAAGAAGAATCGTACGGATTTGAAACGTTAACTGTTTCTCTCTCTTGAGATACTATTAGACCTAATAAGTTTTTTTCCAGCATTTTCTGTTTTTGTTTCAAATTTCCAGCATCCGCAGTATTTTGCTTTTATCCATTGACTGGTCTTTGCCCCATACAATTCAATACATTTACTCCAAAATCTCAGGCTTAAAGTTCCAATTGACCCCAACATCCACAGATCATTTTTTTTGGAGAGGTGAGTGGCGGTGGGGGAAGAAAATTTCAGATTTCCACTCCCATTTCTGAATGGCCCGGCTCCAACTTCAATGTTTTACACCCGTAATTCTGGATGTCCCCACCCGAGTAAACAGTTTCTCATTATTGATTCAATCCCGCCGACACACAAAACGGCTGCGGCCTGAATCAAAACCCTAGTGACTGAGAGGCCCAGTGGTGGTGCGGAAGTCTGAACCCAGCCGGAATAGAGCCACAAGATGCGCTCATTTCACTACAAGTCCGAATGAATAAACGCACTTACTTCCGAACGGGTCCTGGACGGCCAGCACGCGCTTAAGTGCCTGGGGGAGATGTGGAAGCGGTGCCTGTTGGGAATTGTTGTTCGAGTCTACGCTACGCGTGACGATCCGGCCGGCCAAAAGCACTACAACTCCCAGAATGCAAAACGGAGGTGGTGTGGAGGGCAAGCTCTCACGCCAGCGCAGTCCAAACCATCCTCAGAACTTGAAGCGTGCGTCGTAACGCAACGGGCCCGCGCGGCTCGCCCCTATTTGTGTTCATTCCGGTCACGTCGCTCTGATTGAGCGACACAGCCTCAGACCAATGGAAGCTCAGCAATGGGCGGAGGCGGGCAATCGCTGCACCAATGGGAAGGCGGTAAAGGCGGGGCCTTTGAGCAGAGTTGAACTGACAGCGCAGTGCCGGGAGGTTGGGTGAGCTGTTGGGGGAGACTGAGGTTGGTTGGATTGAGTTAACTTCTCAGTCATGGGAAATCGGGGGGCGGAAAATGAAAGCGTGTCGCCTATTTTAACCTTAATGTTTTTCCTTTGCAGAAGGGAGGAATGTTTGACAGTCCTGCTGACCTGAGTGAGGGGAATAAGGTATGTGAGGTGTGGTTTGAAGAGCAGTCACTTGGCTGTTTCCTGTTTGTTCATAAACAATATCCTTCAAGCTTCTGCTGCAAGTTTTTGGATTTGCTGCAACCTAAAAGTGGTGAGCGATGTGTTTCTGGGTGTAGGTCAGGGTATTTTAAAGAAGAGTTATGTCATTATGCTTCTGCTTTTGTTTGTAGATCTGTTTAATAAAAACAATTGGCAAGTAACTTTTTATAATAGCCACGATGAGATGTACTCTCACTGGATCTGATATGCCGTCTATGTTTAAGAATTCATTATTGTTTTTAATGTTGGAAATCTAGCTGATGTTTTTAACTTTTTTGTTGCATTGTTTTGCAGTTTGAGTCTGCATTTATTTTCTGTCTCCTCACACCCTCTTTTTCTCCATTCCAGTTCAAAAGATAGAGCAAAAGTATTTTAAAAGAGAGATGGACTTTCTTTTTCCTACAATTACAAGTGACTTAATTTTGAAAAGCATTTTGTTTGACTGTAAGGTGCTTTGGGATGTCCTGAGGTTGTGAAAGTGTATATATATTTGCAAGTTTTTTTGTGCCATGCTTTTCCTGACCTCGGGACATCCCAAAATAATTAAATATATTGAAATGTAGTCACTTGTAACGTAGGTAACTTTATAAACATGGTGCAAGGTATCGAGAAAGAGTAACTTGCTGTTACTCATTTGAATTGAGTACAGCTGTGCTCAATTTTCTTGACTTACCCTTTTGCAATGGCTTGTAACTAAAATACAATTAAAAACCTTTGTCCACTTCTCCTTTGTAAACTCAGGAATTAGTCCTTTTTGAAATTATGGGCATTTGAGTATACTTCAGACCTTAAAACTAATGTTGACTGTTTTGGTATGTGTTTTTTTCAGTTTGAAAAAATACGTAGAATGGCTCAGCAAAGGCTTTCTGGCCTTCGGTATAATTAGCTCCACTATCCTTTTTCCAACTAATCTTGGACATATTTTTGCTTTAAATGTTTATTCAATTTCTTTTTGAAAGTTACTACTGAATCTGCTTCCATCACCCTTTAAGGCAGTGCACTCCTGATCACAACTTGCTTTTTAAAAAAATTTCCCTCGTGTTATCTCTGGTTCTTTAGCCAATTATCTTAAATCTGTGTCCTCTAGTTCTGCTGATGGAAATGATTTCTCTTTTTTCCTCTGTCAAAACATTCATGATTTTGAACATCAGTTCTCCCCCTAACCATCTCTGCTCTAATGAGAATAACCCAAGTTTCACCTAAACTGTAGTCCCTCATCACTGGTACCATTCCAGTAAATCTCTTCTCCATTTCTAAAGCCTTGATGTCCTTCCTGGAAGTGAAACCCGAATTGAACACCATATTCCAGCTAAAACCTAACCAGTGTTTTATAAATCAGCATAACTTGTGCTTTTTTTACTCCATGCCTTTATTAATAGATCCCAGGATGTCATGCTTTCTAAATATCCTTCTAATTTTTCCTTCATAATTTATATTTAAATAGCACCTTTTAACATAATAAAAATAAGGCTTTAACAGAAGCATTATAAAACAAAATATGACAGGGTCACATGAGATATTGGGTCAGATGACCAAAGGTTTGGTCAAAGAGAGGTTATAAAGAGTGTCTTAAAGGAGGAAAGTGAATCGGAGAGGTTTAGGGCCGGAGCTTAGGGCCTAAGCAACTGAAGGCGCAGCCATCTATGGTGGAGCAGTTAAAATCAGAGAAACTTGGGAGACTCTGGAGGCCAGAAATAGATGAGTGCAGATATCTCGGAGGAGGTTATAGACATAAGGAGACTGAGGCTGTGGAGGGATTTGAAAACATGAGTGAGAATTTTAAAATCAAGATGTTGCTTAACTGGGAGCCACACGAGTTGCAGAGAATTGGATGGGAAGTTTATGGAGAGTAGAATGAGACACCAGTCAGGAGTGTTTTGAACAGTTAAGTCTAGAGGTAACAAAGGCACAAGTGAAGGTTTCAGCAGCAAATCAGCTGAGAAAGGGCCAAATTTGGGCAATGTTATGGAGTTGCATTATTAAGGGAGTGCTGCACTGTCAGAGGTGCTGTCTTTCAGATGAGTTGTTAAACTGAAGCCCCACCTACTTGCTCACATATATGTAAAAGATGCCATGACACTATTTTTGAAGAACAGGCGAGTTCTCTTGGTGTCCTGGCCAATATTTATCCCTCAGTTGACAAATCAATAACGTTATCTGGCAGTTATCAAATTGGACCTTGCTGTGTATGAATTGGCTGTTGAATTTCCTGCAATAAAACAGTAACAGTACACTGAGATGTCCAATCGACAAGAAAAGCGCCATATAATAATGCATGTCTGTCTTGCCCTTCAAGATTGCAAGCAGACTGTTGCCAGGGAGAGGGATGAAGTCAGTAGCTTAGGAGCACAGTTTGGAGCGAGGGCTGAAAAGAGTCGCTTCATTCTTCCCAATATTCCATTGGAGGAAATTTCCTTCTAATTGGTACTGGATAAGCAGTCTGATAATTTAGCAACAGTGGAGGAGTCAAGTGGTAGTGAGGTAGAACTAGTTGTCATCAGCATACTTGTGAAAACTGACGTTGTGCTTTTGGACGAGGGGCAGCATGTAGATGAGAAATAAAAGGAAGCCAAGAATAGCTCATTGGGGGGGGGGGGGGGGGGGGGGGGGGGGGAGAGACACAAGGTGAGGAAGTGGAAAGAAAAGCCTTTGCAAGTGAAACTCTGGCCATGATTAGATAGATTTAAAAAATGGATTCAGGTGAGAGCAATCCCACCCAGCTGGGCGACAGTGGAGAAGTGTTGAAGGATGGTGTGGTCAACCATTTCACAAGCTGCAGACAGATCAAGAGGAACGAGGACAGATAGTTTGTCACAGTCATATGGGTATTATTTGTGACCTTAGCAAGAGGTATTTCTGTTCAGGGGCGGAAACCTGATTGGAGGGATTCAAAATGATATTCTCGGAAAGATAGAATCAGATTTAGGAGGCAGCAACACATTCAAAGATTTTGGAGAGGGAAGGGAGGTTGAAGTTGGAGTAGTATTTTGAAAGGACAGTGAGGTGAAAGTTTTTTTTAAGGAGAGGGGTGATGCAGATTTGAAGGGTGAGAGGCATTGACAATATTGGCTAGCATGGGGACCAGGAGCGGGAGGTTGGGTGGTCAGCAGTTTCGGGGGAATAGGGTCAAGGGAGCTGGATGTGGGTCCCGTGGACAAAATGAGCTTGGAGAGAGAATGAGGGGAGATAGGAGAGAAGCTAGAGAAATATGCAAGGTTGGGGCTCTGGCTGGGGGAAGTACTAGAGGAGGTTTGGCCCAGTGGGCTAGTGGAAGGAAGGCAGCTGATCAGCTTATCTCAGCCTTGGAGTCAAAGAAGCCTATGGGCTCCTTGTATTTATTGTTGTCACCTTCAAAGATTTGTGTACGTATAAAACCAAGACTTGCTGTTCCTCAGCCCTCTTTAAAGTTGTACAATTTAGTTTATATTGCCTCTTCTCATTTGTCTCACCAAAGTGTATCACTCCATGCTCTGGTGCATTAAATAGAATTTACAATGTGTCTGCCTATTAATCAACCTGCGATTTTCTGAAGTCTGTTACTATGTCTCCCATCTTACTACATTCCTGAGTTTTGTGGCAAAACTTGAAATTATGCTCTATACCCAACTCCAGGTCAGTAATATGTATCAAAAAGAGCAGCAGTCCTAATAATCTGGTGTTCTGTAGGGATGGGTATATTTCCATCCATTCTGAAAAATAACCCTTCCTTACTCCTGTCTGTTTCTGTCCTTTAGCCAATTTTGTATCCATGCTGTCACTGTTCCCTTAATTCCATGGGCTTTAATTTTGCTAATAAGCTGAGTTTTGTGGTACTCTTGTTTTTCTCAGTTCATATACAGAATTTCCACTCTGCTCTGCCCTCAACAATGCTCGCTGTTGCCTCATCCAAGAACTCAATAAAATTAGTCGGATATGATTTGTTGTTAACAAATCTGTGCTGGATTACGTTAATTAGTCTGTACTTTTCCAAATGCCAATTAATTTTGTCCTGGTATTTTGTCACAATTTTTACAGCACTGACTGACTGGGCTGTAGTTGCTGGGTTTATCCCTCTCCCTTCTCTGAAACAGGGGTGTAACATTTAAATTGTCCAGTCCTCTGGCACCACCCCCATATCTAAGGAGGATTGGAAGATTGTAGTTAGAGCCTCTGCAATTTCCATGTAAAGTGGTTATATTACTTTCAATTGTACTAGTATTGAAATTTACTGTGGTGTCAGTGTGATGTGTTTATTTCCTGCAACAATGGTGTAAAAATGCATTCTAAATCCGGTCAGGCTTCAAGCTGTTGCTATGACTTCAGAACCTTAACATGACGGAGATGGTGGCATAGTGGTAATGTCACCCAACGAGTAATCCAGAGGCCCAGTCTAATGCCTGGGGACGTAAATTCGAATCCCATTACGGTAGCTGGTGAAATTTAAACTCAACTGATAAATCTGGAATATAAAGCTAGTCTCAGTAATGGTGTCAATGAAACTATCATTGTTGTAAAAACCCACCTGGTTCGCTCATGTCCTTTAGGGAAGGAAATCTGCCATCTTTACCTGGTCTGGCCTGCATGTGACTCCAGACTCTCAGCAATGTGGTGGACTCGGGGGTGGGGGGGAGTGGATTTTAGTAAAATAAGGCAGGATCTAGCCAAGGTAGACTGGGAACAGATACTTGTGGGGAAATGTGTGCGTGCGTGTGCGTTCAAAAAGGAAATGGGGAGGGTACAGGCTCCACATGTTCCCTCTAGGGTGATAGGAAAGAGTAACAAGCCCAGGGAACCAAGGATGACCAGAGATATTCAGGTTACAATGAGAAGGAAAAAAGAGGCTTTTAGCAGGTACAAGGGAAGCAAATTAGTGGAGTACAGGAAGTGCAGGGTGG
This sequence comes from Carcharodon carcharias, assembly GCF_017639515.1. Classification (NCBI taxonomy): domain Eukaryota; kingdom Metazoa; phylum Chordata; class Chondrichthyes; order Lamniformes; family Lamnidae; genus Carcharodon; species Carcharodon carcharias. The sequence goes on along the minus strand of NC_054468.1, from coordinate 136,550,116 downwards.
AGCTTAAGAAAGCAGTTAGGAGAACAAAGGGGATATGAGAAAGCTCTGGCTGGTAAAAGTAGCGAAAATCCCAAGATATTCTATAAGTATATCAATGGCAAGAGGGAAAGAGTAGGGCCCATAAGGGACCAAAGGAGAAATCTATGGGTGGAGCCAGATGACATTGCTAGAGTGTTGAATGAATACTTCACATCCGTCTTCACCCAAGAGAATGAGGGTGAAGGTATCGCACTCAGGGAGCAAGACTGTGAGGTTCTTAAGCAAATTGGTATAGGGAGTGACAAGGTATTGGTGGTGTCTCCAGGTCTGGATGATTTGTGTCCCAGATTGCTGAGGAAGGCAAGGGAGGAGATCGCAGGGGCTCTGACCCAAATTTTTAATTCCTCCTTGGCCACGGGTGAGGTGCCAGAGGACTGGAGAACAGCCAATGTGGTTCCGCTATTTAAGAAGGGTATTAGAGAGAAGCCAGGGAACCACAGGCCAATGAGTCTCACATCAGTGGGAGGGAAACTATTGGAGAAAATTCTGAAGGTGAGAATCTATCTCCACTTGGAGAGGCAAGGTTTGATCAGGGATAGTCAGCATAGCTTTGTCAGTGGGAGGTCATGCCTAACAAATTTGGTGAATTTTTTGAGGAGGTGACCAGGTGTGTGGATGAGAGCAGTGTAGTTTATATGGATTTCAGCAAAGCCTTTGACAAGGTCCTACATGGGAGACTTATAAAGAAGGCAAATGCATATGGGATACAAGGTAATTTAATAAGGTGGATTCAAAATTGGCTTAGTTGTAGGAGACAGAGGGTGATGACAGAGGGATGCTTTAGTGACTGGAAGCCAGTGTCCAGTGGCATACCACAGGGATCTGTGCTGGGTCCCCTATTATTTGTCATTAATATAAATGATATGGATGACTATATGGGGGGTTAGTCATAAAGATGACACAAAGATTGGTTAACAGTGAGGTTGTGTGTCTTGGGCTACAGGAAGATATAGATGGGATTGTCGAATGGGCAGATTGAATGGGCAGATAAGTGGCAGATGGAATTTAACCCTTAAAAGTGGGAGGTGATACACTTTGGAAGGAGTAATTCGATAAAGAAGTATTCAATGAACGACTTGACACTAGGAAGTTCTGAGGAACAAACAGACTTTGGCGTGTGTGTCCATAGATCCCTGAAGGCGGAGGGGCATATTAGTGGGGTGGTGAAAAAGGCATATGGGACACTTGCCTTATCAATTGAGGCATAGATTACAAAAGTTGGGAGGTCATATTGGAGCTGTATCGAACTTTGGTGAGGCCACAGCTGGAGTACTGTGTGCAGTTCTGGTCGCCACATTATAGGAAGGATGTGATTGCACTGGAGGGGGTGCAGTGGAGATTCACCAGGATGTTGCCTGGGATGAAACATTTGAGTTATGAAGAGAGGTTGGATAGACTTGGGTTGTTTTCATTGGAGCAGAGAAGACTGAGGGGCGACCTGATCGAGGTGTACAAGATTGAGGGGCATGGACAGGATGGGTAGGGAGCAGTTGTTCCCCTTAGTTGAAGGGTCAGTCACGAGGGGACATAAGTTCAAGGTGAGGGGCAGGAGGTTTAGGGGGGATGTGAGGAAAAACATTTTTACCCAGAGGGTGTTGATCGTCTGGAATGCACTGCCTGGGAGGGTGGTGGAGGCGGGTTGCCTCACATTCTTTAAAAAGTACCTGGATGAGCACTTGGCACGTCATAACATTCAAGGCTATGGGCCAAGTGCTGGTAAATGGGATTAGGTAGGTCAGGTGTTTCTCATGTGTCGGTGCAGACTCGATGGGCAGAAGGGCCTCTTCTGCACTGAGATTCTGTGAATAAAAAAAAAGACTCTTAAATGCCCTCTGAAATGATCAGCAAGCCACTCATTTCAAGGGCAATTAAGGATGGGCAACAAATGCTGGCTTTGCCAGCCACACCCACATCCCATGAAAGAATAAAGAAAAAAAACATAAACACTGCACCAGTTTACTGTTAGTGCAGAGCTGAAAGTGCTTTGCAGCAACGCTGAACTTGGAATGATTAGTTAGCCACAATTTTGTGAATGCTTAAAACCGGTAAAATCAAGGTGTTCTTGTAATTGTATCTGTTTCTCTAACTTTAATATAATTGACTGAAGAACCATATTTTAAAATAATTATAAAAATGTGCAGCTCCCTGGGTATCTCAGACCTTATCCACTAAGCAAATAGCTGGGCTGTACAGAAGAGGAGGATTCCAGGTTTCCAGATTCAATCCCAGGCCTGTGCTAACTTCACCCTAGGCTGGTAGCTGAAACACCAAGACTGGCCAGAGAGGGCAAATTTGCCAGGGTGCCAGATTTTTTTTTTATTATTCATTCATGGGATGTGGGCCTCGCTGGCTAGGCCAGCACTTATTACCCATTCCTAGTTGCCCTAGTTCAGAGGGCATTTAGCAGTCAACCACATTGCTGTGGGTCTGGAGTCACATGTAAGCCGGGCCAGGTAAAGACAGCAGATTTTCCTTCCCTGAAGGACATTATTGAGCAACCTCCTGTTGGAAAAGTAGACATTGGGGAAGGACAAGATTGAGCTTGTCTGTGATGCCACCACATCAGAACTCGCTGATTCAAGGAAGAATTCAAGAGAAGCATCCTTATGAATGGTTAGAACGTGGAACTAGCTATCACATGGAGTAGTTGAGGCAGTTAGCATAGATTCCTTTACAAGGAAGTTGTTGAAATAGCCTCAATTGGAAATTTTTTTTTAAAAAGCTTTTAAACCAGTTTTTTTTTCAAGGCTACACTTTTTTAGTGTATTAAAAGAACTCTGCCTGAATTTGTTGATGACTGAAAAATTGTGCTTTTGGTTGAGTACTTGACCACATGATGAATTGTGCTTGTTTATTGCTGTGGATCAATAACTGCAGTGCATTTATAGTGTTGTAATTAAAACTATAAATTTGTCTTTTACACAGCCTCCACCACATAAAACTCCCATCTTTGAAATGGATGGTCACTTACATCTGCCAAAGCAAGATAGCTATTAGGCATTTGTATTAACATTGCCAGTTATAGCGTCTTAATTGCCCTGTTAATCTCAGGAAGAAGTAGCCGTGTTAACTCGTTGCAATGTTGTATGAGTGAAATTCAGTTGAAAAATTGCAGGTTTTTCAAAGAATATTTCATGTGCAATAATCTTGCAGTCAGTAAAAAAAAATTTCCCTAATCAGGTATTTGGATTCTTTAAATGGTCCTTCAGTGAAGGAGTTATTGAATGCTTAGACTAAGCCACATCAACAGTTGAAATCAGCAAGGACCTGTCCCAAGGCCTGCGGGGCTTCTAATGATTCCCACCTTTACATAGCACAGCAATGAGTTCTGACATTGAGAGGTGTCCAGTTTGAGGCTGTTTACACTCTAACTGTGACATCTGTTTGAGGCCATTTCACTTCATATCAACCCTCATCAAAATAGTAAATCAAACCCAGTCAGGGCTCAACTTGACCTGAGAGCAAATTGGAGTGAGATTCCTTGAAGAAAGGATCATTGGAAATTTGAATAAACCCATTCAAATGAGTAATGTTATAGCAGGTATGTTTTATGGTTTTGCTGCTACTGTGGGAGTCATAACCAACCTGTAGTGTACAGAGTAAATCATTAAAAGGAGCAGGTGATTTGCAGCAAGGGACATGCTGCTGCAAGAGCATTTTATACAGCTCTTGTTGATGGGGACTGTAAATAAAGCATATTGACAAAATCTGTCAATGGGCTCATAGTGATTTGCATTTGTATAGCCCAAATTGTATGTCCCTAAGTGCTTCACAACCATTGAAGTATTTTTCAAGTGTAGTCACTGTTGTAACACAGTAAACATGACAGCCAATTTGTGTACAGCAAGTTCCCACATACAGCAATGTGGTGACGACCAGATAATCTGTTTTAGTGATGTAGATTGAGGAATAAATGTTGACCAGGACATTGGGAAACTTGTCTCGTAAATAGTGCCAGGGAATATTTTGCATCTAACTGTGGGGCCTGGGTTTAATGTATCATCTGAAAGGCACTATCTCCAGCTCCATCTGCATTTCACTGGAGTGTCGGCCTATATTTTGTGCTCTAATTATAAGCCAACTTTGCAAGGACACTTGTCCATTTGAGCGGAAAAGAATCCTGTAATCTGTCTCTATTTATTAACACCTAAGAATTACCTAATTTTTTTCCATTTACCTAGTGTGCAGTTTTGGGCTTAATAAGATTTTCATTGACTCCAACATTACTGAAGCATTACTCCGTTATGCTGGCCACCATGTATTCCAGGCAAATTTCATTTGCAAGCCTGAGCCTTCATTAAGTGGCTGGGAAGGTATAATGGGATGGTGCTATAAGATTACTCAGTTTTGCAAAATGCTTGTATTAAAAGTAAAATAATTTAAAAGTGCATTACAAAACCCTTTTTGACACATCGAATTCTGACTACTTGTTCAGTTTTCTATGACTTAGAATACAACTATGGCTAGAACACTTGGTTTGCATTTTTTTTTTAAACAAAAGATAATTAATGTATCAAAAATGTGAGATGCTGGGATCACTCAACAGGTCAGACAACATCTGTGGAGCAAATGAAAGTTAATGTTGCAGGTCAGTGATCCTTTATCGGAACTAAAGGGTGTTGAACAGCTTTTAAATAAATACAGAACTGGGAAAAGGGGATAAGGAAAAGAACAAAAGGGATGTCTGATTGGATGGAGAGTAGAAGTGACGAAAGAATTGATGTATAATCTGACATGTACCTAATGAAACCTGCTTGTGGGACAGAGCCTTGTCTTAATGGACACAAAAGAGAACTGAGGGCAGTGAGGTGGAGTGCCGTATAGTTGATGTGGTAACTAGAAGTGAATACTTTGGTTTTTCCGATGGTTGAGAAGGAAGAAACAATCCAAAAATCATGTTGTCCTGCAAAAAAAAACCCACTTGAATTCCACCAGGCATCTTTTTTTCTGCCTTGGAACCTAAAGCTTGATGTTTGAATGGTGTTGCTTCAAGGAGTAGCAATGTTTTTCTTATGTGTGTGTTGCTTCAAGGAGTAGCAATGTCTTTCTTACGTGTGTGTTGCTTCAAGGAGTAGCAATGTCTTTCTTATGTGTGTGTTGCTTCAAGGAGTAGCAATGTCTTTCTTACGTGTGTGTTGCTTCAAGGAGTAGCAATGTCTTTCTTACGTGTGTGCACACCATTCATCCCAGTCGTCTTTTGAATTGAGAAGCGAAGCTATGTAGTTTGGACTTATTGCCACCGGGCATTGTGGTGACCCCTCTCATTTTGATGTAGATTTTATTGAACCCCACAAAGCACTTTCTATATTTTCTTAGTTTTTGCACTAGTTTAAAAAGAAAGCTGACCCTCCAGCGCTGTAATGGAGTGCTGCATTGCCATTTTTTTGTGTGATTTGTTAAGTTGCAGCATTGTTTGCCCTCTCAAGTGGATGTCAAGATCCCATGGCATTACTCAAAGAATGAGAGAACCTCCAATAATCTGGCCAATAATTATCACTCAGTCAACATTACTATAACACATGACTTAGTCATTAGCACGAGTCAGCTGTTTGTGGGAATCTTGCTGTGTGCAAATTAGCTCCCACGCTCACTCTGTTACAGCAATAACTACACTCCAAAAGTACTTCACTGGCTCTAACATTTTGGGACGTTCTGAAGTTGTGGAAGGTGTTGTAAAAGTTGAAGGCTTTGTCTTGTTTTTATTTGTAATTTGGTTCTGTCTATGTCTGTTTTTCTTTTAAATATTGAGAATCTCAAGAGTTCCAATCTCAGATGTTCTGTGAGGCCACATTATTTATTGATGCAAATATAAAAACAAAAAAACTGCGGATGCTGGAAATCCAAAACAAAAACAGAATTACCTGGAAAAACTCAGCAGGTCTGGCAGCATCGGCAGAGAAGAAAAGAGTTGACGTTTCGAGTCCTCGTGACCCTTCGACAGAACTTGAGTTCGAGTCCAAGAAAGAGTTGAAATATAAGCTGGTTTAAGGTGTGGTGGTGGTGGTGGTGGTGGGGGGGGAGAAGTGGGGGGGTGGGGGGTGGTGGAGGGGGGGTGGTGTGATTGTAGGGACAAACAAGCAGTGATAGAAGCAGATCATCAAAAGATGTCACCAACAATAGAACAAAAGAACACATAGGTGTTAAAGTTGGTGATATTATCTAAATGAATGTGCTAATTAAGAATGGATGGTAGGGCACTCAAGGTATAGCTCTAGTGGGGGTAGGGAAAGCATAAAATATTTTAAAATACTTAATAATGGAAATAAGTGGGAAAAGAAAAATCTATATAATTTATTGGAAAAAAAACAAAAGGAAGGGGGAAACAGAAAGGGGGTGGGGATGGAGGAGGGAGCTCAAGACCTAAAGTTGTTGAATTCAATATTCAGTCCGGAAGGCTGTAAAGTGCCTAGTCGGAAGATGAGGTGTTGTTCCTCCAGTTTGCGTTGGGCTTCACTGGAACAATGCAGCAAGCCAAGGACAGACATGTGGGCAAGAGAGCAGGGTGGAGTGTTAAAATGGCAAGCGACAGGGAGGTTTGGGTCATTCTTGCGGACAGACTGCAGGTGTTCTGCAAAGCGGTCGCCCAGCTTACGTTTGGTCTCTCCAATGTAGAGGAGACCACATTGGGAGCAACGAATGCAGTAGACTAAGTTGGGGGAAATGCAAGTGAAATGCTGCTTCACTTGAAAGGAGTGTTTGGGTCCTTGGACGGTGAGGAGAGAGGAAGTGAAGGGGCAGGTGTTGCATCTTTTGCATGGGCATGGGGTGGTGCCATAGGAGGGGGTTGAGGAGTACGGGGTGATGGAGGAGTGGACCAGGGTGTCCCGGAGGGACCGATCCCTATGGAATGCCGACAGGGGGGTGTGAAGGGAAGATGTGTTTGGTGGTGGCATCATGCTGGAGTTGGCGGAAATGGCAGAGGATGATCCTTTGCATACGGAGGCTGGTGCGGTGATAAGTGAGGACAAGGGGGACCCTATCATGTTTCTGGGAGGGAGGAGAAGGCGTGAGGGCGGATGCGCGGGAGATGGGCCGGACACGGTTGAGGGCCCTGTCAACGACCGTGGGTGGAAAACCTCGGTTAAGGAAGAAGGACATGTCAGAGGAACTGTTTTTGAAGGTAGCATCATCGGAACAGATGCAACGGAGGCGAAGGAACTGAGAGAATGGGATGGAGTCCTTACAGGAAGCGGGGTGTTAGGAGCTGTAGTCGAGGTGGCTGTGGGAGTCGGTGGGTTTGTAATGGATATTGGTGGACAGTCTATCACCAGAGATTGAGACAGAGAGGTCAAGGAAGGGAAGGGAAGTGTCAGAGATGGACAACGTGAAAATGATGGAGGGGTGGAGATTGGAAGCAAAATTAATAAATTTTTCCAAGTCCCGACAAGAGCATGAAGCAGCACTGAAGTAATCATCGATGTACCGGAGAAAGAGTTGTGGAAGGGGGCCGGAGTAGGACTGGAACAAGGAATGTTCCACATACCCCATAAAGAGACAGGCATAGCTGGGGCCATGCAGTGGATGACATGTTACATATTGTATGGTGGTTTTGCAGGGATGATGAAATAGTTGTAGTATGTTCATCATAGCCACAAGCAGAATGGCAGCCCTAATAATGAGTTTATTGAAGAATTATAAGTAATCGCAGCCATGAAATTGGATATCCTACCATGCACAATACCAAGGGGAAGGCAGAGAGTGGTGCTATGTGCTTTTTTTTTTCATGGATTACTGAAAAGATTTTTATGTAATGGTGTTGGTGCCCTTTGGTATGGGTAATGTATTGCTTACAAATCAGCTTTGTGTGTTGCTAAATAAATCAGCAGCAGCAAACCCCCCCCCCCCCCACCGGCCCTCTGTTAATGAAACAAAAGCTGCATGGTGTTCTGAGGGCAAGGAAGCTGGTCTGTTTAATGTAGATGGTGCTTTATTTCGTGATAGGAAAAGTTTGAAAATGGGTGATCTGTCAGTTCTAGATAGTAACTACTTGTCTTCAATTAATTTTGGTGCATGTTGTATCTCTGGCTTTGCCTTGTTTGGGTGAGTTTTGCTGTTTGCCTGCCAGGTTGAGGGGGTTCATCCTACTGGGGTGGAAAGAAGAACAAATTTGTGACAAAAGTAGGAGTCCTGTCTTTCGCCTTCTCAGAACTATGCAAAATTAATAGAGATACACAATGGTGGTTGAGATACAAAACAAAGTTGCTATTCACAACCCACTTGATAAAGGATATCCTTTGGCAGAGGGAAACATGTTTATTTTTTAAATTCAGCTTTTGACATGATGCATAGATTCAAATTATGGCAATAAATGAAAATAGCCTATGGTTGGGGAGAGGGACACACGGTTGTAGGCCAGTTACTGCTTCAATTTTAAGTTGGTTTAAATCAGTGGTTCCATGGGGTAAATGTCATCCTACTGCTAAGTAATCTTTAATTCTGATGTGAATGTAAGCAGACTTTCTCAGTTCTTGCTTGTGAAGGCTATATGAAGCATTTATTCTAAAAGATGCATTCAAGACTGCAGACTGCTAAGGGAAGGAAGAGACCCAGTTACTTCATCAAAGAAAACTGAATACCAAGAAACTTTCTGGAAATAAGCTCTTTCTCTGAGAATTGATAACTGCCAATGTTCCTGCATTGAAGGGTTTCCATCTGGGGACTAATGCTTTTTTTATTTGTTTATATGATGTGAGCATTGCTGGCAAGGTCAGCATTTATTGCCCATTCTTAATTGCAATTGAGAATCTGGTGGTGAGCCGTTGCCTTCAACTACTGCAGTCCATGTGGTGTAGGTAAACTCGCAGAACTGATTGGGAGGGAGTTCCAGGATTTTGACCCAGTGACAGTAAAGAAGCAGCGATATGGTCCCAAGTCAGAATGATGTAAGGCTTGGAGGGGAACTTGCAGGTGATGGTGTTCCCATGTATCTGCTGCTCTTGTCCTTATAGGTGTTAGAGATCACAGATTTGGAAGAGACTCTTGAAGATGGCATGGCAAGTTGCCGTAGTGAATCTTACAGATGGTGTGCACTGCTGCCACTGTGTGCAGGTGAGGGATGGGATGCCAATTAAATGTGCTGCTTTTACCTGGATGGTATCTAGTTTCTTGAGTGGTGTTGGAGCTTCACGCATCAAGGCAAGTGGAGAGTATTCTATCACACTCCTGACTTGTGCCTTGTAATGGTAGACAGGCTTTGGGGAGTTAGGAGGTGAGTTACTCGCTACAGAATTCCCACCCTGTGACTTGTTCTTGCAGAAACAGTATACATATACGATTGGTCCTGTTCGGTTTCTGCTGACTGGGAAGCCCCAGGATGGTGGTGATGGGATTCAGTGATGGTGATGTAGTTGAGTGTCAAGGGGCGAAGGTTAGATTCTCTCTTGTTGGGGATGGTCATTGCCTGGCACTTGTGAGGCAAAAATGTGGCCACTTATCAGCCTAAGCCTGAATGTTGCCTGGTCCTGCTTCATGTGAGCATGGACTGCTTCATTATCTAAGGAGTCACGAATGGTACTGAACACGGCAATCAGCAAACATCCCCACTTCTGACCTTATGATGAAGGGAAGGTCATTGATTAAGGGACCCCTGCAACAATATCTTGGGACTGAGATGATTGGCCTCCAACAACCACAATCATCCTTATGCTAGGTGTATAACTCTGAATAGTGGACAGTTTACCCCTGATTCCCATTGGCTTCAATTTTGCTAGGCCTCCTTGGTGCCCCGATGTTAAAGGCAGTCACATCTGGAATTCAGGCCTCTTATTGATGTTTGAACCGAGGCTGTAATGAGGTATGGGGCTGAGTAGCCCTGTTGGAACTCAAATTGTGCATTAGCGAACAAGTTTTTGCTGAGTGATTGCCATTTGGTAGCCCTGTCAGTGAAATCTTCCATCACTTTGCAGACTGGGGTGATAATTGGTTGGGTTGGATTTCTCCTGCTTTTTGTAGACTGGATACCTGGATAATTTTTCACAATGTTGGTTACGTGCCAGTGATGTAGCAGTACTGCTAAGGATGCAGCTAGTTTGGGAGCTCAGTCTTCAGTACTGCAGTTGGGATGTTGTTAGGGTCCATAGCCTTTGCTGGATCCAGTGTCTTCAACCATTTGTGGATGTGGTACCAATCAAGCAGGCTGTTTTTGTCCTGGACAGTATCAAGCTCCTTGAATGTTGTGGGAGCTGCACTCATCCAGGCAATTGGGAAGTATTCCACTCAGCACTTCTGGCTGAAGATTGTAGCAAATGCTTCAGCCTTATCTTTTGCACTGATGTGCTGGGCTCCCCCATCATTGAGCATTGGGATATGTGTGGAGCTACCACCTCCAGTGAGTTGTTCAATTATCCACCATCATTCATGACTAGATGTAGCAGGAATGCAGAGGTTAGATCTGATCCGTTGGCTGTGGGATTGCTTAGCTCTTGTCTATCACTTGCTGCTTATGCTGTTTGGCACTCAAGTAGTCCTGTGTTATAGCTTCACCTGGTTGACACCTCATTTTTAGGTATGCCTGTTGCTGCTCCTGGCATGGCCTCCTGCACTCTTTATTGAACCAGGGTTGATCCCCTGCCTTGATGGTAATAGTAGAGTGGAGGATATGCCAGGCCATTAGGTTACAGATTGTGTTTGAGTACAATTCTGCTGTTGATGGCCCGCACACCTCATGGATGCCCAGTCTTGAGTTGCTGGGTCTTGTTTGAAATCAATCCCATTTAGCACAGTGGTAGTGCCACACAACATGATGGAGGGTACCTTTAGTGTGAAGGCAAGACTTTGTCTCTATAACAACTGTGCAGTGGCCGCTCCTACTGATACTGTCATGGACAGATGCACCTGCGGCAGGCAGGTTGGTGAGGACGAGGTCAAGTATGTTTTTTCCCTCTTGTTGGTTCCCTCACCATCGGCCGCAGACCCAGTCTAGAAGCTATGTCCTTTGGGATTTGGCCAGCTCAGTCAGTGGTAGTGCTACAGAGCCACTTTTGGTGATGGGCATTGAAGTCCCCCACCCAGAGTACATTCTGTGCCCTTGCCACCCTCAGTGTCTCCTCCAAGTGGTGTTCAACATGGAGGAGCACTGATTCATCAGCGGGAGTGCGATATGTGGTAATTAGGAGGAGGTTTCCTTGCCCATGTTTGACCTGATGCCATGAGACTTTATGGAGTTTGGAATCAATGTTGAGGACTCCCAGTGCAACCCCTCCTGACTGTAGTACCACTGTGCTGCCACCTCTGCTGGCTCTGTCTTGCTGGTGGGACGGGGCTTACCCCGGTCGTGGCGGTGCCTGGGACATTATCTTAAGAGATGATTCTGTGAGTATGACTATGTCAGGCTGCTGCTTGACTAGTCTGTGTGACAACTCTCCCAATTTTGGCACTAGCCTCCAGATGTTAGTAAGGAGGACTGTGCAGGGTCGACGGGGTGGGGGTGGGGGGGGCGGGGTGTCCAAATGGATTACCCACTTGGCACTTCTGGTTGAAGATGTTGAAAGTGATTCAGCCTTGTCTTTTGCACTGATGTGCTGGGTTCCCTCATCATTGAGGATGGGCATATTTGTGGAGCCACCTGTTCCTGTGAGTTGTTTAATTGTCCAGCACAACTCATGACTGGATATGTCAAGATTGCAGAGCTTTGATCTCATCCATTGTGTGGTCACTTAGCTCTGTCTATTCCATGCTGCCTCTGCTGTTTATCTTGCATGTAATCCTATGTTGTAGCTGCACAAGGTTGGCACCTCATTTTCAGCTATGTCTGGTGCTGCTCCTGGCATGCTCTGCTGCAATTCTCTTTGAACTAGGGCTGATCCCCGGTTTGATGGTCACGCTAGAGCGAGTGATATGCCGGGTTGCAGATTGTGGTTGAATACAATTATGTTGCTGCTGATTGTCCACAGCACCTCCAGGGAGGTCTAGTGTTGATTTGCGAGATCTGAATTCTGAACCTGTTCCATTTAGCACAATGGTGGTGCCACACAACGTGATGGAGGGAATATATTCAGTCTTCAGACTGAATATATCCCCTATGTCTCCACAAGGACTGTGTAGTGTTCGCTCCTACAAATAATGCAATGCACTGATGCATCGGTGACAGGTAGATTGGTGAGGATGAGGTCAAGTAGACTTTTTTCACGTGTTGGTGTTCTCACCATCGGTCACAGGCCTGGCCCGGCAGACCTGTCCTTCAGGGCTAAGTCAGCTCAATCAGTTGTGGTACTACTGAGCCACTCTTGGTGATGAACATTCAAGTCCACCACCCATTTGTATATTCTGTGCTGTTGTTTACCCTCAGTGCTTCCTCCAAGCTGTGTTTGACATGGAATACTGATTCACCAGTTGAGGGAAGATGGTGGATGATAATCAGTAGGAGGTTTCCTTGTCCATGTTTGACCTGATACCACGAGACATCTTGGGATCTTGAGTCAATGTTGAAGATTGCCTGGATGAGTGCAGTTCCAACAACACTCCAGAAGCTCGGCATCATCCAGGACAAAGTAGCCCACTTGATTGGCACCCCATCCAAAAACATTCACTCCCTCCACCACCAACACACAGTGGCAGCAGTGTGTACCTTCTACAAAATGCACTGCAAGAATTCACCAAGACTCCTTAGACAGCACCATCCAAATCCATGACCTCTACCATCTAGAAGGACAAGGGCAGCAGATGCAGGGGAACACCACCACCTGGAACTCTCCTGACTTGGAACCATATCGCCATTCCTTCACAGTCGCTGGGTCAAAATCCTGGAACTCCATTCCTAACAGCACTGTGGTTATACCTACACCACATGGACTGCAGTGGTTCAAAAAGGCAGCTCACTACCACTTTCTCGAGGGCAATTAGGGATGGGCAATAAATGCTGGTCTAGCCAGCATTTCCCACATCCCATGAATGGAAGAAAAAATTCCCGAAACCATCTCCTTTTGACTGTAACAAACCATGCTACCACCTTTGCTGTGTCTGTCCTGCTGATGGGACAGGACATAAACCAGGAGTGGTGATTAAGGTATCAGGGACATTGGCTTGTAAGGTATGATTCAGTGAGTATAACAATGCCAGGTTGTTCCTTAACTAGTTTGTGGTACATCTCTCCCAATTTTAGCACAAGTCCACAGATGATGTATGTAATACAGGAGCCAATTGGCACAAGCTCTCTCTAAGTGGTGTGATGATGACTAGATCATCTGCTTTTTTTTTAACTGATGTTGGATGAGGGATTAATAACACACTGTGGAGAACTGCCCTTGCTTTTCTCCCGATAATAGCCGTGGGACCTTTTACATCCGTCTGTGAGAGAGCAGGCGAGGCCTCCGTTTAACATCTCCTCCAAGAGACAGTGGCTCTTGGAAGTTAAATACACTTCGGCTGGCATTAACAGAATACAATCCTCAATGTTTTTAGATAAGAGGGTATTTAACATTGCAGTGACAGCAAAAGAAGTCTCTGAATATTTTTTATATGAAAGTTGCTAAGATATTAAATTATCATTTTGTAATCCTGGTGATATTAATTATGCTAGAGTAAGATCCTACACTACCATATATTACCTTGCATGGTGCTGCAAGTAAGTGTTCCCTTTTTGATTTCAGTTAGCTTCAGTATCCATGGAAGCAGAGCCCACAATGCTGGTTGATATTCCTGATGCTCTAAGTGAGAGAGAGAAAGTAAAATTCACAGTTCACACTAAGGTAAGTCTGCTCCTCATTACAAGATATAAAGCATAAAATAAGTCTAGTTTACACCAATAAAAGCCATCATAGACACCCAAGGATTATTGAGATTAAAAAATTGGCCGTACTATGTGCCTAGAATTTAAGTGGATCTACTAATGTGAGTATAATTTCATTAAAGAATAGAATTTGCAACTTGTAAAATGTCGATTGTTTTCTGCCCTATAATACTTTAGGGTGGGTGGTGGAATGGCTCTTTAAATACATTATTAATATTAACAATTAATAATTTGATCAAAGTTGCCTGTACCTATGACAAAATGATATGTTTAATGGCATTTTCTGTCTATTTATATTTTCACTGTCAATCAAAACTGAGCCACACTTTGTTTCAAAGTGAAAGGTTAACACCTTAGTTCCGAGAGCCAGAAGATTTGTGTCCTCTGAGTGACATTTCTATCGCTTTCTGTAAAAGGAAGCAAATGGACTGCTAATGTAATTCCCATATATTTAAGAAGGGGGCAGAAAATGTCCAGGGAATTATAGACCAGTTAGCTTAGCATCGCTGGTGGAAAAAATAATAGAATCATCACTAGAGGAGACAGTAGAAGAGCATCTAGAAAGAGAAGTATAATGATGGGTAGTCAACATGGATTTCAAAAGGGAAGATCTTGCTTGACCAGCTTTATTGAATTTTTTGAGATGGTAACAGAGGGAGATAATGTGGTAGATGTAATTTATCTGGATTTCAGAAAGTCCTCAATAAGATGACCCATTATAGACTAGTGAAAAAGATTAACCAATATGGAGTCAGGGTTATGTGGCAGAATATATTGCTGGCTTTGAGAGTGGGAGTAAAGGGTAGTTATTCAGGGTGGCAGAAGATGGAAAGTGATGTTCCATAGGATCAGTGTTGTACACAGCAGTGACCCCTATGTACATTAACAATTTGGACTTTGGAACCAAAAATACAACCTCTAAACTTGTGGATGTTTGTAAATTGGGCTGGTCAATACTAAGGAGGACTGCAACAGATCACAGGAGGACACTAATAAATTTCCAAATGAGTGAATAATTGGCAAATGAAGCACAACATGGATAATGAGATAGTATATTTTGGCAGGAAGAATAGGGAGTTCACTTATTGGAAGGTGCAAGCCTAGGTTGGATAGGGGAACAAAGGGGTCTCAGAATACAAATACACCAATCACTATAAGTTGCGTAGCAGCTTAGCAAGGCTATTTTGAATCAAAGCAAACCAAGCGCTAGGCTTCACTGTAGATTACAGTGCACAAGTCAACCTGGCGTATGAAACGACTTCATTTTTCAAGCCCCAAAAATCATGATTTGCAGATACTCAGCGTATAAGCCGATCCTCCTTTTTCAGCCCTGACATGTTCTACTCGCATAGTAGTTAGCCTCAATTTTTCACCCCACAAATGTAAGTTTTCCTTAATCGGTACCTTATAACCAGGCACAAGGGAAAAATAGGCAAAGACTCACAGGAGTTTGACACACTCACACTTTGTGTCAGGTGACGATGAATTTGACGGGTTTTAAAATGCTTTAAGGTAAAGTATCATTGTACAATTGCTTTACTCAATAAACGGTGTCACGTTAATTTAATATGAATTATTGCAGTTATGTTTATTTCGCATTTCAAAATGATGACCACCCATGCTTATGCCGGTGGTTCACTTTTATACTTGCATAAAAGTTGACCCCTTTATTTGGATGACTTTTTTGAGGCATCAGCGGTCAACTTATATGCTAATGTCTATGGTATTTCTAGAGAATAGAACTGAAAAGCAGGGAACACTAAACTTGCTTGTGAGCAAGGCCAGAGGAAACAAAGGTCTTCCCCTTGATATTTGATTGGGGAAGAATTGCATGGCTACCTTCATGTTCAGTGAGTCTGTACCGACCATTTTGTATTGTATTAAATATTCAACATATCAATTGCGTAAACAATTCATTATTAGAGCAGTAGTAACAGTTATTATTGCTATAGTTTTCCTTGCAGCATTTCCACACTTTCTCCTTACCACCAAAATTATTCAAAATTACTTTTCCTGTTAGCTCAATGCAATGTGAATAGATGCATCAAGTCTTGCTTTTTATATTTCTTTATATTTTGTTCCTTGCAGCATCCTAACAATGTTCTGTCTGGTGTCAAATATTCTTCACCTAATCTAGCTCTGTTCTTTCTGTACTGTGTGGTGTTTTCTTTTTGCTGTTTCTCTCCAGCTCAGTTGATATCTTTGCTAAATTATCTCTCGCAACATTTGATCTCCTCTGCTATTAAATTTATTATGTTATCCCTTTCTGTCCATTTCTTTTTGTGACCACAAAGTTACTCCCTCCCCCACCCCAAGTTACATTAAAAGTTACATTTTTGTCATGTTATAATAACCATCTGAATATCTTAATTCATTATGTGAAATGAATGACGTTTAGGCGACCGATCCTAGTATCACAATCTTTTGTTAGTTTTGAAGGGGGGTGAGGGAAAAAAACTGCCAAAGTTGCTCATTTTGCAGACTTCCTTCCATTTGCTAGCTCTTGTCTCAAATCTCAAAAGTGCAGATGTCAAACCCTTCCTTGAAAACTAGTGCTTTCAGCTGTTCTGATGATTGAAGTAGATCAAGGCGTTCATTAGTGGTAAAATGATGACTCGGGCGAAAACACATTTTGTAAATGGCTTAAAAGAGACAGTGCTTTTGAAAAGTTCCTTGTGGTTTCTTGACATTTGAAGAAGGTATTGAGAATTAACTTTGGGAAGATAAATGTTTCTGATAATTGGTAAATATAACTCTCCAATATTATTTCTTATTCTATCCACCACACCCCCCCCACCTCTTAATTTACAGGATGCTATTTAAATTGAAAAAATGTGCGAAGGTGACATCAATTAAGAAATAGTGACTAAAGTGACACCTAGGTTGTAAGAGGGAAGGAAGTTCACTTTTCCAGTTTTGCAATTCTCAGAACTTAGCTTGAATTGAGTTGTGCTCTCAAACCATGAGAACGTAGCAAGCAGCACAGCGGCTTATTTGGAGCAAAATGAGAGGGGAAGGCAGAGGAACAATGATCGCAGACTATCCTCTTAAAAAATGAAAGATTGTGGCTGTGCAAGGGCTCGGATGGCAGTGGTGAAGAGAAGGATTGCTTATCAGATGACTATCTTTTTCTTTGTATCTTGTTGGAGTGCAGAAGGAAGGGACAGAAGACTGTTCCCATATCTGGGAGATGTGTGTGTGTGGTCTCTGTGTGTGGAGAGCTAGGTGTGTTGAAGGGAGAAAGAAGTTGTTGGCATGGAAGAGGACATTAATGATTTGGAAGCCCTTGGTACTCGAACCTGTCAAAGGCTTTAGAGAAATCCAAGGTGTTGATAGATAAACCACCAAAGTGTTCAGGAACAGAGTTCCAGCAATGTGAATTGTGGGAAAGATGCGTATGTTGCAAGCCATATTAGTAATTATGGTTTAGACATAGATTTTTAAGATGAAATATGCCTGTGTTTTTGTCTGTTATGATCAAAGCTTTTATTGCTGTTCCTCTCTTAGTTGATGAAACCATTGCCAAAGTCATTTGCCTACCTAAGAAACACAGTCAAAATATCAAAATGTAGGCGTTGCTTTCAAATTCTGTGCCTTGATGTCCCAAACAATCCTGCAATTGAGCATGTCATCTAGCCACTGAGCCTTCAGATTGAGCTGTACGGAATCGATTGGACGCTGAAAATTCTAATTAAAAACGTTTGCAGCTGGTCTCTTTGATCATCTTCAGTGCATTACAACACCGACAAGGTGCCTGACTGCTGCCACTACAGTTGCTGCACCTTTCTTAGCTCCTGGAAGATCCTGTGAGAAACCTTGGTGAAATTCCAGCAGGCCCGCACAGTGTGACTGGTGGCCAAAGGATGCCAAAGCAGCTCCTGAGCTCCATTCTAATTGAGGCAGAACTTTCCATGCGAGAAGCCTCAAGGAAGGAAGCTCACATGTATAGCTTTTTAGAATCATGCTATGCAGAAGGCCATTTGGCCCATCAACCTTTGGTTCTTTGAAAGAGCTGTTTAATTAGTTCTACTCCCCTACTCTTGCTGTTTCCTTTTTTAGTATTTACCCAATTCTTTCTTGTAAGTTACAATTGAACCTTTTTCTATCAACCTTACCTTTTGTATATTTACAAACTAGTGTAGAACTGGTGATTTACATAATGACCTATTAAAATCTGCTTAATGGCGACACTTAAATACGGTGTAAACGTTTACAAAAAGTGCACTTATATAGCACCTTCTAATGTAATAATATGCACTAAGATGCTTCGTAGGCGTATGATAAAGCCGAATTTGAGACCGAGTCACAGAAGAGAATAGTGGGGCAGATGACCAAACGTTTGGTCAAAGAGAGATTTTAAGCAGTCTGTTGCACTCTCCAAAGATGTTTTTGGGCTTAGTCTTTTTCTATACAGCTGGTAAGTGGTGGCTTTAAGCTCTTGCATCTTCTGCAGGATATATGTTGGGTTTTTGAGAGAGAACTTTTTCTGTAGGTTTCAGGACAGTGGACAAGACTGCTTGATATTTTCCCACTCTTAGATGAACTCCACACATGTGCTCTAATTGGTATATGTCCGCCAAGAGTCTTATTCGCATATTTGTTATGGGAAATTAGAATTTTCTCATCTTAAGGACAGGAGTGTATCTTCCTCCCACCAATAGTGATAGATCTGTTAGCCCATGCTTCTTGGGTAGATAATCTTGTCAGCAATGAGTGACTGGTAGAAAGTGTAGATCAAAGTGGACATCACTGCTGGTCATGATGTTTTGTGGCATCCCGGGTTTGTTGAGGGGCAAGGCTAGAAGGTACAAGTGTGGCCTGCATCCATCTCTCACAGGGCCAGAGTTTGAAGTTTGTGCAAGTGAGAGTTCATGCTCATGTTCAACTGAAGCAGGGATTAATTTCCAGAGTCCCTCTGTCCTTTTCAACTCTTGTCAATGAGTCCCATCAATTAGCTTTATAATTATAAATAATATTTATAAGGGTCTGATAAGTGGTACAATTTAACTTTGCAGTTCTCATAACCCTGGGCATCAATGCTAATCTCCAGGGTGTATTCTTCCCACAAAGGGAAGTTGTTTGTTTATTTTTTTTTTGGCTCATCCATGTGGGACGGTGCTTGCCTCGTCTCTGTTAAATTTGGCAAAGGGAGTGGCTCTGGATTTTCATAGGTGGGGTGCAGGGGAAATCATTGACCCGTGGAAAATGGGTGGAGCCACCAATTGCTGCAGAGTGTTGGTGATTGTTTTTAGGTGCATGAGCACACGTCGAGGCCAGAGGCAGGAATGTGTCAGTGATTAGGATGTGCTAATGCTTGATATCTCCTCATTCAGACCACCCTACCTTCCTTCAAGAAATCAGACTTCTCAGTGATTCGGCAGCATGAGGACTTTGTCTGGTTGCACGACACCTTGGTTGAGAATGAGGACTATGCCGGAATTATTGTGAGTAGCTGAAGTATATTCAGTAGTTGCCACCACAAGACTGCAATCTGTTTCATGAGCCTGAAATAGAATCCACTATTTTCTCAATGTTGTGAAAGCCCAGGAGGTGTGGAGGGGATTTGAGTGTCCAGGTGCACATCACTGAAGGATAAATTGACAGATGCAAACTGTAATCAAAAAGACTAAAGGAATATTAGCCTTTATTTCTAGGTGGTTGTAATAAAATAGGGGAGAAAGTGATGCTTTGGTTGTGTAGAGCCTTAGTCAGACTCCATCTGGATTCGGTTTTGGACTTGCTGAAGGCTTTGGAGGAGGTTCACTGCAGATTTATCTTAAATGACACCAGCTTGAAAGGGTTAAAGGGATAAGCTGTATAAACTTGAACTGTATCCCCTTGAGTTTATAAGAGTGAGTGGCAATCTAATCGAGGCCTTCAAAATAATAAAGGAATTTGGTGGGGTAGAAACAGAAACTATTTGCTCTGGGAAAATCCAGAACTAGGAGCAGCGACCTTGAAGTTAGAGCCAGGCCCAAATGAGTGAAATTGGAAAATAGCAATTTTTCACTCAAGGGCAATGAAAATCTATAACTCCCTCCTCTAAAAGAATGTGGATGCTAGAGGCCAACATCCTGGAGGCTACCATTGACCAGAAACAACTGGATTAGCCATATAAATACTGTGACTGTGTAAGCGGGTCAGAGGCTGGGAATCCTTCGACAAATAACTCACCTGAATCCCCAAAGCCTGCCCACTATCTACAAGGCACAATTCAGTAGTGTGGTGGAATACTCTCCACTTGCTTGGACGAGTGCAGCTCCAACAACATTTCAAGAAGCTCAACACCATTCAAGACAAAGCAGCCTGCTTGATTGGCACCCCATCCACAAACATTCACTCCTTCCATAACCGATGCACGGTAGCAGCAGTGTGTACCATCTACAAGGTGCACTGCAGCAACTCACCAAGGCTCCTTCGACAACACCTTCCAAAGCCATGACCTCTACCATCTAGAAGGACAAGGGCAGCAGAAACATGGAAACACCACCGGCTAGAAGTTCCCCTCCAAGCCGCTCACCATCCTGACTTGGAGATATATCGCCATACCTTCATTGTCGCTGGGTCAGAACCCTGGAACTCCCTTCCTTCCAGCACTGTGGATCTACCTACACCAGGTACTGCAGCTCACCACCACCTTCTCAAGGGCAATGAGTGATGGGTAATAAATGCTGGCCCAGCCAGAAACATCCGCATCCCCTGAATGAATAAATAAAAAATAACAAACTTTCAAGACAGATCAATAGACTTTTATTTTGGCAGAGTATCAATAGATATGGAGCAAAGGCAGATAGAGTCGAGGTACAGATCAGCTATGATCTAATTGGGTGTTGGAAGAGGTTGATAGGGCTGAATGACCACCTGTTCCTATCTAAATTCACACATGCATACTTTTGTAGTCTCATTTTTTCTAAGAAAATGATTGAACATGGGATCAGACAAACTTGAGTATTGTGTGGGGAAAGCTAAAAAGTGCTTGCCTTCATGTGGCCATGCATTGAGTGTGGGAGGTAGAGGGTACTTGGCCTTAGGCAGACATGTATTGGGTGAGGGAATGTAAAGGATACTATCTAGTTTTCTTGAAGTCAACTTTTTTTTCTGTAATTCCTTTCCTCCCTCCCTCCCACCCACCCACCTCATTTAGATACCTCCAGCACCTGCCAAACCAGACTTTGATGTTGCGAGAGAAAAGATGCAAAAGCTGGGTGAAGGTGAAGGATCCATGACAAAAGAGGAATTTAATAAAATGAAGCAAGAACTCGAAGCGTAAGATTAAGAGAAAAATTTCATCCTTTTGATTTCTGACAAGTTAAACTTCAGCTGCTTCTATTGGGGAGGTAGAGAACAAGGGTGGATGAGGTGTATTTAATATATACAGTGAAAGGGCTGGGGATGCACAGATTAAAAGTGATTTTCTCTTATTGAAATCTGACTGCTGTTTGAGTTAACTTGATCAGAAATTGCGCACAGCTTTTAAGATGTCAGACTGTGTTTTAAAAGTCAAATATTGCCCAAGAATTTTGCTGATTTGGTTTGTGAATTTAATGTTCATTATTATAATGTATTTTTATTTAATCTATAATAACTTTTGCTGTTGGAATTTCTGAACCAGCTTAATGAATTAATTATTGGGGAGTAACTAATTTTGCAAATATGACCTAATTGTGGTTTCCATTGAGTTTAAAATTCTGCTCTCTGCATAACAAATAATTTGTCGTAATAAATATGTTTTGTCGACAGTACTCCTATCTTTTCCCCCTGCTTATTGTTGTTTTTAGGGAGTACTTGGCTGTCTTTAAGAAGACTGTGTCCATCCATGAAGTCTTCCTTCAGCGACTTGCGGTTCATAGTGTATTGGGCAAAGACCATAACTTCCATGTTTTCCTGGAATATGACCAGGATGTAAGGCATTTTTCTTTTTTCTTTATTGCTTCCTTGAAAGCTCCTGAGGCATGACGGGAGAATGCAAAAGCTACTTTTGTAGTTTCCTAATCATTTATCTCTCCCGTCAAATGAGGTTCAAAAGTCAGTAATCAAAGTATTTTCTCAGGTTGATAGTATTGCAGAACATTCCTGACTCTGAAGGCGATGGAGAGGCTTTAATTTAAATTTGGCAATGTTTTGATCTATATATGCTCAGTTTAAGTAAGCTTGCTTAATGTAGTCCTATACACTTCCTTCCTGATGCAATTACCACCTATTCACAGTTACTCCCTTACCTCTTAGAATCAGAATAATGCAGCATAGAACAGGGCTAATTGTGCCTATGGCAGTCCCTTGAAAGAGTTATCCAATTTGTCTCACCCTCTGCTCTTTCAATTCCTTTTTAAAAAAAAAATACCATTCAATTCCACTAGCCTTTCAGGCATCACATTCCAGATATTCACTGCATTAAAAAAGTAAAATATCCTTGTTTTCCCTCTGGTTCTTCTCCCAATCATCTTAATTGTTTTCAAAGTTTGTGCTGCTGTGAAATCATACTTTTGTTGATGCAGGTGTAGCTTTTGGGCGGGCAGGAGAAGAAACAAAATATTAAAAAGCACATTGAATTTCTGCGCACCAGTCTAAAGGGGATAGTTCTATTAATGATGATCTAATCTAGTTGTTGACCTGGTCTGAAGGAGTTATAACCTCCTCCATGGAGCCCAATAATGTTTAGAAAGAAATTCGAAATTCCAATTAGCTGAAAGGATGACACATCAAGATTTCACATTTTTAAAAAACTTCAACTGTATCAAATGACTAAAGCACTTCACTAAACTCTCTTTTCTTGTGTAGGCAGCTTATATGTTAAACTAAAAACAATTTCTCTTTGCTTATCACTCTCCCAGAATTATAAGTCACATAGCAAACAGTTCACCATTGCTCCCAGCTTCCTTTCCACTGTGCAGCTGGGTAACTTCTAATCCCAGAACATACACTCCACTGTGAGGGCTACACTGTAGATTTCTTTCTCTAGCTCCAAGTTAGTCAAATCTTCCAACCTCTTTTCATCCCTCACCAACTTAGTTTTCAAACTGAGCGGGTGCTCCCACCCACACCCCACGTAGTAAACAATAGAGTTAGAATTTCCTCTGCTTAAGGCGCAGGCCTGGAAGATTCTTTCTTTTGTTCTCCTCTTCAATTGGCTGCCGACCCCCAGAAGACCATACTGCAACTCTGCTGTTTGTAACCTCAGCAATGGAAACTTATCTAAGTAAAAATATTAATTAGTTACCTCTGATCCCAACTCTCTCTCATCCTGGGAATAAAGAGAGAGTTTACAGCATAACTGTTTGCAACTTAATAGCTGTAACAGCTTTCTGGGACCTCAGGAGATGCAGTATCTATTCATTTGTAGATTTAGGAACAGTTATCATTGTCCCCAGTTGTAAATACCTTGCACCTCTCTCTCAATAAAACATTAGGCTTACTGTCGAGGCATACTCCAGCCCAGGTCATATGACCCCTTTCATCTATCTTACCTTTAAAGCCACAGCCCTAAAGTATAGTAATCTTATAAACTAAAAGATAGTCCTAAACCATAACCTTATTGACCTCACAATTGTAACAGAATTCTGAGATACTGATGCACTAAATGTATATGCTTTTAGTTTTGGGATGTTGTGCTGTGCATGAAAGCTCTGACCTATTAGCTTACATCCGCATATCCAATTTGCTTCACCCCACCAAAACCTTCAGTTGTTAAGGCCCATAGACCTGGAATTCCCACTTCATATCTCTCTCCCTTTTAAGACGGTCCTCAAACCCTACCTCTTTGACAAAGCTTTTTGGTCATCTGTTCTAGTATCTCCTTAAGTGGCTCAGTGCCAACTGATCGAGCGACCCGGCATTGGGAGGAGGCCCTTTTGAGAGCCGCTTCCCCCCCACCACCCCCCGGCCCTTGCTTCCAACCCATGTCCCATCATTACTTGCCTGTAGCCTGAGAGCCAGTGGTGATACTAGGCTTTGGGTGGGTGTTGTACCACCAGCAACCACCCCCTCCCTGGTAGTGCGGCTTTTCAGTTGAGCTGCCAGCCTCTGATCGACAGCTCTCATCAGGCAGAACTTCCATCCCATGTCCTTGATCCAGGGAGAGGCCCGCTGCTGGCCTGACAAGTGTTTGAATGGCACATGATGTGGCAGCCTTCTTGGGAAGAGGTGATGCCAGATTCTTGCTGGCCTCAGCTGGCAACCAAGACCCCTGTTGCCTCCATAAGATTCCAACCCTTGCCTGAGGGGCAGTTAAAAGGCTGATAAGCTAATTCTTGAATTGGTTAATGGCATCCACAGCCTGCAAGTGGTAACATCTTACATAAAAGCCAATGAAAGATCAATGATGGAGAATCCAAAACGTTCCAAGGTGAACTGAAACCTTTGCTTCCAATCCCCTGGTAATCTCACTCCATAATTGATTGCTTAAAGATGTGTTGTAAGAGTTCTGTGCTTAACCTGCGTGTCAGGGAAGAATGCCAGTTTGACTCGGTAATTAAGACTAGCAACTTTTAATATGTGGTAAATCACAGCAGTCAAGCCTATCGCTACACACCTGTCAGAGGGCAGGATTTTCTGCCTGTCAGGCGGGCGGGCCCGACCCAATCTCTGGCGGGCGGGAAGCCGATCCCTGCCAGTGAGACGGGCCGCACCGCCATTTTACATGGGCGGGCCAATTAAGGCTATGCGCTTCCTGTGCGGGCAGGGGGTGGGGCGATTCCCCAAAAGCGAGAGTGCGTTCTTTTGCAAATGCGCTCGGAAGAGAGCACATCTCCGTGAGGCAAAGTGCTGCCTTGGGGGAGATAGCTTATATTTTGAAAAATGTTAAAAATTGAAAAAAATTCCCTAACATGTCCCCCTCATGTGACAATGTCACATGAGATGGGACATGTTCATAATTTGCAGATTAACTTTATTAAAATGTTTAAAACCCTGCATGAAACCTCATCCGGCCGGTGGATGAAGTTTCATGTTTTCTCTATTTGCCGCTGGGGCTCCTGGCCTGTCCGCCACCCCTAAGGTTGGATGGGCAGGTCCTTTAATTGTTATAATGATCCTGTCAATGGCCTCAATTGGCCATTGACATGGCGGGCGGAATGCTGATTGCGGTGTCCCCTGCCTTCCTGAAAATTTAAATGGGGTGGGATGACGTCGGGGGTTCTGCCCGATGCCATCCCGGGTCATTTTACATGTTGGCAAGCGGGCCCCGCCCCCAGCTCGCCAACGGCAAAATTCTGCCTTTATTTTAATATTATGTTGTACTTGTATCCAAGATGTTGGAAGGGAAGAAACATTCATTTAAAACTTAAAATGCAATGAGTAACATTGGGATTCAATCAAATTATATGAGAAATTTGAAAAGCGAGCTGATCATTAAGAGATATGTGATGAGCAATTACTTTTCACTTACTGAATCAGCAGCAACTGGCATAGGCAAGTGCAACTCAGTGGAGGCATTTGAGAATCAAATTATTTCACAGCACTGCACAGTGGGTGTTTGCAACTGTTTAATCCAACAATTAAATGGTTTCTTTGAGTTCTACAATTCATGGTGCCAAGAGTAGGGTATTATAGCATTTTTAAAATTCTATTCTTTGGATGTATGTTATGCCAGCATGGCCGGCACTTATGCTAATGGCTTTTTAGGCCTCTTTCTAAGAACGAGAATCCCCCACATGGTGTGTGACAAGGTGCGAACCAGACCAGAAGGGGATAGCAAATTTCCTTCTGTGGGTCTGTGGTAGCAGTTTTACCTCTGAATCAGACAATAATGGGTCCAAGTTTCATTCTAAAAACCTGAGTACATAATGTAGGCTGACATGTCAGCAAGGTGTAATACTGCGGGAATGCTGCCTTTTAAATGAGACATTAAACCCCGTCTTACTCTCTTGGGTGGATGTAAAAGCTCCATCAGGAACATTCAAAGAAGAGCAGGGGAGTTCTCTATCTGGTCCTGGCCAATATTTATTCCTTAACTAAAATCACAAACAGATTATGGTCGTCAGCTCATTGCTCCATGTGAGAGCTTGCTGTGCAGAAATTGGGTGCCATGTTTCCTATATTACAAATATGACTCCAGTTCCAAAATACTTCATGGAAAAGTGCTTTGGGGGCATCTTGAGGCCATGAAAGGCATCAAAGAAATATAAGTTTCTTTCCCTGATGGATATTGGGTTTTTACAATAATCCAGCAGCTTTCTATGTGCCAGTCCATTATTATTGAATTCAGTTTCATAACTTAGTGAAGTGACACAATCACATATAAAAGGTGTTTTCTTACAGTGGCCTGTGAACCAAGAATTTGTGTTTGTATGTAGCTGCCTTTTAATTTGAGTGGCTCAATTTAAAAATAACCCAGCAGATAAGCTTTAGTCTTAAACAAGATAAAGGTTAGTTTATTACAAAGGCTAGTTCTGAAAGTTAGTCAGGTAAAAGTGATGAAGTTATTAACTAAAACACAGATGCAAAGATTAAAATGCAGATAAAGATGAAAGGATACTTAAAGAAAAATTTCCAGTCAGTCTCTGAGATCATTGTAGGCCCATTGCTTGAATTGCTTTCTGAAGTGAAGGGGTTGAAACTTGAGGTTCAGTTAAGCAGCTGTGATGACTTGTGCAGATGCCTAGTCAGTGTTTGCCTTTTTCAGGTGGACTCAGCAGGTCAGCAGGTTTTTGGGAGAGAGTTTTCCTATTCCTCACTATTTCTGTAGTTACAGCACTTGCAGATTACCTGGACTTTTTGGCAGAAACAGCAGTTGATTCTTAATATTATACCCTCTGTCCTTCCTTGACCAAGAACCCTCTCTGAAGTTGTTTAAGTTCTTCCTGGCGTTATGCACACACAATTGCTGTTCACAGCCTGCCTTTATACAGTTCAAAACTTAAAATTGCTACTATTATGTGATCTGGATAAAAATGCCAAATCATCTTCCAAGTAAGGCAAGTGGATCCCATTTCTCAATCTGAAATCCCCTTATCAGTTGCAATGTTCAAAAGGGGCTAAGGTTTTCACTCAGTCTGTGCTTCAGGGGAAAGCAATTGGCTGTTTGAGGACTCATTGAATTGCAAAAGTCTTTTTGTGTCTGGGTATGTCTGCTTGCAATTCACTTAAAGCTTTCTGGAAGTTTGACCACATTGTAGTTGAAAAGGTCAGGTTACTTTTGCCAGCCATCTAAAAAGAAAGATTAGCTATTTCTACAAAATCTATAATATCACAGCTGTCCGTTTGTTTCAGGAGGTTTGAACTCTTGACCTCTGGGTTGCTTGTTAAGTGTCATGATCACCAGTAAAAAAAAAATAAATTTTTATATATGATTGAAACTGGAGAAAGCCAGGTAAAAGGAGAAAAAAACACCTGAGGATCACAAGAATGAGCTTTCAAAAGGCATTTGATGAAGTACTATATAATTGACTGGTTAGAAAAATTAACAACCTTGGTATTGAAAGGACAGTGGCAGTATAGGTACAAAATTGGCTAAAGGATATGAAGCAGTGTAATGCCAAATGGTTGTTTTTCAGATTGGAGGGAAGTATACAGTTAATCTCTAGGGGTTGGTATTAGGATCACTTTTTTTACTATGTAATCATGATTTGGACTTGAGTATACTGGGCATAATTTCAAAGTTTGCAGATAATATAACATTTGGAAACCTAGAAAATGGCGAAGAGGACAGTAACAAATTTCAGGAGGACACACTGTTGAAATCAGAGACTCATGCCTGATAATTTAACAGGAGTGTGAAGTGATAAATTTTGGTAGGAAAAATGAAGTGTGACAGTGTGGACTAAATGGTATAATTTTAAAAGGAATGCAGGAACAGAAAAACCTGGAGGTATATGTACAGTACACAAGTCTTTGATAGTGATAGGACAAATTGAGATGGTAGTTAAGAAATACAGGATTTTTGCCTGTAACAGAGGGAGTGCAAAAATAAGGGAGTTATGATGAACCTTTAAATATCATTAGTTAGGTTAGTTTCAACTGGAATATTGTTTGGCTCTGGGCAGCACACTTTAGGAAAGATCTGAAGGCCTTGGAGAAGGAGCAGAAGAGATTTATTAGAGTGATACAAGATGAAGGACTTCAGTTATGTGGCGAGACTGGGGAACCTGGTTTTGTGGGTTGAGCTGATAATCATAGAGGTGTTCAAAATCATGAATGTTTTGATAGAGTAAATAAACTGTTCTCAATGGCATAAGAGTTGGTAGCCACAGTACGCAGATTTAAAGTGATTGGCAACAGAACCAGAGGCAACACAAAATAACATTTCTTTTTACAGTGAGCTGTTGTGATTGAGAATGTACTGCCTGAAAGGGAAGTAGATGCAGATTCACCATTAACTTTTAAAAGGGAATTGAATAAATACTTGAAGGACAAAAAATCTACAGGGAAAGAGCAGGGAATTGAGATTATTTGGATAACTTTACCAAAGAGCCCGCATGAGCATGATGGACAGAATGGCCTCCTTCGATTGTATCGTTCTATGTTTGTGTCTGTTAGTGTTTTTGTTGCTGTTTGTGGGAAAATATAGAATAATTATGGCACAGAAGGAGGCCATTCAACTCATTGTACAGGCTCTTTGATATCCAGTCAGCCCCACTCGCTCTGCACTTTCTTCATAGCCCTGCAAGATTTTCTTATGTATTGATTCCATTTCCATTTGAAATGTTTGAGAAATACACATTTTTAAAAAAATGTTTGAGCACTGACAAACATACTTACTCAATAAATTAATGGCAGCATTATTGCCCGTGCATAAATTTATAAGCTGGGGCTATGGACCTCATTTCTAAACATGTAGCGAGATGATATCCTGGTTTAAAAGGACCTAAATGATGCCCACCTCTGCCAAACTCAGTGACTTCAACTTCCATCCTCAAAAATAAGTGGTGATCTTGCAAAGTGGGGACAATCTCATGCATTTAGCGTAATGGACTGTCTTTAAAGGGCTAATGTTGCTAAGCACATCCTGTAACTGAGCTCCAACTGCCTACTGAATGAGCTTTAGCAACAAGCTTTCTGTCATTCTGCTCCTTGAACCTATTTCCCCCTATTCACTTAAATCATGGCTGATCTGTACTTGGTTAACCTAACTAACCTCCTTCTGTTTGTATTCTAGCTAAGTGTCCGAAGGAAGAACACAAAGGAGATGTTTGGTGGTTTTTTAAAGAGCATGATGAAGAGTGCTGATGAAGTACTCATCTCTGGAGCCAAGGTAACTTAGACATTTAATTATTTTTTTAAATGCATGGAAAATTGGGATCTAAATATAAATTGGATGACAAGTGCAGTGGTGGAATATTGGAAGAGGGTTTGAGAGAGCTCTTGAAGGTTCAGTTGCATTAATTTCAAAGATCTTTGTATCTGACATGACAGAAAATGACTACAGTCACTGATCTCCAGATCCATGGGTAGCACTGAACCTTAATCTTAAGGTCAGAATGTGTGGAGCTGTAGCATAATGGCTATCAATCTGGCTACAGAAAACAGATTACGGTTTACCCAAACTGTTGAAAGGTGGGACTGGTACACAAATAGCTAAAAGTAACGATGCAGGTTAATAAGGCGACAAAGAAAATCAAATGCATCACTGGTATTCATTTCTAAAGTGATAGAACTGAAAGTAGAAAAATTAATGTTGAACTTGTAACAACTTTGGTTAGGTCATTTGAAGCACTGTGCACAGCTGTAGTCTCTATTATGAAAAGGATATAGAGGCACTAGAGAAGGTGCCAAAAAATGTGCCATGGTACCAGAAATAAGATTTTATACTTAGCAGGAAAGGCTGGGGACACTCTTCTCCAGAAAAGGGAAGACAGAGGAGTGACTTTTTAAAAATTCATTCATCGGATGTGGGCTTCACTGGCTAAGCCAGCATTTATTGTCCACTCCTAATTGCCCTTGAAAAGGTGGTAGTGAGCTGCCTTCGTGAACCACTGCAGTCCATGTGTATGTACACCCAAAGTGCTGTTCGGGAGGGAGTTCCAGGATTTTGACTCCTACAGTGAAGGAACAGACATATGTTTCCAAGTCAGGGTGGTGAGTGGCTTGGAGGGGAATTTCTAGTTGATGTTCCCATGTCTCTTCTAGATGGTAGTGATCCTGGGTTTGGAAGGTGCTATCTAAGGAGCTGGGTGAGTTCCTGCAG
Organism: Carcharodon carcharias; assembly: GCF_017639515.1. Lineage (NCBI taxonomy): Eukaryota > Metazoa > Chordata > Chondrichthyes > Lamniformes > Lamnidae > Carcharodon > Carcharodon carcharias. The sequence goes on along the minus strand of NC_054468.1, from coordinate 136,520,231 downwards.
GTACACACTGCTGCCACTGTCAGTGGTGGAGGGAGTGAATGGCACTACATCTACAAACAATCAAGTCGGCTGCTTTGTCCTGGATGGTGTTAAGCTTCTTGCGTGTTGAAGCTGCGTTCATCAAGGCAAATGGAGAGTGTTCTGTCACGCTCCTGACTTGTGCCTTGTGTAGATGGTAGACAGGCTTTGGGGAGTCAGGAGGTGAGTTACTTGCTGCAGGATTCCTAGACTCTGATCTGCTACTGTAGTCACAGTATTTATATGGCTAGTCCACTTCAATTTCTGGTCAATGGTAACCTCCAGCATGTTGATAGTGGGAGATTCAGTGATGGTAATGCCATTGAATATCAAGAGACAATGGTTGGATTCTCTCTTGTTGGAGATGGTCATTGCCTGGCACTTGTGTGCTGCGAATGTTTCTTGCTACTTGTCAGCCCAAACCTGGATATTGTCCAGGTCTTGCTGCACTTAGACATGGACTGCTTCAGTATCTGAGGAGTTGCGAATGGTGTTGAACATTGTGCAATCATCAATGAACATCCCCACTTCCGACCTTTATGATGGAAGGAAGGTCATTGATGAAGCAGCTGAAAGCGGTTGGGCCAAAGGCACTACCCTGAGGAACTCCTGCAGTGATGTCCTGGAGGTGAGATGACTGCCCTCCAACAACCACAGCCATCTTTCTTTGTGCTAGGTATGAATCCAACCAGTGGAGAGGTTTCCCCCTGTTTCACATTGACTCCAGTTTTTCTAGGACTCCTTGAGGACACATTGTCAAATGCTGCCTTGATGTCAAGGGCAGTCACTCTCACCTCACCTCTGGAGTTCAGCTCTTTTGTCCATGTTTGAATAAAGGCTGTAATGAGGTCTTTTAAAAATATGAAGGTGTTTGATAGGGTAGCTGTAGAGAAGATGTTTACACTTGTCCTCTATTTATGGTGTCTCTACATTAAGGTAGTCACCAATAAATCCAATAGGGAGTTAAAGAGAATTTTTATCCAGGGAGTGATTAAAATAGGAACTAGCTACCATATGGCATTTTTGAGGTAAATAGCATAGGTGCATTGAAGGGAAAACTAGATAAGCACGAGGGAGAAAGGAATAAAAGGATTGGCTGATTGGGTTAGATGAAGAAGCATGAGTGGAAGCTAGTTTACAGCATAAAACTGACATAGATCTCTTAGGTGGAATGACCCATTTCTGTGCTGTTAAATGCTGCGTAATATGATCTTGCTTTAGACTGAGTAGTCTGGCAATTTGACTCTACCAGAGCTGGCTGAAACTGGGCATCCTTGGCATGCGAATGCCTAATTTGGTTTCTAATGAAGCAGGGTTTCCCAGGTCAGCTTGGAACCTGCCTGTAGTGAGGTTGTTTTTAAGAGGGAAGTTCGAATAAGCGCTGGTTTGGATGTGGCTCATATGAACAGGAGTAGGCCATTCAGCCAGTCCTATCATTCAGTTAGACATGGCTGATCTGTAACTTGGCTCTAGTTTGCCCACCTTGGCTCCATATCCCTTGATACCCATGCCGAACACAAATCTATCAAATTTCATTTTGAAATCTGCAGACGACTGAGCCACAACAGTTTTTGAGGGTGGGGGAAAGTTCCAGATTTCCAGTAGTCTTTGTGAAGAAGTGCTTTCTGACATCACTCGTGAATAGCCTAGCTCCAGTTTGATATCCAAAACTAGGACCAAAAGTATGAGAGCCCACAAATTAATAAATCCAATAAGGAATTCTGGAGAATTCAGAGTGGTTAGAATGTGGAACTCGTCAACGATGGAGTAGTTGAGGTAAATACATCAATGTGTTTAAGGTGGAGCTAGAGAAACACAAGGGAGCGGAAGTTAGAGTTAGATATAATGAGATGAGAGGAGGCTTATGTCGAGCATAGACCTGTTGGGTGAATATCCTGTTTCTGTAATGTACCATTGATGTAAAAAAAATTAAACACCTTTTCTTCTGAAGGATGGTGATGAATTCTTTGAACATGAGAAGACATTTCTTGTAGAATATGGCATCAAAATTAAAGATTCAGCAGTAAAAGCAGAAAAAATGACAAGAACTCACAAAAGTATGTATAGATTGGCTGGTTACATTCACTGGTTTTTGTTTTATAAAGAATTAAAATTGGTTTTTACACTATTTAATAAAAACAATTGTAAGTACATATTTTGAGTTGACTGCCAAGCCTATTTATTTTTTTGATGGGAGCTGTCTCTCTTTCTCCAGATGTTTCCGATGATTACCTTAGTTTATCCTCTTCCTTGAATGAACTTGCGATAGACAATAAAGCTCCAATGAACAAGTGAGTCCTTTCATCATCTATGTGGTCACACTCTGGTTGAGCCTTTTGCATGATGTGTCTCATTGTGAAATCCCTGCAGTGTCTACTTTTTAAAAAAAAAAATTATTCCCTGGACTTGGGTATCCTGGGCAAGGCAAGCATGATTTTTCCTTCCCTAGTTGTTGTGTTGAGAAGGTGATAATGAGCCACCTTTTTGAATTGTTGCAGTCCATGCGGTGAAGGCATTCCCACAGTGCTTTGGTAGGATTTTGACCTAGCAATGATGCTGTGTTCAAGTCTGGATAATGTGCCATTTTGCTATTTGGGGGTGATGGTCTTGTCATGTACCTGCTACTCTTGTCCTTCTTGGTGATCCTTCAGTGATGGGGGTGTAGGGGTACAGGGGAGTGTTGCATTGTTTTTGTAGACTGTACGTGTTGCAGCTGGTGATGGAGGATATGGATGTTCAAGATGGTGGATGGACTGACAATCAAGCAGACTGTTTTGTCCTAACACTTGCACTTTAAAAGTGCCTTGGGACATTTCAAAGGAGCTGTAGAGTCTAGGTAACCTGATTTGAGAGAGCGTAAGCCAGGTTAAGAGGAGGTGTCCAAATAGAAGTGTGTCTGTGGCAGGTGAGGGGTGGTGTTCAGCAATGCAGTTTCAGAGGGGGGCAGGGAGAGAAAATAACAGCAGGCCAAAGTTGGAAAGATCGAGTCTTCAGTACACCTGAAGCCCCATTTAGTTTGTGTTTATAGTCAATATGTTGCTGAAGAGCAGAATAATGTGGGAAATTATTGAAATCACTATTTACGAAAGAAAATGTGATTTTTTTTTTTTCTAGCTACTACATAAAACTTTCCGAGCTGTTTGAAAAACTCAGGGTAAGTGGATCCTTTTAGTGTTAAATGAAAAATAATTGAATATAAGTAAGGCATTTTCAAAACAAAAGTTAAAGGTAACAGCATGTTACCAATGGAGCTTCATTAAATATTCTTGTTTGGTGAAGTTTTTTAGGAAACAGGAAACTGTTCAGCCCCACCACCCTGTTCTACCATTACGGGTGGTCAGTAGCTCAACTCTTATTTACCTGCCTTGGTGCCATTTCCTCTGATATGTTTGCCTAATAAAAAAAACCTGTCAATCAATTATATATTGGATTCTTAAATAAATCTCCCCGCCTGCATCTTGTTTTTTTTAGTTTAATAGGAATTAATGTCAATGGGTTGGGCTCACACCTTCATGTAACACCAATGCACAGGTGACTCTATAGGCATGGTAATTTTTTGGATAGAGTAGCAGCTAGTTCATTATTTTTTAACTACGGTATTTACTAAAATTCATCAAATTTAAATAAACAAACTCAAATTTGTATTAATCTGAATTTGCACAAATGTTGACACCCTTAAAAAAAAAACCCTACTTAAGGACAACACTTTGGTTCACACACTTTTGATTCTCTTAACTGGATGATTTACTTAAGTGGGACAGTTTCCTGATCAATGGTTTGAGAGTTAATTCTCTGGCTAGTTGTTCACATCCTCATTGCAAGTCAGTGGGCAGTTACCATAATGTCAGAGGGTGCAAGCCTGGAGTTAGTGGAGTCCTGGGAGGAAAGAGATGGCGAGAGTTAATTTGCTGCCAGTTTCTTAAGTCAAAGGAGTATCTTGGGAGAACTTCATGGTTTGTGTTGAAGAAAGCCCAAATACAATATTCACAGCAAGTCACAAGATGAAATAAATTATTAGAAAGGTGTTTTTAATGTTTTTGAGCTGACTTGTTCTTTAATCCCTGTTATTGTATCTGGGCAGAACTGTGGTGGGAATAACAAACATGCTCAATATAGCCTTCTGTGCTGGTTTCTGTCTCCCAAGGAGGTTTGGAACCATCTTCTACATTTTTTCTGTCTGTTAGTGCTTGGGTTTTTATCTGTTTTTTGCCTCCCACTAGCTAGTAGGCTATCTACTGTGATGCTTCCAGAGTCACGACTGTGTAGAGCAGGCCTAGATGGTCTTTTCCTGCCCATTGTTTCTGTATATGTTTGAAAGGCAAAACTGGGGAAGAAAAATCAAGGAAATTGAAAGCAGTTGGCAGGAGTCATGGAAGATGACAGAGATAATGAGGAACTTCATCAGCTAGCTTGAAGACGCATGGTCTTTATGAGCATTGAGGTGCATCTTGATCACTGGTCACAATAGGAATTTGGGAAGGAAGAGAAAAAGAAAGCAGAAACTTCACTTTGTCCTTCATTGGACATTGTTAAATGCAGGATTTCAACACAAGAGGGCAGAAACTTCAAGTTAGAACTAGGCTCTGAAGAGTAAAAGGATAGTGAAAATCTCTAATTCTCTTCACTGCCCAAAGGCTATGAAATGTGTGACCTGAACCATCTCAAGACTGAGATTTGATTTTTTTTTTGTTGTCATTGTTATGTTAGCATTTTTCAGGATATGAAGCAAATGGAGTTGTGATACTGATCAACCATGATCTAAACAAATGCTGGAATAGGCACAAAGGGATAAGTAGCCTCCTCCTGTTCCTATATTTCTAATCCAGAGAGGTATTGGCAGTTGTATCCTGGTGTGTATTTTAAGTGTTACTTTGTGTAACTTTACATGTTTGCCAACTACTGGCCCCAACCTAATATCTTAACTTGTTCCAGAACGAAAAACTTAAGTAGAATAAGGCACAACCTCACTCTTCCTATCCAGCTTATGTCCATTGCACTGGCTTTCCATATCACCTGCCCAATTTAGGCAGAGAAAATGCCAATGCCCTATGTGTGAAAACCCATTTCTTCCTAGGTACACTGCTTCTGAATTTTACCTACTGGAGAAAATGTACTGGGCCAGTACACTTGTGGAGAGGGAACTAGAGCCTGGAAGTGCACCAGTAGGTATGTGGGGAAGCTCCAGTGCTTGCCATGATTCATCATAGTTTCTGGCGCACATTTCTCTCCAGATATTGCGATAGAGCTGATACAACACCATTCAGATGCAAAGGTACCTATTTGGGCCAGGATTTGTAGCCAGAACACCCAAACTGGATGGCAATTTTTGCTACTTGGGATTTTTAACAGTTCATTCACATGTGTGCATCATTGACAAGGCCAGCGGTAATGGCCATCCCTAGTTGCCCTTGAGAACATGGTGATGGACCTCCTAGTACCACTGCTGTCCATGTGGTGAAGGTGCTCCCACAATCCTGTGTTAAGTAATGTTCCAGGATTTTTACCCAGCAATGAAGGAGGAATAGTGTTATGTTCATGTGCGACTTGGAGGGGAGGTTGGATGTGTTACCCATACACATGTTGTCCCTGTTCTTCTAGATGGTATAGCTCATCAATTTGGAGGTGCTGACATGAAAGCCTTGGTGAGTTGCTGCAGTGCATCCTGTAGAAAGAGGGAACATTGCCTGCAGTGTGTACTAAGTTGTGCAGTTGCATGGTGCAACAAATAGGCTGCACACAACAAAGAAAATTTAGAGGGAACATTTATTTCAACCATGTGTGCTGATGTGGATGGGGTGATGTTTAGGCTAGTATCTGATATGCAAATCATACAACTGTTAGCAATAGAGGCAAGTGGTGATGTGGAATGTGATCAACCTGTAATAGTCAAATCTTGATGGAAAGTGTCACTCTTCCTTTATCTCAAATGTTAGATTGACAGTTAATAATGGCTTAATGCCAAAGCAGAGTTTCCTTTTACTGATTATTTGTTTGTTTCTTTTCCCCCCCCCCGCACTCATCTACAGAAAGTAGAAGGAAGAGTGTCGAGTGATGAAGACTTGAAGCTGACAGAACTGTTAAAATACTATATGAGAGATATACAGGCAGCAAAGGTAATGTAACTGAAGCATGTTACTTTCCAATATTGCCTCTTTTGGTTTGTAATCCTGGAAGTCAACCTGAGAGTTTGGGATTTTCTCTTAAGAATTTTACCGTATGAGGCCATTCAGCCCATTCAACTATCTGGCTATCAAACTATGGTGCCATGATTCTGTTTTATTATAGTAAATAGGGATTAGTATTACCATTTACCCTCCTGCCAAAGACATTTTTCTTTGTAATTGGTCCTTTTGGTCATTCTTCCCCAATTTTTAACCAATGATCTTCTAGTTTTGATTCTCAGAAAACACCATTTGATCTTGATGGCTGTGCATAAGAATAGCAGCTCCTCCCTGTGCTTTACTTGAATAGGGTTATCTATCTGTTCTAACATTTCAGCATTGTTCCATTTATACGATGGTAAAACTCTGTTCTAGTAAAACTCTGCAACGCATGAAATTGATTTTCAGTGGCCTAGTTACTGCAGAACTTTCCCTAAAGCCATTCTTGTGTAGAATGCTTCGAGGCTTCCCTCTGCTTCCCAAATCCAAGGTGCTTTTGTAGGCCTTGACATTAGGCACTCATCTGTGGATTACAATGTCCAATACAATTTAATCAGCTTGTTTCATTTAAATATGACCCTGGCGTCTTTGACTACAAAATCTAAGGATATTAATTAAGTGGACAGAATCTTGGGAACACCAATTCTCCACTGACACCCATTTTTAGTTCCATGTGATTTTTTTTCAAAAAGCTAACCTTCGAATGAATTTGAGCTGAACAGGTGCTGCTTTATTTTTTAATATTTGTTCATGGGATGTGCACATTACGGGGTAAGCCAGCATTAATTGCCCTTGAGAAGGTGGTGATGTGCTGCTGCCTTGAACCACTGCAGTCCATGTGATGTAGGAACACCCACAGTGCTGTTAGGAAGGGAGTTCCAGGATTTTGACCCAGCAACAGTGATGGAAGGTTATTCAGACACACTGACAAACCATTTATGTTTGGTGGTTTCATGCTTTGATAGCAAGGAAGTGCTTGTTGCTTTTCAAAATCAGCCAGCACAAAATTGTCCACCTAATAATAGTCTGCAACAGACATCCTCTAGATGCTGACTGCACGACTGAAGACTTCACATTTTTAAAAATTCATTCACGGAACGTGGGCTTTGCTGGCTAGACCAGCATTTGTTGCCTATCCCTAGTTGTCCTTGAGAAGGTGGTGGTGAGCTGCCTTCTTGAACCGCTGCAGCCCATGTGGTGTAGGTACATCCACAGTGCTGTTAGGAAGGGAGTTCAGGATTTTGACCCAACGACAGTGAAGGAACGGCAATATATTTCCAAGTCAGGATGGTGAGTGACTTGGAGGGGAACCTCCATTTGGCGGTGTTCTCATGTGTCTGCTACCCTTGTCCTTCTAGATGGTAGTGGTCGTGGGTTTGAAAGGTGCTATCCAAGGAACCTTGGTGCATTCTGCAATGCATCTTGTAGATGGTACACACTGCTGCTACTGTGTGTCGGTGGTGGAGGGAGTGAATGTTTGTGGATGTGGTGCCAATCAAGCGGATGGTGGACAGTGTCCAGCTTCCTCAGTGTTGTAGGAACTGCGCTCATCCAGGCAAGTGGAGAGTATTCCATCACACTCCTGACTGACTTGTGCCTTGTTAGATGGTGGACAGGCTTTGGGGAGTCAGGAGGTGAGTTACTCGTCACACAATTCCTAGCCTCTGACCTGCTCTTGTAGCCACAGTATTTATATGGCTAGTCCAGTTCAGTTTCTGGTCAATGGTAACCCCCAGGATGTTGATAGTAGGGGATTCAGTGATGGTAATGCCATTGAACATCAAGGGGTGATGGTTGGATTTTCTCTTGTTGGAGATGGTCATTGTCTGGCATCTGTGTGGTGCGAATATTACTTGCTGCTTATCAGCCCAAGCCTGGATAATGTCCAAGTCTTGCTGCATTTGGACATGGACTGCTTCAGTATCTGAGGAGTTGCGAATGGTGCTGAATATTGTGCAATCATCAGCGGACATCCCCACTTCTGACATTATGATGGAAGGAAGGTCATTGATGAAGCAGCTGAAGATGGTTGAGCCTGGGACACTACCCTGCGGAACTCCTGCAGTGATGTCCTGGAGGTGAGATGACTGACCTCCAACAACCACAACGATCTTTCTTTGTGCTAGGTATGACTCCAACCAGTGGAGAGTTTTCCCCCTGATTCCCATTGACTCCAGTTTTGTTAGGGCTCCTTGATGTCACACTCCGTCAAATGCTGCCTTGATGTCAAGTGCAGTCACATTCACCTCAGCTTGGGAATTCAGCTTTTTTGTCTGTGTTTGAACCAAGGCTGTAATGAGGTCAGGACCTGGCAGAACCCAAACTGGGCATTGGTGAGCAGGTTATTGCTAAGCAAGTGCTGCTTGATAGCACTGTTGATGACCCCTTCCATTACTTTACTAATGATCGAAAGTAGACTGATGGGGCAGTAATTCGCCAGGTTAGATTTGTCCTGCTTTTTGTATATAGGACATACCTGGGCAATTTTCCACATAGCCAGTTATATGTCATCATTGTAGCTGTACTGGAACAGCTTGGCTAGGGGCACGGCAAGTTCTGGAGTACAAGTTTTCAGTACTATTGCCGGAATACTGTCAGGACCCATAGCCTTCCCAGTATCCAGTGCCGTGAGGTTCTTGATGTCATGTGGCGTGAATTGAATTGGCTGAAGACTGGCATCTGTGATGCAAGGGGCCTCTGGAGGAGGCCAAGATGGATCATCCACTCAGCACTTCTGGCTGAAGATTGAATTTCTGAATGCCAACAGGGCTTTGTAACCTATACTGCAGTGCATGAGTGCATTTCGGTCTTCCTGTTAGTCACATATCCACCCTGGTAACCTTTTCGCAGCAAATTGGTTCATACTTGTCCTCGTGCTACATAAATGTAGTTTCAAAATGATCATGTCAGTCTTCCATCCTTTACAGCATCTTGCCTATCGAATCTTATAGCGTTAAGAGACCACTTGTGCATCATTTCTGCACTGGATCTTTGAAAGAGCTATTCAATTCATCCCACTCCCCTGTTCTTTGCCCATAGCCCTGCAAGTTTTTCATTTTCAAGTATGAATCCAGTTCTCTTTTGAGCTGAATCTGCTTCCACTGCCCTTTCAGGTAGTGCATTTCAGATCATAACTTGCTGTGTTAGAACAAAATTATGTAAAACTTAAATCCAAATTTTCCCTCTGGTTCTTTTGTGAATGCTGACTTTTGGACAAAGTCCTTTTTTTTTTGGATCGTCTTTCTGGAACTAGCATGCTGTGCCAAAATTTCTGATGTTCTGGTGCCCCAGTGTCATCCTCAAGTGCAGTTTGAGAAAATCACACCACAGTTAGAAGAGGGAAGGTGCTGGTGCAAGTTTTAGTTCAGCTTATAGTTGCACTCCACCTTCAACGCATTCTGTTGTCAACCGTTTCCAGCTAGTGATGGGTCCTCTGTTTTGTTTTGGCACATCTTTGAGCACTGCAATGTTCTCCTCAGAGCTGCCACGTAGTCCAAGACGAATGATTGGAAAGTTTTCTCCAAAAACAAGCTGCTTTATCAATTGTAGCTCAGTCAGTTGCACGCTAGAATTAGAAAGTCATGGGTTCGAACCCCACTCCAGAGATTTAAACACAATCTAAGCCAGTGCCAGAGATGCTGTGTTTTGAATGAGACATTATGCAGAGGCCCCCTCTGCCTTCTCATGTGGACGTAAAAACCCCATTTTGAAGAAGATCAGGGGAGTTTTCCCCTGTCCTGGCCAACATTTATCCCTTAACGCATCAGTAAAGCAAGTTATCTGGTCATTATCAAATTGCTGTGAACAATTTGGCAGTTTTAAAATTACAGATGCATTTGGAATCTTATTTTCCCTGTTAATGGTTAGAGAAAACAGCGATGGGATCAGATGATCTAGGTCTGTAAAATACAAACTGCCAAATCCAACAGAGTGAGGAGCATAAAGACCAGTTTTCAGGCCAGTAAGCCAGGGTTTCACAGGCAACAGGAAGTTGATCAGACACCCTGATCTTACTGCAAAGACTTAGTGTTTATGGCACATTGAACTGCTTAGCACTGGAAACAGCAGTGGTACTCGTAGTTCCAGTAGCAGGTTTGTCATTTAATAAAGCATGAAGTTTAACCAAGAGTAGTTTTATGCTCTCCCCTCCCCTTTGAAGGAATTATTCTAATATGCATAAAGAAGCTAAATTTCAAGGTGGACTATACTACTTATCTTTGACTTCTAATTCCTCCTCGGGAAGAATCCAGAGCAAGAGGCCACAATCTGAAGTTTAGAGCAAGGCCATTCAAGAGGAAAATCACAAAGGACTTTTTCACAGTGGGTAGTGGAAATCTGGGATTCTTTGTGCCAAAATGCAGCAGATGCTTGGGGACGATTGGAGTTTTCAAGTCTGTGATCAGGGTATAAAGAATATGGAGCAATGCAGATAAATGGAACTGAGAGCAGATCAGCCTTGATCTGATTAAATGGCAGAATAGGTGTGAGGGACTGAATGGCCTCCTGTTTCCAATCCTCCATTTTACAATGTTGTCCAAAGTTTAATTTGGTTGCCTGCAAATGTATTGTACAAGTGGCACTGGATTAGAACAGATACCTTTTTTAAAAAACATATATTAATGCAGGATTTTTCTATTAATCAGGATCTTCTGTACAGGAGAGCCAGGGCTCTTGTTGATTATGAAAATGCCAACAAAGCTCTAGATAAGGCTCGAATGAAGGGTAAAGATGTGAAACAGGCGGAGCAGCAGCATCAGCTGTCTGGTCAAAAATTTGAAAAGCTCTCAGACTCAGCAAAGCAAGGTACAAGATCCTAATGTCTACAGAATCCCTGAGTGTCCATCCATATATTGTGATGATGAAACTTTGTTTATTCTCCTGTTTTCAGAGCTGACTGCTTTCAGAGCCAGACGAGTGGAAGCATTTCGTAAAAACCTAATTGAAATGACTGAGCTGGAGCTGAAGCATGCCAGAGTGAGTAGCCTGCAACAATGAGCTTGATTTTATTTATTATGTAGCAGGATAGCATTGTCACGAGAGTTTGTAACCCACAACCTGTTATTTATGTTCACATCCGTGGTTTACTCCTTCCCATCCAACTGATGTGTATGAGTACATCCATAAGACACCAAGCACAAACGTCTTAACTGTAACCAAGGACAGATTCCTTTTTGTGCAGCTATTGTGAAACGACACAAGGGGGCGATGTTGCTGTAGAGAGTGAAACAGCACACCGGGGGCAATGTTGTGGTAGTCAGTGAAACTACCAATTTTGTTCTTCTGCATGGAATTAAAAACAAGCCATTTAATTGGCTCTCTAATGCATGGTTTTGGCCTCTGCTCCCTTATCCTCTTTGCGCTGAGAATCATTCTGATCTTTGTCCCTAGTTTCATGGAATTTAAAACAGTCAGAACAAAGAGTACCAAAATGTACAATTTTGCATTTCTGTGTTAAATACTGTCACGTGTCCGCCCATTCCACTTGCCTATATCCTCAAAGCCTATCACATCCCCCTCATTATTGGCTACGCTTCCAAGTTTCATCATTTCTAAATTTTGAAATTGTGACCTGTACCCTCTAGCCCAAGGCATTAATATATACCAAGAAAAGTAATGGTCCTAACACTGATTCCAGGGAAACCCCACTCTATACCTTCCTCCAGTCCAAGAAACAATCATTCACCACTGCTCTCCGTTTCCTGTCACTTGGCCAACTTCCTGTCCGTGCTTCCACTGCCCCTTTTATTCCACGAGCTCTGACTTTTCTGGCAAACATGTTATGCGGCACTTTATCAAAAATTTTCTGGCATTCCACATATACAACATGAACCAAGCAGCTGTTTATTCATGTGTGAGCTCTACGTGTATGCAAGATAAATATGAGAGGGTACGTTCCCACTGCAGAATCCACACGAGCTCGTGTACCAGAAGGAGCCATTGGATAGCTGTAGCGTTGGCTGTTTCCTCTCCACCCACCCTCCCAGTTCATTGGACTGGGCTTAACTGAGGTTAGTCTGTACGTTCTGCTTGCTTGAGGTAGAACCCTAGAATAGTGTGACACAGAAGGAGACTATTCGGCCCTTTGAGTCTCTGTCAGTTCTATCAAAGGTTTGTTTAGGAAGTGTGCACTGGAACTTGGCCATTGGCTGCTCTTGGTCTGTAAGGCCCAATTGTACACTGGGCTATGCAGTTATCAACTGAGCGCATATACTCTTGTTGGTTTGGTACGTAATTTGAGCAAAAAACTGACCTAAGGCCTACTTTCAAAGCTTCACAGCACAGAAGGAGGTTATTGTGCCTGTACTATCTCTTTGAAATTGCCATCTTATTGGTCCTACACCCATGCTCTTTCTTCAAAGCCCTGCAACTTTTCCTTTCTCAAGTATTTATCAAATTCCCTTTTGAAAGTTACTGCTTCTGCCACCTTTTCAGAGTGTGCATTTCAGACCATCATAGTTTGTTCATAAGTTGCCCTCATCATGGACTCAATGGACCAAATGGCTTCCTTCTGTACCATAATGATTCAATGACTATGTACCCTTAGGTGGTTTTGTCAATTATCTTAAATCTGTGTCTATTGACCCTCCTACCCAAAGCCCCCTCTTAATTTTGAACACACTATTAATCGTTCTCTGCTCAAAAGAGAACAATTCCAGCTTCTCTCGTTTGTCTACATAATTGAAACCCCTCATCCTATGTATCATTCCAATAAATCTCCTCTGCACTCCCTGAGGTGTGGTGCTCAGCATGGGCCGCAATACCCCAGCTGGGTCCTGCTCAGTGATTTCTGAAAGTTTACCATAACTTGCTTGTTTTCTCCATTTCTAAAACACAGGTTTTTTAATAGCTTTGATCAACTTATCCTGCCACCACCACAGACTTGTGTGTTTTATTTCTTTCAGAACAATGTACAGATGCTACAAAACTGCCTGGCTGCGTTGATGAGTAATTAGTGCCATATGACTGGATGAGGCCAGGAATCCTCAGACTGACCTTATTTCACCCACTGAAGATGAATTTATAATTTGCAGCCTAAAATCATTGTACATCCAGTTTCTGTTGCAATAACTCTGGTCACGGGATAAGCTGTGCGTGCTCCTATTCTATATCCTTTACAGTTTTTCTCTGCTGCTGTTTAATCCGTAAAAGCTTGGATAATGCACAAAGTAATTTTTCTTTTTTAAAAAAAATGCTAAGCTTTGCTCCACACAAGTGCCTGCTGATTGTAGAACTTCACAAACAGTGACTTCCAAAACTAAAGCTGGACCAAATTTTGTATGTTCATATTCCTATGCATGGTAGTCTTTTTACAAAAGTGGCATAATAGGGACCTGTTACAATAATTGTAATTCAAATTCTATTTATACGCAGGTTGGCTAAACAATGCTCGAAATCTTGTTTGGGGTTTTAACAAAACTTCCATTTGATTGTGTATGCGATGACCAAATTGACATTGCTGGTTTCAATCGATAAGCATACTCTTCGTATTTTTTTAATATTGTGCTGCTCCAAAACTCTTGCTTCTGAATTAAAATCTCTCTTGACTGTTTCTGCTTATCCTAATTTTAGACTAAGCTAACACCGAAGTCCATGTTTTTGGTTCCTGGCTGTAATTTGTAAAAAGAATTAAGATTTAAATTTAAGTGGTGGTATTTCACTGAAGAGAATGATCCTCAATGCTCATGGCATTTCTGTAGGGTTGTACTAGTTACTCTTTAGCACTTGTAGGGTTAATTGCTCCCCATCCCACCCCAATTACTTTACCCTTGCCTCAAAAACAAGCTCTTGTAAACAGTACTTAAATATTTTACATGAAGCACTCAAACTGCAGAGCACTTTGGAAGTATGTGCCTCATTTCTGCCTATGAATGTTTTGATATCTCCCCCCTCTCCTCCCTCAAAACATATTGCAGCACTTTTTAAAGAGTTCATATTTTAGATAAACTTATGCAAAGGAACTTTGAAGTGCACGGTGGATAGCATCTCTTGTTTTTGTTTTCCATCACATTGGGTTTGGAGATGGAGTGAAATCTGCACATAGACTTGTTTGGCCAGGAGGAGGAGGACGCAATGCAGGACACTCGGCTGGCCATCCAATTCTGACTTGTATTCTCTCCTGGGGAAATTCTGCTTCCAAAGCAATAAGGTGAAGGAAATAGCAAAGTGTGAATGCTGTTTTTAACTTGTTTTCATGAAGAAAGGAAAAAGCCAGGTGCTGGGTGTGGTTTGGGCAATTCCTGAAAGTTGTGTTGGAAGAAGAAATGGAAGTTTTGCTGAAGCTCTTAACTCTTCATTGTTTTGCATTGAACTGTGTCCTGTGTATATTGTCTGCAGATCTAAATATAAATGGAAAGCAGAAGAAAGCCCAATCTATATAAAAAGAGACTTGTTACATTTTAGGGGTATTTTAGTTAGCTATTGATGCCTGTGTGTGTGTGTGTGTAAAAATAAATGTTCATAGTACATTAACTTTGTGACTTGGCCTGGTTTAAAGAACAACAGTGTGGGAGATGCCCAGAGTAAAATTTTGTCGGAGTTGGTCTCTAGCCGTCTCCTGCCACCCCTCCCTCTTGGGTCGGTCTCCATTTCCCCTCTTATCACCCCCTCCGCCCACTCCTCACCTCCCAAACTCCACCCTGTGAGCTGGTCTTGTCCTCGTTGTCAATGGCCTTCAAGTTCAACCCATATCATTTTCTTTAAGGCACCAGACCTGATGGTGAGCACAGTGATTAGCTTGCTCAGTCAATCTTGGAATGTCAGTTTTGAACTCTGTTTTCCATATCCTAAAGGAGGAACTGAAGCCATTGAACAAGTAGCAAACAGGTTGCAAAGTTGTGTGTGTGTGGAGTATGGGTAGAATTTCTCTCACCAGATGTTGTGGTTTTGAATAATTCTGTTAAATTTTGCTGGAATTGTGCATTGATTCATGGAGATGATATATTTGGCTTTATTAGTCAGTGTTTTCTCCCTGTAAGACATGTTTCTGTGCCTTTTGGAAGGAATTTGAACAGTAAAGATGGTTTGAAACTGCTTTGTGATGTTTTTTATTTATTGAGGTCAAGTAGATACTTGCACAGAAGCACATATGGATTTCACCCAGAAAATATTAAGTCTTCCGTTGTCTCTCTCTGTGAGGATACAGCAGAATCAGCTTTCCTGTCAACCTGTGTGGATCCACACGTGCAGAGTTGGCGACTTGGATCCAGACACTACAATGTTAACCTAAGCCGCCCATTGGGAATCTGAAGGGGTTGGGTACACTGCTCATTTTACACTCCATTGAGTAACTTGCACATTTCACAATCACAGGACAGCCTAAAGCACTTTACAGTCAATGAAGTACTTTTTCAAGTGTAGTAGCTGTTTTAATGTAGGACAATACAGCAGCCAATTTGCACAAAGCAAGGCCCCACAAATAGTGATATGATAACGATTGTCATTTTTTTTCTTTAGTGATGCTGGTTGAGGGATAAATATTGGCCAATCTGCTTCGTATAGTGCCATGGCCATGGGATCTTTTACATCCACTTGAGGGAGCAGAAGGTACCCCGGTTTAATGATTCATCTAAAGGACAGCCCCTCCAACAGCACTGCACTGGAAAGTCATACTCCAGGAATTTGAGCTGATAATCTAGTAAGACTTGAATCCACAACACACTGAGCCATGGCTATTGAAGCCTCCAGACTGGGTGAGAAATAAAACAAATATTACACTGTTCCCCTGGTTTCCAGCCCAGCAAGTTCAGTTAAAATTGCCCTCTTGGTCTTTGAACGGTGTGCTGCACATCATCAAGTGGCTAAGCTGTTTTGGCAAAGCCTGAAGTTTGAATTGCTCACTGGCTCAATGGTTGCGGTGAAACATCCAAGTGAAAGTTAGACATAAGAAAATGAAAAATAAGAGCAGGAGTCACTCTTATGGGTCCCTTCAGCCTGCTCTGCCATTCAATAATGTCAACTCTACTTTCCCATCCTATTCCCTAATGTCCAAACAATTATCAGTCTCAGCCTTAAATAAACTCATTGACTAAGCCAACATAAGCACTCATCTCAGCCCTTAAAGACCAACCCCTTATGAGACTACGACACCTAGTTCTGCATTCTCCAGCCAGGGCAAATGGCAGCTGTACATCTACCTTGGCAAACACTCTAAGAACTTTATATATTTCAATAAGATGATCTCTCATTCTTCTAAAGTCCAGAGAATATAGGCCCATTCTACTTGGTCTCTGCATAGGCCAGCTTTCTCTTCCTGGGAACCAATCTTGTGAACTTTCATTGCACCCTCTCTAAGGCAAGCATACCCTTTCTTGGTAAGGAGACCATACTACACAGTATTCTAGGTGTGATCTCGCCAAAGCCCTATACAATCGTAGCAGTTGAATGGATCTCAAACAGCAATAATGGAGCACAAACTGTTTCAATGCCACCTTGAAATGCAGATTTAACAACTGCCTTTAATTGACAGGTACTGGTGCTGCTAGAACTGCAGAAAATTGCTGAAGGTGAGGTCTGAGATACTGACTCTCAGGCATAAAGTGACGTGTTTGCCTGCAGTGATTTCTCTGTGATAGCTTCCTAATTTGTAGGGCATGTATTCTGGATTGCTTGCTGACTGCACCCAGGAAGTCAGCATCTTTCAGTCACACAGCCAGCTCTGAGGCCAAGCACTGCTGCTGCTGGAGAAATCTTCATCAGCAGGCAAGGCAGTTGGACTCCCATTTGCCCCTCACATGCCTCTGCCTAGCAGTTGTTTGAGACAGGGTCCTCATTGTCATCGTTTTGTAACTTCATGCTTTTCCACTTGGAGAATAGTGTGAAGCAGTGGAAGGATTTAATCTGATTAACCATCTTGACAGGTGAACGTCCCTTCCATGGCATGACCACCTTTATACCAACCAATAGGTTAGTCCTGTACAATGGAAGGGCTTTACAGGTTCTCTCAACCCTTATGACGAGGGGGAACTACTCATTCCTACTGGGTATGAGTATCCTGTTGGATTTCAACCCAGAATGCAGGGCTAGAGCTCGTCTGGTCTTCGCTTGCTGGGATTGTCTGATGGTTTAAACCTTGAGCCATCTGAATCTGAGCCCATGCCCACTTACTGGGAGCAGGCGATGAGAAATGGCTTCAATACGAGTGCAGGATGAAGTTCACTGTCCAGGTGAAGGTCCTAAGGTATAGGCCTGTTACTTCTGCGCGCACAGTGAAAATCCAAGTGAAGGTTCAAATTTGAGCTGGCCTTGTGAAAATCAGGGCAAAGGTCAGGGAAACCCCACTCACTCAGGAAAATGTCAGGGGTAAAAGAAGTGAATCCTTGGCCAAAATAAAACCCTTATTTATTAGAAGAGGAACCTGCGCGCTTCCTCTGATTTAATAGTGCAAATTGACAGGAATTAACTGAATTCTGCACAGCTGGAGGTGACACCATTCAGATGAGACATTAAACCGAGGCCCTTTTCGCCCTCTTGTGTGGATGTAACACATCCTGTGACAATATTTAAAGAACGGGGTGTTCTCCCTGGTGCCCTGTGCCAACAATTATCCTTCAACCAACACCTTAAAGTTATCTGGTAATTATCTTGTTGCTGTTTGTGGGACCAGTTAACTAAGTTTCCTATGTTATAACAGTGGCTATGCTTCACAAGCGCAACATTGACTGTAAAATATTTGTGAAAAGTGCTACCTAAATTCAAATTATTTTTCTTTCCTTCATTTCAATATGTTGCTACTGTAACGTCAGATACTGATGTAAGCACTTGGGGGCTGATGGACTGGATCCTTTTCGTTTGCACTTTGTGTAGGCTGACTTTTTTTTTTGCAAGCTGGTTTCAGGGACTGGATAATATGCAGCTGGCAAGTGCCCAACTGGTTGGTTCTCTGCCTGGCATAATACAACCAGGCACATCTACCCACTCTTGTTATATCCTGGCTAGAGCTGCCATCTTAACCACTGTATAAGTGGTTAGTGAAGGGTTTGTACTTAAGGAATTTTACTTGCAGGACATGGACTAGTATCACACACAATTAAGGGAGATAAAAAGAGCTGTAAGAGTAACCAAGAGATTGCTGGAAAAGAAGATGGTGCATAATTGCAGTAGTCACATCTAAATTGTTTCGACTATGTCAGGGGTTAGAAGTTCCATTAAGGGGCAGTATAGGGCCATTCAAGGATATTGTAGGGCAGATTCAAACTGATTCTCAGTTCATGAACGAGCAGCTGCTAAATAAAGATTTTAAGTCAGTTTATGCGCCACTAGATAATACTTAGGGGGGGGATTTGCATTTGAATAGCATCATCAACATTAAAACCAATAGTAATGCCGTCTAAGATTAGGAAAGCTCAAAGTGGATGGGCTTCCTGATGTGGGTAATATCTGCCCAATGGTCCGAGAGCCTGGGCTAATTTCCTTGGGCTGAAAGCTAGCTCATGATGTCCCTATTTTCAAAGAAAGGGGTCAAATCAGAGCCAGGGAACTATGGCTTATCAGCCTGACATCCATTATTGGGAAAATATTGGAAGGGATAATAAGAAATGGCCTTTGATCACAGGAAAAGGGAAGGGCCCTTTAGAAATACATATTTCCGGAAAACAGTCGTACCGTATAAATTTGAGTTCTCCAGGGAAGTCACTAGTTTAGTAGATGTCAGAAATCTAAGAGATATTGTCTACCAGGAGGTACAGGAAACCTTTGCTAAAATGCCAATTTTGTTTATTCATTCTTGGGCTGTGAATATGACTGGTCAGGCCAGTATTTATTACCCATCTCTACTTACCCTTGAGAAGGTGGCGGTGAGCTACCTTCCTTTCTGCTGCAGTCCGTGAGGTGTAGGTACAGCCACTGTCCTTTATTTCTTGTAGCAGCTTGATACAAATGAATGGTTTGCTGTAGTCCAGACCAGGTAAGGATGGCAGGTTTGCTTCCCTAAAGGGCATCAGTAAACCAGATGGGTTTTAATGACAATCCAATAGTTTTTATGATCATTGTCAATGAGACTAGCATTTTTTTAAATCCAGGTTTATTAATTGATGGAATAAATTTAAATTTCCTCTGTGAAAATGGTAGAATTTGAACTCGTGTCTTTGGGGTATTAGGTCCAAGATTCTAGATTACTAGGCCATTAACATTGCCCCTATTCTACCATTCCCCCTACCTCATGTTACATTATTTCACAAAGCAGAATCTTGTATCAGTTGGAATTTGATTCACTGACTTAGGAATTGGCTCCAATCCCACAGCCAAGAAATTGGCTTCTATCCCACAGATGTGGTTCAGCCTGGAGGCTCATTACTGGTGGTGTCCCCTGGAATCAGCCTTCGACCCACAACTAATCAGTGTCTTTATTAATGGCCTGGACAATGGTGTTAGGGGTATGGTCAGTAAGTTTGCAGGCAACAGCAAAATCTGTGCAAGGATTGACTCACTTAAAGGACTGCAATCTAATGCAAAAAAAAAATGTAGATGTGATAGGACAGTGGCAAATGGGATATAACTTGGATAAGTGTAGTGTCATTCTCGTAGGTATGGTAACACAGAATGCACATATCCCTTGCAGGGAGCAATACCAAATAAGGTTGAAAGAGAAGAAAATCTGAGTTATTGTGTACAAATTGCTGAAGGCCCATGACCAATGGAGGAAAGCTGTAGTGAAAGGGTTGTATTAATGGAGCCATTGAATGCAAACCAAAGCCATTCTGTCATTACACAGGTCACTGACTAAACCACATTGAGAGTACTGTATCCTGTTTCAGTGATCCCACATGCGTAGATGATATAATAGCCTTGGAAAATTCCTAGAACAGAGCTGTGAGAATGATTCCTAGCTAAAGGACCTCAGATAGTCTTAAGGAGTTGGCTCCATATACTTCAGAGCTGCATAATAATGGAAGGGCTGGATAGCATCCCCAATGACCAATTAATCCAATTTAACAGATTGAGGAGGATCGGGACATGAGTTTAAACTGAGAGTAGGAATAAATTATATTAGGCAGTTCTTTTCCAACTGAATACATTGCCAACTGGTGTTGAGTCTACCAACTCTTCTAGAGGGAAGTTGACCAGTTCCTGACTGGGGTATCATTTGGAGATAAGTAGCTTTATGGGTAACATTTGGTCCATGTGGTGTCTTGGATTGGTTTTGATCGCTTGAGAAGGCGGTCAGTCAGGAAGTTTACTGAGCAGTTTTTCCCTTATGCTCCTGGGTTTTTCTGTATTTTACCCCTCTCAAGAGTTGGCATGGCTAAGTTGGTGGGGGTGACTGGCTGATCCTTTCCTGCCCGTTATTTTTGTATGTTTGCATACAACTGTTTCATTAAATGCAGTTAATCAAAGTTTGCATGCTTACCAAGCATTTGTGGAACAGGTTTATACTGATTTTTCTTTTGTGTACATTGTCAATTTTATAATCAAGGAACATCTACTCTATGGTCGGAAACACTTCTGGCACATTTCACAAGTTGATTTTCACGTGGATTGTGGAGCACTGGCACTCTTCCACTAGTGCCTCGCACCAGTGTTTATTGGTGCGTGGAATTCTTCACCCTGACAACCACCTCTGCAATAAAAACTAACCAGTCAACTGCAGGTGATTTAAATCAGCTTTGGCATGTTCAATTTTGTGTCTCAGTTAGTCAACACAAGAAATAGGAGCAGGAATAGGCCATTCAGCCCTTTGACCTTGCTCTGCCATTCAGTGAGATCATTTTCCTGCATTATCCCGTATCGCTTGATGTTTTTAATATGTAGAAATCTATCAGTCTCAATATTGAATGACAGCCTCCACAGCCCTCTGGGGCAGAGAATTCCAAAGATTCACCACTCTGAGTGAAGAAATTCCTCCCCTCCTCAGTCCTAATTGGCCTGCCCCTTATTCTGAGACTCTGCCCCCTGAGAGACTGGGGGACAACTGATGGCATTGAAACTTCAGCCTGAATGTAATCATTACATAGTATGACTATTTTAATAGTAAGTTTTTATTGGGTTCAATATTTGAATATTTTATTTACAGGAGATCCATTGTTGCTTTGCTGAGAGTTTTGCTCAGCTGTAGCTGGTTCACATTCCGTTCACATCATGTTAGTGTTTGCACGTGAACACCATCCGTTTTCAGGCATCGGTGTGCCATTTTCTCCATTTCAATGTTTGTACCAGGAAGCTGGGATCTGTAATGGGGCATTGAATTCTGGAAGTATCGGGTGCCACCAGATTGGGAGCTGGTCTTGGCCAGAGGGCAAGTATGAGAGAGCCAAGGCCCATGCATTTGTGGAAGGATCATGAATCTATCATAGATGGTTCTCAATCAACCCTTAAACTCTCTACTTAACAGTGCTGTGAGAGTACTATCAGCACACGGACTGCAATGCTTCATGTAGGAAAGCCACCCACCACTGCCTCAAGGGTGACTAGAGATGGGCAATAAAACTCAATGGATGGAAAAGAGAGAATCCTGCACAGAGCTGCGATTCGCCCTATTGGACGCCCCTTCTGGCTTTGAGACGCTCATTAGCTTAGACCACTCTGTATGCCTTCTCACCCCTTCCCCACACCCCCAACCCATAGAAACTCATTGTGTAACCACCCCCTACCCCAAGCTTTGAACCTCTGCCCAAAAGTTTGTCAGAGGAGAAGTGATTTTAATTGAAGCCACAATGCTGTAGTATTTTGCTAAAATTAAACAGGAGTTCCCTTCTCTCAGTAGATAGACATGCTGGAGTTGGGTCAAGATAATGATGACGTCTGAACCATTCTTTTAATACTTTATCAGGATGTGGGTGTCGCTGGCAAGGCTAACATTTATCCTCCATCCTGATTTGTCCTTGATAAGGCAGGTTGCATTCTTCAATCACTGCAATCTCTGGGCTGAAGGTGCTCCCACAGTGCTGTAAGGTATTGAGTTCCAGGGTTTAGACTCAGCAACGATGAAGGAATGGCAATGTATTTCCAAATCAGGATTGGAGGTGAACATGGAGATGATAGTGTTCCAGTGTGTCTGGCACCCTAGATGTTGGAACTTGGGAAGGAAAGTGAAACTTCATGTTATAGGGGAAAAAAATATCGTGTTACTGGTTGGAACACCATTCTGGAATTGGGGGAATTGTCCTGAAATTCTTCCTTCTCCTAGATGGTGCTAGCAGGTTTTAAAAAAATATATACATTTTGTCAGTATTTAGCTGCCCTCATCAGATTTTCAAAAGGCAGGGTTCAGATCTCTACACGGATAGTGAAGGGGCGTTTCACATGTTGTGTCTCCTCCTCTCCCCTTTCCCACAACAAAGGTATTGATGCTTCAAATGGTTGGACATGTGTTGTGACCAGCTACAGTGGAGCAGAATTATAGCCTTAAGTTTTATTTTCATAAAATGTAAAATATTAGGAAAATCGCATTCAATAGAAAATTATTTTGTACCTGAGAATTTATCTTAACACAAAACCTTGCTGAACATCAACTTAGCTCCATCCCCTGCTTCCCTCTTTAATAAATCTTTCACCTATCCCTTTTCGGTTCACAGTGGTTTAACTATCTGAACAAATAAATGACCTACAATATTTCTGAAGTTTATGCACCTGAACAGATTTAACTTTGTCCTACGTCTCACACTACGGAAAGCTGCACCTCCATATCCTGAAAGAAATTGGTGTTTACATCCTGGTTCAACAGGACATGGTTGTTCCACTCACACTGCTGGCAAGATCTGATCATTTGACTCAGTCCTTTGTGAAGGAGTGTTATGTACTTTCACTGTGGGGGAAAAAAATTGAGATCCGGCTTCTAAGTATCAAAGTTACCACATAGAGTGATAAGTACTGAAGCACTGGTACTTAATTGTGTACTGTCTTTATATGCTATATTTGTTTTTGGATTTACAAAAACAACTCTCTTTGTTTTAGATTTTGTAATTACTTTTTAAACTCCACCTAAGTGATGTGAATGTGGAAATCGATACTACATGGAGTGGTGTGGTGAATAGCATAGATGTATTTGATGGGAAGCCGGATGAGGGGGAAAGGAATAGAAGGATATCACGATAGGGTGAGATGAAGGAAAATGAGAGGTTCATGTGGAGCATAAATACCAACATAGACATGTTGGGCTGAATGGCCTGTTCCTGTGTTATAATTCTATGGAATTCTATGTAGAAACAGTGGTTAGTTTACAATGGAAACTCTTCAGGCTTGGCAGAGGCAGGGGGTGGACAGAACATAAGGGAAGGTCGGAAGAGCTTCTGGGTGCCATCATGGATGGTTCTGTATTGCTCCCCTTGTTCCTTAAGAAACCTGTAGGAGTGGGTGGGAGTTAGTCCAACCCTAGACAAGGGCACACCTTTTGTTGTCTGTGGTTCTAAAGGTATCTGCTGAAATCTAACCTCTAACTGAAGTCATTGTGTTAACTGTTACCTTTTGGTTTTTGTGTCTGAGAGAAAGAATGGTGGGGAATGAACCTCTGTGCTCAATAAAGACAGAATTCTTTTGTTTGTCTTAACAACTTGCATTTATGTAGCTCTTTTAATGCATTAAGATGTCCCAAGGCCCTTTACAGGAAGGCTGCATCTGAGCCACATTAGGAGATATTAGCCCAAATGCCCAAACACTTGGTCAAAAGGATAGGTTTTAAAGAGTGTCAAAGGAGGAGACACGGCAGAGAGGAGCAGGGAGGGAATTCCACAGTTTGGAGCCAGGGCAATTGAAGGCGTGGACACCAATGGTGGAGTGATTAAAATCAAGGATACTCAAAAGGTCAGAATTAGATAAGTGCAGATACCTCAGAAGTTTGTGGGGCTGGAAGAGATTACAGAGTTAGGGTGGGGTGAGGCCATGGAGAGATTTAAACACGAATGAGAATTTTAAAATCAAGATATTCCTGGACTGGGAACCAATGTGGTTCAGTGAGCACAGCAGTGCTGGGTGAATTGGTTTTTGGATCAGCTTAAGTTAAGGCCCAAATTTCCCTACAGGTTTTTTTTTGTCCCAAATAAGACCATTCCCAAACATGGTGGCAAGTGCAGTAGAGCTTCTGAGGTTAATGCCTTTGAAAAGGATAATTCAGAAGAATCACATTTAAATTTTTAAGTTTCAAACAAGTGGACTGCATTCAGAGACTGTTGCTTCAAGTCCTTACTCTTGATGCCTTGCCAAGCTCTTTTTTAACTCCATTGCATTCCTTCACTGCAAGATACAGAACAGTGGGTGGGTAACTGGCTTCCTTAAGTTCTTCCATCCTTGACCCTAGAGAATGATGAGGTGGGAAGCTCAAAAGATAGAAGAAAGTGGCTACTGAAGAGGGAGAGCATACAATCTGGATCCTAGGCTGCCAAAGGAATGCCTGAGGAGGAGGGAAGTTCAAGATGGGTCACAATCTTTGTTACCATCTAAGTTGTGTACAAGGAACAGGAGAAGCCCACTCAGCCTCTTGAGCTTGTTCCGCCATTCAATCTGATCATGGCTTATTCATACCTCAACCCCATTACTTGAACAAATATGGGCTGATGAGAAAAAGTCAACATGGCTTTGGTAAAGATGAGTTGGTGGTGGTGTCTGTCTAATCTTGTTGAATATTTTGAGGTTATTAATAAAATAGACAAATCACTGTCTATGGATGTTGTCTATATGGACTTCCAGAAGGATTAAATATGGTTCTACACAAAAGATTATTGACAAAAATGAGAGCACACAGAATACTCGGACATGGCTTGCCTTTAACTCTTCACCGTATATATTAATGACTTAGATGAAGGAATAGAAAATTGTATATTCAAGTAATTGAGAGGCTTGTTAAGTTGTGCAGATGGGAGAAGGAAGTTACAAAGCGACATAGGCAGATTAAGTGACTGGATGAAACTGTGGTAGATGGAGGGCAATGTGGGTGAGTGAGGGATCATTCACTTTGGACCTAAAAATGATAAATGAGAGTATTTTTTAAATAGCGAAACTAGGAATTGTAGAGGAGCAAAGGAATTTGGGAGTTAAACTACTACTACACAAACTACTAAAAGCTAATTGACAGGTTCAAAAAATCAATTTAAAAAAAACAAATGGAATCGGGGCCTTTGTCTCCAGGAGACTGGAAAACTAAAGGAAGGAAGTGACCTTTCGGTTAAAGCCTTGGAGCGACCCCATCTGGAGGACTGCCTTCATTTTTGAACTCTGCATCTGAGAAAGGATATATTAACCTTGAAGGAAGAGCAGCATTGATTCATCCAAACAATAG
Source organism: Carcharodon carcharias (assembly GCF_017639515.1). Lineage (NCBI taxonomy): Eukaryota > Metazoa > Chordata > Chondrichthyes > Lamniformes > Lamnidae > Carcharodon > Carcharodon carcharias. The sequence continues at coordinate 136,494,848 of NC_054468.1, read as the reverse complement.
AGACTTTATAAAGGGCTAAATTATGAGAAAAGATTGCTTAAACTTGGTTTGTACATCCTTGAGTTTAGAAGTTTGAGAGTTGGTCTAACTGAGGTGAATTTTAAATGGATTTGACAGGGTAGCTACAGAAAAGCTATTTCCTTTGTTGGGGAATGGAGAAGGAGGGGGCATAACTATTAAAATTAGAACTTGGCCATTTAGAAGCATCCTTTCCACACAAAGCGTAGCGTTGAAAAAAGAGACAGGCTGTTGAAGCTTTTCATCTTGCCCTCGGCAGGACAGAAGAGGGAGATGGCGGCGGAGTGGTAATGTCACTGGACTAGTAATCCAGGGGCCCAGGTTAATGCCACCAATTCAATCAATAAAAATAAGCTGGTGACCATGACAACTACCATTGACTGTTGTTTAAAAAAAGGACAGATTTGCAAGAATACTAAGACCAGAATCTTTGGGTCTGCTCGCTGATACGTAAAATGCCATGCGGTAGCGTTGGGCATGCATCCCGACATCACTGCATGTCATTCAGGTCTTCAGTTCGGTGGGCACGCACCAGATTCAGTTGCGAACTGTCAAAAGCCTACTAAGGCCATTTAAACAGCAATTAAACTAATTAACTGAGCTGCCTGTCCAACGTTGAGGTTGGCAGGCAGGCGAAGAGCACAGGCAGCCTTCGCATTTATCATGAAACCTCATCCACAGGCGGGATGAGGTTTCATGAAGGTTTTTAAAGCTTAATAAAATTTTTAAATAAAATTCATTGACATGTCCCAGCTCATGTAACACTGTCACATGAAGGGCCATGTCTTAAAAATTTTTTTTTTATTAAAATTTCCAAAAATCAAACTAATCTCCCTGAGGCAGATCAGAGCACAGGCTCCGACTCGGCCTCCTCCCCCTGCCCGCACAGTGCCTTAATTGGCCCACCCATGTAAGATGGCAGCGCAGCCGATCGTGGGTGGTGATTGGCTGCGTGCCCGTCCACGCCCGCTCCCATCCAACCCCACCGGGGAGAAAATTCTCCCCCAAATTTCAAAGGGGACAACAATTTATACTGTATGAAAACAGGGTTGGTTAAAGTGGACTCTGATTGGTAGAGCCATTGCCATGCAGAACGCACCAGAGAACAGTTAACTATCAAGCTTTTGTTTAAATTCAAACCAGGCAAATCGACTCTGGTCAAGGCATTGCCAAGGAGAATGAACCAGAGAATGGCTGTCTCCCAAGCTTTAGTTTAGTTGAAAAAGGTGCAATGCATGGACATGTTCTCTTTGTTTGCATAGGACAAGCCTCTGTGTGTGAATGTATATAACTTCTAGCACGTACAAATGAACCACACTGTGCACTTGACTGATAATCTTACATTGTGCTAAAAATTACACACACCCAATCAGGATTGTTTAGTAAGTGCTGTCTAATTGCAGAACCATATCTATGTTGGACACTATGTTCTGAATTTTGCAAGCACAGGCTGGTTGAGTACTTTACCTGTTGTGAACAGCCGAAGGTATGTGCTGTCTGATATGACCCACCAGTTTTTGGGATGTATGGCCTACAAACCTGGCATCACACTGGCACTGAAATTCATAAAGCACATTATTCATTTGTTTGGTAGGCAGAATGTCTTTTCGACTAGACAGAAGCATCCTATTAGTGGAAAACACCAGCATGAAACAGCTAGCTTCACCCGCTGCTCAGTCACGTTTAGTGGCAGGTCCCATGGATACGAATTTGGATCCATCACTAAGATTGCACATGATTCTTTTTTCAACTGAACAAAAGCTTGGGGGACAGCTATTCCCTGGACCATTCCCAAGGCAACGCATGGGCCAATCAGAGTTGACCTTCCTGGTTTGAATTTAAACAAAATCTTGTCAGTTAACTATTCCCTGGTGCAGTCTCCATGGCAACATCTCTACCAATCAGAATCCACTTGCCAACCAATCAGCACCCTCTTCTCATATAGTATAAATTGTTGTTCCCTTTGAGATTTGGTATTCTTGCAAATCCGTCCTGATGAGTGCAAATCAAAAAGTAGTAGAAATCTGAAATTTTCTCCCTGCTAAAGGTAGTAAAGTTTAAGCTTATGTAGGGTGCAGGATGGGAAGTCAGCTAGAAGAGTATTAGAAAAGACAAGCCTGAAGAAAACAAAAGCATGAAAGAGGGTTTCAGCAGCAGGTGAGCTGAGGCAAAGGTGAAAATAGGTGATTTTTGGAGGAGGAAGTAGGAGGTCTTGGTAATGTTTAGATTAGGTTACAAACACTATTGAGGATTCTTTTACTAGCTATTACCAGGGAATATCACACTCACTGTTAACTGATGCCCATTTATAAGTGAATTTGTTGTTTGGCAGCAATATTGGCTCATTTTCGAGCACTGCATTTTGGTAGCCTATTTTAATGGGATTCTCTTGACCTTCTCGACCACACGTTAGATATCACAAGTTAGATAGGTTAATGAATGGTCTATCATGATCTTGGTGCAGTTTCTATTCAAACAAATGCCTGACATTAGTAACCTAAAATTACTTGACACTGATCTGTGTTCTTTATTCTTCTGTGTCAGGCTGTGTTGGCAGAGTCCAGCAGTGCAAGCCATTTCATTTTCTCACCAGAACAAGTTCTTCACAAAATCGTGAATGTGATTTGTTGCTGCTTGCATTTTGATTGAGGGACTTGCTTTGACCCTGCTTGATGTGACGTGTTGAACGTGTTCACATGTTGCCTGCTCTTTTGATGCCCCAGGTTATTTATAAGATGCCGATCAAAATAAAAATTGGATCCTCACAGTCATGAAGTAATCCCCTGCCCAGTGCACGGTTTCCATAGAGACCGTGGCTAATTGTGTCAACTGCCACATGTTACCATCTCTTTGATGATGAAAGTACCACTTCTACTCGGATACAATATCCCATTTCAGTGAGTTAATGGCTGAAGTTAATATTTATCCAATGAGTAAATGAGCTATGTGGATCCTCTAATTTCTTGAGTTCAATCTATGCTAAATTTGCTGATGTCGTCTTGTTTCCTCTTGGCAAACCCTTGCGCCAGGGACAGCAATAATTTCAATGGGAAAAATCCCCCCCCTCCCCCGTTAGGGGTGATGTGCGGGAGCAGATGCGGGCAGTTGGGTTCCCAATCGGCACCCCCGGCTAGGGGCGTGCCACCATTTTATGTGGGTGAGTCAATTAAGGCCTGCCCAGCGTGACGTCCGCCAGGAACCTGTGTGGGCTGGGTGGGGGTTGGGGGGGGGTGGATTTCCTGAGCCGGGAGGCAAAGTGCCGCCTCAGGGAGATCACTGGAAGTTTTAAAAATTTGTGGAAGCGTGGAAAAAAAATTCCTGACATGCCCCCTCATGTGACACTGTAACATGAACTGGGACATGTCAATTTCTTTTATTTCAACATTTCATAAACATTTTAAAGCCCTCATGAAACCTCATCCCGTCCGTGGATGAGGTTTCATGTTTTTTCTAAAGGCCGCCTGGCCTCCTCGCCTGCCCACCAACCTTAAGGTTAGAGGTGGTGGGTCATGGGAAAGGGCAGAAAAATGAAGTTTCAAGTAAAAAATAATCTCAGATCTGTATGGATTAAATCAAAGCACCGAAAGCCCTCTTCAAAAACTGTGTTTCGAACACCTTTCAAGTTAACAGGCCATTGCTGTTAATATATCATTTGAAGTCTGCCATATAGCATGGCTTTCACACCAAACGTAGCCTTAAATATAATTACGGAGAATTGTATGCAATCTCCAGCCCTCTTGAATCCTTCACCACTCATCCTCTTCCTCTAGATAGGAAGGCCAGCATTCCCTTAGTCTTACAGGTTATTTTCTGTGCCTGTTCACACTATTTTACTGAACACCCTGTCATTTGTCCACTGTCACATAAATTTCTGCAGATCATCAGATTGTGATTTTTTAAAAAACTTTTAACTGAGGGTTTTTGACAATTGTAACCTTGCTCATTTTGAAAAGCTGCTTAAATAGTCAAGGGAGCAGATTGCTGTCTCCTGTAGGAGAAGCCAATGGATATATTCTGCCACAACTGTTAATGAGCTGTATATTTGACTCTGAGTAGCATAGTTCCCACAGTGAATGTTCTTTTTCATTTGTGTGTGTATGTGTCAGATGGAAATATCAGTACAATTATTCACATGCATAAGTGTTTTCATTGTGGATGCACAGACCTGAATTACAGGAAATCTTTCTCCCAGACAGACTGGGAGTGCCTTGCTAAATTTCTGACCTTAAATAACACTAAACTGAAGTTTTGTTTCTCTGCTGTAATGCCTAAGTACATGTCAGATTAACTCTGGCCTCTTGTTCTATATTTCTGTCTGATTAGTGTCAGTTTATATTAATAAACTGTTAAACTCACAGAGAGGTGAGGTCTATTGGTGCAGGGGTTATGTTGATTTTTTACATCCAGTGTCAGCATTGAGCATCTCTGGGTTAGGACCAGCACTGGAGAGGTAGAAACTCCCTCTTTAGAACACCTCTATCCAGCTTCATCTATCCAACCCCCCTTAAACTGCTTATATTTCATCACATGTCTATTTCTATTTAGTTCTGATGAAGAGTCATACGGACTCGAAACATTAACTCTGTCTTCCTCTCAACAGATGCTGTCAGACTTGCTGTGTTTTTCCAGCAGTTATTGTTTTTGTGTTCTGAACTCAGTTAAGCGCCTCTTACACTATGGAGTTTCATTTTCCATTTCCTCATGTCCTGTCAAAGCAAGCTTGCCAATTTGTACTGATGGGCAGACATTACTGTGGGTTAATGTTCAGTAGGAATTTGGTCAGCCATGCCCCAATTAAATACATTTGGACCCTGGCAGCCAACATCAAAGAAATTTGCATTTATGTAGTGTCTTTTATGTAGCAAAACACACTGAGGCACTTCACAGGAGCGTTATCAAACAAAATTTGACAGAGCCACATAAGGAGATATTAGGACAGATGGTTGAATGCTTGGTCAAAGAGGTGGGTTTTAAGGAGTGTCTTGAAGATGAGAGGCAGAAAGGGAACAAACTAGTCCCAGCAGTCTGGGCTGGATTCAAACCCCAGAGATCAAATACCATTCTGCTACTGACTACCCCGTTTGTTCTTTTCAATTATCTTCCTTCTTAATAGTCTGTCTTTAGTGAGGTGTCAGCCTTAGCTCATTGTAACATACTTGTCTCTGAATCAGAGTGATGTGGATTCGAACTCCACTGCAGGGACAGGAGCACATAAACAAGGCTGACACTCCCAATGTGTCACTGAGAGAACTATCATCATTCAGAAAGGACACTTCCCTCCCAGATACCATGGCACCATTTTGAATAAAAGCAGGGGACATCTTCCTCGTGTCCCGACCAATATTTAGCCCTCACCCAACGTCACTAAAAACAGATGATCTGGTCATTTATCTCACTTCCCTTAGTGGATGTTTGCTGAGTGCAAATTGGCTGTGATGCTTCATACGTTTACAGTGGTAACCACAATTCAGAAGTACTTCATTGGTTGTAAAGTATTTTGGGACATCCTGAGGTCAAGACACCCCTCTATACTGCACTGAAATGCCATCCTGGATGATGTGCTCATGCCACTGAAGTGGAGCTTGAAGCCATGTCCTCTTGACTAAGAGATGACTGACTAACTGAGTCACGGCTGACACCTGAATAGTAGAATGCAGCATTTGTAATATTGAGTCCCAGTCTGAAATGTTGGTGAAGCTCATCTGCTTGGATGAAGTCCAAGTCCGGCTGTCTATAATATGGAATGTTTCATATCCCTGGAGGATGAGAAACATTGACCAGAGTTGTCTAGCCCGACAGAGGCAAGGAATGAAAGCATGATACACATGCAGCCGAGGACTGAGATGGAGCTACCCTGTTCTGCCCTAGGGCCTCAATAATGGAATCAGGACAGTAAAAGTGAGGAGTTAAAAACATTAAAAATAGCACAGTCTCACAACCCAATGTTTTAAAGGAAGAATTTAAAGAAACTTTGGGTCCTCATTCATTTTGGGCATTTTAGGAAGCAGCATATTTCTAATGAAACTTAGAAGCCTAGAGAATGTGACATTTAGTTAAATTTATGCTTTGGAGACTGCCACACAGACATTTCTGTAAAACTCTATTGACAGAGATCTGTCAGTGGCCGCTACTGATTCCTGCTGACTGTTGGTTGGCTGGATCGAGAGCTCTAATTGACCTGGGACCAAAGCCAGTTTTATCAAGTTCCCAGTGGACATGTATCCACGGTACCAAAGTATTTCTTATCTCCAACTTAAGCTGCTCATTGGTGATATAGTCTGGTCTGAACCTCATCTCAGTGGCTACGACTGTGTCAGGTCCCAATATAGGCTTTTATTTAATCCTGACAATTGTCACAAAGCTGGCAATGTTTTGGGCTTTGAATGTTCCGTGCACTCAGTGACAGCACAGTTTAATGATGTAAGGTTGGTACAATATCCTCTCTGTTTTCAGTGTTATTTTTAAAGTATCTTAAAAGCATGTTCACTTAAATGCAAGGGAAGAACAATTTCCTTTAGTTTATATAGCCAACTGTGACTCATATCCCGTACAATGCTAATAACCCGTCGGAGAAATACATAAACAACTCTCGTTGATTAAAATGTTGTAACAACATCCATATTTGGTATTAACAAAATAATTGCCATTCCAGTGGCTGATTAGCAACAGTAAAGTTCATGTTTTGATCCTGGGTTGACAAAATTCACTTGTAGCACTCACTGTGTAATCCCAGGCTCCAAAAGGCAACTTCGCTTCATGTCAAAGAGAGTTATTATGATCACATTTTTCTGAGGTTTAAGCCTGATTCAGTGCAGTTGATCCACCAAAGGGATAGGAGGTGGGAGGAATGAGAAAAATTCATTCAGCTGAAACCCTCAGCCACGCTGGTCACTTCCAGACTGGACTATTTTGTTGCCTTTCTGAATGGCCTCCGGTCCTTGGCCCTCCATAAAATTGAGCTCATCTAAAATCAGCTGTACATATCCGATCCCACACCAAGTCCTACTCAAAACTGTATGCTGGCTCCTGGGACAGAATGCTTCACAACCAAAATTCTTACCCTTGGCAGTACTAAATATTCTTGGAGTCACATAAGATACTATTTTGATTTAGATAAGAGCTGATTGGAGAGATAGCTATCTGGTTAATCCCAATTCCCTGCTTTTTCCCAAAGCCCTACGTTTTTTAAAGTTTGAATCCAAATCCCTTTAGAAAGCTTTGTTTGAATTTGTTTCCTCTACCTCCTAAGCAGCATCTTTTGGATCATAAGTACTTGCTGCACAATACATTTTCAAATCCTTTGTTTCTTGCCCTATTATCTTAAATCTGTGTCCTCTCGTTACCAATGCACCCCCCCCCCAACCAGTTTATCCCTATCTACTCTATCGAATGCCCTTGCGATTTATCTGCTAAATCTCCCCTTTACCTTCTCAGATCTAAGGGGAACAACCCCATATGCCTCAGTTGAATTTTGTTACAGCACCACTCTGCCTGCTTTTGTTATTCTTTATGGTGGCCTGAAGCTATTCAGTGTTGTCATTTAGCCATGTAGTTGGGAAGCACTGCATTAAAGCCTGACTGTGGAGCCGATTTCCCAGAGCAATGGGCTTTCACAGATTTGGGGAAAAATACTCCAATAGATTCATTCAAAATTTGCTCACCCCAATCTAAGTCATATTTAAGCTCAATTTTACATTTTCCAGGCTAAGGCATAACTTTTCATCATCAGTGTTTCCGTTCCTGAGCTGGATTAATTAAAATGCAACAATATATTTGGGACAGGATGACTCAGTAAATTATATAGGGGTCTTTGCCTTTGGGGGCCTTGGGTTGTATCCAGCCCTGGCTGATAGGATGTCAGCCTCCTCTGACTGTTGGCTGTCAGGGTTGCATGTGAAATGAGTTGAGCAGTCTCAATTCACTGTATCATGTCTGTGGGCCCACAGATAAAATTGGCTCCTAAATTGATAGTCGGTTGTGGTCCCACAGGAACTTGATAGGGTGACTAGTGTCAGAAACAGAAAAGTTCCATTAAGCTAGGAGGTTCATTGATGGAGCTTGGAGAGGTAGAACTATGTCATAGAATCATACAATGAAACAACAGAAAGGAAGCCAAAACAAAAACAAAAATAAAAATACCTGGAAAAACTCAGCAGGTCTGACAGCATCTGCGGAGAGGAATACAGTTAACGTTTCGAGTCTGTATGACTCTTCAACAGACCGATGCTGTCAGACCTGCTGAATTTTTACAGGTATTGGCAGCTGAACATCCCTGGATATAGAGTGTTCAGACAGGATAGAGAGGAGGTTAAAAAAGGTAGGGTGTAGCGTTATTAGTTAAAGGATCAATTACAGCTGTGAGGAGGGATAATATACTAAATGAATCATCAACTGAGGCCACATGGGTTGTGACTACTAGGAGTGTTCTATAGACCCCCAAATAGTGAGAAGGAGATAGAAGAGCAAATATGTAGGCAAATTTCTGAGTGCAAAAACTGGGATACGAACAGTGTAAAGGGCACAGAGAGCGCAAAATTCTTGAACTGTAGGTAGAAAAAGGGAAGAGGTCCTGCAGGCTGAGTTCAGGGAGTTAGGAAAGAGATTAACGAGCAGGACCTCAAAAGTACTAATCTCTGGATTACTCCCAGGGCCACATGCTGGTGAGTATGGAAACAGGAGAATCAACCAGATGAATGCATGGATGGAGAGATGGTGCAGGAGGGAGGGCTTTGGATTTCTGGGGCATTGGGACCAGTTCTGGGGAAGATGGGATCTGTACAAGCTGGACGGTCTACATCTGAATAGGACTAGGACAAATGTCCTGGCAGGGAGATTTGCTAGTGTTGTTGGGGAGGGTTTAAACTAGATTGGCAGGAACCTGAGGGCAGATTCAGATATGACAAATTCAGAACAGGGAGCAGGAAACCGAAAATTAGCAGGTGACTCTGAAAGACAGAAGAAGCAATGATTAAAAAGTTTACAGCACAGGAATTTGGCAATGTTAAAAGATATTTATTTAAATTCAAGGAGTACAGAATCAAAGTCAATGAGCTGAGGACACAGATAGGCACTTGACAGCATGATATCATTGCTATAACAGAAACTTGGCTTAAAGAGGGACAAAATTGGCAGCTGAACATCCCTAGATATAGGGTGTTCAGACAGGATAGAGAGGAGGTTAAAAAAGGTAGGGTGTAGCATTATTAGTTAAAGAATCAATTACAGCTGTGAGGAGGGATAATACACTAAATGAATCATCAAATGAGGCCACATGGGTTGAGCTCAGAAATAAAAAAGGGGCAGTGACTACTAGGAGTGTTCTATAGACTCCCAAATAGTGAGAAGGCGATAGAAGAGCAAATACGTAGGCAAATTTCTGAGTGCAAAAACAATAGGGTAGTAATAGCTGGGGACTTTAACTACTCTGATATCAATTGGGATACGAACAGTGTAAGGGCACAGAGAGCGCAAAATTCTTGAACTGCATTCAAGAGAACTTTTTTAGCCAGCATGTAACAAGCCCAATGAGAGGGGGTGCAATTCTAGATTTAGTATTAGGAAATGAAACTGGGCAAATGGATGAAGTAGCAGTGGGGGACTGTTTTGGAGATAGTGACCATAATATGGTTAGATTTAATATAATTATGGAAAGGGATAAAGATAGAACAGGACCAAACGTTCTAAATTGGGGAAAAACAAATTTTATGAAGCTGAGAGGTGATCTGACGAAAGTGGACTGGTTACAGCTATTTGAAGGGAAATCAGTGACAGAGCAGTGGGAGACATTCAAAGGCAAGATTCTACAGGCACAGTGCAAACATGTCCCCACAAAGAACAAGGGTGGTACTGCTAAATCTAGAGCCCTTCATTATTTAGAAGCACACCGGGTAAGATAAAGCAGAAAAAGAAAACTTATAACAGTCACAAATAAAGCTTTAGAAAGCCTAGAGGAAAATAGAAAATACAGGGTGGGTGAGCCAGGAAAGCAAAGAGAGGATATGAAAAGGTATTGACAGGTAAAATCAAGGAAAACCCAAGGATGGTTTATCAGTACATTAAGAGCAAGAGGATAACTAAGGAAAGGGTAGGGCCTATCAGCGATGCACATGGTAAAATGCATTGATGCTGAAGATGTGGGCAGGGTTCTTAATGAGTACTTTGTCTCCATCTTCGCTAAGGAGAGGGGTGATGCTGACATTCTAGTTAGAGGAGGGATGTGGAATATTAGATACAATAAGCACTGAGAGAGAGGAAGTACTGGAGGGACTGACATCCTTGAAGGTGGGTATATCACCAGGGCCAGATGGATTGTATCCCAGACCATTGAAGGAGCCAGGGAGGAAACAGCAGATCAAAAACAAAAATAAAAATACCTGGAAAAACTCAGCAGGTCTGACAGCATCTGCAGAGAGGAACACAGTTAACGTTTTGAGTCCGTATGACTCTTCAACGGAACTAAGGAAAAATAGAAGAGAGGTGAAACATAAGTTGGTTTAAGGGGGGTGGGGTGGGACAGTTAGAGCTGGATAGAGGGCCAGTGATAAGTGGAGATTGCCGAAAGATGTCATAGACAAAAGGACAAAGAGGTGTTGATGGTGGTGATATTAGCTAAGAAATATGCTAATAGGTGACATTAAGGGTAGAAAGCAGGATGAGCAAGGTACAGATAGCCCTAGTGGGGGTGGGGTGGAAGAGTCATATGGACTCGAAAAGTTAATTCTTTTTTTCTCTCGACAGATGCTGTCAGGCCTACTGAGTTTTTCCAGCATTTTTTGTTTTTGTTTCAGATTTCCAGCAACCGCTGTATTTTGATTTTATCATTTAAAAGGTACCTGGATCTGCACCAGAAGTGCTGTAACCTGCAAGGCAATGGACTGGGTGCTGGGATTAGATTGGGCGGCTAGCTTTTTTTCAGCTAGTACAGACAAGATTTACTGAATGGCCTCTTGTGCTGCAACTTTTCTATGGATTTTTGGTTCTATCTCAACTCTAAGGAGAATCACCAGTTTCCTCAGTCTTTCCACATACCTGACATCTCTCATCTCTGGTACAGTTCTACAAAAAAAGTTGCTAAGGAATGAAACCAGATGAAGCAGCCAATGTCCACCTGGGCACTGGAAATGGCAATGGCACTCCCAGCCTTATCAAGCTTGCAAGGTCCTCCTTACCAACACCTGGGAGCTTGTGCAAAAAGTAGGAGAACTATAGTCATACTCACGAATCATACCTGATGTGCCAGACACCACCATCACCATCCCTGGGTGTGTCCTGGCCCACCAACTGGACAGACCCACCAGAGGTGGTGAAACAGTAGTATACAGCAGGGAGGGAGTTGCCCTGGGAGTCCTCAACATTGACTCCGGCCACCATGACATCTCATGCCATCAGGTCAAACATGGACAAGAGTACCTGCTAATTGCCAACCACTGCTCCTGGCCACCCCCCACGTACCACCCACCGCCCCCCCCCACCCCACCCCTTCAGCTGATGAATCAGTGCTCCTCCATATTGAACACCAGTTGAGGGAGGCAAGGACACAGAATGTACTCTGGGTGGGGGACTTCAAAGTACATCACCAAGAGTAGCTTGGTAGCACCACCATAGACTGAGCTGGCCAAGTCCTAAAGTACATAACTGCTAGACTGGGTCTGTGGCAGGTTGTGAGGGAACCTACAAAAGAAAAAATCCTACTTGACTTCGTCCTCACCAACCTGCCTGCCGCAGATGCATCTGTCCATGACAGCATCGGTAGGAGTGACCACCGCACAGTCCTTGTGGAGACAAAGCCCTGTATTCACATTGAGAATATCCTCCATTGTGTTGTGTGGCACTACCACCGTGTTAAGTGGATTTCGAACAGATTTAGCAACTCAGGACTGGGCATCCATGAGACTCTGTGAGCCATCAGCAGCAGCAGAATTGTATAGAAACACAATCAAGCCAAGGGATCAACCCTGGTTGAATGAAGAGTTGCAGGAGGCCATGCCAGGGGCAGCACCAGGCATACCTAAAAATGAGGTGTCAACCTAGTGAAGCTACAACACAGGACTACTTACGTGCAGAAGCAGTATACGATAAACAGGGCTAAGTGATCCCACAACCAACAGGTCGGATCTAAGTTCTGCAGTTCTGCCACATCCAGTTGTGAATGGTGGTGGACAAATACAACCCAGCTAATTGCTGCCCCATCAGTCTATTTTCAATCATCAGCAAAGTAATGGAAAATGTCATTGACAGTGCTAACAAGCGGCACTTACTCAACAATGACTTGCTTACTGACGCTTAGTTTGGGTTCTGCCAGAGTCACTCAGCTCCTGACCTCATTACAGCCTTGGTTCAAACATGGACAAAAGAGCTTAACTCAAGAGATGAGATGAAAGTGACTGCCCTTGACATCAAGGTAGAATTTGATTGAGTGTGGCATCAAGGAGCCCTAGTAAAACTGGCGTCAATGGGAATCAGAGGGAAAACACTCCACTAGTTGGAGACATACCTAGCACGAAGGAAGATGGTTGTGGTTGTTGGAGTTCAATCATCTCAGTCCTGGTTCATCGCTACGGGAGCTCCTCAGGGTAGTGTCCTAGGCCTAACTTCCTTCAACTGCTTCATTAATGACATTTCCTCCATCATAAGGTCAGAAGTGGGGATCTTTGCTCACAATTGCGCAATGTTCAGCACCATTCACAACTCCTCAGATGCTGAAGCAGTCCATGTCCAAATGCAGCAAGAGCGGGACAATATCCAGGCTTGGGCTGACAACTGGCAAGTAACATTCACGCCACACAAGTGCCAGGCAAGACCATCTCCAACAAGAGAGAATCCAACCATCGCCCCTTGATGAATCCCCCACTATCAACGTCCTGAGGGGTTACCATTGACCAGAAACTGAACTGGACTAGCTATATAAATACTGTGGCTACAAGAGCAGGTCGGAGGCTAGGAATTCTGTGGCGAGTTATTCATCTCCTGACTCCCGAAAGCCTGTCCACCATCCAGAAGGCACAAGTCAGGAGTGTGATGGAATACTCCCCACTTGCCTGGATGAGTGCAGCTCCAACAACACTCAAGAATCTTAACAGCACTCAGGACAAAGCAGCCCATTTGATTGGCACCCCATCCACTACCTTAAACATTCACCGATGCGCAGTGGCAGCAGTGTGTAGCCTCAACATGTTTCACAGCAACAACTCACCAAGGCACCTTTCACAGCACCTTCCAAACTTGTGACCTCTACCACCCAGAAGTACAAGGGCAGCAGATACATGGGCACGCCACCACATGCAAATTCCCCTCCAAGCCAAACACCATCCTGACTTAAAAATATATCACCGTTCCTTCCCTGTCATTCGGTCAAAATCCTGGAACTCCATCCCTAACAGCACTGTGGGTGTATATACTGCAGCGGTTCAAGAAGGCTGCTCACCACCACCTTATCAAGGCAATGAGGGATGGGCATTAAATACTGGCCTAGGCAGTGACACCTATTCCCCTTGGAAGAATGATAAAAATAATACATTTTCGTAAGTCTCTTTTGCGTTCTATTTAAGGCCTGAAGTCCTTCTTAAAGTGTGGTTCCCAGAATGGGGCACAAATTCAGCAGAATTGTTAAAGGTAAATAATTTTTAACTAGCTTGAGTTTTTTGATGAGGTGACAGAGAGTATCCACAAGGACAATATGGTTTATTTGGCATACAAGGACTTCCAAAAAGCATCTGATGAAGTGCCACATAATAGGCCTGTCAGCAAAGCTAAGACCCATGGAGTTAAAGAGACAGTAGCAGCCTGGACACAAAGTTGGCTGAGTGACAGGAGGCAGAGAGTAATGGTGAATGGTTGTTTTTCATCTGAAGGAAGGTATACAATAGTGTTCCCCAAAGGTCAGCACTAGGACCATTGGTTTTCTTGATCTATATTAATGACCTGGACTTGGGGTGTGCCAGACACAATTTCAAAATTTGCAGATGACACAAAACTTGGAAGTATTGTGAACTGTGAGAAGGATAATGATAGACTTCAAGAGGCATACAGGCTAATGGATGGGGCAGATGGAATTTATTTCGAAGAAGGGAGAAATGAGATATTTTTGTAGGAAGAATGAGGAGAAGCAATATAAAATAAAGGGTACAATTCTAAAGGAAATGCAAGAGCGGAGGGGCCTGGTGGTATGCATGCAGAAATTGCTAAAGGTGGAAGGGCAGGTTGAGAAAGTGGTTAATAAAGGCATTCGGGATCCTGGACTTTATAAATAGAGGCATAGAGTACAAAAGCAAGCAGGTTATGGTGAACTATTATAAAATACTGGTTTGGCCTAAGCTAGGGTACTGTGTCCAGTTCTGGGCACCATACTTGAGAAAGCATTAGCGAGAGTGCAGAAAAGATTCATGAGAATGGTTCCAGGGATGAGGAACTTCCTTGTGGATGTGGATAGATTGGAGAAGCTGGGGCTGGACTCCTTAGTTAAGGGAAGGTTGAATGGAGATTTGATAAAGTTGTTCAAAGTCACGAGGGTGCTGGACAGATAGGAAGGAACTGTTCCTATATATGGAAGTGTCGACAATCAGAGGGGACAGATTTAAGGTGATTTGTAAAAGAGCCAAAGGTAAGATAAGAAAAAGCTTTTGTGTGGTTAGGATTTGGAATGCATCGAGAGTTTGGTGAAGGCAAAGTCAATCATGGCTTTCAAAAGGGAATTGGAGAATTAGCTGATGAGAAAACTTCACAGTTACAAAGAAAAGATGAGGGACTGTGACTAGCAGAGTTGCTGTTGTAGCAGTAATGTAGTGGTAATGTTACTAAACTAGTCATCCAGAGGCTCAGTCTAATCCCCTAGGGGTGTGGGTTTAAATCTTGCCACAGCAGCTAGCGGGGTTTAAGTTCAGTTAATAAAATTTGGGATATAGAGTTAGTCTCAGTAATGGCTACCAAGAAACTATCATTGGTTTTTGTTGTAAAAACCCATCTGGTTCACTAATTCCCTTTAGGGAAGAAAATCTGCCATCTTTACCCAGTGCAGCTACATGTAACTCCTGACCCACAACAACGTGGTTGACTCTTAAATGCCCTCTGAAACGGCCTAGCAAGCCACTCATTTCAAGGGCAATTAGTGATGAGCAACAAATGCTGGCTGTGTAGTGACACCCACATCCTGTGAAAGAATAAAAAAAAGTAAAATGGCCTCCTTCTGTTCTGCAATGATTCTAGGATTATATAAGTGATATTATTTTTGGCACAGATCGTTTCTACCACCAATGCTAAACTGACTGGCATGTAGTTGCTTGGTTTATCCTGCCACCTTTTCTTTCAACAAGTGTGTAACATTTTCAATTCTCCAATCCTCTGCCAACATCCCTGTGTCTAAGGGGCATTGAAGGTCATGGTCAGTACCTCTGCAATTTCCACTCTTATTTCCATCAGTATCCTCAATGCATCCCATCTAGCCCTGGTGACTTATCTAATTTAAGCACAGCCAGCCTTTTGTATGGTCCAGGAATATCTAGTACCCTTTTTTGAGTCAGATCTCTGTTATCACCACAACATCATATTCGCATGTGGTTGCCTGTGTCTACAGCTTGCCAACCTTATTTACCACACTCTGTGTACTTATGTATATCCGTTGTAAACCTAATATAGACCCTTAGTATTTCCTCTTAATCTAACCTCACCTAATGCCTTACAATTGCTAACTCTAGTTCCATCTGCCTCTCCCAATTCTTTGTACACCTTGTTTCTCATTTCAAATGCTACATCCTGGCTCCCATCCCCCTGCTAAATTAGTTTAAACCCTCTCCGTCAGTGCTAGCAAACTGCCCCTGTTCAGGCACTACCTCCCTCAGAACCGGTCCCAATGTCCCAGGAATGTAAAGCCCTCCCTGCTGCCCAATCTCTCCAGCCATGCATTTATCTGCTCTATCCGCCTATTTCTATACTCACTAGCATGTGGCACTGAACGTAATCCAGAAATTACTAACTTTGAGGTGTTACTTGCAGGTCTCCTTCCTACTATCTTAAACTCTGCTTGCAGGACCTCATCCCTCTTTCTACCTAAGTCATTGGTACTGACATGGATCATGACTTCTGGCTGTTCACCCTTCCCCCCAGAGTGTTCTGCACCGATCAGTGACAGCTGGGGCTAAATCTTCAGCTCAGCAGGTGGGGGTGGGGCCCGTTCGCCAAGGTGTAAAACAACATGTGGTGATGCCGGGCGTGTGTCCCGATGTCACAGCGCGTCATTCAGACTTTTAGTTCTGTGGGCGTGCAGCTGACTTGGTTGAGCACCTGCCAAACTGTCAAAGGCCTATTAAGGCCATTTAACGCTCAAGTAAAATAATTAACGGAGCTGCCCATCCAACCTTAAGGTTGGGGGGCAGGCGAAGAGCCCAGGCGGCCTTTGCATTTTTCATGGAACCTCAACCATGGGTGGGATGAGGATTCATGAACAATTTAAAATTTTGACAAAAATTTTTATTGAAATTAATGCACATGTCCCAACTCATGTGACAGTTTAACAAGAGGGGACACGTCATAAAAGTTTTCTCGCCACTTTATCAAACTTTTTGGATTTAAAACTAATTTCCCTGAGGCACCTGTGCCTCAGAGATTTCTGCGCTTTTTCGCGCGCATGCATGAAAGAGCTCACTCCCGACTCAGGCAATACCCAACCCGCCTGCACAGGGACTGCTCAGCGCTTCCAGGTGCGCATCACACCAGGTGGGCCTTAATTGGCCCGCTCACGCAAAATGGCGGCGTGGCCCCGATCGGGTCTGTGCCCGCCTGTGCCTGCTCCCACTTCACCCGCCCGACAGGGG
This sequence comes from Carcharodon carcharias, assembly GCF_017639515.1. NCBI lineage: Eukaryota > Metazoa > Chordata > Chondrichthyes > Lamniformes > Lamnidae > Carcharodon > Carcharodon carcharias. The sequence goes on along the minus strand of NC_054468.1, from coordinate 136,478,025 downwards.
GAAAATTCTGCCCCTGGATTCTAGCACGAAAGAACAGAACTATCCTGGGATTACACCTGTGGTCGCAGAAACAGAGGCATTTGCCTGTTCCCCAAACTATTGAAGCCTCCATCATGATTGCAGAAGGAGAAAAACAAATTCCAATTTAAATCACAACCCTTGAATCCCCTGTTGTCTTGGTGATGGGCCTGAGGTTAGCTGCAACCTCGATCCAGAAGGAATTTACCTGAAGGGAAGGTTTCCTCTGCACATTTGTAAATAAGTTGTTTATAATTTCGCTACAAACAGCAAGAAGGAAATCATTCCCCTCTTGATGCCATTCTCGAACGCATCCAAGTATTGCACCCTTAAGAAAGAACGGGTGAGGTTCTGCACTTCGTACACAATTGTGTGAAGCTACAAAGTTTACTCTGGCACATATGCTGCAATGTAAACAGGACTATCGTTTCCAAGCAACCGGGATTTTAGGATAGTGAATATATACACAGAGGTTAGAGGAGATATGTTGGTGTGTGTGTGTTTGTGACAGGGGAGTTGGTTGTAGTAAATTGATGCAAAACACAGATCAGCAATGATATGAAATAAGGTCAGCTCATATCCCCTTCACTTGTGTAACCATGGAAACACATTTGTTATAATATAAAGTGAATGTTCCGGTTGGTGGCAGATTTTTTTTTGGATCAGCACAGTTACATTGCAAAGTACACACAGTGGTGATTAATTGCCCCAATAAGGAGCTTAAGTTCAACAAAACTAAATTAGTGAAGACAAAGAGAAGCTCTCTTGGTAACAGGAAGCACCATTTACTTGAGACTGCAGGAATTACTATACAGATATTAGTTTTAAATAAGGTGTACCCTCTTACAGAGAGTTCATCCTATCTAAAACTAATCCCTGTCTGTTATTCTCTCATTCTTTTTGAAAGAAAGACTTGCATTTATATAGCACCTTTCACAACTCCAGGATGTTCCAACACGCTTTTACAACCATAATATAGAAGCAAAATACTGCGGATGCTGGAAATCTGAAATAAAACAGAAAATGCTGGTAAAACCCAGCAGGTCTGGCAGCATCTGTGGAGAGAGAAACAGAGTTAACGTTTCGAGTCTGTATGATTCTTCCTCAACTCTGAAGATATACTGCCAGACCTTCTTTTACTGGTGTCAATTTAAGTCAGTTGGACTCCCCAGAACCCTTGCTTCATCTGAATTTGTCCTTTTCCTATTCAGAACAAAATGCAAGTGTGCACTGGTCAACAGTGAAGCCCCTGCTTCCATCCTCCAATTCACGGTGAACAGCCTCTTTGTTACAGCTGCCTCCAGCATTGGCCCTGGGATCGATGAGAATGTGATAGTGACACATTGCAGATCACAAAGGTTGCCAGCTCTGGATTGACGCATTCCTGGAGGCTTCATCACATGACCAATCCCAAGCAAATGGCTGATTTTCCCATCTAAGGTATTTTATATTTAATGAGTTAAATGATCAAAGACAAATGAGAAGAACACCTTTTATATTTTCTAATGGCCCTATGATTTTTTTTCTCACCAGTTGCTTGCTGCAGTGTCCAGCAGATTAATGGGTAATAACCGCAAACTCCAGGACATTGGCAATCTTTAGAATGCAGCAAGATTGTGACCTGATGGGTTATAAAGTATTGTCCAAACTAAAGGAGACTGTTTGTGTGAGTTAACACTAACACACTGTGCTTCTATTGCTGGTACAGTATGACAAATCTCTTGTACACGTTCCAAATTTACTTCAGCCTTTTAATTGTGTGTATATCCAGGTTCTAAAAGTTATATTACTTTCTAAATAGGCATAAAAGGAGTTTTTAGGAAGTGTGTCATGGGATCTGTGATTTACTGCAGAGCCAGCTAAAGGGATAGATAAGTTGTGGAGAGCCAAGAATTCTCTTATGGCTATAATAGCAAAAGGATCTCTCAATCCTTGGAGGGTCACTGATGCAGTCACAGGTTCACTGTTTGCTCCTCTCTGTGACCAAAGGTAGATTAAGAATTCCCGGGGCCCCAGCTAGGGCACCAAGAGCATCGAGAACCTCCCACCATACTGAGGGAGTGCTGCACTGTCAGAGGTGGCGTTCATTAGTGGAGATATTTCATATTTCCTGCATTGCAGCAGTGACTACACTTCAAAAGTTTCTCATTGGCTGTAAAGCATTTTGGGACATCCTGAAGTTGCGTAAGTTGCTAAATAAATGCAAGTCTTTCTTCCCCATCAAGCACAAGGACTTAGCGGTATTGGGGCTTGAAGTAGCGTAAAGTTCTTTCAAGTCTTTCCAAGAATGATGTATGCATCTCCTCCCCCACACTGTCAAGCGGACTGCCAAAAATCACCATCTTGGCCCCTCGCAGAAAGAGTGAATATAGTGAGCGAGTGTGCATAAATTCACGGAGCTAGACATTCACAGCTTAAAAGTTATAATTGACTAGAATTTCCTTTTAACAGTTGGAAACTAAGTTTCCATTTATTACACCAGATAGACTAAACTCTTGATGTTGCAAGACATAGAATTTCAGATATAAAAACAGTAAATGCTGGAAATATTCAGCAGGTCTGGCAGCATCTGTGGAGAGAGAAACAGAGTTAATGTTTTGAGTCGAATGTGACTCTTCTTCAGACCTGAAGAAGTCATAGTTGACTTGAAATGTTAACTCTGTTTCTCTCTCCACAGATGCTGTCAGACCAGCTGAGTTCTTCCAGCATTTTCGGTTTCTATTTCAGATTTCCAGCATCTGCAGTTTTGTGCATTTATTTTAACTCTTTTTCCAAGCATGTCCTAATATCTCTTTGTGTGTGAAGGTTTACATGTCCTATTCAGGGTGGTACTGAGCTACTCAGCTTTAGAAATGCCAGGTTGAATCCCTGTTCTGGGATGAGTTAGCTAATGGAATGAACTTCCATGTAGGGCAATGGAAGAAAAAGCCATGAAATAATTTGAGGATAAATTGGATGTGTCAAGGGCAGGATGTTAGGATGTCTTTGGACAAATGAATTGAAATGGGCCAAATGGCCTTCTTAATCCCTGTGTGATGGGAATGATTATAAATAATTTATGGAAGTCTAGGCCCTAAGCTCTGGGATTGCCTCCTTAAATCTCTTTGCCTCCCTAGTTCTCTTTCTTCTTTTAAGATACTTGTTAAAACCTTTCTCCTTGACTGAGCATGGCCTAATATCACCTTAAAAGTTAAACTTTGTCTGATAATCACTCCTATGAAGCGCCTTGGAATGTTTTACTACAATAAAGTCATGAATAAATGGAATTGTGATCTTAGCCAGTGTGAATCTGTAATCATAATGCATGTCCAAGATTAGGCACGGGAAAAATAAGTCAAGATTCCCATTCGTCAGTAACTGAAGAGTGTTCGCTTGGACATTGGCTGAGAAGAGAATTCGGTTTAGCTGTGGTACTCATTGTGAACACATACATTGGGTTCACACATGAAGAATGGCTACCATAGGGTATGGGGCTACTAGCATCCATGGAACTGTACCCCGGTATAAGCCAAAGACCTCTGACAGACAATGTAGGGAATAGAGAGGAAAATAGGTTGAGGGGCAGGGGAGGCAAGCCTTTGGTCTGTGAAGGCATTGACCCAAACGATTCTATCCTCTAACTGAAGATGGATAAGATAGCGCACTGGTTATGTTACTGAATCGGTAAACCAGAGGCCTGAACTAACGATCCAGTACAACATGAGATCAAATTCCATCTCTTTTGGCAGTTTGACAATTTGAATTCAGTTTATTAAAACAAAAGTTGGTATCTGTTAAAGTGACCATGAAGCTGTTGGATTGTTCTGAAAATGCAACTGGTTCACTGAAGTCCTTTAGGGAAGAAAATCTGCTGTCCTTACCCATTCTGACCTCTATGTGATTCCAGTCCCTCACCAAGGTCATTAGCTTAGTGCCTTAGCATGTCACTCAGTTATCAAACTGCTTGAAAGAAACAGTGCTTCACGAAGAAGGCCCACTGCAACTTTCCCAAAGCAATTAGGGATGTCCAATAAATACTGGCCTTACCGGTAATGCTCATATCCTGAGAGTGAATAACATCCAGTAAGTGAATGAAAGTGCAAGAACATGGCAGTCTGATAAAACCTTGTCCATTAAACTCTTGAGTTAATCTCGTCCTACATTAAGCTTTGCTTATCAAGTTGACATGAGCTATCCAAATACTGATGGGAGCATTTGTCTGCTACAAGTGGTGGAATGGTGCCAAGGACGGCAATAGCCAGCATTCTGTTCACATATGGAATTCAACACTTTTAGGGCACCTGGGGCCTCCTCAAGAGACCAGTTTCTAGGAATCTCTCTTCCAGTTCCTACTTATGGTGGAACACTTGGAAAGGCCTGAGCTCTGTGGAAACAATCTGAGATCACTCAGCCAGCAGTTGGCTGGCCTGTCAGACACAGGCAGTCTTTGTATTGCCAAAATGTAGTTCAGAGAATCAAAACAGAGACAGGCACTGACTGGATACTCTGTGAACACTAACTATATACACAAAGTACAGTTGGATGGATTTCCAGAGCATGGAAACTTGTAACTATATATCACCACAGCATCCATTTTTGTTTGGTTTGATTAGGATGTTGCATTTAAAAAAGTATCATTGAATGAAGTATATTTAGGCTTCTCCGTGCACCTAGACTCCCCAAAGCCTTGCCCTTTCCTGTAGGTGTTCTCATTCACAGCTAATGATCGGCAGATGCTGACCTCAGTACCTCAGCAATGTGGTTATTCTCATGTGAACCCAGAGAGTGAGTGTTGGCAGCGTATTCAAGCATGCAGGCCATCACAATCACCCCAATCTTATTCTGATACCATTGGGATGTGGAATATGACATATTGTTGAAGAAGAGCAGGGAAATTATCCTCAGTGTATTGGCCAATCTTAATCCCTCAACCAACATCACGAAAACAAGTTATCTGCTCATTATCACAGTGCTGTTTATGGAAACTTGCTGTGTGAAAATAAGCTGTCTCTTTTTCTGCATTGCATCAGTGACTACACTTCAAAAAGGTACTTCATTGGTTATAAAGTGCGTTGTATATCCTGAGGTCATGTAAGGTGCTATATTAATGCAATTTCCTTTTTCTTTTAAACCGATAACTAGACATGCCCAACAAAAGTCACCGGGAAAGTAATTAAGAGTGGGAACACTTGCTTAAAAACAGAAAATGCTGGAAATACTCAGCAGGTCAGGCAAAATCTGGAGAGAGAAACAGAGGGCGGAATCATCCTAGATTTGCACAAAGTACAGGAGGGGGTGAGAAAAAGAATGTTTTACCCACCAGCCGCAACGGCGACTTTTCGCGCCCTATCGTCCCATTCGCCTTATCAATAATGCATCCCCGGGAAACACATCGGATCACTGGTGGGGCTGCCAATGATTCACCTGCCCTGCCATCACCTCAGGCCTTCAGTAATCCGGGTGCCAAATTTAAAAGGTGCCCCTGCACAGAGCTAGCATTCTCTGAGGGATCGGAAGCTGCTGCAAAGTTATGGCTGCCAAAGAGAGGAAACATGGTCCCAAATTTAGTGACACCTCCCTCAGACGTGTACTGGATGCAGTGGAGGCCTGCCATAAAGTCCGCTACCCCAGCTCTGGATGAAGATGGGCAAGCAAGGTCACCAATCCAGCATGGGAGGCATTGGCTGCAATGGTCAGCATCAAGGCCCTGCAAAAGAGGACAGCCACCCAGTGCAGGAAGACGATGAATGATCTATTCTGTTCTGCCAGGGTAAGTCACTCTTTCATCACTCTCAACTCATACACTCACAAACACATCACACATCCACAGGGCCATCACGCACTGCCAGTACAAGGGACATCATCATCATTCATTCACTCACACACACTTTCATCTGTCCTGTGGATCATGTCCTCATCCCATCCATAGCACAATTCACCACCCACACATGCCAGGCATCCTTATCATTGGCCTGGAAGGCATCCTGCTTACACCCTCTCCATCTGTCTTCAAGCAGGACAAGCTGGCACACAACAGAAGAGAGAGGTCACAGACTGGTGGAAGAATGCCTGACAGCAAGGTCCTCAAAGAATTTGAAAATAGAGCCATCTAGCTGGCCGGTGACAATCTGGACCATTCCTGTGCTGATGTTCAGGTCGACGGTGCTTGACCAAGTGAGATCAAGTAGTGCAACATCCATTAGACAACCATGCTGTGAGTCAGCTCCCCTCTTCCCCAGTCCCCTGCCATGCACTAATTATCTCTCCCTGCGTTCAGAGGCACATCTGGGAAGCAACTAGGTTCTCGACTCAACCAGGGGACACCTTGGAGAAGAACCTGATGACAACCTAATTAAAGATCGGTCACAGTGCTCACCCACACCCTCCACCAGTGCAGAGACACACACCTCGGTGGGACCTAGCTTTAGAGTAGCCTTGGGATCAAAATCTGGTGAGCACATCGCACTGTAGAATCCACAGCAGGCGGATGCAGGGACTTCCCAGGTTTCCGACACTTGGAGAACTGCTGGAGACCAGAAATCTGCTGAGCCCGAGTCAGATGACAAGCCTCTGGACTCGGCCATGTCACAGTTGCTGGAGCTGCAAAGGCAAGCTTGGGAACATCAGCAAGGGATGTCTGCTGCACTCCTCAGATTGCAAGTCACAATGGAGGAGTCCGTCCGCCTTCAGACTGAGGTGATAGTGCTGGCATGCCAATGCACCGAGGTCAACACTGGTAGCAAGGCACCCAGCATGGAGACCTTGGTCCAGGATATTGGTCCTGCACTGCTGAATGGGCTGAACTCTATCGCTGATGCCACAGTTGGCCTCCAACAGTGTCAATGCGAGAGTGTTGCAGGGCAGCTCAATCTCACTCCAGCTTCCCCTTCTCCTCAAGGAGTCAGCCAGGGGCCCTGAAGCACACATAGAGAGGAGGACCAGCAGGTACCACGCCGGGGCCATCCACCCAGGTGACTGTGGGAGTGTCTGGCCCATCTGGATCTCCTCTTCCTGTGACTCTAGCAGCTCCACAGGCCGAGGAGGGTGGCACTGCCACACAGCAGGACCCCGAGAGCAGGCTGGGGCCCTCCAGGTCTTGACCCTCCAGAGGACGCCCATCAAGGTCATCACACTCAACAGGGCGTGGCAGTCAGCAGACTGCCTCCACCTCCACTGTGGATGCCCGGGGAGCACCAAGACGTAGTGGCAGGGTTAGGAAGGTTAAGAGGATGTTGTTGTGCAGCCTGGGCACAGGTGTCAATCATTTGTACAAACTGCTCACTACTGTAAATAAACTTACAAGACTGTCTTTGTGCCAATGGCTCCTTGTTCTGGTTAGCAGTGTTCATGTCAGTCAGATGTGAAACCTCAGTCCCTGCACAAGATAAAGGCAGGTGGTTCAGTCCAGGACTTCTTTCCTGTGCAGTTTGTAACCTTCAGACCGAAGTGATGGTCTGGCTTCACATTCACTGGATATTACTGATGCCTGCACCTCGACGGTGCTTGTCATTGCTGCCAGAATGTTGTGGGCAGGCTTCACAGAGTTCTGTCACACTCTCTGTGTGCTTTCAGCACCTTTGAGCTGGGACTGGCTCCCATCTCTTCAGTACCTGTGACCAGGTGCTGAAGGTGGACAAAGGATTAGGTGCTTTTAAAATTTCATGGCTGTGTCTCCATGATATGACCCTGATCACAGAGCACAAGTGAGCTGCCTGCAGCTGACATTCTCAGAGGCTGTGTGAAGATCTATGAAGTGTCCTCACTGCATGTCATCATCATCCTCCTGCAATCTAGTGACTATTAGGGCCTCCACTGCATTTCCATGACATGAGTCTGAGCACTGAGTGTATGTGTGCTGCCATCAGCCATATTGGAGTCAAATGTTCACAGATGCAAGGCAAGGATGTCAGGACTGTCCACATTGGATTTTGTCATCATTCTCCACCAATCCTTTGGCTATGAGGGCCCCCCGAGTGCATCTACTTCGTCTGGCCTGTGCGATAGCCTCATTGCCGGCATCCTTGCCTTTGAGGGCCTAATCATTGTCATCCTCTTCAAAGTCCTTATCATCGGGGGATACATGCAACTTCTTGATCTCCTCCTTTGCCAGGGCCCACCCTATTGCAGCGCCAGGTTGTCAAGCACACAGCAATCTACGATGATGTGCAACACCCTCTGGGGACTGTATTGCAATGCTCCACCAGACCTGTCGAGGCACTGGAACCTCATTTTCAACATGCCTATTGTTTGCTCCACCAAAGTCCAGGTTGCAGCATAAGCCTCGTTATACCGTCGCTCTGCTGCAGCTTGAGGCCACCACACGGGTGTCATCAGCCACACCCTCTGTGGGTAGCCCTTGTCCCCTAGGAGCCAACCCTGCAGCTTCTGTGGATCCTGGAAGATGTCAGGGGTCTGAGACCTGCTAAGGATGTAAGAGTCGTGGACGCTCCCTGGGAATCGTACGCAGACCTGTAGGATGTGTTTGTGGTGGTCGCACACCAGCTCCACATTCAGCAAGTGGAAGCCCTTGTGGTTGCCGTAGTTGACTGCTTGTTGCCACGGAGACCAAAGTGCCACATGAGTGCAGCCGATAGCATTCTGCACCTGTGGAAAACTGGAGGTCTGGGAAAATCCCAGCGCTCTTGCTTCCTGGCTTTCCTAATTCCAGACGAAATGCACAAAGTTCTGTGCCTCCACGAATGTGGGGTCCATGATCACCTTGTGGGTGAAGGTTTGTGAGATACCGCACACATCGCCTGTGGAATCCTGGAAGGAGCCACTGGCGTAAAAATTGAGCACCGTGGACACTTTCACGCCACTGGCAGTGGATGCCCTCCATGTCCCTGTGGCGCCAAAGCCTGCAGTGGCTGGCAGATGTGACCGACCAGTTCCCTAGGCTTGCACAGTCTTCAGTGACACTGGTTCTCAGTTACCTGCAGGAATGACAGGCTCTGTTTATAGGCCTTGGGTCTAGCGAGGTGCCTACGAGTGATGGCTCTCTGTGGGTCTTCAGCTGCGTGCACAGCAGGTCCTGCTTCCCCTTCATCTCGAGGGACGTACTCCTCCTGAGCCAGGTGCCTTCACTGCTCTCTCCTTCTTTTTCTCTGCTCCCTGTAAGCCATGAGGCATACCGCTAAATCACCAGGCTCCATGATTCTAATGTTCTCCTCCTGCAGGATCAAAGAGAGAGATGCATGGGTTAGCACAGGTGTGCTAAAGACCTCTCTTGGTTAAATCTGAAGGCCCCTTCACACATGCAGGAGAGTACTGGCCACCACTTGGATGGCCAGTGTGTAGTGCACTTGTTGGCTGTCCAAAACCCCAACCACCTCCGCCCCACTCCATTTGACCAATTGGCAGCAGCTTTGCCATTGGACTGCATGCTGTGCTCTCAGTTCAGGCACAGGCATTCTCCTGAACTGCACTGCAAGGCTGCCCTGTTAGCCTGAACCATGATGGATACTGATCCAAACCCTAATAAAGACATTGCGAGGTGTCTGGATGCCTCCACCAGTGACTGTGCCATGGCCGCCTTTCGCAAGGGGATTGTAAAACTTGCCCAGTTTGCCAATTGCTTTGATGCCCTTTAAAACGCACATTAATTTGCAGTCTCCAATCAAAGGGTGAAAGGTCCTGGAGCATCCGGTGGCACTTTCATGCTTTTGTGTTGCTTGAGTGCGCAGAAAAGCTTCAGAGGCCCAACTCCAGGCATCTCAATGGAACAGCAGCTGAAGGGCCTCAGCTGTGGAAGAATGCTCACTTTTGACAAACTTTTCCAAGTGGCTATGGGCCAAGTGCTGGTAAATAGGATTAGGTAGGTAGGTCAGGTTTTTCTCACGTGTCAGTGCAGACTCGATGGGCCAAAGGGCCTCTTTTGCACTGTGTGATTCTGTGAAGTGCGTGGCTACTGCCCTCAGTCCCCGCTCCCCCCATCCACCTGACATGTGCTTGAATATTTCCTTCATACTGTGCTGCCTTGCCTCCCAACCCACCCCTCCCACACTGGCCTGACCTGCACTGGAGCCCTTGCCCTGGCAATGCACTGAAAGTCAGCCAGTAAAATATGAATTGCTTGAGCCCCCCATGAATGTGCAGTGCCTCTTCCCTGATGCCCTACAAGTGATGCTCGTGAGTGCTGCGCAAGGTTGTGTGCACTGACCTTTGAGTTCCCCTCGAAGTTCAGGCTGGCAGGTGCACGCCTTTTAAAGGTACTCGTGAAGCACGCCATTCTGAAATCACACAGACATGGGCGGTAAATTTGACGTGGGGAGATGATTCCAGTGAGCAGGGCTTATAATGAGATGCAAATGTATTAAAATGACTTTCCTGCAGCGATAGGAAAAGGGGCCCAGCATTGACGGGCGGAGCCGATGATCTCAAACTGGGTTTCATGATGGCGTAAAGCCGATTTTTGGCCTTCTTGCCATATTGTTCCCAGTCCCCTTGCCCGCTATGATGTCCTATGCCAACAGGTTCCAGAAAACTTCAGCCAGAGCTAACGTTTCAGGTTCATGACCTTTTGTCCTTTTTGAACAAGGTAAAAGAGACAAAAAGAAATCTCCTCAGAGAGTAAAGCAGAACATCTTCATGGTGGAGATCCCCGGAAGAGAAGTGGCAACAAATTAAACACTAAAGTGAAACTATGTAGATGCTGGAAATCAGAATTAAAGGGAGAGAATGCTGGAAACACTTGGCATGTCAGGCAGCACCTGTGGACAGAGACACAGAGTTAACAGAAATGACTTGTCATCAGTCCAGGAATCCTGGCTGATTTCTTTCCTCAGGGTGCTGAGGCACCTACAACAGTCCCAACTTTCACCTCATCTGAGATAAACTAATTCAACTCAGACCTTGGGTCAATCCTGAGACTTTCCTCTGGATTGGTCAGTGAGAACAGGTTCACGTTGTCCTTTTTAAAAAGACTCCGCCTTTCACAGGGATTTCAAATGTCAATGGTGCAGGTCAAAAGAAACTTAGGCCCAGGTGCCTATAAGTTGGCATGTGAAAGATATTCCACCCACATTGGCATTGCCGCAATCTTGGCTGCCAATCCAGAGTCACTCCTGTTGACTTCCTCTAGCATTGACCCTACTGGAATACTTGGGGTCAGCCGGAGGTCACCTTGTTTGCTTGGGGTCAACAGAGGATCTGCTTCTCAAGCTGGGTGCCATCCTCCCATCACAGCGAGGCCCACTGCAGCCCTCCGGCGCATCTAATCTCCCTCAGCATGCCAGCCATCAGACAGACGGTAGGTCTCAGTAAGACAAAAGAAGGAAGAAATCGCAGCATAAGAAGTCGCCATCCTTGACTCTGCCCAACTTGGAAATCCCCCAGCCCCCCCACAATGAGAATTGGAAAAGCCCACTTAAGGCCGAATCCTGGGATGGAGTTAGGATCATGCAACCGATCCAATTGTAAGGATCCTCAAAAGAGTGGTCAAATCAGATTGGACCTATTCCTGGAGGTTTCGCCACTTGACCTCCCTTCTCCAAACACCCTACCCAATCCTTTTTCCCGCTCACCTCCAATATTTTTGCAATTAATAAACAAAGCTGTTCAGACAAAATGCGGAAAAATAACTGACCTTTTTTAAAATGCCCAAATGACTTTTCTCTCAATATGCTCGTAGGTAGTTCCCAGGAGATTAATCTTTAATTCCTGGGAGACTGCAGATCCAGATTCAGTTAGGGGCTTCAAATGGCGCTAGTGAAAGGAACCAGACATTGGTGATGGTTGATCACTGATCGTTTTGTTATACGTGCAGATTTGACATCAGATTAAGCCAGTAGTATTGTTGCCCATTAGAATGTAATTATCCCACACTGAACCTTCCTTGGGAATCACATGTAAGGCAACCCTCACACCCAGATAAGGACTATGGAAAAACAGCTAAAGTAAACTGCTCAAGCCACAAGAAGAAAAGCATGCATTTACGTAGCACCTTTCATGACCTCAGGACATCCTAAAGTGCTTTACAACCAACGAAGTGGAAAACGTGCCAGCCAATTTGCGTACAGCAATGCCTCACGCCAAGCATCAAGATAAAGACCAGATAATCTAACTTTTAATGAGGTTGGTTGAGGTATAAATGTTGGGCAGGCCAGTAGGAAGAACTCCTCTGCTCTTCTTCAAATAGTGTTGTGGGATCCTTTATACCCACCTGAGAGGCAGATGGGGCCTCAATTTAAGGTCTCACCCGAAAGACGGCTGCTCCTACAGTGCAGCACTCCCTCAGTACACGGGAGAATCTGTGGAAGTACTTGCACGGATAGAAAAGGTATAAGTTCCTCTTGCAAGAACCACAACATATTCTGCAATCCCAATTAATAGATGTGTGCAGTCATCATGACGATAAACTGAGCCAAGTGGTGAATTGAGACCCGGGTAGGAAATGACATCACAGACTTGGCCCTAAAAGGCACTCGCTGAGGAACAGCATGAGCATTCTTCAATGAACTGTGGCAGTGGAGAGCAGGAAGTCAACAGATTCCAGTCACGGATAAAATGAATGCCAGGTCAAACAGCTGTCAGACAGCAGGGAAATCATTCCAACCGAGCAAAAGGCTTTGATAGTGCCCGAGAATGTTTCAAACATCTTGTACTTATTTTCTGAAGTAAAGTAAACAATCTTTGAAGTCCTAATGTGATTTTGTTCGGTCAACACACAGGCCGTCTGATAAAGCAAGGTAAAGGGCTTGTGGTAGAAATTGTGCAGTTTTAACTCAGACACTTTTTGTACTTTGATCCCTTCACTTCATTCCAAGTTGCACACACTGTCATCATGCCCTGAGGGGATAAATATCATTATTGGAAAGGTATTACTATAAAGCCACAGACTAGGAATTTTTACCTTGCAAGCTAGCCATTCTTGTTAAAGAATCAGAGTATCCAGCTCACTCAAGTCCCATTGGCTCCATGTTTACTTATTTCCTTATGGAGTTATTTTTCCCTACAAGAATGACAGACGCATTGAATTGGTGGAGAGTTGGGGGGGGTGGGGGGAGGGGATTTTAACTGAAGGCGGGAGGCAGGATGGATAACAACCAATCCCTCCCCCGACCCTCCCCCCACCCCTGCCATATCAGTTGGGGCCCAGGCTATTTAAACAACCGGGCCTCACTGACATTCAAGAGTCAACCATCCATTCAAATACAGGTGTAAGGAAGCTGGCCAGCCACTGTCAGGTAAAGATCAGAAAGATCAGGCACCTGGAAGCTAAGTGCCAGTATGCAGGTAAATCAAGTGGGAGGGGAAGTGGGCTGGGGAATCTGGCAAGAAAAGTCCAGCGGGGTAGCACTTGTGGGCATAGTCGTGGTGCCAAGGGGCAACAGAGCCTGAGATTTTCCCTCTGTGGATCCTGCTCTTCATGGCCCCTCATGAAGATTGATTTAAAATTTACCTTCCATTTCCACCGCATCCTCTAAGGCCGACCCCTACACCTCAGTGCCCCAATAGATTTTGCTGGGCGCTTGAGCAGGCCCTGCCCAGTTAGTGATTCAGGTATCTTTAGGACCATTTTGAATATATTAATGTGGCTCCCAATTGAGTCAAACCTGCCCAGAAGTTAATCTTTGCATGTCTACATATGTGGCATTCATTTTGTGAAAAAAAATTACTAATTTAATCCAATGTGCACAATTTATGTGTAGGAATCACATAGTATGAAAGAAGGAAACTGCAGCTTTCTAAATTTCACCTGAAATAATATATGCAAAACAGCGTGGGATGGAATCTTACGGGCCTGACAGCAGTGGGAAGCCTGGCAGGTGGTGGGGGACTTAATTTGGTGGAAGGCCAAAAATCAATTTCCCAATGGTGGGATGAACTTCCACAATTATGTTCTCAGGACTTTAAAGGTGGTTGGAGTTTCCTGACGAGCAATGTCAGGAAGTCCTTTTGCATGTATTAGCATGTCATGTGTGCTCATCAAAAGGCCAGCTCACCAGAATTAAGTGATGTGCCTTTGCACATGGAGAGAGATGCAGTGTTTTCTGTTGAGGTTCATCCCGAGCAGTTCTGTGACACAGGACTCTGTGCTCTATGGGCTGTTCCCAGGGACACACATCGAGACAAGTATCAACTGCAGCTGGAGGATCATCAACTTGGTGAAAGACGCTCTTTGATCCCGAAATTTGTTGGTCTTCCAGCGCAAAGAGTTGTCCCCGACCAAGTGTTGCAGACTGGCATATTCCAAGGTCCAAGACTACGTGCTGAGGGACGCACTAAAGCTTGGGGCAGCCACCGCAAAGGTGCAATGGGGAAGGGTCGCTGTCTAAGACTTTTCTACCACAGTGCACCGAGGGGCTGGGAACTGTATAGACCCCCTCGCAATAAATTGTATGTAGTGAAAACTAAATGTGTCATAATTGTATTGAAGCATCTCAGAGTGCAACATGATGTATGTCTATAACTATTACTGTCTGTAATGACCATATTGACATTTCTGTAATATTCATTAATTGTATTGAAGCACCTTTGTAAAAGTTGAATATGATTGCTCTTTTTGTGACAGCCATTTAGAAATGTTTTGTGATGTTCTTTCAGGTATTTTATGAATAAAACATATTTTTCAAAAAAAAGCTCACTAGAGTTAAGTTCCCCTCCAAATTAAGTCCTCCTCCAGTCAGAAATTAGAACATTCACATTTACAGCTGTATATAAGTGGCATGTACCTGGCGAGGTTGACTTCTTCCATAACTTTGAAGTGTAGCTGCTGCTTTGGCCTTCTTGGGGACCGCACACAAATGTCAGCCTCTTGACTGAGATTGGGTGCTGGTAGACCAAGCTACGCAAAGGCTGGACCTGGGAGGCAGGCAAAGTGGGAGAAGCTTACATGGGAAGGAGGGCCAGTGGAGAAGGGTGGGATGCTGTCCAGGGAAAGAAGCCAGACTGTTCTGGATATCTTTAGAAGAGTATCCAGAGGATGAAGCCAGACTGTCCTGAGCAAGTTAGAAGGGTAAGCATAACACATGTCTTGGTCCCATTGTAGGGCAGTGGAAGGCCTCTCTGGGCAGTGAGCGTCATAGAGAGATGTGTCTAAGGGTGTGGTCTGTGAGTTCAAGAATTTAGTCCTAGGGGTTTGAAGTAGGGTACTGGGGCTCAGAGGGCACAGACAGAGGAGGGAGTTGGATCAGGTAGGGTGGAAGTGCTAGGCTCAAGGGCAAGGTAGTGGATGGTCCCATAGGGAGGGTTCTCAGAAACTCAAGGTACAGCTGGCCTCGAGAACAGGAGGGGTCAGGGTCAGAAGGGGCATGGGCACCTCGAATTTGAGTGTGGGGCAGCAGGAATGTCAGCGTCAATAACAATTGGGTCCAGGGTAACAGGGAGAGGCTGAACGGTTACAGGGCGGAGAGGAATGACAAAGAAGTGTTAATATAGAAGATGGGGGACCTTGGTGGGTAACAGGGGGAAGTAAAAGGTGTTTGACAAGCTGGTAAACCTCACATGCTGAAGTTCTCAAAGCTGTTGCACAGATTGCAAAACCTCTCAAGCATTCGAGATGTGTGGGACGGGTGGGAGGAGTTAATGACTCATTTTTCGGGCTGAGTGAAGCAAACCAGGCTCAGCTGAGTTATGCTCTTGAAATTCCATAGCCCTATAAACCAGCAATGCTCCATGGCAAATGGGTCACATTCCATTGAGATCCCAGCCAGGTCTGGAGCTACCGTTCATCCTGTGTAATGTGCCACCTGCTGCTGTCAGGGGCAGGGGTGAAGGGAGGGAGGGAGGGAGGGCAGTGGATGCCTCCAAGAACTGGTAGATGGCAGCAAACTCCAAAATCCAAACCTCCATCTTCCTGGGTGAATGGTCATGGCTGGCGAGGGCTCATGTGGTTAGTCTTTTTGTGCTGCCAAGGCAATGGTCTCTCTATAGAGTCTCAAGAGTAGTGGAGGCAAGCAGGATAGTGTCTGAGGGGGGGATGATCCTCACACATGGCTGTCATTACCCCAGTCAAAGAGCAATGTCTCCATGCACAGTCATGCATAAATGGGAGGAACGTCCATCTCTAGTCCTCCAGGATGTCCTTCACCCGGAAGGGATGGGTGTGGATGCCATGACTAGACAGAAGCCAGGCACAGGGCTTGGCACTGGCTTAGTGGCTCTGTGAAGGAGACAAGTCTGTAAAGAAAATGCTAATTGGATTGATTACCTCAATTTGTTCACAGATCCACTACGATCTAGATGATGTAGTCTCCAGACAACCTGCCGTTCTCATCCAGATGAGTCGGAGGAAAGACCAGCAACAGGTTGGCACAGATCCAGGAAGAGCAACAGCCTGAGCAACAAGAGGCAGTGGGGCTTTAATAATGTCAGGATGCTGGCAACCAGGGGCCAGTGCAATGGCAAGCATTGGCCTGACCACAGCTTTATTGCAGGTGGTACACCTATCTACAGATGAGTAAAAGGCAATGCCGGAGGTGTCTTAGAATGTCTCAGAATGTAGTTGCTCACATCTGCTTGTCCACAAGGACCTGCGGCCTCAAGGACTTAGAGGCAATCTATGTTGGTGGAATTGAAGGTCACTGCCATCCTCAACTTCTTTGCTAGTGGCTCCTTCCAGGGCTTCACTGAGGACCTGTGCAGCATCTCCCAGTCAGTGACACACAATTGCATCTGGGAGGTGACAGATACCCTGTTCAGGAGAGCTTCCCAATTTGTCCAATTCCGACTCGATCCTGAAAGTCAGGCTGCAAAAGCGTTGGGTTTTGCAGCAATCTCAGGTTTCCCACTAGTGCAAGGGGCTATATTGACTGCACACCTGTAGCCTTGAGAGCTCCATGGCAACAGCCAGCCACGTTCATCAACAGGAAAAGTTTCCACTCTTTGAAAGTGCAGCTGATGTGTAATCACGGAAGGCAAACCCTGCATGTTTGTGCTCGGTTCCCAGGGAGTTCTCACAGTGCCTATATTCGGACCCACTCCCAGGTGCCACAAGTTTCTGAAGGAGCTTGGTGATTGCAGGGCTGAGTCCTTGGGGATAAGGGATACCCCTAGAAAACCTAATACCCGCAGAGTGCTGCTGGGAAGAGCTAAAATACTTCACATACCTCCACCAGGTCCATGATGAGCAGACAATAGGCCTCCTAAAGATGAGGTTCAGATGTTTGAACCACTCAGACGGGCTCTTCAGTACTCACCACAAAGTGTCCCTCATTATTGTTGTCTGCTGCATCCCGCACAACCTCTTGCTACAAAGGGGGTAATGTCTTGGCTGAGGGAGAAACGGAGGACTGAGATATCTCCTCTGATGATGAGGATGGTGAAGGGGATGACGATGACGAAGGCCAGGATGTCGCGGAGGCACATGCAGAGGCCATTGCAAAGGGACGATGTGGCAGAGAGGCCGGTGACAATCTGAAAGCTAACAAATTCCAGGCAGTGTAAGCTGCTGAGACATTTCCTTTAGTATTTGATTTTTTTTTCTCCCCTGCTGGCTGGTAGGCCGCAACTCCTTTTTGGTCATAGACATCATGCTTTTCCTGAATGTATGTACCTTCATTTATGATACCTGAATTAAAATGCACTACTTAACATCTGCCCTGCTGGTGGTTTGATCTTTTGCATGTGCCAAACAGTGCTTATGTTCAGAGCCCTGGCGCTAAATGCACACATTAGAACCCACAAACCCTCCGTGCTCCCATGGGCACCTGTAAGGAGAATTGAGATTTTTCCTATGCCCTCACAATGTTTGTGTGCATGGCAATTTGGAAACAATGGCTGGAATCATTCCAGATTTGCATTAAGTGCAGTAGCGGGTGGATAAAACAATCTTTTACTAGCTGGCTGCAATGGCAGCTTCTCATGTCATATCATCTCAAACCTGCTGTATTAATTACTCATTGCTGGGAAACGTGCCATTTCCATGGCAGGCGGGCTCTTATTCACCCACCACACCTTACCGCGCCACTTCACCATGCCTGGCACCATATTTAAAGTGCAGCCACAGACACACCTCTCAGTGCTTCCAGCCCAAGACTGTTGCATGGAAGACATGGCCCCGAAAGACAAGAAGGCTGCAGCCCCCAGGTTCAATGACATGTCCTTCAAATGCCTTTTGGACACAGCGGAGACCCGCTGTGATGTCCTCTACTCTTGATCTGGCCGTAGGATGGGCAGCTACATCACCAATCTGGCTTGGGAGTTGGTGGCAGCGGGTGTCAGCACCAATGCCCTGCAAAAGAGGACAGCCACCCATTGCTACAAAACGATCTCCTCCATTCCATCAGGATAAGTCACTCTTCTCATCACTCTCAACCCATCACACTTACAAACCCATCAGACATCCACAGGGCCCTCACTCACTGCCAGTCCAAGGGACATCACCATTCACTCTCTCACACACACTTTCATTGTCCTCATCTCATCCATGGGACCACTCAACACCCACGCATGCCAGGCATACTTATCAGCTGGCTTGGCAGGCATCCTGCTTACACACTCCATCTCTATTCACGCAGGACAAGCTGGCAAGAACGAGAGGGAGAGGCCACAGACAGGAGGAATGTCTGAAATCAAGGTCCTCACAGTCTTTGAAAACAAAGCCATCCAGCTGGCCGGCGAGGATCTGGATCATTCCAGCGCTGATGGTGAGATAGGCGCTGCTCTGCCAAGTGTGGATCCAGCAGTGCAACATTCATCAGACAACCAGGCTGTGAGTGATGTTTCACAGGCCACTGCCATGCACTAATTATCTCCCCTTGCTTCCACAGCTATATCTGGGAAGCAGCCTACAGGGTCCATGACCCAGGGCCCCCAATCAAAGGAAGCTCAGAAGAAGAGTCTGGAGGCACTCTCCCTGAAGACCTACCACAGTGCTCACCCACACCCTCCACCAGTGCAGAGACACACACTTCGGTGGGACCTGGCTTTACAGTAGCCTCGGGATCATAACCTGGTGAACACTTTGCACTGTCTGATCTACAGTAAATGACATTAGGGACTTCAAGTCGCCGGCACTCGGAGGACTGCTGGAGGCCAGAAATTTGCTGATTCCAAGTCAGATTACGAGTCTCTGGACTCAGTCATGTCTCAGTTGCTGGAGCTGCAAAGGCAAGCTCGGGAACATCAGGAAGGGATGCCCACTGCACTCCTCAATGTGGCAAGCTGGCAAGAACAAGAGAGAGAGGTCGCAGACAGGAGGAATGTCTGAAATCAAGGTCCTCATGGACTTTGAAAACAAAGTCATCCAGCTTCAGGCTGAGGTGATAGCGCCGGCATTGCAACGCACCGAGGTCAACACTGGTAGGATGGCGGCCGCCATGGAGACCTTGGTCCAGGATGTCGCTCCTGCACTGCTGGGCAGGCTGAACTCCATCACTGATCCCATAGTTGGCCTCCAACAGTGTCAACACGAGAGGGATGCGAGACATCCCGATCTCACTCCAGCTACCCCTTCTCCTCAAGGAGTCAGCCAGGGGCCCTCAGGCACCCATAGGGAGGAGGATCAGCAGGTGTACCACCCAGGGCCATCCACACAGGTGACTCTGGGAGTGTCCGGCCCATCTGAATCCCCTCTTCCTGTGATCCCAGCAGCTCCAGCTCCACAAGCTGAGGAGGGTGCCACTGCCACACAGCAGGACCCCGACAGCAGGCCGGAGACCTCCAGGTCTCGGCTCTCCAGAGGACATCCGCCAAGGTCATCACAGACAACAAGGCGTAGCAGTCAACAGGCTGCCTCCAGCTCCGCTGTGGATGTCCTGGGAGCACCAAGACGTAGTGGCAGGGTTAGGAAGATTAGGAAGATTTAGTTGCACAGCCTGTGCATGGCTATTAATCACTTGTACATACTGTTCACTATTGTAAATAAACTCGCAAAAATGTATCCTTGTCCATGGCTCCTTGTTCTGATGAATAGTGTTTGTGTCAGTTTTCTGCACAAGATAAAGGCAGGTGTCTCGGTCCAGGGCCTCTTCCCTGTGCTCTGAGCAGCCTTCAAACCAAAGTGTTGATCCGGCCTCACACTCCATGGACATATTACTGATGCCTGCACCTCGACAGTGCTTGTCATTGCTGCCAGAATGTAGTAGGCAGGCACCAGAGAGCTCCATCATTTTTTCTGTGCTCCCAGCACCTTTGGGGTGGAGGTGGCCCCCATCTCTTCAGCACCTGTGACCACTGGTGCTGTGCTTAGACTCCTGAAGGGCTCAGGTGCTGAAGACAGCAAAGGATCAGATGCTTTTAAAGTTTCATGGCTGCATCTCTATGATATGACCCTGATCTCACAGAATGCAAGCGAGTTGCCCTCAGCCAGACAGGGGTCAGACATTCTCAGAGGCTATGTGAAGAACTTTGGAGTGTCCTCACTACATGTCATCATCATCCTCCTGCAATCGAGTGACTATTAGGGTCTCCACTGCATCTCCATGACAGGAGCCCTATCACAGAGGGTATGTGTGCTACCATCAGCCAGACAGGAGTCAAATGTTCATAGATGCAATGTGAGGATCTATGGTGTCTCCTCACCGCATGTCGTCCTCATCCTCCACAAATCGAGCAGCTATGTGGGCCTCCCAAGCACGCCTGCCTCATCTGGCCAGTGCGAAAGCCTCATGCCCGTCATCGTCATCTTCGAGGACCTCTTCACCCTCAACATTGTTGACACCTTCCTTATTGGAGGAGACCTCCAGTTCCTGCATCTCCTCCTCAGCCAGCTCCTCTCCCTATTGCAGCGCCAGGTTGTAAAGGGCACAACAGGCAACGATGATGCGTGACAACCTCTGTGGACTATATTGCAGGGTTCCACCAGACTGGTCCAGGCATTGGAACCTCATCTTCAGCATCCCAATGGTTTGTTCCACCAAGTTGCGGGTTGCTGCACGGGTGTCATCAGCCACGGCCTCTGCAAGTAGCCCTTGTCCCCGAGGAGCCATCCCTGCAGCTTCTGTGGACCCTGGAAGACCCCAGGGATCTGTGACCGACTGAGAATGTAGAAGTCATGGACACTCCCTGGAAACCACACACAGACCTGCAGGATGTGTTTGTGGTGGCCACGCACCAGCTGCACATTCAGCGAATAAAGGCCCTTGTGGCTGACATAGTTGCCCCTTGTTGCGATGGAGATCTGAGCACTACGTGAGTGCAGTCAATGGCGCCCTGTACCTGTGGGAAACCTGAGATCTGGGCGAATCCAATCACTCTTGCATCTTAGCTCTTTTGGTCCTGCACAAAATGCACGAAGTGGTGTGCCCTTGCAAGGATGGCATCTGTGACCTCATGGATGCATTTGTGGGTGGAGGCTTGTGAGACCCCAGAGAGGTGGAGCCCTGAAAGGAGACACTTGTGTAAATATTAAGTACCGTGATCACTTTCACAGCCACTGGCAGTGGATGCCCTCTATGTCTCCATGGCGCCAAATCCTGCAGCAGGTGGCAGATGCGACTGACCAGTTACCTAGACATGCACAGTCTTCGGCAACACTGGCTCTCGGTCATCTACAGGAAGGTAAGACAGCTTGGGTCTAGCTAGGCACCGACCAACGATGGCTCTCTGGCTCTTCAGCAGCTTGTGCAGGAGCCCCAGCCACCCCTTCTTCCTGAGGGTGCTGCTCTTCCCTCTGCGTAGCCAGGCACCTCTGTCGTTCTCTTCTCCATTGTCTCTGCTCTCTGTATGTCTTGAAGAATCCAGCTAGTTCACCAGGCTCCATGGTCCTGATGTACCCCTCTTGCAGGATGAAAGAGAGAGACACGTGGGTTAGCATGGGTCTACTAAGACCCACTCTTGGTTAAGTCTGAAGGCCCCTTAATGCATCCCGGAGAGTGCTGGTCACCACTTGGATCACCAGAGGTTAGTGAGCTTCATGGCCGCCTGAAACCCCAAACACCTCCGCCCCACTCCACCTGACCAATTGGTGGCAGCTTTGCCCATTGGACTGCATGCTGTGCTCTCAGCTCAGGTACAGGCATTCTCCTAACCTGCGCTGCAAGGCTGCACTGTTAGCCTGAACCATGGGGAGACTGATCTGAACCGAGGTGATGACATTACAAGGGGCTGTGAGGTCTCCACCAGTGACTGCTCCATGGCCAGCTTTAGCAAGGAGATTGTACAACGTGCCCAGTCGTCCAACTGTTCCGCAGTCCACTAAAACACTCATTAGTTTGCAGTCTGTACCCAAGGGGTGAAAAGCTCTGGAGCACTTAGTGGCACTTTCATGCCTCTGCATTGCTTGATTGGGCAGATAAGCTAGAGACCCAATTCCACACATGTCAGTGTGGCTATGACTGAACCATCTCATCTGCAGAAGAATGGTCACTTTATACAAGGTTTCCCTAATGCGCGGCCGCTTCCCTCCTCCCTGCCACCCTGCATGTGCTTTTGCACTGCTATCAATCGCAGGACAGCACTTGCCCCCACCCACAAGTCACCTCAAAAACAGGGCAGACCTTTCCCCCATGCATCCAACACACCTCAGTGTTCAAGTCCAACAGGCTACCCTGGCGAGCTCTGTGCAATGTTACTGTGCATTCACCTCCTAGTTCCCCTCAAAGTGCAGCCCACCAAGTGCACGCTTTATATATGCTGTTGTGAAACACGGCTTTCTCCAGACATGTAGGGAAGCCTCTGGTTTTCTGCTGTTAATAAGAAATGTAGAGCTTCACTCTCTCAGCCCCGAAACTGTATCTACAGCGTTCCTTGCCACTCACATAGCAGATTTAGCTCTCTTTGAATCCACCCACATCTGACTTCTGGGTAATGGCAGCAGGAGCTGCAATGACCTCACTGAGGTCAGAACATCTGCAAGCATTGGTTTGCATGATGTGTGCCCAGGCTGCACAATCATAAATGATGGCTGGTGCTTAATCATGCACATTGAGGTAGTCACTGTGTTGATAATGTGAGAGAACCGAATCTATAGGAGTTCATGATTGGAATCTGATGAGGGCCCAAATTCCACACCCTTAAGTGATCATTGAAGCAACTAGCTGCAAGATGGAATCCAGGACACTTCCAAACTGTACAAGTGAACACATATTTACAAATGCCAAAACTGTATACAAACTATATACACTCATGCCACCTGTGTGCCTTCAACATTTCTTAATCTTTCTTTTTCCATTTCTATGTCTAAGTGCAGCCTCAACATCCACAGCTGAGGTTGAGGTGGAGGCTGCCTGCTGACTGCTATGCCCCATTGACTGTGATGACTTTGGAAGGCATCCTCTGTTGGGCCAAAGGCCAGCCTGCTAAAGGCCTCCTGCTCAGGTTCAGGTGCACCATCCTCAGCCTGACCTGCTGGAGGCGAAGGGATCACTAACAGAGAGCAAGTGGAGCAACAGGGAATCCTAGAAGTTCTCTGGGATGAATCCCCCAGGGTGCCTGTTTGGCCCTCTTCCTCGCTGTGGGTGCCCGATGGCACCTCCCTGACTTGTTGAGGAGAAGGGGCACCTGGAGGGAGGTCTAGGGGCCTCATCCCTCTCTTGCCTAGCCACTGCTGCACTTCATCCATGACTAGAGCGGTGGTGTGAAGGTTTGAGCACGTATCCGGCAGCCATTCAGTGTTCTGCTGGACCTGTGTCTTCTAGGTGGCCATCACCCTTTCCATGGAGGCAGCCAAGTGCTCCCATGCCAAACTCACACCAGCAGACAGGATGTGGACAGACCCGTCCAGCCTTCAGTCCAATCTGTACACACCTTCTGGCATCTCTGCCTGATGTTCCCCTGCCGGTCTCTGAATCTCCAACAGGTCTGTCATGGCTGTGTCCAGAGGTGCACCATCTTCCTGGGGCTGAGTGGGTCCTGGTCTCCGACAGTCCTCCAAGTGTCAGAGACCTCAGCTGTCAGTTCCTCAGCCGGCTGTGGACCCGTGTCAGTGATATGCTCACGAGATAACGACCCTGAGCCCAAGTGCACCCACCAAGGTGAGGTATCCGTGCTGGTGGAGGGTGCAGGTGAATGCTGTGACAATGCATCTTCTGAGGCTTCTGAGGCATCATCCTCAGAGGTGGAGTTGGGGCTGGTTCGGTGGCTGGTCTCCTTTGGAGGGCATTCCCTTTTTCTTTGTGATACCTGCAATGGAGAAAAGAAAGATTAAGCAGCTCCCTTATTAAAGCAACGTCTGTGGGTGCGTCCAACAACTGCAGACTGAAGGCATCCTCACTGGCTTGCTGGGGGAGTCCTGCCTTACCTTCAGTGCTGGCACTGTCCTGCCCTGGCTAGTTCTGTGGCCCCCTCCTCAAATGGGGTGAGGATGTTGGGAAAGTTACCACCAATATGGCCCACTCACTCCTGTCCTGCGAGTTCTTGTCCTGCAGACGGAGAGAAAGATTGTTTGTCATCCTCAGGGGTGCATGAGCAGGTTAGGAGCATACATGCCTATGGCAACTCAAGCCCTCTCCAGTAAATGCTTAACAAGCAGGATGTCCTGCAACTGATAGAATATTGAGAGCATGAAGTGGCTGCCACACTTTCAGTGCTCGTGTCCCATCTGCTGCTGAATCCTGCAACCCAAACTCCCGTCTGACATCCCTTTGTACTCACACGCTTACACTGCCTGATGCCCTTATGAGTGTCAGTTTGCAGAGGATGGACAGTGCCACTTACCCAGGCGGAGCGCAGCAGATCATTCATCCTCATCCTGCACCGCTGGATGGCTCTCCTGTGACCCCCGCGGGTGCTAACCTCCGCTGCGACCTCCTCCCAGCCAGCCATGGTCAGACGGGAGGGCCTCCTGCTGGCATCCCTGGGAAACAGCTCCTCCTACGTTTCCTGGATAGCCTGGAGGAGAATCTGCAGGGAGGCTCCGCTGAACCGTGGGGCCACACGTTGTCTTCTCTGTGACATACTGCCTGTGATGTGGAGAATCCAGAGCATCTGGCTTGCAATGAGTGAATGGCTATCCAGGTGCACTTTAAATATGGCGCCCAGACCTTTGACCCCATGAGGTAATGGCAGGGACGGCGACTTCCTGTCCACCCCACCACAGCAGATTGGCTGTGCTCCTCATGGATGCATATGTAATGAGCTGAACAGCACAAGATCATGATGTTCCCCACTCCCAGCAGAAATCACTCTCACTTCTGCTCCCACCACCAAACTTAGACTCCAGAATGGAAGATTCCGGCCATGGTATAGGCAGAGACTATTCAAGAGGTTCCTACAGATGTAGCTGTAGCTAGCTGCATAAATGCTTGTTATCTCAAAGGTATTTGTGAGCTAACCTTGTAGATTCCGATCTGCTTCAGGATGTGTAGGAAAGCAAAATTAATGAGCTTGGATCTCTTCATAGCGAGTAGTTGATGACTGCCATGAGGTGAATGAAGGAAAGGCCTCTCAGGCCTTTCACAGAATGATACTTAGTGTTAAGAGGAAAAATTGCATAAACTTATAAACATAGAAAGATTACGGTAGAAGTGGCTTGCATTCCCTTGAATTTAGACAATTGAGTAATCTGATTGAGTCGTTTAAAAGAACAGGGAATGTATTTATAATTAGAGTTCAGCCATTTACGAGGAAAATCAGGAAGCACTTTTTCACAGTATAGGTGATAGATATCCGGAATTCTTTCCCACAAAATCTTGTGGATGCTGGTTCAGTTGGAAATTTCTAAAATTAAACTGATGAATTATTGTTCAGGTGAGTTTATCTCAGGATATAGATCAGAGGTGTGTGAATGGAGTTGAGGTACACATCTGCTGTAATCTAATTAAATGATGGAGTAGGCTCGAGGGGCTGAGTGGCTCCTCCTGTTCCTATGTTCAGTTAATTCACCTCACCAATCAGAGCCTTTTTCAGAAACCCACCAACATTTACCTCTATGTCCTGTGACAAACCCACACCCCGTGTATTCCTTGCTGAATCTTAACTGCAATATTACTTTGCATGCTTAAAAAACAAGCCTGGTCATTTTAATTTTAGATGCAGCATGTGACCTGGCATTTCAATTCTGCTGAAATAATAGAATGTATTCAAGGAGCTAATGGAGGGTCAATAGCTGAGCAAGAGAAATAGGAGTCAGTGAATCTCTGAGCACAAGAGTAGGAGCAAATCTCTTATTCCATTATTGCAAACTAACTGAAGCAATGAGATTTTGTATTTATTGTATTTTAATCCGGCTGTTTGATACTGACATATGTAATGGATTGCACTTAACATCACTCATTAGAAATTACACATTTTTCAGTTATGCATCAATCCAAGAAATAGCAACTACACGATTCAGGTGTCAGCCATGTCTCAGTTGGTAGCGCTCTCACCTCAGAGTCAGAAGATTGCGATTTCAAGTCTCACTCTGGAGACTTGAGCATATAAGTGCTGTGCAGCCGGCCTGTCTTCTCAGGTGGTCAAAAATACCGCGGCAATTTTTGGAAGAAGAGCATGGCAATTCTCCAATGTGTCCCGGCTGATGTTTACTCTCCAATCAACACCTAAAAAACAGATAAGCTGGTCATTATTGCATGGCTGTTTCATGGGATCTTGTTGTGTGCAAATGGGCGACTGTATTTCCTAAAAAACAACAGTGACTACGCTTCAAAAGTGCTTCATTGACTGTAAAGTGCTGCTGAGGCTGTGGAAGGTGAAATGCACTGTAACCTCTCTGTTGTCTGGAAATCTATTGTCCAAAACACCAGTTGTCCAGCATATCTTTGAACAGACCCCAGCAACATACAACATCATTTAGTACAGTGCTTTGGGAGTGGAAATATGGATGATAGTGTATTTGGGTAAGTAAAACAATTTTTGTTACTGCTTTTTATTGTTTTATCACTGTTTTATGCTTCAGGTAAATATTTATATTAACAATGTTTTTCGGTTCTCACACTTGCAGTGAGATATTCTAACATCATTCTATAACCAGAAAATTCCAAAATCGGGAAATGACTTGGTCCCAAGCATTCCAGATTGAAGAGGTTACGGTGTATAAATGCAAGTTTTATGCACTGACTTGAATAAGGGCAATGGCCCTTGACTTGCTGTGCCGTGGTACAAAGTGTGCTAACTCCCCTTCCTGCCTACAGTAAATGGGTAATATCCATATTCTCTGTTAAAGCCATGACTAAATTCTACTGCAGTGTTGACATTGATATTTAAGAAGTAGTTTCTGGCTCTTAGTAGGTAATTATTCCGTGCTGACTGAGAATCTTGACTTTCAAGTGCCTTAGATTTAGGTGATTTTTTTTTGTTGCATATTTGCAGCCTTCTCACATCTGGAACTTCCTTATTATATTTGGTAAATTGTTGCCAGCTGTGAACTCATAGATGAAGGTCTCCTTGTTTTGGATTTCAAGTAGAGTTTTTAGATAGATTGCTCATCCTGTGCAGAGGGTTTGAAGGTGAGGAGATAACTGTGCTGCAGTTATAGGACTGGCAAGTCTAAACTGGTGAAGACATAATGACCTTTTACAGAGCTGATGAAAGCACTTCCTTGCCTAGGACACCATACAACAAGTACAGATGTGGTACATGGATTCCAGTCTCTGAACTATGACCTTGTTAAATGCTATGCATCAACAGCTGTAATGACTGCTTTGAAAATTAGACTTAATTACTATCCTTGTATAATCTCAATATGATGCAGCTCATCACACATCAGTCAGCTAGGTTTGATGGTCATCCAAAACTGCTGCTACCAAACATGAAGTCTGAAAGTGCTTGAGTCTTAGGTTTTGTGGACCCATTTCTCACAGTAGCATGTCAGATCCTATCCCCTTATGCAATATTACATGGGTTATTACCAATGATCCTGCCTTCTTTGATGTATTATCCTGAAGTCTGAGGTTGATGACCATGTGGACAGAACTTCACCAATGCTCTCTCTTGTGTACTGTCACTACTGTCAGTCTAACAGACATTGCCTTCCATTCTTAACTGTATCTTAACTCCATCTACCTGCCTTGGTTACATACAAACGCACACACATTATATATATAACATGTGTGTGCGTTTGTGTGTGTGTGTGTGTGTGTGTGCTTTGGATGTACATTATTGGAATATGTATTATGCAATATATAGTGGTATTTCCTGAAGCTGTTTTATATTAAGTAATTAAATATGGTTTAAGGAAGTTTTCCTTTGTGCACTGTGAATTAAAAAATCTTTATTATCACGTTAATGATTTTGTGATGCTCTGGGACTAATAATGAAGTCCCAGTGCAGTTATCACATTTAAGCCTTATGTATGTGGCAAAATCATCAACATGCTCATGAAAATTTTGCTGGCCTCACCTTGGAGGTAAGAGGTTGACTTTGCACAGTAGCTTAAACCAGCTCTTCAGCGTACAGTTTGGGAGGAAGACTAAGGAGAGAACATGTAAACCTTCCCAAGGAATAGAGGAGCAGGCAGACTTAGGAATTTGAATGTGCAACTCCTTCAAGAAGACAAGTGGATCAAGCTTAAAGGAAATTATGCAGGATCCTAGGTATTATAGAGCACTGAAGAAAATCTGTACATTTGTCAATTGGGTGAAGGTGGAATATTGTGGTCTGTACTGGATACCTTACTCTAGGAAGAATAACATTGCCATGGAGATGGTGTGACTGAGATCAACTGAAGATTCAAGGGATGAGAAGCTTTTATTTTGGGGGGAGACTAGAAAAGCTGGAACATTAGAACAAAGATGATTCAAAAGATATCTGAGAGAAATATTCAAAAGTATGAGGGATTCCAATAAAGTAAATCATAAAATGTATTTTCATCTGTCAATGAGGCCCTGGAGCCTTCCTTGCCTGCCTGGCTACTTCGTTTTGAAGCACCCTCTCAGTTACTTACCTTCCACTGCAGCCCGCTGCACCTTCTAAGCTGGAAGGCTTTGGATCAGCCCTCCAGCTTCAAGAGCCCGCCCTTTGTACTTAAGTGAATGGTGAACCTACCCTCTGGCCATTAATTGGCTACTCCAGGGAAAACCACAAAGAGTGACTGTTTCCCTACAGTCTGCGGGCTTCTGATCCACATTTAAATTTGACAGTGGGGTTCAGAAATCTGCAGGGAAAATCTTGCCCAATGCTCAGGTTGGACAGCTGTAAAGTGCCAACTTTTTTTTTACATCATTGGCATCAAGTTGGTCGTTTGTTTGGAGTGAGACACTTGGTCAACTATTGGTAGTTCTCCAGGGTGACTTGACTGCCAATTTACTGAAATGAGATAAAAGCAACATACTGCTGATGCTGGAGATCTGAAATAAAAACAAGAAAGTTCTGGAAAAGCCTCAGCAGGCCAGGCAGCATCTGTGGAGAGAGAAACAGGGTTAACATTTTGAGTCCAATATGACTCTTCTTCAAGATGAGAAGCTGCCATTTGTGTGATACCATTTCCTACTCTCTTAGAACCACTACTTTGAATCTAGCATCTTCATTGAACTGATTTGCATAAGTTCTGACCACAGATAGCTATTGCATTGAAGAAACTCCTGTAGTCTGCTTAAAAGAGCAAAAGATCAGGTTTATATACATGAAAATAAAGCTACTTGTTTGCAGGTCAGTTGAAAGCTGTATTAAGCCCTACCACATCCAATTCAATTGTATGGTTTGCATCAGACTACATTACCTTTAAGACTTAGAAGGCCTCCCATGTCTCAAAGGACATGAGGTATGTTTTCCATAGCCTGTTTGTCCTGGCAGGTTACTAGCCTGAAGTTATAACTTGAGGGGCACTACTCATATACCCATCATTGGTGTGTATTGGAAGGACTTGCAGGCTAATAATCAAGCTGTTTGGCCATTTTTGAACACACCTTCAGGGACTACCAAGTCCCAGAGTGGGGCTTGAACCTGGAGCTTCTGGCACAGCAGCAGGGACACTACCGACTGCACCACAAGACCTCCTTACCTTTTTTTGCTGCATTTTAAGTAAATACAACCAATCAAGTTGGATTTCTTTCACTTGCCTGTAAGTCAAACCACCCTCTGTTCACCATCATTCTGATATGTGAGGCACCCGCACAGCTGATCCAGGCTGCTCTGTCCAGATGTGACTCCCTATCTGCTCAGAAGGGGAGGAGTGACTGGGAGGGGCCGGTGACGTGTGGAGGAGACATTGGATGGGAGTGGGGAGGAGACATTCAGGAAGAGCTGGTGGGGGAGGGGGTGTAGGAGTGGGCAGAGTGAGAGTTGTAGAGCCTGTGGCTCTACAGTGGAGCTGGAAGGTGCAATCCTGCTCCTGGTCCTATCAACTCCACATTCAGGTTAGTATTTTTTTAATCAAACCAATATTTTATTGTTGGAAGGAACACCTGTTTCATGGGGGGATCCTGGCTGTATCTTTCGCTGCCTTTACCAGTGTGATGGTGGGGGTGCACTTCCGGTGTGGAATGTCAGCCTGCATGCCATATTGGATGCTCTGACACCGGTCCTCTGCCTCAAAAATGGACATACGGTCACTCCGTTTCTAGTATTCAGAGCCTCAATTCTACTTGGTATGAAAGACATCTAGATTCGGTACATGCCAGCGTACTGGATACTGATACGACTTCTCTGACACTGGTGGAAAGGCTTATCAATGCAAACTTGCAACTCCCCCAACCTGAACAGGCATCTTGACCTGTGGGTAGCATTTTTAAAAATCTCTACCTGTTACAAAGAGCCTCCTTACTGTTAGTCCTTATTCTGTTTTATGATGCTTGTCAGTGCATGTTAGGCTCTCCTTTACATGGAAATCTATGATGGAACTTGGTATTTTCAGGAGCTAAATTTAAAAGAAGACAGTTCTTTCTGTTAATGGTGGTTTAAATTGTGTTGCTATGGTAACATGGTTGCTGAGCAGCTGTGGATGTGAAACTTTGAGCTGCCAGGGTTGAGCACAATGGCTCAGCAAAGAATTAGATAGGTTTCTGTTTTAGCGAAACATTTCAGTTGGACCTGACTGTGTTGACCAATCAGTGGAGCGCTTGTATCATGTGGTAGAGGTGGGGCTGACCACCTATGTGTGGGTGTGTTTTCCGGTCTGTAATGTTTAAGATGTCTGCTGGGTGGATTATTATTTATGACAGGCAAATGTACAACTTCCAACCCCTTTAGGCGACCTAACCGAGTCCAAAGATCACATCATGGCAAATTAACGAAACGTAACCTGAACACACCACACAGGCACCCGTTGCCAATTTTACACTGGTGGGTTCCATGAACATATTTAAATCAGGCTTCCACAGTGGAATGTGGAGACAATTTAAAATGAGCTGTTGCTGCATGGGTTTCCCAGGGGTCAGGAAAGCTTGCAATGCAAGAGGCATACAAGCTGCCAGCTCCACAGGGTAAATGGCTCTTTCAGTACTCCTTCCCCTGGCACCTAAGAAAGCCTCTCCATAGACGTTGGGGCATTTTATCAAACCCGTTATCAAGAGTTCAAGAACAAGGCCTGCCACCACTTTCACAGGGCAACTAAGTGTGGGCAATAAATTCCAGCGACAGTCATATCTTAAGAATGAATAAAATGAATGTCATGTGTGCAGCTGGACCAGTTGTGTGCACTAAGGTCTTCATTGGTGAGCGCTGGATATCCATTCACACCAAAGGTATAACAGGACCTGTCGCCTACAATGGCAGCAGGGGACAGCCCAGTTCTATCACTCTTAAGTCTAATTTACCTTCACCTCCAAGTAACGCTCCATCCAGACTTGAACAAATGTTGCTGTTCCTTCATTGTCACTGGGTTCAAGTCCTGGAACTCCCAACTGAACAGCATTGTGAGAGCACCTTTACCCCACAACTGCAGCAGTTCAGGTAGATGTCTCACCATCACTTTCTCAAGGAGAACTAGAGATGGGCAATAAATGCTGACCATGTCAATGCTGACCTCATCCTGAAATCAATTTTTAAAATTCTCTTATCTATCCTCTTTGTTTCTTCTTTTTCTTCATTCCATCTTTTAGTCTTTTTCCATCTCAGGCTTTTCTCACTGTGCTTCTCTTCCTCTTCATGTCCTGTCTCTCATCAGATTTGCAAGTGTTGCTATGGGTCAGTAACAACATTACCAGGAGCAAGGATTTAAACTTCACGTTAAATTGTAGGCAGGTTGCAAAGACAAGACTTGTCTTCCTTGGAGGAGAGAAGACTAAGCAGTGATTTTATTAAGCCGTTCAAGATAATTAAAGGATTTGATAGGGAGATATAGAGAAGCTACTTGCTCTGGTAGGCAAGACCAGAACAAAGGGGCTCATCTTTAAAAATAGAGTTAGGCTATCATAGGAAAAGCTCATTCTAAAACTGAGCATGGTAGACTGCTTTTAGGCAAGAATATTAACGCTATGGAACCAAGGCAGGTGGGTGAAATTAAAGTACAGATCAGCCATGGTCGTATTGACTGGTGGAACAGTTTAGAGTGGCGGAATAGTCTTCTCCTGCTTTGAGGGCTTATTTCACACATACAGTCTCTCTAGCATGATGTGAATGGATCATTAGGGCAAGAAGCTTGGGAAACTCCTGAATAACTTAGTTTACCTTTAGTGGACAGGTGAAGAAAAGCAGTTTGTGAAATCCAAAGTTTCTGTGGGTCTGAATTCTAGACTAAAATGTGCCTGCAGTTCTACACCTTGGTACTTGGCTGACACTTCATCTTCACAAAGCTTTCCTCAGTTTTGACAGTCAACTGGTTACACAGCCTATGGAGAAAACATCTTGGCAGAAGGCAACTGTACCTTTTTCCACACTAAAAGGATGAGGGATGGGACAATTCAATTAAGACCCTTTTTTCCAGCTAGCTGTAATTCGCAACTGGAAATACCCCTTTAAGCCAATGAGGCTACCATCACAATTATCAAAAGCCCCATATATGAGGAAAGGCCATTGGCCTGAAATGTTAATTCTGTTTCTCTCTCCAGATGTTATCTGATTTGTTGAGTATTTCCAGCAATTTGAGTTTTTTTTATTGTAAATACAGGTCTGTTTTTCTACCTTTCTTTTAATCTGGTTATTTTTATGTTACATATAGTATTTGTTGATAATTAACAGCATCCCACTAATTTGATGGTGTCATAATTGTTAACCTTTTGTGCAAATTACATCACGTGCAGCTCCCCTTTGACCTTGACCACCAAGCAGGACAAGAGCCTCAATGTATTAGGAGCACCCTTGTTTCTAAACTCCCCACCAAGTAATATTCCTATGTGTGCACCACTCAGCAGCCTGGAAGACACTGTGCGACACTTGTTCCATATGTGGCTATGCATTAAAGGTGCTATGCATTGAAAATATTGGCTCCGCATATCAACAAAAGTTTATAGTGAACAGTGCCTCCAAGTCACACATCATCCTGACTTGGAAATCCATTGTTGTTTCTTCATTGTTACAGGGTAAATATCCTGGAACTTCCTACCTAACACCCTTCTGTCAACAACTTAGAATTGTAGGGCTGGATTATACACTGGTGGCAGGCTCCCCGCACCCATAAATGTCGGGGCGAGCCCACCTTCGCTTAGCCAGCTCGCCCCACTTTAATTTTTCAAGTGATGGTTCTTTAAATAGTATGAGGCGGGACTTCTGTCCCTCTCAGGAGGCAGTCCCACTTCATTGAGCTGTTGACCAACTGGAGGCCAGCAGCTCTGCGCACTGGCAGTGCCAGCATTGCAGTGGTCATTGCCAGGGAGGTGGCATAGAGCGATGGACCCAGACATTCCGATATTCCTCTAGGACCAGGCAGATAGGTCCCAGCAGGGGGGAAATTCAGAGGCATGTTGGACAGGGCAGGGGAGGATGGACATGGGGAGGCAAGCCTATGGGGAGGGGCCTCTATTTGGCAATGGGAGCCCAACAAGAGCCACTCTCCCCTGGCACTGCTACCCCCCACCCCACATTTAACTGACCAGTAGCCTGCAGTTAAAGGAGCTTAAACTTGTATTCGGCCTATGGATAGTGCCAGGTTCCTCAAACTCACCTGAGGATTCACTACTGTCATACTGGGAAATCACTGGCTCTGGACAGGCTGTGGTAACCTTGCTGCGAGATACAGACTCGGCTACAGAGAGAGCGCGTTCCCAGTCTTGGGCATGCCGTTGAGGGGTCCACTGGATGCTATTCGACAGGGAGAGGAGAAAAATGACAGGGATAATTATCCTGGGCCACTCTCACATGCAGAATACAATAGGTGTGTCAGCAACAAGCAGAGAACAACTGACCTTCAATGCTGAGTGATGGTGTCTCAGGCAGGGACATTGTAAAGTCATTGTAGAAAATCACGAGATGAGAATAGTTCTTACAAAAGCTGAGAAACAGCTGCTATTATTCCAGTCTTTACTATCAGTCCAGAATTATGCTCCTGGAAATTCTAGGTTTAATAGAATGCACCTAAAATGGGGAAATAAAGAAATATTGGGCTTAGTAATAAAGTATGCACTCCAAGAGAAAGCATAAGCAATAAATCCAAAGAAATCTGAGGGAGATGAAAAGCAAGTCACACTTTATAAATTTGCTGGAATTCCAATAAACTGGGTGATTTTCTTCCTTTCTGCAGTGCATGGCTGATCTTTCAATGTGCACTTCTCAGGGATGAGACTCCCACTGGACATGTGCAAAATGTCTTCCCCCTGTTAGGTTTTAGCCTTTCAGAAAATTTTTAACAAGAACTGTTGAAGGTGGCTCCAGAGGGGTGCAGGGGAGAGAAAGCAAAAACAATGGTGAAAATCTAATACCAGACAATTGTGAAGGATTTTGGGCTGCCTGCCAATTGGTGCCCACTAATCCCATCCGATGGCATCAGAGAGAAGCCTGGACTGAGGTCAGGAATAGGCCTCACCTGGAAAATATCAGGGAATTGCCTGATCGGCAAACTCGAAGAAAACTTGGAGGAGAGCAGTGGGAAAAGCTGTTAGCTGTTCCGCCAGGTTGGGTTGGAGATATGCACACAAAAGGGGTGGGTAGAGGAAAGCCTGGGGGGAAGGGCTCCTCCAGGCCCCGTAGGAACCTTCCAGCAAACTTCCCTGTGCTGTTTGCGGAGTGAACTCCAGCAGACTCTTTAAGGGATGCAGGTTAGGCTCTTCCCTAACCAGTACCAACAGGCAGAGCGCACACTCCATTTTGTGGTTAGTTGTGGCTCTCTGGGTGGCACTCTTGCTTCTGAATCAGAAGGTCATAGGTCCATGACCCACTCCAGAGACCTGAGCACAAAATCTGGGCCAATACTCCTGGTTCAGTATTGAGGGAGTGAGAGAGGTGCTTGCAGCTGTGATGTTAAAGTGAGGCTGCTTGCCCTCTCAGGTAGATGTAAAGGATCCCAAAGTGCAGTTTTGCAGAGGAGTTCTCCGGGTGCCCTCCCCAATATTTATCATCTAACACCATGAATACAGGGTATCTGCCCATCAGAATGTTTGAGGCCTTCTGCGACCAGCAGGCGTCGCAGGAATCTGTAGCGAATAACCAAAACGACATTGTCATGCACTTTGCTAAGCTTTAAGTAATGTTGATGGGAGTGCTTGGTTTATTCTGAAAAGGCAGACTGATACAACCTCTAATTGCACTTTGGCAGCAGAAATATCACTTTTGAACAAGCTGCTGGGGTTCCCGTGTGAGCTCAGCAGCTAAAATCTCCTTGCACGCCAATTAACATAGTCATTAACCCATCTAAAATTAACCCTCCAAAACGTGACCCATCTGACAACGCCTTGATTGCTGCCATACCAGTAGTGGTAATGAGTCCTGCAAAACTACAGGTTTTGTTAATGCAATGATAAAGCCAAGCCGTGTGTGTAACCCTGTGGAGGGGAGAAGTGTGAACATATAATACGACAAGGGCACAGTTAAAATAAGTAGCTTAAGACTGCATTGAGAGGCACACAAATAATTTTTAATGTCAACACAGTAAGCAGTCCACTGCCAAGAGAAATTAAATCTCCTAAGGTGTGACTTCTGGTGTTAAAAAGAGATGTTAAAATAATGCCAGAATGTGTGTGTGTTTATGGCATGATATTTATTTTGCTACTGTTTTAGATTACGGATGTGGTTAGAAGGTGCCAGCATTGTAACTAGATTCTGGTTGGATGTATTTCAGGATACTCAGTCACAAAGGAAGGATATATTTGCATTAGAGGCAGTTCAGAGAAGGTTGACTAGGCTGAATCATGGGATGAAATGACTTATGAGGTTTGAGCAGGTTGGGCCTATACTCATTGGAGTTTAGAAGACTGAGAGGTGATCTTATTGAAACATATGGTTCTGAGGGGGCTTGACAGGGTAGATGCTGACAGGATGTTTCCCCTCATTCAGGAATCTAGAATTAGGGGCTAGTTTCAAAATAAGAGGTCTCCCCTTTAAGACAGAGATGGGGAGGAATTTCTTCTCTCAGGGGGTCATTAGTTTTTGGAATTGTCTCCCCCAGTGAGCAGCACAGGCTGTATCATTCAATATATTCAAGGCTGAGTTAGATAGATTTTTGGGTGACTAGGTAGTCAAGGATAATGGGGGACAGGCAGGGAAGTGGAGCTAAGGCCACATCGGATCGGCTATGATCTCATTGAATGCTGCAGCAAGCACGAGAGCTGAGTGGCCTACTCCTGCTCCTAACTGTTATGTAAGATCTCCCTCTTCCCACAGTCCTGTCATTGGCTGCATGGCATGTTCACCCTCATGGTGTCTTCCCATTCCATTAGACAGGGAACAGTTTCTAAGTTCCTGATTGGATGATTAATGATGATGGGTGGGATCTCCCGCCACTGCCCGTCGCCGGGATCTTCCAGTCCTGCCGCAAGTCAATGTACTTCTGACTGGGGCACTGCCTCGCCCGCAACGGGGCCGGATAATCCCGGCCAATGAGTCAAATAGCGTTTTCTCTGCCCGCCTCTTAATTCCAATAATTTTATAACTAATAAACAAAACAGTTAAAGAAAATGGAAAACAAAAGACATCATTTTTTTTTATTGCCCTTATGATTTTACTCCTGGTGTTGTTTACATCCTTTAATCCTTGGAGACTCCTGGGCAATCCAGGAGAGTTGGCAACCAGGATCATGTCATGCTGGTGGAGGAGCACGAAGATACAATATGATTGAGGATACTGAGCAAGCACTCTGCAGGTTTAAACCGGTGTGGTAGAATGGGATCTGTGAGCCCACGCTCCTTCTGTTGCTTTAATGTGCCTGCAAACCAACAGAAGCTGTGGGGTAGAAGGTGAGCAAGGGAGGATCCCTGACTTGCCACATTCCATTGTCCATTCAGTCAATTATGCAGGGTGTTCATACAGTTCTCTCATCTAACTACTCCCTTCTTATTACTGACTTTAGTTCTCCATTTCTGTGTTTCGTGCTCATTAGATAACAAAGAGAAGAGGACAGATGAAAGCAGGCAGGAATGTAGGACCCCAACCCCAGCAGTCTGCCTCACTTTTTGTTGTTAGACACATCAACAATGTATTCAAAGCTGATGTAAAAAGCTCCAGCAATCTCTTATAATGAGGTTGAGGGGTCCTAAGAATTGAAAGGTTGCCATCTGATTGGACGTATTTCAGGAGGTTTCATCAAATCACATCTGCAAGTTCCCCACCAAGCCATCTTGACTTGGAACTATATCACTGTCGAGGAATCAAAATCCTGGAATTCCCTTCCTAACAGCACTATTGCTGTGCCTACGCCACAAGGGCTTCAGCAGTTCAAGAAGGCAGCTCTGTACCACCTTCTCAAGGGCAACTAGGGATGGGCAATAAATGCTGGCCTAGTCCACATCTGATGAAAGAATTAAAAAATTTCATATTCTAATTTCTTCCTTATATTTTTAATCATCTGTTGCCGGTTTCTAACCTTTTCTTAATCTTCAGCCCTACCACTAACCTTCACAGCAATTTATGTTTTTTCTTTCAATTTGATTCCATTTAGTTAGCCACGGATAGTGCATCCTTCTCAATAAGTTTATCTTTCTTAATGGAATATGCCTTTGTTGAAGTTATGAAATATCTCCTTAAATAACCGCCATTACTTCTCTAACATCTTACCTTCTATTTTCCCAGTTCACTGTAGTTATGCCTTTATATCTTTGTAATTGCATTTATTTAAGTTTAAGATACTAGTTTCAGACCCAGGTTTCTCATTCTCAATGAATGTGAAATTCTATCATGCTATTGCCTTGAGGGTCCTTTATTATGAAATCATTAATTAATCCTGTTTCATTACAAATTACCTAGTCTAAAATCACCTGTTCCCTGGTTGGTACCAGAGCACCTTGTTCTAAGAAACTGTCCCAAATGCAATCTATGAGCTCAACATCAAAGCTACCTTTGCCAATTTGATTTGTCCAATCTATTTTAAGATTAAAATCACCCTTGATTATTGCAGTACCTTGCTCAGAAGCCCTCATTATTTCTTGATTTATACTCTGTCTTATAGTGTCTTATAGAGCTGGCCTATAAATTGCTCCCGTCAATGGCTTTTTTTCCTTGCTATTTCTTACTTCCACCAAAACTGACTCTACATTTTAATCTTCTGAGCCAAGATCATTTCTCACTACTGTATTGATCTCTTCCTTTACTAACAGTGTTACCTTCTTTTCCTTCTGCCTATCTTTCTGAAATAACAAATATCCTTGAACATTCAGATTCCAGCCTTACTCTCCTTGCAACCATAAAGGCAATCAAATCATACTCATTTATTTCTATTTGTGCTATCAATTTGTCCATCAAGCTATGGATACTGTGTGCATTCAGATAAAGTGTCATTAATTCTGTCTTTTTACCATTCTTCCCTACTCTGACCTTAATTGCCGATGCACTGTTATGTTTGCATGCTTTGTCCCTTCCTGTCACACTCTGGTTATCATTACCCGTATTGTTACCATGCACTATCACCTTGCCCTTTCTCATTAACTTTCTAAATCTCCCTTCACATGAACTATCACCCCCCCCCCCCCCCCGGCACTATTTAGTTTAAAGCCCTCTGTACTGCCCTAGATATATGATTCACTGGGAGTCCCAGGGTGGTTCAAGTGAAGGCCATCCCAAAGATTCAGTTCCTTCTTTCCGGAGTTCTTGTGCAAGTGCCCCATGAATCAAAACTCAATACTCCCACACCAATCTTTGAGGCACGTATTCAACTCTCTATCTTATTTACCTTATGTCAATTTGCTTGTGGCTCAGATACTAATCCAGAGATTATTACCTTTGTGGTTCTATTACCTTTGTGCAGCTCCTGGCTGCTCATACACCCACAGCAGAACCTCTTTCTTAGGCCTACCTATGTCATTGGTACCTATGTGGACCACGACAACTGGATCTTTCCCCTCCTACTTCAAGTTCCTCTTCAGCCCTGAGGAGATGTCCTTAACCTTGGAAGGCATAACAATCTTCAGGACTCATGCTGTTAGCTACAGAGAACAGTATCTATCCCCCTAACTATTCTGTTCCATACAACTAATACATTCCTGTTTACTCCACTGCACCGCCCCCCCCCACCAAGTTGAATGGTGGTGCAGTCAGTTTTCTCACCCTCACTGCAGTCTCTTTTCTTGTCCACACTGGCTGCAAGAATCTCAAACCTGTTGGACAATTGCAAGGGCTGAGGCTCCTCCAGTGCTACCTTCTGGATCCCCATACCTGTCTCAATTCATAGTCACACCTTCCTGTATCTGGCCAAGAACCAAATTTGAAGTGCTTCGTCTAAGGGACATGACTGTCTCCTGGAACAAAGTGTCCAGGTAACTTTCTCCATCCCCCTTCCTGATGCATCATAGTGTCCGAAGCTCAAACTCCAGTTCATCAACTCTGAGTCGAAGTTCCTTAAGCTGCAGACACTTAATCAATGTGGGAGTGAGTGATTTAAAAAAAAGTTATCTCATCCATGAAATTACAAAAAAAATCAAACAGATAAAGACTGGACCATCCACAGCTTATGATGATTGAAACCTTTCCTGCCCACCCTGGGAGAAAGGGAAAAAAACAAGATAAAATCCTAATGCAAATTAGGGAAGAAAATCCAAAAAGTTTTTCTTCGACTTCCCAAGGCTATTGAAACTAATCCAGGAGACCATATTGATGGTAAGTTCTGCTTCTCGGTACCTCCCTTATGTATGAGGGGATCTCTGTCCCAATCAAGAAACAATCCAGCTGTCTTTTGCAGTTAAATGGTGAATCGGCACTCACCATATGAGCAGACAGCTTTCTCCATAAGTCTGCCATTCACTTGGAAAATAAGAACCACTCAACAATTGACTTGGTTCTACCTAGAATACAAGCACATAAAAAATAGGAGCAGGAATAGACTGTATTGCCCCTCGAGCCTGCTCCATCATTCAATTCAATCATGGCTGATCTTCTGCCTCAACTCCACCTTCCCACTTGCTCCCCATATTAGTCTTAAACGTATTCAGTGTTGAAGCATCCTTAAACCTTTGGGGTAGCCAATTCTAACATTTCACAACCCTTTCAGTGAAGTAATTTCTGCTCATCTCAGTCCCAAATGAACAGCCTCTTATCCTGAGACTGTGCCCCCATTTTCTGGATTCCCCAGCCAGGAGAAAACAATCTTTCAACATCTACCCTCTCAAGCCCTTTCAGAATCTTGTATGTTTCAATGAGATCACCTCTCATTCCTCTACACTCCAGAAAGTATAAGCCCAATTTACTCCGTCTCTCGTCATAGGACAACCCTCTCATCCCAGGGACCAATCTAGTGAACCTTTGCTGTACTGCTTCCAGTGCAAGTATATTCTTCCTTAAATATGGAGATCAAAATTGTGCACAGTACTCTAGGTGTGGTCTCACTAAAGCCCTGTACAAGTGTCCTTATTCATGCACTCCAATTCCTTGGCAATAAAGACCAACATTTCATCTGTCTCCCTAGTTGCTTGCCATACCTGTATACTAATTTCAGTGTTCCTGTTATGAGCACACCCTAGTGTCCCTGAACATTGACATTTAGAAGTTTCATGCCTTTTAAGAAAAATTCTGCTTTTCTATTTTTACCAAAGTGAATAACCTCACACTGCCCTACATTATATACCATCTGTCACTTTGTTGCCCACACACTCAACCTGTCTATATCTCTTTGAAGCCTCTTTGTGTCCTCCTCACAGCTTACCTCCCCACCTAGCTTTCTACTATCAGCAAATTTGGATACATTATTCACCCTTACATAACTTATAAACATCACTTCTAGCCTTTTTAATCAAAATAATTTGCCACTATGGATACAATCCATTCTTTTATACATCTCGATT
This sequence comes from Carcharodon carcharias, assembly GCF_017639515.1. Classification (NCBI taxonomy): domain Eukaryota; kingdom Metazoa; phylum Chordata; class Chondrichthyes; order Lamniformes; family Lamnidae; genus Carcharodon; species Carcharodon carcharias. Next base: position 136,436,977 of record NC_054468.1, on the reverse strand, counting down.
AAATTGCCAGCATCTATATTCAGTGCTGTATCCCAGAGCTACAAGGAATTTGATAATTTAACTTTGGAAACACTGGACCCAGTGGTGAATCAAGGACTTATCCAATAATGACAGAATAAAAGAGCAGCATTGAGGATATACCTTTTCATCCCACTAGCCCAACAAAGTTAAATCATGAGCAACCAAACCCAAACAGCTAAATTTTCACTAGCGTATAAAGAACATCCTTTCATGGGATATGGGTGTCACTGGTAAGGCCAGCATTGGTTGCCCATCCCTAATTGCCCTTGAACTGAGTGGCTTGCAAGGCATCAACCACATTGCTGTGGGTCTGGAGTCACATGTAGGCTAGACGAGGTAAGAACAGAAGATTTCCTTCCCTAAAAGGTATTAGAAGCATGATTTTTTTTTAATGACAATTGATGATGGATTCATGGTAACCATCACTAATGCTAGCTTTACATTTCAGATTAATTTAATGAAATTTAAATTCCACCAGCTACCATAGCAAGATTTGAACCCATACCAGAAGAATTAGCCTAGCCCAACAACATTACCACTATGCTACAGTACTTCATAACAGACCAGAGACCACTCCACTACTGGCACCCCTACTGACCATTCTGTGCACTGACCAGGTTATGGAGTGAAGGAAATAGACTCTGGAGGGTGCAGGACACACAAGTGGGATTGTGCCAGAAACAGGAACCTGAACAAAGTCTACCCTTCAATTTAGACCGATCAAGACCCTAAGTAGATTGAAATCCTGATATCACAAAGCTTTTCCAATAGCCCAATAGTTTGATGTAAAGAAATAATTTATACCACACCCTTCACAAACTCAGAGTGTCCCAAAGTAGTTTATAGCCAATACCTTTTGAAGTGCAGACACTGTTGTAATGTCAGAAATGTGGCACCCAAATTGCACTCAGCAAGTTCCCACATGTAACGAGGTATTGACCGGGTAATCTGTCCCGATAACTTTGAGTTATTAGGATTCCATTTTACCCTTATTTCCATAAAATATTAGAAAAGATCCTTTTACACAGAAGTTCATAGAATCCAGGATGAAGCTAAGAATAATTGAAGCAGGTACAAAGGTATCAGTAATGCAAGTTTAATTGCTGCTCTGACTTCTGCTATCTCCCAGGGATGAGCACTGGGATCCTTGTTGTTTGTAATACTAATTGTGTTTTATTGTAAGCAGAATGACGAAAGCCATTGGTAACACTGATTTGTGTGAGAAAGGAGGCTATTATTAAAAAGACATTTTGCCACAGGCAGATGAAAGCCAGCTAAGGATTTATATTGAGAACTGCAAAACTAAAGTGTTTGGCCGCTAAGAAAAGTACATGTAATTGAACAATCAGAATATATTGTTGAATAAGGTGTAGCAGGAAAAAGATTAGGGTGTGCCTTCTGGCTAAATGAGAATAATTCTGCAGCATTGTAGACTGGTTATTGCCAAGGCAAATAGAATGCATGGGTGTGTACACAGATTCTTTCAAAGGGTAAATAGTGATGCACTTTTGCCCTCCTTCTGTACTGTAAAATTGCATTTTTATATGATAGATCATATTCATAGAAGATATGCACTCATCCCTGATTAGGGAATATGGTTGGGGCCATATTGAAGTGAAAATGGTCCATTCCAAAACTCAACAGCTTTTGGCACTGCTCCTTAGGAGACATATTGGCCTTGGAAAAGGTACAGTGCAATTTCACCAGAATGATACTGGGGCTTGAAGGGTTAAATTATGCGGGCAAATCGCATAAACTTGGCACTTACTCTCGAGTTTATAAAGTTTGAGAGGTGACCCGGTTGAGGTGTTAAAATGAGGAAAGGGTTCAGTCGAGCAGATCCAGAAACAATATTTCCTCCGGTGGGAGATAATCTTGAAATTAGCGCTCGGCCGTTCAGGGGTGAAATCAGGAAGCACTTTTCAGATATGGTGGACATCTGGAATTCCTCCCCCACCCCCAACGTATACTGGGTCAATTGAATTTTCACGACAGGGATTGATAGATTTTTGTTAGGTAAGCGTATCAAAGAATATGGAGTGAGAACGGCTAAGTGGAATTAAGACACAGGTCAGCCTTGATCTTATTGAAGAACAGAAACGACTGGAGGGGCTGAATGGCCCGTTCCTATTCCTGTGCAATTGACACCGTGAAATCCGAGAATACCTCAAGCAGACCTGATTTTGTAACAGCACACATCAGATTTCAAATACACCGAAAATATGTGCCCACGCTCCTAAATACAATGATCACATACACCCTGTAGCTAGCAAATGCCCTCATTCTAGTTACACTATAGCTGTCCAAAAAAAATTGTCATCAATTGTGTATCATTGTCAATCTCTAGCTATGAAGGATTGTCATTAAGACGTAACATGGCTTGGTGCTTTGCTGTTGGCATGTTTGCATAACTACAAGATGGTGAAATCATAAGGAAAAGAAACTCCCTGGATTTTGAAAGAAGCACGCTATTGTGTAGCGGAAATATGCACGATTTATAGGGACCCTTTAATAATCTATCGAGCTGTCAAGAGCAGGATTGGTGCTGACTGTACATCCATTTAAAAAGCTGAAGCTGCGCCAGAGAGAAATGCACCCCAGCACAATTCAAGATTTTTAAACCACAGTGAGCTCCTGTCACTCTTTCTGAGTGACATTTGCCAGCTCTGTGCCTGTATATTTCAGGCGGAATGTACCAACACCACGATGTAGAGCACCCTGAAAATGTCGCTCTAAAAGAAAATCCTTGCAATTCAGTTACTGCTTGTCCCTCCTGCTCGGGAAGCTTGAGGTGACGAGGCTGGACAACGGGCGTGCAGCTGCAGCGCACGAGTCGATCCAGGCCACGTTCCATTCCCGGAGCAGGGAGATCCGGGCCACGTTCCATTCCCGGAACAGCGGATCCGGGCCAAGTTCCATTCCCGGAGCAGGGGAGAGCAACGACTTCCCCCACTATGCTCGGCGGTCGCCTTGTCCTTCCCCCGCTCGGCTATTGGCTGAGTTTGGGGTTGAGCGACGAATGGAAGCTGGCGGTGGGTGGGCGGAGTTAGAGTCGGCCGGCTGCCAGCGCAAGGGAGAGAAGTGCCACGACTCCAAGGCGCTCGGGCTTACTTCGTCCTGTGGATCCGCGGGGAGGGGGAGCAACCAGGAAAAAAAGAAAAAGGTGGTGGGGGGGTTGAAGGATAGGGAAGCACGATCAGCACCGCACCACAGTTAGATTCAAGAGCCCAGGAGACAGAGGCAAACCCCCCCACCCCAGGCTTGTCTCACGTTTGAGGTAAGGAGGCTCCATTGAATATAATGCAGGGCATTGTGCCCTCTGCACTGGGGAGGAGGGGGACATTAGCTGATGTGGGCACTGTTACCCCCTCCCCTCCCTGTCTCCACCAGCCCCTGCCCCTACACATTGCCCTGTTACTGACTGTCTCCCTGATAATGAGCCTTTTCATTCTGTTAAACACAGTGCATACGTGTTCATCTGGGGAAGATGGGAAGAGAATGGGAGGGAGGGAGATTGATTTTTTAAAAAAAGTCTTCTGACTGTGGGGTTTTGGTTTAATAAATGCAGTGGTGTATTGAAGTGCATGGGCTAAGTACACGTCCTGTCAAATGTCTGGATCCACTGATTGAAACATTTTTTTAGGAGCAACTTTTGAGGAACATTAGATATTGGGGGCCGGGGGGGGGTGTTGTAATGGTTATTTACTATTTTAAGTTATGCTAATATTTGGGTTTTGTATTTCTTTTGGGAATTCACACCTTGTGCAACAATATCTTTTTAATGCTATTGCTATAATCAGATCCAGTGAGGTTAAAGTACCCGTGACATGTAATGTTACAATCAAAAGGTTAAGAATTTAAAGCACGATGATTTAAAGCAGGTAAAAATATAGCCGATCTGACGAAAGGTCACAGACCTGAAACGATAATTGTTTCTCTCTCCACAGATGCTGACCTGACCTGCTGAATATTTCCAGCATTTTGTTTTTTATTTCTGATTTCCAGCATCGGCAATATTTTGCTTTGCTTAAAAAGTTAGCATGCTTTGAAGTAATTTTAAAAAAGGGCTTTTTTTTCTCTTGGACCTTTGAGCCGTTGGTGCAACAGTTATGCAAGAAGTCATTTGCCAAATGTGACTGATGGATTTTTGCTTGAAAACACTTGGCCACGATGTTGAAATTACAGTTTTAATTTCTGTCTCTGCTCCTGAATTATAATTCACAGCAGTGAATCCAAACGAGAGTCGAGGGAAAACCGAAACAATTTTTATTAAAGAGAAACGGTTCTTTAAGTATCGTGCAAAAAGAAAAAAAAAACTGGCGATAGAAGAGATTGCAGTGGCTGCTATTTTTTTTAATGCAATTAAAATGGTTCGGGTGTCTGGGAGAATGTAGGTTGAGAAGATTAAGAGCACTGGGAATTAGGGCTGAAGTTCGGTTGAGACAGAGAGAGTCTATCAGACATTCCTCCAATTAACCGTGTTCAGAAATCTTCCTTTCCCCTATTTCTAAAATAAAATAATTTCTTTTAATTCCCCTCCGTTTCGCTTAGTCTGATTGCAATCACAAGGATCCCCTCCCTAGTCTAGATTTTGTAAGACATTCTTCCTGTAAAGGCACAGCCTGTGCAAAGAAGCTGTCGAGAGCTTATTTTCAGCAGCTAACGGTTTTTGAGGGGGCAGACTGAGGAATGTGTGTACACGTTGGCTCTCTGAACTGCTGAAGATCCGGCAATGAAATCTGACCACTCAGAAACTGCCTCATCTTAATAGGGTGCCACTGGGATCCGGCGCAGAGAGAGATCGATCCGCGTGGTCCTAAAGCCTGCTGTTTTCATATTTTCCCAGTCTCTTGTGACTGGTCCCAGGTCCCAACAACTGGTTTAGGTTGAGGAAGAGAAACAGATTTTTATTTCATCACCTTGTGTAATTATTTCCTTTGGTGCCATACATTTATTTGATCTACTGTTTCTTGACCATGAATGGAGTCCTGGGGTCTCATTTGCCATTAATTCATGACAGGTTTGAGGTGATATTTGTTATGAGCTGGCTGAACACTATTTTAGTAATCACTGGAAGTGCAAAGCAATGGGATCCAATACTGTCTTTTGCTCTGCGTCTCTTGGTGTGTTTAACGTGTTTATTCTCGAGCCCCTTCCCCCGCCCCACAAATAATGCAGTGGCTGTGGGTGAGGAGAGAAATGTCCCATTTCCTGCTGATCTCCATTTGTCCTTAGAGGTTGATGGTGATCGTCTGTTCTTCACCCGTCCTGTTCCTCGTCCTTCGCCTTCCTGACACCGTCCCTCACTTCCTCCAACTGCCTCCCCCGCACCCTCTCTCTTTCCTCCCCCACGCCCTCTCTCTTTCTCTCCTCCCCCGCGCCCTCTCTCTCTCTCTCTCTCCTCCCCCGCGCCCTCTCTCTCTCTCTCCTCCCCCGCGCCCTCTCTCTCTCTCTCCTCCCCCGCGCCCTCTCTCTTCTCTCCTCCCCCGCGCCCTCTCTCTTTCTCTCCTCCCCCGCGCCCTCTCTCTTTCTCTCCTCCCCCGCGCCCTCTCTCTTTCTCTCCTCCCCCGCGCCCTCTCTTTCACTCCTCCCCCGCGCCCTCTCTTTCACTCCTCCCCCGCGCCCTCTCTTTCACCCCTCCCCCGCGCCCTCTCTCTTTCACTCCTCCCCTGCGCCCTCTCTCTTTCACTCCTCCCCCGCGCCCTCTCTCTCTCCTCCCCGCACCCTCTCTCTCTCTCTCCTCCCCCGCGCCCTCTCTCTCTCTCTCCTCCCCCGCGCCCTCTCTCTCTCGCTCCTCCCCCGCGCCCTCTCTCTTTCTCTCCTTCCCCGCGCCCTCTCTCTCTCTCTCCTCCCCCGCACCCTCTCTCTTTCCTCCCCCACGCCCTCTCTCTTTCTCTCCTCCCCCGCGCCCTCTCTCTCTCTCTCTCCTCCCCCGCGCCCTCTCTCTCTCTCTCCTCCCCCGCGCCCTCTCTCTCTCTCTCCTCCCCCGCGCCCTCTCTCTTTCTCTCCTCCCCCGCGCCCTCTCTCTTTCTCTCCTCCCCCGCGCCCTCTCTTTCACTCCTCCCCCGCGCCCTCTCTTTCACCCCTCCCCCGCGCCCTCTCTCTTTCACTCCTCCCCTGCGCCCTCTCTCTTTCACTCCTCCCCCGCGCCCTCTCTCTCTCCTCCCCGCACCCTCTCTCTTTCTCTCCTTCCCCGCGCCCTCTCTCTCTCTCTCCTCCCCCGCGCCCTCTCTCTCTCGCTCCTCCCCCGCGCCCTCTCTCTCGCTCTCCTCCCCCGCGCCCTCTCTCTCTCTCTCCTCCCCCGCGCCCTCTCTCTCTCTCTCCTCCCCCGCGCCCTCTCTCTCTCTCTCCTCCCCCGCGCCCTCTCTCTCTCTCTCCTCCCCCGCGCCCTCTCTCTCTCTCCTCCCCCGCGCCCTCTCTCTCTCTCTCCTCCCCCGCGCCCTCTCTCTCTCTCTCCTCCCCCGCGCCCTCTCTCTCTCTCCTCCCCCGCGCCCTCTCTCTCTCTCCTCCCCCGCGCCCTCTCTCTCTCTCCTCCCCCGCGCCCTCTCTCTCTCTCTCCTCCCCCGCGCCCTCTCTCTCTCTCTCCTCCCCCGCGCCCACACTCTCTCTCTCACCTCCCCGCGCCCTCTCTCTCTCTCTCCTCCCCCGCGCCCTCTCTCTCTCTCTCCTCCCCCGCGCCCTCTCTCTCTCTCTCCTCCCCCGCGCCCTCTCTCTCTCTCCTCCCCCGCGCCCTCTCTCTCTCTCTCCTCCCCCGCGCCCTCTCTCTCTCTCTCCTCCCCCGCGCCCTCTCTCTCTCTCTCCTCCCCCGCGCCCTCTCTCTCTCTCTCCTCCCTCGCGCCCTCTCTCTCTCTCTCCTCCCCCGCGCCCTCTCTCTCTCTCTCCTCCCCCGCGCCCTCTCTCTCTCTCTCTCCTCCCCCGCGCCCTCTCTCTCTCTCTCCTCCCCCGCGCCCTCTCTCTCTCTCTCCTCCCCCGCGCCCTCTCTCTCTCTCTCCTCCCCCGCGCCCTCTCTCTCTCTCTCCTCCCCCGCGCCCTCTCTCTCTCTCTCCTCCCCCGCGCCCTCTCTCTCTCTCTCCTCCCCCGCGCCCTCTCTCTCTCTCTCCTCCCCCGCGCCCTCTCTCTCTCTCTCCTCCCCCGCGCCCTCTCTCTCTCTCTCCTCCCCCGCGCCCTCTCTCTCTCTCTCCTCCCCCGCGCCCTCTCTCTCTCTCTCCTCCCCCGCGCCCTCTCTCTCTCTCTCCTCCCCCGCGCCCTCTCTCTCTCTCTCCTCCCCCGCGCCCTCTCTCTCTCTCTCCTCCCCCGCGCCCTCTCTCTCTCTCTCCTCCCCCGCGCCCTCTCTCTCTCTCTCCTCCCCCGCGCCCTCTCTCTCTCTCTCCTCCCCCGCGCCCTCTCTCTCTCTCTCCTCCCCCGCGCCCTCTCTCTCTCTCTCCTCCCCCGCGCCCTCTCTCTCTCTCTCCTCCCCCGCGCCCTCTCTCTCTCTCTCCTCCCCCGCGCCCTCTCTCTCTCTCTCCTCCCCCGCGCCCTCTCTCTCTCTCTCCTCCCCCGCGCCCTCTCTCTCTCTCTCCTCCCCCGTGCCCTCTCTCTCTCTCTCCCTCCCCCGCGCCCTCTCTCTCTCTCTCTCTCTCACTCCCTCGCGCCCTCTCTCTCTCTCTCCTCCCCCGCGCCCTCTCTCTCTCTCTCCTCCCCCGCGCCCTCTCTCTCTCTCTCCTCCCCCGCGCCCTCTCTCTCTCTCTCCTCCCCCGCGCCCTCTCTCTCTCTCTCCTCCCCCGCGCCCTCTCTCTCTCTCTCCTCCCCCGCGCCCTCTCTCTCTCTCTCCTCCCCCGCGCCCTCTCTCTCTCTCTCTATCTCCTCCCCCGCGCCCTCTCTCTCTCTCTCTCCTCCCCCGCTCCCTCTCTCTCTCTCTCTCCTCCCCCGCGCCCTCTCTCTCTCCTCCCCCGCGCCCTCTCTCTCTCCTCCCCCGCGCCCTCTCTCTCTCCTCCCCCGCGCCCCCTCTCTCTCTCCTCCCCCGCACCCCCTCTCTCCCTCTCTCTCTCTCCTCCCCCGCGCCCCCTCTCTCTCTCTCCTCCCCCGCGCCCTCTCTCTCTCTCTCCTCCCCCGCGCCCTCTCTCTCTCTCTCCTCCCCCGCGCCCTCTCTCTCCCTCTCCTCTCCCGCGCCCTCTCTCTCTCTCTCCTCTCCCGCGCCCTCTCTCTCTCTCTCCTCCCCCGCGCCCTCTCTCTCTCTCCTCCCCCGTGCCCCCTCTCTCTCTCTCTCTCCTCCCCCGCGCCCCCTCTCTCTCTCTCTCTCTCCTCCCCCGCGCCCCCTCTCTCTCTCTCTCTCTCCTCCCCCGCGCCCCCTCTCTCTCTCTCTCCTCCCCCGCACCCCCTCTCTCTCTCTCTCCTCCCCCGCGCCCCCTCTCTCTCTCTCTCTCTCCTCCCCCGCGCCCCCTCTCTCTCTCTCTCTCTCTCCTCCCCCGCGCCCCCTCTCTCTCTCTCTCTCCTCCCCCGCACCCCCTTTCTCTTTCTCTCTCTCCTCCCCCGCACCCCCTCTCTCTCTCTCTCTCTCTCTCTCCTCCCCCGCGCCCCCTCTCTCTCTCTCTCTCTCCTCCCCCGCGCCCCCTCTCTCTCTCTCTCTCTCTCTCCTCCCCCGCGCCCCCTCTCTCTCTCTTTCCCCACCCTTCCTGTCGCTTCCCCATCTGCCACTGTGTGACCATAAGACATAGGCGCAGACATTAGGCCATTCAGCCCATCGAGTCTGTTCTGCCATTCAATCATGGCTGATAAGTTTATCAACCCCATTCTTCCGCCTTCTCCCCATAACCTTTGATCTGCTTACCAATCAAGAACCAAACTATCTCGGTCTTAAATACACTCAATGACCTGACCTCCACGGCCTTCTGTGGCAATGAATTCCATAGATTCACCACTCTCCGGCTAAAGAAGTTTCTCCTCATCTCTGTTTGACCTCATCTCTTCTCATCCTGCTCATGTACACGAGCTCCTTTCAGTTACAGCAGACCTGTGTATTCCAGCATTAGTTGTCTATCCTGCCAAATGCACAAATGAAGCCCCGCACATTGTGAGTAAACCTGCCTGGACAAACACCAGTGGCCTTCTTAGAAAAACAGTCAGTATAGAAGTGATTGCGATTGGCTGTAAACCCACCTGTGCAATTCATCTGCTGGCGTTTCTGACTAAGTGCATTTAAACGTTGCTATATATCCTCTGAATGAACTACAGCCACGGATGCTTCCAACATAGTTTAATATAGCCAATTTTAAATGAAGAACCTAGTTATGAGATCGTTTAGTGTCGAGATTTTTTTAACAGCAGAGAAATGTTTGGTTGACAGTCTCTCAAAAGAGCTTTATTGAGCTCGTGCTCCCCTTCAGCCTGTTTTACCATTCTGTTAGTTCATTGCTGATCTGGATCTTAATTCTCATTACCCACTTTAGTTCTAATATAGCCCTTGCCTAACAGAAATGCATTACTCTCGGTATTGAAGTTTTCAATTGATCTCCAACCTCAAGAGCTTTTTGGAAATGACAGTTCCAGATTTCCACTACCCTTTGTGAAAAGTGCTTTCTGACATCACCCATGAACACCCACCTCTAATTTCAAAATTGTTGCTTAATTCTGGACTCCCCTCCACTAGAGGAAATAATTTACATTCGAACAAGGAGCAGGAGTAGGCCATTCGGCCCCTCGAGCCTGCTCCGCCATTTAATAAGATCATGGCTGATCTGACAGTAACCTCAAATCTGCAACCCGACTATCCCGATAACCTATCACCCCCTTGCTTATCAAGGATCTATCCTCTGCCGTAAACATATTCAAAGATTTTGCTTCCACCGCCTTTTCAGGAAGAGAGCTTCAAAGACTGACGATCCTGAGTTTCTCTCCATGTACCCTATCAAATTCTTTAATTAGCTTAAACACCATAATTAAATTTGTGGTCAAGTCTCTAAAGTGGAACTTAAGTCTAATACCTTCCGACTAAGGTGAGAGTACTACCCACTAAGCCACAGCTGGCACATATTCATTTTGGTTATGTTTAGGAAACTGGTTAGTTGGACTTTCACTGATTTCCATGCAGATACAGCCAGCAACACAACACAATTTAAAATATCTAAAAAGCTTTATGAGGTGTTCATGTGGAGACTGACTATTGTCCTTTATTGCTGAGGGATTCAGTTGGACCTCACTGGATATTTTACAGAGTTGATAGTCATTTCCTTCTTTTTCTGAGTCTAAAACTCACTTGTTAGTCAAAAGGGGAAAATAAAGACTTGGATTTATATAGTGCCTTTCATGACCTCAGGATGTCTGAAATGCTTTACAGACAATAATGTAGGAAAATCATTGTTTTGCTGAGTAGAACAGCGTTCCAGGGGCATACTCACATGTGCTGACTTACACTTTCAATGACCCGACTTAAATTTACTTGTTTCTTTTCCAAGGTGATGGAGATTTGAGCATAACAATAATTGACAAAGGAGACGGGTGCAGTAATGTATAAGTGTAACCAATGGGGGGAAACTAGGACGAATATACTTATCCTACCCCACCCCAAAATGTTAATGAGCTATGCCAATTCTTGCTCTGATCCCATGACTAAATCATGCAGTTGTCCCTTAAGCTCCTTGCTTTATTTATGTCACTGTTTCTCTGTACTAATGTATTGTGTCAAGCGGTCGATCAGATAATTTATCATCACAGACACCTGATCTTGGCAAAATTACTGCAGATATGAAGAAAGAATGATTTGCAATTAAAAAGTGCCTTTCGTGATTTCAGGATGTCCCAAAGTACTTTGCAGCCAATGAAATACTTCAGTGGAGTCACTGTTGTAATGTGGGAATCTCAGCAGTCAATTTGCTCACAGCGAACTCCCACCAACAGCAATGTGATGGCGACCAGATAATCTATTTTCATTTTAGCGATGGAGGAATAAGCATTGGTCAAGACACCAGGGAGAACTCTACTATTCTTCTTCTTCAAGCTAGTGGGTGAGGCTTGAAGTGCTCTAAGGGAAAGAAAAGAATTGCAGGGCTAGAGGGAAAGGGCATGGTGTGAGACGAGCTGGATAGCTCTTACAGAGAGAGAGGTGGCACAGACTCAATGGGCTGAATGGTCGCCTTCAGTACTGCAACCATTCTAGGATTCGGTGTTTGCCTGAAAGGGCAAATGGGGCCTCAGCATAATGTCTTATTAAAGAATTAAATATCATTGAAGACCAGGATCCTCCCACTGGGAGGGGCAATTGGTGGAGAGTTGACACCAGATCATATAAATTCATCCCCACTGGTGGGATACAGAATGGGAGAGGTAGATGTTTGGGAATAATCCTTGGCAGCGGCGAAGGAAGAGAGCAGTTAAGAATATAAACAGTATATTGGAGCGCATCATCAGAAACCTTTCTGTGCCCTCTCATTTTCCCTAGCCCACAATGGTATGTGTGTAAACACCTCCTTGACCTTTGCTAATATTAATCTGCAGCAGGCTGCTCTCCTTTTCCTCATCTCCCTTTCTCTTTGTGGAGGAACACCTGGCCTGCAACGTCACAGGAGACCTTATGTGTCCTGCTAAAAGGCAGCTTTATAGGTTAAAAGGACAACTCCACCCAATTTGGAAGCCTTCAGGCAAGGAAATGGCAGTTTTGCATTTCAAACGATGAGGTAACCGGTTATTGTACAAGACCTTTGGTGGGTAACTTCAGAAGGGTCGCTGCATTACAAGGACTCCTTTAACAACTAAAACTAGAAGGTTTGGAAATTGCAGGTAACTTGGCTCAATTTTTAGAATGTAGAAATCCCTTTGTGGAGTGATATTGTGCAGTACCCACTGAGTTTTCATGGTTTCCTGTTCTTTTCACAAACCTGCCTAAAAGTAGATCTTGAAAAAATTGAGAAGTTGGCAATTATTTTTCAATACAGTGTACCCTCCTGAGGATTTAAAAAAAATTATGTGGATGTCATTGTCTTGAGAAGGTGTTGGTGATCAGCCATCTTCTGAATGATACAACTGAGTGACTCGCTAAGCCACACTTCAGGGGGAAATTGAAAAATCAGTTGCCTTGGTGTGAGACTGGAGTCACATGAAGAGCAGACTGGATAATGGCAGGTTTCCTTTCCTAAAAGACATCACTGAACCAGTTGGGTTTTTACGACAATCTGACAGCTTCATGTTTGATTTTGATTTCCAACCCCTTGCTGGAAATGTATGGATGTCTGGTGTGGGGAAGACTGGGTTAGACACTGACTGCATCGCAGTCTAAGCTGATGTGATGAGAAGGAGCACTTGGATTAGGAGCTGTGTGACACACCGCCACTTGGCTACCTCATGCTACCATTTCCATCTGCGTTTTGCTATCGTTAGTCATAAAGTTTAGAGAAAAATTAGTGATGAAGAAAGGATCTTTAAAAGAGTGAACTTCATTCACTTAAGTTTATGGAGGCTGGAAAATGGCAGGCTGGCTAGGAGAGCACTGGGATTACAACGCCTAGAGTTAATAAACGCGTGGATGAAAGTTTTAGCACAAATGAGCTGAGACAGGTTTAGAGATGGGCGATCCAACAAGTGATTCGGGGACATCATTTTTAACCCAGGGAGTGGTCAGAATGCAGGAATTGCCTCTGCAAGAAGTAGTTGAGGTTAGTAACATAAATGCATATATGGGGGAACTATATAAGAACATGAAGAAGAAAGGTAAAAACAAAAAAACTGCGGATGCTGGAAATCCAAAACAAAAACAGAATTACCTGGAAAAACTCAGCAGGTCTGGCAGCATCGGCGGAGAAGAAAAGAGTTGACGTTTCGAGTCCTCATGACCCTTCGACAGAACTTGAGTTCGAGTCCAAGAAAGAGTTGAAATATAAGCTGGTTTAAGGTGTGTGTGTGGGGGGCGGAGAGATAGAGAGAGAGAGAGAGGTGGAGGGGCGGGGGGTGTGGTTGTAGGGACAAACAAGCAGTGATAGAAGCAGATCATCAAAAGATGTCAACGACAATAGTACAATAGAACACATAGGTGTTAAAGTTGGTGATATTATCTAAACGAATGTGCTAATTAAGAATGGATGGTAGGGCACTCAAGGTATAGCTCTAGTGGGGGTTTTTTTTTAAAATGGAAATAGGTGGGAAAAGGAAAATCTTTATAATTTATTGGAAAAAAAAAGGGAAGGGGGAAACAGAAAGGGGGTGGGGGTGGGGGAGGGAGCTCACGACCTAAAGTTGTTGAATTCAATATTCAGTCCGGAAGGCTGTAAAGTCCCTAGTCGGAAGATGAGGTGTTGTTCCTCCAGTTTGCGTTGGGCTTCACTGGAACAATGCAGCAAGCCAAGGACAGACATGTGGGCAAGAGAGCAGGGTGGAGTGTTAAAATGGCAAGCCACAGGGAGGTTTGGGTCATTCTTACGGACAGACCGTAGGTGTTCTGCAAAGCGGTCGCCCAGTTTACGTTTGGTCTCTCCAATGTAGAGGAGACCACATGGGGAGCAACGAATGCAGTAGACTAAGTTGGGGGAAATGCAAGTGAAATGCTGCTTCACTTGAAAGGAGTGTTTGGGTCCTTGGACGGTGAGGAGAGAGGAAGTGAAGGGGCAGGTGTTGCATCTTTTGCGTGGGCATGGGGTGGTGCCATAGGAGGGGGTTGAGGAGTACGGGGTGATGGAGGAGTGGACCAGGGTGTCCCGGAGGGAGCGATCCCTACGGAATGCCGATAAGGGGTATGAAGGGAAGATGTGTTTGGTGGTGGCATCATGCTGGAGTTGGCGGAAATGGCGGAGGATGATCCTTTGAATGCGGAGGCTGGTGGGGTATAATTGAGGACAAGGGGGACCCTATCATGTTTCTGGGAGGGAGGAGAAGGCGTGAGGGTGGATGCGCGGGAGATGGGCCGGACACGGTTGAGGGCCCTGTCAACGACCGTGGGTGGAAAACCTCGGTCAAGGAAGAAGGAGGACATGTCAGAGGAACTGTTTTTGAATGTAGCATCATCGGAACAGATGTGACGGAGGCGAAGGAACTGAGAGAATGGGATGGAGTCCTTACAGGAAGCGGGGTGTGAGGAGCTGTAGTCGAGATAGCTGTGGGAGTCGGTGGGTTTGTAATGGATATTGGTGGACAGTCTATCACCAGAGATTGAGACAGAGAGGTCAAGGAATGGAAGGGAAGTGTCAGAGATGGACCACGTGAAAATGATGGAGGGGTGGAGATTGGAAGCAAAATTAATAAATTTTTCCAAGTCCCGACGAGAGCATGAAGCGGCACCGAAGTAATCATCGATGTACCGGAGAAAGAGTTGTGGAAGGGAGCCGGAGTAGGACTGCAACAAGGAATGTTCCACATACCCCATAAAGAGACAGGCATAGCTGGGGCCCATGCGGATACCCATAGCCACACCTTTTATTTGGAGGAAGTGAGAGGAGTTGAAGGAGAAATTGTTCAGCGTGAGAACAAGTTCAGCCAGACGGAGGAGAGTAGTGGTGGATGGGGATTGTTCGGGCCTCTGTTCGAGGAAGAAGCTAAGGGCCCTCAGACCATCCTGGTGGAGGATGGAGGTGTAGAGGGATTGGACGTCCATGGTGAAGAGGAAGCGGTTGGGGCCAGGGAACTGGAAATTGTTGATGTGACGTAAGGTGTCAGAGGAATCACGGATGTAGGTGGGAAGGGACTGGACAAGGGGAGAGAGAAGGGAGTCAAGATAACGAGAAATGAGTTCTGTGGGGCAGGAGCAAGCTGAGACGATCGGTCTTCCGGGGCAGTTCGGTTTGTGGATTTTGGGTAGGAGATAGAAGCGGGCCGTCCGAGGTTGGGCGACTATCAGGTTGGAAGCTGTGGGAGGGAGATCCCCAGAGGAGATGAGGTCAGTGACAGTCCTGGAAACAATGGCTTGATGTTCAGTGGTGGGGTCATGGTCCAGGGAGAGTTAGGAGGAAGTGTCTGCGAGTTGACGCTCAGCCTCCGCGAGTTAGAGGTCAGTGCGCCAGACAACAACAGCACCACCCTTGTCAGCGGGTTTGATGACAATGTTAGGGTTGGACCTGAGAGAATGGAGTGCAGTAAGTTCAGAGAGAGACAGGTTAGAATGGGTGAGAGGAGCAGAGAAATTGAGACGACTAATGTCGCGCCGACAGTTCTCAATGAAAAGATCGAGAGAAGGTAAGAATCCAGAGGGAGGGGTCCAGGTGGAGGGAGAATATTGGAGATGGGTAAAAGGATCTGTTGAACTGGGAGAGGACTCCTGCCCAAAGAAGTGAGCCCGGAGACGAAGACGGCGGAAGAAGAGTTCAGTATCATGCCAAGCCCGAAATTCATTGAGGTGAGGGCGTAAGGGTATGAAACTAAGTACTTTGCTGAGCATTGAACGTTCAGCATCGGAGAGGGGAAGGTCAGGGGGTATAGTGAATACACGGCTGGGGTTGGGATTGGAAGAAAGGGTGGGGACGGAGGGATAGGCAGGGGTGGAGGGTCCTAGATGGGTGTTGGTGTCGATGAGTTGTTGGAGCTTGCGTTCCTTAGCACTTGAGAGAAAGAGAAAAAGTTTCTTGTTGAGGCGTCGGGTGAGCCAAAGGATAAAATGAAACTGGGGGCACGCGCAGCTTTGAAAAAGGGTACGGCGGTGCTGCTGGAGGGAGAGGTCGAGTGTGTTCATATGGCGGCGCATGGCACTGAGTGTGGATTTCAGAATGTGACGGGAACAGCAGTCCGAGAAACGTTTTATGTCCCGGGGCCCCAGCTATGCCTGTCTCTTTATGGGGTATGTGGAACATTCCTTGTTGCAGTCCTACTCCGGCTCCCTTCCACAACTCTTTCTCCGGTACATCGATGATTACTTCGGTGCCGCTTCATGCTCTCGTCGGGACTTGGAAAAATTTATTAATTTTGCTTCCAATCTCCACCCCTCCATCATTTTCACGTGGTCCATCTCTGACACTTCCCTTCCATTCCTTGACCTCTCTGTCTCAATCTCTGGTGATAGACTGTCCACCAATATCCATTACAAACCCACCGACTCCCACAGCTATCTCGACTACAGCTCCTCACACCCCGCTTCCTGTAAGGACTCCATCCCATTCTCTCAGTTCCTTCGCCTCCGTCGCATCTGTTCCGATGATGCTACATTCAAAAACAGTTCCTCTGACATGTCCTCCTTCTTCCTTGACCAAGGTTTTCCACCCACGGTCGTTGACAGGGCCCTCAACCGTGTCCGGCCCATCTCCCGCGCATCCGCCCTCACGCCTTCTCCTCCCTCCCAGAAACATGATAGGGTCCCCCTTGTCCTCACTTATACCCCACCAGCCTCCGCATTCAAAGGATCATCCTCCGCCATTTCCGCCAACTCCAGCATGATGCCACCACCAAACACATCTTCCCTTCACACCCCTTATCGGCATTCCGTAGGGATCGCTCCCTCCGGGACACCCTGGTCCACTCCTCCATCACCCCCTACTCCTCAACCCCCTCCTATGGCACCACCCCATGCCCACGCAAAAGATGCAACACCTGCCCCTTCACTTCCTCTCTCCTCACCGTCCAAGGACCCAAACACTCCTTTCAAGTGAAGCAGCATTTCACTTGCATTTCCCCCAACTTAGTCTACTGCATTCGTTGCTCCCAATGTGGTCTCCTCTACATTGGAGAGACCAAACGTAAACTGGGCGACCGCTTTGCAGAACACCTGCGGTCTGTCCGCAAGAATGACCCAAACCTCCCTGTCGCTTGCCATTTTAACACTCCACCCTGCTCTCTTGCCCACATGTCTGTCTTTGGCTTGCTGCATTGTTCCAGTGAAGCCCAACGCAAACTGGAGGAACAACACCTCATCTTCCGACTAGGGACTTTACAGCCTTCTGGACTGAATATTGAATTCAACAACTTTAGGTCGTGAGCTCCCTCCCCCACCCCCACCCCCTTTCTGTTTCCCCCTTCCCTTTTTTTTCCAATAAATTATAAAGATTTTCCTTTTCCCACCTATTTCCATTATATAAAAAAAACCCCACTAGAGCTATACCTTGAGTGCCCTACCATCCATTCTTAATTAGCACATTCGTTTAGATAATATCACCAACTTTACCTTTAACACCTATGTGTTCTATTGTACTATTGTCGTTGACATCTTTTGATGATCAGCTTCTATCACTGCTTGTTTGTCCCTACAACCACACCCCCCCCCCCCACCTCTCTGTCTCTCTATCTCTCCGCCCCCCACGCACACACCTTAAACCAGCTTATATTTCAACTCTTTCTTGGACTCGAACTCAAGAAGAAAGGTGAACTCAAGAAGAAAGGTATGTTGGTGGAGTTAGAGGAAGAGGGAGGAGGCTCGTGTGGAAAATAAACAGACTTGGATTTGTTGGGCTGAATGGTCTGTTTCTGTGTGGTATGTTCTATGTAGGTGTAAATAATATAGAAAATTAAGCTAGTCTCAGATCCAGCTGTATTGCAGAGGCATCAACCATACTCCATAATGTTTGAAATTTCAAATCCAAATAAATAAGATCAAAAACAAGCTACAATTGACTGCAGTGGCCTCCCATTGATGCAGGGGTCTCCCGTTTTAAGATGGCGATGAGGAGGAATTTCTCCTCTCAGAGGTTTGTTAGTCTTTGGAATCCTCTTCCACAGAAGCAGTAGAGGCTGGGTCACTGAATATTTTCAAGGCTGAGCTGGACAGAATTTTGATTGACAGGGAGTCAAGGGTTGGGGGGGGGACAGGCAGGAAAGTGGAGTTAAGTCCACAGTTAAGATTAACTGTGATCTTAATGAATGGCGGAGCAGGCTTAATGGGCCAAATGGCCATCTTCTCCTCTTTCTTATGATCTTCCCTATGATCTGTCATTCCCCCTTATACATCCTTGCTTATATCAGATTAATTAATTGTGAGTACACTCGGCACCTGAATGTTACAATGACTTAACCAACAGAAGCTTTTCAAAGTAGCCACCTGCAAAGGCTATATGTTTAATGCATAATCCAAATGAGGTTTTATTTACACCAGTTTTTGTCCTTTTCCTAAATGGGAGAAACTTCCATCTCTTTTATCAAACTTATAAAAAATGAGAATTTACAATTTGAATCTGCAAAAAGTAATCTTCCAGTGTAAAAAGTAGTCTTTTCTCTCTCTCTCTCTCTCTCTCTCTCTCTCTCTCTCTCTCACTTGCTCTTTCACTTGCCGTCAGAACCTTCCAGCTCAACTTTTCCATTTCCCAAGCCAAACTCCATCTAACCACAGATCTTTAAAAATTAATTTTTATATGCTTGGCGGTTCTAGTAGCATAGGAACAGCAGAAGGTCAGTCAGCCCCTCTTTTTTATTTATTCAGATAGATCATGACCGATATGTAGCTCAAACCTCATTTGCTAACCTTTGCACTATATCCCTTGACGCACTATATCCCTTGGCACCCTTACCCCACAAAAATCTATTGGTCCCCGTCTTCAAATTTTCAATCAACCCCCGACCACCAAAGCCTATTGGGGGGAGAAAGGTCTAGCCAGCGACGCTCACATCCTGTGAAAGAATAAAAAAAATTCCAGATTTCCACTAGCCTCTGTGTGGAGAAAGAACTTCCTGATTTCACTCCTGAATGGGTCTGGCTCTAATTTTAAAATGATGCCCTCTTTTCTGGATTCCCTCTACCAGAGGAAATAGTTTATCTATATTGATCCAATCAGCCTTGAGTGTTTTGGGAGGTAGAGGCAAGGCAGATTTACTTGAACTTAGGAGGAAATGTTTGATTGGATCACTCACAGCCAAGTGGAGCAGATAGCAGTTTACTTCAAGAAATTAAGGAGCTTAATTCAGGTTCACAGAGGAGCTTAGCAGTTCTACTATATTATCTTATTAACGAAAGCTCTCAAAATATAAGAAATGATGAAGCAGTTTGAGGGGATACCGCAGGTGCCTGATAAGCTATGAATGAACTATTTGAAAGGCATTTGATGTCACAGTCAATATGTTATAGAAGGGGATGCAACGAGTACATCGCAGTGTTAAGATCCCTGGCCAGACCTGGTGATCCAGCTAAGGACCAATAAAGTTTTGTTTAAAGTAGATAAAGGTTGCAACACCTGCTTTTGGAATAAAACCACCAGATTCCATGGGCTTTAAACAAACAAAAATAAACTTTACAAATTCAGAAAGATAAAACAAATTACAATATGTATCTTATACTCTAATATTCGAGGTAAGTGCAAGGACATGTGAATTAACAGACAAACTGTGGTCGAACACATCACACTACAGAGTAAATGACAGATGCAACCAAGACAGGATTTCTCAACATATCACCCAGACATTAGCTCCACTTGAGTCAATCAATCTCACTGAAACTTGGTCTTTCTCACAAGGGTTTCCAATCTCCACCTTTGAAAATCTCTCCTTGGAATTCTCTCCAAAGGTCGCTCCCACTCAGACGGCTTTAACAATGGCCCACCTCACAGGGTTTCAATCTCGCCTTCCAAGATTCCTTCTCCCTGGATTTCCGGGTGCACTCAAACACTTGCTCACCAGCACGTTTTCAGATGTATGGCCATGCCAAATAGAACACCACTGCTCCAAAGGGGCCCAGTGGCCTTCTTTACTCCCCACAGCTCCTCCTTTAACTTAACTGGGACCTATTTTTTCCCTTTTTGTCTTTGTGATACTTGTTTGCTGGCAGAGTGCCTCAAACTGACTGCCTCAAGAAGAGCTGTTCACTGAACCTTGAACTGATCTGATGACCTATCAAAACATTCCCAGAGGGTCCCATCCTTGTTTCTAGGCAGAACCAATGTAACAAACATTGGAACAACCTGTACCTTAAATGTTACAATCTCCACAGACTGCTAATTTATCACCCAGGGATGCACAGATAATGGATTTCATGACAGTAGAGAGACAAAAAGAGCTCATTGTAGAGAAGGCTGATTGGTGACTACTTGTAGAGCAAACTGATCATATTGTTTCTACTGTCCTCAAAAGACATGGTTGGAAAATCAAACTGACAAGACTGCCTCGAATGTATTCTCAAAACAAATGGCGAGCTACACAGGAACAAGAGTGGAGCATTCAGGCCCTCAAACCTGTTCTGTCATTAAATTAGATCATGCCTGATCAATATATTAATTCCACTTAGCCTACCCACCTTTGTTCCGTATACCTTACTAGCCTTGCGTAACAAAGACCTATCAATCACTGGTTTTGAAATTTTCAACTGACCTAGCCGCAGTAGCCTTTTGGGGTGCGAATTCCAGATTCCCACTGCCCTGTTGAGACATGCAAGCTAAATTTGTCAGCAACTGCTTCTGGGTGGCAGGCTGGATCATGAATCAAGAGAGGCATGCCTGAGAATCATCCTAAATTGGTCTTTGGGCCTCATTGTCTTCAGAGATTACAGTGCCTCAACGTAGTTCTAGTCAGAGCCAGACTAATTTCAGACTGAGGTAATTTTGGACCTTCTGGTTCCACATTGAGGGAAGTGCATAAAAAAACTTACTGCTGGTTTCTTTGGCAACCTTCAGTAGCCCCTTTAAGGGCTGTTGTAGAAGCTCAAACTAATTTGGAGCATACCAACCCAAACTCCCAATAGCTGTAACAAACTGAGCAAACGTATCCTGAAGCAGGGTCCTTCAATAAAAAAATTAGCAGTGGCCTGAATGCATGCATAGATCAGGCAGAGGCTGTCACAATACTAAATTCATCATTGTTGAAGCAGTTTTACCAGTTTGTCTTGCCCATGATGTTAAAGTAAACCAAGGTAAGGCTGTAAGACTATAACACTGAAAGGAGCTTTGGCCTTTTTACTGTTGTGTTGCAACTGTTGTGATTATGTTCAGGTTATCTTTGTATGTGTTACTGATAAGAAATTGGTGTCTGCATTCCTGATATCTCTGCTAACAAAAGCATTAAGTAGTTTTGCAAACCATCCTGCACTTCACTCCAGACCGTTGGCAGATTTTTTTTTAAGTTGCCTTATTCATGTTGCTTTAACGTAGGACAAATTAAGCACGCAAATTATAGTATATAATTCTAGTATAATATAGACACACACCACAATAACAGCAACTTGTATTTATATAGCACCTTTTAATGTAGTAAAACATCCCAAGATGCTTCACAAAAGAGTAGTCAGACAAATGTTGATCCTGAACCAAAGAAGGTGATAATACAGCACTTGACAACTTGGCCAAGGGCGTAGTTTTTTAGGCAGTCTTAAAAGGTGGTGAGAGGTTTAGGCACAGAGTTCCAGTTTAGAGCCTTGGCAGCTAAAAGAAATCAAGGGGCACACCAGGCCAAAATTGGTGGAATGCAGAATTCTCGGATGGTTGTAGGGCTGGAGGAGGCTATAGAAATCAGGAGAACCATTATTCCTGCAGTATTGTGGATATGGTTGTTTCTGTCATACCTGGAACGCTTGATTCTGATGTGAAAAATCACCCTAAAAATGTTTACAATAAAATTCGTTAAGTTTTTCAGTGGAAGGAGAAAGTGACAGTTGACAGCATGTCAGAGTGAAAGGGAGATAAATGTAAAAAGACCTTGGCTGGAATTTTGCAGTTCCCCCGCAGTGGAGCCGGCCTGCCATTGAAACCTCTGCTCACATCAGTGGGACTGGAAAATCCCACCAGCTTGAGGGGCTGAAAATCTCTGGCCAAGAATTTGGGTAAATGTGAAAGAAAAGAGAGAAAGGAGTGTTTGAGAGCGAGAGAGAGCAAGAGATAGCCTTTTGTGAGAGCAGTGAGAATAAGCCTGTTGAAAATGTGAAGAAACCAGATCCTACCTGGAAGGACTAGCTGGGATTTCTCTGGTGCAGTGCAGCCGGAGAGGTTTATCTGTCCACATTCTGAAACATTGCTCAGAGAGCAATGCCAAGGGAGACCCACTGCCATAAATTAATGAGCATCAAAGGAAGACAATCTAGCAAAATGGTAGGATGATAGATGAAAATTTGTTTAATAAATGCTTTTGCTGCTTGTCTCGTGGATGTTCTTTAACCCCTAGTAAATTGCTTGTGGCATTTCCCATTATTTGCCAATGAACATAACTTCTGTTAATGTATGAAATGTGGCAGATTTGGGAGACTTCAGAAACTTGCTGCACAGAGTCAGCCAGTGGCCAGAGCCTGCAACTGCATTGTGACAGTTGACATAACAAATTAAATAGGAAATGTTGACATAACAGTTTACAATGACAAATGTTTGCTCACAGCTCTGACCAAAGACTGGGGCAACAGGAAAGAAGGGTTGCAGACAGGAAATATGTGTCCTCTACAAGACTTTAATAAGTTTGATTTGATGTTCCCCACCTTCTAATCTATCCCTGACCTGACCCTTCTCCCACCCCTTTCAACACATAAAACCCATCACATTTCTACCTCTCTTCAGTTCTGAAGAAGTCAGATTGGACCTGAAATGCTAACTCCTCTTCACAGATGCTGCCAGACCTGCTGAGTTTTTCTAGCGCTTTCTGTTTTTATTTAATAAGTTTGTAATGTATATTAAATGAGCTGTCCATGTTTTTTGTTGATTAATGCAGAGGATAAACCCTTCCAGTTGAGGTTTTACTGCATTAACAAATCAGTTCCGAATATTCCATAATTTATTAAAACTTTGTTAATCTGTGATTGTTTTTTTCCATTTCTGTTAAGGTCCTGCTTTCCTGTTCCTCTTGGTGGGATGGTCTAACACATAGGCAATTCCAGGAAAGTTGTCAATTTTGATTTCCAATCAGTTTGCTAGGATTTGAGACTCCTTCCCAAGCACCCATTGATTTTCTGGTCCCTCAGCTGACCAACCTAAGACCTGCAAACCTAATCTCCAAGAAAAACAAAGTTCAAGAGTAACTTTAGTGCAAAGAAACCAGAGCCTGTTTAATGATTGCCCATTGTGCATGTTTGTTAACTATCCAGTATCTTGCATTGTAGCTACTGGAATGACTGACTCGTTTCCTCTCTCCTCTCCTGAAGGCACTGGTCTATGCTTGGGTGGGTATGATGGTATGGGTGCTGGCCACCCCCATCAAACTAACTATCCTTCATGTGTGAGCCTAAGAAACAAGGTGCAGATTTGATGATTGAAGGGGTGCAGGGCGGGGATGGGAGGCAGTGATGGTGGGGAGCCATCATACCTGTGTTGGTCCCTGAACTTGAGGTCTCCAGATTAACACTTGCCAGCGAGGGTCACTGGAATACAATGTGGAATGGGATCCTCATTCCATTCCTTACTGGCTAATACTCCCATTGTGGTGTAGTAATACAGACATTAATAGAAGTACAGTAGATATTAACCATAGCTCAGTGGTCACACACACACATATCTGAGTCAAAATGTCATGAGTTCATGTCCCACTTGAGAGACTTGAGCACAAAATCTAGGCTGGGACTCTAATGCCGTTCTGAGAGAGTCCTGCACTTTGGTGCCCTTTTTGAAATGTATAAGGCCCTGAGGGGACTTGACGTCGTGACAGTTGACATAACAAATTAAGTAGGAAATGTTGACATAGCAGTTTACAATGATAAACGTTTGCACATGGTTATGACCAAAGTCTGTGCAACAGGAAAGAAAGTTTGCAGACAGGAAATATGTGTCCTCCACAAGATTTTAATAATTTTGATTTGATGTTCCCTGCCTTCTAATCTATCCCTGACCTGACCCTTCCCCCTTTCTCAACACCCACCTGGTTCCCTACTGTCTTTGAGGATCTGGCCTAGCATGTCACTCCAGATCCATAGCATGTGGTTGACTCTTAAATGTCCTCCTTGATGACCTAGCAAGACACTCAGTTTAAGGGCAATTATGGATGGGCAACAGATGCTGGCCTTGCCAGCGATGCCCACATTCCATGGAAGAATAAAGAGGAGAAAAAAATCTTGCAGTTCTAACCTTTTTCAGGTGCTGCTGGCGGATTAGTTGGTCTTGCTAATGTGCGGCAGATTGCAGGCTGATGGGGTGCTAGGTTTGAGGCGTGGTGCAATCTTGGTCAGCTGACTGTAGTTGAGTGGGAGAACCTATTGCTTTAGGGCCTGAGAGCTAGTGAGGGGGCAGTCCTTCTTACTGTGTCACTTACTGGGAGGGACAAGCAGATGGGTCAGATCCAGGCTGGAATTTCTGGCCTTTGTCAGGAGTAGGCACAGACAGGTTATCAAAGGGGGAATTTGGGAATCCAAAGCA
The DNA here is from genome assembly GCF_017639515.1 of Carcharodon carcharias. Classification (NCBI taxonomy): domain Eukaryota; kingdom Metazoa; phylum Chordata; class Chondrichthyes; order Lamniformes; family Lamnidae; genus Carcharodon; species Carcharodon carcharias. Next base: position 136,412,837 of record NC_054468.1, on the reverse strand, counting down.
GAGAAGCCTAAGGGGCAATTTAATAGAAGTATTTAAAATGAAGGGTTTTGACAGAGAAAATAAAGGCACAACTGTTCCCACTGGCAGGAGGGATAGTTGTAAGAGGGCACAGATTTCAGATAATTAGCAAAATACCCAGAGGTGATGAGAATTTCTTTACATAGTGAGTTGTCATGATCTGGAAAGTACTGCCCAAAAGGATAGCTGAGACAGAATCAGTAGTAACTTTGAAATGGGAATTGGATAAATACTTGGATAAGTACACTGTATGAATCAGTGTAACCATAACCTGGAAGAAATTACTGCCTTCTGCTCACGAGGGGAAGAAATTTGAGGAAAAGTAAGCCCTTCCTTTTCTTCAGTGATTCTTCTTTTTATTCCTCCCCTCTTCTCTCCTCCTCCCTCCTCCACTATTTGCCTAACCTGATTTTCCTGGTGGCATGTTATGTAGAGATAGAGGCAATGGGCTACCCACATCAGCACCTGATTTCTGACCTGGGGGGATGGCAATGATGGCAGGAGCAGCTATTTGAAGGCATAACATTTTGATTTTACTTCCATCCTTTATTGACCAGTTAAGCCAACAATTTACTTATTACAATTAAATTCTAACGAAAAGTTATGTTTTCACATTCTATCTAAACCATCCCATTCTATTCCAAAATCCTGTTTATAGGGAGAGGAGTAGGTAAAACAGCCCCTCAAACCTGTTCCACCATTCAAATAAATTATGGTGGCTCTTTATCTGAAGTCCATCAATCCACCCTGGTCCCACAACCTTTAATACCCTTGCCTAAAAAAAGTCTATCAAATTTTTTTCAGTTTTTCTGTGGAGTTTTTCATTTAATTAACCCTCAGCCTCAACAGATTTTTGGGGGTGTGTGTCCCGAATTTCATTTTGTGAAGAAGTGCTCCCTGGCATCACTCCGGATTGGCTTAACTCTGATTTTAGTTTTATGCCCCTTTTAATCTGAAACACCTCAATTAGATCACCTCATAATCTTCTGTACCCTGGGGACTACAAGCCAAGCATGTGTAACCTATTCTCATAATTTAACCCTTTTAGCCCCCGTATTATTGTGATGAATCTGTGCTGCATACTTCCAGAGGTGGAGTGCTGAGAAGTCTCCCTCCCTGCGACTCCCCTGCATCCCCCCCACAAATGACCCCTTTCTTTACTGCTAGAGCCCAGTGATCCCATGCTGCTGCCAGGTGCAGCAGACTTTCCCACTGGGCAGCCTTTCAACCTGGTCGGCTGCCAGGCGTGGATTAAATTCCACAGGATCCCTGCGTCCCTGGCGTTTTTGGGTTTCTTCACCCTTTCTCCGTCCTGCTAGATGTCGGGGCCCTTGAGAAACAGAAAGAAATTCCCCTCTGACAAGTGTGGGCTAGGAATAATGCATGTCTGTCTGTGACAATCTGCTGTTCTATGTTTGGTGTCTTGATGGGATAGATCATGGCAGGTGGTTGTGTTTTCATTGGTCGGGGCTTTCACTAGCTGGTGATTTTGACCCCTTCCCCCACCCCTGTTTTAATGGCCAGGAAGATCAAATGCTGGCAAATACAAACTGTCCGATGTCAGCTTCTAACTAGCATCGCAATTTGTAACACAGTAACCTCCCATTAGCAATAGTGAGATAAATGACCAAATCATCTGTTTTTTCAGTGATACTGGTTGACATGTAAATATTGGTCAGGACATCAGGAAGAACTCCTGGCTCTTCTTGAAATTAGTGCCATGAAATCTTTTACATCCACCTGAGAAAGCAGAAGGAGCTTCAGTTTCATATCTCATTGGAAATACGGCACCTCTGACGGTGCAGCACTCCCTCAGCACTGGGTTGGGGCGCTGGTTTATTCACTCAGTTGCTTGCAATCGTTCTTGGATCTACAAATCACGTTTTCTGCTGATAGGCGTAGAATTAAAGTGGAGGCCCCCACAGCCATCGAGAGACGGTGAACTCTCCTATCTCCCTTCTGTAAAATCATTTTTTTAAAATCAAGTTGATCTATTTTTAGACAGACAGTTGCCACAGAGCCATTTGGAATTGTGTAGGTGATGGCAGTCTTTGTACAGCTCTGACCTATTTGGGTTGTGGAGGGGGGCGAAGGACAATCCAGTGTCACCTCTGCCCCCCACCCTCATCTCCTTTTCCCTACCATTGCTGGCTGTGCTTTCAGCTGTGAGGCCTCTACATTCTGGAGTTTTCTCCCCAAACTCGTTCGCCTCACCACTCACTCTCCTCCTTTAAGATGCTGTGTAAAACCTACCCTGTTGATTAAGCATTAGGTTAACTGTGCTAATGTCACTTTTGTTGGCACCATGTTGGTTTTGTCTGACTACATTCTGGTGATGTAAATTGGGATGTTTTATTACTGTAAAGGCACTGTATAAATAAACGCAAGTTGTTTTTGTTTGAACACGAGCTGGCATCAGCAATGTCAAAATGTAGCACTGTTAACCACTCCTAGATAGCGACGGGATGGAACTGTTAATCAGAAGCCTCGCACTGACATAGCATGAGGTGCTGTTCTGCGGGGAATGTGCATGTGTGCAAGGGGGAGTGATCTGGACGGTATAATTAGGGATTTAATCAGATTAATGGAGCCGTCTAGCCTATGTCCGGTGAGTTATTAATGAGGGATTTTGTAATATGTCTAGAGCATGCTTGGCCAAAGATCTTTAGTGGGCAATAGCTGCTTAAAAGAAAAAACATATTTAAAGGAACAGTTGAGAGTGCTCCGATTCCTTGGACAGGTGGGCCTGATCTTATCAAAGTGAGTTAAAAGCAGAAAGTGCTGGAACAACACTATTGCAGCCATGATCACTGGTCAGAAACTGCTTCAGAGAATGTCTCCTGTTCCAGCTGAGCTGGTTTCTATGCCAACACAGGGTACAAGAACAGCAGTAAACAGCCCTGATCTCTTCAGTGGATGACTGGGACTTGACATTGTGTTCACCTCATTAAAAAAAAAGCTGGAAATTCAACTCTCTCCCCAGCATCAGCCAGAGAAAGTAAAGGGGAAAAAAACGGACTTTTGAAAACCAGACTCTCGCTGAAGTCAAACCTGCTTTGACAACAACCCATTTAAAGGAGCAGTGTATCTTAATTGGCGATTGCATTTTGCTATTGACTCCAATTGGCTTAATATAAGACTAAATTGTCTGGAGCGAAGCATCGCAGTGAGCTGGCATAGTATCCCTTCACCTATGGGTCATGGATTTGGGTCCATCCTCAAATGATAGGAGATAAATGCTCTCCTCAATTTGCTGGCTGTAAATCTTGTGCGATGTGAGTTTAGAAATCCTCACCACTGTTCCTGTGCATGGCAGAAAACTGCCCTTAAATCTTACACAACTATTAACAATTGTCAGTCCCACTCACCTTCCATTTGCAAAAAAAAACTCGCAAATATGGCACCAGGGATGAGGATCTTCAATTATGCAAAGATACTGGAGAAGTTGAGATTGCCGCCCTCAGCACAGAAGGTGAAGGGGTGATTTAATAGATGTGTTCAAAATTCTGTGGGGTTTTGATAAAGTTGATTGGGAGAAACTGCCTTCTGGCACGCGGGTCAGTAACCAGAGTACACAGATCGAGGGTAATTAGTGAAACAGAAACTAAGGGGATATGAGGAAAATTTGTTCTTGCTGTAAATTGTTGTAATCTGGAATGTAGAGCTGAAAGGTTGGTGGATGCAAGCTCAGTAGCAACTTTTAGAAAGGAATTGGATAAATACTTTCAAAGGAAATATTTACAAGGCTAAGGGTGAAGATTGGGACTGATTAGATAGCTCTTTCAAAGAACTGGGCTAGGCAGTTCTGTGCCGTTAGAATGTGTGATTTTTATGTAACACCTTATTACAGCCTCATGGTGACGCAAAGCACTTGGAGACATTTCATATTGTGTGAACTGACACACCCAGGTGTCGATCCTATCCTTTTGATGTGCAAAGATCCTGATACCTGAAATGAAAGTTGTAAATTTGATACTCGGGGTGGAATCGTACCAGAATTGTGGTAGCAGGCGGGAGGAAGGATGTTTTACCCACCGGCCGCAATGGCAATTTTTCACGCCGTATCGTTCCAGACCCGCTTCATTAATAACGCATTCCCGGGAAACATGCCGTTTCACTGGGTGGGCTCTTATTCACCCACCACGCCATCATCTCGCCATTTCATCATGCCAGGCGCTATATTTAAAGTGCAGCCGCACTGTGCTTCCAGCCCAGGACTGCTGCAAAGAAGACATGGCCCCAAAAAGCCCCCTGGTCTAATGATGTGTCCCTCGAATGCCTTTTGGACGCAATGGAGGATCACTGTGATGTCCTCTGGCCACAGGCTGGGCAGCAAGATCACTAATCCAGCATGGGAGGCGGTGGCAGTGATGGTCAGTGTCAACACCGTGCAAAAGAGGACAGCCACCCAGTGCTGCAAGAGGATGAATGATTCTCCTCTTTCCACCAGGGTAAGTCACTCTTCTCATCACTCTCAACTCTCACTCTCAAATCCATCACACATCCACAGGGATCTCACTCACTGCCAGTTCAAGGGACATCATCATTTACTGTCTCACACACACTGTCATTGTCTTCATCCCATCCATGGGACCAGACCACTCTCCACCCATACATGCCAGGCATAATTATCATCTGGCCTGGCAGGCGTCCTGTTTCCACTCTTTCCATCTCTATTCATGCAGGACAAGCTGGCACACAATAAGAGAGAGAGGTCACAGGCCGGTGGAGGAATACCTGAAATCAAGGCCCTCATGGACTTTGAAAACAGAGCCATCCAGCTGACTGGCAAGGATCTGGACCGTTCCTGTGCTGAGGGTGAGGTTGGTGCTGCTCTACCAAGTGACGATCCAGCAGTGCAACATCCATCAGATAACCATGCTGTGAGTGATGTGTCCTGTTCCACAGTCTCATGCCATGCACTAATTATCTCTCCTTGCTTTCTCAGGCACATCTGGGAAACAGCTGACGGGGTCCACGATCCAGGGACCCCAATCAAACTCCAAAGAAACTTCTGAAGAGGAATTTGGAAGCATCTTCATTGCAGACATGTCACAGCGCTCACCCACACCCTCCACCAGTGCACGACGTACACCTCGGTGGGACCTAGCTTTAGAGTAGCCTCAGAATCACAATCTGGTGGTCACATTGCACTGTCTGATCCACAGCAGGTGGAGGCAGGAACTTCCCAGGTGGCCAACACTTGGAGGACTGCTAGAGGCCAAAATGTTGCTGAGTCCGTGTCAGATGATGAGCCTCTGGGACTCGGTCATGTCTCAGTTTCTGGAGCTGCAAAGGCAAGCTCAGGAACATCAGGAAGGGATGTCCACTGCACTCCTCAGATTACATGGCATGATGGAGGAGTCCGTCCGCTTTCAGGTTGAGGTGATAGCCCCGGCAGGTCAACAGACCAAGGTAGAATGGTGGCCGCCATGGAGACCTTGGTCCAGGACATCGGTGCGGCACGGGCTGAACTCCATTGCTAACACCATAGTTGGCCTCCAACAGTGTGTGCTTGAGAGGGGTGTGGGGCAGCTCGATCTCCCTCCAGCTACCCCTTTTCCTCAAGGAGTCAGCCAGGGGTCCTCAGGCACCCATAGGGATGAGGATCAGCAGATGTTTCCCCCCTCGCCCGGGATCATCCACCCAGGTGACTCCAGGAGTGTCCGGCCAATCTGAATACTTTTCTATGACCCCAGCAGCTCCAGCTCTACAGGAAAAGGAGGGTGCCACTGTCTCACAGCAGGACCCCAAAAGCAGGCTGGGACCCTCCAGGATTCAGCCCTTCAGAGGACGCCCGCTAAGGTCATCACAGACAGGGCGTAGCAGCCAGCAGGCCGCTCCACCTTCGCAGTGGCTGTCGGAGCATCAAGACAGCAGGATTAGGAAAGTTAAGAAGATGTAACTCTTTTGGAGTTAAAACAATTAAACTAAAATAACAAAATAAGGGATAAATCAAGCACAGCCTCTAAGTCAGGTCAGCTGTAAAACCAAGGACAAAGTTCAAAGGAAACCCACAAACACCAAACCAAAATGTGATTAAAGGGGTCAATAAAACACCCCTTTCCCTGCGGTGCCCACCGAGCATGGAAGGCCTCGAGAGTGCCGGCAGACATAAGAAGATGTAGTTGCACAGCCTGGGCACGGGTGTTAATCACTTGTACGTAAAATGTTCACCATTGTAAATAAACCACCAAGAATGTCTCTCTGCCTATGGCTTCTTGATATGATGAGCAGTGTTCGTGTCACTCCGATGTGAAACCTTGGTTCCTGCACAAGATAAAGGCAGGTGTCTCAGTCCAGATCCTCTCCCCTGTGCAGTGTGTAACCTTCAGAGCAAAGTGATGGTCCAGCCTCTCACTCACTGGACACATTACTGATGCCTGCACCTCAATGGTGCTTGTCATTGCTGCCAGAATGTCATGGGCAAGAGTCAGAGTTCCAGCATTCTCTCTGTGTGCTCTCGGCATCTTTAAGGTGGGGCTGGCCCCTATCTCTTCAGCATCTGTGACTGGTGGCCCTGTGTACCTGAAGGGCTCAGGTGCTGAAGGCAGACAAAGGATCAGATACTTATAAAGTTTTACGGCTGTGACTCCATGATATGACCCTGATCACAGAGCACAAGCGAGCAGCCTTCAGCCAGACAGGAGTCAGACATTCAGAGGCTATGTGAAGCTCTATGGAGTGCCCTCACTGCATGTCGTCGTCATCATCCTCCTGCAGTCGAGTGACTATTGAGGCCTCTGCTGCGTCTCAATGACAGGAGCATTATCACAGAGGGTATTTGCTCTGCCATCAGCCAAACATTCATTGATGCAAGATGAGTATCTGTGGTGTCTCCTCACTGCATGTTGTCATCATCTCCCACAATTCTAGCGGCTATGAGGGCTTCCTGAGTGTGCCTGCCTCATCTGGCCAGTGTGATGCCCCGTCACCATCATCGTTGCCTTCGAAGACCTCTTCACCCTGATCCCCGTCGATGTATTCCTCATCGGAGGAGATCTCCAACTCCTCCTCAGCCAGCTGCTCTCCCCATTGCAGCGCCAGGTTGTACAGGGCGCAGTAGGCAATGATGATGTGTGACGACCTCTGTGGAATATATTGCAGGGCTCCGCCAGACTGGCCCAGGCACCGGGACCTCATTTTCAGCATCCCAATGGTTTGCTCCATCAAGGTGTGAGTTGCAGCATGAGCCTTGTTGTATCTTCACTCTCCTGCAGTCTGAGGCTGCCACATGGGTGTCATCAGCCATGGCCTCTGCAGGTAGTCCTTGTCCCCAAGGAGCCAACCCTGCAGCCTTTGTGGATCCTGGAAGGCGACCAGGACCTGAGACCTAAGGATGTAGGAGTCGTGGACACTCTCTCAGAACCATGCGCAGACCTGCAGGATGTGTTTGTGGTGGTTACACACCAGCTGAACATTCAATGAATGGAAGCCCATGCAGCTGATATAGTTGACCACTTGTTGCAACGGAGATCTGCATGCCCACTGAGTGTACTCTATGGCACCCTGCACCTGTACCTTGGCAAATCTCATCGCTCTTGCATCCTAGCTCCTGGTCCCAGGCGAAATGCACAAAGTTGTGTGCCCTCGCAGAGATGGGGCCCGTGACCTCATGGATGCATTTGTGGGTGGAGGCTTGTGATTTCCCATAGAGATCACCTGTGGAGCCCTGAAAGGAGCCACTTGTGTAAAAGTTGAGCGCCGCGGTCAATTTCATGGCCACTGGCAGTGGATGCCCTCCATGTCCCTCTGGCACCAAATCCTGCAGCAGGTGGCAGATGTGACCAACCAGTTGCCTAGACATGTGCAGTCTTTGGTGACACTAGTTCTCGGTCATCTGCAGGAATGAAAGGCAGCATCTATAGCCCCTGGGTTTAGCTAGGCTCTGAACAGCGATGGCTCGTGGTGACTCTTCAGCGTCGTGTGTGGGAGCCTCAGCCGCCCCTTCTTCCTGAGGGTGCTGCTGCTCCCTCTGACCAGCCAGGTGTCTCCATCACTCTCTTCTCCTTCATCTCCACGCTCTGTAGGCCGTGAGGCAGACAGCTAGGTCACCAGGCTCCATGCTCCTGATGTACTCCAGCTGCAGGATGAAAGAGAGAGACACGTGGGTTAGCTTGGGTGTGCTAAGAACCTGTCTTGGTTAAGTCTGAAGGCCCCTTAATGCATCCCGGAGAGTGCTGGCCACTGCTTGGATGGCCAGAGTTTAGTGCACTGCATAGCTGCCCAAGACCCACCTCCACCCCACTCCACCCAACCGATTGGCGGCAGCTTTGCCTATTGGACTGCATGCTGTGCTCTCAGCTCAGGCGCAGGCATTTCCCTAACCCGAACTGCATGGCTGCACTGTTAGCTTGAACTCTAGGGGAGACTAGTCCAAACCAGGATGATGACATTGCAAGGGTCTGTGAGCGCCTCCACCAGTGACTGCTTCACGGTCAGCTTTAGCAAGGAGATTGTACAATGTGCCCAGTCATCCAACTGTTCTGCAGTCCACTAAAACACTCATTAGTTTGCAGTCTGTACCCAAGGGGTGAAAAGCTTTGCAGCATTTGGTGGCACTTTCATGCCTCTGCATTGCTTGATTGGGCAGATAAGCTAGAGGCTGGACTCCAGTCATGTCAATGTGGCTGCGTCTGAACTGTCTCATCTGCAGGGGAATGGTCACTGTGTTTACAAGATGTTCCTAACATGATGCTACTTCCCTCTCCCATCCTGCACATGCTTGTGCACTACCATCAACAGCAGTGCAGCCCTTGCCCCCTGCAACTCGCTTCAACCACAGGGCTGCCCTTGCCCCACCCACCCCCAAAAGTTGCCTCAACTGCGGGGCAGCCCTTGCCCTGGCTGCACTGTCAACCAGCCGGGAAAAGGAACTTGCCTGTGCCTTCGCCTGATTGCATGGTGCATCAACCTTGAGGTCCAACAGGCGACCCTGGCGAGCGATGCGCAACGTAACTGTGCTCTCGCCTCTGAGCTCCCCTCGAAGTGCAACCTACCAAGTGCACACTTTATGCTGTTGTGAAACATGGCAGCGTGCAATGACGCTTAGATGATCCACCGTGGGGGAATGATTCTGGCGAGCTGGGCTCAATGATTTGCAGATGCATTACAACGAGGTTCCTGATGTCTGATGGTGGGAAACGTGACCCGCCATTGACGAGCAGAGTGGATGATCACAAACATGCCCGATGCCAGCAGGCATGGAAAATTCCGCCCTAGGTTAAACCATTCCCCTTTTAAAACTGTAACATTTAGCAGAATATAAAACAAAAACAGAATTACCTGGAAAAACTCAGCAGGTCTGGCAGCATTGGCGGAGATGTCTATTTTTATGTTTAAAATAATCTAATTAATGCAATAGTCTTCCTGTAGCATTCCATCAGCCACTGATTTTACTTTGACGAGTGGGGCACTAGGTCGTGGCTGGTTTGACGGTATGGAGATAAGAGGTTATTAAAGTCCCAGCCAGCTTTTAACCAATGGTGGGCATGAAATCTTGAGGCAGTGCAAGACCGTAAGATTAACAGTATCCTGAAGTTTTAACACTGCGTCGGCAATGTTCATTGGAAGTATTGAGGAATTCATATTTACACACCATGTCTGACCCATTGCAGCCCTTTGCCCACGTTCATGATTGTTCCTTCTCCAAGATCCAAATTTTTGTTTAAAGTAACGCTCTTTTTTTAAAAATGTTTTTTCTCAATTTTCAAACTTGAGACGGAGAAACAAAAATCAACTGGTCGTCGAAAAATTGTAGATGTCAAAGTGCAAACTGTTGACCCTAATTCTCAGGAGGCCTAGACCAAAAATCCCTTGCAGAAATCCTGACCTCTATATATGTGCTTAAGTTGCTAGTTTGCTTTGTTCCCTTTTGTAAGAGTTGACCCGTATATAAATAGCTTTGACTTTTTTTTCTCTGATTCTCTGAAGCGTATTTTTTTTTTTGTTGTTGCAGTTTCAAATCAGCAGAGTTTTTGGAGGGGGCCTTCTGGTATTTCTTTATTGAAAGCACCAAGAGCTTAAAATTCCGAGCTCTCGGACTCTGATCTGGGAGGCTTGGCTCAGCACAACACTGGCCAGAATAAATATTTACTTTTCTGCCATGAGGGTTGAAAAAGCTGGCAAATGCAGTCAACACGTGAACATTTTCTTTATTTAGTTTTTGGAGACTATGGGTAGTGAGCTTCTAGAATTTATTAGCCTGGCCCACGGAGAATTAGATTCTCTAATTATAAAATCAGCATTGCCTCATGTCAACCAAACACCCATCAAACAAAGCCTCTGATTGTTGGAGAAATGTTCCAACGTGCAAGATATGCCTTATTGTAGCAATCCTTGTAGTATCTTTATACTCCCGATCGTAAAGCGGTTTTACTTGTTGACAGGTCATTGTGTAGACGGGACCTGAATCTGGGCCTGACTTGACTCTAGAATTCAGTGGAATGAGAAACACTGGAGAAGAAGGGGATACTCACCTCTGCTTTGCTGGGAGTGCTTGGCGCACTCCAGCCTAATTTCCACTCCAGATTCCACAACTGGTACTGGCTCAGGACTGTTGTGGAGTATCTGCACTGATTTAGATATAGTTCTAACCGAGAATTGAGCAGATTCTGCAATCTGTTCTTCAAGAATCATTTCATTAAAAACAAAGAACTTGCATTGATATAGCATCTTTAACCATCACAGGCCATCCCAAAGCATTTTACAGACAATGAAGTACTTTTTGAAATGTAGCCACTGTAACTTAGGAACCATGGCAGCTAATATGTGCATGGCAAGTTCTCACAAGCAGCACTGTGGTGAGTGATGAGGTCATGTGTTTTAGCTGTTGGTTGAAGGTTAAACCTGGAACCTTCTGATTCCAAGGCGAGAGTGAACTGAGCCAAGGTAGACACATCAGAAGATCTCAGTCAACATGATATCCAGCTTAACCTCCTGCAGCCTCAGGCTTCTTCGTTACAAAGAGAGGAATGACACACTACTTGAGCAGGCCTCCTGCTATGTCCTTCAGGGATAGAAAATCATCCAGAGTATAAGACAAATGCCAAGTACATGGACCTAATCTGGTGGAGGTGTGGAGAAAGTTAGAGTTGAGAATGATGATGAACTACCATGGGTTGGGCATGGGGTGGAGCAGGGGGAAATAAATAGGTAATGATCAGGTGCCAGCCTGGCTCAACGGGTAACATTCTGGTCTCTAATCAGGAGGCCATGAGTTCAAGCCCTTTACAAACGCTTCATTGGCTGTAAAGCACTATGGAACATCCTCAGGCCATGAAATGTGCTTTATAATTGCAATTGTTTCTTACTAAATTTTTTCCCCCCTTCCTCTCATTTAATATTTCTCCACATAGGGCTATTGTCATTGCTAAAATGAAGAGTCTATGTCTAGACTCATGCTAATCTTCTATTTTATTTTGCAGGTTTGATACAGAAAGAGCCTTTAACCAATCATGGACATCTACGACCCTCAAACCTTGGGCTTTATGGTGTTTGGAGGCTTCATGGTCATCTCTGCCATTGGAATCTTCTTGGTCTCCACCTTCTCCATGAAGGAAACGTCTTACGAAGAAGCCTTGGCGAAACAGAAGAAAGAGCAGGAAAAGGCTCAACAGGTTAAATCAGAGAAGAAAAAGAAAGAGAAATCTGTGGAGAAGAAAGGAAAACCAAAGAAAAGAGACGAAAAGCCCAATGGGAGAATTCCGGAATCTGAGCCAGTGCAGGATGTCTCGGAGGCAGAGGTCGAAGTTGAACCCGCTGTTGTGCCAACTGTTGAGCCTCCTATTGTGGCGGTCTCTTCTCCTCCTCCTCCCGAATCTTCTCCCCCAGCATCCAAAGAAAAGAGGAAGAAGGAAAAAAAGGTTGCCAAAGTCGAGCCTGCCCCGAGCCCTGTTTCAGCCCATGCCCCAGTCAGCGCTTCCTCTAAACAAGCCACTGCACCCATGGTGGAGATGGTTGCTAGGGAAGTGCCCGTGATGGCAGTCCCCCCAGTCGGTGCCCAGCAGGGTGCCCCCGTCACTACTACTCCTTCCACTGTGGGTGCCAAAAGGATTGATGTAACTGCCAACCATGATGAACCAAAGCAAGATGCCCCAGCCAAGAAGAAGGTTGCACCTAAGAAAAAGTCTGAGCCTAGTAAGTACTTTTGAATACTTGAACTTTTTTTTGTTCACTGGTGTCCAGCTTTCACCATTTCCAAGTGGTCAAAATGGTTGGCATTATCTCCCATGCATCTCTGTCATCTTTGCAAAATGTATGGAAATATCTTGAGTTTTTTCCTGCTGTCTGATAAAGAAAATGATTTGCATTTATATAGCACCTTTCACAACCTCAAGATGTTCCAAAGCACAATGAAGTACTTTGGAAGTCTAGTCATTGTTGTAATGTAGAAAAAAAAGTGCCAGCTAATCTTTGCCCAGCAAGGTCTCAAAAAACAGCAATGTGATAATGACCAGATAATCTGTTTTTGTGAATGTTGGTTGAGGGATAAATAATGGCCAGGAGACTGAGGAGAACTCACCTTCTCTCTTCAAAATAGCACTATGAAGTCATTAGCAACCACCTGAGAACTCAGGGCCTCAGTTTAATGCACTCCCTCAGTATTGCACTGGAGTGTTGGCTTGGATTCTGGTTTAAGTCTCTGGCCTTGACCACATGACTTTCTGACCCTGGCAAGATGCTACCCACTGAGTCAAAGCTGAATGGTATATATTCTTCTTTTACAGCAGAACATTAAAAAATATGCAAAGCCAAACGTAATTGCACCACCTATTAGGAACAGTTTTCTCCCAGTTTTCTTTATAATGTTTAATATATTGAGAGGAGGGTATACTGTACAGTTTAAATGTGGTTTGCATTGATTGAACTTGATTTTCTTCAATAAACCTCAGCATTTTTATAAATTACTGTTGGTTTAATTTTTAAAAAATGTTATGACTAACATTACCTCACTGGAAATCATATCCAAAGCCCAGTCTATTGCGAAAACTTGGCCCGTGTGATTTTAACTTTTGAATGCTTTGGGGCCTCTTGTGAGAATCTGCTATAATAAGCTTATTTTGATATATTTTAAACTGAAAAATAGTGAGGCATGGCATTGGCAATCAAGCTAACTAAAGTGCCTCCTTCAAAATTAACATTTAAAATTTGTGAAAATATTACAGAACTGAGAAAAAGCCTGGGGGAAGAACTTAGCTCAGGACAAACTAGCAGGAATTCCAAACAGTAGATCAGCTATCAGTTTCCAGAAAGCATAAGGAATCAATATCAATGCAAGTTTTTTTCTGTTTTCTGCAGAAATGTTGGGAATCTTTCCCCTCATTTATAGTAAGTCCATTGCAAACATTAAAGAGCAAGATTCAATTTACTTTACTTTTTCAGCATGTTGCCTACGTTCAGTGGAGTCCTACCCGCAATTCCACATCCCAGCCAGGTTGCCATGGAGTCATTAAGCATTTACTCGGTCTGGAATTGTCAGCCGTGGCTCTGTGATTAGCATTTTGTCTCTAAGTCAGAAGGTTGTGGCTTGAAGTCTCATTTTAGAGTTGTTCAGTTCACATTATCCTGGACACTCATTACTGACGCAGATGGAAATGGTTGACGTCTATATGACTGAAGTAGGTTATGCAAAAGAATTCTTTAAATCCTCCTGAGTGATGCTATCTTCCGCTAAACAGAAGAGCAGCTAATGCTAATTATGTTGATGCCCTGATGAATGTTCAGTTTCATGGTTAAAACATGTGAATTGCTTGTGCAACTCCCCTGTCACCTATCTGTGTAATGTTCAACTGTGTTCACTTTAACCATTTCCACAATGTGGTAATAGTTGAGCATCAAAATCACTTATGTCCATAATAACATGCATGCACACACATGCACATGAAATCAGCTGGCATGCTGCATACTTTGTCTTTCCTAGATTCTTTTCTAGATTAAAAGAGAGCCCTGTAGTCAAACTAAGCTGATGTCCTGCTGTTAGATAGCTGGATAGCTGTCAGCTCTGGGGAGACACTGGGTCACAGAGTAAACGAAAAGATGGGGGAAGAGGGTGAAACTTGACACTGAGACCACTTTGTTTTTTGAAGTTATTGATTTGTGCCTCGAGCCTGTCTGTGTGTTCCCTACCTGCTGTGTTGTTATCGCGAGGTGGGTACCACTGCCTGGGTGCTGCTAAAGAAGGATTTAAACTGAAGGCAAACAAAACACAGTCTAACCAGAAAATTAAACAAGAAGGAGGCATCTGATGGAACAAAAATGTTTCTTTTCCTAATAATGGAATTTTCCTGTGTAATTAACTGCACCCTTCCTCACTTTCCCATGTCCGCGGGCTCATGCATGCGCATGCACACACTCCAATTGTCCAATTGTTTCAGGTTACAAATAGAGAGGGGGGTGTTTAGGACTATTTGCTGGCTGGAGGGGAAAGGCTGACACAGACTGGGCTAAATTTCCTGCTTCCATCTTGTAACTCTTGTGCATCTACATATGGTGTCAAGCTGCTTTTATATCTGTCTTTTGGATGAGAAGATGCCCTCACGGGACAGTGTAAAAGATCCCATGACAATATACCGAAGAGTTAACATTTGCACCAAACAAGTGCCAGGCAATGATCATCCCCAACAAGAGAGAACCTAACCATCGCCCCTTGACATTCAATGGCATTAACTTTGCTGAGTCCCCTTTATCAACATCCTGGGGGTTACCATTGATCAGAAACTGAACTGGATTAGCCATATAAATACCGTGGCTACAAGAGCAGGCCAGAGACTGGGAATTCTGTAGACAGTAACTCACCTCCTGACTCCCCAAAGCCTGTCCACCATCTGCAAGACGCAGGAATACTCTTCACCTGCCTGGATGAGTCCAGCTCCAACAACACTCAAGTTCAACACCATCCAGGACAATGCAGCCACTTGATTGGTACCCAATCCACCATCATAAACATTCATTTCCTCCACTACTGACGAACAGTGGCAGCAGTATGTACTATCTACAAGATGCACTGCAGCAACTCACCAAGCTTCCTTTGACAGCACCTTCTAAACATGCAACCTTTATCATCTAGAAGGACAAGGGCAGCAGATGCATGTGAACACCACCACTTGCACGTTCCTCTCCAAGTCGCACATCATACTGACTTGGAACCACATCGCCATTTGTTCACTGTCACTGGGTCAAAATCCTGAAACTCCCTCCCTAACAGCACTGCAGGTGTACCTACACCACAGGGACTGCAGCGGTTCAAAAAGGCAGCTCACTGTCACCTTCTCAAGTGCAACTAGGGGTGGGCAATAAATGTTGGCCCAGCCAGCGAAGCCCACATCCTATGAATGAATGAAAAAACAGTTTGAAGAAGAGCAGTGGAGTTTTTCTTGGTGTCCTGGCCAATCTTTATTTCTCAACCAGCATAACTAGTACACATTACCTGCGGTCATTTGTGACAGCTTGTTGTGTGCAAGTGGGTTTGTCAGGTTTCCTAAATTGTAACAAAAAGTATTTCATTGACTGCAAAATGTTTGGGACATTCTGAGGTCATGTAAGGTGCTGCCTCTCTTCAGGTACCATGCCTTAAGAGGGCATTGGAGACCATGGACCTCCATGTTAACCTTGCTCTAGAGGCATGGATCATCTTTGTTGGTGGAATATTCATCCAGTTTGTGAGGCTGTTTAAAAAGATTGAGCTTTGTTTACCTTGATCCCTTTTACCATCGACCTTGCCCATTCAGCACCAAACTTTCGAAGTGATGATTTCTTATTACATGCCCAAGAAATTCCAACTGTTTCTTCTTGGTCAGCATAGTTCTTTGGTATCAGATTTTACTCGCACCTTTTCATTCTACTGTGACTTTTCCAAGATATCTTCATTATTCTCCTCAAAAACCACAACTTTATAGCCTCAATTATTCTCTGCATTGCTTCATTGATCATTCAATACCCCCTTCCGGATCCAGCAAAACTGGTGTGATGTAGCATTCCAAATTTCTCAGATTTGTTTTCATGGCTAATTTTGAGTTGATCATAATCTTTTTCATTTTTTGAAATGCATCTTTTACCTTTACAATCTTTCATCTTATTTCTCGGTCACACTTTCCATCCGACGTTAACATACTTCCTAGGTGACAACATTTGCCCACCTGTTTGAACTGTTCATTTTTCACTGTCATCTTACACTCTGGTATGATTTTTTTGGGTACTACTAGACATTTTGTTTTCTTACAATTTATGATTAGCCCTTTCTTCTTTCACTCAGTGCTCTATCCAAAATCTTTTGCAGTTTCAGAGTATATTCAGCAATAAGAATGGTGTCATTGAGGTATCTTATTATTAAAGTTGTAACTTCCAACTAATAATCCGAGAAGGTCTTTCTTTAATCTCTCTCGGAATATTTTTTAATTATACAAATGGAATAAATCCGGGGAGAAAACATACCGCTGTCTGACCCCTCTTTTAATCTTCACAAAATCGCTTTGATTGTTCACAACTTTTACGGCTGCAGTTTGTTCCCAATGTTTGTTCCCAATAAAGATTTCTTATCACTCTAAGGCCTTTACCATCAAAGTCAGGAGACTCTGACGTCTGTTCTTCATGTTTCACCTTATCAAATACCTTACCATAGTAAAATACAGAACTTTACTCATCTCTGTGGCCCTTTCTGATAGCATGGTACCATAAAGATAGCTTCTCTTGCTCCCCTCTATTTTCTACAAAACCACATTGACATTCTCGGCCACGTAAATGTAAATTATTTCTTTATACATATTGACCTTTTAAGTCTGTTTGAAGGAGTCCCATGTCCAATGAGTTGTGTCTCATAATTTAAAACATAATTAAGAGCTGGAGTAGGCCATTTGGCCCTTCGAGCTTGCTCTGCCATTCAACAAGATCATGCCTGAGATAAAAACAAAAAAACTGCGGATGCTGGAAATCCAAAACAAAAACAAAAACAGAATTACCTGGAAAAACTCAGCAGGTCTGGCAGCATCGGTGGAGAAGAAAAGAGTTGACGTTTCGAGTCCTCATGACCCTTCGACAGAACTTGAGTTCGAGTCCAAGAAAAAGTTGAAATATAAGCTGGTTTAAGGTGTGTGTGTGGGGGGTGGAGAGAGAGAGAGAGAGAGAGAGAGAGAGAGAGAGAGAAGTGGAGTGGGGGGTGTGGTTGTAGGGACAAACAAGCAGTGATAGAAGCAGATCATCAAAAGATGTCAACAACAATAGAACAAAAGAACACAGGTGTTAAAGTTAAAGTTGGTGATAATATCTAAACGAATGTGCTAATTAAGAATGGATGGTAGGGCACTCAAGGTATAGCTCTAGTGGGGGTGGGGAGAGCATAAAAGATTTAAAAATTTTTTTTAAAAAAAAAATAATGGAAATAGGTGGGAAAATAAAAATCTATATAATTTATTGGAAAAAAAAGGAAGGGGGAAACAGAAAGGGGGTTTGGGGGGGGGGTGGGGGGGGGGGGTGGGGGGGGGGGGGGGGGGGGCGGTGGGGGGGTGGTGAGCTCACGACCTAAACTTGTTGAATTCAATATTCAGTCCGGAAGGCTGTAAAGTGCCTAGTCGGAAGATGAGGTGTTGTTCCTCCAGTTTGCTTTGGACTTCACTGGAACAATGCAGCAAGCTAAGGACAGACATGTGGGCAAGAGAGCAGGGTGGAGTGTTAAAATGGCAAGCCACAGGGAGGTTTGGGTCATTCTTGCGGACAGACCGCAGGTGTTCTGCAAAGCGGTCGCCCAGTTTACGTTTGGTCTCTCCAATGTAGAGGAGACCACATTGGGAGCAACAAATGCAGTAGACTAAGTTGGGGGAAATGCAAGTGAAATGCTGCTTCACTTGAAAGGAGTGTTTGGGTTCTTGGACGGTGAGGAGAGAGGAAGTGAAGGGGCAGGTGTTGCAAGGGAAGATGTGTTTGGTGGTGGCATCATGCTGGAGTTGGCGGAAATGGCGGAGGATGATCCTTTGAATGCGGAGGCTGGTGTGGTGATAAGTGAGGACAAGGGGGACCCTATCATGTTTCTGGGAGGGAGGAGAAGGTGTGAGGGCGGATGCGCGGGAGATGGGCCGGACACGGTTGAGGGCCCTGTCAACGACCGTGGGTGAAAAACCTCGGTTAAGGAAGAAGGAGGACATGTCAGAGGAACTGTTTTTGAAGGTAGCATCATCGGAACAGATGCGACGGAGGCGAAGGAACTGAGAGAATGGGATGGAGTCCTTACAGGAAGCGGGGTGTGAGGAGCTGTAGTCGAGATAGCTGTGGGAGTCGGTGGGTTTGTAATGGATATTGGTGGACAGTCTATCACCAGAGATTGAGACAGAGAGGTCAAGGAAGGGAAGGGAAGTGTCAGAGATGGACCATGTGAAAATGATGGAGGGGTGGAGATTGGAAGCAAAATTAATAAGTTTTTCCAAGTCCCGAAGAGAGCATGAAGCGGCACCGAAGTAATCATCGATGTACCGGAGAAAGAGTTGTGGAAGGGAGCCGGAGTAGGACTGGAACAAGGAATGTTCCACATACCCCATAAAGAGACAGGCATAGCTGGGGCCCATGCCTGATCTGCCTCAACTCCACCTTCCTGCACTATCCCCACGTTCCTTAATTCATTTAGTACTCCGATATCTGTTAACCAGTTTCTGTTGGGCAAGTGGCAGACTGGCGAGCCCAGGCTCCCGGGCTCCCAACTTTAACTGAAAGCTAGCATAAAAATCTCCTTATGTGGTTCAGTAACAGGTTTTGATTGATGATGGTCCTGTGATGCACCTTGGGGCATTTTACTATGTTAAAGGCACTATATAAATAGAAGTCCTTGTTTTTACACTATCACCCAATGTCAATTGTTTCCTGTTATAATGTTGTACACGATTGACGTAGATCGGTAAGAGCAATGATCCAGTGAAAGTTGGTTTGTGAAAGGTAATGTGGGGCAAAGGAGATGGGGGTGAAATTGGTCTTGGGTGATGATGAGTTAGCAGCCTGTTTTATATCGCACTCTTTGACTTTCCACAGTGTAACATGGATTGTCGATTCACCGTCATTTGTTTTGCCAAGACCAATTTCACCTGCACTGCCACCTGATATGTTTGGGACAGATTGGGAGGGATTCAATTTGTGGCAATATTTGTCTCAGTGAGAAAACAGAACAGTGCTGTTTTCTGGTTAATAGACAATCTATTAATTAACTGATGAGGGTGTTTGGCTATGAAATATGTAGCACCTGAGCAAGGAATCCTGTTGGCAAGTCACAAATTATAGGAGAAAGTAACTTACCTTTTAAAGGGGGAATTTAATTGCCACCTTGTCTCCAGCAACTTTCCCGTGGTTGCAGGTTTAATATTGAGCCTAGTGGGAACAAAGCAAAGTTTAAAGGAAGACCTGATTCTCACTTAGACCAACATGGTGCTTATTGTTTCGGTCTGAGAGTGTAAGGCTCCATAGTACAGACTGTAGCCTTGGGGTTCGGATTTCCTTGTTCGATGCAGTGCCAGAACTATAGCTACCTCGTAATGAGCCACACTTATTCACCTCCAGAGAAGCAACTCGGACAAGACCTACAGAATTAAAGCTTTATGGAGAGGAGTGAGGACTGTTGCTCGATTTTCTTTCTCTTATGGCATTAAGTTTTTTGAAAGCTGAAAGGTCACGGATGAACCTTTCAAGACCACTTGAAAGTTTTGAACAAAGTGTGATCGTGCTCGTGCAGTTCAAAGAATGTTCCTCTTGATGTCACTGATATGTTGGGGTGGTGGGAGGTAGGCGGTTGCAGGGACTTTGGGCTGCTGTATATGTATTTGGGTTTACACAGCACAACTTCGAGAGGCCTTCCAGGTTTTGTTTGTTGGTTTGGCACTAGGCACAGCACAAACTTTTTTTCTCTCTCTCTCTCTCACACACATTAAGCAGTGGATGGAGGTGTAGGTTGGGTGGGTTGATGTCATCTATGTTGGCTGCCCTTTGTGTTTGCTGATGACTGTGCTACCCTGTCTTTGGAGAGGAAAGCTGCAAGTTTTGACTTTGGCGACATCTGGTCAACAGATTGGAGGCTGAGCAGTGATGAAAGTTCATTAACCCTATGACCACCCGTATTTACAAACTAGAGGACCTGTGAAAATGCTCAGATTGCTTTTTAAAGAAATGTGGAAAGAATTTGCATTAACTCAGCACCTTTCATAATCTCAGGATTTACCGAAGCACTTTATAGCCAATTAAATGCTTTGCCTTTGAAGCATAGTCACCGTTACGATGCAGGAAACTTAGTCCATTTTTGCAAATCAAGGTTCTAAATACAGCAGCGAGTTAAACAATTGGATTTCCACCCACGGTCGTTGACAGGGCCCTCAACCGTGTCCGGCTCATCTCCCGCGCATCCGCCCTCACGCCTCCTCCCTCCCAGAAACATGATAGGGTCCCCCTTGTCCTCAATTATCACCCCACCAGCCTCCGCATTCAAAGGATCATCCTCCGCCATTTCTGCCAACTCCAGCATGATGCCACCACCAAACACATCTTCCCTTCCCCCCCCCCTATCGGCATTCCGTAGGGATCGCTCCCTCCGGGACACCCTGGTCCACTCCTCCATCATCCCCCTACTCCTCAACCCCCTCCTATGGCACCACCCCATGCCCACGCAAAAGATGCAACACCTGCCCCTTCACTTCCTCTCTCCTCACCGTCCAAGGGTCCAAACACTCCTTTCAAGTGAAGCAGCATTTCACTTGCATTTCCCCCAACTTAGTCTACTGCATTCGTTGCTCCCCATGTGGTCTCCTCTACATTGGAGAGACCAAACGTAAACTGGGCGACCGCTTTGCAGAACACCTGCAGTCTGTCCACAAGAATGACCCAAACCTCCCTGTGGCTTGCCATTTTAACACTCCACCCTGCTCTCTTGCCCACATGTCTGTCCTTGGCTTGCTGCATTGTTCCAGTGAAGCCCAACGCAAACTGGAGGAACAACACCTCATCTTCCGACTAGGCACTTTACAGCCTTCCGGACTGAATATTGAATTCAACAACTTTAGGTCGTGAGCTCCCTCCCCCATCCCCACCCCCTTTCTGTTTCCCCCTTCCTTTTTTTTCCAATAACTTATATAGATTTTTCTTTTCCCACCTATTTCCATTATTTTTAAATACCTTAAAATCTTTTATGCTCTCCCCACCCCCACTAGAGCTATACCTTGAGTGCCCTACCATCCATTCTTAATTAGCACATTCGTTTAGATAATATCACCAACTTTAACACCTATGTGTTCTTTTGTTCTATTGTTGTTGACATCTTTTGATGATCTGCTTCTATCACTGCTTGTTTGTCCCTACAACTACACTCCCCCCTCCACTTCTCTCTCTCTCTCTCTCTCTCTCTCCGCCCCCCCCACACACCTTAAACCAGCTTATATTTCAACTCTTTCTTGGACTTGAACTCAAGTTCTGTCGAAGGGTCATGAGGACTCGAAACGGCAACTCTTTTCTTCTCCGCCGATGCTGTCAGACCTGCTGAGTTTTTCCAGGTAATTCTGTTTTTGTTTTGGATTTCCAGCATCCGCAGTTTTTTTGTTTTTAAATAATTGGATCGTCTGTTTTTTTTTAATGTTTGAAGGATAAATATTGGCCGGACAGGAGAACTTGTTTGTCATTCTTTGAAATTGTGCACTGGAATCTTTAACGCCACCTGAGAAGACATCTCTCCTGATAGATGGCACCTTGGACAGTACAGCATTCCCTCAGTGCCGCACAGAAGTTTCAGCCTTGATTTTGTGTTCATGTTTCTGGAGTGGAACTTGAACTTGGAACCTCCTGACTGGGAAGTGAGTGCTGCCAACTGAATCATGACACATTGTGCGGAACCACTGGACTTGAGGAATGGGGGGTGTTGAGGGCTTCTTCCCACTCCCCAAGTAACTCAGTTTGTAAAAGTCTGGTATGATGCCTAGACCAGGATGACACACTCCCTCTTCCTTTCTTTCTTTCTTTCTCTCTCTCTCTCTCTCTCTCTCTTTCGTGCTCCCTTTCTCTCTCGCTTGCTCTCATGCTTTCAGGGCAAGTGCACAAAAGGGAGACTATCGCATTCAACCTCAAGTGCACTCTGTCTCTCTTGTATCTCCCTTTCCTCTCTCTCATATGGTGTCTCCCTTTCTTTCTTGAATGAATTCTAAAACTTGGCTCATGTTTGTTTCCATCCTCCCTATTACCCTAGGAACAATCAAACTAATTTAGCATGCCCTTGTTGATATCAGATAACTTGGCGGCAATCACCCATTGAAGCTGCAACCTTCCAAACTTGCCTTTTACATTTTAATTGAATTCTTCTCTGTAGCCTCTGGTTAGAAACGCTGAGCCTGCCTGATTGCTGTGCGCCCTTATTCAATGTTAAGGAGAAAAATAAGTGTTTAGTTGGTTACTCTCACAAGAGCTGATAGGGGAAATGCAGAAAAATAATTTTGTCTGGTGGGAGAATCAGAACAAGGGGGCGGATGACCTTAAGTGAGAGCTGGGAAAGATCAGAAAGCGCACACAAAAGATAATGGGAAATCTGGAAAACTCTGCACCAAAAGGACACTGAAGGTCTTTTGGAGCTTTCAAGACTGAGCTTGATTTTTTTTTGTTGGATAAGATATTGAGGGATATGGAGCAAAAGTGGATAAATGGAACTGAGCTACTGATCATCCATGATCTAGTTAATCTTGAAAACTTGATGGGCTGAATAGCCCCCTCCTCTTGTTCCTAAAATAATAACCAGAAGAATTTCAAACCGGCATCTCAGTATAATTTTGGGACCGCCAAATCATCACAAAATGGTACGATGTGACTGGCAGTTTAGATTTCTAATGCCAGGGATGTTTTTACAGACATTTTAGCACTGAGATTTTTCACATGACTGGTATTTAAATGCAGCTGAGATCAAGTGGTTAAAATGGTAATGTTCGGCAGCAGTCCTGTGGATTAGGCCATTTGCTATCTGTGAGTGTTAAAATGTAGATGGTGTGAGGGAATGCCTACCAAAAAGAAAAAGTAACTTATATTTACGTGGCCCTTTCATGATCTCATTGTGTCCCAAAGTGGTACAACTAATGAAGCACTTCTGCAGTGTAGTTATCACTGTAACATTGGTTACACAGCCGCCAGCTTGTGCATAGCAAGGCCCCATAAACAGCATTGGGATGAACCAACCTGATTGCTCCATTTCAGTGATGTTGGTTGAGGGATAAATGTTGGCCAGGGCACCAGGAAGAAGTCCTCTGCTCATCTTCAAAATAGTGCGAGGGGATCTTTATTCCTGCTTGAAAAGGCCAGATGGGCCCTTTTTATTTTAACACCTCATCGGAAGGGCTCCCTCATTAACTGAGTGGGTGTGTAGGCTTAGATTATGTTCTCATGTCTCTGGAGTGGGACTTCTGACTTGGGTGAGAGAGCTACCACTGAGCCACAACTGATATAGATCATTAACTGGCTCACTATAGTGTGAAAGAAAGATGTATCTTTATTCAAGTACTTCATAGTATTTGAATTTTTTTTAAAAAGTTTAATTTATCATAATGGTGTGCTTGCTCTCTCATTCAATAATTGAGGAAATTTTAAACTTTAGTTTAGAACTGATAAAGTAACTGGAGAAGTGAGTTTCACCCAGGCATGGCTGTGATTTGATGACTGGCCTGTTATTGCAGGCCTCCTCCTGTTGCCAAGCCCAAGACAAGTAAAGTTGGCTTTCGAGTCTCTTGATGTGGCAGTGTGTATCCTAAGACCTGCTGCTAGGTTCTCACAAGTCTGATGCAATGGGAAGGGAAATGGTCATTAATCCTGCTAATGGTTTGTTGTGCTGTATCTGAAGCAGTATGTCACGTTCCTACATTATAAAAGCGACTGCACTTCAAAAGTACTTCATTAGTTATAAAATACCTTGGGATTTCTTGAGGTTGTGAAAGGGGCTATCTAAATACACATATAGAGTGTTTATAAAGTTCTTGTCCAACTTTAAGCTTTAACTTTGGGTGTACACATGATAGAAACAAACTGTAAACAATATAAAAGCATAACTCATATTTTTTGATATTAATGTTAAGCACTTCAATTCTGTTAGGCATAGCTTAGAGTTCATCTTATTTTCTGTTCTCGCATTTTCAATCAGTTTCAGCATCTGAAATAAAACGAGAAAACATTAATACAGCATTAAGAATATTGAAATTAAAAACGTTATGAATGATGCTTTCATATGCTGTTTACAGTTTGCCCTTATCGTGTGCATCCAGAGTTATTAAAATTTAAAGTTGCACAAGGATTCTATGAACGCCCTGTATAAATATAAATTGCATCTTTTCACAATAAATGCCTATTCCTGTGCATGCACATTTGGAATCACCATCAAAGCTCTTCGTCGGGCCAGATGTCTGTCTCGGTTTGCTGATGTTTCTAAAATGCCTGGTTGCGCTTCATCCAGACTCCCTGTTCGTAGCGGAAAATAATCTCTGCTGTAGATTTAACCTTTTCAGCACTGATTGTAATCTCCTACCGGTCAACTGCTGGTAAGTCCAGGCCTACTGAATCGGTAGTCCATCCACCGCCTTAAACATTCACTTCCCCTGACCACTGGTGTACCGTGGTTGCAATATGTTCGAGGCTTCTTTGACAGCACCACACAATCTTGTGACCTCTACCTAGTAGGCAGCAGGCACAAGGGAATGCCACCAATTCCCAAGTTCCGAAGCAAATCACACACCGTCCCAACCTGGGCATATATCGCAGTACCTTCATCAGCGCTTGGTCAAAATTCTGGAACTCCATATGTAACAGCCGTGTGGGTGTACCTATACCACTTGGACTGCAGCGGTTCAAGAAAGTGACACACAACCACCTTCAGAAGCCCAGGACAAAATACCTGCTCTTTATTACAATGGCAACAAAAATTACTTAAAGTGTAACACGTGGAAAGTGGCAGATGCAGCTAACTGCTAAACTTTAAATCCACAACATTTATTATTATTTAAGCATGACTCCTGTACGTACTAAGTACTGGATTGAACAAGGGTATGGATTAGAGCTGCATAGTAAGCACCTGCTGCTGTCCTTATGCTGCATTTATTTGGCTTTTAAAATGATTAGAATTGACCGCTAGATTTCCTGCATTACTACAGTGGCTACATGCCAAAAGGTATTTCATTGGCTGTAAAGCATGTCTGGATGTCATGCAAGA
Organism: Carcharodon carcharias; assembly: GCF_017639515.1. NCBI lineage: Eukaryota > Metazoa > Chordata > Chondrichthyes > Lamniformes > Lamnidae > Carcharodon > Carcharodon carcharias. The sequence goes on along the minus strand of NC_054468.1, from coordinate 136,387,636 downwards.
CGCTATATAAATGCAAGTCCCCTGTTAGATTCAAAAACGTTTTTTTCAAAAGATTTTACATAACACCAATTAGTGATAGAAATACAATAATATGTGTTTCATTAGGTATAAACAATGCGCAGTATCTGATGTCAGAAGAAAATGGCATTAATAACACAATTTGGAGCCACTTCAATCCACCCCCTGTAATTTGACCACCTTTCCTGCCGATGCTAAGCCATTTTTGGGGTACCTCATCCCCAAGTGGCAGTTCTTCACTTCCGAGACGGTTAAAGGCATACTATTCAACTGCAAAGAGCATCACAGTCCAGCCAGGCACTCCGCTGACCCAACTCTCAGACACTAGTGCATTCCAACAGGTGATAATTAAACAACAGCTCTTGGAGAGCTTTAATTTTTCCTTCCTTGCCAAAGGATATCATTGCTGACTGCAGCTCTCTACCAGCAATCTTGATTGGTTGGGTAACTCAGCAGAGATCAGAAATTGAGCCTCGGTTGGTCCTGGTGGTCTTGGGTGGGGGGGTGGAGGAGTTGGGGGGGTGGCGAGGTCCCAGTTCACACTGGACAATGTCTTGGCCAGTTGACCCCAAGGATTGTTTAGCAGTAGTAAAAGCTGAAGTTGTTTGATGAATTTTCACTCATCAACTCCGAGGATGAACCAAAGAGCCTAATACAAAAACAAAATGCTGCAGATGCAGGAAATATGAAATAAAAAAAAAATTGGGGAATCTCAGCAGTCTAGCGGCATCTGTGGAGAGATTCTGATGAAAGGTCACTTGACCTGAAATGTTGGCTGGGATTTGCCGTTCCAAGAAGAAGACTCGAAACATTAGCTTTGTTTCTCTCTCCACAGATGCTGCCAGACCTGCTGAGTTTTTCCAGCATTTTCTGTTTTTATTTCAGGTTTCCAACATTTGCAGTATTTTGCTTTTATCTTGGTGTTCGATTCACAGCCTCTTGAGTACTTTGAACTGTAGTCACTGTGTAATGTAGGAAACACAGGAGTAAATCTGCAAGGCCTCACCAATGAAATGAGTTCAGTGACCAGATAATCTATTCTTAGTGGTCTCAGTTGAGGGGTAAATATTGGCCAGGACACTGGATAAGTTCACGGTTCTTCAATAATATGCCATGGGTTCTTGCCCACCTGAGAGGGAAGAAGGGGCCTTTTTTAAATTCTTTATCTGGCAAGATGACGTGTCTGAGAGTGCAGCACTCCCTCTAGGGCTATTGCACAGCCTAGGCTTTTTTCTCAAGACTTGAGTGGGGCTCGAGCCCACAACCTTCTGAACCAGAGGTGAGAGTGCCACTGACTGAGTCATGGCTGACTGTTTTCTTTAAAGTATAACTTTGCTGTTTTAATATCTGGTTCCTGAAATCATTGCAACTTATGTCTGGTACTATAGTGAAGGCAAAGTAACTGCGATCGATTCAGAGTGATATTACCACAGACTGTGTCTATTTGTAGCCCATGATGTAGTTGCTTCTGTCAGCAAGATGTGGGTTTTCACTAAAACCACGTTACGGGAAGTTTTTGTTTGTGCTGAACCTGTTATCTTAAAAATGCAATGCTGTGTTAGTTCACTGTTCAATGTTAAACCAACAGACAAGGCGATGGTCATTCAGTCTTTGGAAATGCTCCACTGGACTTATCTAACATAGTCGGCTGAATGTCAAGATGCCCTTAGTATACCTGCACCAGTTGCAGCTCTGTTGTTCTGCTAAACTTCTTTCCCCTAAGTTTGACCAAGGTCTGTACCACACATCACATAACACGTGAGATTAAAAAGGGGAAAATCCGTAGAAATGCTGAAACAGTGAGATTGTCTGTCGGAGAAAAGATGTGTTTGGCATTTTACCATGGATCAGATACCGATGGATCTGCTGCCTGTTTCCAGTATTTTCTCTGTTTATTTAAGTAATATGTCGATGAGCTGTTACTCCTGTCTGAGCTGTAGATGGTAGCTAACACCTGGTAGTGCTGCAGAGGTACCGTGAACCAGCAAAGAAAAATATTTTTTTGCTTCTGTTTAGCTGAGAATTCATTCAGGAGTATGTGTGGGTGCACCTCCATATGGAAATTGTTCAAGATCGTGTATAACTAAAGACAAGTAATTGTACTGCTTTCTGTCCGTCCCTTTCCTCCTCACCCTGTCTCCATCTCATTTTTCCCTCCTCCTTTTCCTATACACTTTTGTTCCTCCTTCCTCTCCCTGTTTTGTCTCTCCATCTCTCTCCATTCTTTCTCCCTTTTTCCTCTTTCCTTCTCTTTCTCTCCTCCTTACTTCTCTCTCTCTCCTCCATCTTTCTTTCCCTCTCTCTCTATCCACCCTCCTTCCTCTCCACCCCTCTTCCTCTCCTGTTCTACCTTTCTCCAGCATTCACTTTTTCTTCTTCCCACTGTCTCTCATTCCTGCTTCCATCCCTGTCCTTCCTCATTCCTCTCTATTCCAGCCTAACCCATTCCTAAGTGTTTTGGAAATTGTGGACATTTTTTTCGGTGAGCTTGACTTTAAGAAGACGATCAGATGTCAGTTAAATTCATTTGGTGGTGTTTGCTTTTTATGTGCCGAGGCTCACCCGGAAGATATGAGAGAAACTCATCTTGACCAGTGGTGCAACTAGAATTCAACCTAGAAAAGTGTGAGGTAATGCACTTGGGGAGGGCTAACCAGGCAAGGGATTACACTATGAATGGTAGGACCCTGGAAAGTACTGAAGATCAGAGGGACCTTGGTGTGCATATCCACAGATCCCTGAAGGTAGCAGGACAGGTAGGTAAGGTGGTTAAGAAGGCATATGGGATACTTGCCTTTATAAGCCAAGGCATAGAGTGCAAGAAACTGAACTGGACCAGCCATATAAATACTGTGGCTACAAGAGCAAGTCAGAGGTTAGAAAACGTGTGACAAGTAACTCACCTCCTGACTCCGCAAAGCCTGTCTATCATCCACAAGGCACATGTCGGGAGTGTGATGAAATACTGCCTACTTGCCTGGATAAGTGCAGCTCCCACAACACTCAAGAAACTTGACACATCCAGGACAGAGCAGCCTGCTTGATTGGCACCACATCCACAAACATTCACTCCCTCCACCACTGTCGCACTATGGCAGCAGTGTGTACCGTCTACAAGATGCACTGCAGGAATTCACAAAGGCTCCTTCGACAGCATCTTCCAAACCCATGACTACTACCATCTAGAAGGACCAGGGCAGCAGGTAGATGGGAACACCACCACCTTGAACTTCCCCTCCAAGTCAGTCACCATCCTGAATTGGAAATATATCACCGTTCCTTCACTGTTGCTGGATCAAAATCCTGGGACTCCCTTTCTAACAGCACTGTGGGTGTACCAACACCACATGGACTGCAGCGGTTCAAGAAGGCAGCCACCTTCTAACGGGTGACTAGGAATGGGCAATAAATGATGGCCTAGCCAGCAAAGCCCACATCCCGTGAATGAATTAAAAAAAAAAAGAGCAGGGAGGTTATGCTGGAACTGTATAAAACGCTGGTTAGGCCACAACTGGACTACTGCGTGCAGTTCTAGTCACTACATTATAGGAAGGATGTGATTGCACTGGAGAGGGTGCAGAGGAGATTTACCAGGATGCTGCCTGGTCTGGAGGGTCTGAGCTATGAGGAAAGATTGGATCGGCTGGGTTGTTTTGCTTGGAGCAACGAAGGTTGAGAGGTGTATAAGATTGAGGGGCATAAATAAGGTGGATAGGAAGAAACTTTTTCCATTCGTGGAGGGGTCAATAATCAGGTGGCATAGATTTAAGGTAAGAGGTAAAAGGTTAAGAGGGGAGTTGAGGAGAAATTTTTTCGCCCAGAGGCTGGTATTCACTGCCTAAAAGGGTGGTTAAGTTGGAAACTCTCTTAACTCTCGGAAAATGGGCTTAGAGTGGTCAGATCTTTGTTGACTGGTGTGGACATGATGGGCTAAATGGCCTCCTATGCTGTAAATGTCTGAGTCTGAGTGCAATACAGGGGATATCCGATTGGCCGTTGACTGTAATGGAACTGACTATCAGGCAATGGATAGAACAGGCAGCCAAGTCGATATCGCCTGTAATGTACCACTGCCTGAGACAAACCTCTATCTGTGATGTGTACATACAATTGGCTGGATTGCTTACATAGGCACCCTGTGTGACTTCTGCCCAGATGATAAATGTAATTCATGGTGGGATATACTTTACTACAATTCACTGCATCACCCACGTGCTCACACTCAAAATGTTTCCCAGATTTTCTTCCACAAGTGGAACAGCCAACTTTATGCTCCCCACAAGACAAAAATTGAGATGAGGAAAGGAAGAGAAAGGGCTAATACATAATGAGAAAATGAGATTGAGGTGAATAGGAAGACAAGATTGATAAAAAACAAAATGATGTTGAAAGTCAGCTGGGAGAACTTGCTATTGGAAGCCACCCTGAGTTTCTATAATACAGAGTTTTGTTTGCTTCCTGACACATGTTGGAGCTATTTCGGTATCACTTGGAGCAATCGCAGGCTGCTGGAGGACCTCCCAATTTCCATTGTCATGACAGCTGATCGACCTGCTTTGCCTGCCAAACAGTGGCGGAGAATGAGCTGCAGTACAGTACAAGCTTCTGGTACAATAACTTTAGTCAGCCTCGGGCACGGGCCCAGCTTCCACATGGACGCTGATTACTCCCAGCTCTACCTCTTCTCCCCTCCACTGCCTCTGTGCTGTCGGGCTGATTGATCAACATCCTGTATTAGATGAGCTATAATTTCCTTTAACTGGGCATAGTCAAAGACCACCTACTCCACCTCTAATATCATCCATCTCCACCACTACCTCAGCCCATCTAGCATTGAAACCCCATACTCAACTATTCTAGTGCCCTGATGAGGTGCCTTCTACCTTACACCCTCTGTAAACCTGAGCCCGTTTAAAACTGCTGCCTGTATTCCAACTCCTCAGCCATCACCCCTGTGCTTGCTGAAGGACATTGAATTCTGGTTCCCCCAATGATTCTAGTTTAAAGCTCTCATATTTGTGTTTAAATCCTTCCATAGCCTCGCCCCCTCCCCTATCTCTGTCACTACCCCCAGCCCCACAAATTCACCCACGAGCTTTTTTAACCTGACATATTTTTACTCTAGAACCATGGTTGTTTTTCTATGTCACAAGCACTTTATAAATGCAGGTGCTGGTTATTATAGCTGTATTTGGATATCTTTGATGAATTTGGCCAGCTGTCCTTTCTGAAACTGTGCCCATAAGAGAAAATTGCCTCTTTTTTTGGAAGGGAGTTTGGGAGACTTATTTCTAAGAGAGATTAAAAGTTCAGTTTGACACTTTTTTTTCCAAGTAATGAATTGGACTATTGCTGGGATATTTGTGAGATCATTTATTGTGGTGCTTTATTGCCTAAATGTTAACTGTTTAAAAGAAATAGATGTGCCAGCTGTTGCTGTTTTGTTCAGAAAATAAAGAATGTGATTTTGGATACAGACAGCTATCAGTTTTCCTTCACATCAGTGCATGTCAACTAGAAACTGGTGGCTTTTATTTTCTGAAGGGAGTTTGGAAAAGAAATAGCTTAAAACAGCGATTGCACCATTTTGGGGTGACAAGGCTTGTCATTAACTGTTAGAGCCCCTCACCTTCACCCATCCCAGAGACACCCAGACATTGCCGGCCCATCCTGGGAAGTTTGTAGGGTGCAGTGACAAACGTAGGGGTGAGAAGTTGGTGGCCTGGAGTGGGGGAGGTGTTGGGGGGAGCGGGGGTGCCGGCGGGGGGAGGGGGTTGGGTTGGGGTGCAGAGGGAAGGTACTAGAGCATAGTTTGAAAACAACCAGAGTTGAGAATAGAATAACAGAAATTGTGCTTTAAACATCACAGGTAAAGGGAATAATAAATGATGTAAAGGAATTAGAGAGGGAAATAAATGTGCGAGTAAAACATTAGAGCAGATGGACAGGTTAGGATATATATATATATAAGTGCTCTTTATACAAATGTACATGATGATGTAAGGAACAAATTGAATGAATTGTAGGTGCAAATTCAACTTGAAGGACGTGACATAGTAACCGTTACAGAGATACAGCTGCAAGATAGTCAGGACTGGGAACTAAATATACCAGGTTATAAGGTCTAGAGGAAAGGTAGGGAAAATGGTAGAGGGGGAGGAATAGTCTTAAAGGTTAAGAGTGAAATTACATCAGTGATAAGATAGGGTATGACAAGAGGTAATTAAGCAGTGGAGACTTCATGGGTAGAATTAAGAAATAGAAAGGGATTTAAGAATGTAGTAGGAATTGTGTATAGTTGGGTTACAGTTGTGAAGTGGTAAATTGTATAAATGCAGGGATTAGTCAAGCATGTAGGAAAAGCAGAGTAGTTTTAATGGGGGATTTTAACTCTCATGTTAACGGACTAGCACATGTCATATGAACATACATAGGAACATAAGAGTAGTGAAACAGAAAAGTAATAAATTTCCTGAGTATATTTGGGATAGTCTTCTATAACAATAGGTCCTTGGAACCAACATGAGGAATGCCGTATTAGATTTAATAATGAGTAGTGAACAGATTTAGTTAATGCCGTGATGCTGTGTGAAAATTTATCGAATTGTGATCATAACATGGTCAAGTTCAGCATAGCATTTGGAAGGGAGAACCGCAAAACAGCTTTTTTAAAATTCATTCACAGGATGTGGACTTTGCAGGCTGAGCCAGCGTTTATTGTCCATCCCTAGTTGCCCTTGAGAAGGTGATGGTGACCTGCCTTCTTGAACTGCTGCAGTCCATGTGGTGTAGGTACACACAGTGCTGTTAGGGAGTGAGTTCCAGAATTTTGACCCAGCGACAGTGAAGGAATGGCAATATATTTCCAACTCAGGATGGTGAGTGACTTGGGGGAGAACTTCCAGGTGATGGTGTTCCCATCTACCTGCTGCCCTTGTCCTTCTAGATTGTAATGCTCTACTAAGATTCTAGCTTTAGGTAAGGCTGATTTCAATGAGTTGAGGCAGAAGCTGTCTACAGTAAACTGGGCAAAGCTGTTAATGGGTAAAATGACAGAAAATCAGTGGGAGGTGTTAAAAGAAATGAATATGATACAGTACTAGTTTATATCTCTATGGTGTCCTGCAAGGAGATGAGGGGCCATTGTGAGCCGAAAAGAAAAATCACCTCTGAACTTTGGTCTCCGTTCTGAAGTAGAAATCAAACCAATATTGTTTTGCTGCTTGCACTCATTGAGAACACCCACCAGCATCATTTGCCACTGGCAGTAGTAGCTCTATGATTTGTAGTGGCCAATAGTTAGCCTCCCTGCTCCTGTGGACCATTTCCTACACAACCGAGTTTCCATCTTAGTTTATTTGATTTTGTCCCTCTGGCTACGCACCATGTTTCTGCCCAATGACTTCCGGGAAGCTGGAGTCCAAACAGCTGTGAGATGAGAGGATGCAGCACCATTATAAAACTTTTTAAGGCTCCCAAGACTTTTCAGAGGAAGGTGAGCAGAGATGAATTTGACTGGGATAAAATCAGTAGTCACTTAGGCAAGTGCAGGATAATTAAGGAAAGCCAGCATGGATTCATTAAGGGGAAAATCATGTTTAACTAACTCGTTGGAGTGTTTTGGGGAGGTAACAGAAGGTTGACGAGGGAAACGTTGTAGATGCGGTGTAAATGGGTTTTCAAAAGGTATTTGATACAGTGCTACACAACAGACTTGAGCAAAATTTTAGGTCATGGAATAAAAGGGAAAGTCGGCATATGGGTAAGAAATTGGCTGAGTGACAAGAAACAGAATAGTGATAAATGGCTATTTTTCAGATTGGAGGAAGCTTTGTAGTGGAGTTCCCCAGGGATCAGTGTTTGGGACCCTTGCTCTTCCTGATACATATTAGTAACCTAGACTGTGGTGTGCAGGACATGATTTCAAAATTTACAGATGATATGAAGATTGGCAATGTTGTCAACTGTGATGGGGATAGTCTTGAACTTCAAGAGGATGTAAACATGTTGGTGGATTGGGCAGACAAGTGGCAGATGAAGTTCAATGCAGAGAAGTGTGAGATAATTCATTTTGACATGAAAGATATGGTGAGACAGTATAAAATAGAGAGAGACTCTAAAGGAGGTGCAGAACAGAGACCTTGGTGTATACGTACATAGGTCATTGAAAGTGGCAGGGCATGGTGAGAGAACAGTTAATAAAGCATGTGGTACCTTGGACTTTATTAATAGAGGCATTAAGTACAAGAGTAAGGAGGTCATGTTGAACTTGTATAAGAAAGTAGTTAGGCCTCTTTTGGAGGACTGTGTCCAGTTCTGGGCGCCATACTTGAGGAAGGATATGAAGGCATTGGAGAGAGTACAGAGGAGATTCACAAGAATGATTCCTGGGATGAAGAACTGTGGCTGTGAGGATAGATTGGAGAAGGTGGGGCTCTTTTCCTTGGAGAAAATAAAGCTGAAAGGAGACTTGATAGAGGTATTCACGGTCCTGAGGGGTGTGGACAGGGTGTATACTGAGAAACTGTTCCCATTCAAGAAAACATCAAGAACTAGAGGGCACAGACTCAAAAATAATTGGTAAAAGGAGTAGAGGTCATGTGAGGAAAATTTTTTTCACCCAGAGGGTGGTTGGAGTCTGGAACAAACTTCCTGAAAGGGTGGTGGAGGCAGGTTTGATCAAGGTATTCAAAAGGGAATTGGATTGCTACTTGAAAAGAGAGAATGTGCAAGGTTATGGAGATAAGGCAGGGGTGTGGGGCCAGGTGGAATGCTCTTTGCAATCCAGTCTGGACTAGATGGGCTGAATGGCCTCCTGCACTGTAAAGATACTGTGATATCAAGCCAAAGGCAGACATGGTTGTCCTAATTAAAAGGGTGATGCATATGTAATGCAATGTATAGGAACATAGTACAGGTGTACAAACTATTTGGGTGCCAACCTCTCCACATGTCCAATTTCCCCTCCTTTTTAAGACTCTCCTTAAATCACAACTCTTTGACCAGCTTTTAGTGGTCTCACCCAATGTCATCTCCTCCGTTGTCTGATTACATTGCTGTGAAGTGCCTTGGGATGTTTCTGTATGTCAACGTGCTGTAAAGTTAACTGTGATGATGAAGAAGAATTGAAATTTCTACAGAGATCTGTTGCTTAGTGTTGGAGGACTGGAGCCCTGAATACAACCTTTTACGCTCCTTGCCTTCCTCCTATGAGCCTCCAGATCTCTTTACTCTCTTTACCAAGTAAGTTGGAAGCAACTGATGTGCACTCCTGTGTAGGAGAGTGTCTTTGTAAAGGCAGAAAAGGATGATGACCAGGATACAGAAAGTTGAAGAGTAAAGGGGACCAAAAGCAGCATCAAAGTGATAGAGATAGGTGGTAACCAGAGAACAGGGATTTAAGATGATCGGTAGATGATGCTGGGGGGTGGGGGGAGATGAGGAGAATTTGCTTTATGTAGTAGGTTATTATGATCAAGTATCCGCTATCTAGTGAAAGCAAATTCATTGGTAAATTTCAACAGGAAATTGGATATTTACTTGAAAATAAGGACCAGCACTTTGGGTAAAGAGTGGGGGTGAGTGGGACTAATTGGATAGCTCTATTTGCAGAGCTGGCACAGGCGTGATGGGCTGAATAGTCAACTGTTCTGTAAGATTTGATTTTGAGGCTTTCAAAGGAAGGGATCAGATGGCGTAAGAAGTGGTTTAGAAACAGAGATTAATGAGTTGGGGCTATGGTGACTTAGTGACTGGAGTGGGGGGGAAACTGGCAGTGAGTAAACAGCTGACTGCATGCTGTAGTCATGAGATTGTCTGACCAGTTTGCTATACCTGACAGCACAATGATGTGATACCAAGTGGGTATTGCCAGGGACTTTGTTTTTCCAAATACACAGTATGGAAAACTGTGTATTGATCATGCATTCTCTCCATGATCCTCTGTGAACAGAGAACTTGCTGTCAATATCCATTTGAACCCCTTTTATATCTTTTTTGCAACACTTGTGTGTGTATATATGTGGGTGGTCTGGGCATCAATCCCAAGTTGGGACATGTATTTTGTTAACACAACCATCAATTCAATTAATAATTGGATGATTTTTGTTTATTCAGTCCGGTTACGAACCTAGAATCCAAAGAAAGATGACCTTCCTCTAAAGGCACATGATCTTAATAACATTCCAAGCATCATCTTTCACATGGTAAACTGAGTAAACAAATAATGATTAAAAGTAGGAGGAAATTGTGAATTGAGCAGAGCAGTCCTAATTTTTACAATCTCTCTTTATCGTTGAAGTCCTTCATCTTGGTAGGAGATAAAGCTCCTGTGTGGGCACCTGTGGCACTTTGGCATTGATCTTTGTGGTGGTAGGTGGGTGATGGTAGTTGGGAAGGGTCCTCAAAGTGGATGATACATCTGGACAGGTTGGTTTTTGGAGGCCTGGCTGATCTCCCCGGCAGGAGCTCATTTAAATTTCCTGGAATCCTGCTTGATATCCGTCCAGCCCAGTTCAGTCCAGTCTTGATATCCGTCCAGCTACGTGGTTGGGATGGTGCGGGAATTTGGCCACAGGAGGTCACAGTGTGGATCCATGGGAACAGTCTCTAGTGTTTAGTGGGAGGAAAGGGTCCAAGGCAATCGCTGTGCATGATCAGGGGTACCTGAGGAGTCCCCTGTGATCGGCTGGGGTTGGTTGGTGGAGTCCAAGCCTAGGGTGGCTCAAGGATTCTTTGTAGGACCATATGGGTGCACTCCTGCTCCTCCTCACTCACAAGGAGTTCAAACAGAAGGAAATTTCTCTTCTGGCCAGTTGGCTCCTCCCACAGGTAAGTAGTTACCGCCTCTCCCCAACCTTCCCACCCCGCTTTTAGCGAGAGTCCTGTCAATGATCTGAATCACCAAAATATTAAATATAAAAATATTGTTAGGAATGCAGTGGGATTTGTCCCTTTTTCTTTCCTGCCTTTCACCGTGGGTTGAGGCAGGGCTTGGGGTTCTGCTAAAATCGAAGCCTTTTGAATGCCCTACCCTCCTATTGCTGTGTGAAGTATTTTTTTTCTTTCATGGGATGTGGGTGTTGATGACAAAGCCAGCATTTGTTGCCCATCCCTAATTGCTCCCAATCTGAGTGGCTTGCTAGGCCAGTTAAGAGTCAACCGTTTTGCTGTGGCTCTGGAGTTACATATAGGCCAGGGCAGGTAAGGACGGCAGATTTCCTTCCCTAAAGGATGTTTGTTCTTTCATCACTTTTCTATTCGACCCCTCCTTGTCTACACAAGCCCTAGGAGGGGCTGAGACTGTTCAGGCCACCTCCACAGTTTTCATTGGTGCAAAAGAAGATTGTGTGTAGCATTGGAAAGGCCCATGTGTAATGCTGATTTAGCTTTTTGCATTAGGACCGGGATACATCCTGGAAAACACAGCACAGTGTGGTATTATCAAATTCCACTTGGAAATGTCCCCTATGTATGTACCATACAACTGTCTTTTGAATCATGTTTTTTTTATAATTTGCTAGGCATCCTGTAAAGAGGATGGGTTATCTTTGCTTCAGTAGCTATGGCTCAATGATAGCATTCTTGCCTCTGAGTCAGAAGGTTAATGGTTCAAGTCCTACTTCAGAGATTTGATCACCTGAACCAGACTGGCAATCCAGTGTAATGCTGAAGGAGTACTACACTGTTGGAGGTTTCACTCTTTAAATGAGACTTTAAACTAAGGCTTTGCCTTCCCTCACAACTTGATGTAAAGGATCTCATGGCATGTTTGAAGAAGAGCAGGGAAGTCCTCCTTAGTGACCTGGCCAACATTTATCCTTCAGTCAATGTCATGTAAAAAAAAGACTTGCATTTATACAGTGCTCTTTATGATCACTGGATGCCTCAGAGCACTTTACAGCCAATGAGGTACATTTTGAAGTGTAGTCACTGTTGTAATGTAGGAAATGCAGCAGCCATTATGCACACTGCAAATTCCCAGAAACAGCAATGTGATAATGCCCAGATAATCTGTTTTTGTGATGTTGATTAAGGGATAAATGTTGGGCCAGGACACTGGGAATAACTCCCCTGCTCTTCTTAGAAATAGTGTCATGGGATCTTTTACATCACCCAGGCAGGCAGATAGGGCCTTGGTTTAATATCTCATCTCAAAGATAACACCTCTGAAAGTGCAGCATTCCCTCGGTACTGCACTGGTATGTCAGCCTTGATTTTTGTCCCTATAGTGGGACTTCAACCCCAGGAGCCTTGTGACTCAGAGGCAAAACTGCTACCAATTGAGTCACGGCTGACACGATGACAGATTATTTGATCATTTTTCTCATTCTGCTGAATAGAAGTGTTTCCCTTATAAAATGTGGGTTTGAAATGTGACCTGTCTGACTTGGAAAACTAGCAAAAGATGTTGAGCTGTTTCCAAAGAGCTGACAACTCAACTCAAGTGTGGCCCAAATCTTCAGGCTCTGTTCTACCGAAGTTCTGTCGAAGGGTCATGAGGACTCGAAACGTCAACTCTTTTCTTCTCCGCCGATGCTGCCAGACCTGCTGAGTTTTTCCAGGTAATTCTGTTTCTGTTCTACCCTCCCTCACCACAATATTACTCCCAGCTTCTGCCTCCCTTCCCTCTCCCCTTCATGGATATCCAGTGCCTTCTTTCCCTCTCCCCTCCGTGACCTTTTGTTCTCACTCCCGCTTTCTTGTAATTGAGTCCCATTGATAATGGGAGTGATTCTGTGCACTGCACCGTAGGTGGGAATTCTTCATGAGAATTCCTGCCCTCATAAGGCATTAGTTGGTATTACAGAACTCAGGAGGGGCAAAGGGTAACTGTGGTTGGGGCAGCACTGAGGGGTGACTGAAGTAAGGGCAGTGCTGAGGGGTGAAGGACCAATTGTTCCTGATTTGTGTCAGTGTTACTAAAAAACAGACTGTGTCTGTGAGCCACTGATGATGTGAAATGCTGAGTTTCTAATGTTCTTCTGTTTGAGGTGTTGTTAATGACTATTGTTGGAGTCGTGAGGTTAGGTTTAACAACAATTTTATTCAAAATATAACAAAGAAACCGACAACTAGAATGAGACTTGATTCTTGTCATGAGGCTGCTGAAGAGAACCCGATTTTGATAGTCATGTGAACTTACATAACTTCAAGGTGATGCGAACTGTCTCCTTTATATATTCACATTAACCCTTTATGCAACAGCTCCCCCAGCACGTCCCCAATCTCTGACTTCATCTCTGACCCAAAGAGACAACTGCTGTGGCGGTTTCACCAGTCTACTGGACCGTGTTGTCAGCTCTCTTGGAGGAGATTGAGAATTCAAGCTCTCCATGCATTCTGTCAAACCTTGGGCAGAATGAGAATTAGTTGTTTGGTAGTACAGAATTTGAGTATTGCTGAAAAAAGAGACATGTCGAAGCTTTTCGTCTTTCACTCATCAGGACACTTCACAAGAATAGCAATATAAAGGAAAACAACAATTTATACTTTGAGATGAGAGTGCTGATTGGTTGTCAAGTAAATTCTCATTGATAGGGGTGTTGCCATAGAGAGTGTACCAATTGATGATGACTGAAAGTTAATTGCCAAGCATTTTTTGAGATTTAAACCAGGCAGCTTGACCTGAGGAATGAGTCAGCGAATAGCTGTCACTTATTTTGTTTAGCTGAAACAGGTGCAATGTGTGTACATGTTCTTTCTGTCTGCAAAGATTGGATTGGCCAACATTTGCTAAATAATCTTCGGTGTGCTAAGAATTATGCTGACAACCAGTTTAAGATTGTCAGTCGGTCTCTCAGTATGGTACATTTGCGTGTACTGGAAGGTACATATATTAATTACATAGTGCCCTGTTCTTATGAAGTAAAAGTCTTCAACAAAATTTATATCCCTTGTTCAGGCCTTGCTACAGGGATCCATGACAACATGCCAGCTGTAGTCTCTTTCTTCCCTTGCACATACTCAGCTGTAGCATCAAATCTCATCAACCTCAGATGAAACTTTTGCGCTGTTGGCAGCACTTTTGCTAATTCTTTCGCATACAACAGAGTAACCAAAGGTTTGTGGTCAGCCTCAATTGTGAATTGAAGACTCAGGATATAATCTGCAAACTTCTCGTAAGCCCAGGTAGCAACTAAGGCCTCTTTTTCAATAACTGCATACTTTTGTTCTGTTTTGGTCAAAGAGCGAGATGCGTAGTACACCAGTTTACATTTACCATCACTCTGAATCTGGAAAATTACAGCCCCAATCCAGCCGATGATGCATCTGTGGCAACAATCATATACAGTTCTGGATCATAATGAATCAATATGTTCGGTGCCACTGACTTTCCCTTGATCCTTTCAAATGACGTCTGTTGGCCTTCTTCCCAGCACCAAGCCTAGTCCTGCCCTAGCAGCTGTTACAATGGTTCTTTCATGTTTGCTAAGTTGGGTAAGAACTTTCCCACTTCATTCACCATCCTCATAAATCGCTCCATCTCTATGACATTTCGAGGAGTTGGAAATTCTTTGATCGCTCTAGTTTTCTAAGGGTCTGCACAATATGCTCTAGGTATTTAATAGTTGGTTGCGAGAACTCTCATATGCTATTAAGGGTAAGTCCAGCTTCTTGTAGATGTCGTAGAGCAGTTGTCACTCTGGCGTTATGCTCGGTTGTAGTGCAGCCATGGATTATGATGTCATTCATGTGGCAAATTACTCCCTCCAATCCTTCCAGGATACATGTCACCATCTGCTGAAAAACCTCAGGTGCAGATATGATATCAAAAAGATAATCTGGTAAAGCAATATCTCCCAAATGGTGTAATAAAGGTTGTAAGTAATTTGGATTCCTTATCTAAGGGTAATTACCAAAAGTCACAATTTGTGTCTTGCTTAGTGAGAATCCCAGACTCTCATCCACAGACAACATTGGATGAGTTTCCCTTTCAATGGCTTTATTCAACTGTGTGAGATCTATGCAGATTCTAAGTGATCCTTTTGATTTCGGTACTGGAACCATATCTGAACGCCAACTTGTAGGTTTTGTTGCAGGTGAGATTACTCCTTGCTGTAACATTGTGTCACCTTCCTGCTTTACCTGCTGCAGGAATGGTTGAGGAACTTTCCACGGTGGAAACAAACACATTGGACATTTAGGTGATATGATAAGCTGTGTGTAGCTTCCCAAGCCCTTTGAACAATTGTGGAAATTCAGCTCTAAAATCTTTAGTCTACTCTTGGTTTTTCAATTTCTCCACTCTGTAGATCAGTTGTAAATCTGTGCAAGCTCTTCTACTTAAAATTGAGCAATCCTGGTTCTGGATTACGTATAAAGTTTTGGTGACTCTCTCCTCTCTTTATGTTGTTGTGTTGCAGCCATCTGTCCCATGACTTTAATTGCCTGCCTCCTGGTCCATGGAGTTGTACAGTTGATGGCTGAAGACGATCTCGCTGTAACCACAGTTCAGCATTGGAAGGAACTGAAACTGCAGTTCCAGTGTCCAGTTTAAAACACATTTATGTCTGTTGACTAAAGTTTCAGCACTCCAACTTTCCATTGACCCTTCAATTTCACTGTGAATCATTAACATCTACAATTTGTTGGATTTTGCAAACCTTTGAGGGTTTTTCTTTTTGTTTCTGCAATGTAAACTCCTTCCTCTGATACACTGCTTTAAAATGATCCATCTTCTTACAAAAATGGCACCCTGCAGTTTTGGTGGGACAGTATCCGTGCCGATGCTGCTTTTTCCCACCACACCGATAACTTGATTGTGGCATTTTCCACGTCCTCTTCACACCTCCCCTGTTTCTGTACAGCCACGTTTTTATGCTGAAACTTGATGAACTGCACTGAGTCGGTGCTTCTTCGCAAATGAGCCTTCCTGTCACCTCAAAGTACTGAACGATTCTGTTTTCTAACCTCAGCTTGCCTGGTCGACTGAACAGCCTTGTTTAGGGTTAAGTCAGCCCTTGACTGCAAGAAGTCCAGCAAGTTTTCGTCTAAGACTTCAACAGTGATTCTACCTCACATTAATTCTTCTTTTTAAGTTGCCATACTTGCACATTTCTGCCAGTGAGTATAGATCATTAATAAACGCATCGACACTTTCCCCTGGTCACTGGGCGCACTTTCATTACTTTGTCATGTGCGGCGGTTTCCTCATTGATCCCATGTCTGACCAGGATATTGTCTGCATAACCACCCATTGTCTGCAGAAGTGTACTGACCAGCCCGCTGTTTGGCTTTGTAGCGAGTCCCAATATGGAGCAGCACCTTGCAAATCTCCAGTGCCAGTTCAGTCACACTTCAGCTTGCTTTGGACTTGCAGCTTGCGCAGAGCAATCTGGTACTGGTAATGGTAATGACTTCTGCGTTCCGTTCTTTTTTGTCCCTCCTGTTTAATCTACTGCTGCTTCCCCATGTGCTTTTCGGTCACTGGCTGTTCGTTTTCCTGCTGTCCGTTTACCTGCTGCCGCCATCTAATGTTCTTGTGTTTGAGGCGTTAATGACTATTGTTGGAGTTTTCTGAGGTAGGGTTTAACATCAATTTTATTCAGAAATAACCAAGGATAACTACATCTAGAATGAGACTTCATCCTCTCCACGAAGCTGCCAGAGAGAACCCGATCATGATAATCATGTGGCCAAGATGATGTGAACTGCCTCATTTACACAGTCACATTAACCTTTACACTATGGAGTTGACATGAAATAAGGATTAGGAATATTTAACATTCCTTCCCTTCTACTGGAGGAAGAACATGGAAGTACATGAGAGGCATAAAGGAAATCCAAATTTTGTAGGCCTAGAACAGGTGGCACATTTCTAGAAGACGGAATGAGGGCGTGGGGCGGTGTGTGGTTAAGGGAATCTCCCTCTGGCATTTTGTTCCTTTTCAACCACTATTAAAGCTCTAAATTGATAGATTTTTAATTTGGATTTTCAACAGATCAACCAGGCCACCAATTCCCAATCCAGAATTCATTATTGATGGGTTAAAAACAGTCGCAGATTTCATTTAACTGTGACATGGAAAACGGGTTGAACAATATCTTGGGAATGTATTGAGATATTCCCTGTTTAATTTATTCGATGAAATTCCCTCACCTGAGCTGATTTACTTTGCTGAATTTTAATCTGTTCTCCAACATGTAATAAGAGTTGGGGCAGAACTTCCACCATCCATTCTGTGGGATGGACTGATTTTGTGTTTTAATTTGGTTTTGGCCTGGCTCCCTTGTACATAATGGTTGGTGTTAAACCCTGCGAGTGTTGGCACATCAATAAAATTCACCGTCTGCCACAAGTTTTGGTTCTTTCTGCTTCTGGTATGTGGCTCTCTTATGCTAATAAAGGAACTGGTTTATAAGGCAGAACATCTGGCTGACAGTTGTGTAGCACAGGGGTACCAAATAAACAAAACAGCTGCTTAATCAGGACAGGAAAGGCAGTGGAGATCTTCTGGGGATATAACAACCAAAAGAGATCCTAATTGTTCTGATCCTGTTTATACCAGTCAGATCACAAGTGTGCAATCTGGGAACTCTGCTTATCATAGATGTTACAGCATGGAAAGAGACTATTTGACTCACTGTGCCTGTGCAGATTCTTTGGAAGTGCTATTCAATGAATCCCAGAGCCCTGCTGTTTTTATTTACCTTTTCAAGTTTATATCTAATCCCCTTTGGAAAATTAGTGTTGATTGAATCTGCTTTCACCACTCTATAGGCAGTGGTATACCTACGTGATAGGGAATGATTAAAACGAGAAAAGACCTCAGGACATCCCAGGATGCTTTATAGCCAACTAAGTATTTTTTGAAGTGTAATCACTTCTGATGGGAGAAATGTGGCAGCCCATTTGTGCACAGCAAGGTCCCACAAATGACCAGCTAACCTGTTACCAACTGAGAAGCACAGCTAACAAATAAAGTACATAAAATATCAAAGTTCCTGTGTGTTTTATATTGTAGGTACTTGGGTCTGGGACTGATACATAGCCTGTGTCAGGGCACTATTGTGCACTGTATGTTTGTATGCGAAAGAGTTGTGTTTGGTCTCAATGCCATCATGTGATTAATGTTTACCACATGTTGCTGTGTATAAAAGCATGCCCCATGCTGTCAGTTAAACTCCTTAAATCCTACCTCTTTGCCTAAGCTTTTGGTCATCTGCCCTAATATCTGTTTTTTGGCTCAATGTCAAATTATTTTCTGATTATGATCCTGTGAAGCACCTTGGAATATTTTACTAGGTTAAAAGTGTGATATAAATGCATGTTGTTGTTGTACCTTTGGGTAATAAGGTTGTTTGCAGTGCCAATTCTTTTTTTAACCATTCATGTCCTGCCTAGGGTTTTGCCCTGGTTGCTTTGCCAAGTCTTGTACGTGGTGTGGTACAGGTTGAGCTACTAATTGTTGGCTGTTGCCCTAGATTTAGACCAGTTTGGCAAGGAAATGTTTCTAGTGCCCAAGTGAAATATAGGGCAGCGTTTTTGTCCCGGGTCAGGAACCCAGAAATTCCAGTGACGACCCACCCTCCCCGCCCCAAGGACAATTAACTCCGTCCAATTAAGGACGGCAGGCCCCAAGTCTAGATGGCCAATTGGAAGCCTTCCAGCACTGAAAGATTGTCAGCCCCATCACCCGAGGTGGGCTCTGCTGAAGAGTGCAGGGAGGCATGAAGGTGCCTTCATTTCCAGTTGCTGGACACATATGGATGATATAAGAAGGGCCAAAATGGTTAGGGGCTGTCAGGAGGGGAAAAGTACCCCTCACTAATGGGCAACTGCAGCAGTTCTGACCATTTGTGTGCTTGGCACTTTCTCCATTTAATGGAACTTAGAGTTCCTTATAACTACTTGGTTTGCTGCTGGGAGTCAGCCACTATTTCACCGCTGACCTCCTGATGTGACTGGCAAGCCAGCTTGAAAATCCAGCTGGCGTTGAGAGAGTGCCCTTAATGAAGCTCTTAAGGACCCTTAATTGGTTAGCCGCTTTTGCCAGTTGGCCAATCAGACCTGTTGTCACCCTGCCTCCTGCAGAATCCCATGGAGGCGACACCATGAGCCAGCCAGATGGATTTTTCTCCCGTTTCTGCTCCACCACCACCACCAAACTCAAGTTACCATCATTCATGGTAGTGAGTGGCTATTTTCCAACATAGTTGAATGATGCTGTCTTCAAAGGATGCCCACGCAATGCTTTTCTCCAGAAGAGTCACTGAATCAGTGTTTCCTGATTCTACCCCACCTGATCCCAATTCTGATCAGCTCAGGACCTGGGACATCCTGGAACCTATCTGTTTGATTTCTCAGTGTGAACTCACTGATCCTTCAGAGCCCCTATCACAAACTGTTCAAGCTAACAGAGCAGCATATATTTTTGCTTTAGGTGCCTCTGACTGCATGCAGTTATAATGTTCATCATTTTGTAACTCATTTGCAAGTAAGAACTGTAGAACATCTGTTGCTTAGAATGATGACACTGAAATATGTAACGATTGGTAAGAAGTTGACTCACCGTCTCAGTGCTCTAACAGTGGATTATTGTCCCACTTTCCCAGTAAATGTTCCTGCTGACTCCTTGGATGGCCCTCTCTACATTCCATACAAGACCCTGCTTTCCACAGTGGGCAGCATGGATTTCAGCGAGGGTGAGGCCCAGCGACTCATAGAGATCCTGATGGATAAGGCTGGCATCGTGCAGGACACCTGGCATACGGTAAGCTACCTGTTCAGTTAGTGCCAAGCATTGCATTGACTTGCTGATGTGGCTTCTTTCTCCTGTGTTGACAGGAACTCTGTAAAATAAAGTTGCCTTTCACAGACTCAGGATGTCCCAAAGTTCTTTGCAGACCTTTTAAAATTATTTAATTTTGAAGTATAAGCCACTCTCCTTAACCAACTACTAGAAGTCGTGTGACAGTGACTTGGAGATGCCCTTACAATAAGAAATGCCCACACCTGGGGCGGGATTTTCCGCACCCACCCAACTCAGCGATTTTCCGGTCCCGCCGCTAGTCAAGGGACTTCTAGCTGGGACACTGCCTCGCCCGTGGCAGGTCCCACCAGCGACTGGGCCGGAAAATCCCAGCCCAGGTCTGCCCCTCCTCTCCCTCTCTCTCTCCCCTCCTCTCCCTCTCTCTCTCTCCCCTCCGCTCTCTCTCTCTCTCTCCCCTCCTCTCTCTCTCTCCCCTCCTCTCTCTCTCTCTCCCCTCCTCTCTCTCTCCCCTCCTCTCTCTCTCTCTCCCCTCCTCTCTCTCTCCCCTCCTCTCTCTCTCTCTCCCCTCCTCTCTCTCTCTCTCTCTCCCCTCCCCTCTCTCTCTCTCTCCCCTCCTCTCTCTCTCTCTCCCCTCCTCTCTCTCTCTCTCCCCCCTTCTCTCACTCTCTCGCTCTCTCCCCTCCTCTCTCTCTCTCTCTCTCTCTCTCCGCACCTCTCTCTCTCTCCCCTCCCCTCTCTCTCCCTTCCCTCCCCTCTCTCTCCCTCCCCTCTCTCTCTCTCCCTCCCCTCTCTCTCTCTCTCTCTCTCCCATCTCCTCTCTCTCCCATCTCCTCTCTCTCCCATCCTCTCTCTCCCATCCTCTCTCTCCCATCTCCTCTCTCTCCCATCCTCTCTCTCCCATCTCCTCTCTCTCCCATCCTCTCTCTCCCCTCCTCTCTCTCCCCTCCTCTCTCACACTCCCCTCCTCTCTCTCTCCCCTCCTCTCTCTCTCCCCTCCTCTCTCTCCCTTCCTCTCTCTCTCCCCTCCTCTCTCTCTCTCTCTCCCCTCCTCTCTCACTCTCGCTCCTCTCTCTCTCTCCCCTCCACTCACCATCTCCCCTCCACTCTCCATCTCCCCTCCACTCTCCATCTCCCCTCCTCTCTCCATCTCCCCTCCTCTCTCTCTCCCCCCTGCTCTCTCTCTCTCACTCCCCCTGCTCTCTCTCTGACCCCCAGCTCTCTCTCTGTCTCCCTGCTCTCTCTCTGTCTCCCTGCTCTCTCTCTCTCTGAACCACTGCTCTCTCTCTCTCTGTCTCCCTGCTCTCTCTCTCTCTCTCCCTGCGCTCTATCTCTCCCCTGCGCTCTATCTCTCCCCTGCGCTCTATCTCTCCCCTGCGCTCTATCTCTCCCCTGCGCTCTATCTCTCCCCTGCGCTCTATCTCTCCCCTGCGCTCTATCTCTCCCCTGCGCTCTATCTCTCCCCTGCGCTCTATCTCTCCCCTGCGCTCTATCTCTCCCCTGCGCTCTATCTCTCCCCTGCGCTCTATCTCTCCCCTGCGCTCTATCTCTCCCCTGCGCTCTATCTCTCCCCTGCGCTCTATCTCTCCCCTGCGCTCTATCTCTCCCCTGCGCTCTCTCTCTCCCCTGCGCTCTCTCTCTCCCCTGCGCTCTATCTCTCCCCTGCGCTCTATCTCTCCCCTGCGCTCTATCTCTCCCCTGCGCTCTCTCTCTCCCCTGCGCTCTCTCTCTCCCCTGCGCTCTCTCTCTCCCCTGCGCTCTCTCTCTCCCCTGCGCTCTCTCTCTCCCCTGCGCTCTCTCTCTCCCCTGCGCTCTCTCTCTCCCCTGCGCTCTCTCTCTCCCCTGCGCTCTCTCTCTCCCCTGCGCTCTCTCTCTCCCCTGCGCTCTCTCTCTCCCCTGCGCTCTCTCTCTCCCCTGCGCTCTCTCTCTCCCCTGCGCTCTCTCTCTCCCCTGCGCTCTCTCTCTCCCCTGCGCTCTCTCTCTCCCCTGCGCTCTCTCTCTCCCCTGCGCTCTCTCTCTCCCCTGCGCTCTCTCTCTCCCCTGCGCTCTCTCTCTCCCCTGCGCTCTCTCTCTCCCCTGCGCTCTCTCTCTCCCCTGCGCTCTCTCTCTCCCCTGCGCTCTCTCTCTCCCCTGCGCTCTCTCTCTCCCCTGCGCTCTCTCTCTCCCCTGCGCTCTCTCTCTCCCCTGCGCTCTCTCTCTCCCCTGCGCTCTCTCTCTCCCCTGCGCTCTCTCTCTCCCCTGCGCTCTCTCTCTCCCCTGCGCTCTCTCTCTCCCCTGCGCTCTCTCTCTCCCCTGCGCTCTCTCTCTCCCCTGCGCTCTCTCTCTCCCCTGCGCTCTCTCTCTCCCCTGCGCTCTCTCTCTCCCCTGCGCTCTCTCTCTCCCCTGCGCTCTCTCTCTCCCCTGCGCTCTCTCTCTCCCCTGCGCTCTCTCTCTCCCCTGCGCTCTCTCTCTCCCCTGCGCTCTCTCTCTCCCCTGCGCTCTCTCTCTCCCCTGCGCTCTCTCTCTCCCCTGCGCTCTCTCTCTCCCCTGCGCTCTCTCTCTCCCCTGCGCTCTCTCTCTCCCCTGCGCTCTCTCTCTCCCCTGCGCTCTCTCTCTCCCCTGCGCTCTCTCTCTCCCCTGCGCTCTCTCTCTCCCCTGCGCTCTCTCTCTCCCCTGCGCTCTCTCTCTCCCCTGCGCTCTCTCTCTCCCCTGCGCTCTCTCTCTCCCCTGCGCTCTCTCTCTCCCCTGCGCTCTCTCTCTCCCCTGCGCTCTCTCTCTCCCCTGCGCTCTCTCTCTCCCCTGCGCTCTCTCTCTCCCCTGCGCTCTCTCTCTCCCCTGCGCTCTCTCTCTCCCCTGCGCTCTCTCTCTCCCCTGCGCTCTCTCTCTCCCCTGCGCTCTCTCTCTCCCCTGCGCTCTCTCTCTCCCCTGCGCTCTCTCTCTCCCCTGCGCTCTCTCTCTCCCCTGCGCTCTCTCTCTCCCCTGCGCTCTCTCTCTCCCCTGCGCTCTCTCTCTCCCCTGCGCTCTCTCTCTCCCCTGCGCTCTCTCTCTCCCCTGCGCTCTCTCTCTCCCCTGCGCTCTCTCTCTCCCCTGCGCTCTCTCTCTCCCCTGCGCTCTCTCTCTCCCCTGCGCTCTCTCTCTCCCCTGCGCTCTCTCTCTCCCCTGCGCTCTCTCTCTCCCCTGCGCTCTCTCTCTCCCCTGCGCTCTCTCTCTCCCCTGCGCTCTCTCTCTCCCCTGCGCTCTCTCTCTCCCCTGCGCTCTCTCTCTCCCCTGCGCTCTCTCTCTCCCCTGCGCTCTCTCTCTCCCCTGCGCTCTCTCTCTCCCCTGCGCTCTCTCTCTCCCCTGCGCTCTCTCTCTCCCCTGCGCTCTCTCTCTCCCCTGCGCTCTCTCTCTCCCCTGCGCTCTCTCTCTCCCCTGCGCTCTCTCTCTCCCCTGCGCTCTCTCTCTCCCCTGCGCTCTCTCTCTCCCCTGCGCTCTCTCTCTCCCCTGCGCTCTCTCTCTCCCCTGCGCTCTCTCTCTCCCCTGCGCTCTCTCTCTCCCCTGCGCTCTCTCTCTCCCCTGCGCTCTCTCTCTCCCCTGCGCTCTCTCTCTCCCCTGCGCTCTCTCTCTCCCCTGCGCTCTCTCTCTCCCCTGCGCTCTCTCTCTCCCCTGCGCTCTCTCTCTCCCCTGCGCTCTCTCTCTCCCCTGCGCTCTCTCTCTCCCCTGCGCTCTCTCTCTCCCCTGCGCTCTCTCTCTCCCCTGCGCTCTCTCTCTCCCCTGCGCTCTCTCTCTCCCCTGCGCTCTCTCTCTCCCCTGCGCTCTCTCTCTCCCCTGCGCTCTCTCTCTCCCCTGCGCTCTCTCTCTCCCCTGCGCTCTCTCTCTCCCCTGCGCTCTCTCTCTCCCCTGCGCTCTCTCTCTCCCCTGCGCTCTCTCTCTCCCCTGCGCTCTCTCTCTCCCCTGCGCTCTCTCTCTCCCCTGCGCTCTCTCTCTCCCCTGCGCTCTCTCTCTCCCCTGCGCTCTCTCTCTCCCCTGCGCTCTCTCTCTCCCCTGCGCTCTCTCTCTCCCCTGCGCTCTCTCTCTCCCCTGCGCTCTCTCTCTCCCCTGCGCTCTCTCTCTCCCCTGCGCTCTCTCTCTCCCCTGCGCTCTCTCTCTCCCCTGCGCTCTCTCTCTCCCCTGCGCTCTCTCTCTCCCCTGCGCTCTCTCTCTCCCCTGCGCTCTCTCTCTCCCCTGCGCTCTCTCTCTCCCCTGCGCTCTCTCTCTCCCCTGCGCTCTCTCTCTCCCCTGCGCTCTCTCTCTCCCCTGCGCTCTCTCTCTCCCCTGCGCTCTCTCTCTCCCCTGCGCTCTCTCTCTCCCCTGCGCTCTCTCTCTCCCCTGCGCTCTCTCTCTCCCCTGCGCTCTCTCTCTCCCCTGCGCTCTCTCTCTCCCCTGCGCTCTCTCTCTCCCCTGCGCTCTCTCTCTCCCCTGCGCTCTCTCTCTCCCCTGCGCTCTCTCTCTCCCCTGCGCTCTCTCTCTCCCCTGCGCTCTCTCTCTCCCCTGCGCTCTCTCTCTCCCCTGCGCTCTCTCTCTCCCCTGCGCTCTCTCTCTCCCCTGCGCTCTCTCTCTCCCCTGCGCTCTCTCTCTCCCCTGCGCTCTCTCTCTCCCCTGCGCTCTCTCTCTCCCCTGCGCTCTCTCTCTCCCCTGCGCTCTCTCTCTCCCCTGCGCTCTCTCTCTCCCCTGCGCTCTCTCTCTCCCCTGCGCGCTCTCTCTCCCCTGCGCGCTCTCTCTCCCCTGCGCGCTCTCTCTCCCCTGCGCGCTCTCTCTCCCCTGCGCGCTCTCTCTCCCCTGCGCGCTCTCTCTCCCCTGCGCGCTCTCTCTCCCCTGCGCGCTCTCTCTCCCCTGCGCGCTCTCTCTCCCCTGCGCGCTCTCTCTCCCCTGCGCGCTCTCTCTCCCCTGCGCGCTCTCTCTCCCCTGCGCGCTCTCTCTCCCCTGCGCGCTCTCTCTCCCCTGCGCGCTCTCTCTCCCCTGCGCGCTCTCTCTCCCCTGCGCGCTCTCTCTCCCCTGCGCGCTCTCTCTCCCCTGCGCGCTCTCTCTCCCCTGCGCGCTCTCTCTCCCCTGCGCGCTCTCTCTCCCCCTGCGCGCTCTCTCTCCCTGCGCGCTCTCTCTCCCCTGCGCGCTCTCTCTCCCCTGCGCGCTCTCTCTCCCCTGCGCGCTCTCTCTCCCCTGCGCGCTCTCTCTCCCCTGCGCGCTCTCTCTCCCCTGCGCGCTCTCTCTCCCCCTGCGCGCTCTCTCTCCCCTGCGCGCTCTCTCTCCCCTGCGCGCTCTCTCTCCCCTGCGCGCTCTCTCTCCCCTGCGCGCTCTCTCTCCCCTGCGCGCTCTCTCTCCCCTGCGCGCTCTCTCTCCCCTGCGCGCTCTCTCTCCCCTGCGCGCTCTCTCTCCCCTGCGCGCTCTCTCTCCCCTGCGCGCTCTCTCTCCCCTGCGCGCTCTCTCTCCCCTGCGCGCTCTCTCTCCCCCTGCGCGCTCTCTCTCCCCTGCGCGCTCTCTCTCCCCTGCGCGCTCTCTCTCCCCTGCGCGCTCTCTCTCCCCTGCGCGCTCTCTCTCCCCTGCGCGCTCTCTCTCCCCCTGCGCGCTCTCTCTCCCCTGCGCGCTCTCTCTCCCCTGCGCGCTCTCTCTCCCCTGCGCGCTCTCTCTCCCCTGCGCGCTCTCTCTCCCCTGCGCGCTCTCTCTCTCCCCTGCGCGCTCTCTCTCCCCTGCGCGCTCTCTCTCCCCTGCGCGCTCTCTCTCCCCTGCGCGCTCTCTCTCCCCTGCGCGCTCTCTCTCCCCTGCGCGCTCTCTCTCCCCTGCGCGCTCTCTCTCCCCTGCGCGCTCTCTCTCCCCTGCGCGCTCTCTCTCCCCTGCGCGCTCTCTCTCCCCTGCGCGCTCTCTCTCCCCTGCGCGCTCTCTCTCCCCTGCGCGCTCTCTCTCCCCTGCGCGCTCTCTCTCCCCTGCGCGCTCTCTCTCCCCTGCGCGCTCTCTCTCCCCTGCGCGCTCTCTCTCCCCTGCGCGCTCTCTCTCCCCTGCGCGCTCTCTCTCCCCTGCGCGCTCTCTCTCCCCTGCGCGCTCTCTCTCCCCTGCGCGCTCTCTCTCCCCTGCGCGCTCTCTCTCCCCCTGCGCGCTCTCTCTCCCCTGCGCGCTCTCTCTCCCCTGCGCGCTCTCTCTCCCCTGCGCGCTCTCTCTCCCCTGCGCGCTCTCTCTCCCCTGCGCGCTCTCTCTCCCCTGCGCGCTCTCTCTCCCCTGCGCGCTCTCTCTCCCCTGCGCGCTCTCTCTCCCCTGCGCGCTCTCTCTCCCCTGCGCGCTCTCTCTCCCCTGCGCGCTCTCTCTCCCCTGCGCGCTCTCTCTCCCCTGCGCGCTCTCTCTCCCCTGCGCGCTCTCTCTCCCCTGCGCGCTCTCTCTCCCCTGCGCGCTCTCTCTCCCCTGCGCGCTCTCTCTCCCCTGCGCGCTCTCTCTCCCCTGCGCGCTCTCTCTCCCCTGCGCGCTCTCTCTCCCCCTGCGCGCTCTCTCTCCCCTGCGCGCTCTCTCTCCCCTGCGCGCTCTCTCTCCCCTGCGCGCTCTCTCTCCCCTGCGCGCTCTCTCTCCCCCGCGCGCTCTCTCTCCCCTGCGCGCTCTCTCTCCCCTGCGCGCTCTCTCTCCCCTGCGCGCTCTCTCTCCCCTGCGCGCTCTCTCTCCCCTGCGCGCTCTCTCTCCCCTGCTCTCTCTCTCTCTCCCCTGCTCTCTCTCTCTCTCCCCTGCTCTCTCTCTCTCTCTCCCCTGCTCTCTCTCTCTCTCTCCCCTGCTCTCTCTCTCTCTCTCCCCTGCGCTCTCTCTCTCCCCTGAGCTCTCTCTCTCCCCTGAGCTCTCTCTCTCCCCTGCGCTCTCTCTCTCCCCTGCGCTCTCTCTCTCCCCTGCGCTCTCTCTCTCCCCTGCGCTCTCTCTCTCCCCTGCGCTCTCTCTCTCCCCTGCGCGCTCTCTCTCCCCTGCGCGCTCTCTCTCCCCTGCGCTCTCTCTCTCCCCTGCGCTCTCTCTCTCCCCTGCGCTCTCTCTCTCCCCTGCGCTCTCTCTCTCCCCTGCGCTCTCTCTCTCCCCTGCGCTCTCTCTCTCCCCTGCGCTCTCTCTCTCCCCTGCGCTCTCTCTCTCCCCTGCGCTCTCTCTCTCCCCTGCGCTCTCTCTCTCCCCTGCGCTCTCTCTCTCCCCTGCGCTCTCTCTCTCCCCTGCGCTCTCTCTCTCCCCTGCGCTCTCTCTCTCCCCTGCGCTCTCTCTCTCCCCTGCGCTCTCTCTCTCTCTCTCTCCCCTGCGCTCTCTCTCTCTCTCTCTCTCCCCTGCTCTCTCTCTCTCTCTCTCTCCCCTGCTCTCTCTCTCTCTCTCTCCCCTGCTCTCTCTCTCTCTCTCTCCCCTGCTCTCTCTCTCTCTCTCCCCTGCTCTCTCTCTCTCTCTCCCCTGCTCTCTCTCTCTCTCTCTCCCCTGCTCTGTCTCTCTCTCTCTCCCCTGCTCTGTCTCTCTCTCTCTCCCCTGCTCTGTCTCTCTCTCTCTCTCTCTCTCCCCTGCTCTCTCTCTCTCTCCCCTGCTCTCTCTCTCTCTCTCCCCTGCTCTCTCTCTCTCTCCCCTGCTCTCTCTCTCTCTCTCCCCTGCGCTCTCTCTCTCCCCTGGGCTCTCTCTCTCCCCTGAGCTCTCTCTCTCCCCTGAGCTCTCTCTCTCCCCTGAGCTCTCTCTCTCCCCTGAGCTCTCTCTCTCCCCTGCGCGCTCTCTCTCCCCTGCGCGCTCTCTCTCCCCTGCGCGCTCTCTCTCCCCTGCGCGCTCTCTCTCCCCTGCGCGCTCTCTCTCCCCTGCGCGCTCTCTCTCCCCTGCGCGCTCTCTCTCCCCTGCGCGCTCTCTCTCCCCTGCGCGCTCTCTCTCCCCCTGCGCGCTCTCTCTCCCCTGCGCGCTCTCTCTCCCCTGCGCGCTCTCTCTCCCCTGCGCGCTCTCTCTCCCCTGCGCGCTCTCTCTCCCCTGCGCGCTCTCTCTCCCCTGCGCGCTCTCTCTCCCCTGCGCGCTCTCTCTCCCCTGCGCGCTCTCTCTCCCCTGCGCGCTCTCTCTCCCCTGCGCGCTCTCTCTCCCCTGCGCGCTCTCTCTCCCCTGCGCGCTCTCTCTCCCCCTGCGCGCTCTCTCTCCCCTGCGCGCTCTCTCTCCCCTGCGCGCTCTCT
This sequence comes from Carcharodon carcharias, assembly GCF_017639515.1. NCBI lineage: Eukaryota > Metazoa > Chordata > Chondrichthyes > Lamniformes > Lamnidae > Carcharodon > Carcharodon carcharias. The sequence continues at coordinate 136,359,780 of NC_054468.1, read as the reverse complement.
CTCCCCTGCGCGCTCTCTCTCCCCTGCGCGCTCTCTCTCCCCTGCGCGCTCTCTCTCCCCTGCGCGCTCTCTCTCCCCTGCGCGCTCTCTCTCCCCTGCGCGCTCTCTCTCCCCTGCGCGCTCTCTCTCCCCTGCGCGCTCTCTCTCCCCTGCGCGCTCTCTCTCCCCTGCGCGCTCTCTCTCCCCTGCGCGCGCTCTCTCCCCTGCGCGCGCTCTCTCCCCTGCGCGCTCTCTCTGCCCTGCGCGCTCTCTCTCCCCTGCGCGCTCTCTCTCCCCTGCGCGCTCTCTCTCCCCTGCGCGCTCTCTCTCCCCTGCGCGCTCTCTCTCTCCCCTGCTCTCTCTCTCTCTCCCCTGCTCTCTCTCTCTCTCTCCCCTGCTCTCTCTCTCTCTCCCCTGCTCTCTCTCTCTCTCCCCTGCTCTCTCTCTCTCTCCCCTGCTCTCTCTCTCTCCCCTGCTCTCTCTCTCTCTCTCTCCCCTGCTCTCTCTCTCTCCCCTGCTCTCTCTCTCTCTCTCTCCCCTGCCCTCTCTCTCTCTCTCTCTCTCTCCCCTGCTCTCTCTCTCTCTCTCCCCTGCTCTCTCTCTCTCCCCTGCTCTCTCTCTCTCCCCTGCTCTCTCTCTCTCTCTCTCCCCTGCTCTCTCTCTCTCTCTCTCCCCTGCTCTCTCTCTCTCTCTCTCTCCCCTGCTCTCTCTCTCTCTCTCTCTCCCCTGCTCTCTCTCTCTCTCCCCTCCTCTCTCTCTCTCTCCCCCTCCTCTCTCTCTCTCTCTCTCTCTCCCCTCTTCTCTCTCTCTCTCTCTCCCCTGCTCTCTCTCTCTCTCTCCCCTCCTCTCTCTCTCTCTCTCTCCCCTCCTCTCTCTCTCTCTCTCTCCCCTGCTCTCTCTCTCTCCCCTGCTCTCTCTCTCTCTCTCTCCCCTGCTCTCTCTCTCTCTCTCTCTCCCCTGCTCTCTCTCTCTCTCCCCTGCTCTCTCTCTCTCTCCCCTGCTCTCTCTCTCTCCCCTGCTCTCTCTCTCTCTCTCTCCCCTGCTCTCTCTCTCTCTCTCTCTCCCCTGCTCTCTCTCTCTCTCCCCTCCTCTCTCTCTCTCTCCCCTCCTCTCTCTCTCTCTCTCTCTCTCCCCTCTTCTCTCTCTCTCTCTCCCCTCCTCTCTCTCTCTCTCTCTCCTCCTCTCTCTCTCTCTCTCTCCCCTCCTCTCTCTCTCTCTCTCTCTCCCCTCCTCTCTTTCCCCTCCTCTCTCTCTCCCCTCTTCTCTCTCTCCCCTCCCCTCTCTCCCTCTCTCCCCTTCTCTCTCCCTCTCTCCCCTTCTCTCTCCCTCTCTCCCCTTCTCTCTCTCTCTCTCCCCTGCTCTCTCTCTCTCTCTCCCCTGCTCTCTCTCTCTCCCCTGCTCTCTCTCTCTCCCCTGCTCTCTCTCTCTCTCCCCTGCTCTCTCTCTCTCTCCCCTGCTCTCTCTCTCTCTCTCTCTCTCCCCTGCTCTCTCTCTCTCTCTCTCTCTCCCCTGCTCTCTCCCCTGCGCTCTATCTCTCCCCTGCGCTCTATCTCTCCCCTGCGCTCTATCTCTCCCCTGCGCTCTATCTCTCCCCTGCGCTCTATCTCTCCCCTGCGCTCTATCTCTCCCCTGCGCTCTATCTCTCCCCTGCGCTCTATCTCTCCCCTGCGCTCTATCTCTCCCCTGCGCTCTATCTCTCCCCTGCGCTCTCTCTCTCCCCTGCGCTCTCTCTCTCCCCTGCGCTCTCTCTCTCCCCTGCGCTCTCTCTCTCCCCTGCGCGCTCTCTCTCCCCTGCGCTCTCTCTCTCCCCTGCGCTCTCTCTCTCCCCTGCGCTCTCTCTCTCCCCTGCGCTCTCTCTCTCCCCTGCGCTCTCTCTCTCCCCTGCGCTCTCTCTCTCCCCTGCGCTCTCTCTCTCCCCTGCGCTCTCTCTCTCCCCTGCGCTCTCTCTCTCCCCTGCGCTCTCTCTCTCCCCTGCGCTCTCTCTCTCCCCTGCGCTCTCTCTCTCCCCTGCGCTCTCTCTCTCCCCTGCGCTCTCTCTCTCCCCTGCGCTCTCTCTCTCCCCTGCGCTCTCTCTCTCCCCTGCGCTCTCTCTCTCCCCTGCGCTCTCTCTCTCCCCTGCGCTCTCTCTCTCCCCTGCGCTCTCTCTCTCCCCTGCGCTCTCTCTCTCCCCTGCGCTCTCTCTCTCCCCTGCGCTCTCTCTCTCCCCTGCGCTCTCTCTCTCCCCTGCGCTCTCTCTCTCCCCTGCGCTCTCTCTCTCCCCTGCGCTCTCTCTCTCCCCTGCGCTCTCTCTCTCCCCTGCGCTCTCTCTCTCCCCTGCGCTCTCTCTCTCCCCTGCGCTCTCTCTCTCCCCTGCGCTCTCTCTCTCCCCTGCGCTCTCTCTCTCCCCTGCGCTCTCTCTCTCCCCTGCGCTCTCTCTCTCCCCTGCGCTCTCTCTCTCCCCTGCGCTCTCTCTCTCCCCTGCGCTCTCTCTCTCCCCTGCGCTCTCTCTCTCCCCTGCGCTCTCTCTCTCCCCTGCGCTCTCTCTCTCCCCTGCGCTCTCTCTCTCCCCTGCGCTCTCTCTCTCCCCTGCGCTCTCTCTCTCCCCTGCGCTCTCTCTCTCCCCTGCGCTCTCTCTCTCCCCTGCGCTCTCTCTCTCCCCTGCGCTCTCTCTCTCCCCTGCGCTCTCTCTCTCCCCTGCGCTCTCTCTCTCCCCTGCGCTCTCTCTCTCCCCTGCGCTCTCTCTCTCCCCTGCGCTCTCTCTCTCCCCTGCGCTCTCTCTCTCCCCTGCGCTCTCTCTCTCCCCTGCGCTCTCTCTCTCCCCTGCGCTCTCTCTCTCCCCTGCGCTCTCTCTCTCCCCTGCGCTCTCTCTCTCCCCTGCGCTCTCTCTCTCCCCTGCGCTCTCTCTCTCCCCTGCGCTCTCTCTCTCCCCTGCGCTCTCTCTCTCCCCTGCGCTCTCTCTCTCCCCTGCGCTCTCTCTCTCCCCTGCGCTCTCTCTCTCCCCTGCGCTCTCTCTCTCCCCTGCGCTCTCTCTCTCCCCTGCGCTCTCTCTCTCCCCTGCGCTCTCTCTCTCCCCTGCGCTCTCTCTCTCCCCTGCGCTCTCTCTCTCCCCTGCGCTCTCTCTCTCCCCTGCGCTCTCTCTCTCCCCTGCGCTCTCTCTCTCCCCTGCGCTCTCTCTCTCCCCTGCGCTCTCTCTCTCCCCTGCGCTCTCTCTCTCCCCTGCGCTCTCTCTCTCCCCTGCGCTCTCTCTCTCCCCTGCGCTCTCTCTCTCCCCTGCGCTCTCTCTCTCCCCTGCGCTCTCTCTCTCCCCTGCGCTCTCTCTCTCCCCTGCGCTCTCTCTCTCCCCTGCGCTCTCTCTCTCCCCTGCGCTCTCTCTCTCCCCTGCGCTCTCTCTCTCCCCTGCGCTCTCTCTCTCCCCTGCGCTCTCTCTCTCCCCTGCGCTCTCTCTCTCCCCTGCGCTCTCTCTCTCCCCTGCGCTCTCTCTCTCCCCTGCGCTCTCTCTCTCCCCTGCGCTCTCTCTCTCCCCTGCGCTCTCTCTCTCCCCTGCGCTCTCTCTCTCCCCTGCGCTCTCTCTCTCCCCTGCGCTCTCTCTCTCCCCTGCGCTCTCTCTCTCCCCTGCGCTCTCTCTCTCCCCTGCGCTCTCTCTCTCCCCTGCGCTCTCTCTCTCCCCTGCGCTCTCTCTCTCCCCTGCGCTCTCTCTCTCCCCTGCGCTCTCTCTCTCCCCTGCGCTCTCTCTCTCCCCTGCGCTCTCTCTCTCCCCTGCGCTCTCTCTCTCCCCTGCGCTCTCTCTCTCCCCTGCGCTCTCTCTCTCCCCTGCGCTCTCTCTCTCCCCTGCGCTCTCTCTCTCCCCTGCGCTCTCTCTCTCCCCTGCGCTCTCTCTCTCCCCTGCGCTCTCTCTCTCCCCTGCGCTCTCTCTCTCCCCTGCGCTCTCTCTCTCCCCTGCGCTCTCTCTCTCCCCTGCGCTCTCTCTCTCCCCTGCGCTCTCTCTCTCCCCTGCGCTCTCTCTCTCCCCTGCGCTCTCTCTCTCCCCTGCGCTCTCTCTCTCCCCTGCGCTCTCTCTCTCCCCTGCGCTCTCTCTCTCCCCTGCGCTCTCTCTCTCCCCTGCGCTCTCTCTCTCCCCTGCGCTCTCTCTCTCCCCTGCGCTCTCTCTCTCCCCTGCGCTCTCTCTCTCCCCTGCGCTCTCTCTCTCCCCTGCGCTCTCTCTCTCCCCTGCGCTCTCTCTCTCCCCTGCGCTCTCTCTCTCCCCTGCGCTCTCTCTCTCCCCTGCGCGCTCTCTCTCCCCTGCGCGCTCTCTCTCCCCTGCGCGCTCTCTCTCCCCTGCGCGCTCTCTCTCCCCTGCGCGCTCTCTCTCCCCTGCGCGCTCTCTCTCCCCTGCGCGCTCTCTCTCCCCTGCGCGCTCTCTCTCCCCTGCGCGCTCTCTCTCCCCTGCGCGCTCTCTCTCCCCTGCGCGCTCTCTCTCCCCTGCGCGCTCTCTCTCCCCTGCGCGCTCTCTCTCCCCTGCGCGCTCTCTCTCCCCTGCGCGCTCTCTCTCCCCTGCGCGCTCTCTCTCCCCTGCGCGCTCTCTCTCCCCTGCGCGCTCTCTCTCCCCTGCGCGCTCTCTCTCCCCTGCGCGCTCTCTCTCCCCTGCGCGCTCTCTCTCCCCTGCGCGCTCTCTCTCCCCTGCGCGCTCTCTCTCCCCTGCGCGCTCTCTCTCCCCTGCGCGCTCTCTCTCCCCTGCGCGCTCTCTCTCCCCTGCGCGCTCTCTCTCCCCTGCGCGCTCTCTCTCCCCTGCGCGCTCTCTCTCCCCTGCGCGCTCTCTCTCCCCTGCGCGCTCTCTCTCCCCTGCGCGCTCTCTCTCCCCTGCGCGCTCTCTCTCCCCTGCGCGCTCTCTCTCCCCTGCGCGCTCTCTCTCCCCTGCGCGCTCTCTCTCCCCTGCGCGCTCTCTCTCCCCTGCGCGCTCTCTCTCCCCTGCGCGCTCTCTCTCCCCTGCGCGCTCTCTCTCCCCTGCGCGCTCTCTCTCCCCTGCGCGCTCTCTCTCCCCTGCGCGCTCTCTCTCCCCTGCGCGCTCTCTCTCCCCTGCGCGCTCTCTCTCCCCTGCGCGCTCTCTCTCCCCTGCGCGCTCTCTCTCCCCTGCGCGCTCTCTCTCCCCTGCGCGCTCTCTCTCCCCTGCGCGCTCTCTCTCCCCTGCGCGCTCTCTCTCCCCTGCGCGCTCTCTCTCCCCTGCGCGCTCTCTCTCCCCTGCGCGCTCTCTCTCCCCTGCGCGCTCTCTCTCCCCTGCGCGCTCTCTCTCCCCTGCGCGCTCTCTCTCCCCTGCGCGCTCTCTCTCCCCTGCGCGCTCTCTCTCCCCTGCGCGCTCTCTCTCCCCTGCGCGCTCTCTCTCCCCTGCGCGCTCTCTCTCCCCTGCGCGCTCTCTCTCCCCTGCGCGCTCTCTCTCCCCTGCGCGCTCTCTCTCCCCTGCGCGCTCTCTCTCCCCTGCGCGCTCTCTCTCCCCTGCGCGCTCTCTCTCCCCTGCGCGCTCTCTCTCCCCTGCGCGCTCTCTCTCCCCTGCGCGCTCTCTCTCCCCTGCGCGCTCTCTCTCCCCTGCGCGCTCTCTCTCCCCTGCGCGCTCTCTCTCCCCTGCGCGCTCTCTCTCCCCTGCGCGCTCTCTCTCCCCTGCGCGCTCTCTCTCCCCTGCGCGCTCTCTCTCCCCTGCGCGCTCTCTCTCTCCCCTGCGCGCTCTCTCTCCCCTGCGCGCTCTCTCTCCCCTGCGCGCTCTCTCTCCCCTGCGCGCTCTCTCTCCCCTGCGCGCTCTCTCTCCCCTGCGCGCTCTCTCTCCCCTGCGCTCTCTCTCTCCCCTGCGCTCTCTCTCTCCCCTGCGCGCTCTCTCTCCCCTGCGCGCTCTCTCTCCCCTGCGCGCTCTCTCTCCCCTGCGCGCTCTCTCTCCCCTGCGCGCTCTCTCTCCCCTGCGCGCTCTCTCTCCCCTGCGCGCTCTCTCTCCCCTGCGCTCTCTCTCTCCCCTGCGCTCTCTCTCTCCCCTGCGCTCTCTCTCTCCCCTGCGCTCTCTCTCTCCCCTGCGCTCTCTCTCTCCCCTGCGCTCTCTCTCTCCCCTGCGCTCTCTCTCTCCCCTGCGCTCTCTCTCTCCCCTGCGCTCTCTCTCTCCCCTGCGCGCTCTCTCTCCCTGCGCGCTCTCTCTCCCCTGCGCGCTCTCTCTCCCCTGCGCGCTCTCTCTCCCCTGCGCGCTCTCTCTCCCCTGCGCGCTCTCTCTCCCCTGCGCTCTCTCTCTCCCCTGCGCTCTCTCTCTCCCCTGCGCTCTCTCTCTCCCCTGCGCTCTCTCTCTCCCCTGCGCTCTCTCTCTCTCTCTCTCCCCTGCGCTCTCTCTCTCTCTCTCTCCCCTGCGCTCTCTCTCTCTCTCTCTCCCCTGCTCTCTCTCTCTCTCTCTCCCCTGCTCTCTCTCTCTCTCTCCCCTGCTCTCTCTCTCTCTCTCCCCTGCTCTCTCTCTCTCTCTCCCCTGCTCTCTCTCTCTCTCTCTCCCCTGCTCTGTCTCTCTCTCTCTCCCCTGCTCTGTCTCTCTCTCTCTCCCCTGCTCTGTCTCTCTCTCTCTCCCCTGCTCTGTCTCTCTCTCTCTCTCTCTCTCCCCTGCTCTCTCTCTCTCTCCCCTGCTCTCTCTCTCTCTCTCCCCTGCTCTCTCTCTCTCTCCCCTGCTCTCTCTCTCTCTCTCCCCTGCGCTCTCTCTCTCCCCTGCGCTCTCTCTCTCCCCTGCGCTCTCTCTCTCCCCTGAGCTCTCTCTCTCCCCTGAGCGCTCTCTCTCCCCTGCGCGCTCTCTCTCCCCTGCGCGCTCTCTCTCCCCTGCGCGCTCTCTCTCCCCTGCGCGCTCTCTCTCCCCTGCGCGCTCTCTCTCCCTGCGCGCTCTCTCTCCCCTGCGCGCTCTCTCTCCCCTGCGCGCTCTCTCTCCCCTGCGCGCTCTCTCTCCCCTGCGCGCTCTCTCTCCCCTGCGCGCTCTCTCTCCCCTGCGCGCTCTCTCTCCCCTGCGCGCTCTCTCTCCCCTGCGCGCTCTCTCTCCCCTGCGCGCTCTCTCTCCCCTGCGCGCTCTCTCTCCCCTGCGCGCTCTCTCTCCCCTGCGCGCTCTCTCTCCCCTGCGCGCTCTCTCTCCCCTGCGCGCTCTCTCTCCCCTGCGCGCTCTCTCTCCCCTGCGCGCTCTCTCTCCCCTGCGCGCTCTCTCTCCCCTGCGCGCTCTCTCTCCCCTGCGCGCTCTCTCTCCCCTGCGCGCTCTCTCTCCCCTGCGCGCTCTCTCTCTCCCCTGCGCGCTCTCTCTCCCCTGCGCGCTCTCTCTCCCCTGCGCGCTCTCTCTCCCCTGCGCGCTCTCTCTCTCCCCTGCGCGCTCTCTCTCTCCCCTGCGCGCTCTCTCTCTCCCCTGCGCGCTCTCTCTCTCCCCTGCGCGCTCTCTCTCTCCCCTGCTCTGTCTCTCTCTCTCCCCTGCTCTGTCTCTCTCTCTCCCCTGCTCTGTCTCTCTCTCTCCCCTGCTCTGTCTCTCTCTCTCCCCTGCTCTGTCTCTCTCTCTCCCCTGCTCTGTCTCTCTCTCTCCCCTGCTCTGTCTCTCTCTCTCCCCTGCTCTGTCTCTCTCTCTCCCCTGCTCTGTCTCTCTCTCTCCCCTGCTCTGTCTCTCTCTCTCCCCTGCTCTGTCTCTCTCTCTCCCCTGCTCTGTCTCTCTCTCTCCCCTGCTCTGTCTCTCTCTCTCCCCTGCTCTGTCTCTCTCTCTCCCCTGCTCTGTCTCTCTCTCTCCCCTGCTCTGTCTCTCTCTCTCCCCTGCTCTGTCTCTCTCTCTCCCCTGCTCTGTCTCTCTCTCTCCCCTGCTCTGTCTCTCTCTCTCCCCTGCTCTGTCTCTCTCTCTCCCCTGCTCTGTCTCTCTCTCTCCCCTGCTCTGTCTCTCTCTCTCCCCTGCTCTGTCTCTCTCTCTCCCCTGCTCTGTCTCTCTCTCTCCCCTGCTCTGTCTCTCTCTCTCCCCTGCTCTGTCTCTCTCTCTCCCCTGCTCTGTCTCTCTCTCTCCCCTGCTCTGTCTCTCTCTCTCCCCTGCTCTGTCTCTCTCTCTCCCCTGCTCTGTCTCTCTCTCTCCCCTGCTCTGTCTCTCTCTCTCCCCTGCTCTGTCTCTCTCTCTCCCCTGCTCTGTCTCTCTCTCTCCCCTGCTCTGTCTCTCTCTCTCCCCTGCTCTGTCTCTCTCTCTCCCCTGCTCTGTCTCTCTCTCTCCCCTGCTCTGTCTCTCTCTCTCCCCTGCTCTGTCTCTCTCTCTCCCCTGCTCTGTCTCTCTCTCTCCCCTGCTCTGTCTCTCTCTCTCCCCTGCTCTGTCTCTCTCTCTCCCCTGCTCTGTCTCTCTCTCTCCCCTGCTCTGTCTCTCTCTCTCCCCTGCTCTGTCTCTCTCTCTCCCCTGCTCTGTCTCTCTCTCTCCCCTGCTCTGTCTCTCTCTCTCCCCTGCTCTGTCTCTCTCTCTCCCCTGCTCTGTCTCTCTCTCTCCCCTGCTCTGTCTCTCTCTCTCCCCTGCTCTGTCTCTCTCTCTCCCCTGCTCTGTCTCTCTCTCTCCCCTGCTCTGTCTCTCTCTCTCCCCTGCTCTGTCTCTCTCTCTCCCCTGCTCTGTCTCTCTCTCTCCCCTGCTCTGTCTCTCTCTCTCCCCTGCTCTGTCTCTCTCTCTCCCCTGCTCTGTCTCTCTCTCTCCCCTGCTCTGTCTCTCTCTCTCCCCTGCTCTGTCTCTCTCTCTCCCCTGCTCTGTCTCTCTCTCTCCCCTGCTCTGTCTCTCTCTCTCCCCTGCTCTGTCTCTCTCTCTCCCCTGCTCTGTCTCTCTCTCTCCCCTGCTCTGTCTCTCTCTCTCCCCTGCTCTGTCTCTCTCTCTCCCCTGCTCTGTCTCTCTCTCTCCCCTGCTCTGTCTCTCTCTCTCCCCTGCTCTGTCTCTCTCTCTCCCCTGCTCTGTCTCTCTCTCTCCCCTGCTCTGTCTCTCTCTCTCCCCTGCTCTGTCTCTCTCTCTCCCCTGCTCTGTCTCTCTCTCTCCCCTGCTCTGTCTCTCTCTCTCCCCTGCTCTGTCTCTCTCTCTCCCCTGCTCTGTCTCTCTCTCTCCCCTGCTCTGTCTCTCTCTCTCCCCTGCTCTGTCTCTCTCTCTCCCCTGCTCTGTCTCTCTCTCTCCCCTGCTCTGTCTCTCTCTCTCCCCTGCTCTGTCTCTCTCTCTCCCCTGCTCTGTCTCTCTCTCTCCCCTGCTCTGTCTCTCTCTCTCCCCTGCTCTGTCTCTCTCTCTCCCCTGCTCTGTCTCTCTCTCTCCCCTGCTCTGTCTCTCTCTCTCCCCTGCTCTGTCTCTCTCTCTCCCCTGCTCTGTCTCTCTCTCTCCCCTGCTCTGTCTCTCTCTCTCCCCTGCTCTGTCTCTCTCTCTCCCCTGCTCTGTCTCTCTCTCTCCCCTGCTCTGTCTCTCTCTCTCCCCTGCTCTGTCTCTCTCTCTCCCCTGCTCTGTCTCTCTCTCTCCCCTGCTCTGTCTCTCTCTCTCCCCTGCTCTGTCTCTCTCTCTCCCCTGCTCTGTCTCTCTCTCTCCCCTGCTCTGTCTCTCTCTCTCCCCTGCTCTGTCTCTCTCTCTCCCCTGCTCTGTCTCTCTCTCTCCCCTGCTCTGTCTCTCTCTCTCCCCTGCTCTGTCTCTCTCTCTCCCCTGCTCTGTCTCTCTCTCTCCCCTGCTCTGTCTCTCTCTCTCCCCTGCTCTGTCTCTCTCTCTCCCCTGCTCTGTCTCTCTCTCTCCCCTGCTCTGTCTCTCTCTCTCCCCTGCTCTGTCTCTCTCTCTCCCCTGCTCTGTCTCTCTCTCTCCCCTGCTCTGTCTCTCTCTCTCCCCTGCTCTGTCTCTCTCTCTCCCCTGCTCTGTCTCTCTCTCTCCCCTGCTCTGTCTCTCTCTCTCCCCTGCTCTGTCTCTCTCTCTCCCCTGCTCTGTCTCTCTCTCTCCCCTGCTCTGTCTCTCTCTCTCCCCTGCTCTGTCTCTCTCTCTCCCCTGCTCTGTCTCTCTCTCTCCCCTGCTCTGTCTCTCTCTCTCCCCTGCTCTGTCTCTCTCTCTCCCCTGCTCTGTCTCTCTCTCTCCCCTGCTCTGTCTCTCTCTCTCCCCTGCTCTGTCTCTCTCTCTCCCCTGCTCTGTCTCTCTCTCTCCCCTGCTCTGTCTCTCTCTCTCCCCTGCTCTGTCTCTCTCTCTCCCCTGCTCTGTCTCTCTCTCTCCCCTGCTCTGTCTCTCTCTCTCCCCTGCTCTGTCTCTCTCTCTCCCCTGCTCTGTCTCTCTCTCTCCCCTGCTCTGTCTCTCTCTCTCCCCTGCTCTGTCTCTCTCTCTCCCCTGCTCTGTCTCTCTCTCTCCCCTGCTCTGTCTCTCTCTCTCCCCTGCTCTGTCTCTCTCTCTCCCCTGCTCTGTCTCTCTCTCTCCCCTGCTCTGTCTCTCTCTCTCCCCTGCTCTGTCTCTCTCTCTCCCCTGCTCTGTCTCTCTCTCTCCCCTGCTCTGTCTCTCTCTCTCCCCTGCTCTGTCTCTCTCTCTCCCCTGCTCTGTCTCTCTCTCTCCCCTGCTCTGTCTCTCTCTCTCCCCTGCTCTGTCTCTCTCTCTCCCCTGCTCTGTCTCTCTCTCTCCCCTGCTCTGTCTCTCTCTCTCCCCTGCTCTGTCTCTCTCTCTCCCCTGCTCTGTCTCTCTCTCTCCCCTGCTCTGTCTCTCTCTCTCCCCTGCTCTGTCTCTCTCTCTCCCCTGCTCTGTCTCTCTCTCTCCCCTGCTCTGTCTCTCTCTCTCCCCTGCTCTGTCTCTCTCTCTCCCTGCTCTGTCTCTCTCTCTCCCCTGCTCTGTCTCTCTCTCTCCCCTGCTCTGTCTCTCTCTCTCCCCTGCTCTGTCTCTCTCTCTCCCCTGCTCTGTCTCTCTCTCCCCCCTGCTCTCTCTCTCTCTCCCCCCTGCTCTCTCTCTCTCCCCCCTGCTCTCTCTCTCTCTCCCCCCTGCTCTGTCTCTCTCTCCCCCTGCTCTCTCTCTCTCTCTCTTGTCCCCCTGCGCTCTCTCTCTCTGTCCCGCTGCTCTCTCTCTCTCTCTCTGTACACTTGCTCTCTCTCTCTCTCTCCCCCCTGCTCTCTCTCTCTCTCTCCCCCCTGCTCTCTCTCTCTCTCCCCCCTGCTCTCTCTCTCTCTCCCCCCTGCTCTCTCTCTCTCTCCCCCCTGCTCTCTCTCTCTCTCCCCCCTGCTCTCTCTCTCTCTCCCCCCTGCTCTCTCTCTCTCTCCCCCCTGCTCTCTCTCTCTCTCCCCCCTGCTCTCTCTCTCTCTCCCCCCTGCTCTCTCTCTCTCTCCCCCCTGCTCTCTCTCTCTCTCCCCCCTGCTCTCTCTCTCTCTCCCCCCTGCTCTCTCTCTCTCTCCCCCCTGCTCTCTCTCTCTCTCCCCCCTGCTCTCTCTCTCTCTCTCCCCCCTGCTCTCTCTCTCTCTCTCCCCCCTGCTCTCTCTCTCTCTCTCCCCCCTGCTCTCTCTCTCTCTCTCCCCCCTGCTCTCTCTCTCTCTCTCCCCCCTGCTCTCTCTCTCTCTCTCCCCCCTGCTCTCTCTCTCTCTCTCCCCCCTGCTCTCTCTCTCTCTCTCCCCCCTGCTCTCTCTCTCTCTCTCCCCCCTGCTCTCTCTCTCTCTCTCCCCCCTGCTCTCTCTCTCTCTCTCCCCCCTGCTCTCTCTCTCTCTCTCCCCCCTGCTCTCTCTCTCTCTCTCCCCCCCTGCTCTCTCTCTCTCTCTCCCCCCTGCTCTCTCTCTCTCTCTCCCCCCTGCTCTCTCTCTCTCTCTCCCCCCTGCTCTCTCTCTCTCTCTCCCCCCTGCTCTCTCTCTCTCTCTCCCCCCTGCTCTCTCTCTCTCTCTCCCCCCTGCTCTCTCTCTCTCTCTCCCCCCTGCTCTCTCTCTCTCTCTCCCCCCTGCTCTCTCTCTCTCTCTCCCCCCTGCTCTCTCTCTCTCTCTCCCCCCTGCTCTCTCTCTCTCTCTCCCCCCTGCTCTCTCTCTCTCTCTCCCCCCTGCTCTCTCTCTCTCTCTCCCCCCTGCTCTCTCTCTCTCTCTCCCCCCTGCTCTCTCTCTCTCTCTCCCCCCCTGCTCTCTCTCTCTCTCTCCCCCCTGCTCTCTCTCTCTCTCTCCCCCCCCGCTCTCTCTCTCTCTCTCCCCCCTGCTCTCTCTCTCTCTCTTTCTCTCTCTCTCCTCTCCCTTCCGCCCTCCCACCCACTATTACCCGCCAGGGATATCAATGCTATGTTAAGGTAACAGTCTGGATCTGAGGGTGGTACTAAATTCCTTTGTTTAATTGACATGTATTTAATGATTTCAGAGCTGAGGATCTCGGATGGAATCTGTTACCAAGGCTGTTCCTAAAATTGCACCGCGGGATTACCGCCCAACCTCACATCTCATTACTTATAGAGGGATAATAGGTGACTCCTCTCGATCCTCAGTTTACTATCTGAGCGACGGGTTTGGAGGGAGGGGGAGTTTGCTGCAGCCAGTATTAATATCTTTTAATTCCTGTGGGTGAAAATTGTATTGTTTTGAGAATCGGTTGCCCTGGCAACATTGTATAAACACAGTTCCTCAAATTGCAATGTAGATCAAGCTGCGCCAACGCTCTGCTGACTGTATAACCCAGCACTGAGGAGGTTCCCTTGAGTTTTGCACCAACTTTTCCCAGTGACCTAAGTGTCAGACCGTGGAACTTCCATCCTGTTTGTTTTAGCTGATACTAATGAGAAATTGGCACTGTGAAAGACATCCCAGTGCCCGGAAGGAGACCTCATTAGATTTGTTAGTCTGTACTAAAGGAGAGCTGCATTGTTGGAGTGCTGTCTTTCGCATGAAACATTAAACCAGGGCCCCTTCTGACCTTTTGGATAGAACTATTTCAAAGAGCAGAGGCGTTCTCCCTGGTATCCTGGTCAATATTTATCCCTCAACCAACGTCACCAAACCAGATTATCTGGTTATTATTGCATTTCTGTTTGTGGGACCTTGCTGTGTGCAAATTGGCTGCCTCATGTCTGACATTAAAGCAGTGACTACTCTTCAAAATTAATTCATTCCAAAAAATTGTAAAGTGCTTTGGGAATGTCCTGGAGTTGTGAAAGACTCTATATAAATACAATTTTCTTTCTTTTTACTGTTGACTCTGATTTGTTTTATTTCTTCCTCTGGATTTGGTCAAGATAACTAGGGCAAGATTGGAACATAGGAGCAGGAATAGGCCATTTGGCCCTTCATGCCTGCTCCACCATTTAATTAGATCATGGCTGATCTGGTTGTGGTCTCAGCTCCACGTTCCTGTCTGCACCCCCACCTCCCCCCCCCACCATAACCCTTGACTCTCTTGCCTAAGAGAAATCTGTCTAACTCTGCCTTGAATTAACTTAAAGACGGCCTGTTTCTGGGGAAGAGAATTCCACACACCAATGACCCTTTGGGAGAAAAAAATTCTCATCTGCTTAAAAGGGGATACCTCTTATTTTTAAACTACGTCCCCTAGTTTTAGTCTCCCCAACAAGAGGAATCGTCCTCCTGAAATCCATCCTATCAAGTCCCCTCAGGATCTTGTATGTTTCAATAAGGTCACCTCTCATTCTTCTAATCCCCAATAGGATCAGGACTCCAGATGTGGTCTCACCAAGGCCCTTGCAGTAAAATTTCCCTACTTTTATATTCCATTCCCCTTGCAATAAATATCAACATGCCAGAGTTTAATGTACTATCTGTTTGTATTATTTATTTCACCACTTCATTTTGATTCTTTTTTTTGTGATTTATAGGCTACTCAGAAAGGAGACCCAGTAGCAGCCCTGAAGCGCCAACTAGATGAGAAAGAAAAGCAGCTTGTGGCGGAACAAGAGGACTCCAGCGCAGTCAAAAGCAAACTTCGGGAAGTCAATAAGGTACAGTCTGTTGCATGGTTGTTAGAGATGCGTTTAATCCATTCCTATATTTGGAGAGTCAGACCAATCCTCTCCTTAAATCTCTCAAAAGACTATTTACTTCTACATAGTACTGTTTATTCTAAATCAGTCAGACTGATTGATTTTATTTTAAACTTTGTTTTTAATTTTAAACATTTTCCATCATAAAGGTATAAAGAAAACTATTTGCTGAGCTCAAGTAAACAAGCATTCTCAGAACTTCACACATCTATAACTTCTTTCCTTTCACATTTGTTTCTGCCCTGTTAATTCTGTCATTCTATTACCTTCCTATCTCATTCACTCTTTCGCTTTCGTTTCTTTCCCACATTCACTTCCATTTATCTTCCTTGCCTTCATAATTCTGTTCTTCTCCATTTCTTTGCCACCTTGCTCCTTCCTTTACAACATTTTCTTGCCCCCAGTTTAACTCAGTTTTTCCTCCCATTCTCTCTCTCTGTCTGTCTCTCCCCCTCTCCCCACTGCCTTCTCTTTTCCTCTTTCTCTCTCCCTACTTCTCTCTCTTGCACCTTTATTTCTCTGTTAATTCCTCTCAGTTTCTCCTATCACTGCCTGAATCCTGACCCTATTCCGAGACAGATCAACAACAATTTCCTTAGAGGAGTGTTAGGCATTGTTCACTATTATATCATGATTGACAGTGTCCTGTCACTCGCACCATCAAATTGGCATAAAATCATTCTTTTGGTCAGTGGTTGTTATATTCAACACAATGAAAGCTTTTAAACTTTACTTCAATCTTGGGCAGACAAGGACTGAGGGTAGAACTGTTTATTTTACTTAGCTTTAATACATATATTTTTAAATAGTTCTTGTATCTTTCAGGAACTTGTAGCTGAAAAAGCCAAAGCCTCTGCCAATGAAAATAAACTAAAGGAGCAGCTGACGATGCGGGAGGAGGAGCTAAACGCGATGCAGACCCGCATGCAGGCCAGTTACCAGGACCACATGGCTGAGACACAGCAGCTGCAGGCCAAGGTCACTAGTTCCTTCTAAACCACTACTACCCCCTAAACCAGTTAATGCTCTAACATATCGCAGGTACCAATCACCATCCTGTGTCAGTACGCCCCAGGTTAAGGCAAGGTTGGCCCCCATCTCCCACATATTCCATCACAATTTCTTGACTGAGAGTTTGAACATTGTGCTGTTGGAGGAGACATTCCAGGAGACCATTTTGCCGGATTTCTCTAGAGGAAGCAGTGCCAGCAAGGCAAAGAGTGCCAATGGCCACTGGCACTGGCTGCCATTTTGTTTTCTCTTGTTGTTGGTTTGGCATTGGGGAAGACCCCCAGTGCTAGGGCTGAAAGTGACCAATGTCCTTTTCAAATGGCCGCCATAAAATTCTCCTCGTATTGGCAGCTGATCCCTCAGAGCCATGGGCTTCCATTGGAATCACCATTGAGACTCCACTGTCAAGACTATGTGGGGGGAGGCATAGGAAATATGGAAGCATTTGTGAAATACAAAGAGGAACATTTAAATCCTGGAGATGGATTTAGTGCAGGCCCACACTGAACTGTCCGACCTGCTGGGAGTGGGAACTTCTCGTTTAAATTTTCGTGCAAGGGTAAGTTGGGCATGTATGGGAGGAGCTTCAATGCTTGAGCATATTATTTGGTCTAATCTGTCAAAGTGAGGATGTTGAGGCCCCTTGGCAGATATCAGTGGGTGAACTGTTGGGCTGGGTTTACATTCCCCTGCCAGTGGGTTTGAAGATGGGGCAGGCATGGTGGCCTTCCTGCTGCCTACCTGTATACCCCCAACTTGTCTGAAATTTTATGGGGAATGGCGGGGAGGCATCAGGTGACCTGCTAACCTTTGAGCCTATTAGAGGCCCTTGAAGGGCCTTATCCCAATCCCCACCGGTATTTTACCTGGGGTGGGGGGGGCGCAGCCCCATGCCATGCAGGAGGCCTGGCAGACTTAGCTGAGTGGATTGGTGTTGGGCCTGGAGTTTGGGGGGGGGGAGGTGGAATCCTCCTTTGCGAATCCCATTGGCCCACTGGAGGCACTGCACAACACCCCTTGCTGCCCCCCTGCCACCCTCCCCTCCCCTCCCATGCCCACCAGCTCAGCCCTCCCTTGAACCCTTCCCTGACCTCCTGACTGCAGCCCCTCGCTCTCCTTGCTGAGACCACCAACATCAGACTTACCCTTGGGCTCCTTGGCATAGTGGGGCTGGCACTGCTGAGACTACAGAGTTGACTGCCATCCGCTTGACTGGTAGCTCTCTAAGGCTGCACTTCCTCCTGAGAGAGTAAGTCTCACATTAAAGCTACTTCTAGGGATCATGAGTGGAACTGCCCCAATCCCCCGCTTTTTATCCGGGCGGTGGTCGGTAGGGGAGCGGAGGCCATAAAATCCAGCCCGATGTTGCTGTTTTTGTGCCTACCTCCAGGCACTGTGAAGATCTGGTAATTGTCTACCTGTCCTCCCTCAGGACTGAGTGTGGTTCACAGTCCACAGACATACTGTCGCACTGTTACAACTCGGCGATTGCCGTCACGCTTTTACATGTTCTCAGGATTTTGAAAGGGAGATACTGTATGTTGCAGTGTCTCTGAGTTGTTTCACTCTTGGCCGCAGAGTGTCATGACTTGCTGAAGGAATGTGAGGCATGTGGAGAGCAGGCTTGTTTTGGGACAGTGAGTAGGAACATAGGATATTCTGCCCCTTCAGCATGTTCCTCCATTCAATTAGATTATGGACGATCTCTGTCGTTAATACATTTACCTACTTGCCAAGGCTCCTTCAACAGCACCTTCCAAATTCTCAGCTTCTACCATCTAGAAGGACAAGGGTGGAAGATACATGGGAACCCCACCATCTGCAAATTCCCCTCCAAGCCACACACCATCTTGACTTGGAATTATATCGCTGTTCCTTCATTGTTGCTGGGTCAAAATCCTGGAACTCCCTCCTTTAATAGCACTGTGAGTGTGCCTGCACCACATGAACTGCAGCAGTTCAAGAAAGTGGCACAACCACCACCTTCTCAAAGGCAGTGAGGGACTGGCGATAAATGCTGCCCTTGCCAGCGATGCTGACATCTCATATATAAAAAATAAAAAAGCCCCTTAATATTCTTGCCTAACAAAAATTTATCAGTCTCAGTTTTGAATTGTTAATTGACCTAGTCTTAATAGCTTTTTGGGGAGAGAGTTCCAGATTTCTACTATGCATTGTGTGAAGAAGTGCTTCCTGATATCACCCCAAACGGCATGGTTTTAACTTTAAGGCCCTTTGTTCTGAACTCCACACCAGAGGAATTAGTTTCTCTCTACTCTATCAAATTCTTTAATCATTTTAAACATTTCAGTTAATAATACCTTAATCTTCTGTACTCAAGGAAACACAAAGCTAAATTGTGCAACCTGTCCTTTTAATTTAACCCTCTGATGGATCTGCGTTGCATATACCCCAAGACCCTCCTGAGGTGCAGTGTCAAAATTGGAACACCATGCTCCCAAATGGTGTATAACTAGAACTTTGTATAACTGTTATTGTAAAGGGAAACTCTGGTCATGTTTCTGGAGGGCAGCAATAGAAGGGAATGGGCAGGGGATGTCTGTTCCATCTCTTGGTCTGGGGGTTGTGTGTGGCATAGGGAAACAAATAGAGGAGCTGGTGAGAAAATAATCAATGTCTTATTAAGCCCCACCCCTTCAAACTAATAGTCTCATTAATTTCTTCCCCTTTCTCCTTCCATTGTTGACCCTATTTGTTGATCCCTTTATTCTCCCACTTCTCTCCTCCCACACCATGGGTTTTTGCCTCCCTCACAATCCCTTTCAGCTGGGCCACAGGTAAAGCTACCACCTCCTCATTCGTGACTACCACTGGTACTCTGTGCTCAGTCGACCTTGAGGGACAACTCTTAGGAGGCGAGACAAACCTATGGCCGGGCTTTTTATTCCAAAGGGTAAGATGCGACCATAAATCAGCCCGCTCAGTGAACTGGTCGGGAACGATAGCAATAAAGAGCAAAGGACAGCTTGTACTTGTCCATGTAACCAGTGGGGAATGTGAAGGCAACATCTTTAACAAGAATTTACATTTATATAGTGACCTTAATATAATAAAACATCTCAAAGCATTTCAAGAGAGCATCATCCACAGGGATCAGTGCTGGGCCTCATCTATTTAAAATCTATATTGATGACTTGAATGAAGGGATCTAGTGTATTGTAGCCAACTTTGCCCAAGATACAAAGATTGGTGGGAAAGCAAGTGAGATCGATGCAAGCAGTCTGCAAAGGGATATAGATAGGCTAAGCGAGTGGGTGAAAGTTTTGCATATGGAGTATACAGTGGGAAAATGTGAGTTGGCTCACTTTGGTAGCAAGAATAGAAAAGCAGAATATCAATTAAATGGATGGACACTATGTTGCACTATAGAAGAATCTGGGTGTCCTTGCACATGAATCACAACAATTTAGCATGCAGGTATAGCAAGTAATTAGGAAGGCAAATGGAATGTTAGCCTTTATTACAAGGGTATAAAGGTAAGGAAATCTTGCTATGCAGTTTTGTACTCCTTATGCAAGGAGGGATTCACTTGCGTTGGAGGCAGTTCAGGGAAGGTTTGCTAGGTTGATTCCTGTGATGAAAGGGTTGTCTTATGAGGAAAGGTTGAGCTGATTGGGCCTATACCTACTGGGGTTTAGAAGAATGAAAGGTGATTTATTTGAACATAAAATGCTGAGGCTTGACAAAGTAGATGCTGAGAGGATATTTCCCCACTGAATCTGAAAAGAACGATCACGGTTTCAGAATAAGGAGTCTCCCATTTAAAACGGAGATGAGGAAGAACTTCTCTTCCCTCAGGGTGGTTAATCTTTGGAATTCTCTATCCAGAGAGCAGTGGAGGGTGGATCATTAAATACCTTCAAGGCTGAGTAAGACAAATTTTTGATTTACAAGGAAGTCAAGGTAGCCTGGATGAGGAGTTCTTAGAATGCTTTCAAGATAGTCCATTAGAGCAGCATGTTCTGGAACCAACCAGAGAGCAGGTTATATTAGATTTGGTATTGTGTAACGTGACAGGATTAATTCATGACCTCAGAGTAAAGGCACCCCTAGGAAGCAGCAACCATAATATGATTGAATTTTGCATCCAGTTTGAAAGGGAGAAGAGTGGGTGTAAGACCCTTAAATAGGGCAACTGTGTGGGGATGAAAGCTGAGTTATCTGAAATGAACTGGGAAACTAAGATGGAGGATAGATCAATAGAGAAGCAGTAGCAGATATTAAAGGGGATATTTCAGAGTATTCAGAATAAGTACATTCCTACTGTAAAGAAAAATTCTAAGGGGAGGACCCACCATCTGTGGTTAACAAGAGATGTTAAGGAAAGCATCAAACTTAAGGAAAAAGCATACAACTCCGCAAAGATGATGGCAGGACAGATGATTGGACAGAATATAAAGAATGGCAGAGAATGACTTAAAGGTTAATCAGGAGAAAGAAATTAGAGTATGAGAGAAAGCTAGCTAGAAATGTAAATGTTTCTACAGGTATTTAAAAAGGAAAAGAGTGACTAAAGTGAGTGTTGGTCCTCTAGAGAGTGACAGTGGGGAGTTAATAGTAGATAATAAGGAAATGGCGGAAGAAATGAACAAATATTTTGCTTCAGTGTTCACTATAGAGGATACAAAAACATTCCAGTAATAGCTGCAAATCAGAAGGTGAACGAGAGAAAGAAACTTGGTGAAATTGAAATCACTAGGGAAGTGGCACTGAGCAAATTGATGGAGCTGCGGGCTGGCAAGTCTCTGGGTCCTGATGGGCTACATCCTAGGGTCTTAAAAGAGATGGCTAATGAGGTAGTTGATGCACTGGTATTAATTTTCCAAAATTCGTTAGATTCTGGAAAGGTTCCATCAAATTGGAAAGTAGCAAATATAACCCCTATATTCAAAAAGGGAGGGAGGCAGAAAACGGGAAGCTATAGGCCAGTTAGCTTGACGTCTGTCGCGGGGAAGTTATTAGAATTGATCATTAAGGAGGTTATAGCTGGGCACTTAGAAGAGCTCAAGGCAATTGAGAAGAGTCAGCACGGTTTTGTGAAAGGAAAATCATGTTTAACCAATTTACTGGAGTTTTTTGAAGGAGTAACATGTGCAGTGGATAAAGGGGAGCCTGTAGATGTACTACTTGGATTTCTAGAAGGCGTTTGATAAGATGCCACATCAAAGATTATTATGGAAAATAAAAGGGCATGGTGTAGTGGGTAACATATTAGCATGGATAGAAGATTGGTTGGCTGGCAGAAGAGTATGCATAAATGGGTCTTTTTCTGATTGACAGGATGTAGTGAGTTGCATTCCACAGGGTCTGTACTGAGGCCTCAACGTTTTACGATTTACATCAATGACTTAGATGAGGGGAGTGAAGACATTGGAGCTAAATTTGCAGATGACAGAAAGATAGGCAGGAAAGTATGTTGCGAAGAGGACATGAGGTTCCAGACGGATATAGATAGGTTGAGTGAGTCGGCAAAGATCTGGCATATGGAGTTTGATGTGGGAAAATGTGAAGTTGTTCACCTTGGCAAGAAGAACAAAAAAGCAGAGCGATACTTAAATGCAGAATGGCTGCATAATTCTGAGGTGCAGAGGGATCTAGGTGTTCTAGTATATGAGTGACAAAAAGTTAGTATGCAGGTACAGCAAGTAATTAAGAAGGCTACTGGAATGCTATCCTTTGTTACAAGAGGGTTGAACATAAAAGCAAGGATGTTATGCTTCAGTTATACAGGGCATTGATGAGACTGCACCTCAAATACTGTGTGCAGTTTTGATCTCCTTATTTATGGAAGGATGTAAATGCATTGGAGGTGGTTCAAAGGAGGTTTACTAGGTTGATGCCTGGAATGAGTGGGCTGTCTGATGAGGAAAGATTGGACAGAGGGCTTGTTTCCACTGGAGTTTAGAAGAGTGAGGGGTGATTTGATTGAAGTATACAAGATCCTGAATGGCCTTGATAAGGTGGATGTTGAAAGGATGTTCTCTCTTGTGGGTGAGTCCGGAACTAGGGGGCACTGTTTTTAAAATTAGGGGTCACCCTTTTAGGACAGATGAGAAGTTTTTTCTCTGAGGGTTGTGTGACTTTGGAATTCTCTGCCTCAGAAGGTGGTGGAGGCGGGGTCATTGAATATTTTTAAGACAGGTAGATAAGATTCTTAAAAATAGAGATAAAAACAAAAAACTGCGGATGCTAGAAATCCAAAACAAAAACAGAATTCTGTTGAAGGGTCATGAGGACTCGAAACGTCAACTCTTTTCTTCTCCTCTGATGCTGCCAGATCTGCTGAGTTTTTCCAGGTAATACTGTTTCTGTTTTAGATAAGATTCTTGTAAGGTAAGGGAATCAAATGTTATCAAGGTTAGATGGGAATGTGGAAATCGAAACAAGATGATCAGCCATGATTTATTGAATAGCGGAACAGGCTCAAGGGGCAGAATGGTCTACTCCTGTTCCTATATCTTATGTTTTTATGTTTATGGGGGCAGGTGGGAAAATGGAGTTAAGGCCACAATCAGATCAGCCATGATCTTATTGAATGACAGAGCAGCTTTGAAAGGGCCGAATGCCCTACTCTTGCTCCTGTTTCTTATTTTCTTATTATCAAACAAAATTTGACACTGAGCCACATAACATGATATAAGTACAAGTGGCTAAATGCTTGATCAAGAAGGTGGGTTTTAAGAATTGTCATTCAGGAGGAGAGAGAGGGAGTAAAGAGGTAGGGATTTAGGGGGGAAATTCCAAAGCTTAGGCCCAGGCAGCTGAAGGCATGGCCACTAATGGTAGAATGATGAAAATCGGATGATGTGTAAGAGGCCACATTATAGGAGAGTAGAGGTCTCAAAGAGTTGCAGTTATTGGAGGAGGCTACAGAGAGGAGAAGCCATTTGAAAAGAATAAGAATTTTAAATTTGAGGCATTGCCAGTCCTGTTGCCAATGGAGGCCCTGCTCCATATGACAGCAGCTAGGGCAGTGAGTCGTGTGTATCTATAGGTTTTTTTACTTCTGCCTTTTCAGGAAGTAGAAGCTGTTTCTAGACAAGTTTGCCACAAGGATGGTCTTTTTTCACACCAGTATGAGATATTCAAAAGCTGAGCAAACACCTTTGGCAGTGTGCATGTGTGTATATAAAAAAAACACTGATTTAAACCATCCCTGGTAAGTGTTGATATTGTTTGTGTAAAGCATTTTTCCAATATCAGAAAAAATATTCCTATTCCAGATTCGAGGGCTCCAGGAGCAGCTGGAGAACGGACCCACTGCCCAGATAGCCCGTCTGCAACAGGAGAACTCCATTTTAAGGGATGCCCTCAACCAGGCCACAAGCCAGACTGAAAGCAAGTAAGAACATTTACAGTGTCAATAATAGCTCCAATGCTTTTAATACAAAGAAGACCCACAGTCACGGAGCTATCTATCTGCTGAACTCTCAGAAGGGTCGGGTACTGGTTATTGATTGGATTGGATGAAGTTCAGATCCACAAATGCTGGGAAGTGAGAGGATGGAAGTGGGATTTTTGGAGGGGCCAGAGTAGAGTGAAAGATGCTGGTGGGAGGAATGGTGGTGGAGGGGGTGGATCAGGCTGAATGATGCCAGTGGGAGGAATGATGGTGGAGGGGGTAGGGGGGAAACCATACTGAATGATGCCGGTATGAAAATTTTGAATTTGTTTTTAAACAAAAACCGTAAAGGAAAAGCTGCCACCTGTACGAGTGACCATGGAGCTGTTAGATTGTTGTAAAATCCCAACTGGTTCACTCATGTCTTTTAGGAAAGAAAATCTGCCCTTCTTACCCATGACTTCAATCCGATGCCAACCTGGTTGGTTCTTAACTGCCCTCTGAAGTGGCCCGGCAAGCTGCTGAATCATACCAACCATTTCTCAGGGCAACTGGTGCCCATGTCCTGAGAATGAATACATTTTTAAAAAATAGCTTGGCAGTAATGTGGATGATAACATTGGAAAAATGACCAAATTTCCCCCAGCTTTCAGTCTTAACTATGTGATATTTTGATATTTTTGAGTGTATAAGCACAGGTGCAAAGCCCTAAGAAAGGGCCAGCTTGGCTCTGACATCCCAATTTAAATGCTGCCTCACTTTACTCTCTGTTGGCTTCAAATCTTTGGGGTACAACCAGGGCTCTTAGCAGCATCTGTACTGGTGTGTGCATGGGCATGTCTGTGTGTGCATGTGAACATATCTGTTGGTAATTAAACATTGCATTGGTCCCTGCTACAAACTCCACTCCCTAGCTGCAGACCCCTTCGCCCTCCCTGGCAACTGTCTGAGACTGAACCAGACTGTTTGCAACCTTTGTGTCATACTTGTCGCCAGGGTGAGCACCAAACCACATATCTGCACCGTCACTAGGACTGGCTGTTTTCCCCTCCATCACATCGCCCAATGCCACCCCAGCCTCAGCTCATCTGCTGCTGAAACCCTCATACACACCTTTGTCACTCCTAAACTTGACTATTGTAATGCACTCCTACTTCGCCTCCCACATTCTACTCTGTCATACTCAGTACAAGGATTAGGATATTGGCTATTACACACTGTAATATCATACTTTATGGAAGTGGTCACAAAACCTGTTAAGATGGCTGCAGCTTAACATGTGGCTACGAGCATTTAAACTGTGGACAGGTGGACAGTATTTGATTGTGTTTTCAATATTTAGTTAAACAGGGACCTCCAATAAGGATACTTCATGGCCACCTGTGAAGTTTACACATTGCATTGTTTAAGGATGAACCAGTATTTGAGGAATATGGGATCACTAGACTGTTGGTCTTCGAGTGCCGCATTGAACAAAAGGCAATGTTTGAGCTCAATTTGGGGCAGAGATAAGAGTGAATGACCTTTTTCAACTGCTATTGTATCATGATACTCCGGACCCCAGAAGTGTTGACCCTGCAGTCATGTGACAAATTAACCTTCAGGGGCTGCAGTTTCAAATATCCTGAACAAAGCAAGTCCAATAGGGAAGGAATGTCTGAAACATCAAAGCTGAAAGTCTTCTAATGCAGCCAAAGTATTGTACTTGTCCCAGCTTCCAAGTCCGCCTGAGAACTAATCTCTTGGTTATTCATCTACAAAAGGCTTCACAGCTTCATGAGAATACTTTGTTTCTTCACTGCAAATAAAGTATCAACTCAAGAAGACATCAGGCCTGCATTGATATAGAGACTGAGTTATAAATTCCATTTTTATAATTACAGCTTTAACTTCATGTATCTAATCTTTGTATGTGTGACAGTGTGAGCGAGATGAATGATTGAGACATTGCATTTTAAACATCTGGGGCAAGCGTATGATAATAAATAACCTTTATTTTTAAATTTGCCAAAAAGTCTGCTGCTGGAATTTATTTTAAGTTGGGAAAAATCACTCTGAGGGTAAGGAAATACACATGCCTCGCATAAAACACCCTGATTATGGGCTGGAAGGGACCACACACATTCTGTCAGTAACACCTATGTAAACTCAAGCTCATCCAACAATCTGCTGCCTGTATCCTCACTCACACTAAGTCCTATTCACCCATCACCCCTGTGCTTGCTGACCTACATTGGCTTTCAGTCAAGGAATGTCACGATTGTAGAATTCTCCATAATTGTATAAGTCCTTCCATGTCATCACCCCTATCTGGAGGACTGTAACCTCCTCCAGTATCATAAACCACCCCCTCCCCCTTTAAGATGTCGGTGCTCATCTAATTCTGGCCTCTTGAAGCCTCCCGTCAGCTGCCCGGGCCCTAAGCTCTGGAATTTCCTCCAGAAACCTTTCTGCCTCTCTTTCCTCTAAAATGCCCCTTAAAACTTACTACTTTGACCAAGCTTTTGACTATTTGCCCTAATATGGTCTTATTTGGCTTGTTGCCCAATTTTGCTTTATACTCATGTGAAGTGCATAGGGATATTAAGTTGCATTTATACTGTGTAGTGCTTGTAATGTAAGTTGGTTTTCTTTGTGTGCCTGAGTCGATGTTGGATTATGCATGTGTCTGTGTGGCCTGGCTACATACCCGTGTGTCAGCATGCCTGTATGCTGCTGAAGCATGAATCCCAGTGTGTGTTTGTGTGTCTTCATATCTTAGGACAGAATTTAATGTAGGTGATGGGGTCTTGCCCATTGCCTGGAGAGCCAGCAAGAGCATACGCTGCCTACTTTCAGGAAGGCGCGCTGAATTAAGTGCCGATCAGGCAGTTTACTAGGGGGCAGTGGACCTTCCCCAGCAACAAGGGCCCTGGGTGGGGGCACTGACATACCACCCCCCTTCCCACCACCAAGGACTGCCAGTCATTCAGAGGCTGGCAGCTGTGTGTTGCTCGGCAGTGCCACTGGGGTGGCGGTAGCTGCTGCCAGTGATGTATCCACCCGGGGCCTGGTCACCAAGAGATCCAGGCTGCAGGTGAGTGAAGACAGAAAGGGGGGTTGCGGGGTGAGGGGAAAGGGGGATAGGGGAGTCCCCACCTTCCACTTTCCTGCTCGATTTAACTCCACCCTCGTCACCAAATCTGCCTTGGTGGAGGACATTAAATTCTGCCCTTAGTGTGCGATGTGCCCACAGTTTCAGCAGCTAACAGTGTGTTGAAGTGGCATGACTAGGTTTTATTGATCAATACTCACAGTGTGTGAAACTGAGGGGAATGACTGACTGTCGCAGACAGTACATAGTAAAGAATCCTGTACTGCAGCAGAAGTAGCTGACGGTGCAAGTGTTCAGGCCTCAGTCTCCTGGATTATCTCTGTGTCAGAGGATTAAGTCCAAATATAGGGTTTTGGGAGGGGCAGAAATTCTGTGCAATTTATAATTATCATCAAAGATAAATACGATAGAAATTTTCAAAAAGGAGGTTGATAACATACGACAGACAGTCGATTGTGGAACAGTCCAGACCACTGATGATCTCAGCCTGCAGACCCTTGTCTAATGTACGTTGTAGCTAGTTTTTTTCTGGGGTAACTTTCTCTTTCTTTGAGATTGACTGTAATCAACATTTGCCATAGGCAGAATGCTGAGCTGGCTAAACTGCGGCAGGACTGTGCCAAACTGACCAAGGAGCTGAGCGAGAAGTCGGAGACCCTCCAGCAGGATGAGCAGCAGCGGAAGGTGCTGGAGGGTAAAGTCAGCAAGTACGAGCAGCAGCTTACTGAGCTTCAGGTGAATGAGAGCAGATTGTCCAACAATTTCTGTTGGTGCTATGCCATTTGTACTCTTTGTTGAGCATCTTGTGATTTTTCTCCTCCAGGCTTCTCTCTCTCTTTGATTTTTTTTGTGGGTTGCCAACCTAGCTGTCAGCTGTTGATCAGCGATTGTACTCTTGCTTCAGAGTCAGAAGGTTGTGGGTGAAAGTCTCTTTCCAGTACTGAGGGAGTGCTGCACTCTTGGAGGTACTGTCTTTAGGTTGAGGCATTAAACTGAGGCCTCATCTGCCCCCTCAGGGGGACATAAAATATCCCAAGGCATTATTTTGAAGAAGAGCTGGGCACTTATCCCCATTGTCTTTACCAATATTTATCCTTGTGAGAGCTTGTTTTGCACAGATTGCCTGTCATAATTCCTACACTGCAACAGTGACGATTCTTCAAAATACTTCATTGGCTGTAAAGAACGTTAGGATGTGCTGAAGTTATGAAAGGCACCAAAAACAGTGTCTTTCTTCTTTTCCTACTTCCCAGGAAAGTAAGTTGTGAAGTGGACGTAAGGAGGCTATAAAAGGATATAGATAGGTTAATTGAGTTGGCAAAAATCTGGCAAATGGATGATAATATGGGAAAATGTGAAATTGTCCATTTTGGAAGGAAGAATAAAAACTAAGCACATTATAGAAATAATGAGAGGTTGCAGAGCTCTGAGATGCAGTGGGATCTGGGTGTTCTAGTGCATGAATCGCAAAAGGTTAGTGTGCAGGTGCAACAAGTAATTAGGAAAGCAAATAGAATGTTATCACTCATTGTGAGGGGAATTGATTACAAAAGTAGGGAGGTTATGTTTCAGTTACACAGGGCATTGGTGAGACCACAACTGGAGTACCGTGTACAATATTGGTCTCCTTATTTAAGGAAGGATGTAAGTGCATTAGAAGCAGTTCGAGAAGGTTTACTAGACTAATTCCTGGAATGGGCAGGTTGTCTTTTGAGGAAAGGTTGGATCGGCTAGGCTTGTATCCACTCAATTTTAGAAGAGTAAGAGGCAACTTGATTGAAACATATTAGGCCCTGAGGAGTCTTGACAGGGTGGATGTGGACAGGATGTTTCCTCTTGTGGGAGAATCAAGAACTAGGATCACAGTTTAAAAATATGGGGTCACCCATTTAAGACAGAGATGAGGAGAAATTTTTTTCTCTCAAAGGGTCATGAATCTTTGAACTCAAAAGACAGTGGAAGCAGAGTCTTCGAATATTTTTAAGGCAGAGATAGATAGATTCTTGATTAACAAGGGGGTGAAAGGTTATCAGGGGTAGGCAGGAATGTTTGGTTGAGGTTACAATCAGATCAGCCATGATCTAATTGACTGGCAGAGCAGGCTCGAGGGGCTGAATGTCCTTACTCCTGCTCCTAATTCATATGTTCATTTGTATGTATCACCCCGCCTCCATTTTATTGCCCACCCGAGCTCAGGACCTACGAGGCCACCCTTCGTATTACAGTCTCCGGAACCACCTTGACGTGGTCTAACACCCAGGAATCAAAGCTGAGACAATCCTGATATATGGAGCTGAAATCCATGAGATTACCATCTGAGCTCATTTTGGGCCATGCTTTGTAACTTCTAAAGGAAATAATGCAGAATCTTGCTGCGGGTGGTGAAACTGGTGTTTCAGTGTTACAGCTGTGCATCTGACCCATGCTTCCATCTTGTGTGGAGAGAGAACATCAGAAACTGAGGAGGGGGAAGGAGTAAAAGAGAGAGAGAAGCGCTCAAACTAATGAGAGAGAGAGAGAAACACGAACTGGGGGAGGGATCGAGAGAGAGAGAGAAACAAACTGGTGGAGGGAGAGAGAGAAACACAAGCTGGGTTGGGTGACCACATTTTCTAAAGCCAAAACCGGGATATGTTGAAAAGGTTTGAGAAGGTGGGGGTTCTATGATGATTGACATGTTGGTTGACCAATGACAGGAGTTTGGGGGAGGGGCAGTTGAAGGTAGGAGGTCATGTGATGGCGTCCCCTGGAATATGTCCAGCCAGAATTGTCAGCCCTATTAAGATGTAGGTTGAATGTGCCTCTTGATTCTTGGATCACATTGGTTGCCTAACCATCTGTCATAGCGCTGCGCTGCACTTGGACCTTTGTGATTGGCCCTTACCACTGTCAATCACCATCACATCCACCCACCTCCCTGGAGAGACAATGTAGCATCTAATAATTAAAGCATTGAAAAGGATATTTATCTTAAGAGCAAGCCGGTTCTATCAGTACTGCCTTTCAAATTGGTTGGCGATGGAAGTACTTGGAGGACTTGAATTGTCCAGAGACCAAACTTGACCTTTAATTAACAAGTTCAACTGTGCCCATTACTCCTGTCAAGTGATTGTCGGGTTGCAGGGCCACACAGAACATGCCGGAGAACTCCGACTGCCCAATCAGAACTGGGTATTCACCTTGTGGGCTGGATGATGTTTGTTGGGTGTAGTTTTTGGGGGAGAAAAAGCAATTTGAGAAATTGTTTTTCTCTCGTGAGAGGTGGGGGTGTAAATAAAGTTGATGCAACTGAATATAGTGCAGGAAAACAGACAGAAGGAGACAAAAAGTTTCACAATTAGAGCTGCCCTATTGGGGAACATTTGGGGGAAAAAAATCTCCTTACAGCTCTGGATGCTGGTGAGAAAGATTTCTCTCACTTGTGGCTATGTCCCAATGCAGCCACTTGATGATGGCAAGTGGGCAGCATTCCGATTTCCATGGTGCAGTGCAGCACAAGAGGGCATTTTTGGGCTTGTTGACAGTGAACAAAGCGTAAGGTGAAGGGGAGGGGAGAGGAAGTGAAGTGAAGAGATGCTGATGCTGTGCAAAAAGGTGAAGTGATGCTGGAAATCTCTGTTTTGGCTCATGTAAGAGGGAAAAGCTGCCAACCGCCAATTTACAGCTACTTTGAACAAATTCTTGGGACACTGGGATGTTTCACCGGGACTCTCCTGGCAAAACTGGAATGTCTGATCACCATAAAACTTGGGGGAGGAGAGAGTAAAACATAAACTGGGGGGAGGGAGAGAGAGAGAAACACGAACTGGGGGGAGGGAGAGAGAGAGAGAGAGAGAAACACAAACTGGGGGGAGGGAGAGAGAGAGAAACACAAACTGGGGGGAGGGAGAGAGAGAGAGAGAGAGAAACACAAACTGGGGGGGAGGGAGAGAGAGAGAAACAAACTGGGGGGGGAGGGAGAGAGAGAGAAACACAAACTGGGGGGGAGAGAAGAGAGAAACACAAACTGGGAGGGAGAGAGAGAGAGAGAAACACAAACTGGGGGGAGGGAGAGAGAGAGAGAGAAACACAAACTGGGGGTGAGGGGGAGAGAGAGAGAAAAACACAAACTGGGGGGAGGGAGGTAGAGAGAGAGAGAGAGAGAGAGAAACACAAACTGGGGGGGAGGGGGAGCGAGAGAGAGAGAAACACAAACTGGGGGGAGGGAGAGAGAGAGAAACACAAACTTGGGGGGAGGGAGAGAGAGAGAAACACAAACTGGGGGGAGGGAGAGAGAGAGAGAAACACAAACTGGGGGGGGAGGGAGAGAGAGAGAAACACAAACTGGGGGGAGGGAGAGAGAGAGAGAAACACAAACTGGGGGGAGGGAGAGAGAGAGAGAAACACAAACTGGGGGGAGGGAGAGAGAGAGAAACAAACTGGGGCGGAGAGACAGAGATAAACACAAACTGGGGGGGAGGGACAGAGGGCAAGGGAAACACAAACTGGGGGGGAGGGACAGAGAGAAACACAAATTGGGGCAAGGGACAGAAAGAAACACAAACTGGGGGGAGGGACAGAGAGAAACACAAACTGTGGGGAGGGACAGAGAGAAACACAAACTGGGGGGGACAGAGGGTAAGGGAAACACAAACTGGAGGGAGAAATCTGGATCTCTCTGCCCAAAAAATTGTAAACGATAGGGTCAATTGAACATTTAAAAACTGAGATTGACAGGTTTTTGTTGGGTGAGGGGATATTAAGGAATATGAAGTCAAGGTGGGTATAAGGAGCTGAGGTACAGATCAGCCATGATTCGATTGAATGGTGAAACAGGCTGAATGATGCCTTTGGTCTTGCCTGTACCATCATCAGAGTCAAAAGCAACATTGGTCCATCTCACACTTTACTGAAACTATGGCCCTTGATTTACCTACACACTCTCTCATTTGCAGTCGAGTCAGCAGGAAACAGAGAGGACATTACAGAAGCGACTTGACGATGTCAGCGAGGAACTTCGCAAATCCCAGAGCAGCTATTCCAGCCTGCTCACAGATACCGAGAAAATGAGAGGGGAACAGCGTACTACTCTCAATAGCTTCACCGGTGAGTCTTTAGGCCAGCTGAGCGAGAGGCTTAAATCCAGGGGTAATGGTTTTGTAGGAAATAGGGTGGAGCTGTATAATCAGACATCTCATTGAAAACTGATTCATCCCATGTGAAAATGAATTTTCGCAGTTAATGGAATTCACAGATGACTGCTCCATCTCCTATTCTCCTATCTCACCCATCTCTCCGTTAGCTGGGAAATTCTTAGCACTTTTCCAACACTCTGCAGCTATGGCTGGTCACAAGCACAACAATTTAACAAAATGAATCACAAGCGTGGAAAGGGGTGAGGTATTCTGTGAGAGTTTTAAGTTTGTGTGGGGATAATATCCTGACTTGCCCTTTGTCCTTTGGGCACCAGTCAAAAGCTGGGGATGCACGGCACAGGATTTTCCAGGCAGAGGCTGGCAGTGCTTTCTTTACCTAGGCCCTGACCTCCTTCAACGTTAACAGCATGTTTTTTTCTGCTGCTCTTGGCTGCAGATCTTCAGGCTAAATTGATGTCCACAGAGGCTGACCTGAAGAGCAAAGCAGAGGACTTGGAGAAGCAACGCACTCAACTGATGGAGGCAAGCTCAGAGAAAGAACGCCTGGAGGAGAGAATCAAGTCGATCGAGGCTCTGCTCGAGGCTGGTCAGAATAAAGAGCTGGAGAAAGAACATCCAGTTCAGGTTAGGCGTCCTGCCAAGGATGATCTCGTGTTGGAACGAATTATTTTGAAAATGAAAGAAAAATACGGTGCCTTTCACAATGTCAGGACACTGCAAAGTGCTTTACAACCAATGCCACTTTTCCTGCATTACAACAGTGACTACACTTCAAAAGTACTTTATTGACTGTAAAGTACTTTGAAACTTTCGATGGTTATAAAAAGCATGATATAAATGCAGGGCCTGAATTTTCAGTTCGGTGGGCCCAGGATCGCCCGGAAAACGGACCGCCGACTGCGATCGGCACCTGGCCGCGATTTCACGATGGCTGACCAATTAACAGCCAGCCACTGTGAAACAGGCACTGAACAGCTCAGCGCTGCCTGTGTGGGGGTGGGAAGAGGGTGGGAGATGATGTCTATGAAGGCGCAGGTGAGCGCTGAGAAGAAAGTTCCCTGAAGGCAGGGAGCTGCAGGCCCGAAACCCGTCAAATAAAGTTTCAAAAAGCTGGAAAAAAGATGTCCGAGCATCAGAATCAGGCACCTGAAAAGAGAGATGGTAAAAATGCAGCCCACAGATTTTTATTTTTATTTTATTTCGTAACAGAAACCTCATCCTGCCCTTGGGTGAGGTTACATGAAAAATGTAAAGGCCACCTGGCCGATTTGCCTGTCAACCAACCATAAGATTGGATGGACCACAAAAAATTGGAGTCAGTTGCTCCGTTAATGGGTTTAATTGCCTTCATAATTGTTGGCGGGCATGCTTCTGACTTTTGCGCATGCCTGCTGACCGAAATATCGCACAAGTGCAGGATAACATCATCCCGCATGATCCCACGTCCAATCAGGTCGGGCACGCGCCTGCCTGATCAGCGTAAAATTTTGCCCCAAGTCTGTCTTTTTTCTTCTTTTAATGAAGTGCTTTTTTTTTTTAAGTGTTGCAATCTTGGAAATGTGGCAGCCAATTTCCACACGGCAGGCTCCCACAAACAGCAGTGAGATATTGACCTGATAATCTGTTTTGGTGATGGTAGGCGAGGGAAAATGTTGGACACCAGGGAGAACACTCCCCTGCTGCTCTTCTTGGAATCTACCTGAGAGGGCAGACAGGGTCTTGGTTCAAAGTCTCATTTGAAAAATGGCATCTTTGTGCAGCACTTCCTCAATAGTGCAGTGGGAGTGTCAGCCTAGACTTTGTACTCAGATCTCTCTAGTGGGACATTAACTCTCGATTTTCAACTCCGGCGCCAGGGTGCTACCCACTGAGCCATGGCTGCTACCTGTAAGTTGCAAGAAAGGGGAAACTGGTGCAGATTGGAAGCCTGTGGGAAAGAAAATGTTAAGAGCAAGGGAGAATGCAGTGACTTTTGATTTCAATGCCATGAGGAAGAAGATAGTGGTTTTTAGTGCTTAAGGTGAGCAGAAAGGAAAGTTGAAGAGGAGTAGCGATAATATCTGTTTGAGACAAATGAGGCAGATAGCAGTAGGGCTAAGAGGTTGAGGTATACATCCTTTACGTTAAAGGGAGCGTACATAGAGGTTAGTTCCAATTAGATTATTCTGGTTGCATTCATTGTGGTTTTTATAGACTCATACAACATCAAGGAGTAGGTCATTCAGCCCTTCGAGCCTGCTCCACCATTTAATAAGATCATGGCTGATCTGATAGTAACCTGGAATCTGCATCCCTCCTACTGCCGATAACATATCACCCCCTTGCTTATCAAGGGTCTATCCACCTCTGCTGACTCATTGAAAGAGTTATTCAGTTAGTTCCATCCCCTTGCTCTTCTCTATAGTCCTGCAAACATTTTCCCTTCAAATATCTTCAAACTGAAGAGACTGTAAATGCCTGACATCGCTGGCAAATCGCCAGGTTTGGATGATTTAATGAGGTTAGTTCTGCTTTATGTACCAGATCCCTGAGTTAGTTTTCTGATGAAGTGCTACTCAATTCCTTTTGATGTAAAGTGGTCTGAATTTGCAGCTTGCGGCTCAACAAGACAACCTATGTACTGGCATCAATGATTTCAAAACAATTAAGTACAAGTAAAGTACAAAAGATAGATTTTACCCCAATCCCTTGGCGAACAGGTCATCTCATGGTGAAACTGTTGTGTTCCTTTGTTCTTTGCTCCACTTCTGCCCCTCCCCCTTAAGATAAATCATAAAGCTCAAATTCCATGACCCTCAGCCAATCGGTGACACTGCAGTCCATTTAATCACCTTATTATGGACATACTTCCATTTTATTTCTCCTTGACTCTCCTCAGTTTTCTAGCAGGCACAACTTAAAAGTAGCTGCAGTTAGACAGGTTTAGGATTACACTATTGATGTGCAAGCTGTACTTTGTAATGACATAGAGGGGGGAATCGTCCCAGATTTGCACAAAGTGTGGTAGTGGGCGGGTAAAACAACGTTTAACCTGCTGGCCACAATGGCGGGTTTTCACACAGTATCATCCCAAACCCACTACATTAGTTATGCATCCCCGGGAAACACGCTATTTCCATAGTGGGCAGGCTCTCATTCACCCACCATGCCATCACCTTGCTGCTGCATCATGCCAGCCACCATATTTAAAGTCCAGCAGTGTGCAAACATCTCAGTGCTCTCAGCCCATGACTGCTGCAGGACCCACAAAGGGGAAAGAGACTGCAACTCCCAGGTTTAATGACGCATCACTGGAATGCCATTTGTGCACTGTGGGGGCCTGCTGCGATATTCTCTTCCCCTGTTCTGGCTGCAGGATGGGCAGCGGCATCACCAATCCAGCATGGCAGGTGGTGGCAGCGGGGGTCAGTGCCAGTGCTCCACAGAAGAGATTGGCCATTCAACGCAGATAGAGGATGAATGATCCCATCCATACAGCCAGAGTAAGGCAGCCATCTCATCACTTTAAACTCACACACTCAAGCCCATCACGCATTCACTGGCATCTCACTCACTGCCAGCTCAAGGGACATCACCACCCATTCTCACACACACACCCTCACATCTCCATCTGGCCTCATCTCCTCTGGAGACTGCCTCCTCAGCCCTCACTATCTTGAGGCCACTTGCACAGATTAACATGTGACCCCACACACACTCTGGGATACCCTCCTTCCCCAGTAGAGCTCTCGTCCTGCAGCCTCTCCCCTTGCCTGGTGCCCCTTCTTCCCCTTCCCCAAGCAAGCCCTGGCCCTGCAGCCATTGTAAAGCCCCACACATATGACTGATCTGGTGGGTAGAGATCTACCGGTGAGTCCCCCTAAAAGTGATGTGGTGCTGCCTGTGAAGCCTGGCACTGATGAATTGCGAGTGCTGCCCGAAGCAAGGTGGGCAAACAAACCTTGAAGTCCTGAGTGAAGTGCAGCCCACAGTGTAGCTTATGTGATCTTGTGAAACATGCCGTCATGTTTTCCTGCTGAAGTGGGCGGATGATCCAGCAGGGGTTGGAGGGGGAGGGGGGGACAATTCTGACGGGCTGGCCTTATAATGATATTCTGATGTATTACAATGAGGTTCCTGATGTCCGATGGTGGGAAGGCGAGCCAAGCGGACGATTGCAAACTGGTTTCATGCCGTTATGAAACTGATTGCGCCATAATGTCCGCTCACACCCGACGCCAGCGGGCATGAAAATTCCCGGCCAGAGTTTGGTTTTTGGGATGCCATGATGGAGTCAATTGGGTGCTTGCTTCGGTGCAAAGTCAGTGGTGTTTATTTAACAATGAGATTTAAAAAGTTAACCATATCCCTTTGGTTAGAGACAAGCAAAGCCATTTTGGTGGTTCTGTGTGCTCTTGCTGCCCTAGTGGACAGGGCTACTGATATCCCACTGACAAAAGACTTCGCGGAAATAAAGCATATTGAGACATCACCGCTCTGACACACACAACTAAGAATGAGTTAAGCCCTATCCATATGCAGCTACAGAACAGTTTGAATTTCCCTTTGGGAGCTAGGCCTTTCCCAAAGAGTTGTCAGTCAGGTTGGATATATTCCTGGAGCTTTCATAGCTCCTCTAATCACCTCATCTCGGTACTCCCAACGTTGGTCGCTCCACTTAGGGGCATAGAGTTATACAGCACAGAAACAGGCCCTTCGGCCCGTCGTGTCCATGCCAGCTATCAAGCACCTATCTACCCTAATCCCATTTTCCAGCACTTGGCCCATAGCCCTGTATGATATGGAGTTTCAAGTGCTCATCTAGATACTTCATAAATGTGAGGAGTCCTGCCTCTACCACCCTCACATGCAGTGTGTTCAAGATTCCAACCACCCTCTGAGTGAAAAAATCTTTCTTCAAATCCCCTCTAAGTCTCCTGCCCCTTACCTTAAATCTATGTCGCCTGGTTATTGACAGCTCCACTAAGGGGAAAAGTTTCTTCCTATCTACCCTACCTATGCCCCTCATAATTTTGTATACCTCAATCAAGCCCCCCTCAGCCTTCTCTGCCCTAGGGAAAACAACCCTAGCCTATCCAGTCTCTTCATAGCTGAAATGCTCCAGCCCAGGCAACATCCTGGTGAATCTCCTCTGCACTCTCTCCAGTGCAATCACATCCTTCCTATAGTGTGGTGACCAGAACGGCACAAAGTACTCCAGCTAACTTGTTCAATAGTCGACTCTCTCTTGTTTTTTAATCCACCCAATATGGCTTCTTTTTGATCTTAATTGTTCATTTTTACAAAAAACATTAAAGTCCATTTTGTGGGCAATTTATTTTCTTATCATGCCTGTTGGCCCAGATTAAGCCAAAGTGCAGACATCATTCATGTCAAAAATGCAGAAGGGATGGAATGGAGGTGTGAGAGGAGAGGTTGGGGGTTGTATTAAAATAATGAGAATTGTTTGGACTGGGAACAAAACTCAATCTGTTCTGAAAAATCACTTCAATACCCTATCAGTTTACACGTTAATATTTGGGGCATCTCTTGGCTGATATGGAGGTTTGTGAAAGGATCTGTTCTGCAAAAGTTATTGTACTTAAACCTGTTTTAATTTATTTTAACATTTCAGGTCACACAGGTAGAACTAGAACAGCTGGAGAACAGGTAAGGTACTGTTTCAAAAGCATGTGTGTGTCGGGGGCTGCGTGTGTGTCGGGGGCTGCGTGTGTGTCGGGGGCTGCGTGTGTGTCGGGGGCTGCGTGTGTGTTGGGGGCTGCGTGTGTGTCGGGGGCTGCGTGTGTGTCGGGGGCTGCGTGTGTGTCGGGGGCTGCGTGTGTGTCGGGGGCTGCGTGTGTGTCGGGGGCTGCGTGTGTGTCGGGGGCTGCGTGTGTGTCGGGGGCTGCGTGTGTGTCGGGGGCTGCGTGTGTGTCGGGGGCTGCGTGTGTGTCGGGGGCTGCGTGTGTGTCGGGGGCTGCGTGTGTGTCGGGGGCTGCGTGTGTGTCGGGGGCTGCGTGTGTGTCGGGGGCTGCGTGTGTGTCGGGGGCTGCGTGTGTGTCGGGGGCTGCGTGTGTGTCGGGGGCTGCGTGTGTGTCGGGGGCTGCGTGTGTGTCGGGGGCTGCGTGTGTGTCGGGGGCTGCGTGTGTGTCGGGGGCTGCGTGTGTGTCGGGGGCTGCGTGTGTGTCGGGGGCTGCGTGTGTGTCGGGGGCTGCGTGTGTGTCGGTGTGTCCGTGCGTATATGCCTGTGTCTGAGAATGTGTACAAGAAATTGGCCCATTAACGCCTGGTTTTCGGGGACTATGAATGCCGTTAGAGCTCCAAAATGGTGTCCACACTTATGGGGCAAGTCGTGCCGGAAGCCTCTTTGGTGATAGTATTACCACATGCTGGAAATCTGTTGAGCAGGTAGATCCAATCAGCTGATTTGACACCAGCGAAGCCATTTTGGAGCTCAGCAATTCAGCCAACACCCTGTCTTAATTTCATACAACTGAACACATGTTTAGCAGCAGAACCCTCCCAAAAGGGCTATTTAAAGAACTATTTACATATTCGCACTGTTTGATTTCTTCTGGCTGTGGCTATGATTCTGTACAAGTGTTTGGTGCTTTTTATCATTGTTTCAAGTTGGAAAAGTTTACAGGGAGTGATGTGCGAGGTGCTGAAAGACTTCTGGTTGACTTCAAGGATTCTACACAAGACAGTTGCCCCCAGACATCGGTGCTGTAGTAGGCATTCCCCATGGAACGCAGGATGATTTGGAGAAGATGAGGTGCCAAGCAGAGCAGGCAAGCTATGAGAGGAGAGGGGAAAGAAGGGCTGTCGACAGGAGTCCAAATCCAACCAGTATGTTCAGGACCAACTCTCCTACATGAAAAAACAAAAACAGAATTACCTGGAAAAACTCAGCAGGTCTGGCAGCATCGGCGGAGAAGAAAAGAGTTGACGTTTCGAGTCCTCATGACCCTTCAACAGAACTAGGTGAATCCAAGGAAGGGGTGAAATATAAACTGCTGCCAGACCTGCTGAATTTTTCCAGGTAATTCTGTTTTTGTTTTGGATTTCCAGTATCCGCAGTTTTTTGTTTTTACCTCCTACATGAACATCAACAAGGAACAATGCATGAGACAATAGTGCTTTAATAAGGATGTCCCCAGCTGTCTGCCAACTGTTGCAACCACAACTGCCATTCAAGAGGCAAGGACCACATAACCAGTGGCTGTGAAGGTGACTCTGGTGATGAACTTTTTTTTACGTCTGGATCCTTGCAGTCAGGAGCGGGATATATTTGCAAAGCCTTAGTTTGCCATCCACAGTTGCATAAGAGACATCACTGAGGCTCTCTATTCAAAGAGAGTTAACTACATTTCATTCTCACTCGTCAGAAACAAGCAGCTGGGTGAGCAGGCGTGCTGAAACAAAGCTTCCACTGCCTAGATACACCCACAGAAGCCCTGCAGTATTCAGCAAAGAGAGTGTAAAGAGTCGTGGTGGTCTGCTTCATGCTGCACTATCTCAGCATCATGAGGGGCCAACCCTTGCCACCAGCAACACATCCAGAAGCTGAAGAGCAGGAACATGAAGAGGAGGAAGGGAGGAGGGAACCTAAACAGCTACTTTCTATCTGGGGTCTCCATGAGCAATTCGTCTGAGTGCAATACCACTAACTGAAACCCCAATTCCCTGTTCACCAACAGTGTCACACCTTACCTTCCATTGTAACTGTCTGCATGGCCGAGATGCAAAAATAAAAGCCATCGAATTATAAATTTCCAAACCAAATTTATCAATCAAATTATTTCCTATTGTATACAAATATCAACTAATTGCCCTTATGCACTCCCTTGGTGCCCAAGTTTGTGTGCTCTTGCCTGTCTGAGGGCAGCATGGCTGGTGGAAGGCTGCTGCCTATCAGTGGAGTTTCCTGTAGATGTCCTTTCAGAATGACCTCAGCTACCTCTGGCCCAGCTTCAGGCTGCACCATCTCTGCATGGAGGAAACAGTCTGGACTGGCTGGTGGATAGGCAACAGCATGGGCACTTGTGGAGTGACAGTTTTGGGAGGACGAATGCTGTCGCCATGATCCATGGAGAAATTGGCACACCCCTGGGGTGGCGCCTCAGCAATCCCAGTAACCTGCTGGAGGACAGACTGCTGGACTCTTGTTACACCTTGCAAGCTCTTTTCAATACTTTTCCTTCGAGCCATGATGGCAGCAGTCTAATCCCACATGGGGAAAATCTGACTCCCCAGCTGTAATGGGAGCTGCGACATTAGCACCATGGTTGGGTCCACTCGTGTATGAACAGATTTGGCCATTATGTTCATGCTGGAAAAGATTGGCTCCAAGCTCTGTGTAAACTTGTGTGCAAAGTTGGTGCTGGACTCCTCCTTTCTCCTTAACATTGACAGCAGGCTTTCTGGTAGATTTGCCAAAGCACCAACCTTTTTTTTTGTATATCCATCATTGTTCTTCTGCAGGCTGCTCCATCGAAGTCCTGATCAGAGTCCTCTTCAATGGAATCCATATGTAACCTAACCCTCCAGTGAGCTGGCACCTCTGCTGTCCTTGACCCCTGCCCTGGCTGCGGTCCGTTCATGTCCACCGCCTCACCAGGCACAGATTCTGCCTCTATGCTTTCCTCTTAGATACACAGAGTGTCAGCCTCTGAACTGGTGATTGTGAGTGTGAAATCGATTGATGGCGTAGTGTCTTCATCATCACTCTCTTGGTGTTCCTCCACTGCCTGGCCTGGTTGCATTTCTTAGGTATCTGAAAAGAAAAAGGCAAGAGGTTAAGGTTGTGGTGAAGGGATGGGAAAAGTAAGATGTGCAAGCTTACACTATCTTCAGCTTGCAAATCATAAGGGTGTGTGAGAGGAGGGGAGTTGGCATGTGAGAAGGAGCATTAGGTATGAGGATACCGTCATCTTTGGTTTCCACCCTGCCACTGGCCAAGGCCATAGCAGTGGGCATCCTAATACTGGCCAGCACCATCCCTTCAGGGGGATTAGATGTGGCTGTCCCCCCACCTCCCTCTCCCACCCACAACCCCGATTTAGTTCATGTTGCCTCTAGCAGTGTGCCACTGTGTCCTGAAAGAGAGAAGGAAGTGTGTCAGTGAAAGTGGTGCTTCCTGGGTGATGTAGCTGCCAATGTTGAAGAGCTGACTGTGTGTGTAGGTTGAGAGAAGTGGGTGTGAGGTTTGCAGGTGTGAGGTTTGCAGCAGTGCTGAGTGTGTGAGGGTGAGATGAAGCATGTGAATGTTGGGTATGAATCCTGATTGATCAAAATTGTTAATAGATGTGTGATAGGGGTGTGGTGATTTGAACAGTGTCTGAGGCTAGTGGTACAGTTGGTATAATAAGATTTTTGAAAATATGTTCACTGACCTTGACCATTCGTGTGGGGTCATTGTACTTCTTGCGGCACAGCATCCAGGTCTTTGGGGCTTGATTCCTGGAATTGACTGTCTGCTCCCACTGCCCTTTTAGTGTGTGTCTAGGGGAGGGGATACAGGATCTCTTTCCTACTTCTCACTTCCTCCACTAAGGCCTCCAATCCAGCGTCTGCAATCCAGCGTCTGAAAAATTTGGAGCACATTCTTTCCCATAGTTGTGTTTGGCATCACTGTTTCCCAGGTCATGTTCATTTCCTGCACAACTGCCAGCACCTATTCCAGCCACAGAGGCTTCCCTTTAAGGGATGCAGGCTAGCTTTAACTGGTGCTAGCAAAATATGATTTTGGGCCCCCTGCCTGCAGCAAATGAACAGCAGTGTCATATAGTGCTGGCTGAAAGTAGGAATCCTTCAAATGAATTTGACACGCTGCCTGTATTACATTGGACAGGTACGAGTTAATTGTGCATTGCAATCCCTGCACTCACTTTCACTCCAATTTAGTACCCAGTTTGCACGTGTGAGTGTGTATACGTGTGTGTACGCGTGTGTGTACATGTGAGTGCGAGTGTGTACGTGTGTGTACATGTGAGTGTGTGTACACGTGTGTGTACATGTGAGTGCGAGTGTGTACGCGTGTGTGTATGTGTGAATGTTTGTGTAACTGGCTGGTTCTGTGATTACCAGTCGCCTTATACTCATTCTTCTGTCTTTAGGCTGAAGGATAAAGATGTTCAGATTACCACTTTGGAACAGGAGGTACTTCAGCTTAAAGAAACAGTTGAACAGCAAAAGAACAAAAACAATGTGAGTGTTTGACGGCTCATGTTTCGGTCGTGATTCTTGTGAAAAGTTTTTAACTGCAGCTGCTCAAGCAATGTAGAGAGCTCTCTGGTTCAGGTCAGAGGCACTGTTTCCATGCAGCAGCAGTGTTCAGCTTACCCCTTTACTGCCAGCAGTGGCCCAGACCTGAAGTAAGCTTCAATGAAACAGCTCCCTCAATGCAGAACTTTGTGCAAAGGAACAAGTATTGGGAATTCTGGCGCAGAAGTCGTGGAGCCTCAGAGAAGGAGATCCCATGCAATCCGCTGATGTCTGTGCTCAGAGTCCTGATATGAACTTCCACTGAGCAAGACTCCACACTGGGAGTGCAGATCCATAAAATGCAGTTCTTCTTGCGTTAGTTGCTTGTACATGATTTACTTAATGAAGTGAGACTTGATATCACTGTGTCAGCCAAAGTGTTGGAGGTGGGGGCGGGACTGGGTCTATTTAAGCAGAGTTGCTGCAAACAGAACTCATCACTGAAACTACAGCAGGTTCCCAATAAAAGCGGGATTATTTGTCCAGAAAAATACAGTGAGTGAAGGATAGTTACGGAAGAGAAATTGTATGCATAAAATCAATCCCAGTCATTTACTGCAGTGCAGTCTCCAGGCGTGATTGACAGGAGAATTACCCAAATCACCTCCATTCTGGCCAGCATATCTGGCTTTACCAACTACAGCCCTTACTTAAAAGACATAGGCAGCTATGTGTCAGCTTTGGCCCAGAAAGCTAAGCTCTACTGTTGGGTACTTTTGACACATGCATCCTTTGAGTTTAGCTCCCTATGGGGAGCATGTACTTGAGGATAAAACCATGTCCTTGGCTCAATACAAGGGAATGGTCCTTTCAGATCCTGTACATAACTCTATTCTGAAGAACCTATCGGGCTGGGGGGGTGGTGGTGGTTGGAGGCAGTTTGGTTCATGAAGCTCAACTATTGACACATTGTGGTCTCCCAGATCATGCTTGCTTACCATAGGCAGCTAGGGAGGGGTTTACCCGCAAGTTTTTTTCCCCTGAAACAGGTTTTCCTTTTTGCTCCATCAGTCAGCAGTACTATAGGGCCGAGGAGGGTAGTGACATGAGAGCGTTTCTCTATATCTACCCTATTTCCTCTGGTGAGGAAATCAAGGGCAAGGGGGGACATCATTTTAAAATTAGGGCCTGGCCTTTGAGCAGGGAAATCAGCTCCTCTTCACACAATATGTTTTGGAAACCTGTAATCGAAACGGCAGTGGATGCTGGTTCAGTTGGAGCTTTTGAGGCCGATATTATTGAAATAAGAATATGAAAGTATCAAGGCAAATTCCCATGACAATACTGCTGGGATGGAACTAGTATTTTATATAAGTTTAGTATAACTTCCTGACTTTTGTGATATATGTATCTATTTATTAAACCCAGGATCCTGTATGCTTTAACTGCCTTGTTAACCTGTCCTGCCACCTTCAAAGATTTGTGCACAAACACCCCCTGAGGTCTCTCTCTTTGTGCACCCACTTTAAAACAATACCATTTAGCCTGCATTGTCTATCCTTATACTCCCTACCAAAATTTATCATCTCACTCTTTTCTGCATTGATTAAGTACAGAAAGAATGTACAGCCTAGAAATATGCAATATTAGTGGCTTAATGTTATCACATTATTGTGTGGCATTCCTCTGACTACTGTTCCATCAGAGCTAAGGTATCAGCGAAACATTACCCAGCCTTATCAGGGATCTGACAACCAATATCAGGAAAGGTACTTTTAAGTTCATGAAAACTTAAGAACATAGGAACCTAAGAACAGGAGTAGGCTAATTAGATCATGGCTGATCTGTGATCGAATTCCATAGACCCAACTTTGACCCTGGTTAACAAAAATCTGTCAACCTCCAGTTTAAAATTAATGATTGATTTAGCATCAATTGCGATTTGCAGAAGAGTGTTCCAAACTTTTGTCACCCTGTGTGTATAGAGCTTTACCTAATTTCATTATCATCAAAAGCTGAGAGGTCTGGCTTTAATTTTTCAACACAGCTCCCTTGTACTAGACTTCCCAACCAACAGAAATAGCTTCTTTCTATCTACCCTATCTGCTTCCCTTCATATCTTGAAAGCTTAACTTATTTGCTATTGAACTGTTAAACTTAAATGCTGTTAATGCAGTTCAAAGCATTATTACCAGGCATGATAATAAGTTATCTCTAGAATAGAAGTGAGTGAGATCTGACCTCCACATGTTTAATTATATGACACAAGGATAGTGAAGTAGTATTAGGTTGTCTGTGTCAGCTCCTCATTCACTAGAAGTTACTATTAAAATAGAAGATAGCCTTAAATTTTTCTTTAAAGAAACGGAGAAATATAGCAACCAGAAAATATTGAACAGGCTGGTAATGTTTTCTCTGGAAAAGACCAAGATTAGAAATAAGGAACAAAATGCTGGCTATACTCAGTAGGTCAGGTAGATCTGTGGACAGTTTTGAGATTGAGCTCGGACTTTCATCTTCAAGGTGGGAATCTTGAGTTGAGCCAATTCCCAACGTTGTGATCCCACTTCCTGACTGGCAGTGGCTTGCTCATGCTATTTTCATAGCAGGGTGGCAGGGACAGGCTGGAGTTGGGGCCACCAACTTTGGAAGCAGGCCCGATGCAGGAATGGAGTCAAGCGGATGTCACAGTGGGCAGATTAAAAGGACCACCTCCATTCACTGGAACAACAGCCCTGACTATTAGACACCCTAGCCCACACCCTAGCCCTCACCCACCCCTCAACCCTCCCTCACCACTACTTCCCCCCCTCACCTGTCACCCACCCCCATTTCATCTGTTCCGCTGCTTCAAATGCTGAGTAGTTGGCTAGGCTGTCAATCAAATAGGTCAGCCATTTGCTCGGTGATTTCATGGGCTCAACAGCTGGCTGGGCTGTCAATCAATGTAAAAATCAAGCACACAGTCCAATTGACAGAGTATCTCAATCTCAATACTGTTGAATGCAGAAGAGCACTTTATCCACTGGATGAAGTACTCTAATGCATCTTAAGGCTTTTCCACTTTCATAATGCTGGTCAAATTTCTGGTCACATAACTTTTCTGAGAAAAAGATATCACCAATCACTGCATTAAAACTTATTTAACTTATACAGCAACTAATTATAATTTGAAGTTGTCAACAACTTTTAAACTTAGCTGTCAAAAGGTTCCCAACTCCAGACTAGGGTCCCCCATGGTTTGTGACTACCCTCAAGTGCTGTGAACCATGTCGCCTACCAAAATGGGTCTGACTCCATGAAAGTAGGAGGTCTAAAATGCCAACTCTCGCAATGAAGTAGGCAAGGGTGGGATTGCTGCATGCAGGCTTGGTACCTGCACCCTTACCCATACCCTCAAAATCCCTCATGCAGGGGGCAGGAATACCTGAATCAGGCCATCTTTAAATCCTGCACGTCTCCATTTTGACATGGACAGAGGCCCTGGATGAGGCTTTGTAAACATGATGGGGTGATGGTGGGCGGAGAATCCCATCCACCTCATTCCCCCTCCATCCCAGCCAGTCTTTGTGCCTAGGCTCTTTGTGACTCAGTGAATCAAGCTGAGGTGTGGTGTGATGTTGAGCTCAGATTTGATCCTTCGTCTGTTGGTTAGTCTCAGTCGGGGAGCTGCAGTTGCAACTGTTGGCCTGTGCTAGGGAGGGGCTAAAACCAGCTCTGTTCCTACCCCTCATCGCTGTCCAGCTAGTCCCTGCTGGAAAATGCTCATTGGACGAAGATGACTATGTTTGTACAGTCTGCCAATCCTCACTCTTTGACTCACAGAAGAGAATGATTACCATAGGGACAGATCTGGAACTCGTATTGGCAAATGTTCAATCTTTTTGAGTGGGTGGGAGGGGTGGGCAAAACAAACATACACTATTTGGAAATGTAAAAAGAAAGCCTTGTATTTATATAGCATTTTTCATGACTATGGGACGCCTCAGGGTGCTTTACAGTCAATGTGAAACTAAGGCACTGTTGTAATGTAGGAAACTCAGTAGCTGATTGGCGCTCAGTAAACCTGCAGAAACAGCAAGGTGGTAATGAGCAGACGATCTGTTT
This sequence comes from Carcharodon carcharias, assembly GCF_017639515.1. NCBI lineage: Eukaryota > Metazoa > Chordata > Chondrichthyes > Lamniformes > Lamnidae > Carcharodon > Carcharodon carcharias. The sequence continues at coordinate 136,315,035 of NC_054468.1, read as the reverse complement.
CTTCTGATGTTGACCGAGGGATAAGTATTGGCCAGGATAACTCCCCGGCTCTTCTTCAAAATAGTGCTATGAGATCCTTTGCATTCACCCAAGCAGGCAGATGGGACCTCATTTTTTAAAAAAATTCTTTCACGGGATGTGGATGTCACTGGCAAGGCTGCACATCTTGCCCATCCCTAATTGCTCTTGAGAAGGTGGCAGTGAACCACTGAGGTCCATGTGGTGTAGAAACACACACACAGTGCTGTTAGGGAAGGAGTTCCAGAATTCTGACAGTGAAAGAGCACCGATATAGTTCCAGGTCAGGATGGTGAGTGGCTTGAAGGGGCATTTGCAGGTGTTGGTGTTCCCATGTATCTGCTGCCCTTGTCCTTCTTGGTGGTAGAGGTTGCAGGCTTGGCGGATGCTGTCGAAGCAGCCTTGATGAGTTGCTGCAGTGCATCTTGCAGATGGCACACACTGCTGCCACTGTGCGTCAGTGGTAGAGGGAGTGAATGTTTAGGGTGGTAGATGGGTGCCAATCAAACAGGCTGCTTTGTCTTGGATGGTTTCAAGCTTCTTGAGTGTTGTTGGAGCTGCACTCATCCAGGCAAATGGAGAGTATTCCTTCACACTCCTGACTTGTGCCTTGTAGATGGTGGACAGGCATTGGGGGGTCAGGAGGTGAGTTATTGGCTGCAAAATTCCCAGCCTCTGACCTGCTCTTGTAGCCACAGTATTTATATGGCTATCAATATGGTTTATTGTCTCATCTGAAAGACATTGCCTCCGACAGTGCATTGCTCTCTCAGTACCACACAGGAGTATCAGGCTTGATTTTTTTGTGTACTCAAGTACTGGAGTGGAACATGAACGAGGAACTTTGTGATTCCAAAGGGAGTGTGCTACCTACAGAATCACAGCACCGCTCCAATTCTGGCCTCTCGCTCGTCCCTGATTTTAATTGCGCTACCATTGGAGGCCGTATTTTAAGCTGCCAAGACCCTGAGTAGAGGAATTCCCTCCCGAACCTCACTCCTCTACCTTTCTTTCCTCCTTTAAAACGCTCTTTAAAACTTAACCTCTTCAGCCCATCTTATAGTAGCCTGCCCTAATATATTTCTTTGTGTGATTCAGTGTCAAATTTTATTTGAAATCATTCCTGTTAAGCACCTTGAGATGTTTTATTTTGTTAAAGGCTTCAAATAAATGTAAGTTATTGTTGTTAGAAAGGAGAGGGTTAAGGGGAGATCTGGTTGAGGTGTTCCAAAAGATTAGCAGTTTTGATGGAGTAAATATGGAGAAACTATTTAGTGACTGAAGGGCTGGTAATGAGAGGATACAGATCTGGGATAATTAGCAAAAGAAACAAAGGAGAGATGCGAAGGAATTTTTTACGTCACAGGTTTTTGTGATTTGGAATGCACTCCCTAAAAGGCTGGTGGAAGGAGATTCAATCAAAACTTTCAGGGAGTTGAAATATAATTGAAAAGATTGGCAGTGCTATGATGAAAGAGCAGGGGCAGATCTTTCATGGAGCTGGCACTGGCATGATGGACCAAATGGTGGTCATCTGTGCTGTATGATTCTAAAACCAGTGCGAGTTGCACATTGTTTCTGTCACCAGCTGCTTATATTCAATTGGATGTAAAAACTAAGCTTTGTGTGGCCATCACAATCACCGATCATCACTGTGTAGCTCAAATGGAGATGAGGTCTTGACTCACTTACATTAATTAGCTAAATTCCAGCCAAACCTTTAACTTCAGTCACTTGGCTTCCTTGGTTGGGTTGTTGTGCAGAAAGCAGCTCAGTAGCAACACTCTTGCCTCTAGAGTGGGTCATGGGCCCAAGTCCCAATTCAGAGACTTGAGCACATAATCTAGGCTGACAGTTCATTGTAGTACAGAAGGAGTGCCGCAATGACAGAGGTGCCATAGCATACTAAACCAAGGCACTGCCTGCCCTCTCAGGCCGCCGCTATTTGAAGAAGAATAGGGAAGTTATGAGGTCTTGTGATGGCCTTGGAACCAGAAACTCTAGGCTCAAGTCCCAGTCCAGGACTTGATGGCTCCCATCTACTGTCACTATCCATAGCTCCAGACTACAACCTGCATGTGAGAGCATATGTTCCACAGCAATGCGGACTCCTGGTGGGGTGTAGCAGTAGTTTGCTCAATTGGACGGCCAGTATGGATCAGATTGGTATCAACAGCACAGGGTTTGATCCTTGTTTCAGCTGGGATTGAGTTGGGACCTGCCTCCTTGCCCTACCTGTGGAGGTTGCACCTCTGTGGTTTGGACCTGCCTTTGGGCAGAGAACTGAAGAAGAAGCGAAGTTATCCCCAGTGTCTTGGTCAATATTTATCCCCCAACCAACATAAAAAAAAACTGCTCTGGTTGTTATCACATTGCTGTTTGTGGAACCTTGCTGTGTACAAATTGACTTCTGCATTTCTTACATTACAATAGTGACCACGCTTCTCAAAGTAGAACATTGGCTGTAAAGCGCTTGAGACATCCTGAGGCCAGGAAAGACACTACATAAATGAGAGTTATATTTTTGCTTTGCCTGTGAATCTGTGCATGGTATGTTATTAAAAACTGTTTCCAAATAGGACCTCCGTGAGAAAAACTGGAAGGCCATGGAGGCTTTGGCATCAGCCGAGAAAATGTGCGGGGAGAAATTCAGTGCTGCTAATCAAATAAAGGTTGTACTCTCCGTGATGTAATGGCATGTATCTGGCGCTTGTGTATTCTTTAGAGGAGATCTTTAGGATTTGGGCTTCACCCGCTAGTCCTCTCAACAGATGGTGGGTTGTCATCCTTGACTTTGTGGTAGATTGGGGGCAGGGGAGCAGCAGTGGTAGGCCAAAAGGAATGTTCAGTAAGGAGTGTTACCTCTACTACATGATATAAAGAGGGATATGATGCATGCGGTTTGCCACCTTGCTCTTGATCTTATACCGGCTACTTTTTCATAAGAGTGTGAGATAAATAATGAGGAAAAATGATTGCTCCCCAATAAACTTCTCTGATGCTTGCTGATTGACACACACATCAAAATGGTCTCGCTTGTCGAACTAGTCAACTGCCCTTTCGCTGTGGGCTTCCTTGACCTTGTTGTTTCAATGTGTTAGAGTCTTACTGTGGGTGCTGTCATTACCGAGTTGTTCTTGTTCATTGGATATTGACAGTTCTGTCCATATCCAAAGCATCCCCAGCAATGGCTTCACTTTCCACACCTGCACCATCATCTGCAGACACAGGTTCAGCTTCCAGAATTAAGTTGATGCTTAGCTCTGTTACCACAACCCCTCATGACCTTTTCACTGTCATTGTGGTCTTGACACTTCTACAGTTTGGGATGAGCAGAAATTTCCTCCATCTAAAAATTGAGAGAACTGTAGGTTTGTACCCTCGCCACCAATGCCACCCCCCTCCTCAACAACTGTCTCGGGTTGAATCAGAATATTTGCAACCTCATTGTCCTATGTGACACTGAGGTGAGTTTCTTGTCCTATGCCCACTCAGTCACAAAGACTGCCTACACCCACCTCCATAACATCGCCCGTCCCTGCCCTCGGCTCAGTCCATCTGTTGCTGAAACCTTCATTTAAGCATTTGTCAGCTCAGACCTTACTATTCCAGTGCTATCTTGGTTGCCTTTCCATCCCCCGCCCTCTGTGCTCTTCATCTCATCCAAAAATCTTATGTTGCCCATGACCTACCTCTCACCATGCCCTGTTAGCCCACCATCCATATGATCACTGACCGGCACTGTTACAAATGTAAAATCTCATCCTTCTGTTTGAAGCCCCCATTTCCCTGCTGCTGCTGATCTCTGAAGCTCCCCCACATCACAGCATCTCAGAGTCACAGAATGGTTACAGCACAGGAGGAGGCCATTTGGCCCACCATGCCTGTGCTGGCTCTTGGAAGGAGCAGTGCACCTAGCGTCATTACCCCATCTTCTTTCTGTCGGCTTGCACACTCTTTCTTTTCAGATAATCCATCTCCCACTAGAATGCCTCAACTGAATCTGCGGCCACCACACTTGGGTAGTGCATTCCAGATCCTAACCATCTGCTGTGTGAATAAGTTTTTCCTCAGGCTGCCATTGCTTCTTTTGTCATTTACCTTAAATCTAATAGCTTCTGGTTCTCAGTCCTTTCATCATAGGGAACAGTTCTTCCCTATCTACTGTCCAGACCCCTCATGATTTTGAACACCTCTATCCAATCTCCATTCAACCTTCTCTTCTCCAAGGAAAACAGTCTGAACTTCTCCAGTCTATCTACATAACTGGTTCCAGGGATGAGGAATTTCATTCTCATCAATCTTTTCTGCACTCTCTCTAATGCCTTCACATTTTTCCTAAAGTGTGATGCTCAGAACTGGACACAATATTCCAGTTGAGGCTGAACAAGTTTAACATAACTTCCTTGCTTTTGTGTTCTGTGCCCCTGATAATAAAGCCTAGGATGCTGAATGCTTCATTAACTGCTCCCTCAGCCTATCCTGCACATACACACCCAAGTCCCTCAGTTCCTGACTATAAACCTTCTTCCAGTCTGAAAAACATCCATTAACCAGTGCTGTCTGATTCTTGTGATTCAGCCAATTTCGTATCCATGTTGCTACTGTCCCCTTTAATTCCATGAGCTCTGATTTTGCCCACAAGTACATTGCCATTGCAGCACTTTATCAAATGCCCTTTGGAAGTCCATATACACCACATCACTAGCATTAACCTCATCAAAAAAAATCTCCATTAGTTAAACATGATTTGCCCTTAAATCAGTGCTGGCTTTCCTTATGTAACCTGCATTTGCCCAAGTGACTATTCATTTTGTTCTGATAGTTTCTAGAAGCTTTCCCAACATCTAGGTAAAACTGACTGACCTGTAATTCCTGGGCTTTTTTTAAACAAGGTTATAACATTTTGCACTCTACCAAACTCTCCATTCCTCTGCCTCTGGCCTTTTGTGCATCTAGGCCCCATGTTGTGAAATTCCCCGTGGAACCCTCCACTGGTCTCTTCTCCATTAAGTCCCTTCTTAAAACCTCTTGGATCCAGCAGCTCAAAACTGGGCTTCTGTGAGATACTTTGGGCTATCAGGAATGGCAGAATTGTGTTCCACCATAATCTAGATCCTTGTAGCCAGGTTTATCCCTCACCCTACTATTATCATCAAACCAGGGGACTAACCCTGCTTCAATGATGAGTGCAGGAGGGCATGCCAGGAGCAGAACCAAGCATACCTAAAAATGAGATGCCAAGCTGGTGAAGCTAAAACATAGGTATCCATGCATGCCAGACAGTGTAAGCAGCATGCGATAGACACAGCTAAACAATCCCAGAACCAACAGATCAGATCAAAGCTCTGCAATCCTGCCATATCTGGTCCTGATTAGTGGTGAAGAGGAAAGGGTTCTACAAACAACCTTCAGTGACGGGAAAGTCCAGCACGTCAGTGCAAAAACAAGGCTGAAGCATTTTCAATCATCTTCAAGAAGTTCAGAGTGGATGATCCATCTTGGCCTCCTACTGAGGCCTGCACCATCACAGATGCCAATCTTCAGCCAATTTGAGGTGCTATCAAGCAATGGCCGAAGGCATTGGATCCAGCAAAGGCTATGGGCCCTGACAACATCCTGGCTGTAGTACTGAAGACCTGTGCTCCACAACCACTTGTGCCCCTAGCCAAGCAATTCCAGTACAGCTACAACATTGGCATCTTCCAGACAATGGGGAAAATTGTCCAGGTATGTCTTGTCCTCGAGAAGCGGAACAAATTCAACCCTGCCAACTATCAGCAAAGTGATGGAAGGAGTTGTCAACAGTGATATCAAGTGGCACTCAGCAATAACTTGCTCATCAATGCCCAGTTTGGGTTTTGCCAGAGCCACTCGATTGAAACTTCACTACAGCCTTTGTCCAAACATGACAAAAGAGTTGAACTCAATAGGTGAGGTAAGAGTGACTGCCTTTAACATCAAGTCAGCATTTGACTAAATGTGGCATCAAGGAGTCTTTGCAAAATTGAAATCAATGGGAATCGGGAAAAACTCTCCACTGGTTGGAGTCATACCTAGCACAGTGGAAGATGATTGTGGTTGTAGTCTCGGTTCTGGGACATCACTGCAGAGTCCTTCAAGATAGTGTCCCAGGCCCAACCATCTTCAGCAGCCTCATCAATGACCTTCCCTCCATCATAAGGTCAGAAGATGGGTTGTTTGCTAATAAATGCACAGTATTTCAGCACCATTCACAAACACCTCAGATACTGAAGCAGTTTATGCCTGCATGCAGCAAGACCTGGACAATACTCCAGCTTGGGCTGATAAGTGGCAAGTTACATACATGCCACACAAGTGCTAGGCAATGACCATCTCCAACAAGAGAAAATCTAACCACCTCCCCAATTTTCATTCAATGGAATTACCATCACTGAATATCCTCCACTATCAGCATCCTGGTGGTTACCTTTGACCAGAAGATTAAGTGGATCAGCATATAAATATTTAGCCTACAAGAGCAGATCAGAGACTAGGAATTCAATGACAGTCTGTCACTTTCTGATAATTGAGAGTAAAGTGGGTGGTAATTGGCCACATTGGATTTGTCCTGATTCCTGTGGACAGGACATAACTGGTTATTTTCCACATTATCAGGTGTATGTTGTTGTAGCTGTACTGGAGCAACTTGGCTAGCTGCAGCTAGTTCTGGAGCATAAGTGACAAGTACTACAACTAGGATGTTGTCAGGGCCCATTACTTTTGCCAAACCCACTGCCTTAAGCTATTTCTTAATATTACATGAAGTGAATCAAATTGGCCAAAGACTGGCCTCTGTGATGCTGAGGATCATCCACTTGATAATTCCGGCTGAAAATGGTTGCAACTGCTTCAGCCTTTTCTTTTGCTTTGACATGTTGGGCTCCCCTATCATTGAGGATGGGAATGTTTGTGGAGCCTCCTCCTCTGGTTAATTTAATTGTCCGCCACCATTCACAACTGGATGTGCCAGAACTGTAGAGCTTGAGTCTGACTTTTTGGTTATGGGATTGCACAACTTCGGCTATAGCATGCTGCTTCACTGTCCAGCATGCATGTTGTCCTTTTACTGTAATTTCACCAAGTTGGCATCTTATTTTTAGGTACGTCTGGTGCTGCTCCTGACTCCCCAAAGCTTGTCTCCATTTACAAGGCAAAAGTCAGGAGTGCAGCAGAATACTCCCTCCTCACCTGGACGAGGGAAGCTCTAACACTCTAGAAGCTCACTAGCATCCAGGACAAAGCAGCCCCCTTGATCAGCACCTCATCTACCACCTTCGACATTGACTCCTTCCTCCATTGGTGCACAGTGACACCAGTTTGTACCATCTACAAGATGCACTGCAGCAATTCGCTGAGGCTCTTCAACAGCACTTTTCAAACCAATGACTTCTACCACCAAGAAGAGCAAGGGAAGCAGACACACAGGAACATCACCAGTTGCAATTTCCCCACCAAGTCACACACCACCCTGACTTGGAGACATAGAGCCATTCTTTCATTGTTGCTGGGTCAAAATCCTGGAATTCCTTCCCTAATGAACTGTAGGTATACCTGCACCACAAGGACTGCAGTGGTTCAAGAAGGAAGCTTGCCCCCATTTCCCCAAGGATAATTAAGGATGGGAAATAATGCTGGCCTTGTCAGTGATACCACACCCCATGAATGAATTAAAAACATGTTTGGTCATTTATCCTAAATTCTCCTGTTTTGGTTTCAGGTTCATTTTTGGTTATGCATTTGTGAAGAGCTTAGGGTTGTTTTTCACTATTAAAACATAATATAAGTGGAAGTTATTGTTTCTGTCTCAGCATGCTTAACCAGATAAACACAGCAACAACTTTTACGTAGTGTCTTTAACAATATGAAACATCTCAAGACACTTCACAGGAGCTTTATAAAACAAAGTATGATGCTAAACCACATAAGGAGCTGTTAGATCAGATGAACAAAGCTTGTTCATAGGGGTTGGTTTTGATGAGTGTCTTAAAGGAGGACAGTGAGGTGGAGAGGCTTAGGGAAGGTATTCCAGATCTTGGGCCCTAGGCAACTGAAGGCACAGCCACCAATGCTGAGTGATTAAAATTGGGGGTGCACGTCAGGCTAGAATTTGAGGAGTGCAGATATCTGTGAGGGTTGTGGGACTGGAGGAGATTACAGAGAAAGGGAGAGACAAGGCCATGGAGGGTTTTGAAAATAAGAATGAGAATTTTAAAATCAAGATGTTGCTTGACTGGGAGCCAATGAGCACAGGGGTGATATAGGAATGGGATTTGGTGAGAGTTAAGATGGACAGCAGAGTTTTCGATGACCTCAGAGAGTAGAATGTGGGAGACCTGCCAGGTGAGCACTGGAAGAGTCTAACTTAGAGGTAACAAAGGCATGAAAGAGGGTTTGAGCAGCAAATGAGCTGAGGCAGGGGTGAAGTTGGGCTATGCTATGAAGGTGGAAATAGGTGAAATAGTGATGTCAAATATGAGGTCAGAAACTTACCTTGAGGTCAATTCTCAAGACTGTTGCGAGGGAGAAGGACGGAGTTAGTAACTAGGGAATGGAATTTGGAGGGGGGAACTGAAGACAATGGCTTCAGTCTTTCCAATATTTAATTGGAAATTTCTGTTCATTCAGTCCTGAATTTTGGATAATTTAGCAAGAATGGAGCTGTGGAGAGAGGTGCTGGTGAGGTGGAACTTGGTGTCGCCCACCTACATGCAAAACAAACTAATTATGCTTATGTTTGTGTTGGACATGGACTCCCATCACAGAGAGAGCCATTAATGCAAGTTTGACCTTTAGCTTGATCCCAGAGACAGGCTTGATAACTTTTTGATGTCAGCAATCCTGATTTAATGATGGTATGGGTGTTCATTGTTCAAAAGTCTTCAGCAAATTGATGGAACAGAAGGAGGAATGGGTCCATGATAATCACTAATCACTTACTGATAACTCCTGCCAACAATCTAATTTTTATCAATGGCTTCTCCCTGGTGAGATTGCTGTCATGTTAGGAATAGATTGATTGGACTGGGTTTGGTTACAATTCATACAAAAATGGTCATATGCCCCCTGACCTCCTCTTCCAGGCCAGAGATCTTTATCCTCACCTTTTAAGTGAATCTATTTGTGTATTTTCTTTAGGAAGAGGCAGAGCACCAGCTGACATTGGTCCACACACAAACCAAAGAAATGCTGCAGGGTCTCTTCCCAGAGGTGTCCGTATCCTCACAACAGGTAGGAGATGATCACTTGCCACCTGAGTGAATATGTAATTTGAGCTAAACAGCGTGATGAGCAAATGCTGCATTTTTAACAGAAAAGATGGAATTTGCCATTCTAGATTGTATTGTTAGCAATGTTGCTGTATATTTATGTGAGCTCACGTTATATCACCTTGCACGAAGGCAAGCTGTGCAGATTGAGGGCTGCAGATCCAGTCTGTGCTCAGTTGGCTGATCAGGGCTGCTGAAGAGGGGAAACAAGCCTCTGTACCTAATACAAAAGCAGAATTACCTGGAAAAACTCAGCAGGTCTGGCAGCATCGGCGGAGAAGAAAAGAGTTGACGTTTCGAGTCCTCATGACCCTTCAACAGAACTAGGCGAATCCCAGGAAGGGGTGAAATATAAGCTGGTTTAAGGTGTGGGGGGGTGGGGGTGGGGTTGGGTGGGGGGAGAGAAGTGGAGGGGGGTGGTGTGGTTGTAGGCAAAAGCAGTGATAGGAGCAGATCATCAAAAGATGTCACAGACAGCAGAACAAAAGAACACATAGGTGTTGAAGTTGGTGATACTATCTAAACGAATGTGCTAATTAAGAATGGATGGTAGGGCACTCAAGGTATAGCTCTAGTGGGGGTGGGGGGAGCATAAAAGATTTAAAAATATTTTAAAATAATGGAAATAGGTGGGAAAAAGAAAAATCTATATAATTTATTGGAAAAAAACAAAAGGAAGGGAGAAGAAACATAAAGGGGGTGGGGATGGAGGGGGGAGGTCAAGACCTAAAGTTGTTGAATTCAATATTCAGTCCGGAAGGCTGTAAAGTGCCTAGTCGGAAGATGAGGTGCTGTTCCTCCAGTTTGCATTGGGCTTCACTGGAACAGTGCAGCAAGTCAAGGACAGACATGTGGGCAAGAGAGCAGGGTGGAGTGTTAAAATGGCAAGTGACAGGGAGGTTTGGGTCATTCTTGCGGACAGACCGCAGGTGTTCTGCAAAGCGGTCACCCAGTTTACGTTTGGTCTCTCCTGCAGTCTGTCCGCAAAAATGACCTAAACCTCCCTGTCGCTTGCCATTTTAACACTCCACCCTGCTGTCTTGCCCACATGTCTGTCCTTGGCTTGCTGCATTGTTCCAGTGAAGCCCAACGCAAACTGGAGGAACAACACCTCATCTTCCGACTAGGCACTTTACAGCCTTCCGGACTGAATATTGAATTCAACAACTTTAGGTCTTGAGTTCCCTCCTCCATCCCCACCCCCTTTCTGTTTTTCCCCCTTCCTTTTGTTTTTTCCAATAAATTATATAGATTTTTCTTTTTCCCACCTATTTCCATTATTTTAAAATATTTTTAAATCTTTTATGCTCCCCCCACCCCCACTAGAGCTATACCTTGAGTGCCCTACCATCCATTCTTAATTAGCACATTCGTTTAGATAATATCACCAACTTCGACACCTATGTGTTCTTTTGTTCTGTTGTCTGTGACATCTTTTGATGATCTGCTTCTATCACTGCTTTTGCCTACAACCACACCACCCCCCTCCACTTCTCTGCCCCAACCCAACCCCACCATCTTAAACCAGCTTATATTTCATCCTTTCCTGGGATTCGCCTAGTTCTGTCGAAGGGTCATGAGGACTCGAAACGTCAACTCTTTTCTTCTCCGCCAGACCTGCTGAGTTTTTCCAGGTAATTCTGTTTTTGTTTTGGATTTCCAGCATCCGCAGTTTTTTGTTTTTTGTTTCTTTCCCCGTACCTAATCGCTGGTCCCTGATTGCTGTCTGGCGACCCCTGCTGGAACATACGTGTATGTCATCCAGTGAGCCCAGCTCAGGCTCAGCTGTCAGACTGTATAAATTCGGTAAGAAGAATGTCCACGTGGGTGAGGTGTCAGAGATCTGCCAGCTATTATGGAACAGGGGCTGAACGAGAGGCCTGCTGGTAGCCATGCAGCAGTGCATCAGTTGAAATCCTAGTGAGGGTCATGCAATCGTGCCTCAGCAACAGTTAGGGCCTCAAGGATAGGTGGAATGAGAATTGCCAGGAATGCAGGGAACATTCAATCCTTGATTGTTCCCTCTTGTGAATACGAAGAGGTTGAATTTGAGCCAAGCTTTTTTTAATATAAAAATGAGTGTACTTAGTGGTGATTTCAGTTTTGTAGTTTTCTCACTTAAGTAACAAATAGAAGCGCATACTGTTACCTTATGTCCTTCGCAGTTGAGTGACATGTATGCAGCTAAATGAATGCAGTGAAAATGGAAAAGCTTTTAAAAAAAACGAAGACAAAACTTCAAATTTTACTTAGTAAATTGTTATGATCTGGAATGCACAGCCCAAAACAGTGGTGCAGACAATTTCAGTCGTTTCAAAAGAGAATTGGATATATAATTGAAAAGGAAGCATTTGCAAGCCTGTGAGGAAAAAGCAGGGAGAGCAGGACTAATTGGATAGGCCTTTCAGAGGCCTGGTATAGGCAAGATGGACTGAATGGCCTCCTTCTGTGTTGTATGATTATATGATTCTAAAGTAAGGCAGTTGCTGTTTAGCGTAACTCAATTCTGTACTAATGACCATATCTTATGTTTCAGCTCTATAGCGACTGGTTGCAAGAATTCAAGCAGAACGCTTTTGAATTCCTGAACCAACAAAGCAAAGATCCCTCGGTGAGTACTAGTACAAAAAGAAACAAATGGCTTTGTGCAGGCCTTTTTATTTAAAATTTATCCTCTCTGGTCCTTATCGCTCTGGTTACAGGCATAGAAGCAATAACTCACTCCTTCACATGAGTGGTTGTTCTTCATGGGCAGTTAGCGCTGCCAGGCTATTCAACCATATCAGACATCACTGGATAATGATCAGAAACAGGTGATTTCCCTGGTCTCACATGTGTTCCATTCTTCCTGGGCTTGTACATTCCACATCAGGACTGTTAGTTTCTCCTTTCCCACCATAAGAGGATGAATGTTCACAAAAGTAGATGAAATACAAAAGGAGTAGTGAGAACGCACACAGCTTTATACTGTGCTTCAATTATAAACAACCTTAAAGACACTTTCATCTCACCAAACAGTGAAATAAAACTCATATAATCTGGTCGCTCATGCATTATCCTTTAAACTAGGCAGCTTCAATTAACCTGTAATTTCCAGGCTAATATATGTCATTCAGCCAATGCAAAAGACAGGTGTGTCAGAAATCATTAGTGGCTCATTGAGATTAAATCTATTGGTGTTTGGGGGGGTGTGTGTGTGCGTGTGTGTGTGTGTGGGGGTGTGTGTGCGTGTGCGTGTGTGTGTGGGGGGGTGCGTGTGTGTGTGGGGGGGTGCGTGTGTGTGTGGGGGGGTGCGTGTGTGTGTGGGGGGGTGCGTGTGTGTGTGGGGGGATGCGTGTGTGTGTTGGGGGATGCGTGTGTGTGTTGGGGGATGCGTGTGTGTGTTGGGGGATGCGTGTGTGTGTTGGGGGGTGCGTGTGTGTGTTGGGGGTGCGTGTGTGTGTGGAGGGGTGCGTGTGTGAGTGGGGGGGTGCATGTGTGAGTGGGGGGGTGCGTGTGTGAGGGGGGGGTGCGTGTGTGAGTGGGGGGGTGCGTGTGTGTGTGGGGGGGGGATATGTGCGTGTGGGGGGGGTGTGTGCGTGTTGGGGGGGTGTGTGCGTGGGAGGGGTTGTGTGTGCGTGGGAGGGGTTGTGTGTGTGGGGGTGGGGGGGGTGTGTGTGTGGGGGTGGGGGGGGTGTGTGTGTGGGGGTGGGGGGGGTGTGTGTGTGGGGGTGGGGGGGGGTGTGTGTGGGGGTGGGGGGGGGTGTGTGTGTGGGGGTGGGGGGGGTGTGTGTGTGGGGGTGGGGGGGGTGTGTGTGTGGGGGTGGGGGGGGTGTGTGTGTGGGGGTGGGGGGGGTGTGTGTGTGGGGGTGGGGGGGGTGTGTGTGTGGGGGTGGGGGGGGGTGTGTGTGTGGGGGTGGGGGGGGTGTGTGTGTGGGGGTGGGGGGGGTGTGTGTGTGGGGGTGGGGGGGGTGTGTGTGTGGGGGTGGGGGGGGTGTGTGTGTGGGGGTGGGGGGGGTGTGTGTGTGGGGGTGGGGGGGGTGTGTGTGTGGGGGTGGGGGGGGTGTGTGTGTGGGGGTGGGGGGGGTGTGTGTGTGGGGGTGGGGGGGGTGTGTGTGTGGGGGTGGGGGGGGTGTGTGTGTGTGGGTGGGGGGGGTGTGTGTGTGGGGGTGGGGGGGGTGTGTGTGTGGGGGTGGGGGGGGTGTGGGGGGGTGTGTGTGTGGGGGTGGGGGGGGGTGTGTGTGTGGGGGTGGGGGGGGTGTGTGTGTGGGGGTGGGGGGGTGTGTGTGTGTGGGGGTGGGGGGGTGTGTGTGTGTGGGGGTGGGGGGGGGGTGTGTGTGTGGGGGTGGGGAGGGTGTGTGTGTGGGGGTGGGGAGGGTGTGTGTGTGGGGGTGGGGAGGGTGTGTGGGGGCGGGGGGTGGGTGTGGGGCGGGGGTGTGGGTGTGGGTGTGGGGACGGGGGCGTGTGGGTGTGGGGGCGGGGGGTGTGGGTGTGGGGGCGGGGGTGTGTGGGTGTGTGGGGGCGGGGTGTGTGGGTGTGGGGATGGAGGGGTGTGGGTGTGGGGGCGGGGGGCTGTGTGTGTGGAGGCGGGGGTGTGTGTGTGTGTGTGTGTGTGGGGGCGAGGGGGTGTGTGTGTGTGGGTGTGGGGGCGGGGGTGTGTGTGTGTGTGTGGGTGTGTGGGGGCGGGGGGTGTGTGTGTGTGGGTCTGGGGGCGGGCGGTGTGTGTGTGTGGGTGTGGGGGCGGGGGTGTGTGTGGGGGGGTGGTGTGTGCGTGTGTGGATGGGGGGGTGGGTGAGACTTTCATCTGGCTGAGCACCACTACCCCTCCCCTTCTGACCAGCTAATGGAACATTTCCCTGCTCCCATGACCCTTGATCAATGCATCCCGAGGGCACCCACCATTTTAAGCTCCATCTTTCCCATAGCTCTGGCACCTGGTCTGGGCCTTCACCTTCAGTCCTCCTTGGTGTGCGCTGTTCACTCAGACACACCTTCAGTACCCCTCACTCAAGGCTGCTGATTTTCCAATCATAGTTTTCCTCTCCCCCTGGGCTCGCTGCTCCTCTAATCAGAGTTGCGCTTTTTCTCTCTCTCTCTGACCTCTTGCCAGTGAGGTTTGATGCTCAGCCCTGTCCCTCACTCGGGTTATTTGTAGAGAGTAACCTGTTTTAGTTTAGTGCGTGATACACAACTGTGCAGCAATCTGGAATGTATCTTCACACCTTGGGAACATTGATCAGGAGCAGATGATTTCTAGATGGAATTGCTGGATAATGATCAGGAGCAGGTCATTTCCAGCCAGGTTAATGATTGAAGCAGGAGCCCTATGTGGAAAGAATGCAGTATATATACCTTAACAATATAATCCACAGCACAGAAACTGGCCCTTCGGCCCAACAGGTCCATGCAGCCTTTATGCTCCATATGAGCCTCCTTGCACTTCTCTTCATTTATCTCTATCAGCATACAAGAAGAAAGTAGAAGTAGGGTGTTTTATTTAACTTCCCTTTAAGGATGCCCATGCTGTTTCCCTCAAACACACCAGGTAGCAGTGTTCATACCACGATCATTTTAAATCCTGGCAAATGGACGAATTCCATCCAGACAAGTGCAATGCAATGTTACAATCACTTGCTGTTCACTTGAATCTGAGAATTGTGGAAATCATTTCTTTATAAAAATACTTGTTGTCTGTTTAAACGTCCTGAGGAAAATATGAGCATTAACAATTGGAACACAGCTCACTGTGTGAAGAAGGTCACTGACAGAGCAGTCCTGGCTGTGTCCTAGAAACAGCAATTCTTTTAATGGTGGTTGCAAATTTGAGCTCCTGCAGGTGAAGCAGTCTACAGCCAACCAGCCCCAGGAAGGATAGTATGGAAGCATAAAGAAGAATGAGAATATGTTTTATGCTCTATCACTCCTGACCTATCATATATAGACTTTTTGTACAGATTTAAATTGTTTGGTTTGTATAGTTAAAAAGAAAACATTTAGATGGGATGGTCAAATGGGCAGATAAGTGGCAGATGGAATTTAGTGTGAGGTGATACACTTCGGAAGGAGTAATTTGACAAGGAAGTATCCAATGAACGGCATGACACTAGGAAGCTCTGAGGAACAAACGGACTTTGGCGTGTGTGTCCATAGATCCTTGAAGGCAGAGGGGCATGTTCGTGGGGTGGTGAAAAAGGCATATGGGACACTTGCCTTCATCAGTCGAGGCATAGATTACAAAAGTAGGGAGGTCATGTTGGAGTTGTATAGAAGCTTGGTGAGGCCACAGCTGGAGTACTGTGTGCAGTTTTGGTTGCCACATTATAGGAAGGATGTGATTGCACTGGAGGGTATGCAGAGGAGATTCACCAGGATGTTGCCTGGGATGAAACATTTAAATTATGAAGAGAGGTTGGATAGACTTGGGTTGTTTTTGTTGGAGCAGAGAAGACTGAGGGGTGACCTGATTGAGGTGTATAAGATTATGAGGAGCATGGACAGGGTGGATAGGGAGCAGCTGTTCCCCTTAGTTGAAGGGTCAGCGACCAGGGGACACAAGTTCAAGGTGAGGGGCAGGAGGTTTAGGGGGGATGTGAGGAAAACCTTTTGTACCCAGAGGGTGGTAACGGTCTGGAATGCACCGCCTGGGAGGGTGGTGGAGGCGGGTTGCCTCACATCCTTTAAAAGTACCTGGATGAAAACATGGCATGTCATAACATTCAAGGCTATGGGCCGAATGCTGGTAAATGGGATTAGGTAGGTAGGTCAGGTGTTTCTCACGTGTCGGTGCAGACTGGATGGGCCAAAGGGCCTCTTCTGCACTGAGAGATTCTGTGATTTTTCAGTTGACTATAATTTTTGTACTACATAAGTGTAGCAAAAATTTATCATACTCCAATGTGTCACTCAGTGCAGGGTTTCCATACCATAAAGCAAGTATTTAAGTCAACCTGATCCCCTACATTAAAGAGGCCTGTGGATATAAAGGGAAAGGCACTGCAATCATTGTATACCATGTATTATATTCATCTTTGCTAATAACTACCTATTGAAAAGAAAGTAACTTGCATTTCTATAGTGCACTTTCACAACATCCCAAAATACTTTACAGCAAATGAAGTACATTTTGAAGTGTACTCACTGTAATGTTGGAAACATGACAGCTAGTTTGCGCATACCAGGGTCCCCCAAAGAGAAATGACCAGGTAACTTGCTCATGCTTTGGGTTGAGGGATAAATATTGGCCAGAGCACTGGGGAGATTTTCCTTGCTAATTTTCAAATATTGCCAGTGATCCTTTAATTCACCTGAGAGGGCAGGTGGGGCCTCGGTTTGAAATCTTATCTGAAAGGCAGTATCTATTTCGTGCAGTACTCCTTCAGTACTGTAATGGAGTGTCAGCCTGGATTATGTGGTCAATGACAACTGACATCTATTAATAGCTATGAAAAATAAGATGAGAATTTTTTTCTGAGGGTCGTGAGTCTGTGGAGCTCTCTTCCCCAGAGAGCGGCAGAGGCAGGGTCATTGAATATTTTTAAGGCAGAGGTATATAGATTCTTGACTAACAAGGGAGTCAAAGGTTACTGGGGATAGGCAGGATGATGGCGTTGAGGCCACAATCAGATCCACCATGATCTTATTGAATGGCAGAGCAGGCTTGAGGGGCCAAATGGGCTCCTCCTGCTCCTAATTTGTATGTTTGTACGTCCATATATTGACCTGTGCTTACTGACAAGAATTTGTGATCACTGCTTAGTTACAGTGTGAATCATTTCACAGTTCAGATTTTTTTCAGGAACTAAATTAATCTACCATCTCAGAGATAACCTCTTCTGTGTTCTACTTTTCTTATGATAGTCTATGTGTTTGTTTCTAATACCTAGATGCATTAACGTTCCAACTCTTGTATCTATGTAAACTGCAACTTATTTATGTTTGAACACATGCCATCCTTCAATGTCCTTCTCCATCTCATACCACAGTCTATTGATGACAGTTACCACAGTGACTTCTCCCTTATCTTCTGATAAGCCCAAAGGATAAACTATCCATACCATCCTGTCTTGGAACTATATCACTAATCCTTCACTGTCACTGGGTTGGAATGCTGGAATTTCCTCCCTAACAGCACTGTGGGCGTATATACACCACAAGGACTGCAGTGGCTCAAGAAGACGGTTCACCACCACCTTCTCTGTGGCAGTTAGAGATGGGCAACAATTGCTGGCCTAGCCGGTGACGCACAAACCCTGTGTAAGAATAGAAAAAAAAAGCTACTTAGCTGTGATTCAATGGTTGTAATCTCATCTCTATGTCAGAAGATTGAGAATTAAAGTCTTATGCCAGGGGCTGAGCACAAGACCTAGGATGCCCTGTTTGAGGTGCTGTCTTTTGGATGAGACATTATACTGAAGCCCCATCTGCTCTCAGGCAGACGTAAAAGATCACATGGCAATATTTGTAGAAGTTCAGGAGCTTCTCATGATGTCCTGTTCAATATTGATTCAGCGCCATTAAAAAATGATTATTTGGCCATTACCTTATTGCTGTTTGTGGGACCTTGCTGTGTGCAAATTGGCTGTCAATTTCCTAAATCGCAAGCATGTCTGCTTTTCAAAAGCACTTTGTTAGATGTGAAACACCTTAGGGTATTCCGAGATCGTTAAATTCTTTCTGGTGCCTAGAAAAGTGTTTATGGTCGTTTATTTCTTCCTCTTCAAACTCTTTCAGGACCTAGCACTTAAGTTAAAGGAAGCTGAAGAAGCCCAAAGCACTTTACAAGCAGATTGTGACCAGTACAGGACGGTTCTCGCCGAGACAGTGAGTTCATTCAAACTCTCCTTTCCTCCATTCACAGGTTAGCAACAGATTTCAGATTTGGCCACAGTGCAGGAGCTGAATATTTCAGTTTGTGTTTTTTCCCTCCACTCAATTTCACAGGAGGGAATGCTAAGAGACCTTCAGAAAAGTGTGGAAGAGGAGGAGCATGTATGGAAAGGAAAGTTAGCAGAGTCCGAGGCACAAGTTCAGAAGGTGAGGCCATGTTTCCGAAGTGTGAGGTTTTCCCATTCTGTGCTTGTTTGAAATGAAATACCTTTGGAACATTATTCTCAGTAAACAGCCCAAGGAGACCTTGACCTTGCAAGCTAGTTTGCTATCTCTTTATTTTATGGCTTCATCTCTCTCTCCCTCTTTCCTCCCTCTCCCCCAGTCACCACCCTCTCTCCCTCCCTCCTTCCCTTCTGTCTCTATCTCTCCCTCCCTCCCCCCTCTATCTCCCCACCTCGCACCCCCTCCCTCTTTTTTCTTTACCCCTTTCTCTTGCAACTGGGGGCTCATTAAGGGTAGCTTGGACTTTGTGTGATAGTGTGCAATGGGTGATATATCAATTCAGTGCCTGTTATAAACCTCTTCAACTTTTTGTTTCCATTGACTCCAATCCAAATGAGAATTTGGAAAACCAAAAACAAGTGGCTGATCCAATATCACCCTTTTATGTTTTACACTAAGGCAAAAGACAAAATTACTCCTATTCATTCCAGCTAACCTGATTACATTTTCTCACCAGTTTTTCCCTTGCAATGTTCTCCCTTTCCCCCTCCTGTAAATGTTGGTTCTTTGTTGGGATACAGCTCAACATGCAAGTATCATTACAACAGTGACTATACTCCAAAAGCACTTAATTGACTGCAGAGTGTTTTGGAATATCTTGAGGTTATGAAGGGTGCCATGTAAATGTGAGTTTTTCTGTCTTTTTCTTTAGAACAAATCTAGCACATTACAGATTGATTTACTTCAAGTGAATGGGGACCTATCCTAGAACCTTTGTAGGTCAGAGAAAGGCATCGGGAGAGTATTTTCTTTTATTTTCCTCCATGTTTGCCTCAGGACCCATTCTTCAACCTAGAAAGAAGGCTGGTGACCTGGCGGGGCTGGTGTTCCGTTTTTAACCAGCAAATCGGGAATGAGGACAGGAAGCTGGAGTTCCTTGTGTGCACCATGTACATTTATACGCCTTCCCTTGTTGTGCATTGACACTAAGCAGCTTTGGTCTCTGCAATTCCTGCTGATGGCCCTGCTGACCTGAGGGACATTTGCTATGTGGCAAATTGCAGGCTCAAAATTAGTATCATCAAGAACAATGGTTTGCTTTTATATAGTACCTTTATCGTTATAAAATGACCCAAGGCACCTTGCAGGAGAGTTATCAAACAGGATTTGCAACTGAGCCATGTAAAGTGATTTTACAACTGTGACTGAAAGTACATACAAGGGAGAGTAGCCAAAGTAAATGTTAGTCCCTTGAATTAGAGTTGTTGAACAAATATTTTGTCTATCTTTACAACAGAAGACAGAAATTACATCCCAGAAATGGAGGGTAACCAAAAGGCTAATAAGATTGATGAATTTAAGGTAATTAATGTGAGCAGAGAAAAAGTATTGGAGCAACTTTCTGGACTAAAAACCAACAAATCCCTAGGACCTGATGGCTTACATCCTATGGTTCCATAAAAAGGTAGCTGCAAAGACAGTGGATACACTGGTTATGATTTTCCAAAATTTCCTAGGTTCTAGAACAGTCCCAGCGGATTGGAAGTTAACAAATGTAATACTACTATTCAAGGAAGGAGGGAGAGAGATAGCAGAGAACTGCAGGCCAGTTTCAGTTGTCAGGAAAACACTGGAATATTTTATTAAGAAAGTTTAAGAATGCACTTAGAAAATCATAGTATGTTCAGACAAAGTCAACATGGGAAACTGTGTTTGACAAATTTATTAGAGTTTTTTGAGCATATGACTAGTAGGGATTTAAAGGGGAGCCAGTAGATGTAGTATACTTGGACTCCCAAAAGTATCCAATAAGGTGTCACATGAAAGGTGTATGCATAAGATAGGGCTCATGAAGCTGGGGTAGTATATTAGCATGGATAGAGGATTGGTTTACAGGCAGGAAACAGAGTAGGGATTAGTGGGGCATTTACATTGGCAGGCTGTGACTAGTGGGATGCTGCAAGGATGACTTCTGGGGCCTCAACTAATTACAATCTATATTAATGACTTTGATAAAGAGACCAAGAGTAATGTATCCAAGTTTGCTAACTATACAAAGTTAAGTGGGAATGTAAGCTGAGGAGGATACAGAGATATAGACAGGTTAAGTGAGTGGGCAACAAGGTACTCGCTTTAAGAAAGAATAGAAAAGCAATTTTTTTTTTTAAAGCATGAAACTTGCAAATAGTAATGTTAAGAGAGATTTGGGTGTACTTTTACAAGGAATTCTGAAAGTTGGTACGCAGGTACAGCAAGCAATTAAGAAGGCAAATGGGATGCTGTCCTTTATTGCAGAGGGATTGAGTGCAAGAATAAGGAAGTATTGCTACAATTGTTTAGAGCTTTGGTGAGACCACACGTGGAATACTGTATGCAGTTTTGGTCTCAATATTTTTAAAAATTATACTTGCATTGGAGGCGGTACAGTGAAAGTTCAATGGATTGGTTCCTGGGATGAGGGTGAGTAAATTAGGCCAGTACTCTGAGGTTTGGAAGAATGAGACAAACAATGCCTTCAGAATCTTGTTTGACAGGGTAGGCACAGAAGTTGTTTCCCTGGCTGGCAATCTAGAACATGGGGACTCAGTCTCTGGATAATGGATTGACCACTTAAGAGGGAGATGAGGAATAATCTGTTCACTGAGAGAGTTGTGAATCTTTGGCATTTACTACCCCAGAGAGTTTTGGATGCTCCATTATTGAGTGTATTTAAGACTGAAATAGATAGATTTTTGATCTCTCAGGGAATC
Organism: Carcharodon carcharias; assembly: GCF_017639515.1. Classification (NCBI taxonomy): domain Eukaryota; kingdom Metazoa; phylum Chordata; class Chondrichthyes; order Lamniformes; family Lamnidae; genus Carcharodon; species Carcharodon carcharias. The sequence continues at coordinate 136,293,947 of NC_054468.1, read as the reverse complement.
AAAGGATATGGAGAGAGGGCAGGAAGTGAAATTGAGGCAGCAGATCAGCCATTATCATATTAACTGGTGGAGCAGGTTTGGCAGGTCATGTGGTCTGCTCCTGCTCTTAATTCTTATATTAATCAGAGAGTTACGTTTTAAGGATTGACAGAGGAGGGGAGCAGGGTGGAGATGTGAAGAGATTTAGGAATGGAAGTCCAGAACCTAGCTGAAGGCACAGCAACCAATGGTGAAACACAGGAATCCGGGCTGTGCAAGAGGCCAGAATTAGAAAAGCGCAAAGATCTCGGAGGATTGTTGAGTGAAGGAGGTTACAAAGATGGAAAGATGTGAGGCCTTGGAGGGATTTGAAAATAAGGATGAGAATCCTAAGCTTAAAAGTATAAATCCCAAACATGAAATTGTTTATAGAACAGGGGTTACAACTGTTAGAAAAGACTGACCAGGCCAGAGCTCTTTTCTCTAGAAAAGAGAAAACCAGGAGATGACCTAATAGAGGCCTTCAAAATTATGATGGGATTTGATAGGGTCAACATAGAAATGATACTTTGTCTTGTGCTGGAGTTTAGAGGTTATAATAAATCTAATAGAGAACCCTTTTTACTCAGTGATGAGAATGTGGAACATAGGGTGGTTGAGGTGAATAGTATAGATGTATTTAAGGGGAAACTAAAGGGAGAAAGGAATAGAAGGATATGTTCTTAGCATGTGATGAAGTAGATGGCAGGAGGCTTATGTTGAGCAAAAACCTGACACAGGCAAGTTGGGATGAATAGCCTTTTTCTGTGCTGTAAACTCTGATGGAGCATGCTGAAAAGTACAGTATCCTTAGAACAGTATTCCCAAGGGAATTTCTTCACATTGATGAATGTCTGGAAAAACCTGTTGGACAGGGGAGTTGAGGTGCAGGGGCATTCAAAGCACAGGTGTAAGTCTTTTGAAATACAAGAAACACTTTGCTTTTCCTTATCCTAGCACTCTGCTTGAATGGACTAACCCACTATGATCCAGAGTGCTCGAAAGTGTCTGGAATACCAGAAACCTGTTTATTAGACCTGAACTGTCAGAATATTTCTCCAATTTTCTTATTCATGATATGCTCGGTGCTGCCCAAGAATCCTTTCTCAACACCCCATATCTGGTCAGTTTTCTTCCACTCCTGAATGCAGCAACTCCAGTAGTTAGCAGCAAAGACATTGCATCACCCAGATAGTCATCTCTTGGATCCCAGACAGTGACTGCTTGTCTCTGGTCTATGCAACTGTAGGTATATCATAACTTGAGTTTTCCTCTGTCTCAGTGTCCAGGCAAATGTTTATCCCACAGCCAGAACATCCAAAAACCAGTTAATCAATCATTTGTCTCACCTGTGGGACCCTGCTATGTGCTGCTTGGCTGTCACTTTTGCCTGCATAACAACTCCAAAATACTGCGGATGCTGAAAATCAACAGCAAAAGCAGAAAATGTTGGGAACTGCAGGTCGGGCAGGATCAGTGGAGAAGGAAACAGTTAACCTTTCAGGTTGATGGCCTTTCATTGGAATGTTTTTGACAAAAGGCCATCTAGCGTTTTCTTTTTTTTAAATGTAAGTAAATAGCATCTTTACTTCTTAAACTGCTCTAATCTGCCACAAGTGGTGTAGGGCTGAAGTTTGTTTAAGTGAAGCTAATTGCTTGCTGTCTTGTTTGATTTCTTTGACGGTTTACAGTATGTAATAGAGCACTGTCATAGCGCTACATCATTATACTAGTCCTCATGTACAGTAGGCAAATTGTGCTCGCTTGGATGCACCATCTGAAAACGGTGGAGACTATAGTAGGTTGCAGCCTTTTTGAGAACGAGTAGATCTACTACATGGTGGCAGCTAATTGGCACTTCTGTTTTTACAGGCACAAACACAAGTTAAAACATTAGAGGACACGCTGGAGAAAATGAAGCTAGAATCCCAAAGCACGGAACAGGTACTTTTTTTCCCATTCACTCCACGAGGATAGCAAGAGGCTATTCAGTCCCTCGGCCTTGCTTAGCCTCAATTGAATCTTGGCTGATCTGTACCTCAACTCTCATCCACCCACCGCTGCTCCACATCCCTTGACAACCTCTCCAAACAAAAGTCAACCAAGCTCAGTCTTGATCACACAATTGTTCCCCACTATCCCACTGCCTTTTGGAGGAGAGAATTTCAAATTTCCACTACTCTTTGTTTGGAAAAATGCTTCCTGGGCCTGAATTATGCGCTCGTTGGGCATGCGCAATTGGTGGGCCTGGAAGTGGACAGGATAACCATCCTCCGACCACGATTAGCCCCCGGCTGCGATTTCACGGGCGCTGATATCACCATGGGTGCTGGCAAGCGCGTCCACTGAGCTCCCTGAAGACAGACAGCTGCCTCAGGGAGCTGCAGACCTCCAAATAATAAAAGAAAGCACAAAAATGCTGCAAAAAATGTCCATGCAGCACCATCAAGCATCTGAAAGCATACCTCAAAAATAAAAATCCTCAAATATTTCTTTTTATTTTAAATCCTAATGGAGACTTCATCCCGCCCTTGGATGAGGATTCATCAAAAATGTAAAGCCTGCCTGCCGATTGGCCCATCCACCAACCATAAAGTTGGACGGGCCACAAAAAATCGCTGACAATGGGCCATTAATGGGTTTAATTGCCATCTTAATTGTCGGCAAAATATTGCACGAGTGCACGATGACATTGGGATGCTCACCTGACGTCATCTCGTGCAATTTTATGTCTGTTCGGGTTTGCCGGGTGGACGTAAAATTCTGGCCCTGATCTCATTCTTGAATGGCCTAGCTATATTGTAAGATTTATTTCCTTTTGTACTTGATTCCTTCATCAGAGGTTCTCTATATCTACTCAGTTGATGACTCCTCTAATCTTGAAGACCTTGACTCCTTGCCTAGGCACAGGTCCCATATGCACAGGTTGGCTCCAGATGCCTTACCCAAGGACCCATTGAATTGCAGGGCCTTATGGCCTGACCCCACCCTTTCCTGATGTCCACATGACATGGTCACTGTTCATCAACTGGGAATAGAGTGGTGGGTAAGAAACTGCTTTGAATAATTCTGAAATTATTTGAATCTCTGTTTTCTCCCCAGATGAAGGAGCTGGTTGCTGAATTGGAGGCACAGCTACAAATCCAGTTAGAAGCTGCACACACACAGTGTCAGAAATACTCAGTAGAAATAAAAGAGGTAGGTGTGGTCATGGATGTCCACATTTTCCTCTAATTGTAATGAGTTTGTGAGCTTATTTACATACAGTGCATTGACATTCAATAGAAGTAACCCACAGGGGAAACTATTGGTGTGGGATTCCTCAAACTGTACCTGGGGGAGACTCAGCCTGTCCCCTGAGGCCCTTAGCCTGTCCCCTTAAGGATAAAATCATGTTGGACTGAGATGGGGAGAAATTTCTTCACTCAGATTTGTGACTCTTTGGAATTGTCCACCCCAAAGTGTTCTGGATGCTCCATTGTTGAGTATATTCAAGTTTGAAATAGACAGATCTTTGATCTCGGGAAATTGAGGATTCCAGGGAGCGGGTGAGAAAGTGGAGCTGAGGCAGAAGATCAGCCATGATCTTATTGAATAGCAGAGAAGTCTCAAGAAGCCATATATAGTCTACTCCTGCTGCTATTTCTTATCTTTTTATGTACCCTGGGGGCCCTCATATTGTATGGAGCAATAGCCACTTGCTTCCAGTGCTCTAATCTGGAAAGAACACCGATTTTTATGACAGCTCACAGCTACAATAATCTTCAGAAAGGGAAAAAAATGACTACAATTACCGTAATCTGCAAACTAAAGTGGGAACTATTGGAAACACACAGCAGACTTATCAACATCTATAGGCATCAGTTTGCACACCTCAAAGTCGCAACTTGTTTTATGTTCTTCACAGATGCTGCTGGCCTGTGGCGAAATTTCACCATTTGTTTTTTGTGTTACACAAAGAATCTTTGTTTGTTTAAAATGCACATTTCAGTAAGTGGCTCGAGTTCCGTCCTGAAGTAACCGTCTGGGCAGTTTTCATTTTAAATCTAGTAAAAGAAAAATACTTCAACCCAAACTTTATTGCCCAATTTTCATCACTCCATCATTGGAACCTCTACCTTAAGCTGATCAGATCCTAAGCTCAAGAATTCCTTCCATAAACCTCTCAACCCCTCTCCTTTGAGATGCTCCTTAAAATCAACCTCTTCAGCCAAACATTTGGACACCTGTCCTAACATCTCCTTCCTTGGCTCAGTATCAGTTTTTGCCTGATTATATTCCTGTGAATAACCTTGAGACGCTTTACATTAAGGGCACTATATAAATGTAAGTTGTTATTTGTTCCCTGGCCCATTGCCCCTCCATTAATGTGTTTGTGACAGTCACATGTTGAAGGGAGCCAGTGTGAAGGTAAAATGAAGGCGTTAGCACTCCAGCGGAAGATATTTGGCATTGAGACGCTGACTATTACTCTAGGGTGAAAGGCCTGTTGGAGAACATGTTTGCAGATTCTTGTCATCTGTTAATACTTTGTCCAAGTAGCTGCTCTTCATAAAAAAACTGAATAGTGGATAATGGCAGGTGATTCCACCCCAGGGGGAATGGAGCAAAGCTTGACCTGTTCCTGGCCTGACTGCCACACATGTGCATTTCTAGCGAGGGTCTTCGTGTAGCGATCAGCTGACTTAGCACAGAATGGAAGGACTTGGGGTTTGTCACTCAGCTGATTTAGTCAACTGTGGGATTGGGAGAAGGCACTTTAGCAATCTAGGAATATAGGAGCAGAAGGATGGCATTCAGCCCCTCAAGCCCGTTCTGCCATTTAATTAGAACATTCATGATCTGTATGTAAATACATATACCCACCTTTTCTCCATATCCCCTGGTATCCTTAACCCAACAAAAATGATACTGGTCTTAAAAACTACAATTGACCCTGGCATCTATTTGAAGGAGAATTTTCCAGATTCCTACTACCTCTGTTTGAAATAGTACTTCCTGGTTTCAATAATGAATGGCCAATTTTATCCATACCCCCAACCCCATTTTTGATCTTTGTGCACCTGTACTGAAACTGATCTAATTTTGAATTGGATGTGTAACTGTCCATTATGGCTGAGGATGGAGATTTTGTGTGGCCGTTCTGAGAAGCTCAGGCAGTGAAGTCAATTCAACGCCTTGAACATTCCACATGGCGTTTGATAAATTCCACAGCCTTTGTTATTTTTGAAAGATTTAATAGACTTGGCTAATCACAGAATCTCTCAGTGTAGAAGAGGCCCTTTGGCCCATCGAGTCTGCACAGACATGTGAGAAACACCTGACCTACCTACCTAATCCCATTTACCAGCACTTGGCCTATAGCCTTGAATGTTATGATGTGCCAAGTGCTCATCCAGGTACTTCTTAAAGGATGTAAGGCAACCCGCCTCCACCACCCTCCCAGACAGTGCATTCCAGACCGTCACCGCCTTCTGAGTAAAAAAGTTTTTCCTCACATCCCCCTAAACCTCCTGCCCCTCACCTTAAACTTGTGTCCCCTCATGACTGACCCTTCAAAGAAGGGAAACAGCTGCTCTCTATCCACCCTGTCCATGCCCCTCATAATCTTGTACACCTCGATCAGGTCGCCCCCTCAATCTTCTCTGCTCCAACAAAAACAACCCAAGTCCATCCAACCTCTCTTCATAACTTAAATGTTTCATCCCAGGCAACATCCTGGTGAATCTCCACTGCACCCCCTCCACTGCAATCACACCCTTCCTATAATGTGGTGACCAGAACTGCACACAGTACTCCAGCTGTGGCCTCACCAAGGTTCTATACAACTCCAACATGATCTCCCTAATTTTGAAATCTATGCCTCAATTGATAAAGGCAAGTGTCCTATATGCCTTTTTCACCACCCCACTAACATGCCCCTCTGCCTTCAAGGATCTATGGACACACACGCCAAGGTCCCTTTGTTCCTCAGAACTTCCTAGTGCCATGCCGTTCATTGAATACTTCCTTGTCAAATTACTCCATCCAAAGTGTATCACCTCACACATTTCAGGGTTAGACGCCATCTGCCAGTTATCTGCCCATTTGACCATCCCGTCTATACCTTCCTGTAGCCCAAGACACAACCTCACTGTTAACTACCCGGCCAATCTTTGTGTTATCTGAAAACTTACTAATTCTACCCCGCACATAGTCATCTATATTGTTTATATAAATGACAAATAATAGGGGACCCAGCCCAGATCCCTGTGGTACGCCATTAGACACTGGCTTCCAGTCACTAAAGCATCCTTCTGTCATCACCCTCTATCTCCTGCAACTAAGCCAATTTTGAATCCACCTTATCAAATTAACCTGTATCCCATGTGCATTTGCCTTCTTTATAAGTCTCCCATGTAGGACCTTGTCAAAGGCTTTGCTGAAATCCATATAAACTACATCAACTGCACTACCCTCATCTACACACCTGGTCACTTCCTCAAAAAATGCAATCAAATTTGTTAGGCATGACCTCCCTCTGACAAAGCCATGCTGACTATGCCTGATCAAACCTTGCCTCTCCAAGTGGAGATAGATTCTCTCCTTCAGAATTTTCTCCAATAGTTTCCCTACCACTGACATGAGACTCACTGGCCTGTAGTTCTCTGGCTTATCTCTACAACCGCAATTCTTAAATTGTAGAACCGCATTAGCTGTTCTCCAGTCCTCCGGCACCTCCCCTGTGGCCAGAGAGTAATTAAAAATTTGGGTCAGAGCCCCTGCGATCTCCTCCCTTGCCTCCCTCAGCAGTCTGGGACACAAATCATCCAGACCTGGATGTCAGTGATGGGGTGCGATCCTGGTCATGCCATTAGAATTTCTGGGATGGTGAGGAAAGGCAGTATGGAGTTGTACAGTCCCTTTAAGCTGTACGGAAGTCAGAATTCTGGCAGCTGTGAGTGGATTAGTTCATAAATGCTGTCTAATCACTAGTTTGTATATGGTATGTATATATGTATGTGTGGTGTTCAGTCAGCAGGTCCAGGATATGCTGCCGCTGTAGCCATTGTGTGTTGGCACCAATGGGCAATGGGTTGTTCGCTGGGACATGAGGACATTAAACTAGCGTCAAAAGAAAGGCGTACCTTTACATAGTGCCTTTCACAACCTCAGGGCATCCCAAAGAGCTTTACAGCCAATGAAGTATCTCTTTTGAAGTGTAGTCATTGTTGTTAATATGGGGACCCCTGCTGGCAATTTGTGCACAGCACGCTCTCAGAGACAGCAACGAGCTAATGCTTGGATAATCTGTTTTTGTGATGTTGGTTGAGGGATAAATATTGGGCAGGACACTGGGGAGAACTCCTTGCTTTTCTTCAAGATAGTGCCATGGGATCTTTCATGTTCACCTGAGAGGACGGCTGAGGCTTTGGTTTGGTCCAAGAGAGGGCATTTCTGACTACTGGAGTGTCAAACTAGACTTTGCGATTATAGAATTTTCCTGCTGCTGTGGGGATGGGGTTGGAAGCAGGAGGCCAGGAAAATAGAGGGGATGTGCTTTGGGATGGCTACCTGACACATTTCCATTTCTATGGGACTTCCTGGGGCAAGTTGAGAGTGCTACTCATTGAGCCAGAGCTAATATCTAAACTGCCCCATACTGTTATAAAACCTCAGGATGTTTGACGGACCAAACGCGCGCTTTAAAATGTGACTTTGCACCAGTTGGGAGTTAACTGCACTTGGGTGAATCCCCCATGTTGCAGGGCTAGCTACAGCATACTTGGCATGAGTGTAGTGACAGTCAGATTGCGAACCTGATTCCAAAGTTGTACGACTGCTGTTATGTCAAAACTCTCCCAGCCCTTCTGCACCATTGCATAACTGAACTACAAGATGTGAATAGGGCCACCCAGGTGTTAGGGCAAATCTTGGGGAAATAATACCAAGTGTCCCAAATCCAATTTTCCCTCTGTCTTTTACAAATATTTGGCCTTGCAGTGTTGTAAAGAGAAAATACAAATTGCCTCACTGATGCTGGAGATGGATTTATAGAGTAAATTTGTAAAGCTTTACAAATTTATGATTTGTGAAGAGACCATTTTGAACTTATATTTTCAATATTAAGCTTTGAGGAGGAAAACAAGTAAACTATAGTTGGTAAGTTTTCTGGTAAAGCATTGTTTCTGGTGTACTTTATTGTTGGCTGTCTGGTGGTGCTATCTCAAGTGAGGGTGGCTGGCATCAGATGGTTCCGCTAACCCTGCCAAACCTCACATTGCAGCAAAAAGAGTGGTGTGATATGTAATAAAAAGGCAACAAATCAGCATTAAATCTGTGCTATAACTCTGGTGCTAAATGAAGCCTGGAGCTGATCCATTACATTACATCGTGATGAATTAAATGTAGTGACTTGCGCTTTCTCTCTCCTTTGCAGCTGAGTGAGCTCCTAACAGAATCACAAAGCCAGCTTGAAACAGCCAATAAAGAGGTACAGAAACATAGTGAGGAGCTTTCACAGGTGAGGATAATTCACTTTGTAATATCGATCTTGGTGTTCTTTCACTCAAATCTTCAATCTTACAATATGCGCTTAAAACTCAGCGACATGCACTCAAAACTCAGCTAAAGTATGCTTCTACTAAAATAAAATCGTTCTCACTTCTAATCTTAACTTGAGCTGACTTGCTTAGCCTGGTAATAGGGAAGTAACGCAAGTTAAACAGGGAAATGGGAGACTTCTGCTCAGCAGTCTGATGATCTCCCAGAAGATGGTGTATTCCGGATCTGAAAGTTTCGGGGGACCTCGGGGCCCCATTTATCCCCAAGGCCTGCCTTATTCCATACTTCAAATCTGTCAGGTCCCGAATGGTGAGGTTCATTAATGATGCCTGTTTGGCATCTGTAGCTCCCAACTTCTGTTCAAAGCAGAACTTGGCTCAGATTCAGGCTGGAGCAAAAGCTCCATCATCTTACTGGGCATTTTTATCACAAGTCAGATTTCACCCCTTGTGTTTCTGGAGAGCAAAGGGATATAGTCAGAAGATAGGTGGCTGGGATTACTTTGCCATGGGCTGGCTGGTTAGGCTTAATGGCCTTTTCTTCATCCTAAAAACAACCCTTTTTTTTTTTTGACTTCTGCTTATGTTTGCACCTGCTTGAAAAAAGCTTAGCTTATTCTGTGGTGTGTTTTATTAAGGGTGGGAAGGTGGGGTGCTCTTTATTCAAGGCGTGTACTTCTGTACATTATAAGTGAGTTTTAATCTCCCTATTTTAGGTGAGGCAGCGTCTGTGTGAAATGGAGACCCATATGCGTGATGGAGAGTTGATTGAGTCACTGACTGATCAAGTTGAGCAGGAACCTGCCAAGGTTAGGGTAGTGAGCTGCTCCTGCATGGCTGGAAAGAGCACATTGGTGTCTAAAGATGATCACTAACACCTTACACCTCTGTAACCTCATTGTATTGTGTGTACCCATATTCTGTTGTAGCCATCAAAACTCAGTTGAGTGAACAGCAAACATGAATTTATCTGATTTGTGTCTGTGTGTCTAATGTTAGTTTGCACAGCACCTCCCTTACTGAAAATAACCAGTTTCACCACCCAAACGTCAACCACGTATTCCACCTCCAACTTTCCATCTCTTGGTTGACTGCCTGTGACTTGTGCGGTGCATAATTGTACTCTCTTCTGTAATTTTTGTATAGCTTAAAACTCAGTTGGAAGAAACTGTGATCAATGAGCAGGCACAGAGACAGAAGCTGGCTGAAGAATTTGAAAAGGTGAAGAGTATTTTTTTAACAAATTGCTGGCTATTTTTTATGAGTTTATTTCTCTGCGGTAACTTATTCCCTGTCAGCGACCTACCTGGGCTAGACATCTCTGTGCCAGGGATGGGGAGGGGTGGGGGGGTGGGCTGCAGGGTGAAGGGGGATTGCCTGCTCTCTGACTTTCAACAGCATTGCTCCGCCTGGTCAGCGAAGGATTCTAGGGACCTTTTGACTCCCCTGTTTCCTTCTTTATTGATGGGGGGTGACCATGGTCATTTTTTGACGAGAATTGGAACTGGAGATCACTAAAGCTGGGATCAAACTTAATGTTCACCCCTCACATTGTGGGCTAGTACTGTCGTACTCATATCATCTTGAAGATCTATTCAATGCAATCCGTTTCTCAAGAATCAGCCAGGCCCTCCCTTGGCACAGCAAAATGCTGGTCTGTGAGGGTATCAACGTATTACCCAATTAATCATGAGTTTAGTTTGTGTGTGTTGGCATTGGAGGAAGCCAACAACAGCTTGCATTTATACTGTGCCTCTAACGTAGTAAAACATTCCAAAGTACTTCACAGGAGCTCAATCAGGCAAAATTTCACATTGAGCCAAAGAAAGAGACATGAGGACATTAAGGAGAAAGGTAGCACAGCAGCAGTGTTACTGGACTAGTAATCCAGAGTCCCGGATTAAAGCTCCAGCAGCTGGAGGAATTTAAATTAAATTAAATAATGCATCTGGAATAAAAAGCTAGTCTCCGTAATTACGATCACAAAGCTACCTGATTGTCGTAAAATCTGTCAACCTTCCTTGTTCTGGCCTATATGTGAATCCAGGGCTACAGTAATATAGTTGACTCTTAACTGCCCTAGAAAACCACTCAGTTGTACCAAACTGCTACAAAAATGATGAATTAGAATAAAATCAGAGGGACCACCCAGCATTCACTTAAACACCGGATACGACAAAGGCACACCCTGCCTGGTCAACTCTGCAAAGTCCTTCTCATTAATGCCTGGCAACTTGTGCCAACATTGGGAGAGCTGCTCAACAGACTAGTCAAGCAACAGCCTGGCAGTCATACTTACTGATTCACACCTTACAGCCAATGTCTCAAGAAACTTTCATCACCATTCCTGTCCTATGTCCTGTCCCACCGGCAGGACAGATTCATCAGAGGTGACAGCACAGTGCTATGCAGTCAAGAGGCAGTGACCCATGGAGTCCTCCACAATGACTCCAGACCCCATAAAGTCTCATGCCATCAAACATGGGCAACGAAAACTCCTGCTGATTACAACCTAGTGCCCTCCCTCAGCTGATGAATCAGTGCTCCTCCATGTTGAACACCACTTGGAAGAAACACTGGGGGTAGCAAGGGCACAGAATGTACTGCAGTGCGGGGGGATGTTCAATGTCCATCACCAAGAGTACCTCAGTAGCACCACTACTGACCAATCTGGCCAGGCCCTGAAGGATACATCAGACTGGGCCTGCCTCAAGTGTGAGAGAGCCAGCATGAGGGAATAACCTGACATTAGCCTCAAATCTACCTGTCGCAGATAACAGTTTTGGTAGGAATGACCACTGCACCATCCTTGTGGAGACAAAATCCCATCTTCACACCCCACCCGAGAGCTGTGCTGTGTGGCACTACCACTGTGCTAAATGGGATAGATTCGGAACAGATCTAGTAGCCCAAGTCTGGTCATCCATAAGGCCCTCTGGGCCACCAGAGACAGCAGACTTGTATTCAACCACAATCTGTAACCTCATGGCTCAGCATATCACCCACTGTACTACGACCATCAAGCCGGAAGATGAGCTCTGGTTTAATGAGGATTGCAAGAGATGTGCCAGGAGCAGCACCAAGCACACCTAAAAATGAGGTGTCAACCTGGTGAAGCTATATCACAAGACCACTTGCTTGCTAAAGACAGAATTAAGTGATCGCATAACCAATGGATCAGATCTAGACTCTGCAGTCTTGCAACTTCCAGTCTTGAATGGTGGTGGATAATTAAACAGATAACCAGAGGAGGAGGCTCGGCAAATAACCCCAACCTCAAAGATGGGGGTGCCCAGCACATCAGTGCAAAATACCAGGCTAAAGCATTGGCAACCATCATCAGCCAAAAGTGCCGAGCAGATGATCCATCTTGGCCTTCTCCTAAAGTTCCCAGCATCACAAATGCCAATCTTCAGCCAATTTCATCTAGCCAAAGTGAAATTAAGTAAGTATTGAATGCACTGGATACAGCATTCAACCCTTACTTGATATCAAGTCCTTGACAACACCTTGGCTGAGGTACTGAAGACTTGTGTTTCAGAACTAGCCATGCGCCCGGCATGCTGCTCCAGTGCACCTACAACACTGGCATCTACCCAAAATGGTATATTGTTCTGGTACCTCCTGTCCACAAAACAACAGGAGAAATCCAATCTGGACAATTACCACCCCATCAGCCTACTCGCAATCATCAGCCAAGTGATGGGAGGTGTCGTCAGTAGCGCTATCAAGCAGCATTTATTCAGCAATCACCTCACTGAGGCTCCATTTGGATTCCTCCAGGGCCACAGCTCCAGACCTTAGTGTAGCCTTGATCCAAACATGGACAAAAGAGCTGAATTCCAGAGGTGAGGTGAGAGTAACTGCATTTGATATCACAACAACGTTTGACCAAGACTTGCATCAAGGAGCCCTAGCAAAAGTGAAGTCAATGGGAATTGGGAGGAGGGAAAACTCACCATTGGTTGGAGTCATACCTAGCATAAAGGAAAATGGTTGTAGTTGTTAGGAGACAATCTGGACAGCCCCAGATCATTTCTGCAAGAGCTCCTCAGGGTAGTGTCCTAGGCCCAACCATCTTTAGCTGCTTCAATGACCTTCCCTCCATCATAAGATCATGGGGATGTTCACTGATGATTGCACAGTGATCAGTGTCATTCAATGCTGCAGAGATACTGAAGCAGTCCATGTCCATATGCAGCAAGACCCAGCGAAAATCAGCTTTGGCAGATAAGTGACAGGAAATGACCAGCTCCTACAAGAGAGAAACCATCTCCCCTAACGTTCAATGCTATTACCGTGCTGGAATCCCCCACTATCAACATCCTGGGGGTTACCATTGACCAGAAGTTTAACTGGACCAGCCATGTAAGTACTGTGGCTACAATAGCAGGACAGAGGCTAGGAATCGTGTAATGAGTATCTCACCTCCTGACTCTGCAAACACTGCCCACCATCTACAAGGCACAAGTTAGGAGTGTGATGGAATAATCCCCACTTGCCTGGATTAGTGTGGCTCCAACAAGAAGTGTAATGCCATCCAGGAAAAAGCAATTTACTTGATTGGCACCTCATGCACCACCTTAACATTCAGTCCCTCCACCACTGGTGTGCAGTGGCAGCAGTAAGTACCATCTACAAGGTGCCCTGCAACAACTTGCCAAGGTTCTTAGCAGCATCTTCCATCCCACGACCTCTGTCACCCAGAACAAGAGTAGGCTATGCATGGGAACACTGCCACCTGCTAGTTCCCCTCCAAGTCACTCACCATCCTGAGTTGGAAATATATCGCCATTCATTCACTGTCGTTGGGTCAAAATCCTGGAACTTCCTATCCCAACAGCACTGTGGATGTACCTACACCACAGGGACTGCAGCGGTTCAAGAAGGCGGCTCACCACCGCCTTCTCAAAGGCAACTAGGGATGGGCAATAAATGCTGGCCTAGCCAGCGATGCCCACATCCTGTGAATGAATTTAAAAAAAAGTGACCAAAAACTTGGCCAGTATAGCCAAATTCAATAATGTACTTATGCAACAATGTCTCACAAGCACTTTGCAGCATGAGTCAGTAGGTACTTCCTTCTAGCCTAGGGGCACTGAGGACGATTGTAACCATACAACTGCTGCACTGTCAAGAGATCAGCTAATCCTGAACAGAGGTGTGGGTCAACCTTGTATTAATATTTTGAGGGATTTGTCTAATTGCTGAGCTGTACAATCCCCCGATGTGGGACAGATGATTATCATAATTTATGGTTTTATTTAGTGCGTAATGTACCTTCAAGAATAATACTAGTTAGGGAAGATCACATGATCTGTAGTAACCAATAGGACACAGCGCGGGCTACCTCAGGAGTCAGTGTAGAGATAGAGTTGGAGTTGAAAGCACATATGTAGTTGCTGCTGAATATATTGTAAATAAACTTAAAAGTTTCCCCCCAAGAAATGCCTGCAGATCAACTCTAATATTAATAGTACAACTTGGCCACCCTACAATAGTAACCTGCTTCAAAAATTGTTGCCTTCATTTGTTTGCTGCAGATCTTATATCAATGGTTTTGAACTGAGCCTGTACATTCTCTATTTAGGCCCAGAGATCTGCATTAAACTTGCAGGAAGAGTTGGAGAAGTTGAGAGCAGCTGGGGACAATGTCACCTTTGATGGAGAGGATATTGTTCAACTAAAGGTAGTCTTGATGCATCTTTTAGTGTCTGCTCTACATGTGTACCCTCTAATGTATCTTATTATCCCTGCAAAAAGAGTTAGTTACCAGTGCCACCTGTTGAATATGCCTCGAAATGTTACTTGCAGCAGTTCAAACAGAAGGTCCAACACCACCACCTCAGGGCAACTAGTGATGGGCAGTCAGTGGGCCTTGTTAGTGTCGCCCATATTCTGAGAATGAATAATACAATAAAAACTTTGTTAAGTTTGCAAATTTCTGCCTCATCTGGTAGCAGCACACTGAGCAAAATAATTAGCCACTATGTCATAGCTTTGCAGTGACCCACCATGTAGAAGTGTGCTTCGTGAAAGATTGCCAGGGTCTTTTTATCAACATATTGATCAAAGCTCTCTGACATGTAAATGTGGTGTATTTGTAAGTCATGACAAAGTTAGAAAGCTCATTATTTTTATTTCAGATTTTCAGCATCTGTGGTATTTTGCTTTGGTTTTGCTAAATATATGACCTTGCAGTTTAGTCTTGAGGCTAATAATCTGTTTTTCCTGTTATTGTTTGGGTACTCAACAAGAGAGAATCTAACCATCTCCCCTTGACATTACCATTGCTGAATCCCCCACTGTCAACATCCTGGGGGTTACCTTTGACCAGAAAATGAACTGGGCCAGCCATATAAATGCTGTGGTTACATGAGCAGGTCAGAGGCTGGGAATTGTGAGGTGAGTAACTCACCTCCTGACTTCCCAAAGCAGCAATGTGTACCATCTTCAAGATGCACTGCGTTAACTCACCAGTGGTCCTTCAACAGCACCTTTTAAGTCTTGACCTCTAAGACCTAGAAGGACAAGAGCTGAAACACATGGGAACACCACCACCTGCATATTCCCCTCCAAGTCACACACCGTCCTGACTTGGAACTAAATCGCTGTTCCTTCATTGTCACTGGGTGAAGATCCTTGGGCCCCCTTCCTGACAGCACTGTGGGTGTACCTACACCACATAGACTGCAATGGTTGAAGAAGGTGGCTCAGCACCGCCTTCTCAAGGGCAGTGAGGGATGGGCCACAATTGCTGGCCTAGCCACACCCACATAGAATCACAGAATCACACAGATTCGGCCCATTGAGTGCACTGACACGTGAGAAACACCTGACCTACCTACCTAATCCCATTTACCAGCACTTGGCCCATAGCCTTGAATGTTATGACGTGCCAAGTGATCATCCAGGTGCATTTTAAAGGATGTGAGGCAACCCAGCTCCACCACCCTCCCAGGCAGCGAATTCCAGATCGTCACTGCCCTGTGGGTAAAAAAAGTTTTTCCTCCCATCCCCCCAAACCTCCTGCCCCTCACCTTGAACTTGTGTCCCCTTGTGACTGACCCTTCAACTAAGGGGAACAGCTGCTCCTTATCCACCCTGTCCATGCCCCTCATAATCTTGTACACCTCGATCAGGTCACCTCTCAGTCTTCTCTGCTCCAACGAAAACAACCCAAGTCTATCCAACCTCTCTTCATAACTTAAATGTTTCATCCCAATCAACATCCTGGTGAACCTCCTTTGCACCTTGTCCAGTGCAATCACATCCTTCCTATAATGTGGCGACCAGAACTGCACACACTACTCCAGCTGTGGTCTCATCAAGGTTCTATACAACTCCAACATGACTTTCCTACTTTTGTAATCTATGCCTCGATTGATAAAGGCAAATGTCCCATATGCCTTTTTCACCACCCCACTACTATGCCCCTCCGCTTTCAGAGATCTATGGACACACACGCCAAGGTCCCTTTGTTCCTCAGAACTTCCTAGTGTCATGCCGTTCATTGAATACTTCCTTGTCAAATTACTCCTTCCAAAGTATATCACCTCACACTTTTTGGGTTAAATTCCATATGCCACTTATCTGTCCATTTGACCATCTCGTCCATATCTTCCTGTAGCCCAAGATGCTCAACCTCACTGTTAACCACCCAGCTAATCTTTGTGTCATCCGCAAGCTTACTAATCCTACCTCCCACATAGTCATCTATGTCATTTACATAAATGATGAATAATAGGGGACCCAGCACAGATCCCTGTGGTACGCCACATCCTGTGAATGAATTTTAAGAAAACATTCTAGCTATTGCTATTTGCTGTTTGAGTTTTGTTTGTTCTTCTCTCTGTGTGAGTTGAGGGGTTGAGGTTGTTTTCTTAATGGAACAGAGACCCATTTGAATTGAACCTTTTATTGTCACACTTAAGGGAGGAAATGAAGACCTTATATCTTCATAATGGTGCAGAAAATATTTACTAGAATGGTTAATTTACTAGGGCTGAGGGACTTTAGTTATGTAGAGAGACTGAAGAAGCTGGGGTTGTTCTTAAAGCAGAGCAACTTAAAAGGAGATTTGAAGGAGGTGTTTAAAATCATGAATGGTCTTGATAGAATAAATAAGGAAAGCTGCAGAAGAGTTAGTAACCAGAGGACACCAATTTAAGCTGATTGGCAAAATGTGACATGAAGAAACAGTTTTTACACAATGATTTGTTGTAATTTGGAATACACTGACTTAGAGTGGTGAAAACAGATTTAATAATGAATTTTCAAAAGAGAATTGGATAAGTACTTGATGTGAAGCATTTATTGGGCTATGAGGAAGATCAAGTGAAGTGGGATTAATTGTATAGCTGTACAATTGAGTCAGCATAGGTACCATGGGCCAAATGGCTTTCTTCTGTGCTGTACCATCCTACGATTGTGAAGCATCATCCACAGTTACAGTCACCTGGTCATACCAACTGCAGAAGTTGCAGTGTGACATGAAGCTCAATTTGAAAACATGACCTTGAAGTTAAAATTAAAGCGTCGTTTCGGGGTGTTCTCTGTTCCCATTGTTTTCTCTGCTACCCTGACACCACTGGCCCCTGCCAAGGGAACAGCTGCATGAATTCCTGTAGTCCTCCAGTATCTTAGTTCAGTATATCATGCCAGGGAAGGCATGTCACATTCATAACTTCAAACCTGGACTGTGCTTGTAGGGAAGCTTGTGAAACTTATTCTTTTTATTCTTTTGAAAATGGACCATAACGCTGTGACTAAAATGGCTGCTAAAGATCAGGGGACTTTTTGCAATTTCTGCCTCAAACCTTCTGGAAAGTTCCTGCTCGAATAACCACTGGTGAGGGCCTCCCCCTTGATTGGACACACCCAGACTATTTCCACTTAAATGTGAAGTTTGCATCTGCTGATTGTTCAAGTCACCCGAAACTCAAAATCAATAGACCTTCAGACTCCTTGTCCCCAAGTCAGTGTGTAACAAAAGAGAGCTGATGAGACCAGCTATCCATAAGTTAAGTGTAAAAGACCACCATCTATCTCCTATTGTGTAATGGTGGCATTGGACTTCCAAACCATTCTGGTTGGACAGTACCAGTATTGGTCATGTGACCAAAACTGGCTTGAGATAAGTTTTTATCTAAAGACCCAAAAAGACTTGGGCAGTCTGCAGGAAGCACAGCAACACACAACAGCTGCAGAAAAGGGCAGTGCCATTTTTGCGTTTAAGCACAGGAGGCTGTAAACTCTAAAAAGCCATGCAGCCAAATTATTTCTCTCAAGAGTCCACCAGTACAGAACTTGACTTCCTGATAAGGCAGCCACAAGGAACCAACTTCATGGTTTGCAGAAAACCCATCTCATTGAGGAATCCTGCAATAATCCTGACATTTTATTACAGCTAAATTAAAGCAGCTAAACTACAACTTTAGTGGAAAAGACTCCTTTCTTTACCAGGCCTGCAGCACCTGCTACCTTCCAAGTAGAGCCAAAAATATGAACTATGAACTATTCTTTCATTTACCATTATAAAAGTGCACTATTCTCTTTAATGGTATCTTTCTTGAGTGTGCATGAGTGATGTAGCGATCAGACTTTTAGGGTGAATGCTTGAATAAATAATCTTTATTTAAATCTACAAAGTCTGCTGCTGATTCTTTAAATTGACACATACTAAAGGGGGCTTAGAAACAGACGTATCTACCTGTACAAAAAAAAACACTGATTACGGACAGGATAGGGAATTGGGGCTTTCACTTTATGCCCATGTCATGCCCATGACAAGTGGTACTCTTCAGTGAGTGTTGATAGAGCTGTTCTGCTAAAGGGGGCTCATAGTCAAGCTCACTCTTGTTCTTGTATAATGTCCACACATCTACAGGCATTGGAAACATAGAAACAGGAGGAGGCCATTCAGCCCGTCAAGCCTCTTTCACCATTCAATTAGTTCGAACAGTATCTCAGCATTGCAGCAAAGAAAAGATTGAAGAGTTGGGGAGCCATTTTTGCTTTACGCTCCTGGTTACTTCAAGGGCATCAGACACCTCACCACAGGCACAAGCATGTCCAACCGCACTATCATGCAATAGTTGCAGGATTTTAACATTTTCCACTAAAGATACCTGAGATGCATTATGCTAATTGGGTGGTAGGTCAAAATCACAAACAACGCGCGATCCTCCATTATGTTGGGCGCAGCAGCACAGAGATCGCCCTGCAGAAAATTCAACTTAGCTGGGCAGGTCATGTCCCCTGCATGGATGATTACAAAATCCCCAAGCAGATCGTCTCTGGGGAACTGTCTCAGAGCAAACAATATCAAGGTGGCCAAATATAAACAATGCAAGGATGCCCTAAAAAGGAGTCTTGTTCTTATGAGCCTTATAGACTTCTGCATTGCAGACCACTTCTCTTGGGAAAACACCACAGTCGACTGGCTCACGTGGAGGCGAGCACCGAAATTGGATTAGTTTATGTCAAGGACCGTCTACGCCAAATTCGTAGCATCCGACATGCCCAGAGGAAGGCAAGAGGTGTCACAGCTGCACAAGTTCCTCCAAGCATCAGCAATGACAACATGAACTGTGGACATCCGTGCTGATCCTGCATCTTCAGTCATGAGGGAACCCACAAAAGCTGATGAAATCATTTGCAAGTTGGACATTCTGGAACAGTGAGAAGTCTACCACGATCTATATGTCAACTCACCTTTGTGCCAATGTTACTGGACAGAGGTCAATTTTTTTTTTAACCTGACTTTAGCTCACTTTTCTATCCTAACTACCTTGCCCAGAACAGGTGCTGACTCAACGATTTGAGCTAATTCAGAACAGACTAATCAACCATGGGACCTTCCTGATTTCTGTGGCTCACCACAACAGGAAATAAGTTATCCTCTGAGCCAGCTGCGAGGAAGTCTACAAAGGCATTCTTTTTAATTTAGATTTGTTTGTTTCTCTGAGGTTAAGGTTTCATAATTACTCTTCCTACTGCATACACGATATTGAGCATTGATCCTAGTTAGACATAAAAAGTTTGACAGTAACTAGTTATCAGTGCAGTGACTAGTTGAGGGTGTCAGCTGATGTCAGAGAAAGGTTCATTTTCCGGTTTAGCCTGAAAGACCATGACATTTATCAGTAAATCTTCGGGTTTATAGATGAAAAAACACTACATGCCTTTTGATGGGGCTGACAAATAAAAACTAATGCCCGAATTACTTGTCAGACTACATTACTGACATACGTTAGTCATCAGGCAATCTGTCCTGTTTGCACTCCTATACTAGGAGACTGCATAACTAGTTATTTCTGCACTCTTTCATTGTTGGAAAACTAGGGCCAGGATTTTATGGCCTCACTGTGATGTGTCTCCCCCCGACAGATGTGGTGAGCCATTTAAATCTCCATTCAGTTCTCTAGGCTGGAGGGGCTGTAAAATCCTGGCCTAGGTGATATACAGTACAGCACTAAATTGAAAAGATTCTCCTCTGGCACCTCCCTTGAGTCTAGGGAAGACTGAAAGATTATGGCCAGTGCCCCTGCAATTTCCACTCTCCCTTCAATGTCCGTGGATACATCTCATCCAGTCCTTGTCAACTTTAAGTACCGACAGTTTACCCAACACTTCCTCCTTATCAATTTTCAACCCTTCTAGTGACAGAATTTCCTCCTCTGTCACCATGGCCTGGGTAGCATCTGTTTCCTTGGTAAAGGCAGATCCAAAATATTAATTAACACCTCAGCCATGCCCCTGCCTCCATGCGTAAATCCGCTTTTTGGTCTCTAATTGGCCCTACTCCTCCTTTTACCATCCTTTTACTATTTATTTGCCTATAGAAGACTTTGGGATTCCCCTTTATGTTGGCTGCCAGTCTTTTCTTATAATCCCTCTTTGCTTCTCTTATGTGCTTCTTCGCCTCTCCTCTGAACTTCCTGTATTCTGCTTGCTTCTCAGTTGTATTTTCTACCTCTCACGTGTCACAGGCACACTTTTTCTTCTTTATCTTAATTTCTATCTCCTTTTTCATCCAGGGTGCTCTGGATTTGTTTGCCCTACCTTTCCCTTTTGACGGAATATACCTTGACTGTGCAAGAACCATTTCTTTTTTGAAGTCAACTCAGGACTGTGTTGTCTGTCCCAGTAACCAATTGCGGTTGTCCATGTTTTCATAACTCTCTGTGTGAAAAAATTCTTCAAACTCCCCGATTCTTTTTCAATTGATGAGCTCCTTGCTACTGATGTACCTTTTACTGTTTATCCCCCCAAAACCTTTTCTAATTTAGGTTTCCTCCTTAATCCATCCTTGGTGACCATCCTGGTATAATTTTCGTAAATATGTACACTTTTTATGTGCTGATATGGTTCTTATAATGGGTGACCTGGTCAGTACTTCAACTGGTGCAGATTTATATTCTATCTTTAAATTAGTACTTAAAAATGTGTTTGCAGCATTTTCTAATGGTATGGTTTATCTTTAAGGAAATTTGGAAAATGGCACATGATAGATTTCTCTTGGGATTAGATTGGCGCAGGGTTTAAAATTCTGACTATCAAGGGTTTCTATAAATTGGCTTCATAATTAAAGAGCACTTTAGGGTTTAATCATGTTTAGATATCGGTAACAAATACATTTGTGTCCATTCCTTTGTCCACTATTTAACAGATGTTAACCTGTTCATAATCTCATCTTTGTTTTCAAATCCTGTCAATGGCTCCTCACCTCTCCACGTCGCTGTAAGCTTTTCCAACTCTAAAACCCATTCTTGATTTCTCTTATCTCTTATGCACTTCCTGCCTTCATCCCACCATTGATGGTCATACCTTCAGCTCTCTCAGCTCTACGCTCTGAATTCTGTTCATAAATCTATCCTGCCTCTCCTTTAAGACCCTCCTTAACACCTGCCATTGTTACCCTCCTTCATCTCCATATCTGCTTTTTGGTTCTGTCCCTTTGAAGCACTTTGGGCAATTTTTATTTCTGTATTAAAGGCACTATAAAAATGTAGGTTGTTGCTGATAACTGCTACAATTATGAGGTTTATAAGATTATTATATTTTGGGACTGGACTTTTAAATTTAGGGTAAATGAAGATGGTTTGATTGTTAGAGATCAAAACAAGGCTTAGATTGTTTTACTGAGAAGAAGGTGCAAGATATTCACTCTTGGAGACGATGGCAGCAGTGTCCGAGTTTACAATGAGTAGACTGAGCCTCCCAAAGTCCCAGAAAGGTGTTGAAGGTACAGTTGTGCTGTAACTTGCCCATCTACTTCTAAAATGAAAGGGAGTTGAAGTCAAGGATGGCTAATTAGCATTTTTACGTAGACACAAGGCTGATGTGTTTTACACCGCCATGTAGAGGAAGCAATTTTTGAGATCAGATTACAAGCCTCCTGACAAACCAGCAAATATCATGGACAGACAGCAGTTTCTGTGTGGTCAGCCAATATAAAAGTTACTTGGCTTTGCAGGAAGGAGAGAGTCTCTAATAATAAATAGATAAAAACAAAAAAAAAACTGCGGTTGCTGGAAATCCAAAACAAAAACAGAATTACCTGGAAAAACTCAGCAGGTCTGGCAGCATCGGCGGAGAAGAAAAGAGTTGACGTTTCGAGTCCTCATGACCCTTCGACAGAACTTGAGTTCGAGTCCAAGAAGGAGTTGAAATATCAGCTTATATTTCAACTCTTTCTTGGACTGGAACTCAAGTTCTGTCGAAGGGTCATGAGGACTCGGAACGTCAACTCTTTTCTTCTCCACCGATGCTGCCAGACCTGCTGAGTTTTTCCAGGTAATTCTGTTTTTGTTTAGGAGAGAGTCTCTAGTTAGTGAGACCCATCCTGCAGCTTTCTAAGGAAGAAGAACCAGAGCAGGCTTTACAGCGGGTGGTGGATTTAAGGAACTCTCTGAAAACTGAGGAAAGGGCCTGAAGACAGTCACTCAAAGTTATTACTCGGGGAACCCATTGGAAGCTGGGAGCAACTGTGGACTGAGTGCTAAAAGGACTGTAATTCCATGTAGCTCCATGATAAGTACGAAAAGGGAATGTCACTTTCTATAAAGTGTAAGTTGCCGACAAAAAGAAAATAGCGTTTAGTCACTAATTTTTTTTAGTTATTTGTTACAATAGAAGTTTTAAGATGTGAAATATTGACATGTCATTCTTTCAGTTGTTAACTGGAAGTTCAAATTTCTTTTTAAAAGTTAATGGTCTCTACGGGGATCGTAACATAACATTAACATCATTGTCATGTTTATACTTACAGGAAAGACTCAACAAGGAAAAGGAAATGACCAAGGACTTGGGCCAAGCTGCTGCACAACTACAGCAGATGCTGAAAGCTACCCAGGAGCAGCTTAACAAGGAGAAGGAAACTGTTGAGAAGCTACAAGCACAGAGAAAAGAAAAGGTACAGTCACAAAAAGTTGATAACAGTCATCTAACTTTGGTTACTGACAGCATTTTGTCAAAAGGTTTCCCCTCTCCCCCCCCCCCACTCAATATGTGTATCATTCTCTCTTGTGTGTTGCCCCTCCCTTTCTTCTATGTTCTTTCTATAAGCCATGCCTCCTGTAAACTGTGGATCTCTCTCTTTCACATTTATCTCCCCGTGTGTTTCTCTCCTGTGTATGCAGTCTCTTCTGTAAGACGTATCTCAATTAGTACTTGCAACACTTAAAAAGGTCATTGTACCCAACAGGTCTATGGTGGTGTTTGTGCTCCACACAAGCCTCCTCCCACCGTACTTCATCTAACTCTCTTCCAATCCCATTAACACATTATTCTAATGTACACTCCTGTATATTATCTCTTTTTCTCTCTCTCTCTCTCTTTCAAGCATGCATTTTCTTTTTCAGAAATGCAGAAATGAAAGAGTGGCAGCCACGAATAACTCCGAGACTGTATTATCACAACCACTGAGCTAAACCCTCAACATTTTTTTTAAGACAAATCATTGATACTGACTTGTTTTTAAGACAGAACAGCTGCAATTTTAAGTATGACCCATTGGTCCATGGGCAACCTAAACTGACTTTACGAGTCAGTATCCCGCCAGAGACACGATTATGCCTTTTGTTGCTTGGCCGTTGGAGGCCAAAGATGGTAGCTGGAACTCCATCATTCAATTAGATCATGTCTAATCTGTATCTTAGCTCCATCTCACCACCCTGATTCCCAAACATTTAATATTTTTGGCTGAAAGAATCTTATCAATGTCAGTTTTGAAAATTTTACTTAACTGTCCTCAACAGTTCTTTGGATGAAGAGATTCCCAGATTTTCATTGGCCTTTGTGTGAAATAGGTGCTTCCCGACATCACTCCTAAATAACCTAGCTCCAATTTTAAGGTTATATAGATGTGAAGGGCCGCCCTGCAGACTTGAAAAGCTTTTGTTTGATTTGGATCTCCCTTGTGGTGCCCTAACCACATTATAGAATTTAGGTATTCCAGATGGAAATAAATGATTCAGGTGCATGGGAGTTGTTCTGGTTTTGTGTTGCATAGGGTCTTTTGAGCACATTGTAACACAGCCAAACGAGGTGGTGACTGGGCCTCACATTTTAGTAGCAAATGATGCGCATTGGGTGTCAGCTTCCCACATAAATGGAACATGAAACTGTACCCCAAAAGGTTGGCTACCATCATCCCTGGAGCTGTACCCTAACATGTTGTACAGTTGGGGCCCATGAGACTTAGCAAGGAAAAGAAAATAGCCATAGACTACAAAACTACAGCAGATGCTGAAGGCTACCCAAGAGCAACTTAACAAGCAAAAGGAAACTGTTGAGAAGCAACAAGCGCAAGTTGGGCTGTGAACATCTATCAATCTGTACTCCTTTAAGATGGACTCCTGGTGCTCTTGGTGCTATACTCCAATAAGACTCACCAGGATAGAATTTGAGAGCATTTTGTCAGTACTCGGGTGCTAACTGGCCATTCAACATCAGTGCAATAGGGCATCACACATATACCTGTGTGCATTATATATATGTATGTGTATGTTGCCAAGCAGCCTTGGAATTGCTGTAGCTGACCTACCTCTTGCTCGTGTGTTTACTGGGCTCTGTTCTTTTATAGGAAGAGGAGGGGACGGTGACAGAGGATGGTTTGAAGGAGGGGACATCCGTCTGAAGAACCTGCAGTTGCAGTGAACACTACTCAACCTTGCCAGATGCCTTACAGATATAATAGTTCTTATGCCATTCCTAAACCGTGCGCTCAGTATTGTACCGTAGTTAATTATGAATTGTGAGTGAGCTAGTCAAAATTTTGAGAAAAGTTGCAGTCATCAATTTTTTAAAAAGCTTTTATGATTTTCCTTCTCATTTTACAACACATTCCAACAGACGAGCCCTGACTGTGTCAGCGAGCTGAAGTCCAGATGTCCACCTTGTATATTAAACAAAATGACCTGAAAGCTCAGTTTACATGAAAAGGGAAGCAAATGTACTATGTGGGGGATGTACTTTGAATTGTGCAATTATTATTATTTTTTCTTCGAAGAAAAAATGAACAAGTAAGAGAAAAGGAGCAAGTGAATTTTAGGTCTTTCCATGATTTTTGTCCAGCTGTGAAGAAAACCTTAGCCAGTGACATGATTGGGTTGTCAACAGAATGAGTTTTCATGACATTCTTTATTTTCTGTTGTTTTTCTAAAGTTGTCCATATGACAAATAAAACGTTGTAACTGCTTGTTTGCTGTGTGATCTTTCCACTGGGGGAATATCAAGTGATGAATTGGACACCAGTGAGCTGTTCAAACTCATGAGATAGTGGCTTACCCAAGTGTCAACTCTTTGTGTGAATGCAGTCAGGACTATTTGGCTATGGGGTAGAGGGGTGATCTAAATTCAACTATGACCTGGTATCTATACTTGTGCACTGTCAGTAGATAGGGAAGAATTGGAAACCCTGGATTATTCCACTGTTAATGACACCAATTGTCATGACATTACTGTCACTTGGGTTAATTTAGAAAATTAGGAATGTAACCTGCAACCTTTCTGACCCTTGTAGTCAGTTCTGCGTTACAAAATGCATTTATCAATCGATGTAAATAGGGAAGATCCCTAAGTCGAACACTTAGGAATTAAAATCAGCAGTTGAATCAATATGAGTTAGTCTTTTACACAGTTAAAGTCTGATCTTGAGTCTGAATATAGAAGGTTCAGAAGGAAAGTGAAAAAAGACATAAGCGAAGTGAAGAGAGTATATGAGAAGAGACTGGCAACTAATATATAGAAAGTCTTTTATAGGGACATAAATAGTAAGAGGATGGGGCCAAAAAGGGGAATTAACACACACAGGCAAATAGCTGAGATCCTAAGTGCATACTTTGCATCTATCTTTACCAAGAAAGAAGATGATGCCAAAGTCATAGTGGAAGAGGCGGTAGTTGAGACACTGGGTAGGCTAAAAACTAACGAAAAGAAGGTATTTGAAAGGCTGGTTGTTCTTAAAGTTGTTAAATCACTAGGACTGGATCAGATGCATCCAAAGATACTGAGGGATGTAAGGTGGAAATTGCGGAGACACTGGCCATAGTCATCCAATCCTCCTTAGATACAGGGGTGCCGCCAGAGAACTGGAGAATTGCAAATGATATACCCAACTGAGCAACTAGAAGCCAGTCAGTTTAACCTCAGTGGTGGGAAAGTTTTAAAAACAAAAATCCTGGACAAAGAAAACGTCACTTGGACAAATCTGTATTAGTTATAGCAAGCCAGCAGATTTGTTAAGGGCAAATCATGTTTAACTAACTTGATTGTGATTTTTGATGGGGTAAAAAGAAGAATAAAGGGTAAAGGGTATTGATGTGTACATGGACCTCCAAAATGTGTTTGGTAATGTGCCATATGACAAGCTTGTCAGCAAAATTAAAGCCCATGGAATAAAAGGGACAGTGGCAGCATAGATACGAAATTGAACAACGTGAAACAGAATAATGGTGAAATGCTTGTTTTTCAGAGTGAAGGAAGGTTTATAGTGGAGTTTTCCAGGGGTTGGTACTTGGATAACTGCTTTTCTTGATTGATGTTAATTACTTAGATTTGGGTTTCCAGGGCATAATTTCAAAATTTGCAGATGACACAAAACTTGGAAGTAAAATTAACTGTGAGGATACTGATAGATTTCAAGAGGACATAGGCTGGGGAATGGTTGGACATGTGGCAGCTGAAATTTAATGCAGAGAGGTGTGAAGTGATACATTTTAGTGGAAAGAAGAAAGAGAAGCAATATAAAATCAAGGATACAATTTTAAAAGGGGTGCAGGAGCTGAGGGACCTAGGGGTTATACTGTTTTGAAGTAGATTAAACCAAACAACTAATAAACAACCCCTTGGAAGAGGTACTATAATTTGACTGTAAAACAAAAACTTTAACGGAAACTTATCAAATTAAAATGTTTTAGGGGAATGATGATGCACTCCAGCCCGGGGTGCCCACCAGTTGCGGAAGGCCTTGAGCATACTGGTGGACACTGCGTGCTCCCTCTCCAAGGACACCCAGGTACGGACGTAACCACGAGAGAGAGGGGCAGGCAGTCGGGTCGAACAACCCCCTCGACTGCCACTGCCTGAACCTGTTAATGGCCATCTTGGCCAGGCTCAGAAGCAGGTTAATGAGATCCTCTGATCTGCCTGCCCCACCCCACCCCCCTCCATCTGTACCAGGTGGCCAAATATCAGGGATGTGGAGCTGAAATGCAGCCCAAAGTTGAAGAATAGCCCCTTCAAATAACGAAAAAGGGCTGCAACCTGGAAAAAACCTATATAGACATGGAACATGGATTCCTCAAGGCTGCAAAAATTGCAGGCGGCCTGGAGCCCATGAACCGATATAGCCTTCTATTACATCGGATTGCTGCATGCAACACCCTCCATGCCAAATCCCCATGGGGAAATGGAGGACTCCTGCATAGAAAGCCCTCAACCGTGGGAGCCCCACCACCTTCAGATGGCAGGGTGGAATGCCACAGTTTGTCTGGACAGCTGACGAGAGCAAGGAAATGGAAGGTGTGCAGCAGCAGCCTATACAGGAAACCCCTCCACACAGAGTGGAATGACACAGCGAGGAGTTCCAAGAGACAGCCTGGATTGTGGGACTGAGGCGCCACCTAGGGGGTAGACACTTCTTTAATCTTTCGAAGAAGTTCCTCCTGAATAGTTAATGGAATTTATTAGCATGGTGTGTTACCGTTCACTCGGAGTCCAAGCTGCTGTGACAACATACACTTTTACATGCATGTTGCAACGGCAGAGGCTCCAAAGTTCTTTCCATCACATGGATGTGATCCAGGATTCTCTATGCTCTTACCACTTGCCCTTGGCAAATGTTAGAAGGAGTTGCAGGCTAATACTCAACCTGAGTTGAGCTGTTTGGCTGCATTATGAACACATCTTCCTTGGACATTAGGTCCTGGGGTGGGACTTGAACCTGGAGCTTCTGGCTCAGAGACAGGGACGCTACCCACTGCACCACAAAACTCCATAGCTATATGCTCTTTTGAGCATTAAATAAACTAATTAACTAATGAACCCCCACCCACCCACACCAAAGGGGTACTGTAACAAAGCATAAACTACAAAGAAAACTTAAATTAAAAAATTGTTCCTGGGGCTACTGATGGACTCCAGCCCCTGCCCACTGGTCACGCAAGGACTCAAGTATACACTTTCTCCAGGGATGCCTGGGAGTGGACGTAACTTAGTGGGTATACGTGCACAAATAGTTGAATCTGACAGAGCATGTTAGAAAGTGGTGAATGAGATGTACAGGATCCTTGACTTTATAAATAGAAGCATACAGTATAAAAGCAAGGAGGCTATGGTGAATATTTGCAAAATCCTGGTTCAGCCTCAACTGGAGTATTGTGTCCAATTCTGGGAACATGCTTTAGGAAGGATCTGAAGGCTTTAGAGAGGGTGCAGAAAAGATTTACGAGAATGGTTCCAGGGATGAGGAGCTTCAGTTATGTGGACAAATTGGAGAAGTTAGGATATTCTCCTTGGAGAAGAGATGGTTGAGATGGGATTTGATAGAGGTGTTCAAAATCATGAGGGCTCTGGACAGAGTGGATAGTGTTCCCATTAGGGGAAGGGTCAGGAACCGGAGGACACTGATTAAAGGTGATTGGCAAAAGAATCAAAGGTGACATGAAGAAAAAGCTTTTTCATCCATCGTGTGGCTAGGATCTGGAATGAACTGCCTGAGAGTGTGGTGGAAGCAGATTCAATCGTGGCTTTCAAAAGGGAATTGGATAATTATCTAAAATAATTTCAGGACAAGGGGGAAAGGCTGAGGGCATGGGACTAGCTGAGGTCTTGCAGAGTCGGCATGGACAAGATGGGCCAAATGGCCTTGTGTGCTGTAACCATTCTTTGACCATAAACTTGTTCTTTCAAAAATTCCTTTATCAGTGTGTCCTAGTTTAGAGAACAAAGGGGCTGCATACTGTAACACAAACTAGCACAGCCCAGGTTTGATATGCAGTTTGGCCTGAGGTAGTTATCTCAACAACAGCATTGTTGCCATTAACTTAATTAAACATCCTACAGCACAACACAGGGCTGTTATTGAATAAGATTTGACACCGAGCCACATAAGGAGATTAGGGTGGATGCAAGCTTGATAAGGAGGTAGGCTTTAAACAGAGTCTTAAAGGAGATGAAAGTGGTAACGAGGAAGAGATGTTTAGGGAGGCAATAGCAGAGCTTATGGGCTCGGCTTCTGATGGCAAGGGGCTGTTGGGAGAACGATGGGCTAGCACAGTATATTGGCAATATGTCAGCTGCCAGTAAACTACACAGAGATCTACCTGATTTGCTGGCAATGAGCACCCAACCGCTGAACATTAAGGGAATGGAAGCCTTTTCTATTCATGAAGGGTGCTGGCTGGTAAGGACATGTCCTAAAGGCTATATGGGCTCGGTCTATTATAGCCTAAACCTGGGGGAAGCCTTACTATGACAGGAGCGCCTAAAGTCCTCCTCCTGCTGACTATTGGCATTGTTTGCGAAAAACAGTTTATGATGTTCCCAAAGAGGCCATCAGTGAGCTGCTTGAAGCAGGAATGAATGACCATTGACTAACGTGACTGAGATCTCTGTTGCAGCCTGGAATGCCCATGTGGTGAAGAAATATGTGGTCCACAGTTACTTTGATTGCCTCAGGCAGCAGATGACCAGCTGGTTACAGATCTTGCTGTGCAAGGCTGAAAAATCTGACAGCCACTATTGAGAAGCATAGCTTCCAGATGAACTGTTCCTTGGATAAGTGGAGTTAGCTGACTCTCGTTCTCTTGACCCTATAGACAGAGTGAGGAGAATTTTCGCCTTTCTGGTGTCCTCAAAGTCCCAGCTGCAATTCCCTGAGGTTCCCGGACTTGATGCTGCTCTTATATCAACTCGTCAACCACAATATTGTGGCTATGATGACCCTCACATTAAACACTGTGCAGTTCATCCATGAACATCTTGAAGGCTTTGACGCAGGATACAATTCCCCAGTCAGAAATCCAGTATGTCCATGAGACTCAAAAGCACTCTTGCTTCTGAATCAGAAGGCGTGGGTTCAAGGCCTCCTTCTGAGACTTGAGCTCAAAAATCTAGGCTGATACTCCAGTGTAGTACTGAGGGAGTGCTGCACTTTCTGAGGTGCAGTCTTTCAGGTGAGATGTTAAAGTGAGTTCTGCATTCTTAGGTGCATATAAAAGACCCCTATGTATTATTTTGAAGAACAGCAAGTGAATTATCCCTGATGTCCTGGTCAATATTTACCCCTCACTTAATACCATAAAAACCGATTCTCTGGCATTTATCATAGTGCTGTTTGTGGGAGCTTACTGTGCCCAAATTGACTGCTGCATTTCCTATATTAACAACAGTGACTACACTTCAGAAGTACTTTATTGGCAACAAAACACCTTGGGTCATCCTGAAGTCTTTTTTTCTCCAGTTGAATTGCAAATCGATTCCAATTCTCTTCAATACTTACAGGTGAGTGCCTCTTTAAAAGGTGCTTTCCAATGACATTTCTGGCTTGTATTAGGGGCTAGGCTCAGCAGAGCAGCCAACATCAGCTGAAAGCTGTAAAAATGAATATATAAAATGAATATATTGATCAGAGTGAGGAATTTTGGATATTGCTGGAACCTGGAGATGGAGTTGCAACTGCAAGATGCTGAGCTATCATTGCCAATGGTAAACTATGTCCACTTCTTCAGTGGACATTAATGAGGCTCCAATTTGCTTTGGGTGAGTCTCTAAAGACTCCCTTGTTATAGCAATGGCCTGTTCAGTGGGATTAAAAAGGGCACACAATACTTTCAAGCATTTTAGTTATCAGTAATTCTTCCATTTTGCTGTTTAGCGTTCATGTGTATGTGGATGGACCAACTTAGCAGGTTATAGGGCCATGAGGGCTGACACAGCAATGCAAGGATGCCAACTCTGGTTGGAGGCATTCCTGAAAGTTTTAACATGTGATATTCTGATCATGTCATCCAACCATGTGATGTCTGACACATGGCTTCCGCAAATATCATTGCATTTATCCGAGAAAGTTTGGGTCCCCAGCAGTTTAGTATTTTAGCAGCTGTGGTTTGACAAGTTCTGAGAATCAGGAGACTACACATGAGCAGGAGAGAGAAAAGGGGAAACAGAAGGTGGGTAAGGGGGGATACTGAGGGCATAAAGAGGGGAAACAGAGTGGTTACAGAGATTTGTAGAACTAATTCCCCAAACACTGCTTGTTTAACCATTGTTCCCATGCCTTTTCTGTTCCTCTTGTTATTCAAGTGTCTATCTTTCTGCTTGCCTTCTTCCGTATTGATATTCTTTCATTTTTTCCATTCTTCCATCTTTTACAATATTGCAGTCGTAACCCATGGTTTCATGAGGAAAGTGAACAAATTTGCTGAACGTAATTAGGAAAAGGCAGAGAGACGGAGCAGGGCACATCTTAAGAGGAAATGGACTAGTAACAGACATTATGGAGAGAAGATTTCAAGACAAAGAGGAAGAGGACATCAATACTAGATGGCCTGAAAATTGAAGGAAGTTATTGGAAAATGAAAAGACTGGCTCAGGACAGACAGACATGGAGAAGACTGTGAGTCAAGGATCTGCCTTCAGGCAGAGCAGACAGAATGAATTCCCCCCATACTCCCAAGCTCCTTAATTTCATGAACCTCACTACTTTTCAGACCCCACCCCCCGCACTGATGTGGGACACCTTATGAGTTCAGGGACACTGAATGGCATCACCCACGATTTCCAAGCCTCTGGGTTCACCATTCTCCTATGCTGACTGTGCTCCAGGCAGTCGTGCTCTCTGCAGCAGTGGTCAGGTGATGTCATGGAGGAGGAACAGTGCTGCTGGAGGCACAGCCCAGAAGAGGTGTCCCTGATTCTGAGAAACTCCTGTTATTCCAGGAAAGTTGTGAACCTTGCTGCCTGCACATAACACATTTCACAGCAAGGGTCACTGGACAGTAGTTGGGAGTGGGAAGCCATCTGATCATTTTCAGCTCCCTAGCCCTTGGTCAGGCTGAGAAGTGGCAGTGGGCCTTCTTAAAGTGCTGCAATCACTGTGATAGTGGTGCTCCCATGATAGTTTATGGCAAGAAATTGCAGGATATTAACCCAGTAACAACGAAGGAATGGAGATAAACATCTAATGATGTGTGACTTAGAGGTGATGGTGTTTGCAAAACATTGTTACTCCTACTCTTCCTAATGGGAACCATCAAATTAAACTTGACCAGCTGCTACAGTGCATCCTGTAGATCCTCTATACTGCAACAGTATGCTGCTGATGAGGGGTTGGATATCACGTCCAGGGACAGGGCACTGATTATGCGAAATGTTCTTGAGTTGACACCCAATAAGCCTTGGTGGAAGGCCTTTGAGGGCGCAGATGAGCCACTGATTACAGCCTGTGCACTGAATTTATAGTCAGTCATTTGATACAGTTGAACTAGTTCAGTTTCTCATTAATCATGATTTCTTCCCCCTACCACCACCACCCCCCCCCTGCCCCGCCCCCGCATTATGTTGATCGTGGGAGGTGCAGTGATATGATGACATTGAATGTCAAATTGAGATGAGTGGGGTATCTCTTGCTCAATATGGCTGTTACCCATCACTTAGGTGTGTAGCATAGATGTTTCCCACCGCTCATCATCAAAAGTCTGGATGTCATTCAGGTCCTACTCTAGGCTGGCATGGTTGCTTCATTATCAAAGGAGCTGTGAATGGAGTTAAACACTGAGACTATCAGTGCACAACCTTATTCTTAAACATTTGTGGGGAAGGTTATTGATGAAGCACCTAAAGATGGTTGGGCTGGAGACATTTCCCTTAAGCACTCAAGCAGTGAGGTCCTGGGACTGTGATGACTAATCTCAGGCAAACACAATCCTTTTCCTTTGTGCTAGGTGCTCTCGCCACCAAAGGGATTTCTCTTTGACTTCCATTGATCTCAGTTTGTGCCATTCTCCATTAAAAAGTACTCTGATGTCAAGGGCATCTTCTTTCATTTCTCTCTGGTATTCTACTTATGGCAACAGGCGAGTCAGTTATGATATCTGGAGCAATGTCTCTAGCAGAAACTGAACTTAAAAGTCTATGGACAGATTATTCGTGAGGTGGTGTCACTTGATAGCACGATTACAGAAAATTTGCAGCATGGAAAGTGGCCATTCAGCATGACTGGTCTTTATGTTGGTGTTTATGTGCCACACAAGCCTCCTTCCACCCCTCTTCATCTAGCCCCATTGGCTTACTCTTCCATTTCTTTCTCCCCAGCTGCTTATCCAGCTTCCCCTCAAATGCATCTATTCTATTTGCATCAATGACTGCGTGTTGTAGTGAGTTCTATTCTTACCGCTCTGGGTAGTTTCCCCCTTCGTTCTTTACTGGAATTAGAGTTTGCTTCCCTATGTTGGCAGCAATTAGACTCAGGTTGGAATCTTATGGAGGTGACAGGGGCCTTGGCTGCCAGCTGGAAAACCAGCCAAAGCCCCGCATCTCCTCTTTGCAGGAAGGCCCACCGCACCATATGCCACTCAAGCACTTGACAAGCCAGTGGCTAGCCTCTCCCTGGGATCAGACCGCTGGAACCCAGGCTACAGGTGAGTGATGGTGGGATGGGGTGTTGCGGGGTTGGAGTCTTGAGGGACAGAGGAGGGGATCAGCAGCAAGGGCCGGGGGGGGCGGGGGCAGTGGGGGGGGGGGGGGGGGGGGGGTGGCTCTTGGTGTGGCCTCCTCTTTCCTTATGCCTGGTCCCTCGATCAGGCACTGAGTGCCTTTGAACAAGGGTGCCCCGCCCACCAAGGACCTAAATCGGGGCAGAGGAGCTCCCCAGATCGATATTAAAACCAAAAGTACGGCAGATGTTGGAGACCTGAAATAAAATTACAAAACCAACATCTATGAGGGCGTTACTTCTCCCCTTCACCACACCATTCAGAGTGAAGCAGTTACCCTAGCAACCACTATCTTTTTCTATTCATTCACAGGATATGGGCTTCGCTGGCTGGGCCAACATTTATTGCCCATCCTTAACTGCCCTTGAGAAGGTGGTGGTGAGCTGCAGTCCATGTGGTGTTGGTGCACCATGCTGTTAGGGAATTCCAGGGGCCAGGATTTTAACCCAGTGCCAGTGAAGGAATGGCAATATATTTCCAAATGAGGATGGAGTGTGACTTCAAGGGAAACTTCCATGTGGTGGTGTTCCCATCTATCTGCTGCCCTTGCCCTTCTCGATAGTAGTGGTCATGGGTTGGGAAGATGCTATCTAAGGACCCTTAGTGAATACTTGCAGTGCATCTTGTAGTTGGTACACACTACTGCTACTGTATGTCGGTGGTGGAGGGAGTGAATGTTTGTGGATGTGGTGCCAATCAAGTGGGCTGCTTTGTCCTGGATGGTGTCAAGCTTCTTGAGTGTTGTGGGAGCTGCACTCATCTAGGCAAGTGGACAGCATGCCATCACACTCCTGACTTTTGGATAGTGGACAGGCTTTGGGGAGCCAGGAGGTGGGTTACTCATCGCAGGATTCCCAGCCTCTGACCTACTAGTGTAG
The DNA here is from genome assembly GCF_017639515.1 of Carcharodon carcharias. Taxonomy (NCBI): domain Eukaryota; kingdom Metazoa; phylum Chordata; class Chondrichthyes; order Lamniformes; family Lamnidae; genus Carcharodon; species Carcharodon carcharias. Next base: position 136,259,285 of record NC_054468.1, on the reverse strand, counting down.
CCACAGTATTTGTATGGTTGGTCCAGTTCAGTTTCTGGTCAATGGTAACCCCTAGGATGTTGATAGTTGGGGATTCAGTGATGGTAATGCCATTAAACATAAAAGGGTGATGGTTAGATTCTCTTGTTGGAGATGGTCATTGCCTGACACTTGTGTGGTGCGAATATTACTTGACACTTGTCAGCCCAAGTCTGGATATTGTCCAGGTCTTGCTGCATTTGGACATGGACTGCTTGTGTCTGAGGAGTCGCGAACGGTGCGGAACATTGTGTAATCATCAGTGAATATCCCCACTTCTGACCTTATGGTGGAAGGAAGATCGTTGCTGAAAAGCAGAAGATGGTTGGGTCTGGGACAGTACCGTGAGGAACTCTTGCAATGATGTCCTGGAGCTGAGATGACTGACATCCAACCAACCACAACCATCTTCCTTTGAATCCAACCAGCAGAGAGTTTTCCCCGATTCCCATTGACTCCCAGTTTTGCTAGGGCTCCTTGATGCCACACTCGGTCAAATACTGCCTTGATGTCAATGGCAGTCACTCTCACCCCACCTCGGAAGCTCAGCTCTTTTGTTCATGTTTGAATCAAGGCTGTAATGAGTGGCCTTGGCAGAACCCAAACTGAGCATCAGTGAGCATATTATTGCTAAGCAAGGGCTGCTTGATAGCACTGTTGATGACTCCTCCCATTACTTTACTGTTGATTGAAAGTAGACTGATGGGGCAGTAAATGACCAGGTTGGATTTCTCCTGCATTTTGTGTGCAAGACATACGTGGGTTATTTTCCACATAGCCAGGTAGATGCCAGTGTTGTAGCTGTACTGGAACGTTTTGGCTAGGGGCTTGGCCAGTCCTGGAGCACAAGTCTTCAGTGATATTGACGGAATTTTGTCAGGGCTCATGTACTTTGCACTATCCAATGCCTTCAGCCGTTTCTTGACATCACGTGGAGGGACCTTTGATTCTGGGGACCTCCGGAGGAGGCCGAGATGGATCATCCACTTGGCACTTCTGATTGAAGATTGTAGCAAATACTTCTGTCTTATCTTTTGCACTGATGTGCTGGGCTACCCCATTATTGAGGATGGAGTTATTTGTGGAGTCTTCTCCTCCAGCAAGTTAATTGTCTACCACCATTCACAACTGGATGTGGCAGGACTGCAGAGCTTAGATCTGATCCGTTGGTTGTGGGATCGCTTAGCTCTATCATCTGCTGCTTATGCTGTTTGGCACGCAAGTAGTCCTCTTTCATAGCTTCACCAGGTTGACCTCATTTTTAGGTATGCCTGGTGCTGCTCCTGGCATGGCCTCCTGCACTCATCATTAAACCAGGGTTGATCCCCGGCTTATTGGCAAGGGCAGACTGGGGGATATGCTGGACCACGAGGTTACAGATTGTGTTTGAGTACAATTCTGCTGCTGCCGGCTCATAGCGCCTCAAAGATGCCCAGTATTAAGTTGCTAAATCTGTTCCAATTCTATCCCATTTTGCACAATGGTGGTGCCACACATGAAGAAGGGTATCCTCAATGTGAAGGCAGGACTATGTCTCCACAATGACTGTACGGTGGTCATTCCTACCAATACTATCATGGACAGATGCATCTGCAACATGTAGGTTGGTGAGGACGAGGTCAGGTATGTTTTTCTCCTCATTGGTTCCCTCATCACCTGCCACAGACCCAGTCTAGCAGCTGTGTCATTTAGAACTCAGCCAGCAGTGCTGCTACTGAGCCACTCTTGGTGATGGACATGGAAGTGCCCCACTCAGTACATTCTGCACCCCTGCCACCTTCACTGACACTTGGGCAATAATTGGCCAGGCTGGTTTTGTCCTTTTTGTGGCTGGAATATAGCTGGGTAATCCAGAGGTGGAGGCCTTGTGGCCCAGTGGTAGTGTCCCTGCCTCTGAGGCAGAAGCTCTGGGTTCACATCTCACTCCACCACTCAATGGCCAAAGAAGGTGCGTTCATAACACAGCCAAAACAGGCCGAGCATCATCCTTTAAACTCTTCCAACACAAGCCAATGGCAGGTGGTAAGAGCAGGAGAGATTCTTGGTCAGCTGTGATGGAAAGAAAATTGGAGCCTCTACCATCACAATGCATAACTCTGGATTACAACATGCATGTAAAAGTGAATGTTACCACAGCAATATGGACTCCTTGGAGGTGGGATTGGATGGCTGGCGTGGATAAGATTTGTGTCACAAGCATGGGGTTTGATCCCCATTCTGACTGGGATGGATTTGGGACCTGCTCCTTGCTCTACCTATGTTGGAGTTCCTGGTGCTGTGGGCTGGACCTCCTTCTGGGCAGAGAACAGAAGAAGAATCTAGAGGTCTGTGTCATTGCTATACTGGAACTAGGGCTGCCAACTGTGATTAAATGTATTCCTGGAGGTTTCATCATATAATTGGGCACAAGAGGGCCAAGTTGAGATAGAAAAGTTGCTAGGCTAAGGGAGGAAAATAGTGAAGGTATTGCAATCAGACAATTTTTTGAATGGTACTTAAGTGAGTGGAAGAGAAGAAGGATTTTAAAGCAAAGACGAGAAGTGTGGAACAAGGCAAGATACTCAAAAGGAGAAAGCACCAGACAAGCAGTGGTCCAAGGTGTGACTTGAAGACAAGAATCACACTGTCACCTCAAAAAGTGAGGAGACTTCATTTGAATCAGGTCAGGGATTATTGAAGGATTGGGGTGGGGATTTGGAAGGCTGAGAGGGAGGAAAATAAAGGGAAGAACAACAAGGGAAGAGGGATTGAGCAGTGGTAGAGGAGTAAAAAGAAAATGGAAAGATAAATGATGGGCCTAGGTAAAGAGCCAGCAATGCAAAACATTAACTGTGTTCCTCTCTCCCATAGAATGGTGCTTGGCCTGCTGTTTCCAGCAATTTCTGACTTTTTAAAAGAAAAAGCATTAAAATATCTTGGTACTAAACAGGGAATAGAAAAAAGGAGACAATAGGAGAGAGCCCAGGGTTTAAAGACAGGGGTCCCACCGTGCGATCAAGTTAACATAGGTAGGATAAGAGTCAGAGTAAAAAAGCAATAAGCTGTTTTACAAGTTTGGAGAGGTGTGGTGGGCAAATGACATCCAGAAGCTTTTCGAAGGGTAGGAGTATCAGAGGACAGTGCAGGAGGTATTCCAGTAGGAAAAACGATCCAGCAGGAGGAGGAGGAGGAGTTGTGCAGAATATGTTGCGGGGAAGAAAAAAAATGGTGGCAAAGTTGGAAGTCACAGTAAGATCCAGAAGCAGCAGAGAATTGTTCTTTCACCCCAGGAACATGAATATCTAGGTCAGGAACAATGCTGTAGCTGAAGTTGAAAAAGCACTAGGCCAGTCAGAGGCTCAGGAAAAAAACAAGAGTGTTGGGTGGCAGTAGGGACTGTGAGCAGAACAAGTTATTTTAAAATTTAACTGGGCAGCATAGCTGAGACACAGCAGCTAAGTCTTATGGTGTAATTCAGTGCAGAATCATGTCCAGAAATTTGGAAGTCGAAATTTGACCAAAGATCCTGTTTTCACCAAGGAAAATTAAAAAAAAACAAACAGGTAGCAGTTAACTTGTACTTCGTGTGAAATGTACCCATTATTAGAGCTAGGGAACCTTGAAATAGTGGATGAGATAGCTGGACAAGGAAGGTTGCAGATAGAGGTACACAGTTAGGAGCTCCCAAAGGAGCCATCTTGAATCCTTCATAAAGGATCTTCAGCTAATGGTGATTGAGCTAGAGCAATGCTTACTTTTGTTGTTTGAGATGGTTTTGTGCCATCTATGGCCTACTGTTTTTGGTGTTTAACCACAGAAATATCCCTATGTAGTAACTTAACCACACTCCTCTTTTAATTGGGGCATCAAACAAAAGACCCAAGCTGGTCTCCTTTAAGCGGAACACAATATTACCCAAATCATAAAGACCAAAAAAAACCTTAAATCATAATGTTATTGCCAATATCCACTATACACAGTCCCTGCAGTGTCCACCAGTTGCAGAAGGCATCTCTTTCTAACAAGGCATGCCTGGTGCTGGCCTGCCTTTCCAGTGAGTCCCTTGGCTCAATGAGATTATAGATTATGGTTGTATACAGTACACAATAGCTCAGTTAATTGTTATTGAAAGCTCAATATTTGAAAGTCATGATAAAATTAAAGAACAATGTATCAAAAATCTTAAGGATTGACTGTACATTTATGCAATTATAAATAAGCTCCCCTCAAGTGTTCAACTGGCAAATTCAGTATTCAATTAACTATACAAGATAGAAAGTTTGATTTGTAGTATGATTTGACTGGAGTTCTGCCGAGGGGAGAGTTAGGACACCAATTGATTGCATTTTAAAAATTCTACCAGAAGGATTAAAGAAAATTAAAAGTTTTGCTCCTAATTTCTAATCAATTATTATGCCCCCACCCCCAAGAAAGGCCAGAACCAGTCTTTGCTAATATTTCCAATGACTGAATTGCCTGCTCACACTCTTATGAAGGAAAGTGGAGAGCATCTGGGTCATGGGAGAGGACCAGGATGAGATACTTCAAAGTCTGACTGATGTGCATGTTAAAAGATCTTTCAATATGTTTAAGCTTTTAAGCTAACTGCTATGTGTTCACAGGCTTGGGAAGCTAAACAGATTCCACGCCTATCAAAAGGATAGCAGGGTCATGGCCTAGTGGAATCTCAATGTAATAAGCTAAATTTAGCTAAATAAAAGTAGGGCTTGTTATTCTAAGTTATAGCTTTATTAACAATAGAAATAACAGTAAAATATACGTGTTAAAAGCTATTAGGTGTCCTTTAATAAAAGGTGGAACTATGATTGTACACAGTCAGAGGACAGAGTGTCAATAGTAAAAATGAGCCCTCACTTGTACAAGCACTGCAAGTGAACTCTAATACAGCTCAGCTGTTCTCATTCAGCAAAAAAAAAAAGCTCAAGTTTCAACAGTTCTTAAATTTGCAATGGCTCAAGAGTCTCAAACAAGGCATTAAGCCACTAAGTTGGCAGGTACATCCCAAAAACAGGAAGTCACCAATACCATGCAATGTTGCATGTTAAAAGAAACAAATTCTAGTTGAAAAAAGGTACATACATAATGGACGATCACTTTCCAGGGAGGAAATTTCATTTTTACTCAATATTAGCAATTGGTCTTTCAGGGGGAACCATCTGGAAGAGAACAGAGCTGGAAACAGATTGAAGCAGCCTTAGAATACATTAACTACATTAAAGTTCATAATCAGGACAAAGTGTCCAACTATAACAAGGACATTTTCAGATAGGTGGCACTCGACAGCATCACACCGCTACTCCTTCTACTTTCACGACATCATCCCCCAGCTTTTCAGCAAGCTCACTGCGGCTTATATCATCCAAGCAATTGAGCTGAAAGTTGGCCTTGATACCTGTTGGGGGAGAAAAAAGGCAAGGTTTTACATAGTGAACCATAATGCTCAGTCAGTAGGAAAAAAGTGCCCTGCAAATTCAGGGAATTAACCCCCAACCCCACCTGTTATGCATTTGGAAAGAAAAGCAGATATACATGGCAAGAGAGTGATGAAGTGATTGTACTTAATCTACACAGGAGATAACCATGGATAGCAAGATCATGTATACCAAATTCACTGACAAACAAGCTAGATGCCAAGAAATCTTTATTTTCATAGAAGTTTTTGTCCTCTGGAATATACTTTGGTGAGTATAGTAAATCCATCATCCTTTAAAATGAGAGTGCAGCAATGACCGAAAAGGACATTTCCAATTTTAAAGAGCAAGCTTCTGGCTGTTGCAGCTGGAGGATTTAAGGCCTGTAGTTTCAATGGATAGAGGAGGAGATGGAGGGTTTTTACTCCTGAATTTATAAAAAAAAGTTTATGGCCAGGGGCAGAGCCCACTCCCCGATGTGTAAAATGATGCGGGATGACGTCGGGCAGAACTCCCCATGTCATTTCAATTTTCAGGTTGGCGGAGGCTCAGCAGAATCAGCTATGCGCTCACCGAACTGTCAATGGCCTGTTGAGCCATTTAAAAACTAATTGAAATAATTAATGGACCTGGGCTGGGAGCCCTGGCGGGCTTCAGGAATAAAAGCATGAAACCTCATCCACGGGCGGGATGAGGTATTTTAAAAATTTAATAAAGGTTTGATTAAAGTGATTGACATGACCCAACTCATGAGACAGTGTCACATGAGGATGTCAGGAAATATAATTTTTCCGCCTGCACCATTTTAAAATTTGGCAGCACTTAGCCTCAGCACTTATTTCACGCACCCACAAAATGTCAGCACGACCCCAATCGGAGGCGGCCTTTCCCTGAGCTCCCCCCCGCCCCAACAAGGGGGGGGGTATTCTTCCCTATGGGTAGAATTCCACCTCCCCCCCATTGTGCAGGGGTGGACCCAATTGGTGCCCCTAATTGGGTCCATGCCGCCATTTCCCCGGAAGTGCTGTGCACTCCCTGTGCGGGCAGGAAGGGAGTGGGTTCCCCAAGTCAGCCTTAAGGTTGAACAGGCAGCTCTATTAATTATTTTAATTGTTAGTCAAATGGCCTTAATAAGCTTTTGACAGTTTGGCCGAACTGAAAATCTAAACGACGTGCAGTAATTTGGGGATGCACGCCCAATTTTACGCCTCTGAGTGGGCCACACCCCTGCTTGCTGAGCCAAAGATTCTCCCCTATTTTTCTGTTCTAAGCCTCATCCAGGAGGTCACATGATTATGGAATGAATCAGCAATGTAAAAGGAGATGTGCCATGTCTAGGAGAGACAGGCCTAGGATCTTCTCTCACTCTTGTGTTCAGCTAATCTGGATTCACGGAATCCCAGTTTATACTGCTGAAACCAACCTTTTTTTCTAAAAATAAATTAAATGGTATAATTTGAGCTACATTTTCATGGTTCAATGACTGCCACTAGGATTCAGGGGACACTGAGCAATGCAAGCAGGTAGAGTCAACCATTTTGTGGCTTTATTTCCCAGACCTCCATGGTCAGATTTGCAGTTCCCGAATTCTCCCACAACCCAGAAACCACTCCCTGACTGGAGTCAATACTTAAGTCAGCACTCCCTCTGCAAAGACCAAAAATAATCCACTGATATCTAGAGGAAAAATAAACTATAGACTACCCCCAAGTCATGCAAGGAGACGAAAAAAAATCTCCTCACCCCAGTGTTCAATTTCATAGTAGAAAAAAAGTCAACCTATTTTCTCATTGGTAGCTTTCAAAGTTTGCCAGCATGGTTCAAGATTACAACAGTGACCACATTTCATAGCTGAAATAGGTTTTGGAAAAGCTTAAGGCATCTTGAAATACTCAGAATAGAAATGCAATACTTCAATTCAATTGAGATTTCTAGTTACAGAATTCAAGTGAGTGCCTAGTTCAGTTTCTACAGAAATATATTACGCAAAATAATAATTTAACTAACCTTTGAGTTTGTTCTTCAGTGAATTAACTGTTGTTGTAAACTGCATCTTCTGTTTCAGTGGTGCCTTTTCTGGACACCTAGAAAAGTCAAAATATTGACTTTGAGAAAACGGGACTTTTACAAAGTTTAACCAGGTTCCAGTGGGGGAAAAAGCCAAGTATTTTATAGACTGTTAAAATCACAAAGTTATTAGTTTCAAAAACCAGAGTGCTGGAAATACTCCACAAGTCTGGCAGCATCTGTGGAGAAACAAATTAACAACGAGTCAGCTAGGAAGGATAGAAATGTGATGGTTGATAAATCAACTGGCTGGGCTGGCGGGCAAGGAACAACAAAAAAAAGTGGTCTGGGACAGGGCAGATGGAGAGATTAAATGGCAATGATGTCATTGAACACAAATAAAGAGTGTGGTAATGGTTATATTAAAGAAATAATATATTTGACTGGGGAGTGTATGTGTATGGCAGAATAATGAACAGAAACCAGATTCAGACCAGCACATGACAAGACTGAGGAGGGGTACTGCAAAGCAGACACCCAAGGGACTGTTTCCTCTGCAACACCTAGTTCACTCTTCATTCACCCCAACATCATCCCCTTCATGCAACTGCAAGAGGTGCAACTCCCACCCTTTTACTTTCCCTTTCCTCATCACCCACAGCCCTAAACACTCCTTCCAGGTGAAGCAGTGATTTACCTGCATGTCTTTGAATGCAGTACTCCATTGACCACTCAAAGCAGTCTCCTCTATATTGGGGAAAGCAAACGCAGACTAGGCGACTGCTTTGTGGAACATCTATGCTTTCTCAACAAGCATGGCCTCAGAAGGCTTGCTGGTTTTAGTTCACCATCATCAATTCCCTCTTGAATGATTCGATGAAACCTGCCTCTGCCACTCAGGCAGAGCGCTCCAGATCTTAAATCACACGCTGCATGATAAGGTTTCTCATATCACCATTGCTTCTTTTACCAATTACCTTAATCTGTGCCCTCTTGTTCTTGAGCCTTCCACTGATGGGAAGGGCTTTCCCCATCCCCCAACTATCTACCCTGTCCAGATCCCTCGTGATTTTGAATACCTTTATTAAACCTCCCAACTTTCTCTTCTCCAAGAGAGAAAAAAAAGAGTCCCAGCTTCTCCAATGTGTCTGTGTAACTGAAGTTCCTCATCCCTGGAACCACTCTCTCCAATGCCTTCACATCTTTTGTAAAGAGTGGCAGCCAGAACTCAAGATCCTGAGGGTTACCATTGACCAGAAACTGAACTGGACTAGCCATATAAATACTGTGGCTATAAAAGCAGGTCAGAGGCTAGGAATCCTGTGATGAGTAACTTACCTCCTGACTCCCCAAAACCTATCCACCATCTACAAGGCACAAGTCAGGGGTGTGATGGAATACTCTCCACTTGCCTGATGAGTAGACCTCCAACTACACTCAAAGCTTGACACTATCCAGCAGCCTGCTTGATTGGCACTCCATTCACCACTCACAAACATTCACTCCCTCCACCACTGACACTCAGTGGTGGTAGTGTATGCCATCTACAAGATGTACTGCAGTCACCAAGCCTCTTTACACAGCACCTTCCAAACCCATGACTGCTACCATTTAGAAGGACAAGGGCAGTAGACACATGGGAAGTCCACCACCTGGAAGTTCCCCTCCAAGCCATACACCATATGGACTTGGTAATATATCGCTGTTCCTTCATGTTACTAGGTCAAAATCCTGGAACTCCTTTCCCAACAGCACTGTGGGTGTACCTACACCACATGGACTGCAGCAGTTCAAGGCAGCTCACCACCACCTTCTCAAGGGCAATTAATGCTAACCTAGCCAGCAACGCCACATCCCATGATCAAAAACAAAATTGGACACAATACCAGAAGGTCAAACCAGTATTCTATACAGATTTAACATAGCATCCTAGACTTGGGGTCATAAGAGTACAGAGGAAGTTATATGCATTATTAACCACACTCAACCTGTCCTGCCACCTTAAAATTACTTGTACAGATTATAAACCCAGGTCCCTCTGCTCCTGCACCCCCTTTAGAGTTGTGCCCTTTTTATTTTGTCTCTGAATTCTTCCCATCAAAATGAATGGCTTCACAGTTCCTGCATGGAATTCCATCTGCTCCTTGTCCACCCATTCCAGTCTCCCTTATCTACTCTGCTAGTGATGACCTCAAAAACTCCAGTCGGTTTGTCAAAATGATTTCCCTTTCATAAATCCATGTTTACTTTGTCTAATCCCGTTGATGGTTTCCAAGTGTCTTGTTATCACATCATTTGTAATAGACTCTAGCATTTTCCCTATTACTAAGGTTAGGCTAACTGATCTAATTCCATCTTCTCCCTCCTTTTTAAGAAATAGTGGGGGGTTACATTTGCCACCCTCCAATCTGCTGGGACTGTTCCAGAATTTGGGAAGAAGATGACAACCAACGCATCCACTATTCTCATGGCCACCTACTTTAGTACCCTCTATTGTAGATTCAGGCCCTGGGGATTTTAGTCTCATTAATTTCTCCAGCACTTTAAAAAAAAATACTAATTTCCTTCAATTCCTCCTTCTCACTAGATCCTTGCTTCCCTAGCAGTTCTTGGAAGTTATTTATTTCTTCCTCCATGAAGAGATAACTAAAGTACTTGTTTAAATGCTCTGCCATTTCCTTGTTTTCTATTATAAATTCTCCTGTTTCATTTTGTAAGGGACCCACATTTGTCTTCATTAATCTTTTTTACATATTTATAGTAGCTTTTACATTCCTTGCAAGTATACTCTCATACTCTGTTTTTCCCCTCTTAAATCGATCTCTTGGTCCTCCTTTACTGAATTCTAAACTGCTAATACTCTGTTGCTAGAAAAAGTAGCAAACTTTACATGACTCCCCTCTAGATCTATTTTCCTTAAATTTCTTTTGTTAGCCATGGTTAGATTGCTTTTCCTGTTATGTTTTTGTGCCAGAAGAAATGTATAACCGTTGCAAATGCATACATTTGTTCCTGAAATATTAGCTATTATCCATTCACCTTTTAATGAAGTTCCTCAATTGAACTTGGCCAACTCACGCCACATGCCTTTGCAGTTTCCTTTGTTTGGATTGAGGACCCTAGTTTTGGATCGGACGACTTCACTTTCCATCCTAATGGAGAATTCTATCAGAATATGGTCACTGTTCCCTAAAAGAACCCTGCACAACAAGATTAATTAATCCCTTCTCATTGCACAATACCAATTCTAGGATAGCCTGTTCTGGTTTTGTAGACCGGTACGTTGAGGAACCATCTCGTACACACTCCAGGAATTCATCCACCACAGTATTATTGCTAATTTGGTTTGCCCAGTCTTTGTAGATTAAAGTCACCCATAATTATTGTAGCACCCTTGCTACATGCATCTCTAATTTCCTGTTTAATGTCATCCCCCACCTTACCACTGCTGTTTGGAGGTCTATTGACAACTCCCACTAATGCTTTCTGCCCTTTGTTGCTTAGTGCTCCACCCAGACTGATTCTATGGCCAAGATTGTATAGCCTCTCCTGTCCGACAGGATTTATGATCCCACTGAACTGAACGGAGATTTAAATGACACTGCGGTGGGGCTGTAAAATCATGGACTACATCTAGATTTTGATCCAGTATCCTCTCACTGTTGCACTGATTTCATCCTTAACAACATCACCCTACCTCCTTTTCTCTTTGCCTGTCCTTCTTAATAGAATACTCTTGGATATTCAGTTCCCAGCCTTGGCCACCCTACAGCCATGTCTCTAATCGCACAATCATATCGTACCCATTTACATCTCTTTGCACTGTTAATTTGTCTACCTTATTGTGAATGCTCTGTGCATTCAGATACAGTGCCTTTGTACTATGGCCCTATTTGTTGCCAGCCTTGGTTTCCTCTGCCTTCCACTTTTGCCACCTTTGTTTTTCCATTCCTATCTTTATTTCCACTGTCTTCCAGCTCGGGTTCCATCCCCTGCCACTTGTTTAAACCCTCCCCCACAGTACTAGCGAATACCTGTGAGAAGACTAGTTCCAGTCCTGCTGCAGTGCAAGCCATCCAACTTGTACAGGTTCCATCTTCCCCAGAATCGGTCCCAATGCCTCAGTAATCTAAATCCTCCCTCCTAAACCATCTCTCCAGCCATGCATTCATTTAGTCCATTCTCCTATTCCTGATCGCTAGCACATGGCACTGGGAGTAATCCTAAGATTATTACTTTGGAGGTCTTGTTTTTAAATTTATCTCCTAGCTTCCATACTTTGTTTTCAGGACCTCATCCCTCTTTTTACCCATGTCATTGGTACCAATATGGACCACGACCTCTGGCTGTTGAAGTTAAGCCAACACATATTGAATATAAAATCCCAGGTTCCATATTACATTGATGCTTTAATGTTTAGAAAAATTAGGAGATTAGAGATTTGCTGCTTTCAGATAGATGACCACTATCGTTTAAATTTAACACATTACATTCATTTATTTTTACATTCATTTATTTTTCATTACAAATAAAAATCTTAGGCCCATGTGTATCTAAGGAACTGCAGGTATAATTGATATGAATTCTGATCTCCACCAGTGACATCAGAGTAAAACAGTACAACTGTTTTATGCATGTTCAGTGTTGGCTGCAATTGCAGCCTTAGTGATAACCATTCTGACATCACACCTGTAACAGTACATTTAACCACTAGATGGAACTTCATCTGATATCCATTACAGTGGGTTTGGTTTTATTTGGGCATGACAGGTGCTGACAACTGCTAGACTGATCACAGCCTTATCTGACCTACCACCTCCATCAGCCTGGCCCCCAAAGCAACAGAAGCAATACAAGAAAATTAACAAAAGCCTCAAGATCCTACCCTTCTCAGGCAGTGCCTCACTGCTAACCTTTCAACCTCAAGCTACCAGGAGCCACAGTGTGCCTTAGTGCCTGGTCAAGCCTATAGTTCATCATAGCAAGCACCTGAAAAAGTCCCTGGTCTTTCTCTTCCAGAAAATATCGTGACTGCTTTGACGAATAGAGATACTGGGCCTAATCAAGCACAAACAAAGCTTTGACAACATCTCAAGAAAAAAGCAACAATCCTACAGGAGTCTAAAGAGCTTAAAAGCTGCAAAGAACAAAATGGTGGGTTGAAAGAGCATGGGAGATCCAACAACTTGCAGACACTAACATGCACAATTTCTTCAGCGCTGTCAAGACAATGGCCCAAGCACTCATGGGCCCAAGCTGCTGAAAGCCAAGCACGAAGAGAAGCTCATTAAAAAGACAGGGTAGTCGTCAGTGGTCACTGAAGAATACTTTCAAGAACTCCTCAGAGACTGTCTTTGACTCGAACGCCCTCAACTCCATTCCTTAACACCCCATCCTGCTCAGTCTCAGCACTACCCCACCCTGGAGTGAAGTTGAAAAAGCCCCTCAGCAACTGAAAAACAACACCTCTGAAGAAGTTGGAATTCCTGCCAAAGTTTTGAAACATGGTGGAGATGCAGCCATTGCCAGGAGTGTACCACCTCTTCCGGGATGAGAAGGTATTACCAGGGTATTGAAGGATATTGTGATCGTGACTATATTCAAGAAGGGAGGCAAGTCAGATTGTGGTAACCACAGAGGAGTCTCTCTGCTTTCTGCCACAAGGAAGATTGCAAGGATCCTCCTCAACTGCCTCCTCTAAGTGGTTGAAGAACTCCTTCCAGAGTCAATGTGGTTCCTGCCCTGACAGTCAGGCACCACAGACATGATCTTCACTGCACAGTAAATTCAGGAAAAGTGCAAGGAACATCACCAGCCTTCAACCTCACGAAAGCCTGACTGTCAACTGCAAAGGCTTACAGAATATCCTCCTCAAATTTGTCACCATCCTCCACCTACTTCACAGTAACATGCAAGTGGTGATCCTCACCAACAGAACTGCCACAGACCATATCAGTGAAAACTGGGTCAAACATGGATTTTTCATTGCATCAACTCTCCTCCATCTTCCTCACCGCAATATTGCGCCTCATCTCCAGCAAATAACCCAGAGGCATGGAGATAATCCACAGAATCAGATGGGAAACTGTTCAACCTGCACCTTTAACCCAAAACCAAAATCACTCCAACCAGAGTCATTGAGCTTGAGTATGCAGATGAAGCTTGTGTGCACACTCACTCAGAAATCAAGCTCCAGGTCATTATCAACTCCTCCGAAGCATGTGAAAATGGGCCTTTTAGCATTCAGAAAATTAAGGTCCTCTTCCAACCAGCTCCCAAAGCAAAACACCTGCCCCCAACCGATTTAAGAGATCCTGGAAAATATGGGGCGTTAAATGCATCAGGAGCCACCTCTTAACGAAGGCAGACAGATGATGAAATTCATCATTGCCTCCAGTATGCAAACTCAGCTTTTTCCTTCCCCCCCTAAGACTGAGGAAAAGAGCATTTAAAGACCAGGAACTCAAACCCGAGACTAAGATCATAGTTTACTGAGCAGCAGTGATCCCCTCACTCATATGCTTGGGAGACATGGACAACCTCAAAGTGGCACCAGCATGATCCTCCAAATCCTATGGCAGGAATGGCAGTCTAACAGCAGAGTCCTCTCCCAAGACAACATGCTTTATGCAACAAGCCAGCATTAGAGGATCTAATTACTCAAAAAAGGTCCGCTGGCAGGGACAAATCAGTCATTCCAGACTCCTGAAGCAACTGTTCTCTGAACTTGGTCATGACAGGCAACCCCCAGTAAGTCAGCAGAAACACTTCAGGGATGCCCTAAAAGCAACCATGAAGAGGTCAAACATTTCCACTGACTCATGGGAGACCCTGGCTTGTGACCAACCAAAATGGAGAAGGCTCATTCGGGAAGGCATTGAACAGACTTTGTCAGGAACGTGCGGAGGTGTCGCAGTGAGTGCACAAACCTCCGATCAATCCTTCTAGCACCAGCTGCTCACCAATTGGCTGAATCTGTCAATCGCCAATAATCTGCCAATTCAGAACCCCATGAACCAGAGTGAAGTGTCATCCTTGATCCCAAGGGAATGCCCAAGGAGAATTTGTGCCGGATCACTTCATTTCTATTAAATTTGCTTTTTCTAGTCCAGCACCACTATTTGTTTTTATATTGTTGTTCCTTCTCATGTGGAAGATTTACAGCATGAATTCTGGGGTAGATGATGTCAATGCACCCAGGAGTGTTGCTCCTCAACATAATGCAAGTTTAGCCCCATTTAATATTTGTGCGGCTCTCCAGTCACTTGGCATGTGATGTGGCAGAAACCAGGAAAATTGAGCATCAGCAGCCAATGAAGGTCCTTGTAAATGTTTCTCATGATTCCATGAGAAACACCTGATGTTGTGATAGAGACAGGAGATCCTGTCTCCAACAGCCATGAAAGGGATGTTGCATCTCCGTGAGCCACTCCTCACAATACTGCCAATCTAAAACTTAGGGAGGCCTCTCCCGAGGTTTTGCTAAGGTGCTCCCACTGCATTATGCAGAGAATACTTAATTGTGCCATAATGAGTTTTGTGCACAACAGTAGCACTGGGTCTCTGCCACAGGAGCTTATAAGCATTTTATGTGAACAGGAGGCTTCAAGGGCCCACTGCTGAGTGGGCCAGTGATCTTGATGCCAAGCAGAGTTTTACTGGTCATTAAATTCAAGGTGTCTGTTCAAATCAAAGACATTAACACTAAAGGCTGGACCAGGACATGCTAAGCAGCAATGGAATCAATGTACCTGTAATTCATCAGCTTTCCAAAACAATTGAAAATGAACAATTTATTTTCCAGAGCTTAATATTCTACTCGATATAACTACTCTACACGGTGAGGGGTAGAGGGAGAAAGAGGGAGACAGAGATCTAGACTGCAAATTTATTGTTTTTCTCCTTGAAATGTAGTACTGTCCAATGCATTAGCCACATTTGGCGAATTAGGACATGGAGTATTGCATTTCAGAATAATAAATTAAAGAGTAATGGATACCATCCTTGGGCATATGATCTCAATACTCAGTGTCTGCATCTGACCTTTAACCCATGAGTGTATTTGGTGAGTCAGCATGACCAAAAGCAGAGTTTTGATCTTTGAATGTGTGAGGGGACAAAGACTTCACTATATTTTTTAATAAAATATATAGATATGCTCAGCTATTCCTAAATTTTTTTTAAAACTGAAAGACTTGTAAAATGGCTGAAACTGTGTCCCTCTTTGACCCCTGAACAAAAAAAGCCATGTTGCAGTTTCAGGGAAACTCAACTGTTATCGGAGTAGCTACTGACGATCACCAGCAGACCACACAATCCAACTTCAAAGGGAGTCACGTGAAGGCCCATTTGTATCTGATAACTCAGGCTGGGCAACAGAGACAGAACACCTACTAGGACAATGGCCTCTCGAACATATAAATAAAAACAAAAAAACTACGGATGCTGGAAATCCAAAACAAAAACAAAAACAGAATTACCTGGAAAAACTCAGCAGGTCTGGCAGCATTGGCGGAGAAGAAAAGAGTTGACGTTTCGAGTCCTCATGACCCTTCGACAGAATTTGAGTTCGAGTCCAAGAAAGAGTTGAAATATAAGCTGGTTTAAGGTGTGTGTGTGGGGGGCGGAGAGAGAGAGAGAGAGAGAGATGGAGTGGGGGGGTGGTGGTGTGTGGTTGTAGGGACAAACAAGCAGTGATAGAAGCAGATCATCAAAAGATGTCAACAACAATAGTACAAAAGAACACATAGGTGTTAAAGTTAAAGTTGGTGATATTATCTAAACGAATGTGCTAATTAAGAATGGATGGTAGGGCACTCAAGGTATAGCTCTAGTGGGGGTGTTTTTTTTTTTAAATAATGGAAATAGGTGGGAAAAGGAAAATCTTTATAATTTATTGGAAAAAAAAAAGGGGGAAACAGAAAGGGGGTGGGGATGGGGGAGGGAGTTCACGACCTAAAGTTGTTGAATTCAATATTCAGTCCGGAAGGCTGTAAAGTGCCTAATCGGAAGATGAGGTGTTTTCCTCCAGTTTGCGTGGTGCTTCACTGGAACAATGCAGCAAGCCAAGGACAGACATGTGGGCAAGAGAGCAGGGCGGAGTGTTAAAATGGCAAGCGACAGGGAGGTTTGGGTCATTCTTGCGGACAGACCGCAGGTGTTCTGCAAAGCGGTCACCCAGTTTACGTTTGGTCTCTCCAATGTAGAGGAGACCACATTGGGAGCAACGAATGCAGTAGACTAAGTTGGGGGAAATGCAAGTGAAATGCTGCTTCACTTGAAAGGAGTGTTTGGATCCTTGGACGGTGAGGAGAGAGGAAGTGAAGGGGCAGGTGTTGCATCTTTTGCGTGGGCATGGGGTGGTGCCTTGCAGGGGGTGATGGAGGAATGGACCAGGGTGTCCCGGAGGGAGCGATCCCTACGGAATGCCGATAGGGGGGGGTGAAGGGAAGATGTGTTTGGTGGTGGCATCATGCTGGAGTTGGCGGAAATGGCGGAGGATGATCCTTTGAATGCGGAGGCTGGTGGGGTGATAAGTGAGGACAAGGGGGACCCTATCATGTTTCTGGGAGGGAGGAGAAGGCGTGAGGGCGGATGCGCGGGAGATGGGCCGGACACGGTTGAGGGCCCTGTCAACGACCCTGGGTGGAAAACCTCGGTTAAGGAAGAAGGAGGACATGTCAGAGGAACTGTTTTTGAAGGTAGCATCATCGGAACAGATGCGACGGAGGCGAAGGAACTGAGAGAATGGGATGGAGTCCTTACAGGAAGCGGGGTGTGAGGAGCTGTAGTCGAGATAGCTGTGGGAGTCGGTGGGTTTGTAATGGATATTGGTGGACAGTCTATCACCAGAGATTGAGACAGAGAGGTCAAGGAAGGGAAGGGAAGTGTCAGAGATGGACCACGTGAAAATGATGGAGGGGTGGAGATTGGAAGCAAAATTAATAAATTTTTCCAAGTCCCGACGAGAGCATGAAGCGGCACCAAAGTAATCATCGATGTACCGGAGAAAGAGTTGTGGAAGGGGGCCGGAGTAGGACTGGAACAAGGAATGTTCCACATACCCCATAAAGAGACAGGCATAGCTGGGGCCCATGTGGGTACCCATAGCCACACCTTTTATTTGGAGGAAGTGAGAGGAGTTGAAGGAGAAATTGATCAGCGTGAGAACAAGTTCAGCCAGACGGAGGAGAGTAGTGGTGGATGGGGATTGTTCGGGCCTCTGTTCGAGGAAGAAGCTAAGGGCCCTCAGACCATCCTGGTGGGGGATGGAGGTGTAGAGGGATTGGACGTCCATGGTGAAGAGGAAGCGGTTGGGGCCAGGGAACTGGAAATTGTTGATGTGACGTGAGGTGTCAGAGGAATCACGAATGTAGGTGGGAAGGGACTGGACAAGGGGAGAGAGAAGGGAGTCAAGATAACGAGAAATGAGTTCTGTGGGGCAGGAGCAAGCTTAGACGATCGGTCTATCGGGGCAGTTCTGTTTGTGGATTTTCGGTAGGAGATAGAAGCGGGCCGTCAGAGGTTGGGCGACTATCAGGTTGGAAGCTGTGGGAGGGAGATCCCCAGAGCAGATGAGGTCAGTGACAGTCCTGGAAACAATGGCTTGATGTTCAGTGGTGGGGTCATGGTCCAGGGAGAGGTTAGGAGGAAGTGTCTGCGAGTTGATGCTCAGCCTCTCAAACATTCCTTTTAGCCCATAATGGCTGATATGTTGTTCTCAGCCTTGAACACAAAGCCAGTTTCTAGACACTGGATAAACATGATTTGTTGAAGACATCATGGAGGGGTAAAGTCTGTGACATGGGCCTCTGGCTTGTGGGACAAGAAATATTGTCTTGCTGAACTACATAGCTCAGTCTGCAGTTTATCATCTGACTGGCAGCCTCACAGAAAAGGAGCTTTGCCCAGGTTGAACACCTAGCCCCATCTACACTGCTTCTGCTGGAACTGTACCATCACCTACAAGACTGATTCATCTCCACGTGCCTCTCATTGTGTGAGGTCAGTTCTGTTTGTGGATTTTGGGTAGGAGATAGTGAATTATACAGCATCAGTTTTCAACCTGCTGACCTCCGTGAAAGAATGCCTCATTGGATTCTGGAACCCATGTGAAACAATATTTCTTTCCTCTGTGGTCTCTGTACTGTAAATCTCTTCTACCCAAACATGAAGGGCTGTTGCGAACCCTCTTTTGCATTTTGAGGGCGTACAAATAAACAAACCCTTTTGAGTTCATCCTTTCAAATTTGCTATGAGGTTATTAATAGAAAATTGGATTGCACCAAAATAGAGGGGCTGGGGAACACACCACTGCTTATAAAAGGTGGAAACAAATCAAAACCCGTTTACAGATGGGTAAGAGGAGAAATTAGTGCTGTTTAAATGAATCCCCCCTCTCCTGTGTATAACAACTTCTTTGCTTACTGAATTGAGGTAGATGTTCATTAAGTAACTGAACACATTCAATACATTTACCTGCATTGTGCAAATTAGAAATGGTCAGTCAGAAATTTCTATTGGGAGAACCAAAAGGGACTGAGCAACAGAAAATATGGAAACAAAACCACAGCCTTAATGAAGGAGTGGTGTGAAGAGAGATGTTTATTGTTGTATGTACAGTTGATTCCAGCATCCTTTATTTGCAGGATGAGTGTGGGGAGCAAGATGACTTGGGAATTGGGGAACCTTGCTGAGAAGCAGTGGACTACTTTTGTAGATTGGAAGCAGGTTTTGAGGCACAAACAGGTTGGATCAATTTTGGGACTTAAAACAGTTGATTTATGTAAGAGATTATCCTGTTGCTTCATTTGTTTCCAGTTAGTACTAGCATTCTATGCAAAAGACTTACCACATTTAAGATACATACCACTGTATGAACACCAGATCTTCCTTGGTGAGGGAATTCTTCGTTTCATAAGAGACATCATAAATTAAAACACAAGCAACATTGGGCTGGAGGTGGTTTAAGAGGTTCAGATAGTCATCTTCATTTGTTTCCTGCACACTGTCAGATTTATCATCCACAATAATATATTGATTATCATCACTCATGCATAGGCGAAGAAACTTTCTCCTTCTCTTAGTTGACTTTGGCGACAGGAGCTTCATTTCATTGAAGGCTTCAATGACTGAATCATGGATTTTGATACCAGATTGCTGCAAGAGAAGTTACTAAGCTATTAAAAAAGACAAAAAACTCTTCACTTCCTATTAGCTAGTGGCTTACCCAAAAATCAAGTAATAGTAAATTTAACAAGTAAACCTCCATTGACCTAAAGTCATTGCATATTGGTAAAAGCTCAGTGAGGAGTCCCAATTACTGCTTTTCTGAGTAGCCGTGTAGGTTATGTTCACTCCAGCTGGGAATTTTTCAACTTCTCCCATCCAACCCTGTAACTACACTGGAGTGAGGAAATTCAGGTGGAAGCCATTTCTGCACAACTTACACTATGGGAAGCTTTCAAGTTCATTTGTGCTTTTGAAGTGCTCTACCTTCCAAGTTGCCTATGTTAGCACAAGCCAGTAATGAAGCAACTCAGTAGGGCCTGTACTATTTGTATGAAAATTCATTCTCAAGAGACAAGTCACTGGAAAGGCTTGCATTTATACTCATCCAAAGTTTGATCTAATCAAGTGGCCTGCTAGGCCACTTCAAGAGGGTCTTAAGCATCAACCACACTGGTGTGGGATTGTAGTCAGACCGAGTAAAGAGAACAGGCTGCCTTCAAGGGATACTGGTGAACCAATTCTTCTTTTACGTATTTAAACAACTCAAAAAGCTTCATATTCGCTTTCACCATTACCAGGTTTTTAATTAATCCAAATTGAGATTTTCACCTTGCCATGGTGGGATTTGAGTTCTGTTTCTGCACTGCTAATTCAGAACTGAGGCAAACTCAAGAGTTGATCAGGGCAGGAGTCAATTCTTTGGCCAGTTCTAATAATTTTCATATTCATGTTAAGAGCTAACTCCAGTATGCAATAGGTATAGTAATCAGCACAGACAAAACTACTCTATGAAAAATCAATCTTTAATTGGTTACTTATTAACACTGTATTAACTCATGTCAATAGCTACATTCAATCTATACAAGTGGAATGATTAGCACACTTTCCCCAAGTATAGACTGGCAACAGCACAGCTTCATATGTAAAAGGAAGCAGATGTGATTTTTCAAGGTTGGAGTTACATCAACATCCAAAGTGACAAGGTGATTTTGAACATTTATATAGATGGAAAAGTGGCAGTGGAAATGCACTAAGGCAATTCAAATTTATACCAAATGCCATGATACACCCAAGGTCTGTTGAATTGTCTGTTTTGTGTCTCAAAACAAGATGTTGGAGATATTCAGTAGGTCAGACGAGTTAATGTTTCAGATCAATGACCTTTCATCAGAACTGTAAAGAAATTAAGAGGCCCAACAGATTTTAAACAGGTAGAGACAGGTCTGTGATAGTGCAAGCCTAGAGAGATTAAGTAACAAAAGGGATGTTGGTGAAAAGTAAAAATTAGGTGATAATGGGACAAGAAACACAAATCATAGCAGAATCATTATCAATAACTGATGAGCAAAAATACAGGAGCAGAGGTTATGAATTGAAGGAAATCTGCCATCCTTACTTGGCCTGGCTTGCACGTGACTCCAGGTCCACATAGCAATGTCATTGACTCTTAACTGCCCACTGAAATGGCCTAGCAAGCCACTCAGTCCAAGGGCAATTAGGGATGGGTAACAAATTCTGGCCTTGCCGGCAACGCTCACATCCCATGAAAGAATAAAGTATTAAACTTAGTGTCGAGTCTGGAAGGCTGGAAAGTGTGTCAGAGGCAGAGAACAGCACGGTCAAGCATGTTGGGTGCAAGGTACTAAAATAACAGGAACGAAGCTAAGGGTTAAACTTGTGGACTGATGGACATTCTGCAAAGTAGTCATCCAATCTGCATTTGGTCTCTCCACTGTAGGGGACACCATAGTACGTAAATTGAAAGCACAAAAAATTTGCAATTTCACCCAGGAGAGGGGTTTGGGGCCCTGGAAATTTAGGTGGCGGCGGGTGGAGGGGGGGGGGGGGGTGTTGTGTGTGGAGAACAAGAGTGCAGGTATTCTCACTTGTGCTTGCACAGGAAGGGCATGTCAGGGGGTGACCAAGGAATGGACCAGGGTTTCATGGAGGGACGAGTTCTTTCAAATGCTGAAAGGAGAGGGAGGTGATGTGCTTGGGGTGACTTCATGCTGGAAGTGGGAGATTTGAATGGAGGCATGGAGGAAGGTAAGGAGAAAGGAAACTATCATGGATGGGGTGGGGGGGGGGGGGGTGGAAACAGGAAGTAGGGAAGTGGATGAAATGGAATGGACATCAATGATGCCAGGCCTTGTCAAATCAGTGGAGAGAAAAGGAAGATATATTAGAAACACTGATATAGAAAGTGGCATCATCAGAACAATTACAACAGTAGAAAAACTGGGAAAACAGAATAATATTTTACAGGAAGTGAAGTATGAAGGACTCCAAGTTAAGTAAGCTACAGGAGTCAGTGGGCTTATAGTGGATTTGAACGGCTGAGTACTTTCAGTATTTATGTTTTCACTTCAGAATCAGTGGAATTTTACTTCAGGCCAAGTCTCATGTCTATGCTCCAGGATGCATTAAATGCTCTTGCTATAAAGTGAACAAACTGCTCCAAGAGCAGTTAACTGTTGCTTCAGGACAGCATGCAATCTAGTGGATCCAAGTAACTTCCCCTTCCATTTAAAGCAGTTTTTCCAATTCCACCATGGACTTGTTATTACATGTTTAATTAGCTACTTGTGGAGCAGAACTGTTAAAAACATGGTTTTGTCCTTAAAACTAGCCCTTTATTAAAACAAAAATTGCAGGAAAAACTCAGAAGGTCAAACAGCATCTGTGGAGAGAACAACAGAGTTGACGTTTTGAGTCCACATGACCCTTCTTCAGAGCTACAGAGAAGTAAAAACGTGATGAAATTTATACTGTTTAAGGAGGGTGGAGCTGGATAGAAGGCCAGCAAAGGGTGGGGGCAAAGGAGACATTAACAAAGACGTCATGAACAAAAAGGACAAAGGGAGTTGCAAGGGCTAAATAAGGTGCTGATAGTGGCATTAAGGTAAGAAAGCAGAATGTGATAGTAGCAAGACCAGGGTAAGCACTCTGAAAAGAACATGAACAAGTAACAGATGGCCCTTGTGGGGGTGGGGAAAAAGGGATTGAAAATGGGATAAGGGGGATAAAACAATGAATAAAATGAATGAAAATAAAAATAGAAAATAAAAGTAAATAAAAAATAAAAATGAATTTTGAAAACAAAATGGGGTGTAGATAGAGGAAATAGTTCATGGACTGAAGTTGTTGAACTCCAATGTAAAGTCTGGAAGACTGTAAAGTGCTGAATCAGAAGATGAAGTGCTGTTCCTCCAGTTTGCGTTGGGCTTCATTGGAATATTGCAGCAGACCAAGGACAGGCATGTGGGCATGAGAGCAGGATGGGGTGCTGAAATGGTAAGCGACAGGAAGGTCTGTCACTGAAGGTGTTCCGCAAGGTGGTCATCCAGTCTGCATTTGGTCTCTCTGATGTAGAGGAGACTGCACTGGGAGCAGCAAATGCAGTAGTCCAAATTGAAGGAGGTGCAAGTGAAGTGCTTTATTAAAATATTTCAATAAGTCGCTGAAAGTGCATTTGGTGATAATCTAGTCAATCAGTACAACACAAGAAACAATCATAGCAAATATGACTGGATAAGCCATTAATTTCTTTTTTTAAAATCTGGAACCAGTTAATAAATGTATTAATATATATAGTAAAATAAAGATTAGCACTAATGGTACTACTTATATCATTAACACATTCCTGGCATCCAACAGTTTGCTTATTGTTCCAGGTAAGATGTGCATATTACAAAATCCAGACTGCAAGTCCATCATCACGTGCTTCAACAGGAAATTCATGACACGGGTTGTATTTTGCCTTTCCTGATCCACTATAATTAATTGTCCATTGATTTTGTCTTGTTCAGAGTCTAAACTGAACAGAATCACTAAATTATATTGTCAAGGCAGAAACTTAAAAAAAATACTTTAGCAGACACTCTAGTATTAATTAAAATTGGTAGTTAACACAAGGGGAAGAATTCCCACTGAACTATTACAGTTGACAATCTTCTACTCCAAGATAAGACCAGGCAAGTGTTCTGCTAGTGTGATCTGGCATTCTGGAAACCTTCCCCCAAATTCTTCCACTTATTTACTGCATTTGAAAGCCTGCCGAAATCATAACTTTAACCATTTCACCCAGTTTGTGTAGTGCTGCCCGGTGTCATCCTCCTCCACACCACCCCCCTCCTCCAAGACACTCTGAAGTGCTTTGATACTATTCCTATGGATAACAAGTCATCAGCTTCAGGATGACGTTGCCATTTTGATCAGCTGGATTCCTTCAAGCAGGCTGAAAATGGAAAGCAGTCTAATAGCAAACATCAATAATTAAGCAGAATGAATGGGAAGATCAGATTACTTCAGCTTTCAACTTCCTCAATGATTCTATTTTGTGCTCACAGTTAAATAGGTGCTGGGGTACTTTTCTTACTTTTGTCAACCAACACTGCAAGATTTATAAATACAGCAGTCAAATGTATTCAAAATTATGAACAAAATTATTCATTATAATCCCCCTAAATGAAATTCAATCTTCATATAACAAACTTGCCAAGTGAAATGTATGAAAACAAACATGTGGCATTGTGAATATCCCTCTAGATGTGAAGCTAGAAGATGATCATTTTGGGATATTTTACTATGTAAAAGGCATTATATAAAATGCAAGATGTCATACAAGCCCTGCAGCTAGTCCACACCCTGTCAAACAAACTGCAAGTGTTAGCTATAAATTCAGAAGTGTTACACTGGGTGTGATCTTTTCAGATTGATCAGAGCAAATCAAATGGAGGGGGGGGCGGGGGAAGAAGAGTAGTAACTGTTATGCTGCAATGCCAACCAGCTTACTTGGGGCATGGGAGTAATGTATGCAATAGCTGGCACTATTCATCTTCCCACAGCAGAGGCACTGCCTGAACAGCCCCTGCCTGGTAGAGAAAAGAGTGTGTTTCCAACATTTAATAATCCTACAAAAGGAGATAGAGATTTCTGTTAGCTACAGGGCTATCTCGAGCCTCCATTCTGCGGCAAGTAGTGACTCACTTACCACACCTGGTTGGACAGGTAAAACAACTCTGTTGCCAACGCATAACTCTAGCCAGGGGAAGGGGAGGAAAACGGCAACACACACATACAAAAGCAAAAAAGCACCAAAAGTACAATGAAGACTGAAGGAGTCACTGTTAGTAAGCTACTTTTGTAACAAAGCAAAAATTCAAACAAACCATGAAATGAGGCCCAATGGCCTATTAGCTTGGGGAAGGAATGTCGGCCAGGATAGTCACATAAGACAAGTGTCAAAACAGCTTGGGAGTCGATTAATCCAATTTAGAAATGGAACTGTAATTTTTGTTTTTAAACATAAAAACTCATCCTCCCAGACTTCAAATAGATGCATTTCAACGTGGTTCAAGTGTTGTGAAGGTGTTGGATCTCAACGCAGGTAAAAAAAAACGACATCCATGAATGAAAGCGCCGTCCCAGTTTGAGACAGGAGTCCAGGAGATTCACCAGAGGAGGTGCGGAGAGCCAATTCATCAGGACCAGAGGCAAAAGGTAGAAAACCGAATTTAAATTGGGTTGGAACAACTTTGCTGAATTAATGAGGAAAGTTGCTGCCGACTTAAGCGAAAACATAACACGAGAAACGCTAAGCACCCCCTCCCTCTTGTTGACAAATTCGCAATAAAGCAGCTTTCCCTTCAACATTAGAAAGGACACAAAAGCTTCGGCTTCAAAACAAAAAGGGAGGGGAGGGGAGGGGAGGGAAACAACGTCTTTTAGAAAGACGATGCTCGTTGAACGACTAATTATCCCAACAGGGAAAAATCCTGAGGTACCAGTCAAATTGAAGAGATTATATATTTATGTCCTGCTGCTTACCATGGCTGAGCCGACACTAACCCTTCGCCACTCACTCCTGGACTGCTCTCAATACGACTCACTGCTCTGTTCCTCCCACTCCGAATGGCGGCTGGACTCGAACTCTCAGCCGCTTAACTCCCTCCCCAGTGACTACTCCTCACGCCCATTTATCATCCCCGGGCTCGCCTCTTAATCTGTTCTAGAGAGAGAGAGAAAAATACATCTATCAGTCACTTTTAATAAGTGCCACAGGTGAATTTGATTATCAAAAGCCTACCAGACCGCCCCCCCCCCCCCCCCAAAAGGAACCCCACCAAGTTCGGTTTATTCTTGGGTAAAGTGATGACTCTGTTTTTCATGGACAAGGTGACAGCAAGTCAATGGCGTCTGCTCCCATATTTGGACTGCAAGTATTCCGAGCCCGCCCACATGTGGCGGCTTCAGGTTCTGACCTGGAGGAAAATGTGACTGACATTCCTCCTGTCTCCACAAAGTCAAGTCGGTTGAGAGAGCTGGGCAAATAGTTGAGTGTTCGGAGCTGAAGGAGTGTCATATTGGACTCGAAACGTTAACTGTTTCTCTCTCCAGTGGCTGCCTGACCTGCTGAGTCTTCACCACCACCCCCAGCACAGCACTTGTTTTTATTTCAGATCTTCAGCCTCTGTAGTATTATACTTTTATATAAATAGTCGCCTTTGTTGAGTGAGAAGTAAACACTGGGGTGTGACACAATTGCTACTATTTGAACTTGCTGAACTTCAGTTCCCCAAAGTAAAAAATTGTGTTCCTTTAATGTAAACCTCTTACGCCTTCCCTGACTGGCTTCACTCCATCATTGGCAGCCATGCATTCCAGGCACTTTGATCTAGAATTTGCTCCCTGAACCTCTCCGCTTATCACCCCTCCTCTACAGCACTGCTTCAAATCTACTTCTTGGACCAAGCATTTAGCCACATGCCCTAATATCACCTCCTTTGTCTGGGTGTCAATTTTTGTCCGAAAATACTTCTGAGAAGCGCCTTGGAATGTTTTTCTGCCTTAAGGATGTTATATAAATGCAAATTGTTGATGCTTCAAGGGAACTGAAAACTTTCTTTGTGTACTATCGTGGTGATTCTAGTAACAGCAATAATGTTTTTGAAGCTTTGTTTTAAATTTCAACACTTTCCCTACTAGGTGTTTCCCTAAAGGTGGCACAATATGGGGCTATTTTGACTTTTTGGTGACAGACCAGGAATTACGCTGGCTGGCTATTTGATCCAGTTCATGACGAGAACCCTTGTTATTTTGAGGCCCCTGATTCATTTTGATTTTGCAGAGATGCCAAATGGTTGCCTCCCGCAGCTCAAAGATTGGTCCAGGCCAACTGCAAGTAAGGTGAATTGTTGGAGGGTTGGGGGGAGGTAGCAATTGCAGCATGTGTTTGTCCCTAGGTAGCAGCAGCCCACAAAAAGAATTCAACTCTTTTGCCTGGGCTCTTCAATTCCATCTTCTTTGGAACCGGTCCAAGTGTAAACTGTGCAGCCTCTGACCAGTTCTGGCCTAAATTGGCCCTCAGAGTCCTGTTTACAACAGAGCACCCTGATTTTCATTTTGAAAGAGATCTATCACCTGAGTTAGGTGGGCATAATAGACAGCCAGCGGAAGAAAGAAAGAAAGACTTTCAGCTGTACAGCGTTTTTCACATCCACGTGATGCTTTGGTGGAGATGCTTTACAATCAATGAAGTGCTTTGAAGTGCAGCCACTGTTGTAATGCAGGAAACAGGGCAGCCAAGTTGCACTCAGTAAACTCCCACAAGCAGCATTGTGATAGTAGTGATCAGAGAATCATTTTGTGATGTTGATTGAGTGATAAATATTGGTCAGGGCACCAGGGATAATTCCCCTGCTCTTTTTTCAAAATAGTGCCATGGAATCTTTTACATCCACCTGAGCAGGCAGACAGGACTCACTTTAATAAAAACAAAAAAACTGCCAGGACTCACTTTAACATCACATCCAATAGACAGCACCTCCAACAGTGCAGCAATCTTTTAGTGTGCATTGGAGTGTTCAGGATAGATTTTTGTGCTCAAGTCCTGAGGTGGAGCTAAATCCACAACCTTTAGACTCAGGGGCAAGAGTGTTACCAACTGACCCGTGGCCGACACACACAAATGGAGCCATGAGGTGGTAAGGCTACTGATCCCATTTCTTTGACAGAAAATTAGCATGCAGATACATCAAACAATTAGGAAGGTAAATAGCATGTTGGCTTTTACTGCAAGGGGTTTGGAGTACAAGAAGGGGGAAGACTTGCTACAATTGTATAGAGCTTTGGTGAGACCTGGAGTACTGAGCACAGTTTTGTCTCCATATTGGAGGCAGAACAGCAAAGGTTCACTAGATTGGTTCCTGGAATAAGAGGGCTGCCCTGTGATGAAATACTGAGTAATAGAGTCTATGCTCTGTGGAGTTTAAGATAAATGAGAAGTTATCTCATTGAAACATACAAGATTCGGAAGGGGCTTGACAGAGTAGACACTGAGACAAAAATGTTCTGTTGAAGGGTCATGAGGACTCGAAACGTCAACTCTTTTCTTCTCCGCTGATGCTGCCAGACCTGCTGAGTTTTTCCAGGTAATTCTGTTTTTGTTTTAGACACTGAGACATTGTTTCTGCTGGCTGGGGAATCTAGAACACAGGGGCACAGTCTCAGGATAGGGCAGTGATCTTCACTTTTTTTTTGAAAAATATACTTTATTCATAAAATATCTGGAAGAACATTCCAAACCATTTCAAAGTCACAATCACAAAAGTACAATCAGATTCCGGTGCATCAATACAATCAATGAATATTACAATCATTTCAATATGGTCAATGCAGACAATCAGACAATGGTATTGGAGTTATCAACATACATCATGTTGCAATCTGAGGTGTTTCAATACAATTATAATACAATTAGTATTCAATGCTTACATTAATTTTGAGCCTGAGGGCTTCTAAACAGTTCCCAGCCCCTTGGTGCACTGTGGCAGAAAGGTCTTAGGCAGCGACCCTTCCCCATTGCGCCTTTGTGGCGGCTGCCCCAAGCTTTAGTGCGTCCCTCAGCACGTGGACCTGGACTTTGGAATGTGCCAGTCTGCAACACTCGGTTAGGGACAACTCTTTGCGCTGGAAGACCAACAAGTTTCGGGCAGACCAAAGAGCGTCTTTCACCGAGTTGATGATCCTCCAGCTGCAGTTGATGTTTGTCTTGGTGTGTGTCCCTGGGAACAGCCCGTAGAGCACAGAGTCCTGTGTCACAGAACTGCTCGGGATGAACCTCGACAGAAACCACTGCATCTCTCTCCAGACCTTCTTTGCAAAGGCACTATCTACAAAGAGGTGAACAACGGTCTCTTCCCCACCACAGCCATCTCGAGGGCAATGTGTAGAGGGGTTGAGACTCCTGACGTGTGGGAAGGATCTGACGGGGAGGGCCTTTCTCACCACCAGCCAAGCTACGTCTTGGTGCTTGTTGGAAAATTCTGGCAATGAGGCGTTCTGCCAAATAACTTTGACAGTCTGCTTGGGGAACCATCCCACAGGATCCACCCTCTCCTTTTCCCGCAGCGTCTCTAAGACGTTACGTGCTGACCACTGCCTGATGGACTTGTGGTCAAATCGGTTTCTCTGCATGAATTTTTCCATGAGGGACAGGTGGTATGGCACGATCCAACTACTTGGAGCATTCCGCAGCAGCATGGCCAGACCCATCCTTTGCAGCATCGGGGACAGGTAGAACCTCAGCATGTAGTGACACTTGGTGTTTGCATACTGTGGGTCTACACATAACTCGATGCAGCTGCACACAAAGGTGGCCATCAGTATGAGGACGATGGGCACATTTTTTCCCTCTTTATCTAGAGGCTTGTACATCAATTTTTGACCTCCAGATAAAGCGAAAGATGGCTCGGGTGATCGCCATCGCGCAGGAGTCTGGAAAGGGCCAGACCTGCGCCATGTACAGCAACAGCGAGAGTGCCTCACACCTGGTGACCAGGTTCTTACCCACAATGGAGAGGGAGCGTCGCACCCAAATGCCCAGTTTTCTTTTCGCCATAGACACTCGCTCCTTCCAGTTTCTAACACATGCCCCGGTCCCTCTGAACCATATCCCCAGCACCTTCAAGCCGTCAGCCCTGACGGTGAAGGGGACAAAGGATCGGTCAGCCCAGTTCCCAAAGAACATGTCCTCGCTCTTCCCATGATTTACTTTGGCTCATGAGGCCAGTTCGAACTGGTCACAGATGTGGATCAGTCTGCGCACCAACAGCGGATCTGAGCAGAAGACGGCAACTTATATGCCACTCATTCATTCTCACATACAGTCACGCACTCTCTCACACACTTGCTCATGCACACACACACACTAACTCACTCCCACCCTCTCACATAGACATACACACTCACTCTCATATACACTTATTCACTCACACACACACACACTCACTCTTACAATCACTCACTCATACACTCACTCACATGCTCACTCACACACATGCTCACTCTCACACACACACACACACTCTCTCACACACCCTCATACACCCTCATTTATTGCAGCTTTAGTGAAAAAACCCAGACTTCTCAAGATTCTCTTCCTAACTCTATCTCCTTGTCCTTCAGTGGTGAGCCTACAATGCACCTTTTCTATTACTTTTATATCCTTTCTATATGAGAGTGCTCAAAAGCTACATAGCAATACCAAGTACAGTCTAATTATGGTCCTGTAAAATTCCATTTTACCCCCTTTCTTTTATATTCTGTACTTCCCGACACATGGATACAGAGAATTAAACCCTGTACTTTGGGAATCCTGTCAGCCTGAAAAATCCACATGCTCTGTCCTCCTGATTCTCTCAGGTCAACGAGAAGGCGATGAAGTCCCTTTTCCTTCTATACCAGGCCTCTGATACCTCTGTGATGCCACGATGAATGGTGAACTGTGAAATTTTGCTAACGTCCCCTGCTTCTGCTTGGCATGATTGACTGGTGTCGAAATTTCGGACCACGGTATTCTGACAGCCACTGGTAGCACCATCCTGACCCTGCTGTGTGGCTGCAGGCCGGTTACATAGGTGGCACAGTTAAATCGCTTCCTAGATGAAAAGCAGATACCTCACAAAATGCTCCTGACTGAGGTGGAGGTAAAAGAAGTGCCTTCTAAAGACGCTTGGTGGGTAGGGCCTTCTGTTGAGAGCCCTCCTCCTCCTCCTCCTCCTCCATCTGCACATAGCTTCCCCTCTCTGCCATCTGTGTTCCATCTCCAAGTCATGCTGCAGCCCAAACTATAGCCCCCATTACTCGAAGAGGCTTTCTCCTGACAAGAGAGGTTTAGGGAGCGAGTTCCAGAGCCTAGGGCCAGGGCAGCAGAAGGCACAGCCACAAATGGTGGGGTGATTAAAATCAGGGATGTGCAAGAGGCTAGACTTGGAGAAGTGCAGAGATCTTAGAGGGTTCTAGGGTCGGAGGTGGTTACAGAGATCAGGAGAGAAGAGGCCGTGGTTGGAATTTGAACATAAGGGTGAGAATTTTTAAGAAAAACTTGCTTTTACACAGCACTGTTCACCACCACCAGACATCCTAAAGCACTTTACAGCCAATGAATTTCTTTTAAAGTGTATTCACCACTGAGATGTAGGAAATGCAGCCGCCAGTTTATGCACAACCAGCTCTCACAAACAACTGTGGTAATAAGCAGATAAACTGTTTTTGAGGAATGTTGATAGAGATAGATATTGACCAAGACATGGGGGGTAACTCCCCTGCTTTTCTTCAAAATTGTGCCTTGTGACCTCTACATCCAGCAGAGCAGGCAGATCAGGCCTTGATTTCACACTTAATCCAGGATGTGTCACCTCCAACAGTGCAGCAGTGAGGTGTCAGTACTGCAGTGGGGTGTCAGCCTTGATTTTTGTGCTCCGGTCCTAGGGTGAGACTTGCTTCCACAATTGCTTGACTCAAGAGGTGAGTGTTATTTTAACTGAGCCGCAGCTGATATCTGAGGCTTTGCACAAAGGCAATGGGTGGAGTCCACAACCTGTGAAATAATTGAAGGGGGGGGGGGGTGGATTTCCAAAGAGGCTTTCCTGTTCGTTCACCATAAATTTGCCAGAATATCTGCAGGAAACAAACTGATTAATCCTATGAAAAGTCACCCTTGGGAGAGGGGAAACAGATCTATAGAAGTCTGAAAACTTAACATCTTGGCTCCAAAATACAATGAACTATGACACTGGTGATTGTGTTGGAAATCTACTCCCCAGTGCTATTGAATACTGCAGTTAATGGGAGAGCACCTCATTTGCATGACGTCGGAAGGTACAAATGCCACTTAGGGCATTCCTTCAGTGCCTGCCTACCTATATGCTTGGGAGCAGCTGTGGCCATCAGAGGGTATTGCTCATGCCATGGCCAGATTGCCTTCACTGTGATTGACCCCTGAACGAGAGGTCTAATTTTTTAAAAAATCGTCCTCACTGAGGTTTTATCCCATAAGCCAGGCTGGGCCCCAGTTATGAGGCCTGCATTGCCCTTTGTGGTGTCTGTCCTTCTTCAGTTACCTTGGTGTATGGCCATCACTGATACACTGGATGACTGTCCTTGGTCCAAACT
This sequence comes from Carcharodon carcharias, assembly GCF_017639515.1. Taxonomy (NCBI): domain Eukaryota; kingdom Metazoa; phylum Chordata; class Chondrichthyes; order Lamniformes; family Lamnidae; genus Carcharodon; species Carcharodon carcharias. Next base: position 136,227,162 of record NC_054468.1, on the reverse strand, counting down.
GAGATCCTCTGGACCCAATCTCTCCCAGAATTTGCAGCTGGAGACTGGAAGAACATCTGTGGAATTTTGGGGCCTTAATTACTCCAAAGGTAAATTAAAAAAAAAAATTTAGATCAAAACTCACCTTGTCCTGTTCAGATGCTCACACTGGAATACATGCAACATGACAGATGGAATATAATATATATAAATGTGAAGATATCCACTTTGGTAGGAAAAACAGAAATGCAGAGTACTTTTTAAATGAGAGATTGGGAAGTGTTGATTTCCAAAGTGTTGATTTCCAAAGGGTGTCCTTGTTCATGAATCACTGAAAGTTAGCACACAGGCGCAGCAAGCAATTAGGAAGGCACATGACCTTCATTGCAAAAGCATTTGAGTACAGGAGTAAGTAAGTCTTGCTGCAATTGTATAGTGCCTTGGTGAGACTGCACCTGGAATACTATATAGAATTTTGGTTTCCTTACCTAAGGAAGGATATACTTGTCATAGAGCGAGTGCAACAAAGATTCACCAGACTGATTCCTGGGATAGCAGACTCTCCTATTTGGAGAGATTGAGGAGACCTAGCCTAGTGTACTAGGTCCAACCACTGTCAGCTGCTTCATCAATGACTTTCCTTCCATCATAAGGTCAGAAGTGGGGATACTCACTGATTATTGCACAATGTTCAGCACTATTCAATATTCCTTAGACACTGAAGCAGTCTATATCCAAATGCAGCAAGAACTGGACAATATCCAGGCTTGGACTGACAAGTGGCAAGTAACATTCGCGCCACACAAGTGCCAGGCAATGACTCAGAGGCTAGGAATCCTGCAGTGAGAAACTCACCCCTCCTGTCCACCATGTACAAGATACAAATCAGGATTGTGATGGAATACTCCCCACTTGCTTGGATGAGTGCAGCTCCAACAACGCTCAAGAAGCTTGACACCATCCAGGTCAAAGCAGCCCACTTGGCTGGCATCCCATTTACAAACATTCGCTCCCTCCACTACTGATGCACAGTGGCAGCAGTGTGTGCCTTCTACAAGATGCACTGCAGCAACTCACCAAGCGCCTTAGACAGCACCTTCCAAACCCACAGCCACTACTATCTAGAAGGACAAGGGCAGCAGCCTCATGGGGACACCACCATCTGGAAGTTCCCTCCAAGCCACTCACCATCCTGACTTGGAAATATATCACCATCCCTTCACTGTCACTGGGTCAAATTCCTGGAACTCCCTCCCTAACAGCACTGTGGGTGTACCTACACCACAAGGACTGCAGCAGTTCAAGAAGGCAGCTCACCACCACTTTTTCAAGGGCAATTAGGGATGAGCAATACATGCTGGTCTAACCAGCGGCCCATATCCCATGATAGAATTTTTAAAAATCCTCTAGCGTTTTGAAAAATGAGAGGTGACCTCATTGAAACATACATAATTCTTACAGGACTTGATAAGGTAGATGCAGGAAAGATGTTTCCCCTGAGTGCGGGTGTTGTTGGGGGGCTGCTGGAGGTCTAGAACCAGCGGGCACAGTTTCAGAATAAGGGGCTGGCCATTGAGGACTGAGATGAGTAGGAATTTCGTCACTCAGATAGTGGTAAATCTTGGGAATTCTCTACCCAAGAGGGCTGTGGAGGCTAAATCAATGCATATGTTCGAAGCAGAGGTCAACAGATTTCCAGAAAGTGAAGAGATTCAGATCAGCCATGATCTTATTGATGGTGGAGCAGGCTTGAGAGGCCGAGTGGCCTGTTCCTGCTCCTAATTCGTTTATGTGTTCGTATGCACATCAAGGAATGTGGAGTTAGTGCAGGAAAATAACATTGAGGTAGAAGATCAGCCATGATCTAATTTAACGGTGGATCAGGCTCGAGGGGCTGAACGGCGTACACCTGGTCCTATTTCCGTTGGAACTTTCACCATAAACCTCAGCCTAAGCATGACCTACCAAAGATCATCCATCAAATGAAGAGTTCCTTCACGAGTTACCAGCATTAAATGGGGTACTTTATTGCTGCTTTGAGTTCATCGCCTAAAGTTTAAAGTATTAGCGAGTGAAAAGCTGAATGTTATGAACAGGTTTTAATAAAAGCTGTTGGTTGGCAATTTTCTTATTTTAATGTTGGATTTGCAATAGGACAGTTTGTCAGAACTGGCTCATCCTTTATCAGCTGAGTTTCTTTCAACCTCTCCTAAGTGGAGTTAAGGATCATCAGATCAGCCATGATCTCATTGAATGGCGGAGCAGACTCGATGGGTCGAATGGCCTACTTCTACTCCTACATCTTATGGTCAACTGGTCTCTCAATAAAAAACTTGGTGGCAACAGGGTGCATCCTGCATTGAAGGGAGTGGGAGAGTAAACGGGCAACTTTCTTTCAAAATGTCTTCTTAGCATTCCAATCATTGATTCACTAACCAGTCCTACCTGTTTACTCTCCCACTCCCTTAAGCGGGATGTGCCTTGTTGCCACTGAGTCCCTTATTAAGAGCTGAGCTGAGGTTGAGAGCGACTCAGCTGGCAAAGATTGAATCAGTTTGACACAAATCAGTCTGATTGCAGACCCAACATTAAAACATGGTCATCTGACCTGCAAAAACCTGCCACACTTCCTGCTGGGAATAATTTATTTGCTTTCACGTCCTAGTGGAGATGAATTCTTCCTGGAGTGCAAAAAGACAGGAAAGCATTGATATCAGATCAGCTAATCATGAAACATTCTCCCAATATTAAACATCTCTTCCATTTTATAACATCATCTGAAGTCAAAAATACCCACAGGGAGTCAGTCTGGTTTTGGGCCAAATACCCTGTTGAGGGGTGGATCAGTTCTGGAGGGACCGTCTGGCTGAGGCTAATAGCCTGATCCTGAACCTGAGACCACTTTCAGATCATCTTTCTTCAGTTGCACTGTGCCTGACTACAACAGCTTGTATTTAGATAGTGCCCTTTATGTAATAAAACTCCAAGGTGCTTCACAGGAATGTTATCAAACAAATTGACACCCAGCCACATATGGAGATATTAGAGCAGGTGACTAAAAGCTAGGTCAAAGAGATAAGTTTTATACAGCATCTTAAATGAGGAAAGAAAGGCCAATAGATTTAGGGAAGGGCTTCCAGAGGTTAGGGCTTTGGCAGCTGAAGGCATAGCCATCAATGGAGAGGCAGCTGAGACTGGAGGAGATTACAGAGAGAGAGAGAGAGAGAGGGCAGCACCATGGGGGGATTAGAAAGGAAGGCTAAGAATTTCAAAATCAAGGTGTTGCTGCACAAGGAGGCAATGAAAGTCAGTGAACTCAGGGATGATAGGTGAATGGGAATTGGAGTGAGTTAGGACCCTTTCTCCTGTTTTCAGAATTCTTGTTTCAGCTGTACTCCTCCAGCTGGCATCTTAACCCTCGCTTGACCTTTCCATTGAGAATTGCTGATGTGACAATTTTCTGTTCCTCTCGTTCTCTCTAACCTTCCTCCCTTTGAACTTGCTGCACTTTGTTCTCTCTGGTCCAACCCTGACATTGTCATTAAACCTGCTGGTTAAGGTTGCACTGTTGTTGTTTGGTAAACAGGCCTCTGTCATGTGGAAAGCGAGTGCTGACTTTCTGACATCTCTTTCTACTGCCCCTGTACCATGACCCCAGCAGTGAACATCAAGCCATTGATTCCAGGTCTGTCACTGACCTCATCTCCTCTGAAGATCTTTCCTCCAGGGCCTTCAACCTAATTATCTCTGAACTCTGAACAGCCCACTTCTTCCTCCTTCTCAAAATCCACAAACAGCACTGCGCTGGTAGACACATTGTTCTAGACTGTTCTTGTTTCACCAAACTGATAGCTTTCTATCTTGATACTATTTGTTCTCCCCTTGTCCACTCTCTTCCCTCCTACATCCACCACTTTAACAGTTTCCTGGTCCTAACTGACTACTTTTCACCATGGACATCAAATCTCTCAGTATCACAGTATCTTTACAGTGCAGAAGGAGGCCATTTGGCCCATTAAGTCTGCACTGGCTTTCTGAAAGAGCATTCCACCTAGTCCCACTCCTCTGCCTTATCCCCGTCCCCTTGCACATTCTCTTTCAGGTAGCAATCCAATTCCCTTTTGAATGCCTCGATTGAACCTTCCTCCACAACCCTTTCAGGAAGTTTGTTCCAGAATCCAACCACCCTCTGGGTGAAAATATTTTTCCTCGCATCACATTTACTCCTGTTGCCAATTATTTTGTGCCCTCTAATTCATGATTTGTTCTTGAGTGGAAACATTTTCTCACTATTTTCCCTTTCCATACTCCTCTGGATCATGAATACCTCCATTAAGTCTCCTCTCAGCCTTCTTTTCTCCAGGGAAAATTGTTTCAACCTCTCCAATCTATCCTCATAGCTACAGTTCTCCATCCCAGGAATCATTTTTGTGAATCTCCTCTGTACTCTCTCCAATGCTTTCACATCCTCTTTCAAGTATGGCGCCCAGAGCTGGATGCAGTACCCCAGATGAGGTCTAACTACTTTCTTATACAAGTCCAACATGACCTCCTTACTCTTGTACTCAATGCCCCTATTAATAAAGTCTAAGATACTATATGCTTTATTAACTGCTTTCTCAACATGCCCTGCCATCTTCAATGACCTATGTACGTATACACTGAGGTCTATCTGTTCCTGCACCGGCTTTAGCAGCTCTCCCTTTATTTTATACTGTCTCACCATGGGAGGAATTATCCCAGATTTGCATTAAGTATGATAGCAGGTGGGTAAAATTATGTTTTACTTGTCAGCCGCAATGGCAGGTTTTCATGACGAATCGTCCCAAACCCACTGCATTAGTTATGCATTTACGGGAAACATGCCATTTCGATGGTGGGTGGGCTCCGTTTAGCCACCACACCATCACCTCGCTGCTTCATCGTGCTGGGCGCCATATTGAAAGTCCAGCCGCATGCACACATCTCAGTGCTCCCAGTCCACCATTACTGTAGGGAAGATATCCCTGAAAGGCAAAAAGACTGCAGCCCGCAGGTTTAATGACACGTCACTGGAACGCCTTTTGGACGCTGTGGAGGTCTGCCATGATGTCCTCTACCCTCACTCTAGCCGCAGGAAAGGCAGTGGCATGATCAACCAGGCTTGAGAGGTGATGGCAGCGGTGGTCAGTGCCAATGCTGCATGGAAGAGGTTGGCCATCCAATGCAGGAAGAGGATGAATGATCTCATCCATGCAGTCAGGGTACAACAACCATCTCATCACTCTAAACTCACACACTCAAACCCATCACATATTCACTGGCATCTCACTCGCTGCAGGTTCAAGGGACATCACCACCCATTCTCACACACATACTCTCACATGTCCATCTAGCCTCATCCCCACTGGAGACTGCCTCCTCAGCCCTCACCATCTTGAGGCCACTTACACAGAACAACACGTGCCCCCACACACACACCCTGGGTTACCCTCCTTCCACAGTACAGCCCTTGTCCTGCAGCCTCTTCCCTTGCCTGAGGCCACTTCTCCCCTTCGCGAAGCAAGACCTAGCCCTGCAGCCATTGAAAAGCCACCCACATATGGCTGATATGGTAGGTAGAGACCTACCGTGAGCCCCCCTAAAAGTGATGTGGTGCTCTCTGTGAAGCCTGGCACTGATGACTGCGAGTGCTGACCGAAGCAAGGTAGGCAAACAAATCCTGAAGTCCTGAGCGAAATGCAACCAGCCAGCTGCACATCACTTACGTGCTGTTGTGAAACATGTCGGCATGTTTTCCCGCCAATGTGGGCGGACGATCCAGTTGGGGGGGGGATGAGTCCGGTGGGCTGGCCTTATAATGATATGCTGATGTATTACAATGAGGTTCCTGATGTCTGATGGCGGAGAATGTGGCTTGGCAGGCTGAGTGGACAATCGCGAACTGGTTTGATGCCATCGTGAAACCGATCGTACCATTTTGTCCGCTCATGCCACCAAACTCACCTGACGCGGGAGGGCACTGAAAATCCGGCATATATCTTTCCTGCCAAAATGAATCACCTAACACTTCTCTGCATTGGACTTCATCTGCCACCTGTTTGCCCAACCCACCAACATGTCTAGGTCCTTTTGAAGTTCAAGACTATCCCTATCAACAGTTGACAACATTTCCAATCTTTCTATCATCTGCAAATTTTGAAATCATGCTCTGCACACCATAATCGAGGTCATTAATATATATCAGGAAGAGCAAAGGTCTCAACACTGACCCCTGGGGAACTCCACTACAAACCTTCCCCCAGTCTGAAAAACAACCATTTATCACTAATCTCTGTTTCCTGTCACTCAGCCAATTTCTTATCCAATTGCCTATTTTCCCTTTTATTCCACGACCTAGAATTTTTCTCACAAGTCTGTTGTGTGGCATTGTATCAAATGCCTTTTGAAAATCCATATACACCACATCAACAGTGTTCCCTTTATCAGCCTTCTCTGTTACCTCCTCAAAAAACTGCAGCAAGTTAGTTAAACAAGATTTTCCCTTGAACCCATGCTGGCTTTCCTTAATTATCCTGCACTTTATAACTGATTATTAATTTTATCCTATACTATAGTTTCCAGAAGTTTCCCCACCACTGAGGTCAAACTGACTGGCCTGTAGTTGCCAGCTTTATCCTTGCATCCCTTTTTGAACAAAGGTGTAAAATTCACAGTTCTCCAGTCCTCTGGCACCTTCCCTGTGTCTAAGGAAGACTGGAAGATTATCACTAGTGCCTCTGCAATTTCCACTCTCACTTCCCTCAGTACCTTTGGATACCTTTCATCCACTCCTGGTATCTTGTCTTTTTTAAGTAAAGGTTGCCTTTCCAACACCTCCTTCCTCACAATTGTAAGTTCTTCTAGTGTACCAGTTACCTTCTCCCTCACCTTGGCCTAGGTAGCAAGTTCTTCCTTTGTAAAGACAGATGCAAAATACTTGTTTAACACCTCCACTATTTCTCCACCCTCCACATGCAAGTCCCCTTTTTTGTCCCGAAATGGCCCTACTCTTTCTTTTACCACCTTTTTATTATTTACATGCCTACAGAAGACCTTGGGATTCCCTTTTATGTTTCCTGCCAGCCTCTTTTCATGCTCTCTCCTTTCTTTTTCTTATTAGTTTCTTCACTTCCCTCTGTTCCTTGTATAGCCTGATTCTCCATTGTATTTTCTACCTGACATCTGTCGTATGCGCATTTTTTCCTTTTCGTCTTTACCTCTATCTCTCTTGTCATCTAGAATGCTCTGGATTTATTTGTCCCACCTTTCCCCTTCAAAAAAATATGCCTTGACATTGCCTGCAATACTTTTTCTTTGAAGGTTGCTCAACCACTGTCTTTTCTGCCAACATTCTGTTCCAACTCACTCGACTCAGATGCATTCTCATCCCATCGAAGATGGCTTTCCCCCAGTTAATTATCCTGCTCTGGATGGTTCTCTGTCCTTTTTCATGACTAACCTTAACCTTATGATACCATGGTCACTGTCCCCTTAAGCTCTCCCCCAGAACCAGGTCCAAAAGTGCATGTCCTCTTGTTGGGTCCAGAAACATACTGCTGTAGAAAATTATCTTGAACACATTCCAGGGACCCTCACCCCTCTTGTCCTATTGTACTATTCCTATCCCTGTCTATATTTGGATAATTGATGTCCCCCATTATGATGACTCTATAATTCTTGCACCTTGCCATAATTTATTTGCAAATTTGTTTCTCCACATTCCTCCCACTAGTTGGTGGTCTATATACTACACCAATCAATGTTATTGCACTTTTTTTATTCCTTACCTCCAGCCAGAGTGATTCTGTTCTTGATCCCTCTGGAACATCCTCTCTATCCAGTACTGTAATGCTATCTTTAACCAATATTGCCATTCCCCCACATTTTCTTCCTTTCCTGTCTCTCCTAAACATCTTGCACCCAGGCCTATTTAATACCCAGTCCTGCCTTTCTTTGAGCCAGGTCTCTGTTATAATAATAATATCATAATTCCATTTGTCAAACTGTGCCTGCAGTTTACCAATCTTATTAACCACACTCTCCGTGCATTCACATACATGCACATTAGCCCTGATTTAGGCTTTTTTACTTTCCCACTTATTCTGAGCCCATCTAATGACATAAAAACAAAAAAACTGCGGATGCTGGAAATCCAAAACAAAAACAGAATTACCTGGAAAAACTCAGCAGGTCTGGCAGCATCGGCGGAGAAGAAAAGAGTTGACGTTTCGAGTCCTCATGACCCTTCGACAGAACTTGCGACAAGTTCTGTCGAAGGGTCATGAGGACTCGAAACGTCAACTCTTTTCTTCTCCGCCGATGCTGCCAGACCTGCTGAGTTTTTCCAGGTAATTCTGTTTTTGTTTTTCCCATCTAATGACATACTGTTGCCTACTCTAATTCTATCAAACTCTCCAAGTTTTCTATCTGTCTTGATACTACTCTCTGATATATCCTCATTATCAGTTAATACTTCACTACTTCCCACTGCCAGTTTTTCTCCTCTGCACTCTGAATTTCCCCCCAGGTTCCCATCCCCCTGCCAATCGAGTTTAAACCCTCTCCAACAGCACTAGAAAACCTCCCTGCGAGGACAGCCCCACCAGGGCAGTCTGAATGCTCTCCGCATCTTCCTGTAATGGAGGGGCAACAAGTCCCCATCCACCTGCAACCTATTCTCCTTGGACACGACACCAGGCAGAACTCCCCTGCTGCTCCTCAAATAACATCATGGAATCTTTTACATCAGCCTGAGAGGGCCCCTGGGGAGTGCAGCACTCCCTCAGGACTGCACTGGGAGTGTCAGCCTTGATTATGTGTTGAAGTCTATATCGTGGGATTCGTACTGACACTTCACTCCCAGGCGAGGGTGCTACCAACTGAGCCACAGTTGACAACTGAGCAGCCCTGTCTCCAGCTCCGGCCCTGCTCCCTGATGTCAATGGCCTTGTAGGGGCATACAGACCCTTTGCTTTGCTTCAAGAGGTTATCCTGGAAACACTGGCATAGGGCAGGACCTGGGCAAAGTTGAAGCCATTCCAGTGAGCTTTCACTTAATTTTAGATAGATTTTGCACCCTTGTGCTGGAGCGTCAGTCTAGGTAACATGGTCATGCTCTGGACTGTGCCTTGAAGCTTCTGAAACTGAAGCGAGAAAGAAAATCACCTCCTTCTTTACATTTGTTTTGTTTGGAATCTTGGGGCTGGTTCCCTCCCTTATCAATACTGAATCTGGCTCTCCTACTGCATTGGAGAATTGTAAATACTATGATTTGGAGGAACTTTGGAAAGACAAGGAGTGAACTCACACACACAAAACAACATTGTGGAGTCTTTTATTGGTCTGTCTGCAATGATCTTTCTGCACTTTTACCAAGCTTCTCTCAGTGTAACATTTTTCCCTATGGAAAGACATAGGGGAAGAATTTGGATAAGAGCTGAAAATGAGCACAGGGATTGTATTAAATTCATGCTGCATGCTCTTTTAAATGGTTTTTGTGGGAGCCAGCACATCATTGACTGCAACATCAGCAGCCAGCCCAATATCACGAGTGGCTAGCACTGCTTAAAGGTCGTCTGCATCTCTTAAAGGAGAGGTATACTACAAATTACAACATATGGTGGGAGTTTTTCAAAACTGAATCAATTTTGTGACACTTTGAGCAATGGCTTGAACATGCAAAAGGGTAAGCAATACTTCAGACAATCCACTGCAGGTCCTGGTGGAATGGAGGAGAGATGTCCTGTATCTGTAGGAGGGCCTCCAGACACATGCTCAGGAGGCAGTGGGAACAAATAGGGACAGAGGTCAATACCAGGAATGTTGCTCCTAGAATATGGATGCAGTGCAGGATGAAGTTTAATGACCTCACAAGAGTTGTCAAATTATTTCAACATCATATGCCATATCCTTCCAAATGCACCCAATAGCCTTATCCACTCCTCAATTCACTACACCTCCATCAGTCACCTACCAACAATCTCTATCAGCCAGGACTCAACCATAACATTTGTGGACTTTGTTTCACTTTCACACAAGCCTCACACCCACTTCGCACAGCTCACGCACACTGGTAGCTATTCGACCATCATAGCCATATCCCCCCAAACCGTCTTGCGCAGCGCACACTCTTTTCCCTTGCAGGAGAAGATGCCATGTAACAACAGGCAGCAGCAAAGAACTGAAGGAGAATAAGTACGCCGGCATGTTTTAACCTCCATGGAGAAAACAACATTGGCTGTCATAGGAAAGGACATTGCTGAGATTGTGGCCACTGGTAATACTGAAGTGATTGGTAATGTGGGTATCCACATACCTAATCCTCTTTCTCTCATCTCACTGCTCTCTCATCCCTCAATCTCCTCTGTGAGAAGCTGCAGAGAGTGTAAGTACACTCTTCTTACTTTCCCCTCTCCCCTCACCCCAACTTCCTTTTGTTCCTTTTTCACTTTAGATACCAAAGAGTTGGAACCTGTCTGGGCAGTGGAGGAAAAGGAAGACAAGAATGATGATGAAGAGAGACCATTACTCGATCTTACACTCACAGTCACCAGTTTGGAGGATGACAATGTGCCTATTTTCGAGCTTACATAGAAGAGAGATCCTCACATGGTCAGATATTGGACACAAATCCTCAGGAGTCTGGGGGAAAAGATAGTGTAGGTGTCAGCTTGCTGCAAGGGGACGTTGCACATTATCACTATTACAAAGGACTCATATGAGGATTTTAATGGGCCAAGCAACAGAAGGAGGCTGATGTGTGTTCTGAAAACCTGCCAGAAAGCCTGGGCTCGATCTCAAGGAACATGGAGGAGTCCAAAATCAAGTTGGACCGTAGTTTTGTACAGAACTTGGATCTTGTCTTTTCCAACATGGAACAAGTAGTCAATTCCAACCTGTGGAACTCACCATGATGTAGTGTCTATGGCTGGAGTCACATCTCCCATTGCAACCTGAATGCTGCAATGGAAGCTCAGTCTGGTGCCATCGTGGCTTGGATATCACTGTCCAATGGGGCCTTGAGGGCATCACAGCAGTTCGTGAGCCAGTTCTCCAACAGGTTACTCAGACTGCTGGGGCACTGGCCCATTAGAGTGGAGTAAAAACCCGCTGACCTCTCTCAAGATGACAGTACTCGTGTTCCCACCCCTGCCACTCCACCAATGGCCTTGCTGTTGTTTGTCAGCCAGCCAGTTTTTCGTGCTGCCACCGAGGCTGAAGCCAGGAGTCAGAACTCCTCAAGGTCACTCTCTCCAGGGTCATCTGCAATCTTCACCACAGAACGTCAGCGCTCTTCCACCAGCCATGGAGCAGCTACTTGGGGAAACACCTTGTCAGAGCAGAGGAATAAGCATGGGCACACAGAGAAATCATGAAAGGAATACACAAGGGTTTGTTTTTGTATGCACTGTGTCATGATTTAATTGATAAGTTTGGGTTGAAATATGAATTTCCTGGTGGTTTTTATTGTTGTGTTGTTGGATGGAGGACAATGTGACAGTCAGTGAAAGAGAAAAGGGAAGGAGAGTGGGAGTGAATTGGGAATTGTGATTGGTATAGCTCATCAATTACTTGATCATATAGAGCCAGGGCACTTTCTGTTGCACTTGTTACTCCTTATGCTCATGCTCTGTGGCTTCTTACCTGACCAGTGAATGCAGAGCTCCTCCAGAGCACCCAGGCAGTGGAAGCGTTGCTCCAGGAAACTGATGGCATGCTCTATAATGTTCCTTGTGGCAGCATGGCTCTCATTGTAGGTCTGCTGTGCACATACGCATGGATTGCAGACTGGACACTTGAGACGTGTCAAGAGTGAATAACCCTTGTTGCCCAGTAGCCAACCTTGGATTGTCACAGTGAGCGAATTACAGTAACAAAGGATGAAGGGACCATGACTACTGGCAGGTTAAAAAACAATGACAGATTTTCATTTATAAAACATTATTCACACCCACCGGACATTGCAAAGTGCTTTACAGCCAGTGATGTACTTTTGAAGTATAGCCAATGTTGGAGGAAACCCATAGGCATTCATTTGCCAGATGTGACAGAGCAGTAGCACATTGAGAGAGTGAAATCCCTTGTGGTTCAGTTAAGTGGCAGAGTTCACAGGAGGAGCACATAAAGCAATATACCTACAGTCAGTAACATCCTGTACCATAGGGAAGCCTGTAACCTGAGCAAACCTTCAAGCCCACTCCTCTTGCTTGTCTCTGTGAAGAAAGAATGAGATGGAGCTGTCTGTCTTTGTATAGTTAGCCTCAGTGCCCTCTCTTTGCAGGACTGTACAGCAAACTGAGTTGTTCCGGTAGCAGCCTGAAAGGAGTCAGATATATAAATGTTAAGACCATGGTCACCTTCACAGCCATAGGCAATGCGATCCTTGTTCTGCCTTGAGGTTGCGGTTGTTAAATATTAGTCACAACCTCTTTAGTGAAGCATAGGCATCTCAAGCATTGGTCCTTGTTGAAGTTTTAGGCAATGCTATTGTTCCCTATAGACCTTGGCGGATATGGCTTCCTTCTTCCCCTCTGCCTTCTCCCTCTTCTAGCAACTTGTCCTGCTCTGCATGGCCTCTGCTCATTCTCCCAGCTATGCTCAATTCCAAGAGGAAGGCTTTCCATTTCTGGAAGCAACTTGGTTGAGTGTGAGCCTTTAAACTACCAAAAATGTACTTCAGCACCAGCCAGAACATTCCCTGTCGATTAGTGAAACTTTAGATATGATAAGAAAGTTCCAAAAAGATACAGAATTGCACCAGCAGCCGGAAGAAATAACCCAGTAATTAACCTGTAAACACTTCATGGGAAGAATTTTCTCCCCGTTGGGCGGGCTGGGCGGGACCGAGTGCAGGTGGGCACTCAGCTGACTGCTGCCCACAATCGGTTGCGTGCCGCCATTTTATGTGGGTGGGCCAATTAAGGCCAGCCCAGCACGATGCGCACCCGGAAGTGCTCAGCGCTACCTGTGCGGGCATGGGAAAGAGGGAGAATCGAGGCCATACGTGTGAAAGAGCGCGGAAATCTCCCTGATGCCTGGAGCTGCCTCAGGGAGATTATTTTGATTATGAAAACTTGAAAAAAAATTTAAAAATTATTCAGACATGCCCCCTCATGTGATAGCATCACATGAGCTGGTACATGTCAATGAATTTTAATAAAATTTTTTATTAGAGTTATAAACCCTTCATGAAACCTCATCCTGCCTGTGGATGAGGTTCCATGAAAAATGCAAAGGCCGCCTGGGCTCTTCGCCTGCCCGCCAACCTTTAAGATTGGATGAGCAGCCTTGACAACTACTTCAATTAGGTGATTAAGGGCTTTAACAGGCCTTTGACGGTTTGGCGGGCATGCAACCGACTCTGGTGCGCGTCTGGCGAACTGAAGATCAGAATGATGCTTGGTGATGTCGGGACGCACGCCCGATGTCATCGCGCATCGTTTTATGCGTCGGCATGCGGGGTGGGACCCGCACACCAAGCAGAAGATTCTGGCCCACGATCCCTTTAAGTAGAGCTGGTGCTGGGTGGGTCCTTCATGCTGTTGAATGCACCTTCAGCTATGGGACTTTGATAGAGAGCATGAATGGCAGTGTTGGCATCACATCAGTGTTGCTCACTTATTGGCATCATAATCTAACTGCTGTGCATGCTGCTGGGGTTTGTTAGGTGTGTGCATGTGAACTACTGTACCAAATGGTGTTTAGCACAGTTCCTGTCAGAAGCGTGTGTGCATATCTATGATACAGTCTTCCACCTTTGGGAGGTCAATTAGCACTCAAATGTTAGGCACCTCAGAGCCCAATTTCTCCCCCTGAGTATTTGGAAAGCAGCTATATGAACACGTGGATAAAAGCAAAATACTGCGGATGCTGGAAATCTGAAATAAAAACAGAAAATGCTGGAAAAACTCAGCAGGTCTGGCAGCATGTGTGTAGAGAGAAACAGAGTTAACGCTTCAAGTTCAGAGCTTCAGTGAAGGGTCATGCGGACTCGAGATGTTAACTCTGTTTCTCTCTACACAGATGCTGCCAGACCTGCTGAGTTTTTCCAGCATTTTCTGTTTTTATATTATATATGAACACGTGAACTGATTGGGTAGTTTACATTTGGAAATGCAATTAATGAAAGGACTACTTACTGCGTACTTTGAATTCAAAAGAGACATTCCCACTGTCATATTCAACGTACACCTTAATTGGCAAAAAACTTCCTCGGCCATTTCAACAGTTCAGATCGGACTTTTTTACCCTCCTGATGCTGAGGAGGGGAATTGTGACACAACCAGTCGTGCGCAGGTACCTGGAAATTGGGGTTTCCTTGCATGCTGTGGAGCTTTAACTCCATTGTGAACGTGTGACATCATTGACATGTTGCCTACTCTAAAGACAGCCTGACTGACAGACTTAGCTTCCGGTGGATGGGGAAGAGGCTGCAGGTCAATTGTGTGCATGTACCGAACTGGGGATGGGGAAAGCCTGGGGTCCAATACAAGAGTGGAGATCCAGGAGGAACTGATAGTGAGGAGTAGGTCTGATCCGGAGAGGGAGCGGAGATGATCCAGGCAGTGGGGGAGGCCAGAGGCCTAGGGATTGGATGCTTGTGGGGGTGGCGGTGCGGGGGGTGGGGTCGGAGGTATCTTGGGGGAGGGGCAATTAGCAACCTCGGTGGGGGTGGGTCTCAGGGCAGGATCTGAGGCTGCAGTCGGAAGTTGGAGGCCCTGGGGTGGGATGGTGGTGGTTGTGGTGAGATTAGATGCTTTGGGAGACAGGACATTGTATGGGTTGCCAACATCCGTTTAACTTTCGTACTCTCAATTACGCTGCCAACCTGATCTCCTGCCCTACCTAAATAGATGGCGAATGTGGAGGTGGCCTTTTAATTGCCTTCCTCTTGTGAGATTGTGCCAGGGGGTGCACTGCTGGCAGAAATGAAGTCAGATCCTGGAAATGGTCCTGACACACAAGAATTTATTGAGACCGGGAGATTCCGTCCAATTACTCCCACAGGGCAAAAATGTGGTTGTGCCTATGTTTTGAAACTGGGTTGAGAATTACTAAATTTCTACGTTCAAAAACTCTCATAACACCGTTAACTTGGATTTCCATGGTGTCCTAGTGCATATAGTCATGTCAGAGTGCTGTAAATGTTGGAGAGCAAAGAATAGATAGCAAAAGGAGTAAGTTCAGAAAAGCCTACATTGTGATTAAAGTGAAGATCTTGAAGAGACATTTGAAGATAAGGAGCGAGCTGAAAATGTGGAGATGATAGGTAGTGAGGTATCATCACTGAGGGAGTTTCCTACCAATGCTGAGGGAGCAAGACACTGGTGAATAAACAGGTGCTGGAACAAATGAAGATGCCTGTGGGAACAGCATCAGGAGGACATCAGTGAGACTGGATAGGGCTTGGATTTGGTGGGTCATGGGTGTGCCTGTATGATGAGGATTTAGGTCAGGAATTGTGGATGAGATATAGTTTGTGGAGGCAAAAAAGGTCATCAAGGGGATAGTTGGAGAAACCAAAACAGAGTGGAAGAGATAGAGGCAGGAACACTCAGTGTTCTGGGTGTGGAAGAAGGTGATGTTGCTAAGAGATTGGATGTGAGAGAGGAAGCTGAACTTGGGATTGCGTAGCATCCCGTCATCTATAACTCTGGGTGTAGCTGGAGATGCCATTTGGATGGACTGGTGGAGTGCATGTAAAAAGTGCTGGGGTGTTTTTTGGAGTGAAGGAACATAGGAACTGGAGTAGGCCATTTAATCCTTTAAGCTTGTTCGAACATAAACATAAGAACATAAGAAAAAAATTACCCTGCCATTCAATGAGACCATGGCTGATCGTGACCTAACTTCACCGACCCACCTTTGTCCACTCCTTTATCACTTGTTGTTTACAAAGATCTATCAGATTTAAAATTAACAATTGATCTAGCATCAACTGCTGTTTGCAGAAGACAGTTCCAACCATGTGGAATTGTTTCCTAACTTCATTCCAGAAAGGCCTGGCTCTAATTTGCAGAATTGCCTTCTCGTCCCAGACTTCCCAAAAAGCAGAAATAGTTTAACTCTATCAATCCTATCAGTTCCAATTAATATCTTGAACATTTCAGTAAAATCATCCTTTAATTTTTTGAATTCTAAGGAATACAACCAGGGCTGTGTAATCTCTCTTTGTGATCTAACCCTTGGAGTCCCGGTATCATTCTGGTAAATCTATGCTATGCTCTCTCCAAGATCATTATATCCTTCCTAAGTTGTGGTGTCCAGAACTGAATACAAAATTCCAGATGTGATTTAACCAGGGCTTTGTATAGCTGTAGCATAAATTCTGTCCTTTTTTTGCTCGAGTCCCCTATGTATATAGGCTGTCATTCCATTAACCTTTTTTGATTATTTTCTTGGTCTGTCCATGATATTTTAATGATCTATGTACTTGGTCAGCCTGGTAACAGCCTGGACGTGGAGAGGTTGAGGTGAGTGCCATACACTTGATACTCATGACAATGTCATGAAGGGAAAGCATGTAAGTAATGAAGAGGGCTGTGTAGGAATAGAACCCAGGGTAATATTACAGATAGGGCAGGAGAAACCATCAGAGATGATATAATGTCTTTGTTGCAAGAAATAAGATTGGAACGCTAGGAGGTAAGAACCACTGAGGTGGATTGCAGAAGGGAAAAACTCCAGAATGATAAATGATATTAGAGAATGTGGGGGACTGGCACTAGGTGAATTGCTCTTTTGGAAAGCCAGCACAGACATGACAGGCCAAATGGCCTCCTTCTGTGCTGCAAACATTCTGTGATTCTGTGATATTGAAGGCAAAGGAAAAATCGAGGAGGATGAGGAGGGACAATGAGCTGTGCTTCCAGTCACACGGGATGGCAAAATAGAGCCCTTTAAAATAAAACCTGCACAGAGACCACATTGCAGAACTTCATGTCAACTACAGCAACAATCTGATACAAATGTGCCACCACCACATTTTCCTGTACAAGTTAGCAGTCAGGATGTGAATGATGCAGCACCTAGACTCACCAAGCAAAGCATCCACTTTGGAAATATTTTAACACCGACACATATTTAAACATTGACACTCCCTACCGCAACAAAAATAACTGTTGCGTGACTATGGCTTAGTGAGTTATTGAGAGCTAAACTACCTCGTTATCAGATTCTGAACTTGCCTGTGCCTGTTGCTGTTCTGAGTCATGAATTCCAACAGCAGTGGTTTCTCAGACACTGAGCCCTGCCCTTCATCACCTGATTTCTGACACATGATTCTCTTCAATCCTGATTAATCATGTTGTCGACCGCTGGGCCTAGACAGTTTAAAAGTGTATAGAAAGACTTGCATTTGTATAATGCCTTTCATGACTTCAGGATGTCCCAAAGAGCTTTACGGCCAATTAAGTACTTTTGAGGTATCGTCACTGCTGTAATGGAGGATGGCCAATTTGTGCTCAGCAATCTCCCACAAAAAGGAATGTGATAAATGACCAGATAATGATTTTATGTGAAGTTGATTTCAGGATAATTGTTGGTCAGGACACTGGGGATACCTCCCATGTTCCTCTTCGAAATAGCGCCATGGGGAACTTTTATGTCCACCACGAGGCAGACAGGGCTCGGTTTGTGTCGCATCTCAAAAATGGCACCTTTGACAGTGCAGCGCTGTGTCAGTACTGCATTGGAGTGTTAGTTTAGATTTTTGTGCTCAAGTCCTATTGTATTATCACTCCAGTGATGGGCCAACAGAGGTCAAGAGAGGGTTAAACGAAAATAAAATGGGGAAGGCAATTCCCACCTGATAGGGATGAACCCATTGCCATTATTACAGCATGGATTTCAAGCTGTGCATGCTCTCTGGCTTGGAGAGATGGAACACTTCATTATCATATTTAAGTTAAGTTTCCATGGTACAACTGGGAGCTTGATTTAACTTTAACAGTTGCTGGCTGGGTTTCTCAGGGCTTGAAAATTTGGCAGCGAAATGCAGTTGGGAACGGCTAGCTGTTGTGTAATAAAAATTGCATTGTGCATAATATCCTCTTAAGGCTACCATACACATGTACCAACAGAGGGAGTCTAGAAGGATGATAAAGAAGTCCATGTTTTAACAGCATATGCAGCTTCTTACTGGGAGCCAGTCAGAACAGCAGCAGGAGCAGTGCAAACCTGGGGATGAACGGCACCAGCAGAGCTTTTCAATAAAAGCCTGAGGGTCAAGGCTCAGATCGACCAATTGCAGTGGAGTGGAGTGAATCTAGGGGTGAATGGCGCCAGTGGAACTTATCAATAAAAGTCTGAAGGTCGAGGTCCAGATTGAACCAGTTGGAGCAGCAGCTGCAGCGGAGTGAACCTGGGAGTAAACAGCGCCAGAGGAGCTTCTCAATAAAAGCCTGAGGGTCAAGGCCCAGATCAAGCCAGTCGAAGCAGCAACTAACCCCAACAGGAACCCTGCCACAATATGAAGAGGCTGACAAAAGTGACATTAGCGCAAAGCAAAGAGCTGACTGGTAGGTAGTGGATAAGTTGTTTTTCTTCACTTTTAAGCTACATTAAGGAAAGGAAAGAATTCTAGCTTTTTTTAAAAAATAAAGAAATTTAAATAATTTTCTACTTGGCTTAAAATTAGGGTAAGAGTATTTTAACTAAAGGTATGGCGGGGAGCTCAGTCCCATGTGTTGCATGGCCTGCAATATGTGGGAATTCTTAGATGCTCCTGGCAGTCTGGATGACCACGTCAGCAGGAAGTGCCACCGATTTGACCAGCTTGAACGCCGGGTTTCGGAGCTTGACTATTGGCTGGAGGCACAGCAGTGCATCCATGAGGCTGAGTTACGTGGATAGCACGTTTTTAGACATGGTCACCCCGCAGCTGAAGGACGTGCAGTCAGAGAAGGAATGGGACCAGTCAGAAGAAGGGAGGCAGGCAGGTAGTCTGGAAAGCCCCAGAGTGCATCTCACTCAAGAGCAGTTTTTCTGTGTTGGAAGATGGTGAGAGTGACGGTTCATCTGGGGAGTGCAGCCAGAACCCAGCTGCACAAGGGGGGAGAAGGAGAGGAAGAGCAATGGTGGTAGGAGACTCAATAGTGAGAGGTAGAGACAGATGTTTTTGCCGCCGCAGACAAGACTCCAGAATGGTGTGTTGCCTCCGTGTGGCCAGGGTCAAGGATATCACTGAACAGGGCGGAAGGGGGAGGGTGAGCAGTCAGAGATCGTGGTTCACATTGGTACCAGCAACATAAGTGGAAAGAGGGATGAGGTCCTGCAACAAGAATTTAAGGAGCTAGGTAGCAGATTGAAAAGCAGGACCTCAAAGATTGTAATCTCTGGATTACTCCCGGTGCCATAGGTGGATAGAGCAGATGGATGCGGATAGAGCAGATGAATCCGTGGCTGGAGAGTTGGTGCAGGAGGGATGGCTTTAGATTCCTGGATCATTTGGTCCATTTCTGGGAAAGGTGGGACCTGTACATGTCCGACAGGTTGCACCTGAACCTGAACAGGGCCAACATCCTTGCAGGGGGGTTTGCTAGTGCTGTTAGTGGGGGTTTAAACTAATTTGGCAGGTGGATGGGATATGGAGTGGAGGCACAGTGGGGGCGTGATGCACAGACAAGTGTAGAAGAAAAACCAAGTCAGTCTGGAAGGAGTAACCTGGCAAGGAAATACACAATGAATGATAGGACCGTAGGAAACATAGAAATTAGGAGCAGGAGTAGGCCATTCGAGCCTGCTCCACCATTCAATATGATCATGGTTGATCCTCTATCTCAACGCCATATTCCTGCTTTCTCTCCATACCCTTTGATGTCCCTAATCTTCAAAGAATTATCAATTTCTTTCTTGAATATACTCAGTGACCCAGCCTCCACAGCCTTCTGTGGGAGACAATTCCACAGGTTGACCACGCTCTGAATGAAGAAAGTTTTCCTCATCTCAGTCCTAAATGGCCTGTCTTATATCCTGAGACTGTGCCCTTGTTTCTAGACTCCCCAACCAGGGGAGACATCCTCCCTGCATCCAGTCTGTCTAGCCCTGTTAGAATTTTATATGTTTCAATCAGATCCCTTCTCATTCTTCTAAACTCTAGTGAATACCAGCCCAGTCGAACCAATCTCTCCTCATACGACAGCCCTGCCTTCCCCGTATCAGCCTAGTGACCCTTCACTGCACTCCCTCTATGGCAAGTATATCCTTTCTTAGGTAGGGAGACCAAAACTGCACAGAATACTCCAGGTGTGGTCTCACCAAGACCTTGTATAACTGCAGTAAGACATCCCTACTTCTGAACTCAAATCCTCTTGCAATGAAGGCCAACATACCATTTGCCTTCCTAATTGCTGGCTGCACCTGCATGTTTACTTTCATTGACTGGTGTGCAAGGACACCCAGATCCCTTTGTACATCCCTTTGTACAGTACAGAGGATCAGAGGGACCTTGGTGTACATGTCCATAGATCCTTGAAGGTAGCAGCACAGGTAGATAAGCTGGTTAAGAAGGCATATGGGATATTTGCCTTTATTAGCCGAGGCATAGAATATAAGAGCATGAAGGTTATGTTGGAGCTGTATAAAATGCTAGTTAGGCCACAGCTGGAGTACTGTGTGCAGTTCTGGTCACCACAATATATGAAGGATGTGATTGCACTGGAGAAGGTGCAGAAGAAATTCACCAGGATGTTACCTGGGCTGAAGCGTTTGAGCTATGAAGAGAGACTAGATAGGCTAGGGTTGTTTTCCTTAGAGCAGAGAAGGTTTAGGGGGAGCCTGATTGAGGTATACAAAATTATGAGGGTCATGGATAGTGTAGATGGGAAGAAACTTTTTCCCTTAGCAGAGGTGTCAATAACGAGGGGGCATGGATTTAAGGTAAGGAGCAGGGGGATTAGAGTGGATTTGAGGAAAACATTTTTTTACCCAGAGGGTGGTAGAGGCAGGAACCCTCACAACATTTAAGAAGTATTTAGATGAACACTTGAAATGTCATAGCATACAGGGCTGTGGGCCAAGTGCTGGAAAATGGATTAGAATAGATAGATGCTTGATGGCCAGCACAGACAGGTTGGGCTGAAGGGCCTGATTCTGTGCTGTATAACTCTATAACTCTATGAATATGGAAGGCAGAGCATATATATTCAAGGTAAGGCACAAGGGAGCATGGCAAGGCTGGATGGCATTTATTTTAATGTAAGGATTCTTGTGAGTTGAGGACGTTGATTAACACATGGGAACACGATGTCATTGCTATAACGGAGAGATGGTTGAGGGAGGGGCAGGACTGGCAGCTCAATATTCTGGGGTATTGAGTCTTCAGGCGACTTGGGGGGGGATGTAAAAAAAGGAGGCGGGGTCACAATATTGATCAAGGTGTCAATTACTGCAACAAGGAGGGTGATATCTTAGAATGTTCCTCAAATGAGGCCATATCGAAAGAACATAAAAACAAAAAGGGGGCAATCACATTGATGGGAGTGTACTATGGACCCCCAAACAGCCAAGGAGAGATAGATTGGCAGATATGTAGGCAAATCTCAGAGAAGTGTAAAAATAATAGGGTAATAATTGTAGGGGTTTTCAACTCCCCCAATATTAACTGGGATAGACATAATGTGAACGGTTTAGAGGGGCAGAATTATTAAAATGTATCCAGGGGAGCTTTTTAATTCAGCACATAGAAAGTCATACAAGAGAGTGGGCAGTGCTGGACCTAATTTTAGAGAACGAAGCCAGGCAAGTGGTAGAAGTATCAGTGGGGGAGCATTTCGGTGACAGTGAACATAACAGTAATATTTAAGGTAGTTATCGAAAAGAACAAAGATGGGCTGGGAATAAAGGTTTTGAATTAGGGGAAGGCCGATTTTAATATGATAAGACAGGATCTGGCCAAAGTGGACTGGGAGCAGCTACTTGTAGGAAAATCTACATCAGAGCATGCGAGTCATTCAAAGAGGAAATAGTGAGAGTGCAGGGCCATCATGTTCCCGTAAAGGTGAAGGGTGGAAGCAACAAGTCCAGGGAACCCTGGATGTCAAAGAATGTACAGGATTGGATGAGGGATAAAAGGGAAGCTTATGGTAGATACCGAGGGCTCAAAACAGCAGAATCCCTAGAGGAGTATAGAAAGTGCAGGGGGTTACTTAAAAAAGAAATTAGGAGAGCAAAGAGGGGGCATGAAAAAACACCAGCGGGTAAAATAAAGGAAAATCCAGAGGCGTTTTATAAATATATTAAGGGCAAGAGGATAACCAGGGAAAGAGTAGGACCCAATAGGGACCAAAGTGGCAATCTGTGAGAGGAGCCGGAAGATGTAGGTGAGGTTTTAAATGAATAATTTACACCTGTATTCACTGTAGAGAAGGAGAATGTAGGTATAGAAATCGGTGGGGGGGGGGGATGGGGGGGGGGGGGGGGGCAGGTGGGTTGGGTGGGGGCTGGGGGCTGGGGGATGGGGGGTGGGGGGGCGGCTGGGGGATGGGGGGGTGGTGGGCGGTGGTGTGATATACTTGAATAAATTAGCATTGTGAGGGAGGAGGTATTAGTAGTTTTAGCGGGCTTAAAAGTGGATAAACCTCCAGACCCAGATGAGGTGTACCCTCGGCTGCTGTGGGAGGCAAGGGAGGAGATTGCAGGGGCCCTGACATTAATTTTCAAATCCTGGAGAGGCGCCAGAGGACTGGGTGATAACTAATGTGGTACCATTATTCAAGATATTCAAGATCCAGTGGGGGAGTTGATGATGTAGTGGTATTGCCACTAGACTAATAATCCAGAGACCCAGGGTAATGCTCTGGGGATAAAAACAAAAAACTGCGGATGCTGGAAATCCAAAACAAAAACAGAATTACCTGGAAAAACTCAGCAGGTCTGGCAGCATCGGCGGAGAAGAAAAGAATTGACGTTTCGAGTCCTCATGACCTTTCAACAGAACTAGGTGAATCCAAGGAAGGGGTGAAATATAAGCTGGTTTAAGGTGTGTGGGGGGTGGGGGGGAGGGTTTCAGTGGGGGGAGAGAAGTGGAGGGGGTGGTGTGGATGTAGGGACAAGCAAGCAGTGTTAGGAGCAGATCATCAAAAGATGTCACAGACAACAGAACAAAAGAACACATAGGTGTTGAAGCGCATAAAAGATTTAAAAATAATGGAAATAGGTGGGAAAAGAAAAATCTATATAAATTATTGGAAAAAACAAAAGGAAGGGGGAAGAAACAGAAAAGGGGTAGGGATGGAGGAGGGAGTTCAAGACCAAAAGTTGTTGAATTCAATATTCAGTCCGGAAGGCTGTAAAGTGTCTAGTCGGAAGATGAGGTGCTGTTCGTCCAGTTTGTGCTGGGCTTCACTGGAACAATGCAGCAAGCCAGGACAGACATGTGGGCAAGAGAGCATGATGAAGTGTTAAAATGGCAAGCGACAGGGAGGTTTGGGTCATTCTTGCGGACAGACCGCAGGTGTTCTATAAAGCGGTTGCCCAGTTTACGTTTGGTCTCTCCAATGTAGAGGAGACCGCATTGGGAGCAACGAATACAGTAGACTAAGTTGGGGTAAATGCAAATGAAATGCTGCTTCACTTGAAAGGATTGTTTGGGCCCTTGGATGGTGAGGAGAGAGGAAGTGAAGGGGCAGGTGTTACATCTTTTGCGTGGGCATGGGGAGGTGCCATAGGAGGGGGTTGATGAGTAGGGGGTGATGGAGGAGTGGACCAGGGTGTCCCGGAGGGAACGATCCCTACGGAATGCCGACAGGGGGGTGTGAAGGGAAGATGTGTTTGGTGGTGGCATCATGCTGGAGTTGGCGGAAATGGCGGAGGATGATCCTTTGAATGCGGAGGCTGGTGGGGTGATAAGTGAGGACAAGGGGGACCCTATCATGTTTCTGGGAGGGAGGAGAAGGCGTGAGGGCGGATGCGCGGGAGATGGGCCGGACATGGTTGAGGGCCCTGTCAATGACCGTGGGTGGAAAACCTTGGTTAAGGAAGAAGGAGGACATGTCAGAGGAACTGTTTGTGAAGGTAGCATCATGGGAACAGATGCGATGGAGGCGAAGGAACTGAGAGAATGGGATGGAGTCCTTACAGGAAGCGGGGATGGCGGAGCTGTAGTCGAGGTAGCTGTGGGAGACGGTAAGCTTGTAATGGATATTGGTAGACAGTCTATCAACAGAGATTGAGACAGAGAGGTCAAGGAAGGGAAGGGAAGTGTCAGAGATAGACCACGTGAAAATGATGGAGGGGTGGAAATTGGAAGCAAAATTAATAAATTTTTCCAAGTCCCGACGAGAGCATGAAGCAGCACTGAAGTAATCATCGATGTACCGGAGAAAGAGTTGTGGAAGGGAGCCGGAGTAGGACTGGAACAAGGAATGTTCCACATACCCCATAAAGAGACAGGCATAGCTGAGGCCCATGCGGGTACCCATAGCCACACCTTTTATTTGGAGGAAGTGAGAGGAATTGAAGGAGAAATTGTTCAATGTGAGAACAAGTTCAGCCAGACGGAGGAGAGTAGTAGTGGATGGGGATTGTTCGGGCCTCTGTTCGAGGAAGAAGCTAAGGGCCCTCAGACCATCCTGGTGGGGGATGGAGGTGTAGAGGGATTGGACGTCCATGGTGAAGAGGAAGCGGTTGGGGCCAGGGAACTGGAAATTGTTGATGTGACGTAAGATGTCAGAGGAATCACGGGTGTAGGTGGGAAGGGACTGGACAAGGGGAGAGAGAAGGGAGTCAAGATAACGAGAAATGAGTTCTGTGGGGCAGGAGCAAGCTGACACGATCGTTCTACTGGGACAGTTCTGTTTGTGGATTTTGGGTAGGAGGTAGAAGCGGGCAGTCCGAGGTTGGGCGACTATCAAGTTGGAAGCTGTGGGAGGAAGATCCCCAGAGCAGATTAGGTCAGTGACAGTCCTGGAAACAATGGCTTGATGTTCAGTGGTGGGGCCATGGTCCAGGGAGAGGTAGGAGGAAGTGTCTGCGAGTTGACGCTCAGCCTCCGCAAGGTAGAGGTCAGTGCGCCAGGCAACAACAGCACCACCCTTGTCAGAGGGTTTGAAGACAATGTCAGGGTTGAACCTGAGAGAACGGAGTGCAGTAAGTTCAAAGAGAGAGAGATTAGACTGGGTGAGAGGAGTAGAGAAATTGAGACGACTAATGTCGCGCCGACAATTCTCAATGAAAAGATCAAAAGAAGGTAAGAAAAAGAGGGAGGGGTCCAGGTGGAAGGAGAATATTGGAGGTGGATAAAAGGATCCGTTGAATGGGGAGAGGACTCCTGCCCAAAGAAGTGAGCCTAGAGACGAAGACGGCGGAAGAAGAGTTCAGCATTGTGCCGAGCCCGAAATTCATTGAGGTGAGGGCGTAAGGGTATGAAACTAAGTCCTTTGCTGAGCACTGAACGTTCAGCATCGGAGAGGGGAAGGTCAGGGGGTATAGTGAATACACGGCTGGGGCTGGGATTGGAAGATGGGGTGGGGATGGAGGGACAGGCAGGGATGGAGGGTCCTATATGGGTGTTGGTGTCGATGAGTTGTTGGAGCTTGCGTTCTTTAGCACCTGAGAGAAAGAGAAAAAGTTTCTTTTTGAGGCATCGGATGAGACGAAGAATAAAATGAAACTGGGGGCACCTGCAGCTTTGAAAAAGGGTACGGCGGTGCTGCTGGAGGGAGAGGTCGAGTGTGTTCATAAGGTGGCGCATGGCACTGAGTGTGGATCTCAGAATGTGACGGTTACTGCAGTCCGAGAAAAGTTTTATGTCCCGGAGATACCTGTAATCCTGGGTGGGTTCGAAACATGAGGGGTGGAATTTCAGTTGAAATCCATGTGGGGTAAGTCGGAGACGGCGACAGTCACTGAGAAAGGAGATATGGCTGTGAAAGTGGGTTTTAGTAAACACCTTGTCAAACACCAGGAGAGAAATGGAAAGCAATGGAGGTCCCCGTTCAACGGATCCTTTTACCCACCTCCAATATTTTCCCTCCACCTGGACCCCTCCCTCTAGATTCTTACCTTCTCTTGATCTTTTCATTGAGAACTGTTGACGCAACATTAGTCGTCTCAATTTCTCTACTCCTTTCACCCAGTCTAATTTCTCTCTCTCTGAACTTACTGCACTCTGTTCTCTCAGGTCCAACCCTGACATTGTCATCAAACCTGCTGACAAGGGTGGTGCTGTTGTTGTCTGGCGCACTGACCTCTACCTCGCGGAGGCTGAGCGTCAACTCGCAGACACTTCCTCCTACCTCTCCCTGGACCATGGCCCCACCACTGAACATCAAGCCATTGTTTCCAGGACTGTCACTGACCTCATCTCCTCTGAGGATCTTCCTCCCACAGCTTCCAACCTGATAGTCGCCCAACCTCGGACTGCCCGCTTCTACCTCCTACCCAAAATCCACAAACAGAACTGTCCCAGTAGAGCGATCGTGTCAGCTTGCTCCTGCCCCACAGAACTCATTTCTCGTTATCTTGACTCCCTTCTCTCTCCCCTTGTCCAGTCCCTTCCCACCTACACCCGTGATTCCTCTGACATCTTACGTCACATCAACAATTTCCAGTTCCCTGGCCGCAACTGCCTCCTCTTCACCATGGAAGTCCAATTACTCTACACCTCCATCCCCCAACAGGATGGTCTGAGGGCCCTTAGCTTCTTCCTTGAACAGAGGCCCGAACAATCCCCATCCACTACTACTCTCCTCCGTCTGGCTGAACTTGTTCTCACATTGAACAATTTCTCCTTCAACTCCTCTCACTTCCTCCAAATAAAAGGTGTGGCTATGGGTACCCGCATGGGCCTCAGCTATGCCTGTCTCTTTATGGGGTATGTGGAACATTCCTTGTTCCAGTCCTACTCCGGCTCCCTTCCACAACTCTTTCTCCGGTACATCGATGATTACTTCAGTGCTGCTTCATGCTCTCGTCGGGACTTGGAAAAATTTATTAATTTTGCTTCCAATCTCCCCCCCTCCATCATTTTCAAGTGGTCCATCTCTGACACTTCCCTTCCCTTCCTTGACCTCTCTGTCTCAATCTCTGTTGATAGACTGTCCACCAATATCCATTACAAACCCACCGACTCCCACAGCTACCTCGACTACAGCTCCTCACACTCCGGTTCCTGTAAGGACTCCATCCCATTCTCTCAGTTCCTTCGCCTCCATCGCATCTGTTCCCATGATGCTACCTTCAAAAACAGTTCCTCTGACATGTCCTCCTTCTTCCTTAACCAAGGTTTTCCACCCACGGTCGTTGACAGGGCCCTCAACCGTGACCGGCCCATCTCCCGCGCATCCGCCCTCACGCCTTCTCCTCCCTCCCAGAAACATGATAGGGTTCCCCTTGTCCTCACTTATCACCCCACCAGCCTCCGCATTCAAAGGATCATCCTCCGCCATTTCCGCCAACTCCAGCATGATGCCACCACCAAACTCATCTTCCCTTCACCCCTCCCTGTCGGCATTCTGTAGGGATCGTTCCCTCTGGGACACCCTCGTTCACTCCTCCATCACCCCCTACTCCTCAACCCCCACCTATGGCACCTCCCCATGCCCACGCAAAAGATGTAACACCTGCCCCTTCACTTCCTCTCTCCTCACCGTCCAAGGGCCCAAACACTCCTTTCAATTGAAGCTGCATTTCACTTGCATTTCCCCCAACTTAGTCTACTGTGTTCGTTGCTCCCAATGCTCCTCTATATTGGAGAGACCAAACATAAACTGGGCAACCGCTTTGCAGGACACCTGCGGTCTGTCCGCAAGAATGTCCCAAACCTCCCTGTCGCTTGCCATTTTAACACTCCACCCTGCTCTCTTGCCCACATGTCTGTCCTTGGCTTGCTGCATTGTTCCAGTGAAGCCCAACACAAACTGGAGGTACAGCACCTCATCTTCCGACTAGGCACTTTACAGCCTTCCGGACTGAATATTGAATTCAACAACTTTTGGTCTTGAACTCCCTCCTCCATCCCTACCCCCTTTCTCTTTCTTCCCCCTTCCTTTTGTTTTTTCCAATAAATTATATAGATTTTTCTTTTCCCACCTATTTCCATTATTTTTAAATATTTTTAAATCTTTTATGCTCCCCCCACCCCCACTAGAGCTATACCTTGAGTGCCTTACCATTCATTCTTAATTAGCACATTCGTTTAGATAATATCACCAACTTCAACACCTATGTGTTCTTTTGTTCTGTTGTCTGTGACATCTTTTGATGATCTGCTTCTATCATTGC
This sequence comes from Carcharodon carcharias, assembly GCF_017639515.1. Classification (NCBI taxonomy): domain Eukaryota; kingdom Metazoa; phylum Chordata; class Chondrichthyes; order Lamniformes; family Lamnidae; genus Carcharodon; species Carcharodon carcharias. The sequence goes on along the minus strand of NC_054468.1, from coordinate 136,198,941 downwards.
TTGCTTGTCCCTACAACAACACACCCCGACTCCACTTCTCCCCCACCCCCCCACCTTAAACCAGCTTATATTTCACCCCTCCCTTGGATTCACCTAGTTGTGTTGAAGGATTATGAGGACTCGAAATGTCAACTCTTTTCTTCTCTGCCGATGCTGCCAGACCTGCTGAGTTTTTCCATGTAATTCTGTTTTTGTAATGCTCTGGGGACCTGGGTTCAAATCCCACCATGACAGATGGTGGAATTTGAATTCAATAAAAATCTGGAAGCAGTCTAATGATGACCATGAAGCCAATGTCAATTGTTGTAAAAACCCATTTGGTTAACTAATGTCCTTTAGGGAAGGAAATCTGCTGTCCTTACCTGGTCTGTCCTACCTGTGACTCCAAACCCTCAGTAATGTGGTTGACTCTTAACTGCCGTCTGAACAAAGCCCTTTGAGCAAGGCCAATTATGGATGGGCAATAAATGCTGGCCTAGCCAGTGATGCCCACATCCAATGAATTAATGAAAAAAAGAAGGTAGGGATAAACCAGGCCAGTGAGTCTAACATCAGTGGTAGGAAAACTTTTGGAAAAAATTCTGAGGGACAGAATTAATCTCCGCTTGGAGAGGTGAGGATAAGTCAAGGATAGTCAGCATGACTTTGTCAGGAGGAGATCATGTCTAAGTAATTTGATTGAATTTTTCAAGGAGGTGACTAAGTGTGTTGATGAGGGTAGTGCAGTTGATGTAGTCTACATAGACTTCAGTAAGGCTTTTGGTAAGGTCTTGCATGGGAGACTGGGCAAGAAGGTAAGAGCCCATGGGGTCCAGGGCAATTTGGCAAATTGTATCCAAAATTGGCTTAGTGGCAGGAGGCAAAGGGAGATGATCAAAGGTTGTTTTTGTGACTGGAAGCCTGTGTCCGGTGGCATACCGCAGGGTTCGATGCTGGGTCCCTTCTGTTTGTAGTGTACATTAATGATCTAGATATGGATGTAAGAGGTATGATCAGTAAGTTTGCATTTGACACGAAAATTGGTGGTGTGGTAAATAGCGAGGAGGAAAGCCTCAGACTACAGGACGATATAGATAGGCTGGTCAGATGGGCAACATTAGTGAAAAATAGAATTTAATCCTGAAAAATGTGAGGTGATGCATTTTGGGAGGACTAACAAGGCAAGGGATTACATGATGAATGGTAGGAGCCCAGATTGTACAGAGGATCAGAGGGACCTTGGTGTGCATGTCTATAGATCCTTGAAGGCAGCTGGACAGGTGGATAAGGTGGTTAAGAAGGCATATGGGATACTCACCTTTATTAGCTGAGGCATTGAATACAAGAACAGGGAGGTTATGATGGAGCTGCAGAAAACACTAGTTAGGCCACAGCTGGAGTAGTGTGTGCATCCTGGTCGCCACATTATAGGAAGGATGTGATTGCACTAGAGATGGTGCAGAGGAGATTCACCAGGATGTTGCCTGGGCTGGAGCGTTTCAGCTGTGAGGAGACACTGGATAGGCTGGGGTTGTTTTCCTTAGAGCAGAGAAGGCTGAGGGGGAACCTGATTGAGGTATTCAAAATTATGAGGGGCATAGATAGGGTAGATAGGAAGAAACTTTTCTCCCTTGTGGAGGAGTCAATAACCAGGCAGCATAGATTTAAGGTAAGGGGCAGGAGGTTTAGAGGGGATTTGAGGAAAATATTTTTCACCCAGGGGGTGGAGGAGTATCTGGAACTCACTGCCTGAAAGGGTGGTAGAGGTGGGAACCCTCTTAACATTTAAGAAGTACATAGATGAGCACTTGAAATGCCGTAGCATACAGGGCTATGGGCCAAGTGTTGGAAAATGGGACTAGAGATGATAGGGGCTTGATGGCTAGCACGGATACAATGGGCTGAAGGGACTCTTTCCGTGCTGCAATACTCTTTGACTCTTATTCTTTCTTCAAGAACTTCACAATGGTGACTAAGAGAGTGAAAAATAGGAAGCATTAGTTTCAGGTATGTAACTTTTGGAAGATCTACTTTCCAGAAACAGCATTTTAAGTTGGAGATTTAGTGAACACATTGAGGCTTTAGCCCAGGGTTGCCCAATGTACAGCCAAAATTCGGCCCACCATGTCTCTGTATCTGGCACACAGACTCATTGTTCAAAATGCAGGTAAATAGAAGTGATAGATCTACAATGAATGAGAAAAAAATTGAAATGTGGTCCCTCATGCGAAGCGATTGAACACCCCTGCTGTAGCCTATTGTTATACACACAAGAGGCACTCCAGCTCGGGATTAACAACAGGAAAGCCTGTACAGCGCATACACATACCAATCTCACAAAAAAAGCCATCCAAACAAATAAAAATTGATCTTGGGCTATTACAAAGATGTTTCCTCTTTGGAAGGAATACAATCCCAGAACTTTGATCACGAGCATTCTCTGCATTGCTGATCAAGACGGTATTGTCTATGCCCAATCTACCACTTTGTGATGTGCATTCAGAGTCATCATTTGTATTCCCATGTTGGAAAAAGTGACTGCAACAATTTGTAAGTGCAATGGCAGGTTCTGCATCACAGGTGACAAAAGGATAAAGGCTTTACTTTTCCACTATAGCATGCGCAACAGATCTGCGTATGATTGCAGTCACATACACAAATCTTATGCATACCAACGACATTCTCAAATTGTATGTTGACTGCTTCACTGGTATCAGCTAAGTGCAAGGTGTCACACCTAAGCTGCATGTAGACGCTAATGGGCTCCCAGTCATACCTCAATGGTGACAAATACCACTTCATGTCAGAAAGCAGACAGAGAAGGAGCTGTAGTGCCTACTTGACCCTGATATTATTGAGAAGTTGAAGATGAGACTACCTCTTGGGTCTCGCCCGCACAAGTTGTTAAGAGATCCAAACGCGAAAACCAGTTTAGAATCTTCATTGATATGCATTCATCAAACCAAGCCATACGTCCAACAAGAAAGACACTTGACACCGACAACTGATGATATCATAGAGGCAGTGAATGGTGCTAAACACTTTGCCAAACTTGACATCAATGCAGGCTACCATCAAATTGAGGTTGCAGAAGAATCAAGGTCTCTTACAGTATTCTCCACTCACATTGGACTTTTTTGATTCAAGAGGCTGAACTTTGGAGTCCACTCAGCAACTTAGGTGTTTCAGTGCATGATTCAGTCAGCACTTCAAGGAAAGACAGTCTGAACATCAGCAATGACATTCTCATATGTGCTCCTACTGAAAGTGACCTTGAAACATGTCTACATGCATGTCTACAACACCTTACAGAACACAACCTCACCTTGAAAAAGGCAAGTGTTTATTCAATAAAAGCAGAATTGAATCCTTTGGTCATGTGTTCAGCAGTGAAGAAGGATCACCTGATCCACAGCAAGTTGAAACCATTACAAATGCTGTGGATCCTACAAATGTGCAGGAAGTCCGGAGTCTGCTAGGACTCCTCAGGTACTGTAGTTGCTTCATCCCCGACCTTGCTACAATATCTGCCCCCCATGTGATCTGATAAAAGAGATCACAAAGTGGGACTGGACACACATACAGGCTGTACACCAGATCAAACAATGGTTGTCAGCAAGTTGCACAGACACCTATTCTGCCTCTGAGAAAATCACCCAGTTAGTTGTGGATGCAAGCCCAGTGGCTTAGGTACAGTTCTCATGTAGAAAGACAAGACGGGAAGCCATCAATTGTTGAGATGGCAAAGAGGTTGCTAACACCTGTAGAACAAGATATTCACAAACAGAGAGAGAAGTGCTTTCAATCACATGAGGTCCCTTACACTTTTATCTCTTCTTGCATGGAAGCAAGATTGACATAATGACTGAGCATAGGCCCCTAGTTAGCATGTTCATCAATCCACTTAGCAAACCATCCACTCGAATAGGCCATTGGATATTCAAGCTACAAGAGTACAAGTTCCACGTTGATTATCAGCCAGGCAAGTTCAACCCTGCAGACTATCTTTCATGACATTTGTTGCTGACAGTCAGTCCTACTAGTCATGAAGGAAAGGTTGCTGAACTATATAAGCCTAAATGCAGTGCTAAAGTCACTAAAATTAGCTGACATCAAAGTGGCAACAAAAGAAGATGAGGCATTGCAACCATGTATGACAACAATGGAATCACAAAACTGGAAAGATGTGATTGAGAGGGTGTCTACAGATGAAATAGCTCACACACCACAAGATCTTCTCAATATTTTATATATTCATTGTACAGCCACACCTGACCTCGTGTTATGCAGCAACTGTACTGTCATTTGCCAATCATTGACAGAACGGCCTGAATTTTACGCTCGTGGTGCACCCGAACTCGAAGCGGATGTAAAACCCACTCCTGGCTGAGATTGCGCTGTGAATGCGATATTACGCTGGGTGGCCAATTAAGGCCTGCCCAGCGTGAAACGTGACTGCCAGTTGGTTTTTCCCGTGTGCAGGGGTGGGAATGCATTGGGCGCCAGCACCAATGGTGTCTCTGTCGGTGTTCAAAAATGGAAGAGGCATCTCCCCGAAGGCTGCCAGGAGGTGTGGGGAGGCTGAGGGAGCTGTATTGAAGTTATCAAAAAATGTCCTGGTGTGCAGTCATGGCCTCAGCAGCTGGTGGTCAGGGAAGGCGGGAGGGCAAGTCGGGGGGGCACTCTGTCCCTCCATTTCTCAGATGAGTGCCTGGGATTGCTGGTCAAGGAGGTCAGTGCCCAGGGACAACAAGAGAAGGGTGTCCCACCTGACCAAGAAGGCCTGTACAGAGGTCACCACCCAGGTCAGTGGGCACAACGTGGTGCGCCGCACATGGCTTTAGTGCCGCAAAAGATTCAACGCTGTGGTCAGTGAGGGTAAGTGCAGAAATGGCAAGGGCCTGTGTGGAGAAATTTAGTCAGGTGCCCGTTGCTCGGAAATTTCAGGGGTCTAAGAGTGTTTATTGTGTATGCCAACTGGCACTAAAGCCTGCCCTGCCAAGGCTGGGATGTCAGCACGACTGGCCTCAGTGCATTGCAGGGTGAGATGTGCCACAGTGACATGGCCCACCTAATGCCCGTGTGGGCAGGGTGGGGGCAGGAAACCAGGAAAGGACCTTCAGGGAGACGGAGCAATAAGGAGCTGTTTTTCCCTGTGAGGAGAAGAGCAGTCATAACACTGTGGAGCGCTGCAGACCGGGTGGAGGAGTGCCAAATCTGTGCATCTCACGAAGCAGGAGAGTGAAGCACTGGAGCTGGAATGCCACCGGCCAGCTCGCTCCCCCTGTCACGGTGAGACGGGGGTCTTAGATGAAGGTAAGGGTGCAGGTGACAGATGCGTGTGTGATAGGTACTGGAAACATAACAGGCTCCTCTCATCAGAAACTGAACTGTTGGAGCCAGAGAGCTCACTGAAGCTCCGATGCAGATCCTTTGCCCTCCTCCTGCAACTATGTCATTTGCAGGAGCTGCTGACGACTCCGAGGACTCCCCATTGATCTCTGAGTAAGACATCACGTCAGCACCAGTGTCACATCGTCTCTCTGAACCAGGCACCTATGCAGATACTCACATGTCGGTGGGCATTAGTTCTTCACCTCCGTGGGTAAGGCACAGTGGTGAGGGCACATCACACTCACATGAGCAGCTGGCAGAGGCAGAGAGGTCCCAGGGAGCTGGCAGTGGGGGCACAGCTGGAGACCAGGACCATGCTGCGTCCGAGGCAGATGACGAGCCTCTGGAGTTGTCCATCAGGCGGCAGATGCTGGCTGTCCAGCGGGATGCATGGGGAGAACTGGTGGATATTCATGAGGATCTGTGTGCCATGGTCTCCGTCATGGAGGAGTCCATGTGGAGCATGAGTTCCACATTGACCCTTAACACTGAGCGCACACACTCCTCCATTGAGAGAGTGGCGACTCTCGTGGAGAGGCAGCTTCAGGAGCAGACTCAGGGGCTCCTGGGGTTGCACTCATACCTGCAAGCCCTTATACAGGCAGGGACCTCAGGAGGTTACTGCCAATGTGAGAGATGGATGAGGCACTTAGTGTCTCTGCTAGGTGCCCATCCATCAATGGTGAGCGGAGAGGTGCAAATGCACTCACGCTGGCAGGCGAGCTGCCTGTTGTCTCTATGGGCTTCTCTCAGAGTGTGCTGGACAAGGGCACCAGTTCTCTGCCCCTCTGCTAGCGGCCGTTGCATCTGCTGATGCCACAACACGCAGCCTTCTCAGGATGCGGCAGCCAGAGGACAACCTCCAAGGTCATCAGGGCCACCAGGACAGCAGAGTCAGCAGCTGCCTCCAATGCCACTGACAATGAGGGGGGAGGCACCAAGATGCAGCACCCGCAGATGTAAGTTGAGGGCACCTTGAACACAGAAGGGGCGTGTCATGGGTGACATTATTTGCATTAACTATTTTGACGTTTGTGTTAGGGATGCACACTTTGTCCTTTGTTCATGTGAAGTGCTGCTGCTCTGGGGGCCTTTTATCCCGCTAGTGGATGAGGAAATGATAAAAACGTGAATTCTACCCACCCGTTTTGCCCGTGCAATGAGCTAAAAATTTCCCGGGCAATGTAAAATCACTGTTTATTAGCTTGTTAGTGGGTTTAATTGGCTCTTTAAATACCAGCGGGGGTGGATCTGGCTCCCGCACGTGGCTGCCAACTGTGATATTGAGCACTTGTGTAATGACGTCAGGAAGCACACCCGATGTCATTTGGCAATATTTTGCATTTGGTCAGGTTGAGCCTGCGCTCGACCCCTGATCGTAAAATTCTGGTCAATGTGTTGTGAATACAGTACATGATGGTCACCAGGGAATTGGCAAAACCAAACAATTCCTGAGGGAAATGGAGGGTTCCCAGTAATTGTCCGCATGGAGAGCACAAATTCAATCAGTGTTTGCCATGTCAAACAACTGCAATGTCAAATCTTCATGATCCCCTCAAGATGTCTGAACTACCTGTAGGACCATGAATTGAAGTTAGCATTGATTCTGCAGATTTGTCTGCTGGTGAACGCCTGCTTGTTGTCACTGGTGACTACAGCAGATTCCCAATCATGGAAATAATTATGTCAGCTTCTATGAAAGCAGTCATCCCAAAGGCTGACCAGATTTTTGCTTTGGAATTCCTCAAAAGGTGAGAAGTGATGACAGACCCCCATTCATCTGTGAACTCCCTGGGTTTCACTCATCAAAAAATCACAGCCCGTTGGCCAAGAGCTAATGGAGAAGTCAAGAGATTTATGCGTGCCTTGAAAAAGTGATATGTACAGTTACAGCTGAGAGTAAGCCATGAAAGCAAGACTTTTATCGCTTTCTTCACAATTACCTCACTTGACAGCCTCTACATTCAACTTTGCACATCCAATGCACACATGTCTTCCTGAGCTACCCCATGGAGCTAATTTTAAAATCCCCATCCTTGTTTTAAAATCCCTCCCAGACCCTCCCTGTCTCTGCAACTTCCGACAGGCCTTCAAGCCCTCTGCATTCCTCCAGTGCTGCAATCTTGGACATCCCATATTTTAATTGGTCCTGGTAGCTGTACCTTCATCTGCTTTGTCTCTAAACTTTGCAATTCCTTCCCTAAGCCTCCCTGGCTTCCTACCTCTTTCTCTCTTCCTTTAAAGTGCTTGATCGAGCATTTTATTATTTGTCCTGATATCTCCTTCTGTAGCTCTGCATCAAAATTTTTTTATTGATAACATTCTTGGAAGTGCCTTGGGACTTTTTGCTATGTTAAAGGCACTATATAAACACAAGCTATTATTGTTGTTTAACACATGTCAGCCAATTTGCACACATCAAGGTTCCACAAACAGCAAAGGGATAAATAATTAATCTGCTTTAGCGATGTTGAATGAAGGATAAATATTGGTCAGGACACTGGGAGAAAACCTCTTCTTTTTTCAAATAGTGCCACGGAATCTTTTACATCTTCCTGAGAGGACACATGGGGCATTGGTTTAACATCTTATTCAAAAGACAGCAGTTCTGATGGTGCAGCACTCCCTCAGTACTGCACTGGCACGTCAGCCTGGATTATGTGTTCAAATCCTTGTTGAAAGTAAGTTTTGTCCCAACCAGTGTTTTCTTTCTCAGATACTCAAACCACCTCCCTCAGATTTTCTGCCATCCTATAATCTTCAGATTTTGAAAGCCCAAGCTTGGCAACACTTAATCACTACTACCTGATTTACCTCAACTTTGATTTATTGTTCTGAAACTTGATGCTATCCTACAGTTTGAGCCTTGGTAATTCATCCTTGCCTCTCACTGAAATGGAGCATTGTGGAAACACACAACACACTGCGTTCCAGTTTGTGACAATGGCACCAAACAGCCGACACACACAGTAAAGTTCCTTTTGAAAAGAACGAGACTGAAAACTGGGCAGGCTGTTATCGAATCATGGAATCATATGACACAAGCAAAAACATTTGGCCTATTGTGTTTGTGTTAGTCCTTTGAAAGCACCATCCAATAAGCCCCACTACACTGCTCTTTCCAAATAGCCCTGCAGATTGCTCCTTTTCAAGTATTTATCTAATATCAGCAAGGAGCTAGGTTGAATAGGAAAGGTTAGTCCTGAGCATTATTTCAAGCTGAAACATGGCTGTGGAAAAACGAACCCAGGAATGTGCTGCTCCATGGACCTTTTTTTTGACTGACCAGTAATCCCCATTGCTGGCTCTTTCCGATCTGGCACTCCTTTGGAATGACTGCTTGGCAGACCAGAAACAATAACAACTTGAATTTATATAGCACCATTAACACTGAAAAATATCCCAAAACACTTCACAGAGGTGTAACCAGAAAAAAAAAACACTGAGCCAGAGGTGAAGGCTCTTCTGCAATTCATCCAATGCTGTTTCTCTCTCCACAGATTTCGCCAGACTTGCTCAGTATTTCCAGCATTTTCTGTTTTTAATTCAGATTTCCCAGCATTTGTCCTTGAGATGACTAAAGGCTTGTGGTAGGTTTTATGGAGTACTTTTTAGAAGTTCTTTACTGTCTGTAAAGGCTTTGAGACATCCTGAGGTCATGAAAGGCACTATATAAATGAAATTTCTCTCTTTTTCACTTTCTTTAAAGGAGGAGAGGGAGGTTGAGCGGCAGAGGAGTTTAGGGAGGGAATTGCAGAGAGTCTAGGTGGCTGTTTGTTGCCGTCAATAGTGAAAGGAAGGGAAGGAGATGGCACAAGAGCCTAATCCAAGGGGTTGGGGGGAGGGGTGTTGCAGGGTTGGAAGTGGTTACGGAAATAAGGAGGGGTGAGGTCATTGAAGTATTTAAATATGAGAATAAGAATGTAAAATTGGAGGGGTTGGAGGACTGAGAGTCCATGTAGGTCAGTGGACACGGGAGTGATGGGTGAGCAGAACCTGGGGCAGGTTAGGATATGGGTTGCAGAGCTGTGGTTAAGTTGATGTTTAAGGAGGGTGAAGGTGGGAGGCCAACCAGGAGAGCATCGTAAGAGTCAATGGAGTAGAGGTGTCAAGTCATGGATGAGAGTCTCAGCAACTGGTGGATGGAGGCAGGGGAGAATTTGGACGATGTTACAAAGGTGGAAAGCGCTGTCTTTGCAAAGGAGAGGATATAGGATCAGAGGCTCTGCTCAGGTTGATGCAGAGGATGCAAACAATCTGGCTCAACAATAGTCAGAGTGGAAATAGTATAAAAACAAAGCACTGCCGGAGCTCAGGAAATTAAACAAAAGAACTCACTAGGACTTGATTTAATTCTATTGAGTTATGACACAGCATTCCTTGTCTCTCTCCACAGGCCCATGTCTGTTTTTGTATCTGTAACCAAAGCTACTTACAGTCAAAGCTCATTGAGGAAAATTGTTTAAACTGTTTCTTCAGCATTAAATCTGAAGCAGGTCTGGCCACAAAAGCTGAAAAATAATGAAAAGAAAGATGGGGATTGCAAATATCTTCCAAATCGTAGGTCACCATTGCACTTCGGTCAGGAACGACTGAGTACTCTACACTGGGTCAGCAACGGGTTGGGTGGGAGAGGGAGTGAGAGTCCAATTAGTCTGAAAAGAGAAAGAATTCATATAGCACCTATCACATCCTCAGAATGTCTTCATAATGTTTCAAGCCAATGGAGTACTAAAATATAGTCACTGTTGTAAAGAAATGTGACTGTAAATTTGCGTGCAGCAAGCTCCCATTAAATCAGAATGTGACAATGACTGGATGATGAATTTTCGTGATGTTGGTTGAGGGGTAAGTATTGGCTGGGATACCAGAATAGCCTCTCAGCGCTACTTTGACTAATGCCCTGGGATATTTTACATCCAGGTGAGTGGGCAGATGAGGCTGCATTTTAACTTTTCATTTGAGAAAGAGCGGAGTGATTTGAAAGGTGAACAGGATTTGTGTGGCCGGGGCCACGTGGGTGGGAAGTGATCCAACATCCGCAGTACAAAGCTCAGGAGGTTGCAATTCCTGGGTTGCGCCTACGTAATCAGATGCAGTCTCCTGCCTGAATCTGGCAGGAAAAGCTGCACAAAGAGTGGGCAAAAGCAGAATTTTGAGCACAGAAGATCTTCCCTGGGATCCTATCAAATGGTCCCTGGCACAAAGGTTAATGTTTAGAATGACATTTGAACAGGGAAGAAATCCTGTTGTAGGGGATCCCTGAGATTTCCTTATTTTGCTGCTGCTCTCGAACCATAAGGAAACCGATTTTTGAAAAAATAACATACCCTTCTAGGTAATGTTGGGTGTGCTTCCACATGTTCAAAAATAGGAGAAGAATAAACCTAGCAACTACATGCTACTCAGCCTAACTTCAGTAAAATAGGGAAGCTTTTAGAGACAATAACATTAAACAAAATTAATTGGCACTTGGAAAAATATGGACCAGTAAGAGAAAGCCAAATCAGATTAATTAAAGGCAAATCATATTTAACTAAAGATTAAGTTCTTTGATGAAGTAATGGTGAGGGTCGATGAGGTTAGTGTGGTTGATGTTGTGTATTTGGACTTTCAAATGGCCTTTGATAAAGCACAACTTAATACATGCATTATCAACATTAAAGTCTATGGGTTTAAAGGGCCAGTGGCTGCATGAATATAAGATTGGCTAAGGTACTGAAAACAGAGAGCAGGATCTTGCCCTTGTCGGGTGAGTTTGGTGAGGGTGCACGGGCGTGATCAGGAAGCCGACCGCCGCCCATGATCGGAGCCGGAAGGCGATTTCACACTGATGGGCCAATTAAGACCCACCCAGCGTGAAACGTGAGTGGCAGCACTGCGAGTGCACTCTTCATAATCTCCCTGAGGCACAGAGCTGCCACCCTCAACCTTCCATAATTGACAGCTCACCCGATGTGTTGCTGCCTGTATCCTATCCCGTATCAAATCCTGTTCACCCTACACTTGCTGACCCATAAGGCCTCCGAGTTCAGAAATGTCTACAATTTAGAATTCTCACCCTCATGTTTAAATCCTACTCTAGCTCCATTTCTGGTGCCACCTCCACTTTGCTAGCCCATTCCTCAAACTCTTTATTGCTCTGTTTCTAGCGCTTTGTGCATCCTTTCTTACCTTTGCCCCATCATTAGCTGCTGTGCCTCCAACCATCCATGTCTTAACACCCTCTCCACCTGCTCTCCTACAAATTTCCAAATTTAAATTGAATCAAGATTTTCAACAACCCTCCTTCCTTGGTTTAGCATCCTTTTTTATATTTTGGGAAATATTTCCAAGGCAATCGTGCTGTATAAATAGTGTTATTTAGACTCCTTTGCCTATTAGTGTTACATAAGTCAATGTCACTCCTGCCTTAAATAACTTTGCAACTGGATCCTTCCCGGTAGCATCAGATGCCCTTTGTCACAATAGCTGGGCAGCTGTTTACATTGCATCAAGAAGGTCACTGATGCCCTATTCAGAATGGCTGCCAATTCATATCCTTCCTCATGAAATCAGGCTAACAAGAGAAATATCCAGTTTGAGAAAATGGCAGGATTCCCACAGGTGCAAGGAACAATTGATGGTACACTTATGCCACTTGAAGCCCCATTAAACATAACCCTATGGTGGAGCCTTGCAGGATGATGTGAAATTCAGCAAGGCACCTGACTTGCTGTGAGGTGCTATTACTCATCCCAAAATTGAACCTGTGGGCAGAAAATTTCACATGTGGCCTGCCACCAGCCACTTCTAGTGCACCCTCAGAAAATCAGGATATAAAAGTGAAGTGTGTATGGCAGAAATGTTGGTTCCAAGAAACACTGTTAGTTAATAAGGAAATACCAGAGATGTTTAACAAATATTTTGTATCTGTCTTCACAGTAAAAGGCACAAATCAACATGTGAAGAGGGCACTCAGCAGGGCACGTGCCTTTGTGTTAACTCAATGTTATTACAATTATGCAGCTCTCCCTTAAGGCTTTTCCCTGCCTGCTTAATGCTCTGTAACTGCAAGACTGAAAAAAATGAATCTTTTTATATAAAGAACTTCCATCTTGGATCTTGCAGCTGGCAGTCCATCCGATTATGCTCAGATTGAGTAAAGGGGATTCTGGTTAAGAAGGACATCAGAAGACTCATCCTGACATGGCAAGGAGAAAGGAACCTGTTAAAATTCCGGGAGGGAGTTGAATCTACAAGGCTCCATTTCTGCTGAGGGCATAGTTTAATGTAGATACGTAGCATGGGGTTTTCGGTCATGTAAAGAAGTTAATAAAGAATACCTTTTCTCTAGTTTAGTGTGTTAGTTTCCTACTAAGTGACGTTTAGTCTATTTTGATTTTAGCGTGTTTCTTAGAATAAAAGTCTTAAAACGTGAGATCTTGTCCTGTCATCGCTTGAGTTGGTCACTGGAAAATTCATATCTCTTTTTAAAAGTTGTCAGCATCCGTGGGGATCATAACACTAGTAGGGTAGATAAAGGGGAACCAGAAGATGTAATATACCTGGATTTCCAAAAGGCATTTGATAAGGTGCCACATGAAAGGTGCAAGTTAACATAAGAACGTATGAATTAGGGGCAGGATTAGGCCACTCGACTCCTCTAGCCTGCTCCGCCATTTGATAAGATCATGGCAGATCTGATTGTGACCTCAACTCCACATTCCTGCCAACCAGGATAACCTTTCACCCCCTTGCTTACCAAGAATCTATCTACCTCTGCCGTAAAAACATTCAAAAGCTCCGCTTCCATTGCCTTTTGAAAAACAGTTCCAAAGACTCACGACCCTCTGAGAGAAAAAAATTCTCCTCATCTCTATCTTAAATGAGTGACCCCTTATTTTCAAACTGTGACCCATAGTTCTAAATTCTCCCATGAGAGAAAACATCCTCTCCACATCCACCCTGTCAAGACCCCCCAGAATCTTATATGTTTCAATCAAGTTGCTTCTTATTCTTTTAAACTCTACTGAATACAAGCCTAGCCTGTCCAACCTTTCTTCATAAGACATCCCTCCCATTCCAGGTATTAGTCTGGTAAACCTTCTCTGAACTGCTTCCAATGCATTTACATTCAGGCTTAAATAAGAAGACCAATATTAGGCACTCCAAAGTGGTCTCACCAATGCCCTGTATAATGAAGCATACCTCCCTGCCTTTGTATCCAATCCCCTTGCAATAAATGATAACATTCTATTAGCTTTCCTAATTAATTGCTGTACCTGCATACAAATTTTTGCAATTCATGCATTAGGGCACCCAGATCTCTCTGCATCTCAGAGCTCTGCAATCTTTCACCATTTAGATAATACGCTTCTTTTTTATTCCACCTGCCGAAATGGCCAATTTCACATTTTCCCATATTATATTCCATTTGCCAGATCTTTTCCCACTCACTTAATCTATCTATATCCCTTTGTAGCGTCCTTACGTCCTCTTCACGACTTACTTTCCTACATATCTTTGTATCATCAGCAAATTTAGCAACCATACTTTTGGTCCCTTCACCCAAGTCATTTATATAAATTGTAAAAAGTTGAGGCCTTCCCAGAATCTAGGAAATTTTGGAAAATTAAAACCAATGTATCAACTATTTAACTGATTTACAGCTATGTCTGGAATGTTACTTGTGTCCTCTATAGTGAAGACCGATGCAAAATACCTGTTCAGTTCATCTGCCATCCCCTTATTTTCCATTATTGGGCAGTAACTTCTGACTAATCCCGGATAGTGCTGGCCCACAGAAATTAGAAGAAATAAATACACACTTACCTGGTTTTGAAAATTGTGCTGCCACTTCTGTTCACAGGAGCTGCTTGAGGCCTGCATTGAATGAATTCTCACAAGCCCCAGCGAAGTCTAGATTCAGCGTATTCAAGGAGGCCATGCCCCCTTTTTTACAGCACTTGCTGCCATCAAGCAGGTAAGTTTAAAGGGCCTAAGAAATTGACAGGCCAGGGGAAGGTAAGTGTCTAAGCTAAGTGGATAGGACTTGGGGGGGGGACTGGAGGTTGGGAGAGGGGGCCTGGAGGTCGGTGGGTTTTCTGGAGGTTGGGGGTGGGGGTGGAAGGTTTCTGGAGATTGGGGGGAGTGGTTCTGGAGGTCAGCGTGGGGCCTGGAGGTCGGGGAGAGGATCTGGAGATCGGGAGGGGGGGGGTGTCCAGAGGCTGGGAGTTTGGTGGGGGTCTAGAGTTGGGGAGGCTGTGGGGTGTCCAGAGGTTAGTGGGGGCGGTCTGAAGGTCAGGAGGTCAGAGGGGGTCCAGGTGGGGTTGGGAGGTCAGAGGGGCTTTGGGAGGTCGGGGGTGTCTGGAGGTTGAGTGGGGTGCTGGTGTGGTTGATGTGGGGTGAAGTGGGGTTGTCAGAGGTCAGGGGTGGTGGGGGGGCAGTTGTGTGGGGTTGGTCTGGGTCTTTATAATAGTTACCCAGAAGAGGTTTTAATTCTTCTAACTTTTCCTGGTTAACTCCCGGCAGAACCGTCCGAAGTTTGCTATTTAAACTGCATTTTTGGATGGTTCCCAGTGCAGCGCAATTGTCCAGAGGAAGTTAGCATTTCTGGGCAATTGCTGTGCAACCCTTTGCCTGGAAACTTCTGGGAGGGATATCTCAGCGCATCTTTGCGGTACCTGCCAAATCTGATGCTGGGGAGTGCGGAAGTTACGGGCCAATATTAATTTCCCAGACACACTTTCTATAGGACCAATGCTCACTTTGTTAACTCTTTTCTTATTTAAATATCTATTGAAACTCTTACTATCTGTTTCTATATTTCTAGCTAGATTTCTCACCTACTCTAACTTTTCCCTGCTTGTAAATCTTTTTGTCATTCTCTGTTGTTTTTTACATTCTATCCAATCTTCCGACCTGTCACCCATCCTTGCGCACTTATATGCTTTTTCTTTAAGTTTGATGCTATCTTTAACTTCTTTAGTTAACCATGGATGGTGGGTCCTCCTCTTGGAATTTTTCTTTATCGTTGGAATGTATATTCTGTGTATTCTGAAATATCCCCTTAAATGTCTGCCAATGCATCTCTATTGACCTATCCCTTAACCTAATTCACCAGTTCACTTTAGCTAGTTCTACTTTCATGCCCTCATAATTGCCCTTCAGGGCCATAACATTGGAGGTCATATATTGGCATATAGTAACGAGTGGAGTGTTGCAAGGATCAGTGCTGAGGTCTCAGCTGTTTACAATCTGTATTAATGTCTTAGATGAAGAGACAGAGAGTAATAAACGTCAACTCTTTTCTTCTCCGCCGATGCTGCCAGACCTGCTGAGTTTTTCCAGGTAATTCTGTTTTCGTTGTATAGAGTAATGAATCTAACTTTCTCGATGATACAAAGCTAGGTGGAAGTGTAAGCTATGAGCAGTTCACACAGAGTCTATGAAAATATATAGACAGTGTTGGCCTGAACATTTCCCGCCTCTGTTTTGCCGGGTCACCTTCAGACCCTTAATTAGCTCAAGTTGGGACTTCTGCTTACATTTGGGAGGAAGTCTCATTTCCAAGAGGTACTAGGCATTCAAATGGCTGGCAGCTCCCTAGTCTCAACAGCGCTGCAAGAGAGGAGTGGTAGTCGTTGCTGGAACTGCAGACAGTCCCCAAAGAAGAGATACATGGTCCTGGGACTTCAAGGTAAGTCCAGGTAACGCCAAGGTCAGGCTGACAGGCCCCAGCAAGAAGGGTGAGGATCTAGGTTTGTCATGGCGTGGGTGCGGGGTAAGTGCAGGGTGGGACCTACCTTAGGGGAGCATCCTTTGGGCACAGGGTGCTCAAACAGATCTGCGTGTATGTCCCCCCTTCCCAGCATGCATAAAGCCTACCAGCCACATGGCATTGTCACTTCCCGTTGCGGTAAATCTCAGCAGAGGTGGGTAGATGACAGATACTATGCCGCCAACCCCATGGTGTCCAATTTTACCACACCCCCCCCCCCCCCCGACCAATACAAGCCAACACACCCCAGAGGGCCTTTAAATGAGTGGGCAACAAGGTGGAAGATGGAGTATAATGTGGGCAAATGTGAGGTTATTCACTTTGGTCGTAAGAATAGAAAATCAGAATATTTTTTAAAAGGTGTGAAACTTGTAAATGTTGATGTTCAGAGAGTTTTGGGTGCACTTATAAGAAGAACTCAGAAAGTTAGCATACAGGTGTAGCAAGCAATTAGAAAGGCAAATGGCATGTTGGCCCTCATTACAAAGGGATTGTGATAGAAGAGTAAAGAATTCTTTAGACAATTGTACAGGGCTTTGGTGAGAGCACATCTGGAATACTGTATGCAGTTATGGCCTCCGCATTTAAGAAAGGATATACTTGCATTGGAGGCAGTACAGCAAATGTTCACTAAATTGGTTCCTGGGATGAGGGGGTTGTCCTATGGGAGGCTGATGAAATTGGGCTTATATTCTCTGGAGTTTGGAAGAATGAAAGGCTGTCTCATTGAAACATACAAGATTCTGAAAGGGCTTGAGAGGGTAGCTACTATGAGATTGTTTCCCCTGGCTGGGGAATCGAGAATGAAGGGGCACAGTCTCAAGATAAGGGTCCAATCATTTAGGACTGAAATGAGGAGAATGAGCTGAAGTTTTGGAATTTTCAACCCCAGAGGGTGGTGGAATAGACATATTTTTGATCTCTCAAGGAATCAGAGCATATGAGGAGCAGGCGGGAAAATGGAGTTGAAGTCAAAGATCAGCAATCATTGTATTGAATGGTGGAGCTGACTCAGGTATGGTCTACTCCTGCTCCCATTTCTTATGTTTTATGTTCTCAGCCAAACATGCCTTTTAATTGTTTTTCGTTGTGTGCAGCCGATTCATTTAAGTGCGCCTGTCCTTTAACTTTTTTTGCATGGCTACGCATACATGGTAACTTAAGGGGGCCGACTAGTGCTTGGCCTGAGTGGGATTTCTCAGGTTTCTACACAGCTGCACATCCAAGCAATCTACCTGCAACGGAGTCAATGGCATCCCACATCACTAAGACTTTTGAGGATAACAATAACTTACAGTCTCTTCTCAACTCCCTCTTTACCTTCACCATGAGATTTGGCATGAAGTGAAAGCTGCAGTCATTGTGATCTCCTGCTTTCCTCCCTACCCTGCTCCATCAACCCAACCCTCTCCTTCTGCTTTATGCTTTCACATTCTGAAGTGCTCCCACCTGGGCAGCTGCACATCAGACCCAGGAGGAAGAGAGCAGCCCATAACAGTGATGAGGAAACATCGTCACTTGATCTCACACTCTAGCCATTGGTTCAAGTACTGGGAGTCTGAAGACCTTAGACACTAGCATAGAGTCAGGATCTCTACACGATGGGCATGAGTAGGCTGCAAATAGACCAAGGGGCAAGGAAAGCTCCTGTGTCAGCACAGGATTGCAGATGAGTTTTGCTGCTGGGGGCCTGGATGACGACTTCATTGGGGACAACGTAGAGGCGGCTTACAGTAGAATGCATACCAATATGCTTGGTGAGTTGGCAGGCCTGCCTCTCATACACTTGCTGCTGGCTCTCAATTAGCCAGCCCAGACTGCTGCTGCCCATACTGAGGTGATGCAGTCCGAAGTCGGGCACAAAGGCCCAAAGCTGCTCAAGGCCATCTTGCAAAGCCAGTTCCCCCAGGGAAAGTCAGCAGCCTTCCACCAGCCTTCTGCAGCCACAGGGGTAGCACTGTGTAAGGGCACCACGCCAGGCAAGCGTACCTGCAAGACAGGCTTTAAGGGAGTGCACAAGGATAAATAATTAACTTCTGCTTATTTATATTAAAGTGTAGTTGGAAAAGGAGGTTATGGAAAGGTTTTTATTGTTGGATTGTGGGCAAGGAGACATAATGATAGGATGTCTCAGATGGTTGAAATGGTGAGCAATGGTGGGTCCATGTTGGTGTGTGGAAGTTGTATCACTGAAATAAGAGACCGATAATCCACCTTCTCACAGCCTGACCAGAGAAAGAACCTCCTCCTCTTCCTGAACCCCTCCTCATCCTCCTCCTGAGTTGACCTCCAGGTCCCTGAAGGTAATGGCTGCACTCTCATAATGGCGAGGTGGTAGAGGATGCAGCAGACCCCCATGAGCTTCAAGGCCTGCTCTGGGCTGTCCTGCAGTGCTTCCCTGAGCAGTCAAGGCAGCGGAACCATTATTTCAGCAGGCTAATCACCTGCTTGATGATGTTCCGAATGGCTCCATGACTCTGATAGGTCTGCTCTGCTCATGTGGCAAGACGGGGGAGTGGGGGGTGGCGTTAACAGATCCATGTAAAGGGGGTAGCCCTTGTCATTGAGTAGCCAGACTCTGGTTCCTCTGGGGGAGGCACAAAGACACTGGATATGAATGACAGTCGCAGAATGAATGCATTATGGCTTCCACCAGAATAATGGGCATTCACTGAGGTGATGGTCTTGGCAGAATCACACACCAAAATCATATTTCTGAAATGGAAGCCCTTGTGGTTCTTGTACTCTCCTTATTGACATGGGGGACCTGCAGAGTCATGTCCATGCAGTCTATAGTCCTCTGCACCCTAGGGAATCCTATCCTGGAAAAGTCATGTGCTTGCCCCTCTTCACCAAAAAGATGATGAACTGCCCTCATGTGGCGTAGATGGCCTCTGTGACTTCCTAAGTGGAAGGCATGCTGGAAAATGTTACCAATGTCTCCCACTCCCACTTGGAAGGAATGGGAGGCATAAATGTTTAGGACAACAGTGTGGCATGGCCATCCTTACTCCACTATGAGACTCCAGGTCAGCTTGAAGGAAGGAGGTGGTCAGTTCATTGCCCACTTCTTGTTGAAAATGATTCCCCTCAGCCACTGCTCCTGGATTAGTAGAGAGAAGAAGTGCCCTCGAAAAATCCTTCAGAAACAGGGCCTTCTGTGTACAGCCTTCCTCTTTGTCCCTTTCTACTAAGTAAATTGTTCATTTGTACCTCTAGTATTATTTTAAATATTTACTCTCCTTTTAAGTCATGCAGCATAACACTGCACTAATGGAGTTCGGCAAAATTAGAGTGGCTGATTTTGTAATAAGGAAATGTAGTTACAAAGTGTGAACAAATAGTCTAATGCTTCTTCAGAACTGGTTCTATAACATCAATTGGTCTTTGTGCTGCAAAAGGAGACCTGTATTTGTGCCTCAAATTCAGGCCAGTACCAGATTTGGGCACCAGTTTACTCAAACACACAATAAACAGATACCATCACATTTCACAACACTGTTGTCATTGTTTGCAGTCCCAAACTGCCTCTTTCAAAGCACGATTAGTGTTCTTTTCAACTGTCACAATGCTTTTGTTTGAAACCATTAGATACTGGTTAACAAAGGATGCCTCTGACTAGTTTGCAGACATTGTACTTTTGATTTTTTACAATAAGAATCATTCATTAGCCCCACACATCTTTGCTAAGTACTGGAATTCTGCTTAATCAATGGCTATAATTAGCGCAGTGACAGTGCTTATTGCAAGTCAGAAGGTACATATCTGCTGAGTCAAAGTAGAATTGTAACCCGTTAACCAAAGAAAGCTAGATCTCAGTCCTTGATCAAGGGTGATTTAATGAACCACTGAATGCCTGCATTATTTACACTAATGTTCTTCACTAACCTTCTGTCATGGACTACAATTCCAAAAAATCATTGTGGTCAACGGCCTTTTTCTGAGGAATGTTCCCACTTGCTGTTCCATGAAGCAGTGAGATGTGTGACAGCATGATGCATTTTAGATTCCCATGCTGGTGGAAATAACATAGGATTTGTAAATCAAATAAGCACAGAGTTGCTGTTTTAATGGAGCCCGTTCAATTGCTCTCTGAATGCAGGAATAGTCCAGTCTCCTGATGTATTCTGCTGCTGTCCCTCATCAGAGAGTAGGGGAGGGAGAAAAAGGAGCAGAAACAGATAAAGGCAGGGAACAGGAGAAGGGAGAAGAAAAAGAAAGACTTGCATTTACATAGCACCTTTCACAACATCAGGACAGCCAAAAGCGCTTTATGTTCACATGGCTGTCCATTATTTTGATGTAAGCATTGATCTATTTATTTTAGATGATTTCTCTCTCAATAAACATCACTAAAAAAGTATCTGGTCACGATCATAAGCTATTTGTTAGCACTTCCTGTGTACAAATTGGCTGCCATGTTTTCTTACATTAGAGTAATAACTACACATCAGAAGTTTTTCATTGGCAGTGAAATATGTCACATTCACCAGTAAAGCACTCCCTCTGTCACAAAGTAAAATAGTGCAGGTACTGGAAATCTGAAACAAAAACAGAAAATGCTGGAAATACTCAGCAGGTCTGGCAGCATTTGTGGAAGAGAGTTATGTTTCAGTTCAAGTTCTTTTCTTCAGAACAATAAATGCTCAACAGAACGTGCTCTCAGTGGGGGACTTCAATGTCCATCACCTAGAGTGGCTCGGTTGACTCCTAAAGGACTTAGATGCTAGGCCGGACCTGCAACAGATGACAAGGGAGCCACAAGAGGGATAAACCTATCTGACCTCGTCTTCACTAATCAACCAGTCTCAGATGCATCTGCCCATGAGAGTATCGGTGGGAGTGACCACCGCACAGTCTTTGTGGAGACAAAGTTCAGTTTTCACATTAAGGATACCCTCCATCGTGTTGCATGGCATTACCACCGTGCTAAATGGGATAGATTTTGAACAGATCTAGCAACTCAAAACTGGGCATCCATGAGGCACTGTGGGCCATCAGCAGCAGCAGAGTTGTATTCAGCCATAATCTGCAAGATCATGGCCCTGATATCTCCTACTCTACCATTACCACCAAGCCAGGGGATTACCCCTGGTTCAGTGAGGAGTGCAGGAGGGCATACCAGGAGCAGCACCAGGTATACCTACAAATGAGGAATCAATCTGGTAAAGCCACAACACAAGACTACTTGCGTGCCAAACAGCATAACCAGCATACTATAAAAAGAGTTAAGCAATCCGATCACAAATGGATCAGATCCAAGCCCTGCAGTCCTATCAAATCCAGCTGTGAATCGTGGTGGACAAATAAATAACTATCTGAAGGAGGGGGCTACGCAAATATCCCCATTCTCAATGTGGGTGTTGGTGTCCCGTTTCGAGTCCTCATGACCCTTCGACAGAACTAGGTGAATAAGGAAGGGGTGAAATATAAGCTGGTTTAAGGTGGGTGGGGGGGCGGCCTCATGACCCTGCCGATCTTCTCCGCCGATGCTGCCAGACCTGCTGAGTTTTTCCAGGTAATTCTGTTTTAGTTTCCCCATTCTCAATGACCGGGGAGCCCAACAAATCAATGCAAAAGATAAGGCTGGAGCATTTGTAAGCACCTTCAGCCAGAAGTGCCAAGTGGATGGTCCATTTCAGCCTCCTCTTGAGATCCTCAGCATCACAGGGGCCAGTATTCAGCCAATTCAAGTCACTCCATGTGATTATCAAGAAACTTTGAAGGCACTGGTTACTGCAAAGACTATGTACTCTGACAACATTCCAGTAACAGTACTAAAGACTTGTGCTCCAGAACTTGCCACGTCCCTAGCCAGTCTGTTCCAGTACAGTTACAACACTGGCATCTACCCAACAATGGGGAGCATTGCCCAGGTGTGTCCTGTCCATAAAAAGCAAGACAAATCTAACCAGGCCAATTAGTGATGGAAGGTGTTGTTGACAGTGCTATCAAATGTTACTTACTCAGAAATAACCTGCTCACTGATGTTCAGTTTGGGTTCTGCCAGGTTCGCTCAGCTCTGGACCTCATTAGAGCCTTGATCCTAACATGGACAAAAGAGCTGAACCCAAGAGATGAGGTGAGAGTGACTGCCCTTGACATCAAGGCAGCATTTGACAAGAGTGTGGCATCAAGGAGCCCTAACAAAACTGGAGTCAACGGGAATCAGGGGGAAAAATCTCTGCTGGTTGGATTCATACCTAACACAAAGGAAGATGGTTGTGGTTGTTGGAAATCAGTCATCTCAGCTCCAGGACATCACTGCAGGAGTTCCTCAGGGTAGTGACCTTGGCCCAACCATTTTCAGCTGCTTCATCAATAACCTTCCTTCCATCATAAGGTCAGAAGTGTGGATGTTCACTGATGATTGCCCAGTGTTCAGCACCATTCATGACTCCTCAGGTACTGAAACAGTCCGTGTCAAAATGCAGCAAGACCTGGACAATATCCAGACTTGGGCTGACAAGTGACAAGTGACATTCGCACCACACAAGTGTCAGGCAATGACCATCTCCAACAAGAGAAAGTCCAACCATCGCCCCTTGATGTTCAATGGCATTGCCATCACAATCCTCTACTATCAACTTCCTGGGGGTTACCATTGACCTGAAACTGAACTGGAATAACCATATAAATACTGTGGCTACAAGAGCAGGTCAGAGGCTAGGAATAGCGCGATGAGCAACTCACCTCCTGACTTCCCAAAGCCTGTCCACCATTTACAAGGCACAATTCAGGAGTGTGATGGAAAACTCCCACTTGCCTGGATGAGTGCAGCCCCAACAACACTCAAGATGCTTGACACCATCCAGGATAAAACAGCCCGCTTAATTGGCAACAGATCCACAAACATTCACTCCCTCCACCACCAATGCACAGTAGCAGTAGTGTGTGCCATCTACAAGAAGCACTGCAGGAATTCACCAAGGCTCTTTTGAGAGCACCTTCCAAACCCACGACCACCACCATCTGGAAAGACAAGGGCAGCAAATAGATGGGAAGTTCACCACCTAAAGGTTCCCCTCCAAATTACTCACCAGCCTGACTTGGAAATATATCGCTGTTCCTTCTCTGTCGCTGGGTCAAAATCCTGGAACTCCTTTCCTAACAGCACAATGGGTGTATGTGCACCACATGGACTGCAGTGGTTGAAGACAGCAGCTCAGCACCACCTTCTCAAGGGCGATATGGAGGGGCAATAATTGCTGACCTAGCCAGTGACAGCCACACCCCATGAAAGAATAAAAAAAGTAAAATAAAAATTCTACAGGCTCTCCTTCAACATATACGGAAGATGGAATATTTGGCTGACCAGGTGTGGGTTGATATATGAGTTTTATTTGGTAACATTCAAAGACAGTCCAAGTTTCTTGTATGCAGAATTGAAGAGATTGGGAGTGGCTTGTAAATGTGGTGCAGAGTGAGTAACGACACTGCAACAAAAGCAAAAATTGCTGGAAAAACTCAGCAGGTCTGACAGCATCTGTGGAGAGAAAGACAGAGTTAACATTTCGTCTTCTTCAGAACTAAAGAGAAGTAAACATGTGGTGCAATATATACTGTTTAAGAGGGTGGGACAAGTGAAGCTGAACAGAAGGCTAGTGATAGGTGGAGACAAAGAAGAGATTGCAAAAGATGTCAGGGTAAACAAAAGATCGAAGAAGTGTTGATGGTGATGATATTGGCTAAAGGAGATGCTAATGGTGACATTAAGAGTAGAAAGCAGGATGAGCCAGTGACAGATGGCCCTAGTGGGGATGGGGTCAGGAGAGGGGACGGTGTGGTGATAAAAGATCAAAATAGGCTAAAGGGTGGGGATAAAACAATGAATGGAAATAAATAATAATAGAAATAGGTGAGAAAAAATATATACATGTAAAAATTAAAAAAGGGGATCAAAATGGCATGAGGATGGAGGAGAGAGTTCATGATCTGAAGTTGTTGAATTCAATGTTAAGTCCGGAAGGCTGTAAAGTGCCTATTCGGAAGATGAGGTACTGTTCCTCCGGTTTGCGTTGAGCTTCACTGGAACATTGCAGCAGGCCAAGGACGGACATGTGGGCATGAGAGCAGGGTGGTGTGTTGAAATGGCAAACAACAGGGAGGTCTGGGTCATGCTTTCGAACAGACCGAAGATGTTCTGCAAAGCGGTCACCCAGTCTGCGTTTGGTCTCTCCAATGTAGAGGAGACCGCATTGGGAGCAGCGAATGAAGTAGACTAAATTGAGGGAAGTGCAAGTGAAGCGCTGCTTCACCTGAAAGGAGTGTTTGGGCCCTTGGATGGTGAGGAGGGGGGAAGTAAAGGGGCAAGTGTTGCCCCTTCTGCAATTGCATGGGAAAGTGCTGTGGGAGGGAGTTGATGTGTTAAGGAGTGGACCAGGGTGTCCCAGAGGGAATGGTACCTGCAGAATGCCAATAGGGGGTGAAGGGAAGATGTGTTTGGTGGTGGCATCATGCTGGGGTTGGCGGAAATGGCGGTGGATGACCCTTTGAATGCGGACCCTGGTGGAGTGAAAAGTGAGGACAAGGGGACCCTATCATGGTTCTGGGAGGGAGAGGAAGGTGTGAGGGCAGAGGTGCGGGAGATGGGTCAGACACAGTTGAGGGCCCTGTCAATCACCGTGGGTGGGAAACCTTGGTTAAGGAAGAAGGAAGAGATGTCAGAAGCACTGTTTTGGAATGTGGCATCATTGGAACAGATGCGACAGAGGTGAAGGAACTGAGAGAATGGGAGGGAGTCCTTACAGGAAGCAGGGTGTAAGGAGTTGTAGTTGAGGTAGCTGTGGGAGTTGGTGGGCTTGTAATGAATATTGGTGGACAGTCTATCAACAGAAATGGAGACAGAGAGGTCAAGGAAGGGAAAGGAATTGTCAGTGATGGACCATGTGAAAGTGATGGAGGGGTGGAAATTGGAAGCAAAATTAATACATTTTTCCAGGTCCAGACGAGAGCATGAAGCGGCACCGAAACAGTCATTGATGTACCGGGGAAAGAGTTGTGGGAGGGGGCCTGAGTAGGACTGGAACAAGGAGTGTTCCACATACCCCATAAAGAGACAGGCATAACTGGGGCCCATGCAGGTACCCATAGCCACACCTTTTAGTTGGAGGAAGTGAGACAAATTTAAGGAGAAATTGTTCAGTGAGAGAACAAGTTTAGCCAGATGGAGGAGAGTGGTGGTGGATGGGGATTGTTCGGGCCTCTGTTCAAGGAAGAAGCAGAGAGCCATCAGACTATCCTGGTGGGGGATGGAGGTGTAGAGGGATTGGACGTCCATGGTGAAGAGAAGGCATCTGGGGCCAGGGAATTGAAAATTGTTGATATGATGTAGGGCACCATAGGAATCGCGGATGTAGGTGGGAAGAGACTGGACGAGGTGAGAGAGAACGAAGTCATGATAGGAAGAAATGCATTCTGTGGGGCAGGAACAGGCTGACAAAATTGGTCTACTGGACAGTCCTGTTTGTGGATTTTGGGTAGGAGGTAGAAGCGGACCGTCTGAGGTTGGGAGACTATTAGGTTAGAAGCTGTGGAGGGAAGATCTCCCGAGGAGATGAGGTCAGTGACAGTCCTGGAAACAATGGCTTGATGTTTGGTGATGGGGTGGTGGTGGCATGGTGGTTGGCACCGCAGTCATCCCTAAGGTGTACATCATTTACATCTATAGTGATCAGTTTAATTTTGGCACAGTAGTGACTGAGTTTAAAGAGTGTTCCATCTATGTGGTATTTAATACGGACATCAGAGGGCAGTTGATCTTTGACGAGGCGAATAGCCACTGTCAGATAGATTGTAAGTATTATGGGGGCTGTCAAGGAGCCTTGTTTGACCCCAGTCTGGATTTGAAGGTGTCTATTTCAGATCTCCCACCCAAGACATTTGCAGTCGTATCATCATGAAGCAACTGGAGGATTGTGATGAAGTTTCTTGGGCGTCCAAATCTTTGGAGCACAATCCACAGAGCCTCTCGATTTACTGAAACAAATGCTTTGATCAGGTCAATGAATGCAATGATGAATTGTTGTTCTCAACATTTTTCTTGGATTTGCCTGGCAACAAAGACTAGGGACCAAATTTTCCATTCTGAAGACTAAGTCCGGTGGCCAGTGGGAAAGTTGGCGTGATTCCTGCTGGGCGGCAGAGAGGGTGAACATGCGCGATCTTCCGCTTTTCCACTCATTAATTATACATTCACGAGGAGCTCGGCGACTCGCGTTGCAGGGTCAGTCAGGAAGTTGCCTGCCCTGCCGTTACCTCATGGCGTTGCACATCCTGGCATCATAGTTAAGGGGCATCCGGACATACATTCACTTTCTGAAGGCCAGGAGCTCCACATTACTCCTCCAGAGTCCTTGTGGCCGCAGCTTGTACCGGAGAAGTTTGCAGATGAGAGCAATCACATCCCGGGATATACGAGGGCGCCTCTGGCAATGCCTTTCACTCATTTCTAGATAAGGGCACGGCTGACAATATACCTATGATTAGGCCAATGCTCGCTATTGCAGTGTTCTATGTTCACCAGTCTCTTGACTTTCTAGAGGCCCCACTGCCTCCTGCTGCTCAGGCCCTTACTCCTCCTGGCAATGGGCCCTCCTTCTCGTCATCTGGATGAGAGCCATTACCAAGGCAGGGTTGCCTGAAGCCTACATCATCTTTGGATGTGTGAACAAAAATGATATATTGTCTGGAATTTCCCAGCCCCTCACTCCGGCAGGATTTTCTGGTCCTGCCGATGTGAACAGAGACTTCAATGGCTCACTGGCCCCGCTGCGGGGGAGTGGGGTGCTGGAAGATTTTAGCCATTGATTGGGCATGTTCTTTGCAGCTTCCCTTCCATTTCAAAGCCAGCAGGCAAGTGTTAAACCCTTCACCTGGCCTACGTCTAGAAATGACTTCCCCACCCCATACCTTCCAGGTAAAGGACATCCTGGAAGACCAGAGATGGTTGTTCATGCATGAATGTGTAAGGAGACAGTATTCTTTGACCATGGCGATGGGAGCCATGTGCGGGAAGCCTCACATGAACACTTTTCTGCTAGTCTCCACCACGCTCAGAACTTTAAAAAGAGTCCATTGCCCTGGCAGCATAGAAGACCAACCACATGATCCCCTGTCAGCCATGACCATTCACCCGGGAGAATGGAGGTTTAGAGTCGCAAGTTGGTTGCTGTCCACCAGCTACGTCCCTTGGAGGCATTCACCCCTCTCCCTCCCTTCATCCCCACCTCTGACTGCAATTGATGGCAAATAGCATAGAATGAACGGCAGCTCCACACCTTACTGGGATTTTGATATTATGACACCCATGAATCGGGAACAAAGTCTGCTGCAATGCGGGCTTAACCATAGAGTAAAGAACATGAGTGAGCATCTTTGACATCCAGTTGCCTCATGATTATTAGGGTGTCCCTTCAGTCAGCCACGTGTGCTGACATTAACTCCACCCACCCAAAAAGACCCTCCTCCCACCTCAAGGGATCTCACTGACTGACTAACTGCATGGCCAAGGTCAGATTTGAAAAATGCTGCATGTCACCTTTCAAACTCGCTCCACCACCTTCTGCCTTCCTCCTGTCACTCACCAACTTCCCCCCAACATCCTTGATCCGCCCAATATCACCATTCCTCTCCCCTTTCAACCTCTCTCCGTTACTCTGGACCCTATCACGATCCATCTGCGCATACCTTTCCTCCCTCAAAGCTGACACCCGTTAGTGTCCCCATGCCCACCCTGACCCTGACACCCCGCATTATCTGAGCTACCTGTCTTGACTCCCTCTGTGACCCACCTGACGAGATCTTCACCTGCCAGCCTATCACCTTGGACCTGCCACCCTACCGCATCCCACTCCCCCCTCCAACTGTGACTCTTCACTCCTATCTATCACCATTATCCTGGGTTCACCCCCAGGACCCCACCATTGACACCACCAATCCCACCCTCTAAAACACTCCCCTTCCCTTCCCCGGAAACTCTCACCCACTCCACCCCCTTCCTTGGACATTCTCCCCCTTTTCCCCTGACATTGCCCCTTACCTTCCCCGACAATCTCTCAACCCTTCCCCCATAAGCCTGCCTCCCCTGCACAGCCTTCACTCCATCCTTCCACCTGACCCCTCTCCAGCCTTGGCGCAGCATTTCCTAACAGCATTTGAGTGAAGTTATGCGAGGTTCCCAAGAAGGAGAAAGCAACGTTTACTGATCTCAAAGTCATGGAAGAGGTGAAGCTTGCCAGGTGCACGACACTGAATGTTCTAAATTCTCGCTGATGGGGATCTTAATTTGGAGCAGGAGCTGAATTTCGGCAAGGTGGCCTTTTCATGAGCATGCATGAGATGCTAATGCATGCAAATAGGATTCCTGACATTATTTGAAGGGAAGCTTGACCCGCCTTTGACCCGTCTTGGAATTTTGTTCCCCCGACTTCCAACAGTGTATCCTGCTGACGGGAAACAGATTTTTTGCCTCCCACCAAGTTATGATCCCCACTGCTGGCGGGAGTGGAAAATTCCACCCCACATCAGACATGTTCCTGGGAAAGGTCTAAAGCCACACTGTGTTTCTGGGAGGATTTTCTCAGCCACAGGAATATGTGTCAGGATTTTCCCTGGACAAGAGGGAAATACCTTGATCATTTCCACAGCATGATTTATCTCCCTCCTTGAAGATCATTACAATTGTCACATTCCTGAAGTTGGGGGTGTGGGATGTGGGAGTTTTTTTCTGCCCAATCCGTAGAATGGGTGCATGAAATCTTGATGTGAGCGCAAACCCATCAACTTCGAAGAACTCGGCTGGAATACAACCAGGGCCGCAGGCTTTGTTTTTCCGCTATTTGGTTGCTTGCTGCAGCTCTCCCATCGATGGTGGTTCAACATGGGTTCTGCCACAGGGCACTGGGGATAGCCTGGAGAGCATCAACTGCCGCTGTTGATTCAGGGTTGAGGAATTATTGAAAATGTTATTTCCAGCATTGACAGATGGCATTGTCATCCTTAAGAAGAGAAACTCCATCCTGTGAGCAAAGGGACTTTTGTCTGTTTGATCTTGGTCTACGGATAGTCCTGGTGGCTTCAAGCAAACTTCACCTGTCCTGATGGTCAACATTTTTTTGGATCTCTCGGGCTTTCTCTTCCCACCACATGTCTTTTATCTTCTGGATTTGTCTTTGGGTGTCAGCCTTGGGCTGTTGGAATGTTGTCTTCTCAACTTGTGACCTTGGGTTGCTCTTCCAGCCAATGTTTTTGTTCTAGGAAGTCACACATTTCAGCATTGGTTTCATCGAACCAGTCCTGGTGACGATAATGCTTGAACCCAGTGGTCTGGGTGTTGGAATCTAGTACAGCTGACTTATTTGATCTCACTCTTCTGGAATTGAGTTTAATGTGTGAAGATTTTCCAGATGACCATGAGCTGCACTTGGAATTCCTCTCCTTGGTCGGGCTGCTTTAGGGCTCAGACATTGATCATCTTCCTCTTGGACTTTTGAGCCTTGTGGTATCTTGGTGCTAGGTGGATGTTCATCACTGATCAAACAAGTTGATGATTGGTCCAGCAGGCATCAGTTCCCCACAAGGATCGAATGATACAGACATCACTTAGATCTTTGTCCTGAACAATGACATAATCCAGGAGGTGCCACTGCTTTGATCCAGGATGCTTCCATGTGTTTTTGTGTTTGTTCTTCTGGCAGAAGAAAGTGTTTATTATAATGAGGCCATGCTGAGCACACTTTGTCAGCAGGAGAACACCATTTGCATTGGCTTTTCCCTCCCTTTTATTCCCAATACTTCTGCTCTGGACATCGGAGTCACGGATAACCCTGGCATTAAAGTCCTCCAGGAGGATGATCTTTTCTTCTTTTTGGAGACTAGTGGCACTTCATCAAGGTTAGAATTAATATTTTCGTTAACATCTTCATTGGAGTCAAATGTCGGGGCATAAGCACTGACGACGGTTACATATTGATTACTGCTGCAGGTGAAGTGTCATGAGCCATCTGGGGAGTTCTGGCAGTGCATCCAAGATCCTATTCCAGATGGCAAAGCCAACTCTGTGGGCATGAGAGTGTCAGCCTTTCCTTTCCAGTAGAAGGTGTATCCCCCTGCTTGTTGCTTCAGCTGCTCCTTCCTAGGAAGATGGGTCTCACCGAGGGTGGTGATGTCAATTCAGAATCTTGATAGATAACGTGACACAATGGCAGTTTCTTCTTTCTGGACAGACAGCCACTCTTGAGATTATGAGTGTTCTAACGTTCCAAGTTGCAAAATTTAAGCTTGCCTTTCTTTGATCATAAAGATGGTGATCCCATAGGATGCGGTTCCCCAACCAGGAGGAAGTGGGACTGCATATTTTTAGAGCACCTTTTCTAGCCCTCTCCCTATTTGGAGGGTGAGCAGCGGTTATCCTGAGGAGGACTGTTCATTCACAGATGCTGCTGCCCAAAGACACCTCTGTCCCAACACAGGCATCCAACAACCTTCATGCCTCTAGGGACTAGGGACTCCTAGGTTCACAACCCTGTCCCCATCGCCAATTCTTCACCACCACAGGGCTGGGCAAATGGACCCTGGTAGAAGCGTGACTTTGTTTTAATGTGGGGACCTTGGGGCGCAGTCATTGTCCACACGATTTTGACGGTTTGGTAGTCAGATTGCAGTGACGTGTCGAGCCTTGATGACCGGGAGCCACCTTGCTGCTGCAGCCTTCTTCTGTCTCTGCAGCTGGTGAGATTGTGTGTCTTCCTTTGCCTGTTCTGTTGTTGAGAACTTTTTGGATAGCACTTTGTCTGGCACTTCCCCCCCGATCTTGCCACCACGGGTGGCCCTTCTAAGAACAAGAGCCCCCGACGGCATCACTCAGGGCATTGTCGGAGTGCACAGCCTCTCTAACTAATCTAGGTGGCGTTCCATGGAGGGAGTTCCTTCATCGGCCATTGTAGTCAAGTAATTTACAGATATATTAAGACATAAAAAAAGGATGATGATATGGATTTCAAGTGAATTGGGTACAATGGGCTGTAGTGAATCAGTGCCGGTTTTATATTCCTCCTGATTTTCTATTCCATTGAAGTCAATGGATATGAACATTAGGAGAAATGTAAAAAGCCCGCTAATTCGTTACTGTCCATTTTATCCAATTATCCAAAGTTGAAATTACCCCCAGGGTGCGTAAATAACTAAAGATACCTTGGCTTTTCACACACTCTTTCTTTCCTTAATGCCTTAATGCTTCTGTCCATGACTTGACTGAAATGATCTGTTGTTTCAAGGTATTCACAATTCCTCCTTAAGTAGGTGTCTCACATTGATTGGCTTTGCTCATCATAGTTGCAGGCATCTGTGAGTGGTCTACAGCACATCTTTAATTGCTTTGGAGGATAGCAAGGGACCAAGGCTGTCAGTGCCAATAATGAAAAAAATGTGAACTCGCCGGGGATGAGGGGCTTCACTCCTGGCTGCTACCTGGAAGGAGAGGCTGGAGCTGTCGGAACATGTTCTCAGAGAGTTAGAGAGACACCGCCCCGCAGAGATTCTGCACTGGAAAGAAAAAGTGAGGAGAGTGGAGCCATACGAAAGTCAAGATAGTCAAAAATAAAGGGGGAATAAAAGTCAGCTAGTTATTGGAGAAAATAACTGCAATGAGGAGAAGTGGTGGGCGCGGGGGGTGGGGGGGTTTGGGGGGGGGGGCGGCGGGGGGGGTTGGGGGGGGGGGGAGACAGGAAACGCCAATAGCATAGGAATAGAGGGCAACAGATTCAGGTAGAATTCACCAGGAGAAAATTATCTGTAGAGAGGGGAACTGAAATATACTTTATTCATAAAATATCTGAAAGAACATTACAAAACATTTCAAAATGGCCGGCTCAAAAAATTGCAATCATATTCAAATTTTCCACATAGATCATGAGGTGCTTCAATACAATCAATAAACATTACAGACATTTCAACATGGTCATTACAGATAGTCGGACAGTGCAATGGTATTTAAGGTGTCTGTAATGACCATGTTGAAATGTCTGTAATGTTCACTGATTTTGAAATGTTTTGTAATGTTTTTTCAGGTATTTAATGAATAAAGTATATTTTTTCAAAAAAAAACCTGTAGAGAGGGGAACTGAAAGGGCAAGACTGAGCAGCAAACAATCGCACTGTGGGTTGAATTTTACGGCCGGCTTCAGGACCCTGACTTCAGGCCACAAAGCAGCTCCCAAGCCTGCATTAGCTGGTAGCAGAACCGGTTTGGTGATTTTATCGTGGGCGATCTCCTAATTGGCCACCTGCGGGCCCACTGTCCAATTCAGTACAACGGACTGATGGTGCTGCTAGCTACTGACTGGGCTGGCATCTCTGTAGCCTCAACAATGTCAGTGGGACATGTCGGCACTGCTGAGGAAGGTCAGAGACCCCGGGAGCACCTCACAAATGGAGGTGACCTCAGACATGTGAGTAAAAATTAACATTTAGGGAGATAGGGGTGGAGGAGCCTGTGGGACAAAGGGGAAGCTCCTTCAGGGGTTCACTGGGGCTGCGGCCCCTTTGGGTCCTGGAGCCTCCATGTGGTGGGGTGGCCGCTCCGCCATAAAATGGTCCTTGGTAGAGCCTTTCATTACGGAAATTGGCTGCCCACCTCTGTGGAGCAGGAGCACATTGGCCTTGCAGCCTGCCAATGGGAAACCTCCCTGGTGCTGGTCTGTCCCTGACATGGTTTCCCACGATTTTACCGGCACCTCATCCTTGTCATTGTTCCCACCACCCAGGGGCCTGTAAAATTCAGCCCGTTGCTTCTGTCCATGTCAGTTCTGCATGATTGATGCACAATAATCCACTCCCCTCTGTACCACTACCATGTGGATCTGGGTCTAATTTGGGACCCTCCCTCTCACTCTCATTCCATTTCACATCTGGGGGGTGGGATGGGAGACTCTTGGTGGGTATTAACTCCTGCTGCATCATTTAAAAAAGGAAATTGAACTTATATAGCAATTTTTTTACATCTGCATGATGTCCCAAAGTGCTTCACAGACAGTTAAATACTTTCGAACTGCAGTCCCTGTTGTTTTATAGGCAAATGCAGCAGTCAGCAAGATCCCAGGAATGAGAGGAATGAGCAACCAATCTGCATTTGATGATGCTGTTCAAGGGGAATGTCGGCTATTCTTTGCCAACTTTTACAGCCATCTGAACAGGGAAATGGGTCAAGTTTAATGCTTCATCTCAAGACAACACAAAAAACATTTGCATTTAAATAGCACCGTCAACACAGTAAAACATCTCTAGGCACTTCACAAGAACCATCTTAGCCAAAATTAGCAGCTGAGCCACTTAGGAAGATATTAGGACAGCTGACCAATAGCTTGGTAAAGAGCAGCTTAAAGGAAGACAGTAAAGTAGAGAGGCAGAGTAGCTTAGGGATGGAACATGCCTGAGGAGCACTCCCTTCATACTAAAGCATCAGTCTAGATTTTCATGTGCTTGAAATGTGAGCGTTCAAATCTGATTGCCAAACAGTAATTAAACCTGAGGCAATTTTCTTTTCCTATATTCATTCATAGGAAGTTGGTATCACTGGCAAGGCCAACATTTGTTGCCCATCCCTAGCTGTCCTTGAATACTGTGGCTAGCTCGGCTATTTCAGAGAGCAGTTAAGAGTTTGGAGTCACATGTAGGCCAGACCAGACAAGGGCAGCAGACTTCCTCCCCTCAAAGACATCAGTAAACCAAATAGGTTTTTAAACAATAATAGTTGTCAGGATCACCATTACTAAGACTAGCTTTATATTCCAGATTTATTAAATGAATTTAAATTCCACCAGCTGCCAGGGCAGGATTTGGACCCATATCTCCAGAGCATTAGCTTGGTCTGCTGGATTACTAGTCCAGTGATATTATCACTATGCCATGTCTCTCCTAATAGTAGCACAGGGAACAGAGAAGGGTCCAAGTTGATACAACACATGTCACTTGCCCTCCTTGGGAGGTTGCTGTGAATGCTATTTTTTTGCCCTGTTGGTTTGGCATCTTAAGGTGACTGGCTATTTACTTGTTGCAGCATTGGCTTTGTACAGGAAATCTATTTAATCATCCAGGTAAACCCACTGATCTTGTACAGTAGTGTACTGATAATAGGAAAATAGGTGACTGCAGTACATTAATAAAGCTATTGTGCATATTGCGCAAAATTATTGCATATTCAGGATTTCATTTGACCTGAAATACATTAATTCCTAAGCATTGCTGACATAAAACATCTTCCAAGATTCCATAGACTCTGGAACAGTTCCTACAGATTGGAGGGTAGCTAATGTAACCCCACTATTTAAAAAGGGAGGTAGAGGGAAAGCAGGGAATTATAGACCAGTCAGCCTGTCGCTGGTAGTGGGGAAAATTCTAGAGTCCATTATAAAAGATTTAATAGCTGAGCACTTGGAAAACAGTGGCAGAATTAGACAGAGTCAGCATGGATTTACGAAAGGGAAATCATGCTTGACAAGTCTACTGGAATTTTTCGAGGATGTAACTAGTAGAGTTAATGAGGGGGAGCCAGTAGATGTGGTTTATTTGGACTTTCAGAAGGCTTTTGACAAAGTCCCACATAAGAGATTGGCATGTAAAATTAGAGCGCATGGAATTGGGGGTATTGTATTGAGATGGAAAGAAAACTGGTTGGCAATCAGGAAACAAAGAGTTAGGAATAAACAGGTCTTTTTCCAAATGGCAGGCAGTGACTAGTGGGGTATCGCAGGGAACGGTGCTGGGACCCCAGTTATTCACAAAATATATTAATGATTTAGATGAGAGAACTAAATGTAACATCTCCAAATTTGCAGATGACACAAAGCTGGGTGGGAGGGTGAGCTGTGAGGATGATGCAGAGGTGCTTCAGTGTGATTTGGACAAGCTGAGTGAGTGGGTAAATGCATGGCAGATGCAGTATAATGTGGGTAAATGTGAGGTTATCCACTTTGGTAGCAAAAACAGGAAGGCAGATTATTATCTGAATGGCTATAAATTGAGAGAGAGGAATGTGCAACGAGACCTGGGTGTCCTTGAACACCAGTCGCTAAAGGCAAGCATGTAGGTGCAGCAGGTGGTAAAGAAGGCAAATGGTATGTTGGCCTTCATAGTGAGAGGATTTGAACATAGGAGCAGGGATGTCTTGCTGCAATTATACAGGGCCTTGATGAGACCACACCTGGAATATTGTGTACAGTTTTGGTCTCCTTATCTGAGGAAGGATGTTCTTGTTATAGAGGTAGTGCAGCGAAGGTTTACCAGATTGATTCTTGGGATGGCAGGACTGACATATGAGGAGAGATTGAGTCAGTTAGGATTATATTTGCTGAAGTTCAAAAGAATGAGGGGGGATCTCATAGAAACCTATAAAATTCTAACAGGTCTAGACAGGGTAGATGCAAGAAGGATGTTCCCGATGGTGGGGGAGTTCAGAACCAGGGGGTCACAGTCTGAGGATGTGGGGTAGACCATTTAGGACTGAGATGAGGAGAAATTTCTTCACCCAGACAGTGGTGAGCCTGTGGAATTCGCTGCCACAGAAAGTAGTTGAGGCCAAAACATTGTATGTTTTCAAGAAGGAGTTAGATATAGCTTGTGGGGCAAAAGGGATCAAAGGATATGGGGAGAAGGTGGGAGCAGGCTATTCAGCTGGATGATCAGGCATGATCATAATGAATGGTGGCGCAGGCTCAAAGGGCTGAATGGCCTACTCCTGCTCCTATTTTCTATGTATGCTTTTATGTATGTCTCTAAAACTGTTAATAAAGTTCTACAATTACTGGTATGAGTATAATTTAGAAATTCCCACAGGGAATTGTGACCCCACTTATTTTGTTGTCTTCCTCAGTAATTCCCTGTGGTAGTCTCTAAATTTTATCCATAATTGTGGAGCTTTACTAACTGAGCACTGTATTGATAGAATGTATTTCAGGTTAAATGAGATACTGACTATGCAATAATTAATGGCACAGTAGAATACACAAACATAATTACCACATGGGATTCTATCATATGGAAAAAAAGGTTGGCGTAATGTCATAAAAACAAAACCTGTTAAAGAGGAATGAATGAGCCAACCTGAAGTGGAGTTGATCTTTTACCAATTTCACTGAGATGATACAGCCAGCTCACTGAATGCCCAGATTGATTGTCAGTGTTCTGATGAGAGGTCATAGACGAGAAATATTAATTCTGTTTGCCTCTCCATGGATGCTGTCAAACCTGCAGAATATTTCCAGCATTTTCTGTTTTTATTTCAGTGCCATTGGGACTGGTATTTAATCCCTGAAGCCACAGAAAGGTAAGATACTGCTGCCTAGAAATTTGATCGCAGCATAGCACTGGCAGACAGTGGGCAACAACATTTACATTTGCCTAGCACCTTTAATGTAAAAGAATATTCCAAAGTGCTTCAAGAATTGTTATAAAACAAAATATGACACACTGGGAGATATTGGCCAGGATTTTCAATTTTGGGTTGGGAATCCGGCCGCCTGTTCACTTCCAGGACCTAACCCCACACAGCAGGCAGAATCATCCCAGATTTGCACTAAGTACGGTAGTGGGAGGGGAAAAAGGATGTTTTACCCATTGGCCACAATGACGGTTTTTCACGCCGTATTGTCTGCTTCCTGCCTCATTAATTATACAGCCAGAGGAAACATGACATATCACTGGCGGGCGTCCTCTGATTCGCCCACCATGGCATTACAACACCGTTTCCTCACTCCAGGTGCCTTATCTAAACTGAAGCCACGCACACAGTTCTCAATGCCTGCAGCCCAGGGCTGCTCCAGGGAAGACATGGTCCCGAAAGCCAAGAAGAGTTCAGTGACCCATCACTGGAGGTCCAGAAATCAGTGCCAAAAAGGTTGGCCATCCAATGCAGAAAAAGCATGAAAGATCTCATCTGTGCCACGAGATAAGGCAGCCATTTCATCACTCCAAACGCACACATTCACAAGGCCATCACATTTACTGACATTTCATTCACTGCCAGCTCAAGAGACATCACCGCTCACTCTGTCCCACACACCCTCACATCTCCATCTGGCCTCATTTCCTCTGGAGACTGTCTCCTCACCATCTTGAGGCCACTTGTGCAAATCAACTTGTGCCCCCACACACACCCTGGGATACCCTCCTTCCCCAGTATAGCCCTCGTCCTGCAGTCTCTTCCCTTGCCTGAATGCCACTTCTCCCCCTTCTCCAAGCAAGCCTAGCCCTGCAGCCATTGAAAAGCCACTCCTGCCTTACGGCTGGTCTGGTAGGTAGAGACCTGCCCTTGAGCCCCCCTAAAAGTGACATGGTCCTGCCTGTGAAGTCTGGCGCTGATGACCGTGAGTGCTGCCCAAAGCAAGGTGGGCAACAAACATTGAGGTCCCGAGCAAAGTGCAGCCAGCCAGGCACACGTCGCTTATGTTCAGTTGTGAAACACGTTGGCGTGCAATCACACTGACGTGCCCAGATGATCCAGCATCAGGGAATGAGTCCGGTGAGCAGGGATTATAATTATATGGAGGTGCATTAAAATGACATTCCCAATATCCAGTGACAGGAAACGCTGCCCGCCATTGACAGCCAGAGTGGACGATAGCAGACTCGTTTCACAACGTCATGAAACCGATTTTTGGCCTGCCCGCCATATTGTCCGCTCACACCCGCCATGACACCCACGCCAACGGGGATGGAAAATTTCAGCCAGTGTGTCCCAGGCACACCCACCGGAATTTATAAGGGGCCGGACCAATTAATTGTAGGGAGTGGGCAATGATTGGCAGCCCTGCCGGCAGAGGTGGAAACTTTTGAGAGAGAAAGAGGGAGAAGTGAAGTTAAGTTTATTTTTATTTTTTAAAAAGCCACAGCTGCCATTATGGGTCCGGGGGTGGGGGCAGGGGTCCCTCCTGTGATCCATCGTGCCCCACCCATCCCCCCGCTCCTATCCACAGCTCACCATGTTGACCTGGATATGATGCAGGCCAGTGTGGGCTGCCTGCATTGTCGACTGGAAATTCCAGTCGATGCAGGAACAGGGTCTGTAATTAAATATAATTGACCTTAATTGGCTGCTCGCTGCTTCCTGCCAGGCAGCCTATCTGACCCTGAACCACCCTCATTGGCAATGGCTCAGGGTCAGGATCTTGACATGGAACCAGCACAGGTGCCAAATAGCACACTCGTCTTCCTCCAAACCCAACTCATTTAAAATCCCCACCATTAGGTCAGATGACCAAAAGCTTGGTCAAAGAGGTAGGTTTTAAGGAACGTCTTAAAGGAGGAAAGAGAGGTGGAGAGGTGTGGAGAGAGTGTCACAGAGCTTAGGGTCTGCGTAACTGAAGGCACAGTCACCATTGGTGGAGTGACCAAATCGGGGATGCTCGAAAGATCACAACTAGAGGAGTGCAAATATTTCGGAATGTCGTGAGGCTGGTGGAGATTACAGAGATAAGGAGTGGCAAGGCTATGGAGGGATTAGTAAACAAGTATTTTAAAATCAAGGCATTGCATGACTGGGAGCCTGTGTAGGTCAGCAAGCACAGGACTCATAGCTAAACAGGAGTTAGTGTAAGGATGATGTGGGTAGTGGAGCTTTTGATGACCTCATGTTTACAATGGGTAAGAATGTGAAAGGCCAGCCAGGAGTCCGTTGGAATAGTCAAGTCTAGAGTGTTACGATTGGTGGAGATACATGTCAGGACTTGCCTTTCCTTCCCACTTCTCGATTGATTGTAACAGGGCTTTTTGAAACTTATAAGAATGAAGTTATCAGTTCAGCTTCTGTACCTAACTATTTACATGATGATTGCAAAGAACTCAGTCTGACAGGCTTTCTAGAGTTTAAACACAAATAGGGTTAGTTTTTATTGTGTTAAAAACTCACCCAGTTAAAGATATAAATATGTTCGAAAATACATGTCCTAACCTTTACAATGCACATGCACACACACACACACACACACACACACACACACACACACACAAACAAGCATGCAAAATTACAAGTTATACAGTAGAGGAGGTTAACTTTTGGCCAAATTCAGGTTTGCTGTTGTTTGTGGCTGAGGCAGTTCTTTTCATGGTGGTCTTGAAATTCCAGTAGGGTTGAGACTGATGTAAGCTGCAATTTCTGGAGACAGTCTCTTTTAAACTGTAACCCACCTTTTCCAAAAGTCGATTCTATTGTTCCTGGGTGCCTTTTGATAGATTCCACAATGTAACAGAGATAGGGCTCTGAACTTGAGAGAGAACAGCAGGGACTGAGAGATGATCTTATTAGCCGATTTGCAGACTTCTTCTAGAATCCTCAAAAACATCCAGGGTATTGTGATAAATGACATTTCAAAATGGTGATTCTGGTCACATGACTTCTCTCTCAATGATGAGTATTCCACAGAAGGTAATTGATTATCTCATGTCTGGACAGACCTTGGTTATTGTGTTAATGCCTACGTGATTAATTTCTTTACTGTCCCAGACATCACTTCTGAATAGGTAATTCTTCCCTAAGATGAGCTAGGAAGAACATATTGATATCTATACATCCATTGTCCTGGTAGACTTTCTGTCTCTGCCTGAAAGGTAATTTTATAGAAATACAAGTGCTAAGAACCAATAACAAGTTTCAGTTTATCTTTGAAGTAATTCTTGACATCAGCAGGTGTGAAATTCCATAGGAAGTTGCCTTGGCATGTTCTAGTTGTTATCTACATTGGAAACTTCCATAAACTGGCCAACTTGTAATACCAAATGTGTCAGGTGTCCTGTAGCAGCCATCTTAAGTCAGTAACTTTGTTTGCTTTAAAAAGCCTTTTTTGAAGAAGTTCAATATATATCTGACCAGTGATGAAATTAAAGATTAATATTCCACATGCACACATCATATTGCTATGACAAGAGGTAACAAAGGCATGAATGAGGGTTTCAGCAGCAGATGAGCTGAGATAATGTCAAAGTTATTACAGAGGTAGGGAGTCTTGGTGATGGCATGAATGTGAGGTTTGAAGCCCAACTCAGAGAGTCAAACATGACACCAAGATTGTGCACAGACTGGCTTAATCTCAGACTGTTGCCAGGGAACGGGATGGTGTCGGTAGTTTAGGAATGGAGTTTGGAGTGCGGACTGAAAATAATTGCTTCAGTCTTCCTAATATTTAATTGGATAATGGACCTTGTGACAGTTACATTGGTCCATTCACATGATTACAGAAATTTCATGACATTTGTATATATTGTTATTCAAAAGCAGGTGTGTAGACAGTGCTACCTGCGCTGCTTATTGGCTGTAATCTGAAATCGGGTGACCCTAATCTCATTTAAAACTACCCGCACCACTTAAAGGGATGGTGCTTGTGGCTATGGGTAGCAGGCAATGTTTTCAAAGACGATGGCTGCAAAAGCTTCAGATGCAAGGTCCCAGCCTCAAGCCTCCACCCGGATTTTCTGAGACAGCACTGGAGGCCTTATCAAAGAGGTTGGCTGGATGTCGGAGACACTGACCTGCAGAGGGAAGAAGGCCTTCCAGGCAAGATGTCCACAGGCAGTGGGAAGAGGTGGCTTAAGAGATCAATGCCAGGAGCATTGCATTTAAGGCCCGGACATAATGTAAAAAGATTAAGTGCACCAGAGTCGTCACTCCTAACTTTCATTTCCCTTACTCTCTGCTAAGACCTGCACCACCTGTAGCAGCACCATGCCCAAAACCTCCCTTTAGTCTCCTACACTCACTGCAACACACTCCATCTCTACTTCCTTCTATCTTACAAGAGAAATGACACCTGACGTCTCCTTCCAAGAAGACACCAGTTACCTATAAGGCCCAGTGCAAGCCTATTCCTCCATATTTAAGTGTGGTCAAGGGAGTGCGGCTAAACCCTCAGCCCCATTCAGCTCCAAACCATTCCCACCCCAAACCAATGCCAAATAATCACTGCCACTATGTCAGTTGTGGTAAGAGCTGCTGCAATATATCCTTTAAGTGGATATCACACTGAGCAGGCCATCTTGTGAGTGCTGCGATTAAAGGTTGGGTGCCACTTTGCTTGCAGTGTTATTGTTTTGTATGTAAGTGGACCTTTACTGTTACTCTTACTCAGCTCTGGCCAAAGTAATGCTTTACATGTTAAATGTAGATTTACGAATGGGAATACCATTAGTATGTCGAAGGGTCATGAGGACTCGAAACGTCAACTCTTTTCTTCTCCGCCGATGCTGCCAGACCTGCTGAATTTTTCCAGGTAATTCTGTTTTTGTTTTGGATTTCCAGCATCCGCAGTTTTTTGTGTTTATAGCATTAGTTCTTTGTTCTCATGAAAATGGACATGGACGGAGTGAGAGCCACCAACAACTTCACTAACTAACTACGGGCATATTGAACTGTTTGAAGATGACCTGTCTTTTAAAAAAATAGAAGTAAAGACTCTGATCAAAAGATGGCTGATACTGTAAAATGGCCACTTTCTGGAAACTTCCCATGTGGATTATACTGACAGACCTGTCCTGAGAGGGCATGGAATTTCGCACCAGAAAAGGTGTCAAGGTTTACTTCAAACAGAGATTTTGAAAGGAGGTCATGAAAAATGCAAAAGGCTGGAGTTTAATCTTCTGTGTTGGCGAAGGCATTGGAAACTGTCTCTCCAGTCAACCACCCCACCCAAAAAAATACTGTTGATTTATATCTCAGAATGTGGTGAAATATTTCTAGGTTAAAAGCAAAATGTACTTTGGATGCAATGCATGCCACTTGAATTCCGTCCTGGGAATACACAGAGAAATGAATTAAAACCAGCTGAAGACCAGTGTTTTGGCAGTGGCAAAGAAGACCAACAACAAGAAGCAAGTGTCTCTCTCTCTCAGAGATAAAAACAAAGAACTGCGGATGCTGGAAATCCAAAACAAAAACAGAATTACATGGAAAAACTCAGCAGGTCTGGCAGCATCGGCGGAGAAGAAAAGAGATGACGTTTCGAGTCCTCATGACCCTTCAGCAGAACTAGGTGAATCCAAGGAGAGGGGTGAAATATAAGCTGGTTTAAGGTGGGGAGGTGGGGGGGGTAGGGGTTGGGTTGGGGGAGAGAAGTGGAGGGGGGTGGTGTGGTTGTAGGGACAAGCAAGCAGGTAGGAGCAGATAATCAAAAGATGTCACAGACAAAAGAACAAAAGAACACAGAGGTGTTGAAGTTGGTGATATTATCTAAACAAATGTGCTAATTAAGAATGGATGGTAGGGCACTCAAGGTATAGCTCTAGTGGGGGTGGGGGGGCATAAAAGATTTATAAATAATGGAAATAGGTGGGAAAAGAAAAATCTATATAAATTATTGGAAAAAACAAAAGGAAGGGAGAAGAAACAGAAAGGGGGTGGGGATGGAGGAAGGAGTTCAAGAACTAAAGTTGTTGAATTCAATATTCAGTCCGGAAGGCTGTAAAATGCCTAGTCAGAAGATGAGGTGCTGTTCCTCCAGTTTGCGTTGGGCTTCACTGGAACATTGCAGCAAGCCAAGGACAGACATGTGGGCAAGAGAGCAGGGTGGAGTGTTAAAATGGCAAGCGACAAGGAGGTTTGGGTCATTCTTACGGACAGACCGCAGGTGTTCTGTAAAGCGGTCGCCCAGTTTACGTTTGGTTTCTCCAATGTAGAGGAGACTACATTGGGAGCAACGAATGCAGTAGACTAAGTTGGGGTAAATGCAAGTGAAATGCTGCTTCACTTGAAAGGTGTGTTTGGGCCCTTGGACGGTGAGGAGAGAGGAAGTGAAGGGGCAGGTGTTACATCATTTGCGTGGGCATGGAGAGGTGCCATAAGAGGGGGTTGAGGAGTAGGGGGTGATGGAGGAGTGGACCAGGATGTCCTGGAGGGAACGATCCCTACGGAATGCCGATAGGGGGGGGTGAAGGGAAGATGTGTTTGGTGGTGGCATCATGCTGGAGTTGGCGGAAATGGGGGAGGATGATCCTTTGAATGCAGAGGCTGGTGGGGTGATAAGTGAGGACAAGGGGGACCCTATCATGCTTCTGGGAGGGAGGAGAAGGCGTGAGGGCGGATGCGCGGGAGATGGGCCGGACACGGTTGAGGGCCCTGTCAACGACCGTGGGTGGAAAACCTTGGTTAAGGAAGGATGTGGACATGTCAGAGGAACTGTTTTTGAAGGTAGCATCATCAGAAGAGATGCGACGGAGGCGAAGGAACTGACCCCTCCCTCTGGATTCTTACCTTCTCTTGATCTTTTCATTGAGAACTGTCGGCGCGACATTAGTCGTCTCAATTTCTCTGCTCCTCTCACCCATTCTAATCTCTCTCTCTCTGAAATTACTGCACTCCGTTCTCTCAGGTCCAATCATGACATTGTCATCAAACCTGCTGACAAGGGTGGTGCTGTTGTTGTTTGGCACACTGACCTCTACCTCGCAGAGGCTGAGCGTCAACTCGCAGACACTTCCTCCTACCCCTCCCTGGACCATGACCCCACCACTGAACATCAAGCCATTGTTTCCAGGACTGTCACTGACCTCATCTCCTCTGGGGATCTTCCTCCCACAGCTTCCAACCTGATAGTCGCCCAACCTCGGATGGCCCGCTTCTACCTCCTACCCAAAATCCACAAACAGAACTGCCCCAGTAGACTGATCATGTCAGCTTGCTCCTGCCTCACGGAACTCATTTCTCATTATCTTGACTCCCTTTTCTCTCCCCTTGTCCAGTCCCTTCCCACCACATCCATGATTCCTCTGACACCTTACGTCACATCAACAATTTCCAGTTCCCTGGCCCCAACTGCTTCCTCTTCACCATGGACGTCCAATCCCTCTACACCTCCATCCCCCACCAGGTTGGTCTGAGGGCCCTTAGCTTCTTCCTCGAACAGAGGCCCCAACAATCCCCATCCACCACTACTCTCCTCCGTCTGGCTGAACTTGTTCTCACACTGAACAATTTCTCCTTCAACTCCTCTCACTTCCTCCAAATAAAAGGTGTGGCTATGGGTACCCACATGGGCCCCAGCTATGCCTGTCTCTTTATGGTGTATGTGGAACATTCCTTGTTCCAGTCCTACTCTGGCTCCCTTCCACAATTCTTTCTCCGGTACATCGATGATTACTTCAGTGCTGCTTCATGCTCTCATCGGGACTTGGAAAAATTTATTAATTTTGCTTCCAATCTCCCCCCCCTCCATCATTTTCACGTGGTCCATCTCTGACACTTCCCTTCCCTTCCTTGACCTCTCTGTCTCAATCTCTGTTGATAGACTGTCCACCAATATCCATTACAAGCCTACCGATTCCCACAGCTACCTTGACTACAGCTCCTCACACCCCGCTTCCTGTAAGGACTCCATCCCATTCTCTCAGTTCCTTCGCCTCTGTCACATCTGTTCTGATGATGCTACCTTCAAAAACAGTTCCTCTGACATGTCCTCCTTCTTCCTTAACCGAGGTTTTCCACCCACGGTCATTGACAGGGCCCTCAACCATGTCCGGCCCATCTCCCGCGCATCCACCCTCACGCCTTCTCCTCCCTCCCAGAAACATGATAGGGTCCCCCTTGTCCTCACTTATCACCCCACCAGCCTCTGCATTCGAAGGATCATCCTCCCCCATTTCCGCCAACTCCAGCATGATGCCACCACCAAACTCATCTTCCCGTCACCCCCCCCGGCGGCATTCTTACCTCTGGGACACCCTGGTCCACTCCTCCATCACCTTACCCCCACCTATGGCACCTCTCCATGCCCACGCAAATGATGTAACACCTGCCCCTTCA
The DNA here is from genome assembly GCF_017639515.1 of Carcharodon carcharias. Taxonomy (NCBI): domain Eukaryota; kingdom Metazoa; phylum Chordata; class Chondrichthyes; order Lamniformes; family Lamnidae; genus Carcharodon; species Carcharodon carcharias. Next base: position 136,154,029 of record NC_054468.1, on the reverse strand, counting down.
CTTCCTCTCTCCTCACCATCCAAGGGCCCAAACACTCCTTTCAAGTGAAGCAGCATTTCACTTGCATTTACCCCAACTTAGTCTACTGCATTCGTTGCTCCCAATGCGGTCTCCTCTACATTGGAGAGACCAAACGTAAACTGGGCGACTGCTTTGCAGAACACCTTGGGTCTGTCCGCAAGAATGACCCAAACCTCCCTGTCACTTGCCATTTTAACACTCTACCCTACTCTCTTGCCCACATGTCTGTCCTTGGCTTGCTGCATTGTTCCGGTGAAGCCCAATGCAAACTGGAGGAACAGCACCTCATCTTCCGACTAGGCACTTTACAGCCTTCCGGACTGAATATTGAATTCAACAACTTTAGGTCTTGAACTCCCTCCTCCATCCCCACCCCCTTTTTGTTTCTTCCCCCTTCCTTTTGTTTTTTCCAATAATTTATATAGATTTTTCTTTTCCCATCTATTTCCATTATTTTTAAATCTTTTATGCCCCTCCACCCCCACTAGAGTTATACCTTGAGTGTCCTACCATCCATTCTTAATTAGCACATTTGTTTAGATAATATCACCAATTTCAACACCTCTGTGTTCTTTTGTTCTTTTTGTCTGTGACATCTTTTGATTATCTGCTCCTATCACTGCTTGCTTGTCCCTACAATCACACCCCCCTCCACTTCTCTCCCCCAACCCAACCCCCCAGCCCCCCCACCCCCCAACCTTAAATCAACTTATATTTCACCCTTCTCCTTGGATTCACCTAGTTCTGTTGAAGGGTCATGAGGACTTGAAACGTCAACTCTTTTCTTCTCCGCCGATGCTGCCAGGCCTGCTGAGTTTTTCCAGGTAATTCTGTTTTTGTTTTGTCTCTCTCTCATTGAAAATAAGTGCCTTTAGGAAGGACAGCGAGAAGCAAGAAACAATACAGTCTCTCCTAAGAAAAGCAGGATCTCAATCTCTTTCTCTCTCGCTGGAGACATGTGTTGTAACCGGGTCTTCTTCAGCAGAGTGCAAGACTGAACCAAGCCAACAAGTGTCTCCAACAGAGTACAAAACTGCCAAAGTCAGCTACAGAGTTCTACCGAAATCACCTCATTAACTACCTATGCCTCGTATATTCTTCTTAACTTTTATTTGGACTTTTAACTTTCTCATTTATGATCTGTGCATGTGTGTGTTGCGCCATTTATTATTTTGTTCTCGGGCTTTAGTAACTAATAAACTTACTGTTACTTTGACTCAAGGAAATATGGTTGGATTGATTCCTTATTAAAAAATAAATACACTTGGTTTGGGCCAAGGTACCCATGGGGAAAGAATTTTAAATAAACCTTTGTTGTGACCAATCAAAGGTTAGGGGTGGGAGGAAGGCAGGGTTGGAAAAAAGAGGAGCCAGTTCATTCCTCCTACTGGTTATAAGAATATCATGAAGAGAAGGATGAAGGGAGGTAACAGGCAGGATTGGAGACTCTTAGAGCCTGGCATCACCAAAGGTACCTCTTCTGTATGCCTAGACACTGGACTTTAAGAGTTCCTGTATTACTCGGTTTCCTGCAGCCTCAGGCAATAGCAAGACTTATTGCAACTGGTGCACACAGTTTGCACGTATACCCTACTGAACTGTCTAAAAGGAACTGACTTCACAAAATCCATCTGTCCTGGCACTTGGCTTGAATGTCCCTATGCTCTCAGCCTGATCCTCACTCTGCTCTCTGCCTGTTACTCACTCTGCTCTCTAGCTGATACTCACTCTGCTTTCTGCCTGATTCTCACTCTGCTGTCAACCTGATTCTCACTCTGCTCTCAGCCTGATTCTCACACTGTTCTCTGCCTGATTCTCACTCTGTTCTCAGCTTGATTCTCACTCTGTTCTCAGCGTGATTCTCACTCTGTTCTCAGCGTGATTCTCACTCTACTCTCAGCCGGACTATCACTCTGCTCTCAGCCTGATTCTCACTCTGCTTTCAGCCTGATTCTCTGCTCTCTGCCTGAATCTCCCTCTGCTGTCAGCCTGATTCTCACCCTACTCTCAGACCGATTCTCATTCTACTGTCAGCCTGAATCTCACTCTGCTCTCAGCCTGATTCTCAGTCTGCTCTCTGCCTGTTTCTCACTCTGCTCTCAGAATGATTCTCCCTCTGCTCTCAGCCTGATTCTAACAATGCTCTCAGTCTGATTCTCCCTCTGCTGTCAGCCTGATTATCACTGCTCTCAGATTGATTCTCACTCTACACTCAGCCTGATTCTCCCTCTGATGTCAGCCTGATTCTCACTCTGCTCTCAGTCTGTCTCTCACTCTGCACTCAGCCTGATTCTCACTCTGCTCTCTGCCTGATTCTCACTCTACTGTCAGACTGATTCTCACTCTGCTCTCTACCTGATTCTCACTCTGCTCTCAGCCTGATTCTCACTCTGCTCTCAGCCTGATTCTCACTCTGCTCTCTGCCTGTTTCTCACTCTGCTCTCAGAATGATACTCCCTCTGCGCTCAGCCTGATTCTCACTCTGCTCTCGGACTGGTTCTCCCTCTGCTGTCAGCCTGATTCTAACAATGCTTTCAGTCTGATTCTCCCTCTGCTGTCAGCCTGATTCTCACTCTGCTCTCAGGTTGATTTTCACTCTGCTCTCAGCCTGATTCTGAACCGACTCTCAGCCTGATTCTCACCCTACTCTCAAACTGATTCTCACTCTGCTCTCAGCCTGATTCTCACTCTGCTCTCAGACTGATTCTCCCTCAGCTCTCAGACTGATTCTCACCCTGCTGTCAGACTGATTCTTACTCTGCTCTCAGACAGTTCCTTCCTCTGCTCTCAGCCTGATTCTCACTCTGCTCTCAAACTGATTCTCACTCTGCGGTTAGCCTGATTTTAATTCTGCTCTCAGTCTGATTCTCACTCTGCTCTCAGCCTGATTCTCACTCTGCTCTCAGTCTGATTCTTACCCTACTCTTAGCCTGATTCTCCCTCTGATGTCAGCCTGATTCTCACTCTGCTCCCAGTTTGATTCTCACTCTGCTCTCAGCCTGATTTTCACTCTGCTCTCAGCCTGATTCTCACTCTGCTCTCATTCTGATTCTCACTCTGTTCTTAGACTGATTCACCCTCTGCTATCAGACTGATTCTCACTCTGCTCTCAGACAGATTCTCACTCTGCTCTCAGATTGATTCTCACTCTGCTCTGAGCCTGATTCTTACTGCTCTCAGCCTGATTCTTACCCTACTCTCAGCCTGATTCTCAGTCTGCTCTCAGACTTATTCTCCCTCTGCTCTCAGCCTGATTCTTACTGCTCTCAGCCTGATTCTCACTCTGTTCTCAGCCTGATTCCCACTCTGCTCTCAGCCTGAATCACACTCTGCACTCAGACTGATTCTCACTCTACTGTCAGAAATGATTTTAACTTTGCTCTCAGACTGAGTCACCCTCTGCTGTCAGCCTGATTCGCACTGTGCTCTCAGACTGATTCTCACCCTACACTAAGTGTGACTCTCATTCTGCTCTAAGCCTGAGTTTGACCATGCTCTCAGCCGGATTCTCACTCTGCTCTCAGACTGATCCTCCCTCTGCTCTCAGTCTGATTCTCACCCTACTCGCAGTCTGATTCTCACTCTGCCCTCAGACTGATTCTTACTCTGCTCTCAGCCTGATTCTCATTCTGCTCTCAGCCTGATTCTCACTCTGCTCTCAGAATGATGCTCACTCTGCTCTCAGCCTGATTCTCTGTCTGCTCTTAGTCTGATAATCACTCTGCTCTCAGCCTGATTCTCACACAGCTCTCAGACTGATTCTCACTCTACTCACAGCCTGAATCTCACTCTGCACTCAGCCTGATTCTCGCTCTGCTGTCAGCCTGATTCTAACTCTGCTCTCAAACTGATTCTCCCTCTGCTGTCAGCCTGATTCTCACTGTGCTCTCAGTCTGACTCTCAGTCAGCTCTCAGGCTGATTCTCACTCTGCTGTCAGAATGATTCTCACTCTGCTCTCAGCCTGATTCTCACTCTGCTTTCAGCCTGACTCTCACTCTGCCCTCACAATGATTTTCACTCTGCTGTCAGCCTGATTCTAACCCTGCTCTCAGTCTGACTCTCAGTCAGCTCTCAGTCTGATTCTCCCTCAGCTCTCAGACTGATTCCCAACCTGTTGTCAGAGTGATTCTTACTCTGCTCTCAGCCTGATTCTCACTCTGCTCATAGGCTGATTCTCACTCTGCTCTCAGCCTGATTCTCACTGCTCTCAGCCTGATTCTCACTCTGCTCTCAGACTGTTTCTCAATCTGCTCTCAGACAGATTCTCACTCTGCTCTCAGCCTGATTCTCACTCTGCTCTCAAACTGATTCTCACTCTGCGGGTAGCCTGATTTTAACTCTGCTCTCAGTCTGATTCTCACTCTGCTCTCAGCCTGATGCTCTGTGTGCTCTCAGTCTGATTCTCACTGCTCTCAGCCTGATTCTCACACTGCTCTCAGTCTGATTCTTACCCTACTCTTAGCCTGATTCTCCCTCTGATGTCAGCCTGATTCTCACTCTGCTCTCAGTCTGATTCTCACTCTGCTCTCAGACAGATTCTCACTCTGCTCTCAGCCTGATTCTCACTCTGCTCGCAGACAGATTCTCACTCTGCTCTCAGCCTGATTCTCACTCTGCTCTCAGTCTGATTCTCAATCTGCTCTCAGACTGATTCACCCTCTGCTCTCAGATTGATTCTCACTCTGCTATCAGACAGATTCTCACTCTGCTCTCAGTCTGATTCTTACTCTGCTCTCAGCCTGAATCAGACTCTCCTCTCAGACTGATACTCACTCTGCTCTCAGCCTGATTCTCAGTCTGCTCATAGCCTGATAATCACTCTGCTCTCAGCCTGATTCTCACACAGCTCTCAGACTGATTCTCACTCTACTCACAGCCTGAAAATCACTCTGCACTCAGCCTGATTCTCACTCTGCTGTCAGCCTGATTCTAACTCTGCTCTCAAACTGATTCTCCCTCTGCTGTCAGCCTGATTCTCACTGTGCTCCCCGTATGACTCTCAGTCAGATCTCAGGCTGATTCTCACTCTGCTGTCAGAATGATTCTCACTCTGCTCTCAGCCTGATTCTCACTCTGCTCTCAGCCTGAGTGTCACTCTGCCCCCACAATGACTTTCACTCTGCTCTCAGCCTGATTCTGACCCTGCTCTCAGTCTGATTCTCACTCTGCTCTCAGCCTAATTCTCACTGTGCTCTCAGTCTGACTCTCAGTAGGCTCTCAGTCTGATTCTCCCTCAGCTCTCAGACTGATTCTCACCCTGCTGTCAGAGTGATTCTTGCTCTGCTCTCAGCCTGATTCTCATCTGCTCATAGGCTGATTCTCACTCTGCTCTCAGCCTGATTCTCACTGCTCTCAGCCTGATTCTCACTCTGCTCTCAGACAGATTCTCCCTCTGCTCTCAGCCTGATTCTCACTCTGCTCTCAAACTGATTCTCACTCTGCGGTTAGCCTGATTTTAACTCTGCTCTCAGTCTGATTCTCAATCTGCTGTCAGACTGATTCACCCTCTGCTCTCAGATTGATTCTCACTCTGCTCTCAGACAGATTCTCACTCTGCTCTCAGCCTGATTCTCACTGCTCTCAGCCTGATTCTCACTCTGCTCTCAGCCTGATTCTCAATCTGCTCTCAGCCTGATTCTTACTGTTCTCAGCCTGATTCTCACTCTGCTCTCAGTCTGATTCTCAATCTGCTGTCAGACTGATTCACCCTCTGCTCTCAGATTGATTCTCACTCTGCTCTCAGACAGATTCTCACTCTGCTCTCAGCCTGATTCTTACTGCTCTCAGCCTGATTCTCACTCTGCTCTCAGCCTGAATCAGACTCTCCTCTCAGACTGATACTCACCCTGCTGTCAGAAATGATTTTAACTTTGCTCTCAGACTGATTCACCCGCTGCTGTCAGCCTGATTCGCACTGTGCTCTCAGACGATATCACACCCTACACTCAGTCTGACTGTCACTCTGCTCTCAGCCTGATTCTTACCCTACTCTCAACCTGATTCTCACTCTGCTCTCAGACAGATCCTCACTCTGGTCTCAGTCAGATTCTCACTCTGCACTCAGCCTGATTCTCACTTTGATCTCAACCTGATTCTCACTCTGCTCTCTGCCTGCTTCTCCCTCTGCTGTCAGATTCTCACCCTACTCTCAGACTGATTCTCATTCTACTGTCAGCCTGAATCTCACACTGCACTCATCCTGATTCTCACTCTGCTCTCAGCCTGATTCTTACTCTGCTCTCAGACTGACTCACACTCTGCTCACCACCTGATTCACACTCTGCTCTCAGACTGACTATCACTCTGCTCTCAGACTGATTCTCCCTCTAATGTCAGCCTGATTCTCACTCAGCTCTCAGCCGGATTCTCATTCTGCTCTCAGACAGATTCTCACTCTGCTCTGAGAGTGATTCTCCCTCTACGTTCAGTCTGATTCTCACTCTGCTCTCAGACTGATCCTCACTCTGGTCTCAGACAGATTCACACACTGCTCTCAGACTGATTCCCAGTCTGCTCTCAGCCTGATTCTCACTCTGCTCTCAGCCTGATTCTCACTCTGCTCTCAGACTTATTCTCCCTCTGCTCTCATCCTGATTCTCACTCTGCTCTCAGACAGATCCTCACTCTGGTCTCAGTCAGATTCTCACTCTGCACTCAGCCTGATTCTCACTTTGATCTCAACCTGATTCTCACTCTGCTCTCTGCCTGCTTCTCCCTCTGCTGTCAGACTGATTCTCACCCTACTCTAAGACTGATACTCATTCTACTGTCAGCCTGAATCTCACACTGCACTCATCCTGATTCTCAATCTGCTCTCAGCCTGATTCTTACTCTGCTCTCAGACTGACTCACACTCTGCTCACCACCTGATTCACACTCTGCTCTCAGACTGACTATCACTCTGCTCTCAGACTGATTCTCCCTCTAATGTCAGCCTGATTCTCACTCAGCTCTCAGCCTGATTCTCATTCTGCTCTCAGACAGATTCTCACTCTGCTCTGAGAGTGATTCTTCCTCTACGTTCAGTCTGATTCTCACTCTGCTCTCAGACTGATCCTCACTCTGGTCTCAGACAGATTCACACACTGCTCTCAGACTGATTCCCAGTCTGCTCTCAGCCTGATTCTCACTCTGCTCTCAGCCTGATTCTCACTCTGCTCTCAGACTTATTCTCCCTCTGCTCTCATCCTGATTCTCACTCTGCTCTCAGACAGATCCTCACTCTGGTCTCAGTCAGATTCTCACTCTGCACTCAGCCTGATTCTCACTTTGATCTCAACCTGATTCTCACTCTGCTCTCTGCCTGCTTCTCCCTCTGCTGTCAGACTGATTCTCACCCTACTCTCAGACTGATTCTCATTCTACTGTCAGCCTGAATCTCACACTGCACTCATCCTGATTCTCAATCTGCTCTCAGCCTGATTCTTACTCTGCTCTCAGACTGACTCACACTCTGCTCACCACCTGATTCACACTCTGCTCTCAGCCTGATTCTCAATCTGCTCTCAGCCTGATTCTTACTGTTCTCAGCCTGATTCTCACTCTGCTCTCAGTCTGATTCTCAATCTGCTGTCAGACTGATTCACCCTCTGCTCTCAGATTGATTCTCACTCTGCTCTCAGACAGATTCTCACTCTGCTCTCAGCCTGATTCTTACTGCTCTCAGCCTGATTCTCACTCTGCTCTCAGCCTGAATCAGACTCTCCTCTCAGACTGATACTCACCCTGCTGTCAGAAATGATTTTAACTTTGCTCTCAGACTGATTCACCCGCTGCTGTCAGCCTGATTCGTACTGTGCTCTCAGACGATATCACACCCTACACTCAGTCTGACTGTCACTCTGCTCTCAGCCTGATTCTTACCCTACTCTCAACCTGATTCTCACTCTGCTCTCAGACAGATCCTCACTCTGGTCTCAGTCAGATTCTCACTCTGCACTCAGCCTGATTCTCACTTTGATCTCAACCTGATTCTCACTCTGCTCTCTGCCTGCTTCTCCCTCTGCTGTCAGATTCTCACCCTACTCTCAGACTGATTCTCATTCTACTGTCAGCCTGAATCTCACACTGCACTCATCCTGATTCTCACTCTGCTCTCAGCCTGATTCTTACTCTGCTCTCAGACTGACTCACACTCTGCTCACCACCTGATTCACACTCTGCTCTCAGACTGACTATCACTCTGCTCTCAGACTGATTCTCCCTCTAATGTCAGCCTGATTCTCACTCAGCTCTCAGCCGGATTCTCATTCTGCTCTCAGACAGATTCTCACTCTGCTCTGAGAGTGATTCTCCCTCTACGTTCAGTCTGATTCTCACTCTGCTCTCAGACTGATCCTCACTCTGGTCTCAGACAGATTCACACACTGCTCTCAGACTGATTCCCAGTCTGCTCTCAGCCTGATTCTCACTCTGCTCTCAGCCTGATTCTCACTCTGCTCTCAGACTTATTCTCCCTCTGCTCTCATCCTGATTCTCACTCTGCTCTCAGACAGATCCTCACTCTGGTCTCATTCAGATTCTCACTCTGCACTCAGCCTGATTCTCACTTTGATCTCAACCTGATTCTCACTCTGCTCTCTGCCTGCTTCTCCCTCTGCTGTCAGACTGATTCTCACCCTACTCTAAGACTGATACTCATTCTACTGTCAGCCTGAATCTCACACTGCACTCATCCTGATTCTCAATCTGCTCTCAGCCTGATTCTTACTCTGCTCTCAGACTGACTATCACTCTGCTCTCAGACTGATTCTCCCTCTAATGTCAGCCTGATTCTCACTCAGCTCTCAGCCTGATTCTCATTCTGCTCTCAGACAGATTCTCACTCTGCTCTGAGAGTGATTCTTCCTCTACGTTCAGTCTGATTCTCACTCTGCTCTCAGACTGATCCTCACTCTGGTCTCAGACAGATTCACACACTGCTCTCAGACTGATTCCCAGTCTGCTCTCAGCCTGATTCTCACTCTGCTCTCAGCCTGATTCTCACTCTGCTCTCAGACTTATTCTCCCTCTGCTCTCATCCTGATTCTCACTCTGCTCTCAGACAGATCCTCACTCTGGTCTCAGTCAGATTCTCACTCTGCACTCAGCCTGATTCTCACTTTGATCTCAACCTGATTCGCACTCTGCTCTCTGCCTGCTTCTCCCTCTGCTGTCAGACTGATTCTCACCCTACTCTCAGACTGATTCTCATTCTACTGTCAGCCTGAATCTCACACTGCACTCATCCTGATTCTCAATCTGCTCTCAGCCTGATTCTTACTCTGCTCTCAGACTGACTCACACTCTGCTCACCACCTGATTCTCACTCTGCTCTCAGACTTATTCTCCCTCTGCTCTCAGCCTGATTCTTACTGCTCTCAGCCTGATTCCCACTCTGCTCTCAGCCTGAATCACACTCTGCACTCAGACTGATTCACCCTCTGCTGTCAGCCTGATTCGCACTGTGCTCTCAGACTGATTCTCACCCTACACTCAGTCTGACTATCACTCTGCTCTCAGCCTGATTCTTACCCTACTCTCAGTCTGATTCTCACTCTGCTCTCAGACTTATTCTCCCTCTGCTCTCAGCCTGATTCTTACTGCTCTCAGCCTGATTCTCACTCTGTTCTCAGCCTGATTCCCACTCTGCTCTCAGCCTGATTCTCACTGTGCTCTCTGCCTGATTCTCCCTCTGCTTTCAGACTGATTCTCACTCTGCTCTCAGCCTGATTCTGACTCTGCTCTCAGCCTGATTCTCACTCTGCTCTCAAACTGATTCTCACTCTGCGGTTAGCCTGATTTTAACTCTGCTCTCAGTCTGATTCTCACTCTGCTCTCAGCCTGATTCTCACACTGCTCTCAGTCTGATTCTCTCTCTGCTCTCAGACAGATTCTCACTCTGCTCTCAGCCTGATTCTCAAACTGCTCTCAGTCTGATTCTCTCTCTGCTCTCAGACAGATTCTCACTCTGCTCTCAGCCTGATTCTCACTTTGCTCTCAGACAGATTCTCACTCTGCTCTCAGCCTGATTCTCATTCTGCTCTCAGTCTGATTCTCAATCTGCTCTCAGACTGATTCACCCTCTGCTCTCAGACTGATTCACCCTCTGCTCTCAGATTGATTCTCACTCTGCTCTCAGACAGATTCTCACTCTGCTCTCAGCCTGATTCTCACTCTGTTCTCAGCCTGATTCTCACTCTGCTCTCAGCCTGAATCAGACTCTCCTCTCAGACTGATACTCATTCTGCTGTCAGAAATGATTTTAACTTTGCTCTCAGACTGATTCACCCTCTGCTGTCAGCCTGATTCGCACTGTGCTCTCAGACTGATTCTCACCCTACACTCAGTGTAACTATCACTCTGCTCTCAGCCTGATTCTTACCCTACTCTCAGTCTGATTCTCACTCTGCTCTCAGACTTATTCTCCCTCTGCTCTCAGCCTGATTCTTACTGCTCTCAGCCTGATTCTCACTCCATTCTCAGCCTGCTTCCCACTCTGCTCTCAGCCTGAATCACACTCTGCACTCTGACGATTCTCACTCTGCTGTCAGAAATGATTTTAACTTTGCTCTCAGACTGATTCACCCTCTGCTGTCAGCCTGATTCGCACTGTGCTCTCAGACTGATTCGCACCCTACACTCAGCGTGACTGTCATTCTGCTCTAAGCCTGATTTTGACCCTACTCTCAGCCTGATTCTCACTGTGCTCTCAGCCTGATTCTCACTCTGCTCCCAGACAGATCCTCACTCTGGTCTCAGTCAGATTCTCACTCTGCACTCAGCCTGATTCTCACTTTGATCTCAGCCTGATTCTCACTCTGCTCTCTGCCTGCTTCTCCCTCTGCTATCAGACTGATTCTCACCCTACTCTTGGACTGATTCTCATTCTACTGTCAGCCTGAATCTCACACTGCACTCATCCTGATTCTCAATCTGCTCTCAGCCTGATTCTTACTCTGCTCTCAGACTGACTCACACTCTGCTCACCACCTGATTCACACTCTGCTCTCAGACTGACTATCACTCTGCTCCCAGACTGATTCTCCCTCTACTATCAGCCTTATCCTCACTCTGCGCTCCGCCTGATTCACACTCTGCTCTCAGACAGATTCTCACTCTGCTCTCAGCCGGATTCGCACTTTGCTCTCAGACTGATTCTCCCTCTAATGTCAGCCTGATTCTCACTCAGCTCTCAGCCTGATTCTCATTCTGCTCTCAGACATATTCTCACTCTGCTCTCAGAGTGATTCTCCCTTTACGTTCAGTCTGATTCTCACTCTGCTCTCAGACTGATCCTCACTCTGGTCTCAGACAGATTCACACACTGCTCTCAGACTGATTCCCAGTCTGCTCTCAGCCTGATTCTCACTCTGCTCTCAGCCTGATTCTCACTCTGCTCTCAGACTTATTCTCCCTCTGCTCTCAGCCTGATTGTTACTACTCTCATCCTGATTCTCACGCTGTTCGCAGCCTGATTCCCACTCTGCTCTCAGACTGACTCACACTCTGCTCGCCGCCTGATTCACACTCTGCTCTCAGACTGACCAACACTCTGCTCTCAGATTGATTCTCCCTCTAATGTCAGCCTGATTCTCACTCAGCTCTCAGCCTGATTCTCATTCTGCTCTCAGACAGATTCACACTCTGCTCTCAGAGTGATTCTCCCTGTACGTTCAGTCTGATTCTCACTCTGCTCTCAGACTGATCCTCACTCTGGTCTCAGACAGATTCACACACTGCTCTCAGACTGATTCCCAGTCTGCTCTCAGCCTGATTCTCACTCTGCTCTCAGCCTGATTCTCACTCTGCTCTCAGACTTATTCTCCCTCTGCTCTCAGCCTGATTCTTACTGCTCTCAGCCTGATTCCCACTCTGCTCTCAGCCTGAATCACACTCTGCACTCAGACTGATTCACCCTCTGCTGTCAGCCTGATTCGCACTGTGCTCTCAGACTGATTCTCACCCTACACTAAGTCTGACTATCACTCTGCTCTCAGCCTGATTCTTACCCTACTCTCAGCCTGATTCTCACTCTGCTCTCAGACTTCTTCTCCCTCTGCTCTCAGCCTGATTCTTACTGCTCTCAGCCTGATTCTCACTCTGTTCTCAGCCTGATTCCCACTCTGCTCTCAGCCTGAATCACACTCTGCACTCAGACTGATTCTCACTCTGCTGTCAGAAATGATTTTAATTTTGCTCTCAGACTGATTCACCCTCTGCTGTCAGCCTGATTCGCACCCTACACTCAGTGTGACTCTCATTCTGCTCTAAGACTGATTTTGACCCTACTCTCAGCCTGATTCTCACTCTGCTCTCAGACTGATCCTCGCTCTGCTCTCAGCCTGATTTTGACCCTACTCTCAGCCTGATTCTCACTCTGCTCTCAGACTGATCCTCGCTCTGGTCTCAGTCAGATTCTCACTCTGCACTCAGCCTGATTCTCACTTTGATCTCAGCCTGATTCTCACTCTGCTCTCAGACTGATCCTCGCTCTGCTCTCAGCCTGATTTTGACCCTACTCTCAGCCTGATTCTCACTCTGCTCCCAGACAGATCCTCACTCTGGTCTCAGTCAGATTCTCACTCTGCACTCAGCCTGATTCTCACTTTGATCTCAGCCTGATTCTCTCTCTGCTCTCTGCCTGCTTCTCCCTCTGCTATCAGACTGATTCTCACCCTACTCTCAGACTGATTCTCATTCTACTGTCAGCCTGAATCTCACACTGCACTCATCCTGATTCTCACTCTGCTCTCAGCCTGATTCTTACTCTGCTCTCAGACTGACTCACACTCTGCTCTCAGACTGATTCTCCCTCTACTGTCAGCCTTATCCTCACTCTGCGATCCGCCTGATTCACACTCTGCTCTCAGACAGATTCTCACTCTGCTCTCAGCCGGATTCTCACTTTGCTCTCAGACTGATTCTCCCTCTAATGTCAGCCTGATTCTCACTCAGCTCTCAGCCTGATTCTCATTCTGCTCTCAGACAGATTCTCACTCTGCTCTCAGAGTGATTCTTCCTCTACGTTCAGTCTGATTCTCACTCTGCTCTCAGACTGATCCTCACTCTGGTCTCAGACAGATTCACACACTGCTCTCAGACTGATTCCCAGTCTGCTCTCAGCCTGATTCTCACTCTGCTCTCAGCCTGATTCTCACTCTGCTCTCAGACTTATTCTCCCTCTGCTCTCATCCTGATTCTCACTCTGCTCTCAAACAGATCCTCACTCTGGTCTCAGTCAGATTCTCACTCTGCACTCAGCCTGATTCTCACTTTGATCTCAACCTGATTCTCACTCTGCTCTCTGCCTGCTTCTCCCTCTGCTGTCAGACTGATTCTCACCCTACTCTCAGACTGATTCTCATTCTACTGTCAGCCTGAATCTCACACTGCACTCATCCTGATTCTCAATCTGCTCTCAGCCTGATTCTTACTCTGCTCTCAGACTGACTCACACTCTGCTCACCGCCTGATTCACACTCTGCTCTCAGACTGACTATCACTCTGCTCTCAGACTGATTCTCCGTCTAATGTCAGCCTGATTCTCACTCAGCTCTCAGCCTGATTCTCATTCTGCTCTCAGACAGATTCTCACTCTGCTCTCAGAGTGATTCTCCCTGTACGTTCAGTCTGATTCTCACTCTGCTCTCAGACTGATCCTCACTCTGGTCTCAGACAGATTCACACACTGCTCTCAGACTGATTCCCAGTCTGCTCTCAGCCTGATTCTCACTCTGCTCTCAGCCTGATTCTCACTCTGCTCTCAGACTTATTCTCCCTCTGCTCTCAGCCTGATTCTTACTGCTCTCAGCCTGATTCCCACTCTGCTCTCAGCCTGAATCACACTCTGCACTCAGACTGATTCACCCTCTGCTGTCAGCCTGATTCGCACTGTGCTCTCAGACTGATTCTCACCCTACACTCAGTGTAACTATCACTCTGCTCTCAGCCTGATTCTTACCCTACTCTCAGTCTGATTCTCACTCTGCTCTCAGACTTATTCTCCCTCTGCTCTCAGCCTGATTCTTACTGCTCTCAGCCTGATTCTCACTCCATTCTCAGCCTGCTTCCCACTCTGCTCTCAGCCTGAATCACACTCTGCACTCTGACGATTCTCACTCTGCTGTCAGAAATGATTTTAACTTTGCTCTCAGACTGATTCACCCTCTGCTGTCAGCCTGATTCGCACTGTGCTCTCAGACTGATTCGCACCCTACACTCAGCGTGACTGTCATTCTGCTCTAAGCCTGATTTTGACCCTACTCTCAGCCTGATTCTCACTGTGCTCTCAGCCTGATTCTCACTCTGCTCCCAGACAGATCCTCACTCTGGTCTCAGTCAGATTCTCACTCTGCACTCAGCCTGATTCTCACTTTGATCTCAGCCTGATTCTCACTCTGCTCTCTGCCTGCTTCTCCCTCTGCTATCAGACTGATTCTCACCCTACTCTTGGACTGATTCTCATTCTACTGTCAGCCTGAATCTCACACTGCACTCATCCTGATTCTCAATCTGCTCTCAGCCTGATTCTTACTCTGCTCTCAGACTGACTCACACTCTGCTCACCACCTGATTCACACTCTGCTCTCAGACTGACTATCACTCTGCTCCCAGACTGATTCTCCCTCTACTATCAGCCTTATCCTCACTCTGCGCTCCGCCTGATTCACACTCTGCTCTCAGACAGATTCTCACTCTGCTCTCAGCCGGATTCTCACTTTGCTCTCAGACTGATTCTCCCTCTAATGTCAGCCTGATTCTCACTCAGCTCTCAGCCTGATTCTCATTCTGCTCTCAGACATATTCTCACTCTGCTCTCAGAGTGATTCTCCCTTTACGTTCAGTCTGATTCTCACTCTGCTCTCAGACTGATCCTCACTCTGGTCTCAGACAGATTCACACACTGCTCTCAGACTGATTCCCAGTCTGCTCTCAGCCTGATTCTCACTCTGCTCTCAGCCTGATTCTCACTCTGCTCTCAGACTTATTCTCCCTCTGCTCTCAGCCTGATTGTTACTACTCTCATCCTGATTCTCACGCTGTTCGCAGCCTGATTCCCACTCTGCTCTCAGACTGACTCACACTCTGCTCGCCGCCTGATTCACACTCTGCTCTCAGACTGACCAACACTCTGCTCTCAGATTGATTCTCCCTCTAATGTCAGCCTGATTCTCACTCAGCTCTCAGCCTGATTCTCATTCTGCTCTCAGACAGATTCACACTCTGCTCTCAGAGTGATTCTCCCTGTACGTTCAGTCTGATTCTCACTCTGCTCTCAGACTGATCCTCACTCTGGTCTCAGACAGATTCACACACTGCTCTCAGACTGATTCCCAGTCTGCTCTCAGCCTGATTCTCACTCTGCTCTCAGCCTGATTCTCACTCTGCTCTCAGACTTATTCTCCCTCTGCTCTCAGCCTGATTCTTACTGCTCTCAGCCTGATTCCCACTCTGCTCTCAGCCTGAATCACACTCTGCACTCAGACTGATTCACCCTCTGCTGTCAGCCTGATTCGCACTGTGCTCTCAGACTGATTCTCACCCTACACTAAGTCTGACTATCACTCTGCTCTCAGCCTGATTCTTACCCTACTCTCAGCCTGATTCTCACTCTGCTCTCAGACTTCTTCTCCCTCTGCTCTCAGCCTGATTCTTACTGCTCTCAGCCTGATTCTCACTCTGTTCTCAGCCTGATTCCCACTCTGCTCTCAGCCTGAATCACACTCTGCACTCAGACTGATTCTCACTCTGCTGTCAGAAATGATTTTAATTTTGCTCTCAGACTGATTCACCCTCTGCTGTCAGCCTGATTCGCACCCTACACTCAGTGTGACTCTCATTCTGCTCTAAGACTGATTTTGACCCTACTCTCAGCCTGATTCTCACTCTGCTCTCAGACTGATCCTCGCTCTGCTCTCAGCCTGATTTTGACCCTACTCTCAGCCTGATTCTCACTCTGCTCTCAGACTGATCCTCGCTCTGGTCTCAGTCAGATTCTCACTCTGCACTCAGCCTGATTCTCACTTTGATCTCAGCCTGATTCTCACTCTGCTCTCAGACTGATCCTCGCTCTGCTCTCAGCCTGATTTTGACCCTACTCTCAGCCTGATTCTCACTCTGCTCCCAGACAGATCCTCACTCTGGTCTCAGTCAGATTCTCACTCTGCACTCAGCCTGATTCTCACTTTGATCTCAGCCTGATTCTCTCTCTGCTCTCTGCCTGCTTCTCCCTCTGCTATCAGACTGATTCTCACCCTACTCTCAGACTGATTCTCATTCTACTGTCAGCCTGAATCTCACACTGCACTCATCCTGATTCTCACTCTGCTCTCAGCCTGATTCTTACTCTGCTCTCAGACTGACTCACACTCTGCTCTCAGACTGATTCTCCCTCTACTGTCAGCCTTATCCTCACTCTGCGATCCGCCTGATTCACACTCTGCTCTCAGACAGATTCTCACTCTGCTCTCAGCCGGATTCTCACTTTGCTCTCAGACTGATTCTCCCTCTAATGTCAGCCTGATTCTCACTCAGCTCTCAGCCTGATTCTCATTCTGCTCTCAGACAGATTCTCACTCTGCTCTCAGAGTGATTCTTCCTCTACGTTCAGTCTGATTCTCACTCTGCTCTCAGACTGATCCTCACTCTGGTCTCAGACAGATTCACACACTGCTCTCAGACTGATTCCCAGTCTGCTCTCAGCCTGATTCTCACTCTGCTCTCAGCCTGATTCTCACTCTGCTCTCAGACTTATTCTCCCTCTGCTCTCATCCTGATTCTCACTCTGCTCTCAAACAGATCCTCACTCTGGTCTCAGTCAGATTCTCACTCTGCACTCAGCCTGATTCTCACTTTGATCTCAACCTGATTCTCACTCTGCTCTCTGCCTGCTTCTCCCTCTGCTGTCAGACTGATTCTCACCCTACTCTCAGACTGATTCTCATTCTACTGTCAGCCTGAATCTCACACTGCACTCATCCTGATTCTCAATCTGCTCTCAGCCTGATTCTTACTCTGCTCTCAGACTGACTCACACTCTGCTCACCGCCTGATTCACACTCTGCTCTCAGACTGACTATCACTCTGCTCTCAGACTGATTCTCCGTCTAATGTCAGCCTGATTCTCACTCAGCTCTCAGCCTGATTCTCATTCTGCTCTCAGACAGATTCTCACTCTGCTCTCAGAGTGATTCTCCCTGTACGTTCAGTCTGATTCTCACTCTGCTCTCAGACTGATCCTCACTCTGGTCTCAGACAGATTCACACACTGCTCTCAGACTGATTCCCAGTCTGCTCTCAGCCTGATTCTCACTCTGCTCTCAGCTTGATTCTCACTCTGCTCTCAGACTTATTCTCCCTCTGCTCTCAGCCTGATTCTTACTGCTCTCAGCCTGATTCCCACTCTGCTCTCAGCCTGAATCACACTCTGCACTCAGACTGATTCACCCTCTGCTGTCAGCCTGATTCGCACTGTGCTCTCAGACTGATTCTCACCCTACACTCAGTCTGACTATCACTCTGCTCTCAGCCTGATTCTTACCCTACTCTCAGTCTGATTCTCACTCTGCTCTCAGACTTATTCTCCCTCTGCTCTCAGCCTGATTCTTACTGCTCTCAGCCTGATTCTCACTCTGTTCTCAGCCTGATTCCCACTCTGCTCTCAGCCTGATTCTCACTGTGCTCTCTGCCTGATTCTCCCTCTGCTTTCAGACTGATTCTCACTCTGCTCTCAGCCTGATTCTGACTCTGCTCTCAGCCTGATTCTCACTCTGCTCTCAAACTGATTCTCACTCTGCGGTTAGCCTGATTTTAACTCTGCTCTCAGTCTGATTCTCACTCTGCTCTCAGCCTGATTCTCACACTGCTCTCAGTCTGATTCTCTCTCTGCTCTCAGACAGATTCTCACTCTGCTCTCAGCCTGATTCTCACACTGCTCTCAGTCTGATTCTCTCTCTGCTCTCAGACAGATTCTCACTCTGCTCTCAGCCTGATTCTCACTTTGCTCTCAGACAGATTCTCACTCTGCTCTCAGCCTGATTCTCATTCTGCTCTCAGTCTGATTCTCAATCTGCTCTCAGACTGATTCACCCTCTGCTCTCAGACTGATTCACCCTCTGCTCTCAGATTGATTCTCACTCTGCTCTCAGACAGATTCTCACTCTGCTCTCAGCCTGATTCTCACTCTGTTCTCAGCCTGATTCTCACTCTGCTCTCAGCCTGAATCAGACTCTCCTCTCAGACTGATACTCATTCTGCTGTCAGAAATGATTTTACCTTTGCTCTCAGACTGATTCACCCTCTGCTGTCAGCCTGATTCGCACTGTGCTCTCAGACTGATTCTCACCCTACACTCAGTGTAACTATCACTCTGCTCTCAGCCTGATTCTTACCCTACTCTCAGTCTGATTCTCACTCTGCTCTCAGACTTATTCTCCCTCTGCTCTCAGCCTGATTCTTACTGCTCTCAGCCTGATTCTCACTCCATTCTCAGCCTGCTTCCCACTCTGCTCTCAGCCTGAATCACACTCTGCACTCTGACTGATTCTCACTCTGCTGTCAGAAATGATTTTAACTTTGCTCTCAGACTGATTCACCCTCTGCTGTCAGCCTGATTCGCACTGTGCTCTCAGACTGATTCGCACCCTACACTCAGCGTGACTCTCATTCTGCTCTAAGCCTGATTTTGACCCTACTCTCAGCCTGATTCTCACTGTGCTCTCAGCCTGATTCTCACTCTGCTCCCAGACAGATCCTCACTCTGGTCTCAGTCAGATTCTCACTCTGCACTCAGCCTGATTCTCACTTTGATCTCAGCCTGATTCTCACTCTGCTCTCTGCCTGCTTCTCCCTCTGCTATCAGACTGATTCTCACCCTACTCTTGGACTGATTCTCATTCTACTGTCAGCCTGAATCTCACACTGCACTCATCCTGATTCTCAATCTGCTCTCAGCCTGATTCTTACTCTGCTCTCAGACTGACTCACACTCTGCTCACCACCTGATTCACACTCTGCTCTCAGACTGACTATCACTCTGCTCCCAGACTGATTCTCCCTCTACTATCAGCCTTATCCTCACTCTGCGCTCCGCCTGATTCACACTCTGCTCTCAGACAGATTCTCACTCTGCTCTCAGCCGGATTCTCACTTGGCTCTCAGACTGATTCTCCCTCTAATGTCAGCCTGATTCTCACTCAGCTCTCAGCCTGATTCTCATTCTGCTCTCAGACATATTCTCACTCTGCTCTCAGAGTGATTCTCCCTCTACGTTCAGTCTGATTCTCACTCTGCTCTCAGACTGATCCTCACTCTGGTCTCAGACAGATTCACACACTGCTCTCAGACTGATTCCCAGTCTGCTCTCAGCCTGATTCTCACTCTGCTCTCAGCCTGATTCTCACTCTGCTCTCAGACTTATTCTCCCTCTGCTCTCAGCCTGATTATTACTACTCTCATCCTGATTCTCACTCTGTTCGCAGCCTGATTCCCACTCTGCTCTCAGACTGACTCACACTCTGCTCGCCGCCTGATTCACACTCTGCTCTCAGACTGACCAACACTCTGCTCTCAGATTGATTCTCCCTCTAATGTCAGCCTGATTCTCACTCAGCTCTCAGCCTGATTCTCATTCTGCTCTCAGACAGATTCACACTCTGCTCTCAGAGTGATTCTCCCTCTACGTTCAGTCTGATTCTCACTCTGCTCTCAGACTGATCCTCACTCTGGTCTCAGACAGATTCACACACTGCTCTCAGACTGATTCCCAGTCTGCTCTCAGCCTGATTCTCACTCTGCTCTCAGCCTGATTCTCACTCTGCTCTCAGACTTATTCTCCCTCTGCTCTCAGCCTGATTCTTACTGCTCTCAGCCTGATTCCCACTCTGCTCTCAGCCTGAATCACACTCTGCACTCAGACTGATTCACCCTCTGCTGTCAGCCTGATTCGCACTGTGCTCTCAGACTGATTCTCACCCTACACTAAGTCTGACTATCACTCTGCTCTCAGCCTGATTCTTACCCTACTCTCAGCCTGATTCTCACTCTGCTCTCAGACTTCTTCTCCCTCTGCTCTCAGCCTGATTCTTACTGCTCTCAGCCTGATTCTCACTCTGTTCTCAGCCTGATTCCCACTCTGCTCTCAGCCTGAATCACACTCTGCACTCAGACTGATTCTCACTCTGCTGTCAGAAATGATTTTAATTTTGCTCTCAGACTGATTCACCCTCTGCTGTCAGCCTGATTCGCACCCTACACTCAGTGTGACTCTCATTCTGCTCTAAGACTGATTTTGACCCTACTCTCAGCCTGATTCTCACTCTGCTCTCAGACTGATCCTCGCTCTGCTCTCAGCCTGATTTTGACCCTACTCTCAGCCTGATTCTCACTCTGCTCTCAGACTGATCCTCGCTCTGGTCTCAGTCAGATTCTCACTCTGCACTCAGCCTGATTCTCACTTTGATCTCAGCCTGATTCTCACTCTGCTCTCAGACTGATCCTCGCTCTGCTCTCAGCCTGATTTTGACCCTACTCTCAGCCTGATTCTCACTCTGCTCCCAGACAGATCCTCACTCTGGTCTCAGTCAGATTCTCACTCTGCACTCAGCCTGATTCTCACTTTGATCTCAGCCTGATTCTCTCTCTGCTCTCTGCCTGCTTCTCCCTCTGCTATCAGACTGATTCTCACCCTACTCTCAGACTGATTCTCATTCTACTGTCAGCCTGAATCTCACACTGCACTCATCCTGATTCTCACTCTGCTCTCAGCCTGATTCTTACTCTGCTCTCAGACTGACTCACACTCTGCTCTCAGACTGATTCTCCCTCTACTGTCAGCCTTATCCTCACTCTGCGATCCGCCTGATTCACACTCTGCTCTCAGACAGATTCTCACTCTGCTCTCAGCCGGATTCTCACTTTGCTCTCAGACTGATTCTCCCTCTAATGTCAGCCTGATTCTCACTCAGCTCTCAGCCTGATTCTCATTCTGCTCTCAGACAGATTCTCACTCTGCTCTCAGAGTGATTCTTCCTCTACGTTCAGTCTGATTCTCACTCTGCTCTCAGACTGATCCTCACTCTGGTCTCAGACAGATTCACACACTGCTCTCAGACTGATTCCCAGTCTGCTCTCAGCCTGATTCTCACTCTGCTCTCAGCCTGATTCTCACTCTGCTCTCAGACTTATTCTCCCTCTGCTCTCATCCTGATTCTCACTCTGCTCTCAAACAGATCCTCACTCTGGTCTCAGTCAGATTCTCACTCTGCACTCAGCCTGATTCTCACTTTGATCTCAACCTGATTCTCACTCTGCTCTCTGCCTGCTTCTCCCTCTGCTGTCAGACTGATTCTCACCCTACTCTCAGACTGATTCTCATTCTACTGTCAGCCTGAATCTCACACTGCACTCATCCTGATTCTCAATCTGCTCTCAGCCTGATTCTTACTCTGCTCTCAGACTGACTCACACTCTGCTCACCGCCTGATTCACACTCTGCTCTCAGACTGACTATCACTCTGCTCTCAGACTGATTCTCCGTCTAATGTCAGCCTGATTCTCACTCAGCTCTCAGCCTGATTCTCATTCTGCTCTCAGACAGATTCTCACTCTGCTCTCAGAGTGATTCTCCCTGTACGTTCAGTCTGATTCTCACTCTGCTCTCAGACTGATCCTCACTCTGGTCTCAGACAGATTCACACACTGCTCTCAGACTGATTCCCAGTCTGCTCTCAGCCTGATTCTCACTCTGCTCTCAGCCTGATTCTCACTCTGCTCTCAGACTTATTCTCCCTCTGCTCTCAGCCTGATTCTTACTGCTCTCAGCCTGATTCCCACTCTGCTCTCAGCCTGAATCACACTCTGCACTCAGACTGATTCACCCTCTGCTGTCAGCCTGATTCGCACTGTGCTCTCAGACTGATTCTCACCCTACACTCAGTCTGACTATCACTCTGCTCTCAGCCTGATTCTTACCCTACTCTCAGTCTGATTCTCACTCTGCTCTCAGACTTATTCTCCCTCTGCTCTCAGCCTGATTCTTACTGCTCTCAGCCTGATTCTCACTCTGTTCTCAGCCTGATTCCCACTCTGCTCTCAGCCTGATTCTCACTGTGCTCTCTGCCTGATTCTCCCTCTGCTTTCAGACTGATTCTCACTCTGCTCTCAGCCTGATTCTGACTCTGCTCTCAGCCTGATTCTCACTCTGCTCTCAAACTGATTCTCACTCTGCGGTTAGCCTGATTTTAACTCTGCTCTCAGTCTGATTCTCACTCTGCTCTCAGCCTGATTCTCACACTGCTCTCAGTCTGATTCTCTCTCTGCTCTCAGACAGATTCTCACTCTGCTCTCAGCCTGATTCTCACACTGCTCTCAGTCTGATTCTCTCTCTGCTCTCAGACAGATTCTCACTCTGCTCTCAGCCTGATTCTCACTTTGCTCTCAGACAGATTCTCACTCTGCTCTCAGCCTGATTCTCATTCTGCTCTCAGTCTGATTCTCAATCTGCTCTCAGACTGATTCACCCTCTGCTCTCAGACTGATTCACCCTCTGCTCTCAGATTGATTCTCACTCTGCTCTCAGACAGATTCTCACTCTGCTCTCAGCCTGATTCTCACTCTGTTCTCAGCCTGATTCTCACTCTGCTCTCAGCCTGAATCAGACTCTCCTCTCAGACTGATACTCATTCTGCTGTCAGAAATGATTTTAACTTTGCTCTCAGACTGATTCACCCTCTGCTGTCAGCCTGATTCGCACTGTGCTCTCAGACTGATTCTCACCCTACACTCAGTGTAACTATCACTCTGCTCTCAGCCTGATTCTTACCCTACTCTCAGTCTGATTCTCACTCTGCTCTCAGACTTATTCTCCCTCTGCTCTCAGCCTGATTCTTACTGCTCTCAGCCTGATTCTCACTCCATTCTCAGCCTGCTTCCCACTCTGCTCTCAGCCTGAATCACACTCTGCACTCTGACTGATTCTCACTCTGCTGTCAGAAATGATTTTAACTTTGCTCTCAGACTGATTCACCCTCTGCTGTCAGCCTGATTCGCACTGTGCTCTCAGACTGATTCGCACCCTACACTCAGCGTGACTGTCATTCTGCTCTAAGCCTGATTTTGACCCTACTCTCAGCCTGATTCTCACTGTGCTCTCAGCCTGATTCTCACTCTGCTCCCAGACAGATCCTCACTCTGGTCTCAGTCAGATTCTCACTCTGCACTCAGCCTGATTCTCACTTTGATCTCAGCCTGATTCTCACTCTGCTCTCTGCCTGCTTCTCCCTCTGCTATCAGACTGATTCTCACCCTACTCTTGGACTGATTCTCATTCTACTGTCAGCCTGAATCTCACACTGCACTCATCCTGATTCTCAATCTGCTCTCAGCCTGATTCTTACTCTGCTCTCAGACTGACTCACACTCTGCTCACCACCTGATTCACACTCTGCTCTCAGACTGACTATCACTCTGCTCCCAGACTGATTCTCCCTCTACTATCAGCCTTATCCTCACTCTGCGCTCCGCCTGATTCACACTCTGCTCTCAGACAGATTCTCACTCTGCTCTCAGCCGGATTCTCACTTGGCTCTCAGACTGATTCTCCCTCTAATGTCAGCCTGATTCTCACTCAGCTCTCAGCCTGATTCTCATTCTGCTCTCAGACATATTCTCACTCTGCTCTCAGAGTGATTCTCCCTCTACGTTCAGTCTGATTCTCACTCTGCTCTCAGACTGATCCTCACTCTGGTCTCAGACAGATTCACACACTGCTCTCAGACTGATTCCCAGTCTGCTCTCAGCCTGATTCTCACTCTGCTCTCAGCCTGATTCTCACTCTGCTCTCAGACTTATTCTCCCTCTGCTCTCAGCCTGATTATTACTACTCTCATCCTGATTCTCACTCTGTTCGCAGCCTGATTCCCACTCTGCTCTCAGACTGACTCACACTCTGCTCGCCGCCTGATTCACACTCTGCTCTCAGACTGACCAACACTCTGCTCTCAGATTGATTCTCCCTCTAATGTCAGCCTGATTCTCACTCAGCTCTCAGCCTGATTCTCATTCTGCTCTCAGACAGATTCACACTCTGCTCTCAGAGTGATTCTCCCTGTACGTTCAGTCTGATTCTCACTCTGCTCTCAGACTGATCCTCACTCTGGTCTCAGACAGATTCACACACTGCTCTCAGACTGATTCCCAGTCTGCTCTCAGCCTGATTCTCACTCTGCTCTCAGCCTGATTCTCACTCTGCTCTCAGACTTATTCTCCCTCTGCTCTCAGCCTGATTCTTACTGCTCTCAGCCTGATTCCCACTCTGCTCTCAGCCTGAATCACACTCTGCACTCAGACTGATTCACCCTCTGCTGTCAGCCTGATTCGCACTGTGCTCTCAGACTGATTCTCACTCTACACTAAGTCTGACTATCACTCTGCTCTCAGCCTGATTCTTACCCTACTCTCAGCCTGATTCTCACTCTGCTCTCAGACTTCTTCTCCCTCTGCTCTCAGCCTGATTCTTACTGCTCTCAGCCTGATTCTCACTCTGTTCTCAGCCTGATTCCCACTCTGCTCTCAGCCTGAATCACACTCTGCACTCAGACTGATTCTCACTCTGCTGTCAGAAATGATTTTAATTTTGCTCTCAGACTGATTCACCCTCTGCTGTCAGCCTGATTCGCACCCTACACTCAGTGTGACTCTCATTCTGCTCTAAGACTGATTTTGACCCTACTCTCAGCCTGATTCTCACTCTGCTCTCAGACTGATCCTCGCTCTGCTCTCAGCCTGATTTTGACCCTACTCTCAGCCTGATTCTCACTCTGCTCTCAGACTGATCCTCGCTCTGGTCTCAGTCAGATTCTCACTCTGCACTCAGCCTGATTCTCACTTTGATCTCAGCCTGATTCTCACTCTGCTCTCAGACTGATCCTCGCTCTGCTCTCAGCCTGATTTTGACCCTACTCTCAGCCTGATTCTCACTCTGCTCCCAGACAGATCCTCACTCTGGTCTCAGTCAGATTCTCACTCTGCACTCAGCCTGATTCTCACTTTGATCTCAGCCTGATTCTCTCTCTGCTCTCTGCCTGCTTCTCCCTCTGCTATCAGACTGATTCTCACCCTACTCTCAGACTGATTCTCATTCTACTGTCAGCCTGAATCTCACACTGCACTCAACCTGATTCTCAATCTGCTCTCAGCCTGATTCTTACTCTGCTCTCAGACTGACTCACACTCTGCTCACCGCCTGATTCACACTCTGCTCTCAGACTGACTATCACTCTGCTCTCAGACTGATTCTCCCTCTACTGTCAGCCTTATCCTCACTCTGCGCTCCGCCTGATTCACACTCTGCTCTCAGACAGATTCTCACTCTGCTCTCAGCCGGATTCTCACTTTGCTCTCAGACTGATTCTCCCTCTAATGTCAGCCTGATTCTCACTCAGCTGTCAGCCTGATTCTCATTCTGCTCTCAGACTGATTCTCACTCTGCTCTCAGAGTGATTCTCCCTCTACGTTCAGTCTGATTCTCACTCTGCTCTCAGACTGATCCTCACTCTGGTCTCAGACAGATTCACACACTGCTCTCAGACTGATTCCCAGTCTGCTCTCAGCCTGAATCTCACTCTGCTCTCAGCCTGATTCTCACTCTGCTCTCAGACTTATTCTCCCTCTGCTCTCAGCCTGATTCTTACTGCTCTCAGCCTGATTCTCACTCTGTTATCAGCCTGATTCCCACTCTGCTCTCAGCCTGATTCTCACTGTGCTCTCTGCCTGATTCTCCCTCTGCCATCAGACTGATTCACCCTCTGCTGTCAGCCTGATTCGCACTGTGCTCTCAGACTGATTCTCACCCTACACTCAGTCTGACTATCACTCTGCTCTCAGCCTGATTCTTACCCTACTCTCAGTCTGATTCTCACTCTGCTCTCAGACTTATTCTCCCTCTGCTCTCAGCCTGATTCTTACTGCTCTCAGCCTGATTCTCACTCTGTTATCAGCCTGATTCCCACTCTGCTCTCAGCCTGATTCTCACTGTGCTCTCTGCCTGATTCTCCCTCTGCTTTCAGACTGATTCTCACTCTGCTCTCAGCCTGATTCTGACTCTGCTCTCAGCCTGATTCTCACTCTGCTCTCAAACTGATTCTCGCTCTGCGGTTAGCCTGATTTTAACTCTGCTCTCAGTCTGATTCTCACTCTGCTCTCAGCCTGATTCTCACTCTGCTCTCAGTCTGATTCTCTCTCTGCTCTCAGACAGATTCTCACTCTGCTCTCAGCCTGATTCTCACTTTGCTCTCAGACAGATTCTCACTAAGCTCTCAGCCTGATTCTCATTCTGCTCTCAGTCTGATTCTCAATCTGCTCTCAGACTGATTCACCCTCTGCTCTCAGTCTGATTCACCCTCTGCTCTCAGATTGATTCTCACTCTGCTCTCAGACAGATTCTCACTCTGCTCTCAGCCTGATTCTCACTCTGTTCTCAGCCTGATTCTTACTGCTTTCAGCCTGATTCTCACTCTGCTCTCAGCCTGAATCAGACTCTCCTCTCAGCCTGATACTCATTCTGCTGTCAGAAATGATTTTAACTTTGCTCTCAGACTGATTCACCCTCTGCTGTCAGCCTGATTCGCACTGTGCTCTCAGACTGATTCTCACCCTACACTCAGTGTAACTATCACTCTGCTCTCAGCCTGATTCTTACCCTACTCTCAGTCTGATTCTCACTCTGCTCTCAGACTTATTCTCCCTCTGCTCTCAGCCTGATTCTTACTGCTCTCAGCCTGATTCTCACTCCATTCTCAGCCTGCTTCCCACTCTGCTCTGAGCCTGAATCACACTCTGCACTCTGACTGATTCTCACTCTGCTGTCAGAAATGATTTTAACTTTGCTCTCAGACTGATTCACCCTCTGCTGTCAGCCTGATTCGCACTGTGCTCTCAGACTGATTCTCACCGTACACTCAGTCTGACTATCACTCTGCTCTCAGACTGATTCTTACCCTAATCTCAGTCTGATTCTCACTCTGCTCTCAGACTTTTTCTCCCTCTGCTCTCAGCCTGATTCTTACTGCTCTCAGCCTGATTCTCACTCCCTTCTCAGCCTGATTCTCACTCTGCTCTCAGACTGATCCTCACTCTGGTCTCAGACAGATTCACACACTGCTCTCAGACTGATTCCCAGTCTGCTCTCAGCCTGATTCTCACTCTGCTCTCAGCCTGATTCTCACTCTGCTCTCAGACTTATTCTCCCTCTGCTCTCAGCCTGATTCTTACTGCTCTCAGCCTGATTCCCACTCTGCTCTCAGCCTGAATCACACTCTGCACTCAGACTGATTCACCCTCTGCTGTCAGCCTGATTCGCACTGTGCTCTCAGACTGATTCTCACCCTACACTCAGTCTGACTATCACTCTGCTCTCAGCCTGATTCTTACCCTACTCTCAGTCTGATTCTCACTCTGCTCTCAGACTTCTTCTCCCTCTGCTCTCAGCCTGATTCTTACTGCTCTCAGCCTGATTCTCACTCTGTTCTCAGCCTGATTCCCACTCTGCTCTCAGCCTGATTCTCACTGTGCTCTCTGCCTGATTCTCCCTCTGCTTTCAGACTGATTCTCACTCTGCTCTCAGCCTGATTCTGACTCTGCTCTCAGCCTGATTCTCACTCTGCTCTCAAACTGATTCTCACTCTGCGGTTAGCCTGATTTTAACTCTGCTCTCAGTCTGATTCTCACTCTGCTCTCAGCCTGATTCTCACACTGCTCTCAGTCTGATTCTCTCTCTGCTCTCAGACAGATTCTCACTCTGCTCTCAGCCTGATTCTCACACTGCTCTCAGTCTGATTCTCTCTCTGCTCTCAGACAGATTCTCACTCTGCTCTCAGCCTGATTCTCACTTTGCTCTCAGACAGATTCTCACTCTGCTCTCAGCCTGATTCTCATTCTGCTCTCAGTCTGATTCTCAATCTGCTCTCAGACTGATTCACCCTCTGCTCTCAGACTGATTCACCCTCTGCTCTCAGATTGATTCTCACTCTGCTCTCAGACAGATTCTCACTCTGCTCTCAGCCTGATTCTCACTCTGTTCTCAGCCTGATTCTCACTCTGCTCTCAGCCTGAATCAGACTCTCCTCTCAGACTGATACTCATTCTGCTGTCAGAAATGATTTTAACTTTGCTCTCAGACTGATTCACCCTCTGCTGTCAGCCTGATTCGCACTGTGCTCTCAGACTGATTCTCACCCTACACTCAGTGTAACTATCACTCTGCTCTCAGCCTGATTCTTACCCTACTCTCAGTCTGATTCTCACTCTGCTCTCAGACTTATTCTCCCTCTGCTCTCAGCCTGATTCTTACTGCTCTCAGCCTGATTCTCACTCCATTCTCAGCCTGCTTCCCACTCTGCTCTCAGCCTGAATCACACTCTGCACTCTGACTGATTCTCACTCTGCTGTCAGAAATGATTTTAACTTTGCTCTCAGACTGATTCACCCTCTGCTGTCAGCCTGATTCGCACTGTGCTCTCAGACTGATTCGCACCCTACACTCAGCGTGACTCTCATTCTGCTCTAAGCCTGATTTTGACCCTACTCTCAGCCTGATTCTCACTGTGCTCTCAGCCTGATTCTCACTCTGCTCCCAGACAGATCCTCACTCTGGTCTCAGTCAGATTCTCACTCTGCACTCAGCCTGATTCTCACTTTGATCTCAGCCTGATTCTCACTCTGCTCTCTGCCTGCTTCTCCCTCTGCTATCAGACTGATTCTCACCCTACTCTTGGACTGATTCTCATTCTACTGTCAGCCTGAATCTCACACTGCACTCATCCTGATTCTCAATCTGCTCTCAGCCTGATTCTTACTCTGCTCTCAGACTGACTCACACTCTGCTCACCACCTGATTCACACTCTGCTCTCAGACTGACTATCACTCTGCTCCCAGACTGATTCTCCCTCTACTATCAGCCTTATCCTCACTCTGCGCTCCGCCTGATTCACACTCTGCTCTCAGACAGATTCTCACTCTGCTCTCAGCCGGATTCTCACTTGGCTCTCAGACTGATTCTCCCTCTAATGTCAGCCTGATTCTCACTCAGCTCTCAGCCTGATTCTCATTCTGCTCTCAGACATATTCTCACTCTGCTCTCAGAGTGATTCTCCCTCTACGTTCAGTCTGATTCTCACTCTGCTCTCAGACTGATCCTCACTCTGGTCTCAGACAGATTCACACACTGCTCTCAGACTGATTCCCAGTCTGCTCTCAGCCTGATTCTCACTCTGCTCTCAGCCTGATTCTCACTCTGCTCTCAGACTTATTCTCCCTCTGCTCTCAGCCTGATTATTACTACTCTCATCCTGATTCTCACTCTGTTCGCAGCCTGATTCCCACTCTGCTCTCAGACTGACTCACACTCTGCTCGCCGCCTGATTCACACTCTGCTCTCAGACTGACCAACACTCTGCTCTCAGATTGATTCTCCCTCTAATGTCAGCCTGATTCTCACTCAGCTCTCAGCCTGATTCTCATTCTGCTCTCAGACAGATTCACACTCTGCTCTCAGAGTGATTCTCCCTCTACGTTCAGTCTGATTCTCACTCTGCTCTCAGACTGATCCTCACTCTGGTCTCAGACAGATTCACACACTGCTCTCAGACTGATTCCCAGTCTGCTCTCAGCCTGATTCTCACTCTGCTCTCAGCCTGATTCTCACTCTGCTCTCAGACTTATTCTCCCTCTGCTCTCAGCCTGATTCTTACTGCTCTCAGCCTGATTCCCACTCTGCTCTCAGCCTGAATCACACTCTGCACTCAGACTGATTCACCCTCTGCTGTCAGCCTGATTCGCACTGTGCTCTCAGACTGATTCTCACCCTACACTAAGTCTGACTATCACTCTGCTCTCAGCCTGATTCTTACCCTACTCTCAGCCTGATTCTCACTCTGCTCTCAGACTTCTTCTCCCTCTGCTCTCAGCCTGATTCTTACTGCTCTCAGCCTGATTCTCACTCTGTTCTCAGCCTGATTCCCACTCTGCTCTCAGCCTGAATCACACTCTGCACTCAGACTGATTCTCACTCTGCTGTCAGAAATGATTTTAATTTTGCTCTCAGACTGATTCACCCTCTGCTGTCAGCCTGATTCGCACCCTACACTCAGTGTGACTCTCATTCTGCTCTAAGACTGATTTTGACCCTACTCTCAGCCTGATTCTCACTCTGCTCTCAGACTGATCCTCGCTCTGCTCTCAGCCTGATTTTGACCCTACTCTCAGCCTGATTCTCACTCTGCTCTCAGACTGATCCTCGCTCTGGTCTCAGTCAGATTCTCACTCTGCACTCAGCCTGATTCTCACTTTGATCTCAGCCTGATTCTCACTCTGCTCTCAGACTGATCCTCGCTCTGCTCTCAGCCTGATTTTGACCCTACTCTCAGCCTGATTCTCACTCTGCTCCCAGACAGATCCTCACTCTGGTCTCAGTCAGATTCTCACTCTGCACTCAGCCTGATTCTCACTTTGATCTCAGCCTGATTCTCTCTCTGCTCTCTGCCTGCTTCTCCCTCTGCTATCAGACTGATTCTCACCCTACTCTCAGACTGATTCTCATTCTACTGTCAGCCTGAATCTCACACTGCACTCATCCTGATTCTCACTCTGCTCTCAGCCTGATTCTTACTCTGCTCTCAGACTGACTCACACTCTGCTCTCAGACTGATTCTCCCTCTACTGTCAGCCTTATCCTCACTCTGCGATCCGCCTGATTCACACTCTGCTCTCAGACAGATTCTCACTCTGCTCTCAGCCGGATTCTCACTTTGCTCTCAGACTGATTCTCCCTCTAATGTCAGCCTGATTCTCACTCAGCTCTCAGCCTGATTCTCATTCTGCTCTCAGACAGATTCTCACTCTGCTCTCAGAGTGATTCTTCCTCTACGTTCAGTCTGATTCTCACTCTGCTCTCAGACTGATCCTCACTCTGGTCTCAGACAGATTCACACACTGCTCTCAGACTGATTCCCAGTCTGCTCTCAGCCTGATTCTCACTCTGCTCTCAGCCTGATTCTCACTCTGCTCTCAGACTTATTCTCCCTCTGCTCTCATCCTGATTCTCACTCTGCTCTCAAACAGATCCTCACTCTGGTCTCAGTCAGATTCTCACTCTGCACTCAGCCTGATTCTCACTTTGATCTCAACCTGATTCTCACTCTGCTCTCTGCCTGCTTCTCCCTCTGCTGTCAGACTGATTCTCACCCTACTCTCAGACTGATTCTCATTCTACTGTCAGCCTGAATCTCACACTGCACTCATCCTGATTCTCAATCTGCTCTCAGCCTGATTCTTACTCTGCTCTCAGACTGACTCACACTCTGCTCACCGCCTGATTCACACTCTGCTCTCAGACTGACTATCACTCTGCTCTCAGACTGATTCTCCGTCTAATGTCAGCCTGATTCTCACTCAGCTCTCAGCCTGATTCTCATTCTGCTCTCAGACAGATTCTCACTCTGCTCTCAGAGTGATTCTCCCTGTACGTTCAGTCTGATTCTCACTCTGCTCTCAGACTGATCCTCACTCTGGTCTCAGACAGATTCACACACTGCTCTCAGACTGATTCCCAGTCTGCTCTCAGCCTGATTCTCACTCTGCTCTCAGCCTGATTCTCACTCTGCTCTCAGACTTATTCTCCCTCTGCTCTCAGCCTGATTCTTACTGCTCTCAGCCTGATTCCCACTCTGCTCTCAGCCTGAATCACACTCTGCACTCAGACTGATTCACCCTCTGCTGTCAGCCTGATTCGCACTGTGCTCTCAGACTGATTCTCACCCTACACTCAGTCTGACTATCACTCTGCTCTCAGCCTGATTCTTACCCTACTCTCAGTCTGATTCTCACTCTGCTCTCAGACTTATTCTCCCTCTGCTCTCAGCCTGATTCTTACTGCTCTCAGCCTGATTCTCACTCTGTTCTCAGCCTGATTCCCACTCTGCTCTCAGCCTGATTCTCACTGTGCTCTCTGCCTGATTCTCCCTCTGCTTTCAGACTGATTCTCACTCTGCTCTCAGCCTGATTCTCACTCTGCTCTCAGACTTATTCTCCCTCTGCTCTCATCCTGATTCTCACTCTGCTCTCAGCCTGATTCTGACTCTGCTCTCAGCCTGATTCTCACTCTGCTCTCAAACTGATTCTCACTCTGCGGTTAGCCTGATTTTAACTCTGCTCTCAGTCTGATTCTCACTCTGCTCTCAGCCTGATTCTCACACTGCTCTCAGTCTGATTCTCTCTCTGCTCTCAGACAGATTCTCACTCTGCTCTCAGCCTGATTCTCACACTGCTCTCAGTCTGATTCTCTCTCTGCTCTCAGACAGATTCTCACTCTGCTCTCAGCCTGATTCTCACTTTGCTCTCAGACAGATTCTCACTCTGCTCTCAGCCTGATTCTCATTCTGCTCTCAGTCTGATTCTCAATCTGCTCTCAGACTGATTCACCCTCTGCTCTCAGACTGATTCACCCTCTGCTCTCAGATTGATTCTCACTCTGCTCTCAGACAGATTCTCACTCTGCTCTCAGCCTGATTCTCACTCTGTTCTCAGCCTGATTCTCACTC
The DNA here is from genome assembly GCF_017639515.1 of Carcharodon carcharias. Taxonomy (NCBI): domain Eukaryota; kingdom Metazoa; phylum Chordata; class Chondrichthyes; order Lamniformes; family Lamnidae; genus Carcharodon; species Carcharodon carcharias. The sequence continues at coordinate 136,121,433 of NC_054468.1, read as the reverse complement.
TGCTCTCAGCCTGAATCAGACTCTCCTCTCAGACTGATACTCATTCTGCTGTCAGAAATGATTTTAACTTTGCTCTCAGACTGATTCACCCTCTGCTGTCAGCCTGATTCGCACTGTGCTCTCAGACTGATTCTCACCCTACACTCAGTGTAACTATCACTCTGCTCTCAGCCTGATTCTTACCCTACTCTCAGTCTGATTCTCACTCTGCTCTCAGACTTATTCTCCCTCTGCTCTCAGCCTGATTCTTACTGCTCTCAGCCTGATTCTCACTCCATTCTCAGCCTGCTTCCCACTCTGCTCTCAGCCTGAATCACACTCTGCACTCTGACTGATTCTCACTCTGCTGTCAGAAATGATTTTAACTTTGCTCTCAGACTGATTCACCCTCTGCTGTCAGCCTGATTCGCACTGTGCTCTCAGACTGATTCGCACCCTACACTCAGCGTGACTCTCATTCTGCTCTAAGCCTGATTTTGACCCTACTCTCAGCCTGATTCTCACTGTGCTCTCAGCCTGATTCTCACTCTGCTCCCAGACAGATCCTCACTCTGGTCTCAGTCAGATTCTCACTCTGCACTCAGCCTGATTCTCACTTTGATCTCAGCCTGATTCTCACTCTGCTCTCTGCCTGCTTCTCCCTCTGCTATCAGACTGATTCTCACCCTACTCTTGGACTGATTCTCATTCTACTGTCAGCCTGAATCTCACACTGCACTCATCCTGATTCTCAATCTGCTCTCAGCCTGATTCTTACTCTGCTCTCAGACTGACTCACACTCTGCTCACCACCTGATTCACACTCTGCTCTCAGACTGACTATCACTCTGCTCCCAGACTGATTCTCCCTCTACTATCAGCCTTATCCTCACTCTGCGCTCCGCCTGATTCACACTCTGCTCTCAGACAGATTCTCACTCTGCTCTCAGCCGGATTCTCACTTGGCTCTCAGACTGATTCTCCCTCTAATGTCAGCCTGATTCTCACTCAGCTCTCAGCCTGATTCTCATTCTGCTCTCAGACATATTCTCACTCTGCTCTCAGAGTGATTCTCCCTCTACGTTCAGTCTGATTCTCACTCTGCTCTCAGACTGATCCTCACTCTGGTCTCAGACAGATTCACACACTGCTCTCAGACTGATTCCCAGTCTGCTCTCAGCCTGATTCTCACTCTGCTCTCAGCCTGATTCTCACTCTGCTCTCAGACTTATTCTCCCTCTGCTCTCAGCCTGATTATTACTACTCTCATCCTGATTCTCACTCTGTTCGCAGCCTGATTCCCACTCTGCTCTCAGACTGACTCACACTCTGCTCGCCGCCTGATTCACACTCTGCTCTCAGACTGACCAACACTCTGCTCTCAGATTGATTCTCCCTCTAATGTCAGCCTGATTCTCACTCAGCTCTCAGCCTGATTCTCATTCTGCTCTCAGACAGATTCACACTCTGCTCTCAGAGTGATTCTCCCTGTACGTTCAGTCTGATTCTCACTCTGCTCTCAGACTGATCCTCACTCTGGTCTCAGACAGATTCACACACTGCTCTCAGACTGATTCCCAGTCTGCTCTCAGCCTGATTCTCACTCTGCTCTCAGCCTGATTCTCACTCTGCTCTCAGACTTATTCTCCCTCTGCTCTCAGCCTGATTCTTACTGCTCTCAGCCTGATTCCCACTCTGCTCTCAGCCTGAATCACACTCTGCACTCAGACTGATTCACCCTCTGCTGTCAGCCTGATTCGCACTGTGCTCTCAGACTGATTCTCACCCTACACTAAGTCTGACTATCACTCTGCTCTCAGCCTGATTCTTACCCTACTCTCAGCCTGATTCTCACTCTGCTCTCAGACTTCTTCTCCCTCTGCTCTCAGCCTGATTCTTACTGCTCTCAGCCTGATTCTCACTCTGTTCTCAGCCTGATTCCCACTCTGCTCTCAGCCTGAATCACACTCTGCACTCAGACTGATTCACCCTCTGCTGTCAGCCTGATTCGCACTGTGCTCTCAGACTGATTCTCACTCTACACTAAGTCTGACTATCACTCTGCTCTCAGCCTGATTCTTACCCTACTCTCAGCCTGATTCTCACTCTGCTCTCAGACTTCTTCTCCCTCTGCTCTCAGCCTGATTCTTACTGCTCTCAGCCTGATTCTCACTCTGTTCTCAGCCTGATTCCCACTCTGCTCTCAGCCTGAATCACACTCTGCACTCAGACTGATTCTCACTCTGCTGTCAGAAATGATTTTAATTTTGCTCTCAGACTGATTCACCCTCTGCTGTCAGCCTGATTCGCACCCTACACTCAGTGTGACTCTCATTCTGCTCTAAGACTGATTTTGACCCTACTCTCAGCCTGATTCTCACTCTGCTCTCAGACTGATCCTCGCTCTGCTCTCAGCCTGATTTTGACCCTACTCTCAGCCTGATTCTCACTCTGCTCTCAGACTGATCCTCGCTCTGGTCTCAGTCAGATTCTCACTCTGCACTCAGCCTGATTCTCACTTTGATCTCAGCCTGATTTTCACTCTGCTCTCAGACTGATCCTCGCTCTGCTCTCAGCCTGATTTTGACCCTACTCTCAGCCTGATTCTCACTCTGCTCCCAGACAGATCCTCACTCTGGTCTCAGTCAGATTCTCACTCTGCACTCAGCCTGATTCTCACTTTGATCTCAGCCTGATTCTCTCTCTGCTCTCTGCCTGCTTCTCCCTCTGCTATCAGACTGATTCTCACCCTACTCTCAGACTGATTCTCATTCTACTGTCAGCCTGAATCTCACACTGCACTCATCCTGATTCTCAATCTGCTCTCAGCCTGATTCTTACTCTGCTCTCAGACTGACTCACACTCTGCTCACCGCCTGATTCACACTCTGCTCTCAGACTGACTATCACTCTGCTCTCAGACTGATTCTCCCTCTACTGTCAGCCTTATCCTCACTCTGCGCTCCGCCTGATTCACACTCTGCTCTCAGACAGATTCTCACTCTGCTCTCAGCCGGATTCTCACTTTGCTCTCAGACTGATTCTCCCTCTAATGTCAGCCTGATTCTCACTCAGCTCTCAGCCTGATTCTCATTCTGCTCTCAGACAGATTCTCACTCTGCTCTCAGAGTGATTCTCCCTCTACGTTCAGTCTGATTCTCACTCTGCTCTCAGACTGATCCTCACTCTGGTCTCAGACAGATTCACACACTGCTCTCAGACTGATTCCCAGTCTGCTCTCAGCCTGAATCTCACTCTGCTCTCAGCCTGATTCTCACTCTGCTCTCAGACTTATTCTCCCTCTGTTCTCAGCCTGATTCTTACTGCTCTCAGCCTGATTCCCACTCTGCTCTCAGCCTGAATCACACTCTGCCCTCAGACTGATTCACCCTCTGCTGTCAGCCTGATTCGCACTGTGCTCTCAGACTGATTCTCACCCTACACTCAGTCTGACTATCACTCTGCTCTCAGCCTGATTCTTACCCTACTCTCAGTCTGATTCTCACTCTGCTCTCAGACTTATTCTCCCTCTGCTCTCAGCCTGATTCTTACTGCTCTCAGCCTGATTCTCACTCTGTTATCAGCGTGATTCCCACTCTGCTCTCAGCCTGATTCTCACTGTGCTCTCTGCCTGATTCTCCCTCTGCTTTCAGACTGATTCTCACTCTGCTCTCAGCCTGATTCTGACTCTGCTCTCAGACTGATTCTCACTCTGCTCTCAAACTGATTCTCACTCTGCGGTTAGCCTGATTTTAACTCTGCTCTCAGTCTGATTCTCACTCTGCTCTCAGCCTGATTCTCACACTGCTCTCAGTCTGATTCTCTCTCTGCTCTCAGACAGATTCTCACTCTGCTCTCAGCCTGATTCTCACTTTGCTCTCAGACAGATTCTCACTCTGCTCTCAGCCTGATTCTCATTCTGCTCTCAGTCTGATTCTCAATCTGCTCTCAGACTGATTCACCCTCTGCTCTCAGACTGATTCACCCTCTGCTCTCAGATTGATTCTCACTCTGCTCTCAGACAGATTCTCACACTGCTCTCAGCCTGATTCTCACTCTGTTCTCAGCCTGATTCTTACTGCTTTCAGCCTGATTCTCACTCTGCTCTCAGCCTGAATCAGACTCTCCTCTCAGCCTGATACTCATTCTGCTGTCAGAAATGATTTTAACTTTGCTCTCAGACTGATTCACCCTCTGCTGTCAGCCTGATTCGCACTGTGCTCTCAGACTGATTCTCACCCTACACTCAGTGTAACTATCACTCTGCTCTCAGCCTGATTCTTACCCTACTCTCAGTCTGATTCTCACTCTGCTCTCAGACTTATTCTCCCTCTGCTCTCAGCCTGATTCTTACTGCTCTCAGCCTGATTCTCACTCCATTCTCAGCCTGCTTCCCACTCTGCTCTCAGCCTGAATCACACTCTGCACTCTGACTGATTCTCACTCTGCTGTCAGAAATGATTTTAACTTTGCTCTCAGACTGATTCACCCTCTGCTGTCAGCCTGATTCGCACTGTGCTCTCAGACTGATTCGCACCCTACACTCAGTGTGACTCTCATTCTGCTCTAAGCCTGATTTTGACCCTACTCTCAGCCTGATTCTCACAGTGCTCACTGCCTGATTCTCCCTCTGCTGTCAGACTGATTCTCACTCTGCTCTTAGCCTGAATTTCACTCTGCTCATAGGCTGATTCTCACTCTGCTCTCAGCCTGATTCTCACTGCTCTCAGCCTGATTCTCACTCTGCTCTCAGCCTGATTCTCACTCTGCTCTCAAATTGATTCTCACTCAGCGGTTAGCGTGATTTTAACTCTGCTCTCAGTCTGATTCTCTCTCTGCTCTCTGCCTGATTCTCACTCTGCTCTCAGCCTGATTCTGACACTGCTCTCAGGCTGATTCTCTCTCTGCTCTCAGACAGATTCTCACTCTGCTCTCAGCCTGATTCTCACTTTGCTCTCAGATAGATTCTCACTCTGCTCTCAGCCTGATTCTCACTCTGTTCTCAGTCTGATTCTCCATCTGCTCTCAGACTGATTCACCCTCTGCTCTCAGACTGATTCACCCTCTGCTCTCAGATTGATTCTTACTGCTCTCAGCCTGATTCTCACTCTGCTCTCAGCCTGAATCAGACTCTCCTCTCAGACTGATACTCACTCTGCTGTCAGAAATGATTTTAACTTTGCTCTCAGACTGATTCACCCTCTGCTGTCAGCCTGATTCGCACTGTGCTCTCAGACTGATTCTCACCCTACACTCAGTGTGACTATCACTCTGCTCTCAGCCTGATTCTTACCCTAATCTCAGTCTGATTCTCACTCTGCTCTCAGACTTTTTCTCCCTCTGCTCTCAGCCTGATTCTTACTGCTCTCAGCCTGATTCTCACTCCCTTCTCAGCCTGATTCTCACTCTGCTCTCAGACTGATCCTCACTCTGGTCTCAGACAGATTCACACACTGCTCTCAGACTGATTCCCAGTCTGCTCTCAGCCTGATTCTCACTCTGCTCTCAGCCTGATTCTCACTCTGCTCTCAGACTTATTCTCCCTCTGTTCTCAGCCTGATTCCCACTCTGCTCTCAGCCTGATTCCCACTCTGCTCTCAGCCTGAATCACACTCTGCCATCAGACTGATTCACCCTCTGCTGTCAGCCTGATTCGCACTGTGCTCTCAGACTGATTCTCACCCTACACTCAGTCTGACTATCACTCTGCTCTCAGCCTGATTCTTACCCTACTCTCAGTCTGATTCTCACTCTGCTCTCAGACTTATTCTCCCTCTGCTCTCAGCCTGATTCTTACTGCTCTCAGCCTGATTCTCACTCTGTTATCAGCCTGATTCCCACTCTGCTCTCAGCCTGATTCTCACTGTGCTCTCTGCCTGATTCTCCCTCTGCTTTCAGACTGATTCTCACTCTGCTCTCAGCCTGATTCTGACTCTGCTCTCAGCCTGATTCTCACTCTGCTCTCAAACTGATTCTCGCTCTGCGGTTAGCCTGATTTTAACTCTGCTCTCAGTCTGATTCTCACTCTGCTCTCAGCCTGATTCTCACTCTGCTCTCAGTCTGATTCTCTCTCTGCTCTCAGACAGATTCTCACTCTGCTCTCAGCCTGATTCTCACTTTGCTCTCAGACAGATTCTCACTAAGCTCTCAGCCTGATTCTCATTCTGCTCTCAGTCTGATTCTCAATCTGCTCTCAGACTGATTCACCCTCTGCTCTCAGACTGATTCACCCTCTGCTCTCAGATTGATTCTCACTCTGCTCTCAGACAGATTCTCACTCTGCTCTCAGCCTGATTCTCACTCTGTTCTCAGCCTGATTCTTACTGCTTTCAGCCTGATTCTCACTCTGCTCTCAGCCTGAATCAGACTCTCCTCTCAGCCTGATACTCATTCTGCTGTCAGAAATGATTTTAACTTTGCTCTCAGACTGATTCACCCTCTGCTGTCAGCCTGATTCGCACTGTGCTCTCAGACTGATTCTCACCCTACACTCAGTCTGACTATCACTCTGCTCTCAGCCTGATTCTTACCCTACTCTCAGTCTGATTCTCACTCTGCTCTCAGACTTATTCTCCCTCTGCTCTCAGCCTGATTCTTACTGCTCTCAGCCTGATTCTCACTCCATTCTCAGCCTGCTTCCCACTCTGCTCTGAGCCTGAATCACACTCTGCACTCTGACTGATTCTCACTCTGCTGTCAGAAATGATTTTAACTTTGCTCTCAGACTGATTCACCCTCTGCTGTCAGCCTGATTCGCACTGTGCTCTCAGACTGATTCTCACCGTACACTCAGTCTGACTATCACTCTGCTCTCAGCCTGATTCTTACCCTAATCTCAGTCTGATTCTCACTCTGCTCTCAGACTTTTTCTCCCTCTGCTCTCAGCCTGATTCTTACTGCTCTCAGCCTGATTCTCACTCCCTTCTCAGCCTGATTCTCACTCTGCTCTCAGACTGATCCTCACTCTGGTCTCAGACAGATTCACACACTGCTCTCAGACTGATTCCCAGTCTGCTCTCAGCCTGATTCTCACTCTGCTCTCAGCCTGATTCTCACTCTGCTCTCAGACTTATTCTCCCTCTGCTCTCAGCCTGATTCTTACTGCTCTCAGCCTGATTCCCACTCTGCTCTCAGCCTGAATCACACTCTGCACTCAGACTGATTCACCCTCTGCTGTCAGCCTGATTCGCACTGTGCTCTCAGACTGATTCTCACCCTACACTCAGTCTGACTATCACTCTGCTCTCAGCCTGATTCTTACCCTACTCTCAGTCTGATTCTCACTCTGCTCTCAGACTTATTCTCCCTCTGCTCTCAGCCTGATTCTTACTGCTCTCAGCCTGATTCTCACTCTGCTCTCTGCCTGCTTCTCCCTCTGCTATCAGACTGATTCTCACCCTACTCTCGGACTGATTCTCATTCTACTGTCAGCCTGAATCTCACACTGCACTCATCCTGATTCTCAATCTGCTCTCAGCCTGATTCTTACTCTGCTCTCAGACTGACTCACACTCTGCTCACCGCCTGATTCACACTCTGCTCTCAGACTGACTATCACTCTGCTCTCAGAATGATTCTCCCTCTGCTATCAGCCTTATCCTCACTCTGCGCTCCGCCTGATTCACACTCTGCTCTCAGACAGATTCTCACTCTGCTCTCAGCCGGATTCTCACTTTGCTCTCAGACTGATTCTCCCTCTAATGTCAGCCTGATTCTCACTCAGCTCTCAGCCTGATTCTCACTCTGTTCTCAGCCTGATTCCCACTCTGCTCTCAGCCTGATTCTCACTCTGCTCTCAAACTGATTCTCACTCTGCTCTCAGCCTGATTCTGACTCTGCTCTCAGCCTGATTCTCACTCTGCTCTCAAACTGATTCTCACTCTGCGGTTAGCCTGATTTTAACTCTGCTCTCAGTCTGATTCTCACTCTGCTCTCAGCCTGATTCTCACACTGCTCTCAGTCTGATTCTCTCTCTGCTCTCAGACAGATTCTCACTCTGCTCTCAGCCTGATTCTCACTTTGCTCTCAGACAGATTCTCACTCTGCTCTCAGCCTGATTCTCATTCTGCTCTCAGTCTGATTCTCAATCTGCTCTCAGACTGATTCACCCTCTGCTCTCAGACTGATTCACCCTCTGCTCTCAGATTGATTCTCACTCTGCTCTCAGACAGATTCTCACTCTGCTCTCAGCCTGATTCTCACTCTGTTCTCAGCCTGATTCTTACTGCTTTCAGCCTGATTCTCACTCTGCTCTCAGCCTGAATCAGACTCTCCTCTCAGCCTGATACTCATTCTGCTGTCAGAAATGATTTTAACTTTGCTCTCAGACTGATTCACCCTCTGCTGTCAGCCTGATTCGCACTGTGCTCTCAGACTGATTCTCACCCTACACTCAGTGTAACTATCACTCTGCTCTCAGCCTGATTCTTACCCTACTCTCAGTCTGATTCTCACTCTGCTCTCAGACTTATTCTCCCTCTGCTCTCAGCCTGATTCTTACTGCTCTCAGCCTGATTCTCACTCCATTCTCAGCCTGCTTCCCACTCTGCTCTGAGCCTGAATCACACTCTGCACTCTGACTGATTCTCACTCTGCTGTCAGAAATGATTTTAACTTTGCTCTCAGACTGATTCACCCTCTGCTGTCAGCCTGATTCGCACTGTGCTCTCAGACTGATTCGCACCCTACACTCAGCGTGACTGTCATTCTGCTCTAAGCCTGATTTTGACCCTACTCTCAGCCTGATTCTCACTGTGCTCTCAGACTGATCCTCGCTCTGCTCTCAGCCTGATTCTCACTGTGCTCTCAGCCTGATTCTCACTCTGCTCCCAGACAGATCCTCACTCTGGTCTCAGTCAGATTCTCACTCTGCACTCAGCCTGATTCTCACTTTGATCTCAGCCTGATTCTCACTCTGCTCTCTGCCTGCTTCTCCCTCTGCTATCAGACTGATTCTCACCCTACTCTCGGACTGATTCTCATTCTACTGTCAGCCTGAATCTCACACTGCACTCATCCTGATTCTCAATCTGCTCTCAGCCTGATTCTTACTCTGCTCTCAGACTGACTCACACTCTGCTCACCGCCTGATTCACACTCTGCTCTCAGACTGACTATCACTCTGCTCTCAGAATGATTCTCCCTCTGCTATCAGCCTTATCCTCACTCTGCGCTCCGCCTGATTCACACTCTGCTCTCAGACAGATTCTCACTCTGCTCTCAGCCGGATTCTCACTTTGCTCTCAGACTGATTCTCCCTCTAATGTCAGCCTGATTCTCACTCAGCTCTCAGCCTGATTCTCACTCTGTTCTCAGCCTGATTCCCACTCTGCTCTCAGCCTGATTCTCACTCTGCTCTCAAACTGATTCTCACTCTGCTCTCAGCCTGATTCTGACTCTGCTCTCAGCCTGATTCTCACTCTGCTCTCAAACTGATTCTCACTCTGCGGTTAGCCTGATTTTAACTCTGCTCTCAGTCTGATTCTCACTCTGCTCTCAGCCTGATTCTCACACTGCTCTCAGTCTGATTCTCTCTCTGCTCTCAGACAGATTCTCACTCTGCTCTCAGCCTGATTCTCACTTTGCTCTCAGACAGATTCTCACTCTGCTCTCAGCCTGATTCTCATTCTGCTCTCAGTCTGATTCTCAATCTGCTCTCAGACTGATTCACCCTCTGCTCTCAGACTGATTCACCCTCTGCTCTCAGATTGATTCTCACTCTGCTCTCAGACAGATTCTCACTCTGCTCTCAGCCTGATTCTCACTCTGTTCTCAGCCTGATTCTTACTGCTTTCAGCCTGATTCTCACTCTGCTCTCAGCCTGAATCAGACTCTCCTCTCAGCCTGATACTCATTCTGCTGTCAGAAATGATTTTAACTTTGCTCTCAGACTGATTCACCCTCTGCTGTCAGCCTGATTCGCACTGTGCTCTCAGACTGATTCTCACCCTACACTCAGTGTAACTATCACTCTGCTCTCAGCCTGATTCTTACCCTACTCTCAGTCTGATTCTCACTCTGCTCTCAGACTTATTCTCCCTCTGCTCTCAGCCTGATTCTTACTGCTCTCAGCCTGATTCTCACTCCATTCTCAGCCTGCTTCCCACTCTGCTCTGAGCCTGAATCACACTCTGCACTCTGACTGATTCTCACTCTGCTGTCAGAAATGATTTTAACTTTGCTCTCAGACTGATTCACCCTCTGCTGTCAGCCTGATTCGCACTGTGCTCTCAGACTGATTCGCACCCTACACTCAGCGTGACTGTCATTCTGCTCTAAGCCTGATTTTGACCCTACTCTCAGCCTGATTCTCACTGTGCTCTCAGACTGATCCTCGCTCTGCTCTCAGCCTGATTCTCACTGTGCTCTCAGCCTGATTCTCACTCTGCTCCCAGACAGATCCTCACTCTGGTCTCAGTCAGATTCTCACTCTGCACTCAGCCTGATTCTCACTTTGATCTCAGCCTGATTCTCACTCTGCTCTCTGCCTGCTTCTCCCTCTGCTATCAGACTGATTCTCACCCTACTCTCGGACTGATTCTCATTCTACTGTCAGCCTGAATCTCACACTGCACTCATCCTGATTCTCAATCTGCTCTCAGCCTGATTCTTACTCTGCTCTCAGACTGACTCACACTCTGCTCACCGCCTGATTCACACTCTGCTCTCAGACTGACTATCACTCTGCTCTCAGAATGATTCTCCCTCTGCTATCAGCCTTATCCTCACTCTGCGCTCCGCCTGATTCACACTCTGCTCTCAGACAGATTCTCACTCTGCTCTCAGCCGGATTCTCACTTTGCTCTCAGACTGATTCTCCCTCTAATGTCAGCCTGATTCTCACTCAGCTCTCAGCCTGATTCTCATTCTGCTCTCAGACATATTCTCACTCTGCTCTCAGAGTGATTCTCCCTCTACGTTCAGTCTGATTCTCACTCTGCTCTCAGACTGATCCTCACTCTGGTCTCAGACAGATTCACACACTGCTCTCAGACTGATTCCCAGTCCGCTCTCAGCCTGATTCTCACTCTGCTGTCAGCCTGATTCTCACTCTGCTCTCAGACTTATTCTCCCTCTGCTCTCAGCCTGATTCTTACTGCTCTCAGCCTGATTCTCACTCCATTCTCAGCCTGCTTCCCACTCTGCTCTCAGACTGAATCACACTCTGCCCTCTGACTGATTCTCACTCTGCTGTCAGAAATGATTTTAACTTTGCTCTCAGACTGATTCACCCTCTGCTGTCAGCCTGATTCGCACTGTGCTCTCAGACTGATTCGCACCCTACACTCAGCGTGACTCTCATTCTGCTCTAAGCCTGATTTTGACCCTACTCTCAGCCTGATTCACACTGTGCTCTCAGACTGATCCTCGCTCTGCTCTCAGCCTGATTCTCACTGTGCTCTCAGCCTGATTCTCACTCTGCTCCCAGACAGATCCTCACTCTGGTCTCAGTCAGATTCTCACTCTGCACTCAGCCTGATTCTCACTTTGATCTCAGCCTGATTCTCACTCTGCTCTCTGCCTGCTTCTCCCTCTGCTATCAGACTGATTCTCACCCTACTCTCGGACTGATTCTCATTCTACTGTCAGCCTGAATCTCACACTGCACTCATCCTGATTCTCAATCTGCTCTCAGCCTGATTCTTACTCTGCTCTTAGACTGACTCACACTCTGCTCTCAGAATGATTCTCCCTCTACTATCAGCCTTATCCTCACTCTGCGCTCCGCCTGATTCACACTCTGCTCTCAGACAGATTCTCACTCTGCTCTCAGCCGGATTCTCACTTTGCTCTCAGACTGATTCTCCCTCTAATGTCAGCCTGATTCTCACTCAGCTCTCAGCCTGATTCTCATTCTGCTCTCAGACATATTCTCACTCTGCTCTCAGAGTGATTCTCCCTCTACGTTCAGTCTGATTCTCACTCTGCTCTCAGACTGATCCTCACTCTGGTCTCAGACAGATTCACACACTGCTCTCAGACTGATTCCCAGTCTGCTCTCAGCCTGATTCTTACTGCTCTCAGCCTGATTCTCACTCTGGTCTCAGACTGATCCTCGCTCTGGTCTCAGTCAGATTCTCACTCTGCACTCAGCCTGATTCTCACTTTGATCTCAGCCTGATTCTCACTCTGCTCTCAGACTGATCCTCGCTCTGCTCTCAGCCTGATTTTGACCCTACTCTCAGCCTGATTCTCACTCTGCTCCCAGACAGATCCTCACTCTGGTCTCAGTCAGATTCTCACTCTGCACTCAGCCTGATTCTCACTTTGATCTCAGCCTGATTCTCTCTCTGCTCTCTGCCTGCTTCTCCCTCTGCTATCAGACTGATTCTCACCCTACTCTCGGACTGATTCTCATTCTACTGTCAGCCTGAATCTCACACTGCACTCATCCTGATTCTCAATCTGCTCTCAGCCTGATTCTTACTCTGCTCTCAGACTGACTCACACTCTGCTCACCGCCTGATTCACACTCTGCTCTCAGACTGACTATCACTCTGCTCTCAGACTGATTCTCCCTCTACTGTCAGCCTTATCCTCACTCTGCGCTCCGCCTGATTCACACTCTGCTCTCAGACAGATTCTCACTCTGCTCTCAGCCGGATTCTCACTTGGCTCTCAGACTGATTCTCCCTCTAATGTCAGCCTGATTCTCACTCAGCTCTCAGCCTGATTCTCATTCTGCTCTCAGACAGATTCTCACTCTGCTCTCAGAGTGATTCTCCCTCTACGTTCAGTCTGATTCTCACTCTGCTCTCAGACTGATCCTCACTCTGGTCTCAGACAGATTCACACACTGCTCTCAGACTGATTCCCAGTCTGCTCTCAGCCTGATTCTCACTCTGCTCTCAGCCTGATTCTCACTCTGCTCTCAGACTTATTCTCCCTCTGCTCTCAGCCTGATTCTTACTGCTCTCAGCCTGATTCTCACTCCATTCTCAGCCTGCTTCCCACTCTGCTCTCAGACTGAATCACACTCTGCCCTCTGACTGATTCTCACTCTGCTGTCAGAAATGATGTTAACTTTGCTCTCAGACTGATTCACCCTCTGCTGTCAGCCTGATTCGCACTGTGCTCTCAGACTGATTCGCACCCTACACTCAGCGTGACTCTCATTCTGCTCTAAGCCTGATTTTGACCCTACTCTCAGCCTGATTCACACTGTGCTCTCAGACTGATCCTCGCTCTGCTCTCAGCCTGATTCTCACTGTGCTCTCAGCCTGATTCTCACTCTGCTCCCAGACAGATCCTCACTCTGGTCTCAGTCAGATTCTCACTCTGCACTCAGCCTGATTCTCACTTTGATCTCAGCCTGATTCTCACTCTGCTCTCTGCCTGCTTCTCCCTCTGCTATCAGACTGATTCTCACCCTACTCTCGGACTGATTCTCATTCTACTGTCAGCCTGAATCTCACACTGCACTCATCCTGATTCTCAATCTGCTCTCAGCCTGATTCTTACTCTGCTCTTAGACTGACTCACACCCTGCTCTCAGAATGATTCTCCCTCTACTATCAGCCTTATCCTCACTCTGCGCTCCGCCTGATTCACACTCTGCTCTCAGACAGATTCTCACTCTGCTCTCAGCCGGATTCTCACTTTGCTCTCAGACTGATTCTCCCTCTAATGTCAGCCTGATTCTCACTCAGCTCTCAGCCTGATTCTCATTCTGCTCTCAGACATATTCTCACTCTGCTCTCAGAGTGATTCTCCCTCTACGTTCAGTCTGATTCTCACTCTGCTCTCAGACTGATCCTCACTCTGGTCTCAGACAGATTCACACACTGCTCTCAGACTGATTCCCAGTCTGCTCTCAGCCTGATTCTCACTCTGCTCTCAGACTTATTCTCCCTCTGCTCTCAGCCTGATTCTTACTGCTCTCAGCCTGATTCCCACTCTGCTCTCAGCCTGAATCACACTCTGCACTCAGACTGATTCACCCTCTGCTGTCAGCCTGATTCACACTGTGCTCTCAGACTGATTCTCACCCTACACTAAGTCTGACTATCACTCTGCTCTCAGCCTGATTCTTACCCTACTCTCAGCCTGATTCTCACTCTGCTCTCAGACTTCTTCTCCCTCTGCTCTCAGCCTGATTCTTACTGCTCTCAGCCTGATTCTCACTCTGTTCTCAGCCTGATTCCCACTTTGCTCTCAGCTTTAATCACACTCTGCACTCAGACTGATTCTCACTCTGCTGTCAGAAATGATTTTAATTTTGCTCTCAGACTGATTCACCCTCTGCTGTCAGCCTGATTCGCACTGTGCTGTCAGACTGATTCGCACCCTACACTCAGTGTGACTCTCATTCTGCTCTAAGACTGATTTTGACCCTACTCTCAGCCTGATTCTCACTCTGCTCTCAGACTGATCCTCGCTCTGCTCTCAGCCTGATTTTGACCCTACTCTCAGCCTGATTCTCACTCTGCTCTCAGACTGATCCTCGCTCTGGTCTCAGTCAGATTCTCACTCTGCACTCAGCCTGATTCTCATTTTGATCTCAGCCTGATTCTCACTCTGCTCTCAGACTGATCCTCGCTCTGCTCTCAGCCTGATTTTGACCCTACTCTCAGCCTGATTCTCACTCTGCTCCCAGACAGATCCTCACTCTGGTCTCAGTCAGATTCTCACTCTGCACTCAGCCTGATTCTCACTTTGATCTCAGCCTGATTCTCACTCTGCTCTCAGACTGATCCTCGCTCTGCTCTCAGCCTGATTTTGACCCTACTCTCAGCCTGATTCTCACTCTGCTCCCAGACAGATCCTCACTCTGGTCTCAGTCAGATTCTCACTCTGCACTCAGCCTGATTCTCACTTTGATCTCAGCCTGATTCTCTCTCTGCTCTCTGCCTGCTTCTCCCTCTGCTATCAGACTGATTCTCACCCTACTCTCAGACTGATTCTCATTCTACTGTCAGCCTGAATCTCACACTGCACTCATCCTGATTCTCACTCTGCTCTCAGCCTGATTCTTACTCTGCTCTCAGACTGACTCACACTCTGCTCACCGCCTGATTCACACTCTGCTCTCAGACTGACTATCACTCTGCTCTCAGACTGATTCTCCCTCTACTGTCAGCCTTATCCTCACTCTGCGATCCGCCTGATTCACACTCTGCTCTCAGACAGATTCTCACTCTGCTCTCAGCCGGATTCTCACTTTGCTCTCAGACTGATTCTCCCTCTAATGTCAGCCTGATTCTCACTCAGCTCTCAGCCTGATTCTCATTCTGCTCTCAGACAGATTCTCACTCTGCTCTCAGAGTGATTCTCCCTGTACGTTCAGTCTGATTCTCACTCTGCTCTCAGACTGATCCTCACTCTGGTCTCAGACAGATTCACACACTGCTCTCAGACTGATTCCCAGTCTGCTCTCAGCCTGATTCTCACTCTGCTGTCAGCCTGATTCTCACTCTGCTCTCAGACTTATTCTCCCTCTGCTCTCAGCCTGATTCTTACTGCTCTCAGCCTGATTCCCACTCTGCTCTCAGCCTGAATCACACTCTGCCCTCAGACTGATTCACCCTCTGCTGTCAGCCTGATTCGTCCTGTGCTCTCAGACTGATTCTCACCCTACACTCAGTCTGACTATGACTCTGCTCTCAGCCTGATTCTTACCCTACTCTCATCCTGATTCTCACTCTGCTCTCAGACTGATCCTCACTCTGGTCTCAGACAGGTTCACACACTGCTCTCAGACTGATTCCCAGACTGCTCTCAGCCTGATTCTCACTCTGCTCTCAGCCTGATTCTCACTCTGCTCTCAGCCTGATTCTCACTCTGCTCTCAAATTGATTCTCACTCAGCGGTTAGCGTGATTTTAACTCTGCTCTCAGTCTGATTCTCTCTCTGCTCTCAGCCTGATTCTCACTCTGCTCTCAGCCTGATTCTGACACTGCTCTCAGGCTGATTCTCTCTCTGCTCTCAGACAGATTCTCACTCTGCTCTCAGCCTGATTCTCACTCTGTTCTCAGTCTGATTCTCCATCTGCTCTCAGACTGATTCACCCTCTGCTCTCAGACTGATTCACCCTCTGCTCTCAGATTGATTCTTACTGCTCTCAGCGTGATTCTCACTCAGCTCTCAGCCTGATTCTCATTCTGCTCTCAGACATATTCTCACTCTGCTCTCAGAGTGATTCTCCCTCTACGTTCAGTCTGATTCTCACTCTGCTCTCAGACTGATCCTCACTCTGGTCTCAGACAGATTCACACACTGCTCTCAGACTGATTCCCAGTCTGCTCTCAGCCTGATTCTCACTCTGCTGTCAGCCTGATTCTCACTCTGCTCTCAGACTTATTCTCCCTCTGCTCTCAGCCTGATTCTTACTGCTCTCAGCCTGATTCTCACTCCATTCTCAGCCTGCTTCCCACTCTGCTCTCAGACTGAATCACACTCTGCCCTCTGACTGATTCTCACTCTGCTGTCAGAAATGATTTTAACTTTGCTCTCAGACTGATTCACCCTCTGCTGTCAGCCTGATTCGCACTGTGCTCTCAGACTGATTCGCACCCTACACTCAGCGTGACTCTCATTCTGCTCTAAGCCTGATTTTGACCCTACTCTCAGCCTGATTCACACTGTGCTCTCAGACTGATCCTCGCTCTGCTCTCAGCCTGATTCTCACTGTGCTCTCAGCCTGATTCTCACTCTGCTCCCAGACAGATCCTCACTCTGGTCTCAGTCAGATTCTCACTCTGCACTCAGCCTGATTCTCACTTTGATCTCAGCCTGATTCTCACTCTGCTCTCTGCCTGCTTCTCCCTCTGCTATCAGACTGATTCTCACCCTACTCTCGGACTGATTCTCATTCTACTGTCAGCCTGAATCTCACACTGCACTCATCCTGATTCTCAATCTGCTCTCAGCCTGATTCTTACTCTGCTCTTAGACTGACTCACACCCTGCTCTCAGAATGATTCTCCCTCTACTATCAGCCTTATCCTCACTCTGCGCTCCGCCTGATTCACACTCTGCTCTCAGACAGATTCTCACTCTGCTCTCAGCCGGATTCTCACTTTGCTCTCAGACTGATTCTCCCTCTAATGTCAGCCTGATTCTCACTCAGCTCTCAGCCTGATTCTCATTCTGCTCTCAGACATATTCTCACTCTGCTCTCAGAGTGATTCTCCCTCTACGTTCAGTCTGATTCTCACTCTGCTCTCAGACTGATCCTCACTCTGGTCTCAGACAGATTCACACACTGCTCTCAGACTGATTCCCAGTCTGCTCTCAGCCTGATTCTCACTCTGCTCTCAGACTTATTCTCCCTCTGCTCTCAGCCTGATTCTTACTGCTCTCAGCCTGATTCCCACTCTGCTCTCAGCCTGAATCACACTCTGCACTCAGACTGATTCACCCTCTGCTGTCAGCCTGATTCACACTGTGCTCTCAGACTGATTCTTACCCTACACTAAGTCTGACTATCACTCTGCTCTCAGCCTGATTCTTACCCTACTCTCAGCCTGATTCTCACTCTGCTCTCAGACTTCTTCTCCCTCTGCTCTCAGCCTGATTCTTACTGCTCTCAGCCTGATTCTCACTCTGTTCTCAGCCTGATTCCCACTTTGCTCTCAGCTTTAATCACACTCTGCACTCAGACTGATTCTCACTCTGCTGTCAGAAATGATTTTAATTTTGCTCTCAGACTGATTCACCCTCTGCTGTCAGCCTGATTCGCACTGTGCTGTCAGACTGATTCGCACCCTACACTCAGTGTGACTCTCATTCTGCTCTAAGACTGATTTTGACCCTACTCTCAGCCTGATTCTCACTCTGCTCTCAGACTGATCCTCCCTCTGCTCTCAGCCTGATTTTGACCCTACTCTCAGCCTGATTCTCACTCTGCTCTCAGACTGATCCTCGCTCTGGTCTCAGTCAGATTCTCACTCTGCACTCAGCCTGATTCTCACTTTGATCTCAGCCTGATTCTCACTCTGCTCTCAGACTGATCCTCGCTCTGCTCTCAGCCTGATTTTGACCCTACTCTCAGCCTGATTCTCACTCTGCTCCCAGACAGATCCTCACTCTGGTCTCAGTCAGATTCTCACTCTGCACTCAGCCTGATTCTCACTTTGATCTCAGCCTGATTCTCACTCTGCTCTCAGACTGATCCTCGCTCTGCTCTCAGCCTGATTTTGACCCTACTCTCAGCCTGATTCTCACTCTGCTCCCAGACAGATCCTCACTCTGGTCTCAGTCAGATTCTCACTCTGCACTCAGCCTGATTCTCACTTTGATCTCAGCCTGATTCTCTCTCTGCTCTCTGCCTGCTTCTCCCTCTGCTATCAGACTGATTCTCACCCTACTCTCAGACTGATTCTCATTCTACTGTCAGCCTGAATCTCACACTGCACTCATCCTGATTCTCACTCTGCTCTCAGCCTGATTCTTACTCTGCTCTCAGACTGACTCACACTCTGCTCACCGCCTGATTCACACTCTGCTCTCAGACTGACTATCACTCTGCTCTCAGACTGATTCTCCCTCTACTGTCAGCCTTATCCTCACTCTGCGATCCGCCTGATTCACACTCTGCTCTCAGACAGATTCTCACTCTGCTCTCAGCCGGATTCTCACTTTGCTCTCAGACTGATTCTCCCTCTAATGTCAGCCTGATTCTCACTCAGCTCTCAGCCTGATTCTCATTCTGCTCTCAGACAGATTCTCACTCTGCTCTCAGAATGATTCTCCCTCTACGTTCAGTCTGATTCTCACTCTGCTCTCAGACTGATCCTCACTCTGGTCTCAGACAGATTCACACACTGCTCTCAGACTGATTCCCAGTCTGCTCTCAGCCTGATTCTCACTCTGCTCTCAGCCTGATTCTCACTCTGCTCTCAGACTTATTCTCCCTCTGCTCTCAGCCTGATTCTTACTGCTCTCAGCCTGATTCCCACTCTGCTCTCAGCCTGAATCACACTCTGCACTCAGACTGATTCACCCTCTGCTGTCAGCCTGATTCGTCCTGTGCTCTCAGACTGATTCTCACCCTACACTCAGTCTGACTATGACTCTGCTCTCAGCCTGATTCTTACCCTACTCTCATCCTGATTCTCACTCTGCTCTCAGACTGATCCTCACTCTGGTCTCAGACAGGTTCACACACTGCTCTCAGACTGATTCCCAGACTGCTCTCAGCCTGATTCTCACTCTGCTCTCAGCCTGATTCTCACTCTGCTCTCAGCGTGATTCTCACTCTGCTCTCAAATTGATTCTCACTCAGCGGTTAGCGTGATTTTAACTCTGCTATCAGTCTGATTCTCTCTCTGCTCTCAGCCTGATTCTCACTCTGCTCTCAGCCTGATTTTGACCCTACTCTCAGCCTGATTCTCACTCTGCTCCCAGACAGATCCTCACTCTGGTCTCAGTCAGATTCTCACTCTGCACTCAGCCTGATTCTCACTTTGATCTCAGCCTGATTCTCTCTCTGCTCTCTGCCTGCTTCTCCCTCTGCTATCAGACTGATTCTCACCCTACTCTCAGACTGATTCTCATTCTACTGTCAGCCTGAATCTCACACTGCACTCATCCTGATTCTCAATCTGCTCTCAGCCTGATTCTTACTCTGCTCTCAGACTGACTCACACTCTGCTCACCGCCTGATTCACACTCTGCTCTCAGACTGACTATCACTCTGCTCTCAGACTGATTCTCCCTCTACTGTCAGCCTTATCCTCACTCTGCGCTCCGCCTGATTCACACTCTGCTCTCAGACAGATTCTCACTCTGCTCTCAGCCGGATTCTCACTTGGCTCTCAGACTGATTCTCCCTCTAATGTCAGCCTGATTCTCACTCAGCTCTCAGCCTGATTCTCATTCTGCTCTCAGACAGATTCTCACTCTGCTCTCAGAGTGATTCTCCCTCTACGTTCAGTCTGATTCTCACTCTGCTCTCAGACTGATCCTCACTCTGGTCTCAGACAGATTCACACACTGCTCTCAGACTGATTCCCAGTCTGCTCTCAGCCTGATTCTCACTCTGCTCTCAGCCTGATTCTCACTCTGCTCTCAGACTTATTCTCCCTCTGCTCTCAGCCTGATTCTTACTGCTGTCAGCCTGATTCCCACTCTGCTCTCAGCCTGAATCACACTCTGCCCTCAGACTGATTCACCCTCTGCTGTCAGCCTGATTCGTCCTGTGCTCTCAGACTGATTCTCACCCTACACTCAGTCTGACTATGACTCTGCTCTCAGCCTGATTCTTACCCTACTCTCATCCTGATTCTCACTCTGCTCTCAGACTTCTTCTCCCTCTGCTCTCAGCCTGATTCTTACTGCTCTCAGCCTGATTCTCACTCTGCTCTCAGCCTGATTCTCACAGTGCTCTCTGCCTGATTCTCCCTCTGCTGTCAGACTGATTCTCACTCTGCTCTTAGCCTGAATTTCACTCTTCTCATAGGCTGATTCTCACTCTGCTCTCAGCCTGATTCTCACTGCTCTCAGCCTGATTCTCACTCTGCTCTCAGCCTGATTCTCACTCTGCTCTCAAATTGATTCTCACTCAGCGGTTAGCGTGATTTTAACTCTGCTCTCAGTCTGATTCTCTCTCTGCTCTCAGCCTGATTCTCACTCTGCTCTCAGCCTGATTCTGACACTGCTCTCAGGCTGATTCTCTCTCTGCTCTCAGACAGATTCTCACTCTGCTCTCAGCCTGATTCTCACTCTGTTCTCAGTCTGATTCTCCATCTGCTCTCAGACTGATTCACCCTCTGCTCTCAGACTGATTCACCCTCTGCTCTCAGATTGATTCTTACTGCTCTCAGCCTGATTCTCACTCTGCTCTCAGCCTGAATCAGACTCTCCTCTCAGACTGATACTCACTCTGCTGTCAGAAATGATTTTAACTTTGCTCTCAGACTGATTCACCCTCTGCTGTCAGCCTGATTCGCACTGTGCTGTCAGACTGATTCGCACCCTATACTCAGTGTGACTCTCATTCTGCTCTAAGCCTGATTTTGACCCTACTCTCAGCCTGATTCTCACTGTGCTCTCAGACTGATCCTCGCTCTTCTCTCAGCCTGATTCTCACTGTGCTCTCAGCCTGATTCTCACTCTGCTCCCAGACAGATCCTCACTCTGGTCTCAGTCAGATTCTCACTCTGCACTCAGCCTGATTCTCACTTTGATCTCAGCCTGATTCTCACTCTGCTCTCTGCCTGCTTCTCCCTCTGCTATCAGACTGATTCTCACCCTACTCTCGGACTGATTCTCATTCTACTGTCAGCCTGAATCTCACACTGCACTCATCCTGATTCTCAATCTGCTCTCAGCCTGATTCTTACTCTGCTCTCAGACTGACTCACACTCTGCTCACCGCCTGATTCACACTCTGCTCTCAGACTGACTATCACTCTGCTCTCAGAATGATTCTCCCTCTACTATCAGCCTTATCCTCACTCTGCGCTCCGCCTGATTCACACTCTGCTCTCAGACAGATTCTCACTCTGCTCTCAGCCGGATTCTCACTTTGCTCTCAGACTGATTCTCCCTCTAATGTCAGCGTGATTCTCACTCAGCTCTCAGCCTGATTCTCATTCTGCTCTCAGACATATTCTCACTCTGCTCTCAGAGTGATTCTCCCTCTACGTTCAGTCTGATTCTCACTCTGCTCTCAGACTGATCCTCACTCTGGTCTCAGACAGATTCACACACTGCTCTCAGACTGATTCCCAGTCTGCTCTCAGCCTGATTCTCACTCTGCTGTCAGCCTGATTCTCACTCTGCTCTCAGACTTATTCTCCCTCTGCTCTCAGCCTGATTCTTACTGCTCTCAGCCTGATTCTCACTCCATTCTCAGCCTGCTTCCCACTCTGCTCTCAGACTGAATCACACTCTGCCCTCTGACTGATTCTCACTCTGCTGTCAGAAATGATTTTAACTTTGCTCTCAGACTGATTCACCCTCTGCTGTCAGCCTGATTCGTACTGTGCTCTCAGACTGATTCGCACCCTACACTCAGCGTGACTCTCATTCTGCTCTAAGCCTGATTTTGACCCTACTCTCAGCCTGATTCACACTGTGCTCTCAGACTGATCCTCGCTCTGCTCTCAGCCTGATTCTCACTGTGCTCTCAGCCTGATTCTCACTCTGCTCCCAGACAGATCCTCACTCTGGTCTCAGTCAGATTCTCACTCTGCACTCAGCCTGATTCTCACTTTGATCTCAGCCTGATTCTCACTCTGCTCTCTGCCTGCTTCTCCCTCTGCTATCAGATTGATTCTCACCCTACTCTCGGACTGATTCTCATTCTACTGTCAGCCTGAATCTCACACTGCACTCATCCTGATTCTCAATCTGCTCTCAGCCTGATTCTTACTCTGCTCTTAGACTGACTCACACCCTGCTCTCAGAATGATTCTCCCTCTACTATCAGCCTTATCCTCACTCTGCGCTCCGCCTGATTCACACTCTGCTCTCAGACAGATTCTCACTCTGCTCTCAGCCGGATTCTCACTTTGCTCTCAGACTGATTCTCCCTCTAATGTCAGCCTGATTCTCACTCAGCTCTCAGCCTGATTCTCATTCTGCTCTCAGACATATTCTCACTCTGCTCTCAGAGTGATTCTCCCTCTACGTTCAGTCTGATTCTCACTCTGCTCTCAGACTGATCCTCACTCTGGTCTCAGACAGATTCACACACTGCTCTCAGACTGATTCCCAGTCTGCTCTCAGCCTGATTCTCACTCTGCTCTCAGACTTATTCTCCCTCTGCTCTCAGCCTGATTCTTACTGCTCTCAGCCTGATTCCCACTCTGCTCTCAGCCTGAATCACACTCTGCACTCAGACTGATTCACCCTCTGCTGTCAGCCTGATTCACACTGTGCTCTCAGACTGATTCTCACCCTACACTAAGTCTGACTATCACTCTGCTCTCAGCCTGATTCTTACCCTACTCTCAGCCTGATTCTCACTCTGCTCTCAGACTTCTTCTCCCTCTGCTCTCAGCCTGATTCTTACTGCTCTCAGCCTGATTCTCACTCTGTTCTCAGCCTGATTCCCACTTTGCTCTCAGCTTTAATCACACTCTGCACTCAGACTGATTCTCACTCTGCTGTCAGAAATGATTTTAATTTTGCTCTCAGACTGATTCACCCTCTGCTGTCAGCCTGATTCGCACTGTGCTGTCAGACTGATTCGCACCCTACACTCAGTGTGACTCTCATTCTGCTCTAAGACTGATTTTGACCCTACTCTCAGCCTGATTCTCACTCTGCTCTCAGACTGATCCTCGCTCTGCTCTCAGCCTGATTTTGACCCTACTCTCAGCCTGATTCTCACTCTGCTCTCAGACTGATCCTCGCTCTGGTCTCAGTCAGATTCTCACTCTGCACTCAGCCTGATTCTCATTTTGATCTCAGCCTGATTCTCACTCTGCTCTCAGACTGATCCTCGCTCTGCTCTCAGCCTGATTTTGACCCTACTCTCAGCCTGATTCTCACTCTGCTCCCAGACAGATCCTCACTCTGGTCTCAGTCAGATTCTCACTCTGCACTCAGCCTGATTCTCACTTTGATCTCAGCCTGATTCTCACTCTGCTCTCAGACTTATCCTCGCTCTGCTCTCAGCCTGATTTTGACCCTACTCTCAGCCTGATTCTCACTCTGCTCCCAGACAGATCCTCACTCTGGTCTCAGTCAGATTCTCACTCTGCACTCAGCCTGATTCTCACTTTGATCTCAGCCTGATTCTCTCTCTGCTCTCTGCCTGCTTCTCCCTCTGCTATCAGACTGATTCTCACCCTACTCTCAGACTGATTCTCATTCTACTGTCAGCCTGAATCTCACACTGCACTCATCCTGATTCTCACTCTGCTCTCAGCCTGATTCTTACTCTGCTCTCAGACTGACTCACACTCTGCTCACCGCCTGATTCACACTCTGCTCTCAGACTGACTATCACTCTGCTCTCAGACTGATTCTCCCTCTACTGTCAGCCTTATCCTCACTCTGCGATCCGCCTGATTCACACTCTGCTCTCAGACAGATTCTCACTCTGCTCTCAGCCGGATTCTCACTTTGCTCTCAGACTGATTCTCCCTCTAATGTCAGCCTGATTCTCACTCAGCTCTCAGCCTGATTCTCATTCTGCTCTCAGACAGATTCTCACTCTGCTCTCAGAATGATTCTCCCTCTACGTTCAGTCTGATTCTCACTCTGCTCTCAGACTGATCCTCACTCTGGTCTCAGACAGATTCACACACTGCTCTCAGACTGATTCCCAGTCTGCTCTCAGCCTGATTCTCACTCTGCTCTCAGCCTGATTCTCACTCTGCTCTCAGACTTATTCTCCCTCTGCTCTCAGCCTGATTCTTACTGCTCTCAGCCTGATTCCCACTCTGCTCTCAGCCTGAATCACACTCTGCCCTCAGACTGATTCACCCTCTGCTGTCAGCCTGATTCGTCCTGTGCTCTCAGACTGATTCTCACCCTACACTCAGTCTGACTATGACTCTGCTCTCAGCCTGATTCTTACCCTACTCTCATCCTGATTCTCACTCTGCTCTCAGACTGATCCTCACTCTGGTCTCAGACAGGTTCACACACTGCTCTCAGACTGATTCCCAGACTGCTCTCAGCCTGATTCTCACTCTGCTCTCAGCCTGATTCTCACTCTGCTCTCAGCCTGATTCTCACTCTGCTCTCAAATTGATTCTCACTCAGCGGTTAGCGTGATTTTAACTCTGCTCTCAGTCTGATTCTCTCTCTGCTCTCAGCCTGATTCTCACTCTGCTCTCAGCCTGATTCTGACACTGCTCTCAGGCTGATTCTCTCTCTGCTCTCAGACAGATTCTCACTCTGCTCTCAGCCTGATTCTCACTCTGTTCTCAGTCTGATTCTCCATCTGCTCTCAGACTGATTCACCCTCTGCTCTCAGACTGATTCACCCTCTGCTCTCAGATTGATTCTTACTGCTCTCAGCGTGATTCTCACTCAGCTCTCAGCCTGATTCTCATTCTGCTCTCAGACATATTCTCACTCTGCTCTCAGAGTGATTCTCCCTCTACGTTCAGTCTGATTCTCACTCTGCTCTCAGACTGATCCTCACTCTGGTCTCAGACAGATTCACACACTGCTCTCAGACTGATTCCCAGTCTGCTCTCAGCCTGATTCTCACTCTGCTGTCAGCCTGATTCTCACTCTGCTCTCAGACTTATTCTCCCTCTGCTCTCAGCCTGATTCTTACTGCTCTCAGCCTGATTCTCACTCCATTCTCAGCCTGCTTCCCACTCTGCTCTCAGACTGAATCACACTCTGCCCTCTGACTGATTCTCACTCTGCTGTCAGAAATGATTTTAACTTTGCTCTCAGACTGATTCACCCTCTGCTGTCAGCCTGATTCGCACTGTGCTCTCAGACTGATTCGCACCCTACACTCAGCGTGACTCTCATTCTGCTCTAAGCCTGATTTTGACCCTACTCTCAGCCTGATTCACACTGTGCTCTCAGACTGATCCTCGCTCTGCTCTCAGCCTGATTCTCACTGTGCTCTCAGCCTGATTCTCACTCTGCTCCCAGACAGATCCTCACTCTGGTCTCAGTCAGATTCTCACTCTGCACTCAGCCTGATTCTCACTTTGATCTCAGCCTGATTCTCACTCTGCTCTCTGCCTGCTTCTCCCTCTGCTATCAGACTGATTCTCACCCTACTCTCGGACTGATTCTCATTCTACTGTCAGCCTGAATCTCACACTGCACTCATCCTGATTCTCAATCTGCTCTCAGCCTGATTCTTACTCTGCTCTTAGACTGACTCACACCCTGCTCTCAGAATGATTCTCCCTCTACTATCAGCCTTATCCTCACTCTGCGCTCCGCCTGATTCACACTCTGCTCTCAGACAGATTCTCACTCTGCTCTCAGCCGGATTCTCACTTTGCTCTCAGACTGATTCTCCCTCTAATGTCAGCCTGATTCTCACTCAGCTCTCAGCCTGATTCTCATTCTGCTCTCAGACATATTCTCACTCTGCTCTCAGAGTGATTCTCCCTCTACGTTCAGTCTGATTCTCACTCTGCTCTCAGACTGATCCTCACTCTGGTCTCAGACAGATTCACACACTGCTCTCAGACTGATTCCCAGTCTGCTCTCAGCCTGATTCTCACTCTGCTCTCAGACTTATTCTCCCTCTGCTCTCAGCCTGATTCTTACTGCTCTCAGCCTGATTCCCACTCTGCTCTCAGCCTGAATCACACTCTGCACTCAGACTGATTCACCCTCTGCTGTCAGCCTGATTCACACTGTGCTCTCAGACTGATTCTCACCCTACACTAAGTCTGACTATCACTCTGCTCTCAGCCTGATTCTTACCCTACTCTCAGCCTGATTCTCACTCTGCTCTCAGACTTCTTCTCCCTCTGCTCTCAGCCTGATTCTTACTGCTCTCAGCCTGATTCTCACTCTGTTCTCAGCCTGATTCCCACTTTGCTCTCAGCTTTAATCACACTCTGCACTCAGACTGATTCTCACTCTGCTGTCAGAAATGATTTTAATTTTGCTCTCAGACTGATTCACCCTCTGCTGTCAGCCTGATTCGCACTGTGCTGTCAGACTGATTCGCACCCTACACTCAGTGTGACTCTCATTCTGCTCTAAGACTGATTTTGACCCTACTCTCAGCCTGATTCTCACTCTGCTCTCAGACTGATCCTCGCTCTGCTCTCAGCCTGATTTTGACCCTACTCTCAGCCTGATTCTCACTCTGCTCTCAGACTGATCCTCGCTCTGGTCTCAGTCAGATTCTCACTCTGCACTCAGCCTGATTCTCACTTTGATCTCAGCCTGATTCTCACTCTGCTCTCAGACTGATCCTCGCTCTGCTCTCAGCCTGATTTTGACCCTACTCTCAGCCTGATTCTCACTCTGCTCCCAGACAGATCCTCACTCTGGTCTCAGTCAGATTCTCACTCTGCACTCAGCCTGATTCTCACTTTGATCTCAGCCTGATTCTCACTCTGCTCTCAGACTGATCCTCGCTCTGCTCTCAGCCTGATTTTGACCCTACTCTCAGCCTGATTCTCACTCTGCTCCCAGACAGATCCTCACTCTGGTCTCAGTCAGATTCTCACTCTGCACTCAGCCTGATTCTCACTTTGATCTCAGCCTGATTCTCTCTCTGCTCTCTGCCTGCTTCTCCCTCTGCTATCAGACTGATTCTCACCCTACTCTCAGACTGATTCTCATTCTACTGTCAGCCTGAATCTCACACTGCACTCATCCTGATTCTCACTCTGCTCTCAGCCTGATTCTTACTCTGCTCTCAGACTGACTCACACTCTGCTCACCGCCTGATTCACACTCTGCTCTCAGACTGACTATCACTCTGCTCTCAGACTGATTCTCCCTCTACTGTCAGCCTTATCCTCACTCTGCGATCCGCCTGATTCACACTCTGCTCTCAGACAGATTCTCACTCTGCTCTCAGCCGGATTCTCACTTTGCTCTCAGACTGATTCTCCCTCTAATGTCAGCCTGATTCTCACTCAGCTCTCAGCCTGATTCTCATTCTGCTCTCAGACAGATTCTCACTCTGCTCTCAGAATGATTCTCCCTCTACGTTCAGTCTGATTCTCACTCTGCTCTCAGACTGATCCTCACTCTGGTCTCAGACAGATTCACACACTGCTCTCAGACTGATTCCCAGTCTGCTCTCAGCCTGATTCTCACTCTGCTCTCAGCCTGATTCTCACTCTGCTCTCAGACTTATTCTCCCTCTGCTCTCAGCCTGATTCTTACTGCTCTCAGCCTGATTCCCACTCTGCTCTCAGCCTGAATCACACTCTGCACTCAGACTGATTCACCCTCTGCTGTCAGCCTGATTCGTCCTGTGCTCTCAGACTGATTCTCACCCTACACTCAGTCTGACTATGACTCTGCTCTCAGCCTGATTCTTACCCTACTCTCATCCTGATTCTCACTCTGCTCTCAGACTGATCCTCACTCTGGTCTCAGACAGGTTCACACACTGCTCTCAGACTGATTCCCAGACTGCTCTCAGCCTGATTTTCACTCTGCTCTCAGCCTGATTCTCACTCTGCTCTCAGCCTGATTCTCACTCTGCTCTCAAATTGATTCTCACTCAGCGGTTAGCGTGATTTTAACTCTGCTATCAGTCTGATTCTCTCTCTGCTCTCAGCCTGATTCTCACTCTGCTCTCAGCCTGATTCTGACACTGCTCTCAGGCTGATTCTCTCTCTGCTCTCAGACAGATTCTCACTCTGCTCTCAGCCTGATTCTCACTCTGTTCTCAGTCTGATTCTCCATCTGCTCTCAGACTGATTCACCCTCTGCTCTCAGACTGATTCACCCTCTGCTCTCAGATTGATTCTTACTGCTCTCAGCGTGATTCTCACTCTGCTCTCAGCCTGAATCAGACTCTCCTCTCAGACTGATACTCACTCTGCTGTCAGAAATGATTTTAACTTTGCTCTCAGACTGATTCACCCTCTGCTGTCAGCCTGATTCGCACTGTGCTGTCAGACTGATTCGCACCCTACACTCAGTGTGACTCTCATTCTGCTCTAAGCCTGATTTTGACCCTACTCTCAGCCTGATTCTCACTGTGCTCTCAGACTGATCCTCGCTCTGCTCTCAGCCTGATTCTCACTGTGCTCTCAGCCTGATTCTCACTCTGCTCCCAGACAGATCCTCACTCTGGTCTCAGTCAGATTCTCACTCTGCACTCAGCCTGATTCTCACTTTGATCTCAGCCTGATTCTCACTCTGCTCTCTGCCTGCTTCTCCCTCTGCTATCAGACTGATTCTCACCCTACTCTCAGACTGATTCTCATTCTACTGTCAGCCTGAATCTCACACTGCACTCATCCTGATTCTCAATCTGCTCTCAGCCTGATTCTTACTCTGCTCTCAGACTGACTCACACTCTGCTCACCGCCTGATTCACACTCTGCTCTCAGACTGACTATCACTCTGCTCTCAGAATGATTCTCCCTCTACTATCAGCCTTATCCTCACTCTGCGCTCCGCCTGATTCACACTCTGCTCTCAGACAGATTCTCACTCTGCTCTCAGCCGGATTCTCACTTTGCTCTCAGACTGATTCTCCCTCTAATGTCAGCCTGATTCTCACTCAGCTCTCAGCCTGATTCTCATTCTGCTCTCAGACAGATTCTCACTCTGCTCTCAGAGTGATTCTCCCTCTACGTTCAGTCTGATTCTCACTCTGCTCTCAGACTGATCCTCACTCTGGTCTCAGACAGATTCACACACTGCTCTCAGGTTGATTCCCAGTCTGCTCTCAGCCTGATTCTCACTCTGCTGTCAGCCTGATTCTCACTCTGCTCTCAGACTTATTCTCCCTCTGCTCTCAGCCTGATTCTTACTGCTCTCAGCCTGATTCTCACTCCATTCTCAGCCTGCTTCCCACTCTGCTCTCAGACTGAATCACACTCTGCCCTCTGACTGATTCTCACTCTGCTGTCAGAAATGATTTTAACTTTGCTCTCAGACTGATTCACCCTCTGCTGTCAGCCTGATTCGTACTGTGCTCTCAGACTGATTCGCACCCTACACTCAGCGTGACTCTCATTCTGCTCTAAGCCTGATTTTGACCCTACTCTCAGCCTGATTCACACTGTGCTCTCAGACTGATCCTCGCTCTGCTCTCAGCCTGATTCTCACTGTGCTCTCAGCCTGATTCTCACTCTGCTCCCAGACAGATCCTCACTCTGGTCTCAGTCAGATTCTCACTCTGCACTCAGCCTGATTCTCACTTTGATCTCAGCCTGATTCTCACTCTGCTCTCTGCCTGCTTCTCCCTCTGCTATCAGACTGATTCTCACCCTACTCTCGGACTGATTCTCATTCTACTGTCAGCCTGAATCTCACACTGCACTCATCCTGATTCTCAATCTGCTCTCAGCCTGATTCTTACTCTGCTCTTAGACTGACTCACACCCTGCTCTCAGAATGATTCTCCCTCTACTATCAGCCTTATCCTCACTCTGCGCTCCGCCTGATTCACACTCTGCTCTCAGACAGATTCTCACTCTGCTCTCAGCCGGATTCTCACTTTGCTCTCAGACTGATTCTCCCTCTAATGTCAGCCTGATTCTCACTCAGCTCTCAGCCTGATTCTCATTCTGCTCTCAGACATATTCTCACTCTGCTCTCAGAGTGATTCTCCCTCTACGTTCAGTCTGATTCTCACTCTGCTCTCAGACTGATTCTCACTCTGGTCTCAGACAGATTCACACACTGCTCTCAGACTGATTCCCAGTCTGCTCTCAGCCTGATTCTCACTCTGCTGTCAGCCTGATTCTCACTCTGCTCTCAGACTTATTCTCCCTCTGCTCTCAGCCTGATTCTTACTGCTCTCAGCCTGATTCCCACTCTGCTCTCAGCCTGAATCACACTCTGCACTCAGACTGATTCACCCTCTGCTGTCAGCCTGATTCACACTGTGCTCTCAGACTGATTCTCACCCTACACTAAGTCTGACTATCACTCTGCTCTCAGCCTGATTCTTACCCTACTCTCAGCCTGATTCTCACTCTGCTCTCAGACTTCTTCTCCCTCTGCTCTCAGCCTGATTCTTACTGCTCTCAGCCTGATTCTCACTCTTTTCTCAGCCTGATTCCCACTTTGCTCTCAGCTTTAATCACACTCTGCACTCAGACTGATTCTCACTCTGCTGTCAGAAATGATTTTAATTTTGCTCTCAGACTGATTCACCCTCTGCTGTCAGCCTGATTCGCACTGTGCTGTCAGACTGATTCGCACCCTACACTCAGTGTGACTCTCATTCTGCTCTAAGACTGATTTTGACCCTACTCTCAGCCTGATTCTCACTCTGCTCTCAGACTGATCCTCGCTCTGCTCTCAGCCTGATTTTGACCCTACTCTCAGCCTGATTCTCACTCTGCTCTCAGACTGATCCTCGCTCTGGTCTCAGTCAGATTCTCACTCTGCACTCAGCCTGATTCTCACTTTGATCTCAGCCTGATTCTCACTCTCCTCTCAGACTGATCCTCGCTCTGCTCTCAGCCTGATTTTGACCCTACTCTCAGCCTGATTCTCACTCTGCTCCCAGACAGATCCTCACTCTGGTCTCAGTCAGATTCTCACTCTGCACTCAGCCTGATTCTCACTTTGATCTCAGCCTGATTCTCTCTCTGCTCTCTGCCTGCTTCTCCCTCTGCTATCAGACTGATTCTCACCCTACTCTCAGACTGATTCTCATTCTACTGTCAGCCTGAATCTCACACTGCACTCATCCTGATTCTCACTCTGCTCTCAGCCTGATTCTTACTCTGCTCTCAGACTGACTCACACTCTGCTCACCGCCTGATTCACACTCTGCTCTCAGACTGACTATCACTCTGCTCTCAGACTGATTCTCCCTCTACTGTCAGCCTTATCCTCACTCTGCGATCCGCCTGATTCACACTCTGCTCTCAGACAGATTCTCACTCTGCTCTCAGCCGGATTCTCACTTTGCTCTCAGACTGATTCTCCCTCTAATGTCAGCCTGATTCTCACTCAGCTCTCAGCCTGATTCTCATTCTGCTCTCAGACAGATTCTCACTCTGCTCTCAGAGTGATTCTCCCTCTACGTTCAGTCTGATTCTCACTCTGCTCTCAGACTGATCCTCACTCTGGTCTCAGACAGATTCACACACTGCTCTCAGACTGATTCCCAGTCTGCTCTCAGCCTGATTCTCACTCTGCTGTCAGCCTGATTCTCACTCTGCTCTCAGACTTATTCTCCCTCTGCTCTCAGCCTGATTCTTACTGCTCTCAGCCTGATTCCCACTCTGCTCTCAGCCTGAATCACACTCTGCCCTCAGACTGATTCACCCTCTGCTGTCAGCCTGATTCGTCCTGTGCTCTCAGACTGATTCTCACCCTACACTCAGTCTGACTATGACTCTGCTCTCAGCCTGATTCTTACCCTACTCTCATCCTGATTCTCACTCTGCTCTCAGACTTCTTCTCCCTCTGCTCTCAGCCTGATTCTTACTGCTCTCAGCCTGATTCTCACTCTGCTCTCAGCCTGATTCTCACAGTGCTCTCTGCCTGATTCTCCCTCTGCTGTCAGACTGATTCTCACTCTGCTCTTAGCCTGAATTTCACTCTGCTCATAGGCTGATTCTCACTCTGCTCTCAGCCTGATTCTCACTGCTCTCAGCCTGATTCTCACTCTGCTCTCAGCCTGATTCTCACTCTGCTCTCAAATTGATTCTCACTCAGCGGTTAGCGTGATTTTAACTCTGCTCTCAGTCTGATTCTCTCTCTGCTCTCAGCCTGATTCTCACTTTGCTCTCAGATAGATTCTCACTCTGCTCTCAGCCTGATTCTCACTCTGTTCTCAGTCTGATTCTCCATCTGCTCTCAGACTGATTCACCCTCTGCTCTCAGACTGATTCACCCTCTGCTCTCAGATTGATTCTTACTGCTCTCAGCGTGATTCTCACTCTGCTCTCAGCCTGAATCAGACTCTCCTCTCAGACTGATACTCACTCTGCTGTCAGAAATGATTTTAACTTTGCTCTCAGACTGATTCACCCTCTGCTGTCAGCCTGATTCGCACTGTGCTGTCAGACTGATTCGCACCCTACACTCAGTGTGACTCTCATTCTGCTCTAAACCTGATTTTGACCCTACTCTCAGCCTGATTCTCACTGTGCTCTCAGACTGATCCTCGCTCTGCTCTCAGCCTGATTCTCACTGTGCTCTCAGCCTGATTCTCACTCTGCTCCCAGACAGATCCTCACTCTGGTCTCAGTCAGATTCTCACTCTGCACTCAGCCTGATTCTCACTTTGATCTCAGCCTGATTCTCACTCTGCTCTCTGCCTGCTTCTCCCTCTGCTATCAGACTGATTCTCACCCTACTCTCGGACTGATTCTCATTCTACTGTCAGCCTGAATCTCACACTGCACTCATCCTGATTCTCAATCTGCTCTCAGCCTGATTCTTACTCTGCTCTCAGACTGACTCACACTCTGCTCACCGCCTGATTCACACTCTGCTCTCAGACTGACTATCACTCTGCTCTCAGAATGATTCTCCCTCTACTATCAGCCTTATCCTCACTCTGCGGTCCGCCTGATTCACACTCTGCTCTCAGACAGATTCTCACTCTGCTCTCAGCCGGATTCTCACTTTGCTCTCAGACTGATTCTCCCTCTAATGTCAGCCTGATTCTCACTCAGCTCTCAGCCTGATTCTCATTCTGCTCTCAGACAGATTCTCACTCTGCTCTCAGAGTGATTCTCCCTCTACGTTCAGTCTGATTCTCACTCTGCTCTCAGACTGATCCTCACTCTGGTCTCAGACAGGTTCACACACTGCTCTCAGACTGATTCCCAGTCTGCTCTCAGCCTGATTCTCACTCTGCTCTCAGCCTGATTCTCACTCTGCTCTCAGACTTATTCTCCCTCTGCTCTCAGCCTGATTCTTACTGCTGTCAGCCTGATTCCCACTCTGCTCTCAGCCTGAATCACACTCTGCCCTCAGACTGATTCACCCTCTGCTGTCAGCCTGATTCGTACTGTGCTCTCAGACTGATTCTCACCCTACACTCAGTCTGACTATGACTCTGCTCTCAGCCTGATTCTTACCCTACTCTCAGCCTGATTCTCACTCTGCTCTCAGACTTTTTCTCCCTCTGCTCTCAGCCTGATTCTTACTGCTCTCAGCCTGATTCTCACTCTGTTCTCAGCCTGATTCCCACTCTGCTCTCAGCCTGATTCTCACTCTGCTGTCAGCCTGATTCTCACTCTGCTGTCAAATTGATTCTCACTCAGCGGTTAGCGTGATTTTAACTCTGCTCTCAGTCTGATTCTCTCTCTGCTCTCAGCCTGATTCTCACTCTGCTCTCAGCCTGATTCTGACACTGCTCTCAGGCTGATTCTCTCTCTGCTCTCAGACAGATTCTCACTCTGCTCTCAGCCTGATTCTCACTTTGCTCTCAGATAGATTCTCACTCTGCTCTCAGACTGATCCTCACTCTGGTCTCAGACAGGTTCACACACTGCTCTCAGACTGATTCCCAGTCTGCTCTCAGCCTGATTCTCACTCTGCTCTCAGACTCATTCTCGCTCTGCTCTCAGCCTGATTCTTACTGCTGTCAGCCTGATTCCCACTCTGCTCTCAGCCTGAATCACACTCTGCCCTCAGACTGATTCACCCTCTGCTGTCAGCCTGAATCGTACTGTGCTCTCAGACTGATTCTCACCCTACACTCAGTCTGACTATGACTCTGCTCTCAGCCTGATTCTTACCCTACTCTCAGCCTGATTCTCACTCTGCTCTCAGACTTTTTCTCCCTCTGCTCTCAGCCTGATTCTTACTGCTCTCAGCCTGATTCTCACTCTGTTCTCAGCCTGATTCCCACTCTGCTCTTAGCCTGATTCTCACTCTGCTGTCAGCCTGATTCTCACTCTGCTCTCAAATTGATTCTCACTCAGCGGTTAGCGTGATTTTAACTCTGCTCTCAGTCTGATTCTCTCTCTGCTCTCAGCCTGATTCTCACTCTGCTCTCAGCCTGATTCTGACACTGCTCTCAGGCTGATTCTCTCTCTGCTCTCAGACAGATTCTCACTCTGCTCTCAGCCTGATTCTCACTTTGCTCTCAGATAGATTCTCACTCTGCTCTCAGCCTGATTCTCACTCTGTTCTCAGTCTTTTTCTCCATCTGCTCTCAGACTGATTCACCCTCTGCTCTCAGACTGATTCACCCTCTGCTCTCAGATTGATTCTTACTGCTCTCAGCCTGATTCTCACTCTGGTCTCAGCCTGAATCAGACTCTCCTCTCAGACTGATACTCACTCTGCTGTCAGAAATGATTTTAACTTTGCTCTCAGACTGATTCACCCTCTGCTGTCAGCCTGATTCGCACTGTGCTCTCAGACTGATTCTCACCCTACACTCAGTGTGACTATCACTCTGCTCTCAGCCTGATTCTTACCCTAATCTCAGTCTGATTCTCACTCTGCTCTCAGACATTTTCTCCCTCTGCTCTCAGCCTGATTCTTACTGCTCTCAGCCTGATTCTCACTCCCTTCTCAGCCTGATTCCCACTCTGCTCTCAGCCTGAATCACACTCTGCACTCAGACTGATTCTCCCTCTAATGTCAGCCTGATTCTCACTCAGCTCTCAGCCTGATTCTCATTCTGCTCTCAGACAGATTCTCACTCTGCTCTCAGAGTGATTCTCCCTCTACGTTCAGTCTGATTCTCACTCTGCTCTCAGACTGATCCTCACTCTGGTCTCAGACAGGTTCACACACTGCTCTCAGACTGATTCCCAGACTGCTCTCAGCCTGATTCTCACTCTGCTCTCAGCCTGATTCTCACTCTGCTCTCAGACTTATTCTCCCTCTGCTCTCAGCCTGATTCTTACTGCTGTCAGCCTGATTCCCACTCTGCTCTCAGCCTGAATCACACTCTGCCCTCAGACTGATTCACCCTCTGCTGTCAGCCTGATTCGTACTGTGCTCTCAGACTGATTCTCACCCTACACTCAGTCTGACTATGACTCTGCTCTCAGCCTGAATCTTACCCTACTCTCAGCCTGATTCTCACTCTGCTCTCAGACTTTTTCTCCCTCTGCTCTCAGCCTGATTCTTACTGCTCTCAGCCTGATTCTCACTCTGTTCTCAGCCTGATTCCCACTCTGCTCTCAGCCTGATTCTCACTCTGCTGTCAGCCTGATTCTCACTCTGCTGTCAAATTGATTCTCACTCAGCGGTTAGCGTGATTTTAACTCTGCTCTCAGTCTGATTCTCTCTCTGCTCTCAGCCTGATTCTCACTCTGCTCTCAGCCTGATTCTGACACTGCTCTCAGGCTGATTCTCTCTCTGCTCTCAGACAGATTCTCACTCTGCTCTCAGCCTGATTCTCACTTTGCTCTCAGATAGATTCTCACTCTGCTCTCAGCCTGATTCTCACTCCCTTCTCAGCCTGATTCCCACTCTGCTCTCAGCCTGATTCTCACTCTGCTGTCAGCCTGATTCTCACTCTGCTGTCAAATTGATTCTCACTCAGCGGTTAGCGTGATTTTAACTCTGCTCTCAGTCTGATTCTCTCTCTGCTCTCAGCCTGATTCTCACTCTGCTCTCAGCCTGATTCTGACACTGCTCTCAGGCTGATTCTCTCTCTGCTCTCAGACAGATTCTCACTCTGCTCTCAGCCTGATTCTCACTTTGCTCTCAGATAGATTCTCACTCTGCTCTCAGCCTGATTCTCACTCTGTTCTCAGTCTTTTTCTCCATCTGCTCTCAGACTGATTCACCCTCTGCTCTCAGACTGATTCACCCTCTGCTCTCAGATTGATTCTTACTGCTCTCAGCGTGATTCTCACTCTGCTCTCAGCCTGAATCAGACTCTCCTCTCAGACTGATACTCACTCTGTTGTCAGAAATGATTTTAACTTTGCTCTCAGACTGATTCACCCTCTGCTGTCAGCCTGATTCGCACTGTACTCTCAGACTGATTCTCACCCTACACTCAGTGTGACTATCACTCTGCTCTCAGCCTGATTCTTACCCTAATCTCAGTCTAATTCTCACTCTGCTCTCAGACATTTTCTCCCGCTGCTCTCAGCCTGATTCTTACTGCTCTCAGCCTGATTCTCACTCCCTTCTCAGCCTGATTCCCACTCTGCTCTCAGCCTGAATCTCACTCTGCACTCAGACTGATTCTCACTCTGCTGTCAGAAATGATTTTAACTTTGCTCTCAGACTGATTCACCCTCTGCTGTCAGCCTGATTCGCACTGTGCTCTCAGACTGATTCGCACCCTACACTCAGTGTGACTCTCATTCTGCTCTAAGCCTGATTTTGACCCTACTCTCAGCCTGATTCTCACTCTGCTCTCAGACTGATCCTCGCTCTGCTCTCAGCCTGATTCTCACTCTGCTCTCAGTCTGATTCTCACTCTGCTCTCAGACATTTTCTCCCTCTGCTCTCAGCCTGATTCTTACTGCTCTCAGCCTGATTCTCACTCCCTTCTCAGCCTGATTCCCACTCTGCTCTCAGCCTGAATCACACTCTGCACTCAGACTGATTCTCACTCTGCTGTCAGAAATGATTTTAACTTTGCTCTCAGCCTGATTCACCCTCTGCTGTCAGCCTGATTCGCACTGTGCTCTCAGACTGATTCGCACCCTACACTCAGTGTGACTCTCATTCTGCTCTAAGCCTGATTTTGACCCTACTCTCAGCCTGATTCTCACTCTGCTCTCAGACTGATCCTCGCTCTGCTCTCAGCCTGATTCTCACTCTGCTCTCAGCCTGATTCTCACTCTGCTCCCAGACAGATCCTCACTCTGGTCTCAGTCAGATTCTCACTCTGCACTCAGCCTGATTCTCACTTTGATCTCAGCCTGATTCTCACTCTGCTCTCTGCCTGCTTCTCCCTCTGCTGTCAGACTGATTCACACCCTACTCTCAGACTGATTCTCATTCTACTGTCAGCCTGAATCTCACACTGCACTCATCCTGATTCTCAATCTGCTCTCAGCCTGATTCTTACTCTGCTCTCAGACTGACTCACACTCTGCTCACCGCCTGATTCACACTCTGCTCTCAGACTGATTCTCCCTCTACTGTCAGCCTTATCCTCACTCTGCGCTCCGCCTGATTCATACTCTGCTCTCAGACAGATTCTCACTCTGCTCTCAGCCGGATTCTCACTTTGCTCTCAGACTGATTCTCCCTCTAATGTCAGCCTGATTCTCACTCAGCTCTCAGCCTGATTCTCATTCTGCTCTCAGACAGATTCTCACTCTGCTCTCAGAGTGATTCTCCCTCTGCGTTCAGTCTGATTCTCACTCTGCTCTCAGACTGATCCTCACTCTGGTCTCAGACAGATTCAAACACTGCTCTCAGACTGATTCCCAGTCTGCTCTCAGCCTGATTCTCACTCTGCTCTCAGCCTGATTCTCACTCTGCTCTCAGACTTATTCTCCCTCTGCTCTCAGCCTGATTCTTACTGCTCTCAGCCTGATTCCCACTCTGCTCTCAGCCTGAATCACACTCTGCACTCAGACTGATTCACCCTCTGCTGTCAGCCTGATTCGTACTGTGCTCTCAGACTGATTCTCACCCTACGCTCAGTCTGACTATCACACTGCTCTCAGCCTGATTCTTACCCTACTCTCAGCCTGATTCTCACTCTGCTCTCAGACTTTTTCTCCCTCTGCTCTCAGCCTGATTCTTACTGCTCTCAGCCTGATTCTCACTCTGCTCTCAGCCTGATTCTCACTGTGCTCTCTGCCTGATTCTCCCTCTGCTGTCAGACTGATTCTCACTCTGCTCTCAGCCTGAATTTCACTCTGATCATAGGCTGATTCTCACTCTGCTCTCAGCCTGATTCTCACTGCTCTCAGCCAGATTCTCACTCAGCTCTCAGCCTGATTCTCACTCTGCTCTCAGCCTGATTCTCACTGCTCTCAGCCAGATTCTCACTCTGCTCTCAGCCTGATTCTCACACTGCTCTCAGGCTGATTCTCTCTCTGCTCTCAGACAGATTCTCACTCTGCTCTCAGCCTGATTCTCACTCTTTTCTCAGTCTGATTCTCCATCTGCTCTCAGACTGATTCACCCTCTGCTCTCAGACTGATTCACCCTCTGCTCTCAGATTGATTCTCACTCTGCTCTCAGACAGATTCTCACTCTGCTCTCAGTCTGATTCTCACTCTGCTCTCAGCCTGATTCTTACTGCTCTCAGCCTGATTCTCACACTGCTATCAGCCTGAATCAGACTCTCCTCTCAGACTGATACTCACTCTGCTGTCAGAAATGATTTTAACTTTGCTCTCAGACTGATTCACCCTCTGCTGTCAGCCTGATTCGCACTGTGCTCTCAGACTGATTCTCACTCTGCGCACAGACTTTTTCTCCCTCTGCTCTCAGCCTGATTCTTACTGCTCTCAGTCTGATTCTCACTCTGCTTTCAGAGCGATTCTCCCTCTACGTTCAGTCTGATTCTCACTCTGCTCTCAGACTGATCCTCACTCTGGTCTCAGACAGTTTCACACACTGCTCTCAGACTGATTCTCAGTCTGCTCTCAGCCTGATTCTCACTCTGCTCTCAGCCTGATTCTCACTCTGCTCTCAGACTTATTCTCCCTCTGCTCTCAGCCTGATTCTTACTGCTCTCAGCCTGATTCCCACTCTGCTCTCAGCCTGAATCACACTCTGCCCTCAGACTGATTCACCCTCTGCTGTCAGCCTGATTCGTACTGTGCTCTCAGACTGATTCTCACCCTACACTCAGTCTGACTATGACTCTGCTCTCAGCCTGATTCTTACCCTACTCTCAGCCTGATTCTCACTCTGCTCTCAGACTTTTTCTCCCTCTGCTCTCAGCCTGATTCTTACTGCTCTCAGCCTGATTCTCACTCTGTTCTCAGCCTGATTCCCACTCTGCTCTCAGCCTGAATCACACTCTGCACTCAGACTGATTCTCACTCTGCTGTCAGAAATGATTTTAACTTTGCTCTCAGACTGATTCACCCTCTGCTGTCAGCCTGATTCGCACTGTGCTCTCAGACTGATTCGCACCCTACACTCAGTGTGACTCTCATTCTGCTCTAAGCCTGATTTTGACCCTACTCTCAGCCTGATTCTCACTCTGCTCTCAGACTGATCCTCGCTCTGGTCTCATTGTGATTCTCACTCTGCTCTCAGCCTGATTCTCACTCTGCTCATAGGCTGACTCTCACTCTGCTCTCAGCCTGATTCTCACACTGCTCTCAGCCTGATTCTCACACTGCTCTCAGTCTGATTCTCACTTTGCTCTCAGACAGATTCTCACTCTGCTCTCTGCCTGATTCTCACTCTGCTCTCAGTCTGATTCTCCATCTGCTCTCAGACTGATTCACCCTCTGCTCTCAGACTGATTCACCCTCTGCTCTCAGACTGATTCTCACTCTGCTCTCAGACATTTTCTCACTCTGCTCTCAGCCTGATTCTTACCCTACCATCAGCCTGATTCTCACTCTGCTCTCAGACTTTTCTCCCTCTGCTCTCAGCCTGATTCTTACTGCTCTCAGCCTGATTCTCACTCTGTTCTCAGCCTGATACCCACTCTGCTCTCAGCCTGAATCACACTCTGCACTCAGACTGATTCTCACTCTGCTGTCAGAAATGATTTTAACTTTGCTCTCAGCCTGATTCTCACTCTGCTCTCAGTCTGATTCTCCATCTGCTCTCAGACTGATTCACCCTCTGCTCTCAGATTGATTCTCACTCTGCTCTCAGACAGATTCTCACTCTGCTCTCAGACAGATTCTCACTCTGCTCTCAGCCTGATTCTTACTGCAATCAGCCTGATTCTCACTCTGCTCTCAGCCTGAATCAGACTCTCCTCTCAGACTGATACTCACCCTGCTGTCAGAAATGATTTTAACTTTGCTCTCAGACTGATTCACCCGCTGCTGTCAGCCTGATTTGCACTGTGCTCTCAGACTATATCTCACCCTACACTCAGTCTGACTGTCACTCTGCTCTCAGCCTGATTCTCACCCTACTCTCATCCTGATTCTCACTCTGCTCTCAGACAGATCCTCACTCTGGTCTCAGTCAGATGCTCACTCTGCACTCAGCCTGATTCTCACTTTGATCTCAGCCTGATTCTCACTCTGCTCTCTGCCTGCTTCTCCCTCTGCTGTCATACTGATTCTCACCCTACTCTCAGACTTATTCTCATTCTACTGTCAGCCTGAATCTCACACTGCACTCATCCTGATTCTCACTCTGCTCTCAGCCTGATTCTTACTCTGCTCTCAGTCTGACTCACACTCTGCTCACCGCCTGATTCACACTCTGCTCTCAGACTGACTATCACTCTGCTCTCAGACTGATTCTCCCTCTACTGTCAGCCTTATCCTCACTCTGCGCTCCGCCTGATTCACACTCTGCTCTCAGACAGATTCTCAGTCTGCTCTCAGCTGGATTCTCACTTTGCTCTCAGACTGATTCTCCCTCTAATGTCAGCCTGATTCTCACTCAGCTCTCAGCCTGATTCTCATTCTGCTCTCAGACAGATTCTCACTCTGCTCTCAGAGAGATTCTCCCTCTACGTTCAGTCTGATT
Source organism: Carcharodon carcharias (assembly GCF_017639515.1). Taxonomy (NCBI): domain Eukaryota; kingdom Metazoa; phylum Chordata; class Chondrichthyes; order Lamniformes; family Lamnidae; genus Carcharodon; species Carcharodon carcharias. Next base: position 136,080,387 of record NC_054468.1, on the reverse strand, counting down.
CACACTCTGCTCCCAGACTGATCCTCACTCTGGTCTCAGACAGATTCACACACTGCTCTCAGAATGATTCCCAGTCTGCTCTCAGCCTGATTCTCACTCTGCTCTCAGACTTATTCTCCCTCTGCTCTCAGCCTGATTCTTACTGCTCTCAGCCTGATTCCCACTCTGCTCTCTGCCTGATTCTTATTCTGCTCTCAGACAGATTCTCACTCTGCTCTCAGAGTGATTCTCCCTCTACGTTTAGTCTGATTCTTACTCTGCTCTCAGATTGATCCTCACTCTGGTCTCAGACAGATTCACACACAGCTCTCAGCCTGATTCCCAGTCTGCTCTCAGCCTGATTCTCACTCTGCTCTCAGCCTGATTCTCACTCTGCTCTCAGACTTATTCTCCCTCTGCTCTCAGCCTGATTATTACTACTCTCATCCTGATTCTCACTCTGTTCGCAGCCTGATTCCCACTCTGCTCTCAGACTGACTCACACTCTGCTCGCCGCCTGATTCACACTCTGCTCTCAGACTGACCAACACTCTGCTCTCAGATTGATTCTCCCTCTAATGTCAGCCTGATTCTCACTCAGCTCTCAGCCTGATTCTCATTCTGCTCTCAGACAGATTCACACTCTGCTCTCAGAGTGATTCTCCCTCTACGTTCAGTCTGATTCTCACTCTGCTCTCAGACTGATCCTCACTCTGGTCTCAGACAGATTCACACACTGCTCTCAGACTGATTCCCAGTCTGCTCTCAGCCTGATTCTCACTCTGCTCTCAGCCTGATTCTCACTCTGCTCTCAGACTTATTCTCCCTCTGCTCTCAGCCTGATTCTTACTGCTCTCAGCCTGATTCTCACTCCCTTCTCAGCCTGATTCCCACTCTGCTCTCAGCCTGAATCACACTCTGCACTCAGACTGATTCTCACTCTGCTGTCAGAAATGATTTTAACTTTGCTTTCAGACTGATTCACCCTCTGCTGTCAGCCTGATTCGCACTGTGCTGTCAGACTGATTCGCACCCTACACTCAGTGTGACTCTCATTCTGCTCTAAGCCTGATTTTGACCCTACTCTCAGCCTGATCCTCACTCTGGTCTCAGACAGATTCACACACTGCTCTCAGACTGATTCCCAGTCTGCTCTCAGCCTGATTCTCACTCTGCTCTCATCCTGATTCTCACTCTGCTCTCAGTCTTATTCTCCCTCTGCTCTCAGCCTGATTATTACTACTCTCATCCTGATTCTCACTCTGTTCGCAGCCTGATTCCCACTCTGCTCTCAGACTTACGCACACTCTGCTCACCGCCTGATTCACACTCTGCTCTCAGACTGACCAACACTCTGCTCTCAGATTGATTCTCCCTCTAATGTCAGCCTGATTCTCACTCAGCTCTCAGCCTGATTCTCATTCTGCTCTCAGACAGATTCACACTCTGCTCTCAGAGTGATTCTCCCTCTACGTTCAGTCTGATTCTCACTCTGCTCTCAGACTGATCCTCACTCTGGTCTCAGACAGATTCACACACTGCTCTCAGACCGATTCCCAGTCTGCTCTCAGCCTGATTCTCACTCTGCTCTCAGCCTGATTCTCACTCTGCTCTCAGACTTATTCTCCCTCTGCTCTCAGCCTGATTCTTACTGCTCTCAGACTGATTCTCACTCCCTTCTCAGCCTGATTCCCACTCTGCTCTCAGCCTGAATCACACTCTGCACTCAGACTGATTCTCACTCTGCTGTCAGAAATGATTTTAACTTTGCTTTCAGACTGATTCACCCTCTGCTGTCAGCCCGATTCGCACTGTGCTGTCAGACTGATTCGCACCCTACACTCAGTGTGACTCTCATTCTGCTCTAAGCCTGATTTTGACCCTACTCTCAGCCTGATCCTCACTCTGGTCTCAGACAGATTCACACACTGCTCTCAGACTGATTCCCAGTCTGCTCTCAGCCTGATTCTCACTCTGCTCTCATCCTGATTCTCACTCTGCTCTCAGACTTATTCTCCCTCTGCTCTCAGCCTGATTCTTACTGCTCTCAGCCTGATTCCCACTCTGCTCTCAGCCTGAATCACACTCTGTACTCAGACTTATTCACCCTCTGCTGTCAGCCTGATTCGCACTGTGCTCTCAGACTGATTCTCACCCTACACTCAGTCTGACTATGACTCTGCTCTCAGCCTGATTCTTACCCTACTCTCAGTCTGATTCTCACTCTGTTCTCAGCCTGATTCCCACTCTGCTCTCAGCCTGAATCACACTCTGCACTCAGACTGATTCTCACTCTGCTGTCAGAAATGATTTTAACTTTGCTCTCAGACTGATTCGCCCTCTGCTGTCAGCCTGATTAGCACTGTGCTCTCAGACTGATTCTCACCCTGCACTCAGTGTGACTCTTATGCTGCTCTAAGCCTGATTTTGACGCTACTCTCAGCCTGATTCTCACTCTGCTCTCAGACTGATCCTCGCTCTGCTCTCAGGCTGATTCTCACTCTGCTCTCAGCCTGATTCTCACTGTGCTCTCTGCCTGATTCTCCCTCTGCTCTCAGCCTGATTCTCACTCTGCTCTCAGCCTGAATCACACTCTGCACTCAGACTTATTCACCCTCTGCTGTCAGCCTGATTCGCACTGTGCTCTCAGACTGATTCGCACCCTACACTCAGTGTGACTCTCATTCTGCTCTAAGCCTGATTTTGACCCTACTCTCAGCCTGATTCTCACTCTGCTCTCAGACTGATCCTCGCTCTGCTCTCAGCCTGATTCTCACTGTGCTCTCAGCCTGATTCTCACTCTGCTCTCAGACAGATCCTCACTCTGATCTCAGTCAGATTCTCACTCTGCACTCAGTGTGACACTCACTCTGCTCTTAGCCTGATTTTGACCCTATGCTCAGCCTGATTCTCACTCTGCTCTCAGGCTGATCCTCGCTCTCTCTCTTTCTGATTCTCCCTCTGCTCTCTGCCTGATTCTCCCTCTGCTGTCAGACTGATACTTACTCTGCTCTCAGCCTGATTCTCACTCTGCTCATAGGCTGATTCTCACTCTGCTCTCAGCCTGATTCTCACTGCTCTCAGCCTGATTCTCCCTCTGCTCTCAGCCTGATTCTCACTCTGCTCTCAAACTAATTCTCACTCTGCGGTTAGCCTGATGTTAACTCTGCTCTCAGTCTGATTCTCACTCTGCTCTCAGCTTGATTCTCTCTCTGCTCTCAGACAGATTCTCACTCTGCTCTCAGACTGATTCACCATCTGCTCTCAGCCTGATTCTCACTCTGCTCTCAGACTGATTCTCACTCTGCTCTCAGCCTGATTCTCACTCTGCTCATAGGCTGATTCTCACTCTGCTCTCAGCCTGATTCTCACTGCTCTCAGCCTGATTCTCCCTCTGCTCTCAGCCTGATTCTCACTCTGCTCTCAAACTGATTCTCACTCTGCGGTTAGCCTGATGTTCACTCTGCTCTCAGTCTGATTCTCACTCTGCTCTCAGCCTGATTCTCTCTCTGCTCTCAGACATATTCTCACTCTGCTCTCAGACTGATTCACCATCTGCTCTCAGACTGATTCTCACTCTGCTCTCAGACTGATTCTCACTCTGCTCTCAGACAGATTCTCATTCTGCTCTCAGCCTGATTCTCCCTCTGCTCTCAGCCTGATTCTTACTGCTCTCAGCCTGATTCTCACTCTGCTCTCAGCCTGAATCAGACTCTCCTCTCAGCCTGATACTCATTCTGCTGTCAGAAATGATTTTAACTTTGCTCTCAGACTGATTCACCCTCTGCTGTCAGCCTGATTCGCACTGTGCTCTCAGACTGATTCTCACCCTACACTCAGTGTAACTATCACTCTGCTCTCAGCCTGATTCTTACCCTACTCTCAGTCTGATTCTCACTCTGCTCTCAGACTTATTCTCCCTCTGCTCTCAGCCTGATTCTTACTGCTCTCAGCCTGATTCTCACTCCCTTCTCAGCCTGATTCCCACTCTGCTCTCAGCCTGAATCACACTCTGCACTCAGACTGATTCTCACTCTACTGTCAGAAATGATTTTAACTTTGCTCTCAGACTGATTCACCCTCTGCTGTCAGCCTGATTCGCACTGTGCTCTCAGACTGATTCGCACCCTACACTCAGTGTGACTCTCATTCTGCTCTAAGCCTGATTTTGACCCTACTCTCAGCCTGATTCTCACTCTGCTCTCAGACTGATCCTCGCTCTGCTCTCAGCCTGATTCTCACTCTGCTCTCAGCCTGATTCTCACTCTGCTCCCAGACAGATCCTCACTCTGGTCTCAGTCAGATTCTCACTCTGCACTCAGCCTGATTCTCACTTTGATCTCAGCCTGATTCTCACTCTGCTCTCTGCCTGCTTCTCCCTCTGCTGTCAGACTGATTCACACCCTACTCTCAGACTGATTCTCATTCTACTGTCAGCCTGAATCTCACACTGCACTCATCCTGATTCTCAATCTGCTCTCAGCCTGATTCTTACTCTGCTCTCAGACTGACTCACACTCTGCTCACCGCCTGATTCACACTCTGCTCTCAGACTGATTCTCCCTCTACTGTCAGCCTTATCCTCACTCTGCGCTCCGCCTGATTCATACTCTGCTCTCAGACAGATTCTCACTCTGCTCTCAGCCGGATTCTCACTTTGCTCTCAGACTGATTCTCCCTCTAATGTCAGCCTGATTCTCACTCAGCTCTCAGCCTGATTCTCATTCTGCTCTCAGACAGATTCTCACTCTGCTCTCAGAGTGATTCTCCCTCTACGTTCAGTCTGATTCTCACTCTGCTCTCAGACTGATCCTCACTCTGGTCTCAGACAGATTCAAACACTGCTCTCAGACTGATTCCCAGTCTGCTCTCAGCCTGATTCTCACTCTGCTCTCAGCCTGATTCTCACTCTGCTCTCAGACTTATTCTCCCTCTGCTCTCAGCCTGATTCTTACTGCTCTCAGCCTGATTCCCACTCTGCTCTCAGCCTGAATCACACTCTGCACTCAGACTGATTCACCCTCTGCTGTCAGCCTGATTCGTACTGTGCTCTCAGACTGATTCTCACCCTACGCTCAGTTTGACTATCACACTGCTCTCAGCCTGATTCTTACCCTACTCTCAGCCTGATTCTCATTCTGCTCTCAGACTTTTTCTCCCTCTGCTCTCAGCCTGATTCTTACTGCTCTCAGCCTGATTCTCACTCTGCTCTCAGCCTGATTCTCACTGTGCTCTCTGCCTGATTCTCCCTCTGCTGTCAGACTGATTCTCACTCTGCTCTCAGCCTGAATTTCACTCTGATCATAGGCTGATTCTCACTCTGCTCTCACCCTGATTCTCACTGCTCTCAGCCAGATTCTCACTCAGCTCTCAGCCTGATTCTCACTCTGCTCTCAGCCTGATTCTCTCTCTGCTCTCAGACAGATTCTCACTCTGCTCTCACTCTGATTCTCACTCTTTTCTCACTCTGATTCTCCATCTGCTCTCAGACTGATTCACCCTCTGCTCTCAGACTGATTCACCCTCTGCTCTCAGATTGATTCTCACTCTGCTCTCAGACAGATTCTCACTCTGCTCTCAGTCTGATTCTCACTCTGCTCTCAGTCTGATTCTTACTGCTCTCAGCCTGATTCTCACACTGCTATCAGTCTGAATCAGACTCTCCTCTCAGACTGATACTCACTCTGCTGTCAGAAATGATTTTAACTTTGCTCTCAGACTGATTCACCCTCTGCTGTCAGCCTGATTCGCACTGTGCTCTCAGACTGATTCTCACTCTGCGCACAGACTTTTTCTCCCTCTGCTCTCAGCCTGATTCTTACTGCTCTCAGCCTGATTCTCACTCTGCTCACAGAGCGATTCTCCCTCTACGTTCAGTCTGATTCTCACTCTGCTCTCAGACTGATCCTCACTCTGGTCTCAGACAGGTTCACACACTGCTCTCAGACTGATTCTCAGTCTGCTCTCAGCCTGATTCTCACTCTGCTGTCAGCCTGATTCTCACTCTGCTCTCAGACTTATTCTCCCTCTGCTCTCAGCCTGATTCTTACTGCTCTCAGCCTGATTCCCACTCTGCTCTCAGCCTGAATCACACTCTGCCCTCAGACTGATTCACCCTCTGCTGTCAGCCTGATTCGTACTGTGCTCTCAGACTGATTCTCACCCTACACTCAGTCTGACTATGACTCTGCTCTCAGCCTGATTCTTACCCTACTCTCATCCTGATTCTCACTCTGCTCTCAGACTTTTTCTCCCTCTGCTCTCAGCCTGATTCTTACTGCTCTCAGCCTGATTCTCACTCTGTTCTCAGCCTGATTCCCACTCTGCTCTCAGCCTGAATCACACTCTGCACTCAGACTGATTCTCACTCTGCTGTCAGAAATGATTTTAACTTTGCTCTCAGACTGATTCACCCTCTGCTGTCAGCCTGATTCGCACTGTGCTGTCAGACTGATTCGCACCCTACACTCAGTGTGACTCTCATTCTGCTCTAAGCCTGATTTTGACCCTACTCTCAGCCTGATTCTCACTCTGCTCTCAGACTGATCCTCGCTCTGGTCTCATTGTGATTCTCACTCTGCTCTCAGCCTGATTCTCACTCTGCTCATAGGCTGACTCTCACTCTGCTCTCAGCCTGATTCTCACACTGCTCTCAGCCTGATTCTCACACTGCTCTCAGTCTGATTCTCACTTTGCTCTCAGACAGATTCTCACTCTGCTCTCTGCCTGATTCTCACTCTGCTCTCAGTCTGATTCTCCATCTGCTCTCAGACTGATTCACCCTCTGCTCTCAGACTGATTCACCCTCTGCTCTCAGACTGATTCTCACTCTGCTCTCAGACATTTTCTCACTCTGCTCTCAGCCTGATTCTTACCCTACCATCAGCCTGATTCTCACTCTGCTCTCAGACTTTTCTCCCTCTGCTCTCAGCCTGATTCTTACTGCTCTCAGCCTGATTCTCACTCTGTTCTCAGCCTGATACCCACTCTGCTCTCAGCCTGAATCACACTCTGCACTCAGACTGATTCTCACTCTGCTGTCAGAAATGATTTTAACTTTGCTCTCAGCCTGATTCTCACTCTGCTCTCAGTCTGATTCTCCATCTGCTCTCAGACTGATTCACCCTCTGCTCTCAGATTGATTCTCACTCTGCTCTCAGACAGATTCTCACTCTGCTCTCAGACAGATTCTCACTCTGCTCTCAGCCTGATTCTTACTGCAATCAGCCTGATTCTCACTCTGCTCTCAGCCTGAATCAGACTCTCCTCTCAGACTGATACTCACCCTGCTGTCAGAAATAATTTTAACTTTGCTCTCAGACTGATTCACCCGCTGCTGTCAGCCTGATTCGCACTGTGCTCTCAGACTATATCTCACCCTACACTCAGTCTGACTGTCACTCTGCTCTCAGCCTGATTCTCACCCTACTCTCATCCTGATTCTCACTCTGCTCTCAGACAGATCCTCACTCTGGTCTCAGTCAGATGCTCACTCTGCACTCAGCCTGATTCTCACTTTGATCTCAGCCTGATTCTCACTCTGCTCTCTGCCTGCTTCTCCCTCTGCTGTCATACTGATTCTCACCCTACTCTCAGACTTATTCTCATTCTACTGTCAGCCTGAATCTCACACTGCACTCATCCTGATTCTCACTCTGCTCTCAGCCTGATTCTTACTCTGCTCTCAGTCTGACTCACACTCTGCTCACCGCCTGATTCACACTCTGCTCTCAGACTGACTATCACTCTGCTCTCAGACTGATTCTCCCTCTACTGTCAGCATTATCCTCACTCTGCGCTCCGCCTGATTCACACTCTGCTCTCAGACAGGTTCTCAGTCTGCTCTCAGCTGGATTCTCACTTTGCTCTCAGACTGATTCTCCCTCTAATGTCAGCCTGATTCTCACTCAGCTCTCAGCCTGATTCTCATTCTGCTCTCAGACAGATTCTCACTCTGCTCTCAGAGTGATTCTCCCTCTACGTTCAGTCTGATTCACACTCTGCTCCCAGACTGATCCTCACTCTGGTCTCAGACAGATTCACACACTGCTCTCAGAATGATTCCCAGTCTGCTCTCAGCCTGATTCTCACTCTGCTCTCAGACTTATTCTCCCTCTGCTCTCAGCCTGATTCTTACTGCTCTCAGCCTGATTCCCACTCTGCTCTCTGCCTGATTCTCATTCTGCTCTCAGACAGATTCTCACTCTGCTCTCAGAGTGATTCTCCCTCTACGTTTAGTCTGATTCTTACTCTGCTCTCAGATTGATCCTCACTCTGGTCTCAGACAGATTCACACACAGCTCTCAGCCTGATTCCCAGTCTGCTCTCAGCCTGATTCTCACTCTGCTCTCAGCCTGATTCTCACTCTGCTCTCAGACTTATTCTCCCTCTGCTCTCAGCCTGATTATTACTACTCTCATCCTGATTCTCACTCTGTTCGCAGCCTGATTCCCACTCTGCTCTCAGACTGACTCACACTCTGCTCGCCGCCTGATTCACACTCTGCTCTCAGACTGACCAACACTCTGCTCTCAGATTGATTCTCCCTCTAATGTCAGCCTGATTCTCACTCAGCTCTCAGCCTGATTCTCATTCTGCTCTCAGACAGATTCACACTCTGCTCTCAGAGTGATTCTCCCTCTACGTTCAGTCTGATTCTCACTCTGCTCTCAGACTGATCCTCACTCTGGTCTCAGACAGATTCACACACTGCTCTCAGACTGATTCCCAGTCTGCTCTCAGCCTGATTCTCACTCTGCTCTCAGCCTGATTCTCACTCTGCTCTCAGACTTATTCTCCCTCTGCTCTCAGCCTGATTCTTATTGCTCTCAGCCTGATTCTCACTCCCTTCTCAGCCTGATTCCCACTCTGCTCTCAGCCTGAATCACACTCTGCAATCAGACTGATTCTCACTCTGCTGTCAGAAATGATTTTAACTTTGCTTTCAGACTGATTCACCCTCTGCTGTCAGCCTGATTCGCACTGTGCTGTCAGACTGATTCTCACCCTACACTCAGTGTGACTCTCATTCTGCTCTAAGCCTGATTTTGACCCTACTCTCAGCCTGATCCTCACTCTGGTCTCAGACAGATTCACACACTGCTCTCAGACTGATTCCCAGTCTGCTCTCAGCCTGATTCTCACTCTGCTCTCATCCTGATTCTCACTCTGCTCTCAGACTTATTCTCCCTCTGCTCTCAGCCTGATTATTACTACTCTCATCCTGATTCTCACTCTGTTCGCAGCCTGATTCCCAATCTGCTCTCAGACTTACTCACACTCTGCTCACCGCCTGATTCACACTCTGCTCTCAGACTGACCAACACTCTGCTCTCAGATTGATTCTCCCTCTAATGTCAGCCTGATTCTCACTCAGCTCTCAGCCTGATTCTCATTCTGCTCTCAGACAGATTCACACTCTGCTCTCAGAGTGATTCTCCCTCTACGTTCAGTCTGATTCTCACTCTGCTCTCAGACTGATCCTCACTCTGGTCTCAGACAGATTCACACACTGCTCTCAGACTGATTCCCAGTCTGCTCTCAGCCTGATTCTCACTCTGCTCTCAGCCTGATTCTCACTCTGCTCTCAGACTTATTCTCCCTCTGCTCTCAGCCTGATTCTTACTGCTCTCAGCCTGATTCTCACTCCCTTCTCAGCCTGATTCCCACTCTGCTCTCAGCCTGAATCACACTCTGCACTCAGACTGATTCTCACTCTGCTGTCAGAAATGATTTTAACTTTGCTCTCAGACTGATTCACCCTCTGCTGTCAGCCTGATTCGCACTGTGCTCTCAGACTGATTCGCACCCTACACTCAGTGTGACTCTCATTCTGCTCTAAGCCTGATTTTGACCCTACTCTCAGCCTGATTCTCACTCTGCTCTCAGACTGATCCTCGCTCTGCTCTCAGCCTGATTCTCACTCTGCTCTCAGCCTGATTCTCACTCTGCTCCCAGACAGATCCTCACTCTGGTCTCAGTCAGATTCTCACTCTGCACTCAGCCTGATTCTCACTTTGATCTCAGCCTGATTCTCACTCTGCTCTCTGCCTGCTTCTCCCTCTGCTGTCAGACTGATTCACACCCTACTCTCAGACTGATTCTCATTCTACTGTCAGCCTGAATCTCACACTGCACTCATCCTGATTCTCAATCTGCTCTCAGCCTGATTCTTACTCTGCTCTCAGACTGACTCACACTCTGCTCACCGCCTGATTCACACTCTGCTCTCAGACTGATTCTCCCTCTACTGTCAGCCTTATCCTCACTCTGCGCTCCGCCTGATTCATACTCTGCTCTCAGACAGATTCTCACTCTGCTCTCAGCCGGATTCTCACTTTGCTCTCAGACTGATTCTCCCTCTAATGTCAGCCTGATTCTCACTCAGCTCTCAGCCTGATTCTCATTCTGCTCTCAGACAGATTCTCACTCTGCTCTCAGAGTGATTCTCCCTCTACGTTCAGTCTGATTCTCACTCTGCTCTCAGACTGATCCTCACTCTGGTCTCAGACAGATTCAAACACTGCTCTCAGACTGATTCCCAGTCTGCTCTCAGCCTGATTCTCACTCTGCTCTCAGCCTGATTCTCACTCTGCTCTCAGACTTATTCTCCCTCTGCTCTCAGCCTGATTCTTACTGCTCTCAGCCTGATTCCCACTCTGCTCTCAGCCTGAATCACACTCTGCACTCAGACTGATTCACCCTCTGCTGTCAGCCTGATTCGTACTGTGCTCTCAGACTGATTCTCACCCTACGCTCAGTCTGACTATCACACTGCTCTCAGCCTGATTCTTACCCTACTCTCAGCCTGATTCTCATTCTGCTCTCAGACTTTTTCTCCCTCTGCTCTCAGCCTGATTCTTACTGCTCTCAGCCTGATTCTCACTCTGCTCTCAGCCTGATTCTCACTGTGCTCTCTGCCTGATTCTCCCTCTGCTGTCAGACTGATTCTCACTCTGCTCTCAGCCTGAATTTCACTCTGATCATAGGCTGATTCTCACTCTGCTCTCAGCCTGATTCTCACTGCTCTCAGCCAGATTCTCACTCAGCTCTCAGCCTGATTCTCAATCTGCTCTCAGCCTGATTCTCACTCTGCTCTCAGCCTGATTCTCACACTGCTCTCAGGCTGATTCTCTCTCTGCTCTCAGACAGATTCTCACTCTGCTCTCACTCTGATTCTCACTCTTTTCTCAGTCTGATTCTCCATCTGCTCTCAGACTGATTCACCCTCTGCTCTCAGACTGATTCACCCTCTGCTCTCAGATTGATTCTCACTCTGCTCTCAGACAGATTCTCACTCTGCTCTCAGTCTGATTCTCACTCTGCTCTCAGTCTGATTCTTACTGCTCTCAGCCTGATTCTCACACTGCTATCAGTCTGAATCAGACTCTCCTCTCAGTCTGATACTCACTCTGCTGTCAGAAATGATTTTAACTTTGCTCTCAGACTGATTCACCCTCTGCTGTCAGCCTGATTCGCACTGTGCTCTCAGACTGATTCTCACTCTGCGCACAGACTTTTTCTCCCTCTGCTCTCAGCCTGATTCTTACTGCTCTCAGCCTGATTCTCACTCTGCTCACAGAGTGATTCTCCCTCTACGTTCAGTCTGATTCTCACTCTGCTCTCAGACTGATCCTCACTCTGGTCTCAGACAGGTTCACACACTGCTCTCAGACTGATTCTCAGTCTGCTCTCAGCCTGATTCTCACTCTGCTGTCAGCCTGATTCTCACTCTGCTCTCAGACTTATTCTCCCTCTGCTCTCAGCCTGATTCTTACTGCTCTCAGCCTGATTCCCACTCTGCTCTCAGCCTGAATCACACTCTGCCCTCAGACTGATTCACCCTCTGCTGTCAGCCTGATTCGTACTGTGCTCTCAGACTGATTCTCACCCTACACTCAGTCTGACTATGACTCTGCTCTCAGCCTGATTCTTACCCTACTCTCAGCCTGATTCTCACTCTGCTCTCAGACTTTTTCTCCCTCTGCTCTCAGCCTGATTCTTACTGCTCTCAGCCTGATTCTCACTCTGTTCTCAGCCTGATTCCCACTCTGCTCTCAGCCTGAATCACACTCTGCCCTCAGACTGATTCTCACTCTGCTGTCAGAAATGATTTTAACTTTGCTCTCAGACTGATTCACCCTCTGCTGTCAGCCTGATTCGCACTGTGCTCTCAGACTGATTCGCACCCTACACTCAGTGTGACTCTCATTCTGCTCTAAGCCTGATTTTGACCCTACTCTCAGCCTGATTCTCACTCTGCTCTCAGACTGATCCTCGCTCTGGTCTCATTGTGATTCTCACTCTGCTCTCAGCCTGATTCTCACTCTGCTCATAGGCTGACTCTCACTCTGCTCTCAGCCTGATTCTCACACTGCTCTCAGCCTGATTCTCACACTGCTCTCAGTCTGATTCTCACTTTGCTCTCAGACAGATTCTCACTCTGCTCTCTGCCTGATTCTCACTCTGCTCTCAGTCTGATTCTCCATCTGCTCTCAGACTGATTCACCCTCTGCTCTCAGACTGATTCACCCTCTGCTCTCAGACTGATTCTCACTCTGCTCTCAGACATTTTCTCACTCTGCTCTCAGCCTGATTCTTACCCTACCATCAGCCTGATTCTCACTCTGCTCTCAGACTTTTCTCCCTCTGCTCTCAGCCTGATTCTTACTGCTCTCAGCCTGATTCTCACTCTGTTCTCAGCCTGATACCCACTCTGCTCTCAGCCTGAATCACACTCTGCACTCAGACTGATTCTCACTCTGCTGTCAGAAATGATTTTAACTTTGCTCTCAGCCTGATTCTCACTCTGCTCTCAGTCTGATTCTCCATCTGCTCTCAGACTGATTCACCCTCTGCTCTCAGATTGATTCTCACTCTGCTCTCAGACAGATTCTCACTCTGCTCTCAGACAGATTCTCACTCTGCTCTCAGCCTGATTCTTACTGCAATCAGCCTGATTCTCACTCTGCTCTCAGCCTGAATCAGACTCTCCTCTCAGACTGATACTCACCCTGCTGTCAGAAATAATTTTAACTTTGCTCTCAGACTGATTCACCCGCTGCTGTCAGCCTGATTCGCACTGTGCTCTCAGACTATATCTCACCCTACACTCAGTCTGACTGTCACTCTGCTCTCAGCCTGATTCTCACCCTACTCTCATCCTGATTCTCACTCTGCTCTCAGACAGATCCTCACTCTGGTCTCAGTCAGATGCTCACTCTGCACTCAGCCTGATTCTCACTTTGATCTCAGCCTGATTCTCACTCTGCTCTCTGCCTGCTTCTCCCTCTGCTGTCATACTGATTCTCACCCTACTCTCAGACTTATTCTCATTCTACTGTCAGCCTGAATCTCACACTGCACTCATCCTGATTCTCACTCTGCTCTCAGCCTGATTCTTACTCTGCTCTCAGTCTGACTCACACTCTGCTCACCGCCTGATTCACACTCTGCTCTCAGACTGACTATCACTCTGCTCTCAGACTGATTCTCCCTCTACTGTCAGCATTATCCTCACTCTGCGCTCCGCCTGATTCACACTCTGCTCTCAGACAGGTTCTCAGTCTGCTCTCAGCTGGATTCTCACTTTGCTCTCAGACTGATTCTCCCTCTAATGTCAGCCTGATTCTCACTCAGCTCTCAGCCTGATTCTCATTCTGCTCTCAGACAGATTCTCACTCTGCTCTCAGAGTGATTCTCCCTCTACGTTCAGTCTGATTCACACTCTGCTCCCAGACTGATCCTCACTCTGGTCTCAGACAGATTCACACACTGCTCTCAGAATGATTCCCAGTCTGCTCTCAGCCTGATTCTCACTCTGCTCTCAGACTTATTCTCCCTCTGCTCTCAGCCTGATTCTTACTGCTCTCAGCCTGATTCCCACTCTGCTCTCTGCCTGATTCTCATTCTGCTCTCAGACAGATTCTCACTCTGCTCTCAGAGTGATTCTCCCTCTACGTTTAGTCTGATTCTTACTCTGCTCTCAGATTGATCCTCACTCTGGTCTCAGACAGATTCACACACAGCTCTCAGCCTGATTCCCAGTCTGCTCTCAGCCTGATTCTCACTCTGCTCTCAGCCTGATTCTCACTCTGCTCTCAGACTTATTCTCCCTCTGCTCTCAGCCTGATTATTACTACTCTCATCCTGATTCTCACTCTGTTCGCAGCCTGATTCCCACTCTGCTCTCAGACTGACTCACACTCTGCTCGCCGCCTGATTCACACTCTGCTCTCAGACTGACCAACACTCTGCTCTCAGATTGATTCTCCCTCTAATGTCAGCCTGATTCTCACTCAGCTCTCAGCCTGATTCTCATTCTGCTCTCAGACAGATTCACACTCTGCTCTCAGAGTGATTCTCCCTCTACGTTCAGTCTGATTCTCACTCTGCTCTCAGACTGATCCTCACTCTGGTCTCAGACAGATTCACACACTGCTCTCAGACTGATTCCCAGTCTGCTCTCAGCCTGATTCTCACTCTGCTCTCAGCCTGATTCTCACTCTGCTCTCAGACTTATTCTCCCTCTGCTCTCAGCCTGATTATTACTACTCTCATCCTGATTCTCACTCTGTTCGCAGCCTGATTCCCACTCTGCTCTCAGACTGACTCACACTCTGCTCGCCGCCTGATTCACACTCTGCTCTCAGACTGACCAACACTCTGCTCTCAGATTGATTCTCCCTCTAATGTCAGCCTGATTCTCACTCAGCTCTCAGCCTGATTCTCATTCTGCTCTCAGACAGATTCACACTCTGCTCTCAGAGTGATTCTCCCTCTACGTTCAGTCTGATTCTCACTCTGCTCTCAGACTGATCCTCACTCTGGTCTCAGACAGATTCACACACTGCTCTCAGACTGATTCCCAGTCTGCTCTCAGCCTGATTCTCACTCTGCTCTCAGCCTGATTCTCACTCTGCTCTCAGACTTATTCTCCCTCTGCTCTCAGCCTGATTCTTATTGCTCTCAGCCTGATTCTCACTCCCTTCTCAGCCTGATTCCCACTCTGCTCTCAGCCTGAATCACACTCTGCACTCAGACTGATTCTCACTCTGCTGTCAGAAATGATTTTAACTTTGCTTTCAGACTGATTCACCCTCTGCTGTCAGCCTGATTCGCACTGTGCTGTCAGACTGATTCGCACCCTACACTCAGTGTGACTCTCATTCTGCTCTAAGCCTGATTTTGACCCTACTCTCAGCCTGATCCTCACTCTGGTCTCAGACAGATTCACACACTGCTCTCAGACTGATTCCCAGTCTGCTCTCAGCCTGATTCTCACTCTGCTCTCATCCTGATTCTCACTCTGCTCTCAGACTTATTCTCCCTCTGCTCTCAGCCTGATTATTACTACTCTCATCCTGATTCTCACTCTGTTCGCAGCCTGATTCCCAATCTGCTCTCAGACTTACTCACACTCTGCTCACCGCCTGATTCACACTCTGCTCTCAGACTGACCAACACTCTGCTCTCAGATTGATTCTCCCTCTAATGTCAGCCTGATTCTCACTCAGCTCTCAGCCTGATTCTCATTCTGCTCTCAGACAGATTCACACTCTGCTCTCAGAGTGATTCTCCCTCTACGTTCAGTCTGATTCTCACTCTGCTCTCAGACTGATCCTCACTCTGGTCTCAGACAGATTCACACACTGCTCTCAGACTGATTCCCAGTCTGCTCTCAGCCTGATTCTCACTCTGCTCTCAGCCTGATTCTCACTCTGCTCTCAGACTTATTCTCCCTCTGCTCTCAGCCTGATTCTTACTGCTCTCAGCCTGATTCTCACTCCCTTCTCAGCCTGATTCCCACTCTGCTCTCAGCCTGAATCACACTCTGCACTCAGACTGATTCTCACTCTGCTGTCAGAAATGATTTTAACTTTGCTTTCAGACTGATTCACCCTCTGCTGTCAGCCCGATTCGCACTGTGCTGTCAGACTGATTCGCACCCTACACTCAGTGTGACTCTCATTCTGCTCTCAGCCTGATTTTGACCCTACTCTCAGCCTGATCCTCACTCTGGTCTCAGACAGATTCACACACTGCTCTCAGACTGATTCCCAGTCTGCTCTCAGCCTGATTCTCACTCTGCTCTCATCCTGATTCTCACTCTGCTCTCAGACTTATTCTCCCTCTGCTCTCAGCCTGATTCTTACTGCTCTCAGCCTGATTCCCACTCTGCTCTCAGCCTGAATCACACTCTGTACTCAGACTTATTCACCCTCTGCTGTCAGCCTGATTCGCACTGTGCTCTCAGACTGATTCTCACCCTACACTCAGTCTGACTATGACTCTGCTCTCAGCCTGATTCTTACCCTACTCTCAGACTGATTCTCACTCTGTTCTCAGCCTGATTCCCACTCTGCTCTCAGCCTGAATCACACTCTGCACTCAGACTGATTCTCACTCTGCTGTCAGAAATGATTTTAACTTTGCTCTCAGACTGATTCACCCTCTGCTGTCAGCCTGATTAGCACTGTGCTCTCAGACTGATTCTCACCCTGCACTCAGTGTGACTCTTATGCTGCTCTAAGCCTGATTTTGACGCTATTCTCAGCCTGATTCTCACTCTGCTCTCAGACTGATCCTCGCTCTGCTCTCAGGCTGATTCTCACTCTGCTCTCAGCCTGATTCTCACTGTGCTCTCTGCCTGATTCTCCCTCTGCTCTCAGCCTGATTCTCACTCTGCTCTCAGCCTGAATCACACTCTGCACTCAGACTTATTCACCCTCTGCTGTCAGCCTGATTCGCACTGTGCTCTCAGACTGATTCGCACCCTACACTCAGTGTGACTCTCATTCTGCTCTAAGCCTGATTTTGACCCTACTCTCAGCCTGATTCTCACTCTGCTCTCAGACTGATCCTCGCTCTGCTCTCAGCATGATTCTCACTGTGCTCTCAGCCTGATTCTCACTCTGCTCTCAGACAGATCCTCACTCTGATCTCAGTCAGATTCTCACTCTGCACTCAGTGTGACACTCACTCTGCTCTTAGCCTGATTTTGACCCTATGCTCAGCCTGATTCTCACTCTGCTCTCAGACTGATCCTCGCTCTCTCTCTTTCTGATTCTCCCTCTGCTCTCTGCCTGATTCTCCCTCTGCTGTCAGACTGATACTCACTCTGCTCTCAGCCTGATTCTCACTCTGCTCATAGGCTGATTCTCACTCTGCTCTCAGCCTGATTCTCACTGCTCTCAGCCTGATTCTCCCTCTGCTCTCAGCCTGATTCTCACTCTGCTCTCAAACTAATTCTCACTCTGCGGTTAGCCTGATGTTAACTCTGCTCTCAGTCTGATTCTCACTCTGCTCTCAGCCTGATTCTCTCTCTGCTCTCAGACAGATTCTCACTCTGCTCTCAGACTGATTCACCATCTGCTCTCAGCCTGATTCTCACTCTGCTCTCAGACTGATTCTCACTCTGCTCTCAGCCTGATTCTCACTCTGCTCATAGGCTGATTCTCACTCTGCTCTCAGCCTGATTCTCACTGCTCTCAGCCTGATTCTCCCTCTGCTCTCAGCCTGATTCTCACTCTGCTCTCAGCCTGAATCACACTCTGCACTCAGACTTATTCACCCTCTGCTGTCAGCCTGATTCGCACTGTGCTCTCAGACTGATTCGCACCCTACACTCAGTGTGACTCTCATTCTGTTCTAAGCCTGATTTTGACCCTACTCTCAGCCTGATTCTCACTCTGCTCTCAGCCTGATTCTCACTCTGCTGTCAGCCTGATTCTCACTCCGCTCTCAGACTGATCCTCGCTCTCTCTCTGCCTGATTCTCCCTCTGCTCTCTGGCTGATTCTCCTTCTGCTGTCAGACTGATTCTCACTCTGCTCTCAGCCTGATTCTCACTCTGCTCATAGGCTGATTCTCACTCTGCTCTCAGCCTGATTCTCACTGCTCTCAGCCTGATTCTCACTCTGCTCTCAGCCTGATTCTTACCCTACTCTCAGTCTGATTCTCACTCTGCTCTCAGACTTATTCTCCCTCTGCTCTCAGCCTGATTCTTACTGCTCTCAGCCTGATTCTCAGTCCGTTCTCAGCCTGATTCCCACTCTGCTCTCAGCCTGAATCTCACTCTGCACTCAGACTGATTCTCACTCTGCTGTCAGAATTGATTTTAACTTCGCACTCAGACTGATTCACCCTCTGCTGTGAGGCTGATTCGCACTGTGCTCTCAGACTGATTCGCACCCTACACTCAGTGTGACTCATTCTGTTCTAAGCCTGATTTTGACCCTACTCTCAGCCTGATTCTCACTCTGCTCTCAGACTGATCCTCGCTCTGCTCTCAGCCTGATTCTCACTCTGCTCTCAGCCTGATTCTCACTCTGCTCTCGGACAGATCCTCACTCTGATCTCGGAAAGATTCTCACTCTGCACTCAGTGTGTCACTCACTCTGCTCTTAGCCTGATTTTGACCCTATGCTCAGCCTGATTCTCACTCTGCTCTCAGACTGATCCTCGCTCTCTCTCTGCCTGATTCTCCCTCTGCTCTCTGCCTGATTCTCCCTCTGCTGTCAGACTGATTCTCACTCTGCTCTCAGCCTGATTCTCACTCTGCTCATAGGCTGATTCTCACTCTGCTCTCAGCCTGATTCTCACTGCTCTCAGCCTGATTCTCACTCTGCTCTCAGCCTGCTTCTCACTCTGCTCTCAAACTGATTCTCTCTCTGCGGTTAGCCTGATTTTAACTCTGCTCTCAGTCTGATTCTCACTCTGCTCTCAGCCTGATTCTCACACTGCTCTCAGTCTGATTCTCTCTCTGCTCTCAGACAGATTCTCACTCTGCTCTCAGCCTGATTCTCACTTTGCTCTCAGACAGATTCTCACTCTGCTCTCAGCCTGATTCTCAATCTGCTCTCAGTCTGATTCTCCATCTGCTCTCAGACTGATTCACCCTCTGCTCTCAGACTGATTCTCACTCTGCTGTCAGAAATGATTTTAACTTTGCTCTCAGACTGATTCACCCTCTGCTGTCAGCCTGATTCGCACTGTGCTCTCAGACTGATTCTCACCCTACACTCAGTGTGACTCTTCTTCTGCTCTAAGCCTGATTTTGACCGTACTCTCAGCCTGATTCTCACTCTGCTCTCAGACTGATCCTCGCTCTGCTTTCAGCCTGATTCTCACTCTGCTCTCAGCCTGATTCTCACTGTGCTATCTGCCTGATTCTCCCTCTGCTCTCAGCCTGATTCTCACTCTGCTCTCAGCCTGAATCACACTCTGCACTCAGACTTATTCACCCTCTGCTGTCAGCCTGATTCACACTGTGCTCTCAGACTGATTCGCACCCTACACTCACTGTGACTCTCATTCTGCTCTAAGCCTGATTTTGACCCTACTGTCAGCCTGATTCTCACTCTGCTCTCAGACTGATCCTCGCTGTGCTCTCAGCCTGATTCTCACTCTGCTCTCAGACAGATCCTCACTCTGATCTCAGTCAGATTCTCACTCTGCACTCAGTGTGACACTCACTCTGCTCTTAGCCTGATTTTGACCCTATGCTCAGCCTGATTCTCACTCTGCTCTCAGACTGATCCTCGCTCTCTCTCTGCCTGATTCTCGCTCTGCTCTCTGCCTGATTCTCCCTCTGCTGTCAGACTGATTCTCACTCTGCTCTCAGCCTGATTCTCACTCTGCTCATAGGCTGATTCTCACTCTGCTCTCAGCCTGATTCTCACTCTGCTCTCAGACTGATCCTCGCTCTGCTCTCAGCCTGATTCTCACTCTGCTCTCAGACTGATTCTCACTCTGCTCTCAGCCTGATTCTCACTCTGCTCATAGGCTGATTCTCACTCTGCTCTCAGCCTGATTCTCACTGCTTTCAGCCTGATTCTCACTCTGCTCTCAGCCTGATTCTCACTGCTCTCAGCCTGATTCTCACTCTGCTCTCAGCCTGATTCTCACTCTGCTCTCAGCCTGATTCTCACTGTGCTATCTGCCTGATTCTCCCTCTGCTCTCAGCCTGATTCTCACTCTGCTCTCAGCCTGAATCACACTCTGCACTCAGACTTATTCACCCTCTGCTGTCAGCCTGATTCGCACTGTGCTCTCAGACTGATTCGCACCCTACACTCAGTGTGACTCTCATTCTGCTCTAAGCCTGATTTTGACCCTACTGTCAGCCTGATTCTCACTCTGCTCTCAGACTGATCCTCGCTGTGCTCTCAGCCTGATTCTCACTCTGCTCTCAGACAGATCCTCACTCTGATCTCAGTCAGATTCTCACTCTGCACTCAGTGTGACACTCACTCTGCTCTTAGCCTGATTTTGACCCTATGCTCAGCCTGATTCTCACTCTGCTCTCAGACTGATCCTCGCTCTCTCTCTGCCTGATTCTCGCTCTGCTCTCTGCCTGATTCTGCCTCTGCTGTCAGACTGATTCTCACTCTGCTCTCAGCCTGATTCTCACTCTGCTCATAGGCTGATTCTCACTCTGCTCTCAGCCTGATTCTCACTCTGCTCTCAGACTGATCCTCGCTCTGCTCTCAGCCTGATTCTCACTCTGCTCTCAGACTGATTCTCACTCTGCTCTCAGCCTGATTCTCACTCTGCTCATAGGCTGATTCTCACTCTGCTCTCAGCCTGATTCTCAATGCTCTCAGCCTGATTCTCCCTCTGCTCTCAGCCTGATTCTCACTCTGCTCTCAAACTGATTCTCACTCTGCGGTTAGCCTGTTGTTAACTCTGCTCTCAGTCTGATTCTCACTCTGCCCTCAGCCTGATTCTCTCTCTGCTCTCAGACAGATTCTCACTCTGCTCTCAGACTGATTCACCATCTGCTCTCAGACTGATTCTCACTCTGCTCTCAGACTGATTCTCACTCTGCTCTCAGACAGATTCTCACTCTGCTCTCAGCCTGATTCTCACTCTGCTCTCAGCCTG
This sequence comes from Carcharodon carcharias, assembly GCF_017639515.1. NCBI lineage: Eukaryota > Metazoa > Chordata > Chondrichthyes > Lamniformes > Lamnidae > Carcharodon > Carcharodon carcharias. The sequence goes on along the minus strand of NC_054468.1, from coordinate 136,059,523 downwards.
ATTCTTACTGCTCTCAGCCTGATTCTCACTCTGCTCTCAGCCTGAATCAGACTGTCCTCTCAGACTGGTACTCACTGTGCAGTCAGAAATGATTTTAACTTTGCTCTCAGACTGATTCACCCTCTGCTGTCAGCCTGATTCGCACTGTGCTCTCAGACTGATTTTCACCCTGCACTCAGTGTGACTATCACTCTGCTCTCAGCCTGATTCTTACCCTACTCTCAGTCTGATTCTCACTCTGCTCTCAGACTTATTCTCCCTCTGCTCTCAGCCTGATTCTTACTGCTCTCAGCCTGATTCTCACTCCGTTCTCAGCCTGATTCCCACTCTGCTCTCAGCCTGAATCTCACTCTGCACTCAGACTGATTCTCACTCTGCTGTCAGAAATGATTTTAACTTCGCTCTCAGACTGATTCACCCTCTGCTGTCAGCCTGATTCGCACTGTGCTGTCAGACTGATTCGCACCCTACACTCAGTGTGACTCTCATTCTGCTCTAAGCCTGATTTTGACCCTACTCTCAGCCTGATTCTCACTCTGCTCTCAGACTGATCCTCGCTCTGCTCTCAGCCTGATTCTCACTCTGCTCTCAGCCTGAATCACACTCTGCTCTCAGACTGATCCTCACTCTGATCTCAGTCAGATTCTCACTCTGCACTCAGTGTGACACTCACTCTGCTCTTAGCCTGATTTTGACCCTATGCTCAGCCTGATTCTCACTCTGCTCTCAGACTGATCCTCGCTCTCTCTCTGCCTGATTCTCCCTCTGCTCTGCCTGATTCTCCCTCTGCTGTCAGACTGATCCTCGCTCTGCTCTCAGCCTGATTCTCACTCTGCTGTCAGCCTGATTCTCACTCTGCTCTCAGACAGATCCTCACTCTGATCTCAGTCAGATTCTCACTCTGCATTCAGTGTGACACTCACTCTGCTCTTAGCCTGCTTTTGACCCTATGCTCAGCCTGATTCTCACTCTGCTCTCAGACTGATCCTCGCTCTCTCTCTCTGCCTGATTCTCCCTCTGCTCTCTGCCTGATTCTCCTTCTGCTGTCAGACTGATTCTCACTCTGCTCTCAGCCTGATTCTCACTCTGCTCATAGGCTGATTCTCACTCTGCTCTCAGCCTGATTCTCACTGCTCTCAGCCTGATTCTCACTCTGCTCTCAGCCTGATTCTCACTCTGCTCTCAGACTGATCCTCGCTCTGCTCTCAGCCTGATTCTCACTCTGCTCTCAGCCTGATTCTCACTCTGCTCTCAGACAGATTCTCACTCTGCTCTCAGACTGATTCACCATCTGCTCTCAGACTGATTCTCACTCTGCTCTCAGACTGATTCTCACTCTGCTCTCAGACAGATTCTCACTCTGCTCTCAGCCTGATTCTCACTCTGCTCTCAGCCTGATTCTTACTGCTCTCAGCCTGATTCCCACTCTGCTCTCAGCCTGAATCAGACTGTCCTCTCAGACTGGTACTCACTGTGCTGTCAGAAATGATTTTAACTTTGCTCTCAGACTGATTCACCCTCTGCTGTCAGCCTGATTCGCACTGTGCTCTCAGACTGATTCTCACCCTACACTCAGTGTGACTATCACTCTGCTCTCAGCCTGATACTTACCCTTCTCTCAGTCTGATTCACACTCAGCTCTCAGACTTATTCTCCCTCTGCACTCAGCCTGATTCTTACTGCTCTCAGCCTGATTCTCACTCCGTTCTCAGCCTGATTCCCACTCTGCTCTCAGCCTGAATCTCACTCTGCACTCAGACTGATTCTCACTCTGCTGTCAGAAATGATTTTAACTTCGCTCTCAGACTGATTCACCCTCTGCTGTCAGCCTGATTCGCACTGTGCTCTCAGACTGATTCGCACCCTACACTCAGTGTGACTCTCATTCTGCTCTAAGCCTGATTTTGACCCTACTCTCAGCCTGATTCTCACTCTGCTCTCAGACTGATCCTCGCTCTGCTCTCAGCCTGATTCTTACTGCTCTCAGCCTGATTTCGACTCTGCTCTCAGCCTGAATCAGACTGTCCTCTCAGACTGGTACTCACTGTGCTGTCAGAAATGATTTTAACTTTGCTCTCAGACTGATTCACCCTCTGCTGTCAGCCTGATTCTCACTGTGCTCTCAGACTGATTCGCACCCTACACTCAGTGTGACTCTCATTCTGCTCTAAGCCTGATTTTGACCCTACTCTCAGCCAGATTCTCACTCTGCTCTCAGACTGATCCTCGCTCTGCTCTCAGCCTGATTCTCACTCTGCTCTCAGCCTGATTCTCACTCTGCTCTCAGACAGATCCTCACCCTGATCTCAGTCAGATTCTCACTCTGCATTCAGTGTGACACTCACTCTGCTCTTAGCCTGCTTTTGACCCTATGCTCAGCCTGATTCTCACTCTGCTCTCAGACTGATCCTCGCTCTCTCTCTCTGCCTGATTCTCCCTCTGCTCTCTGCCTGATTCTCCTTCTGCTGTCAGACTGATTCTCACTCTGCTCTCAGCCTGATTCTCACTCTGCTCAAAGGCTGATTCTCACTCTGCTCTCAGCCTGATTCTCACTGCTCTCAGCCTGATTCTCACTCTGCTCTCAGCCTGATTCTCACTGCTCTCAGTCTGATTCTCACTCTGCTCTCAGCCTGATTCTCACTCTGCTCTCAGCCTGATTCTCACTCTGCTCTCAGACTGATCCTCCCTCTGCTCTCAGCCTGATTCTCACTCTGCTCTCAGACTGATTCTCACTCTGCTCTCAGCCTGATTCTCACTCTGCTCATAGGCTGATTCTCACTCTGCTCTCAGCCTGATTCTCACTGCTCTCAGCCTGATTCTCCCTCTGCTCTCAGCCTGATTCTCACTCTGCTCTCAAACTGATTCTCACTCTGCGGTTAGCCTGATGTTAACTCTGCTCTCAGTCTGATTCTCACTCTGCTCTCAGACTGATTCCCACTCTACTCTCAGCCTGATTCTCACTCTGCTCTCAGACTGATCCTCGCTCTCTCCCTGCCTGATTCTCCCTCTGCTCTCTGCCTGATTCTCCCTCTGCTGTCAGACTGATTCTCACTCTGCTCTCAGCCTGATTCTCACTCTGCTCATAGGCTGATTCTCACTCTGCTCTCAGCCTGATTCTCACTGCTCTCAGCCTGATTCTCACTCTGCTCTCAGCCTGATTCTCACTCTGCTCTCAAACTGATTCTCTCTCTGCGGTTAGCCTGATTTTAACTCTGCTCTCAGTCTGATTCTCACTCTGCTCTCAGCCTGATTCTCACACTGCTCTCAGTCTGATTCTCTCTCTGCTCTCAGACAGATTCTCACTCTGCTCTCAGCCTGATTCTCACTTTGCTCTCAGACAGATTCTCACTCTGCTCTCAGCCTGATTCTCACTCTGCTCTCAGTCTGATTCTCACTCTGCTCTCAGCCTAATTCTCTCTCTGCTCTCAGACAGATTCTCACTCTGCTCTCAGACTGATTCACCATCTGCTCTCAGACTGATTCTCACTCTGCTCTCAGACTGATTCCCACTCTACTCTCAGCCTGATTCTCACTCTGCTCTCAGACTGATCCTCGCTCTCTCCCTGCCTGATTCTCCCTCTGCTCTCTGCCTGATTCTCCCTCTGCTGTCAGACTGATTCTCACTCTGCTCTCAGCCTGATTCTCACTCTGCTCATAGGCTGATTCTCACTCTGCTCTCAGCCTGATTCTCACTGCTCTCAGCCTGATTCTCACTCTGCTCTCAGCCTGATTCTCACTCTGCTCTCAAACTGATTCTCTCTCTGCGGTTAGCCTGATTTTAACTCTGCTCTCAGTCTGATTCTCACTCTGCTCTCAGCCTGATTCTCACACTGCTCTCAGTCTGATTCTCTCTCTGCTCTCAGACAGATTCTCACTCTGCTCTCAGCCTGATTCTCACTCTGCTCTCCGTCTGATTCTCCATCTGCTCTCAGACTGATTCACCCTCTGCTCTCAGACTGATTCACCCTCTGCTGTCAGAAATGATTTTAACTTTGCTCTCAGACTGATTCACCCTCTGCTGTCAGCCTGATTCGCACTGTGCTCTCAGACTGATTCTCACCCTACACTCAGTGTGACTCTTCTTCTGCTCTAAGCCTGATTTTGACCCTACTCTCAGCCTGATTCTCACTCTGCTCTCAGACTGATCCTCGCTCTGCTGTCAGCCTGATTCTCACTCTGCTCTTAGCCTGGTTCTCACTGTGCTATCTGCCTGATTCTCCCTCTGCTCTCAGCCTGATTCTCACTCTGCTCTCAGCCTGAATCACACTCTGCACTCAGACTTATTCACCCTCTGCTGTCAGCTTGATTCGCACTGTGCTCTCAGACGGATTCTCACCCTACACTCAGTGTGACTCTCATTCTTCTCTAAGCCTGATTTTGACCCTACTCTCAGCCTGATTCTCACTCTGCTCTCAGACTGATCATCGCTCTGCTGTCAGCCTGATTCTCACTCTGCTGTCAGCCTGATTCTCACTCTGCTCTCAGACAGATCCTCACTCTGATCTCAGTCAGATTCTCACTCTGCACTCAGTGTGACACTCACTCTGATCTTAGCCTGATTTTGACCCTATGCTCAGCCTGATTCTCACTCTGCTCTCAGACTGATCCTCGCTCTCTCTCTGCCTGATTCTCGCTCTGCTCTCTGCCTGATTCTCCTTCTGCTGTCAGACTGATTCTCACTCCGCTCTCAGCCTGATTCTCACTGCTCTCAGTCTGATTCTCACTGTGCTCTCAGCCTGATTCTCACTCTGCTCTCAGCCTGATTCTCACTCTGCTCTCAGACTGATCCTCGCTCTGCTCTCAGCCTGATTCTCACTCTGCTCTCAGACTGATTCTCACTCTGCTCATAGGCTGATTCCCTCTCTGCTCTCAGCCTGATTCTCACTCTGCTCTCAAACTGATTCTCACTCTGCAGTTAGCCTGATGTTAACTCTGCTCTCAGTCTGATTCTCACTCTGCTCTCAGCCTGATTCTCTCTCTGATCTCAGACATATTCTCACTCTGCTCTCAGACTGATTCACCATCTGCTCTCAGACTGATTCTCACTCTGCTCTCAGACTGATTCTCACTCTGCTCTCAGACAGATTCTCACTCTGCTCTCAGCCTGATTCTCACTCTGCTCTCAGCCTGATTCTTACTGCTCTCAGCCTGATTCTCACTCTGCTCTCAGCCTGAATCAGACTGTTCTCTCAGACTGGTACTCAATGTGCTGTCAGAAATGATTTTAACTTTGCTCTCAGACTGATTCACCCTCTGCTGTCAGCCTGATTCGCACTGTGGTCTCAGACTGATTCTCACCCTGCACTCAGTGTGACTATCACTCTGCTCTCAGCCTGATTCTTACCCTACTCTCAGTCTGATTCTCACTCTGCTCTCAGACTTATTCTCCCTCTGCTCTCAGCCTGATTCTTACTGCTCTCAGCCTGATTCTCACTCCGTTCTCAGCCTGATTCCCACTCTGCTCTCAGCCTGAATCTCACTCTGCACTCAGACTGATTCTCACTCTGCTGTCAGAATTGATTTTAACTTCGCACTCAGACTGATTCACCCTCTGCTGTGAGGCTGATTCGCACTGTGCTCACAGACTGATTCGCACCCTACACTCAGTGTGACTCTCATTCTGTTCTAAGCCTGATTTTGACCCTACTCTCAGCCTGATTCTCACTCTGCTCTCAGACTGATCCTCGCTCTGCTCTCAGCCTGATTCTCACTCTGCTCTCAGCCTGATTCTCACTCTGCTCTCGGACAGATCCTCACTCTGATCTCGGAAAGATTCTCACTCTGCACTCAGTGTGACACTCACTCTGCTCTTAGCCTGATTTTGACCCTATGCTCAGCCTGATTCTCACTCTGCTCTCAGACTGATCCTCGCTCTCTCTCTGCCTGATTCTCCCTCTGCTCTCTGCCTGATTCTCCCTCTGCTGTCAGACTGATTCTCACTCTGCTCTCAGCCTGATTCTCACTCTGCTCATAGGCTGATTCTCACTCTGCTCTCAGCCTGATTCTCACTGCTCTCAGCCTGATTCTCACTCTGCTCTCAGCCTGCTTCTCACTCTGCTCTCAAACTGATTCTCTCTCTGCGGTTAGCCTGATTTTAACTCTGCTCTCAGTCTGATTCTCACTCTGCTCTCAGCCTGATTCTCACACTGCTCTCAGTCTGATTCTCTCTCTGCTCTCAGACAGATTCTCACTCTGCTCTCAGCCTGATTCTCACTTTGCTCTCAGACAGATTCTCACTCTGCTCTCAGCCTGATTCTCACTCTGCTCTCAGTCTGATTCTCCATCTGCTCTCAGACTGATTCACCCTCTGCTCTCAGACTGATTCACCCTCTGCTGTCAGAAATGATTTTAACTTTGCTCTCAGACTGATTCACCCTCTGCTGTCAGCCTGATTCGCACTGTGCTCTCAGACTGATTCTCACCCTACACTCAGTGTGACTCTTCTTCTGCTCTAAGCCTGATTTTGACCCTACTCTCAGCCTGATTCTCACTCTGCTCTCAGACTGATCCTCGCTCTGCTGTCAGCCTGATTCTCACTCTGCTCTCAGCCTGATTCTCACTGTGCTATCTGCCTGATTCTCCCTCTGCTCTCAGCCTGATTCTCACTCTGCTCTCAGCCTGAATCACACTCTGCACTCAGACTTATTCACCCTCTGCTGTCAGCCTGATTCGCACTGTGCTCTCAGACTGATTCTCACCCTACACTCAGTGTGACTCTCATTCTGCTCTAAGCCTGATTTTGACCCTACTGTCAGCCTGATTCTCACTCTGCTCTCAGACTGATCATCGCTCTGCTCTCAGACTGATTCTCACACTGCTGTCAGCCTGATTCTCACTCTGCTCTCAGACAGATCCTCACTCTGATCTCAGTCAGATTCTCACTCTGCACTCAGTGTGACACTCACTCTGATCTTAGCCTGATTTTGACCCTATGCTCAGCCTGATTCTCACTCTGCTCTCAGACTGATCCTCGCTCTCTCTCTGCCTGATTCTCGCTCTGCTCTCTGCCTGATTCTCCTTCTGCTGTCAGACTGATTCTCACTCCGCTCTCAGCCTGATTCTCACTGCTCTCAGTCTGATTCTCACTCTGCTCTCAGCCTGATTCTCACTCTGCTCTCAGCCTGATTCTCACTCTGCTCTCAGACTGATCCTCGCTCTGCTCTCAGCCTGATTCTCACTCTGCTCTCAGACTGATTCTCACTCTGCTCATAGGCTGATTCCCTCTCTGCTCTCAGCCTGATTCTCACTGCTCTCAGCCTGATTCTCACTCTGCTCTCAAACTGATTCTCACTCTGCGGTTAGCCTGATGTTAACTCTGCTCTCAGTCTGATTCTCACTCTGCTCTCAGCCTGATTCTCACTCTGCTCTCGGACAGATCCTCACTCTGATCTCGGAAAGATTCTCACTCTGCACTCAGTGTGACACTCACTCTGCTCTTAGCCTGATTTTGACCCTATGCTCAGCCTGATTCTCACTCTGCTCTCAGACTGATCCTCGCTCTCTCCCTGCCTGATTCTCCCTCTGCTCTCTGCCTGATTCTCACTCTGCTGTCAGACTGATTCTCACTCTGCTCTCAGCCTGATTCTCACTCTGCTCATAGGCTGATTCTCACTCTGCTCTCAGCCTGATTCTCACTGCTCTCAGCCTGATTCTCACTCTGCTCTCAGCCTGATTCTCACTCTGCTCATAGGCTGATTCTCACTCTGCTCTCAAACTGATTCTCTGCGGTTAGCCTGATTTTAACTCTGCTCTCAGTCTGATTCTCACTCTGCTCTCAGCCTGATTCTTACACTGCTCTCAGTCTGATTCTCTCTCTGCTCTCAGACAGATACTCACTCTGCTCTCAGCCTGATTCTCACTTTGCTCTCAGACAGATTCTCACTCTGCTCTCAGCCTGATTCTCACTCTGCTCTCAGTCTGATTCTCCATCTGCTCTCAGACTGATTCACCCTCTGCTCTCAGACTGATTCACCCTCTGCTGTCAGAAATGATTTTAACTTTGCTCTCAGACTGATTCACCCTCTGCTGTCAGCCTGATTCTCACTGTGCTCTCAGACTGATTCTCACCCTACACTCAGTGTGACTCTTCTTCTGCTCTAAGCCTGATTTTGACCCTACTCTCAGCCTGATTCTCACTCTGCTCTCAGACTGATCCTCGCTCTGCTGTCAGCCTGATTCTCACTCTGCTCTCAGCCTTATTCTCACTGTGCTATCTGCCTGATTCTCCCTCTGCTCTCAGCCTGATTCTCACTCTGCTCTCAGCCTGAATCACACTCTGCACTCAGACTTATTCACCCTCTGCTGTCAGCCTGATTCGCACTGTGCTCTCAGACTGATTCTCACCCTACACTCAGTGTGACTCTCATTCTGCTATAAGCCTGATTTTGACCCTACTCTCAGCCTGATTCTCACTCTGCTCTCAGACTGATCATCGCTCTGCTCTCAGCCTGATTCTCACTCTGCTGTCAGCCTGATTCTCACTCTGCTCTCAGACAGATCCTCACTCTGATCTCAGTCAGATTCTCACTCTGCACTCAGTGTGACACTCACTCTGATCTTAGCCTGATTTTGACCCTATGCTCAGCCTGATTCTCACTCTGCTCTCAGACTGATCCTCGCTCTCTCTCTGCCTGATTCTCGCTCTGCTCTCTGCCTGATTCTCCTTCTGCTGTCAGACTGATTCTCACTCCGCTCTCAGCCTGATTCTCACTGCTCTCAGTCTGATTCTCACTGTGCTCTCAGCCTGATTCTCACTCTGCTCTCAGCCTGATTCTCACTCTGCTCTCAGACTGATCCTCGCTCTGCTATCAGCCTGATTCTCACTCTGCTCTCAGACTGATTCTCACTCTGCTCATAGGCTGATTCCCTCTCTGCTCTCAGCCTGATTCTCACTGCTCTCAGCCTGATTCTCCCTCTGCTCTCAGCCTGATTTTCACTCTGCTCTCAAACTGATTCTCACTCTGCAGTTAGCCTGATGTTAACTCTGCTCTCAGTCTGATTCTCACTCTGCTCTCAGCCTGATTCTCTCTCTGATCTCAGACATATTCTCACTCTGCTCTCAGACTGATTCACCATCTGCTCTCAGACTGATTCTCACTCTGCTCTCAGACTGATTCTCACTCTGCTCTCAGACAGATTCTCACTCTGCTCTCAGCCTGATTCTCACTCTGCTCTCAGCCTGATTCTTACTGCTCTCAGCCTGATTCTCACTCTGCTCTCAGCCTGAATCAGACCGTTCTCTCAGACTGGTACTCAATGTGCTGTCAGAAATGATTTTAACTTTGCTCTCAGACTGATTCACCCTCTGCTGTCAGCCTGATTCGCACTGTGGTCTCAGACTGATTCTCACCCTGCACTCAGTGTGACTATCACTCTGCTCTCAGCCTGATTCTTACCCTACTCTCAGTCTGATTCTCACTCTGCTCTCAGTCTGATTCTCCCTCTGCTCTCAGCCTGATTCTTACTGCTCTCAGCCTGATTCTCACTCCGTTCTCAGCCTGATTCCCACTCTGCTCTCAGCCTGAATCTCACTCTGCACTCAGACTGATTCTCACTCTGCTGTCAGAATTGATTTTAACTTCGCACTCAGACTGATTCACCCTCTGCTGTGAGGCTGATTCGCACTGTGCTCTCAGACTGATTCGCACCCTACACTCAGTGTGACTCTTCTTCTGCTCTAAGCCTGATTTTGACCCTACTCTCAGCCTGATTCTCACTCTGCTCTCAGACTGATCATCGCTCTGCTCTCAGCCTGATTCTCACTCTGCTGTCAGCCTGATTCTCACTCTGCTCTCAGACAGATCCTCACTCTGATCTCAGTCAGATTCTCACTCTGCATTCAGTGTGACACTCACTCTGCTCTTAGCCTGCTTTTGACCCTATGCTCAGCCTGATTCTCACTCTGCTCTCAGACTGATCCTCGCTCTCTCTCTCTGCCTGATTCTCCCTCTGCTCTCTGGCTGATTCTCCTTCTGCTGTCAGACTGATTCTCACTCTGCTCTCAGCCTGATTCTCACTCTGCTCATAGGCTGATTCTCACTCTGCTCTCAGCCTGATTCTCACTGCTCTCAGCCTGATTCTCACTCTGCTCTCAGCCTGATTCTTACCCTACTCTCAGTCTGATTCTCACTCTGCTCTCAGACTTATTCTCCCTCTGCTCTCAGCCTGATTCTTACTGCTCTCAGCCTGATTCTCAGTCCGTTCTCAGCCTGATTCCCACTCTGCTCTCAGCCTGAATCTCACTCTGCACTCAGACTGATTCTCACTCTGCTGTCAGAATTGATTTTAACTTCGCACTCAGACTGATTCACCCTCTGCTGTGAGGCTGATTCGCACTGTGCTCTCAGACTGATTCGCACCCTACACTCAGTGTGACTCATTCTGTTCTAAGCCTGATTTTGACCCTACTCTCAGCCTGATTCTCACTCTGCTCTCAGACTGATCCTCGCTCTGCTCTCAGCCTGATTCTCACTCTGCTCTCAGCCTGATTCTCACTCTGCTCTCGGACAGATCCTCACTCTGATCTCGGAAAGATTCTCACTCTGCACTCAGTGTGTCACTCACTCTGCTCTTAGCCTGATTTTGACCCTATGCTCAGCCTGATTCTCACTCTGCTCTCAGACTGATCCTCGCTCTCTCTCTGCCTGATTCTCCCTCTGCTCTCTGCCTGATTCTCCCTCTGCTGTCAGACTGATTCTCACTCTGCTCTCAGCCTGATTCTCACTCTGCTCATAGGCTGATTCTCACTCTGCTCTCAGCCTGATTCTCACTGCTCTCAGCCTGATTCTCACTCTGCTCTCAGCCTGCTTCTCACTCTGCTCTCAAACTGATTCTCTCTCTGCGGTTAGCCTGATTTTAACTCTGCTCTCAGTCTGATTCTCACTCTGCTCTCAGCCTGATTCTCACTTTGCTCTCAGACAGATTCTCACTCTGCTCTCAGCCTGATTCTCAATCTGCTCTCAGTCTGATTCTCCATCTGCTCTCAGACTGATTCACCCTCTGCTCTCAGACTGATTCTCACTCTGCTGTCAGAAATGATTTTAACTTTGCTCTCAGACTGATTCACCCTCTGCTGTCAGCCTGATTCGCACTGTGCTCTCAGACTGATTCTCACCCTACACTCAGTGTGACTCTTCTTCTGCTCTAAGCCTGATTTTGACCGTACTCTCAGCCTGATTCTCACTCTGCTCTCAGACTGATCCTCGCTCTGCTTTCAGCCTGATTCTCACTCTGCTCTCAGCCTGATTCTCACTGTGCTATCTGCCTGATTCTCCCTCTGCTCTCAGCCTGATTCTCACTCTGCTCTCAGCCTGAATCACACTCTGCACTCAGACTTATTCACCCTCTGCTGTCAGCCTGATTCACACTGTGCTCTCAGACTGATTCGCACCCTACACTCACTGTGACTCTCATTCTGCTCTAAGCCTGATTTTGACCCTACTGTCAGCCTGATTCTCACTCTGCTCTCAGACTGATCCTCGCTGTGCTCTCAGCCTGATTCTCACTCTGCTCTCAGACAGATCCTCACTCTGATCTCAGTCAGATTCTCACTCTGCACTCAGTGTGACACTCACTCTGCTCTTAGCCTGATTTTGACCCTATGCTCAGCCTGATTCTCACTCTGCTCTCAGACTGATCCTCGCTCTCTCTCTGCCTGATTCTCGCTCTGCTCTCTGCCTGATTCTCCCTCTGCTGTCAGACTGATTCTCACTCTGCTCTCAGCCTGATTCTCACTCTGCTCATAGGCTGATTCTCACTCTGCTCTCAGCCTGATTCTCACTCTGCTCTCAGACTGATCCTCGCTCTGCTCTCAGCCTGATTCTCACTCTGCTCTCAGACTGATTCTCACTCTGCTCTCAGCCTGATTCTCACTCTGCTCATAGGCTGATTCTCACTCTGCTCTCAGCCTGATTCTCACTGCTTTCAGCCTGATTCTCACTCTGCTCTCAGCCTGATTCTCACTGCTCTCAGCCTGATTCTCACTCTGCTCTCAGCCTGATTCTCACTCTGCTCTCAGCCTGATTCTCACTGTGCTATCTGCCTGATTCTCCCTCTGCTCTCAGCCTGATTCTCACTCTGCTCTCAGCCTGAATCACACTCTGCACTCAGACTTATTCACCCTCTGCTGTCAGCCTGATTCGCACTGTGCTCTCAGACTGATTCGCACCCTACACTCAGTGTGACTCTCATTCTGCTCTAAGCCTGATTTTGACCCTACTGTCAGCCTGATTCTCACTCTGCTCTCAGACTGATCCTCGCTGTGCTCTCAGCCTGATTCTCACTCTGCTCTCAGACAGATCCTCACTCTGATCTCAGTCAGATTCTCACTCTGCACTCAGTGTGACACTCACTCTGCTCTTAGCCTGATTTTGACCCTATGCTCAGCCTGATTCTCACTCTGCTCTCAGACTGATCCTCGCTCTCTCTCTGCCTGATTCTCGCTCTGCTCTCTGCCTGATTCTGCCTCTGCTGTCAGACTGATTCTCACTCTGCTCTCAGCCTGATTCTCACTCTGCTCATAGGCTGATTCTCACTCTGCTCTCAGCCTGATTCTCACTCTGCTCTCAGACTGATCCTCGCTCTGCTCTCAGCCTGATTCTCACTCTGCTCTCAGACTGATTCTCACTCTGCTCTCAGCCTGATTCTCACTCTGCTCATAGGCTGATTCTCACTCTGCTCTCAGCCTGATTCTCAATGCTCTCAGCCTGATTCTCCCTCTGCTCTCAGCCTGATTCTCACTCTGCTCTCAAACTGATTCTCACTCTGCGGTTAGCCTGTTGTTAACTCTGCTCTCAGTCTGATTCTCACTCTGCCCTCAGCCTGATTCTCTCTCTGCTCTCAGACAGATTCTCACTCTGCTCTCAGACTGATTCACCATCTGCTCTCAGACTGATTCTCACTCTGCTCTCAGACTGATTCTCACTCTGCTCTCAGACAGATTCTCACTCTGCTCTCAGCCTGATTCTCACTCTGCTCTCAGCCTGATTCTTACTGCTCTCAGCCTGATTCTCACTCTGCTCTCAGCCTGAATCAGACTGTCCTCTCAGACTGGTACTCACTGTGCAGTCAGAAATGATTTTAACTTTGCTCTCAGACTGATTCACCCTCTGCTGTCAGCCTGATTCGCACTGTGCTCTCAGACTGATTTTCACCCTGCACTCAGTGTGACTATCACTCTGCTCTCAGCCTGATTCTTACCCTACTCTCAGTCTGATTCTCACTCTGCTCTCAGACTTATTCTCCCTCTGCTCTCAGCCTGATTCTTACTGCTCTCAGCCTGATTCTCACTCCGTTCTCAGCCTGATTCCCACTCTGCTCTCAGCCTGAATCTCACTCTGCACTCAGACTGATTCTCACTCTGCTGTCAGAAATGATTTTAACTTCGCTCTCAGACTGATTCACCCTCTGCTGTCAGCCTGATTCGCACTGTGCTGTCAGACTGATTCGCACCCTACACTCAGTGTGACTCTCATTCTGCTCTAAGCCTGATTTTGACCCTACTCTCAGCCTGATTCTCACTCTGCTCTCAGACTGATCCTCGCTCTGCTCTCAGCCTGATTCTCACTCTGCTCTCAGCCTGAATCACACTCTGCTCTCAGACTGATCCTCACTCTGATCTCAGTCAGATTCTCACTCTGCACTCAGTGTGACACTCACTCTGCTCTTAGCCTGATTTTGACCCTATGCTCAGCCTGATTCTCACTCTGCTCTCAGACTGATCCTCGCTCTCTCTCTGCCTGATTCTCCCTCTGCTCTGCCTGATTCTCCCTCTGCTGTCAGACTGATCCTCGCTCTGCTCTCAGCCTGATTCTCACTCTGCTGTCAGCCTGATTCTCACTCTGCTCTCAGACAGATCCTCACTCTGATCTCAGTCAGATTCTCACTCTGCATTCAGTGTGACACTCACTCTGCTCTTAGCCTGCTTTTGACCCTATGCTCAGCCTGATTCTCACTCTGCTCTCAGACTGATCCTCGCTCTCTCTCTCTGCCTGATTCTCCCTCTGCTCTCTGCCTGATTCTCCTTCTGCTGTCAGACTGATTCTCACTCTGCTCTCAGCCTGATTCTCACTCTGCTCATAGGCTGATTCTCACTCTGCTCTCAGCCTGATTCTCACTGCTCTCAGCCTGATTCTCACTCTGCTCTCAGCCTGATTCTTACCCTACTCTCAGTCTGATTCTCACTCTGCTCTCAGACTTATTCTCCCTCTGCTCTCAGCCTGATTCTTACTGCTCTCAGCCTGATTCTCAGTCCGTTCTCAGCCTGATTCCCACTCTGCTCTCAGCCTGAATCTCACTCTGCACTCAGACTGATTCTCACTCTGCTGTCAGAATTGATTTTAACTTCGCACTCAGACTGATTCACCCTCTGCTGTGAGGCTGATTCGCACTGTGCTCTCAGACCGATTCGCACCCTACACTCAGTGTGACTCATTCTGTTCTAAGCCTGATTTTGACCCTACTCTCAGCCTGATTCTCACTCTGCTCTCAGACTGATCCTCGCTCTGCTCTCAGCCTGATTCTCACTCTGCTCTCAGCCTGATTCTCACTCTGCTCTCGGACAGATCCTCACTCTGATCTCGGAAAGATTCTCACTCTGCACTCAGTGTGTCACTCACTCTGCTCTTAGCCTGATTTTGACCCTATGCTCAGCCTGATTCTCACTCTGCTCTCAGACTGATCCTCGCTCTCTCTCTGCCTGATTCTCCCTCTGCTCTCTGCCTGATTCTCCCTCTGCTGTCAGACTGATTCTCACTCTGCTCTCAGCCTGATTCTCACTCTGCTCATAGGCTGATTCTCACTCTGCTCTCAGCCTGATTCTCACTGCTCTCAGCCTGATTCTCACTCTGCTCTCAGCCTGCTTCTCACTCTGCTCTCAAACTGATTCTCTCTCTGCGGTTAGCCTGATTTTAACTCTGCTCTCAGTCTGATTCTCACTCTGCTCTCAGCCTGATTCTCACTTTGCTCTCAGACAGATTCTCACTCTGCTCTCAGCCTGATTCTCAATCTGCTCTCAGTCTGATTCTCCATCTGCTCTCAGACTGATTCACCCTCTGCTCTCAGACTGATTCTCACTCTGCTGTCAGAAATGATTTTAACTTTGCTCTCACACTGATTCACCCTCTGCTGTCAGCCTGATTCGCACTGTGCTCTCAGACTGATTCTCACCCTACACTCAGTGTGACTCTTCTTCTGCTCTAAGCCTGATTTTGACCGTACTCTCAGCCTGATTCTCACTCTGCTCTCAGACTGATCCTCGCTCTGCTTTCAGCCTGATTCTCACTCTGCTCTCAGCCTGATTCTCACTGTGCTATCTGCCTGATTCTCCCTCTGCTCTCAGCCTGATTCTCACTCTGCTCTCAGCCTGAATCACACTCTGCACTCAGACTTATTCACCCTCTGCTGTCAGCCTGATTCACACTGTGCTCTCAGACTGATTCGCACCCTACACTCAGTGTGACTCTCATTCTGCTCTAAGCCTGATTTTGACCCTACTGTCAGCCTGATTCTCACTCTGCTCTCAGACTGATCCTCGCTGTGCTCTCAGCCTGATTCTCACTCTGCTCTCAGACAGATCCTCACTCTGATCTCAGTCAGATTCTCACTCTGCACTCAGTGTGACACTCACTCTGCTCTTAGCCTGATTTTGACCCTATGCTCAACCTGATTCTCACTCTGCTCTCAGACTGATCCTCGCTCTCTCTCTGCCTGATTCTCGCTCTGCTCTCTGCCTGATTCTCCCTCTGCTGTCAGACTGATTCTCACTCTGCTCTCAGCCTGATTCTCACTCTGCTCATAGGCTGATTCTCACTCTGCTCTCAGCCTGATTCTCACTCTGCTCTCAGACTGATCCTCGCTCTGCTCTCAGCCTGATTCTCACTCTGCTCTCAGACTGATTCTCACTCTGCTCTCAGCCTGATTCTCACTCTGCTCATAGGCTGATTCTCACTCTGCTCTCAGCCTGATTCTCACTGCTTTCAGCCTGATTCTCACTCTGCTCTCAGCCTGATTCTCACTGCTCTCAGCCTGATTCTCACTCTGCTCTCAGCCTGATTCTCACTCTGCTCTCAGCCTGATTCTCACTGTGCTATCTGCCTGATTCTCCCTCTGCTCTCAGCCTGATTCTCACTCTGCTCTCAGCCTGAATCACACTCTGCACTCAGACTTATTCACCCTCTGCTGTCAGCCTGATTCGCACTGTGCTCTCAGACTGATTCGCACCCTACACTCAGTGTGACTCTCATTCTGCTCTAAGCCTGATTTTGACCCTACTGTCAGCCTGATTCTCACTCTGCTCTCAGACTGATCCTCGCTGTGCTCTCAGCCTGATTCTCACTCTGCTCTCAGACAGATCCTCACTCTGATCTCAGTCAGATTCTCACTCTGCACTCAGTGTGACACTCACTCTGCTCTTAGCCTGATTTTGACCCTATGCTCAGCCTGATTCTCACTCTGCTCTCAGACTGATCCTCGCTCTCTCTCTGCCTGATTCTCGCTCTGCTCTCTGCCTGATTCTGCCTCTGCTGTCAGACTGATTCTCACTCTGCTCTCAGCCTGATTCTCACTCTGCTCATAGGCTGATTCTCACTCTGCTCTCAGCCTGATTCTCACTCTGCTCTCAGACTGATCCTCGCTCTGCTCTCAGCCTGATTCTCACTCTGCTCTCAGACTGATTCTCACTCTGCTCTCAGCCTGATTCTCACTCTGCTCATAGGCTGATTCTCACTCTGCTCTCAGCCTGATTCTCAATGCTCTCAGCCTGATTCTCCCTCTGCTCTCAGCCTGATTCTCACTCTGCTCTCAAACTGATTCTCACTCTGCGGTTAGCCTGTTGTTAACTCTGCTCTCAGTCTGATTCTCACTCTGCCCTCAGCCTGATTCTCTCTCTGCTCTCAGACAGATTCTCACTCTGCTCTCAGACTGATTCACCATCTGCTCTCAGACTGATTCTCACTCTGCTCTCAGACTGATTCTCACTCTGCTCTCAGACAGATTCTCACTCTGCTCTCAGCCTGATTCTCACTCTGCTCTCAGCCTGATTCTTACTGCTCTCAGCCTGATTCTCACTCTGCTCTCAGCCTGAATCAGACTGTCCTCTCAGACTGGTACTCACTGTGCAGTCAGAAATGATTTTAACTTTGCTCTCAGACTGATTCACCCTCTGCTGTCAGCCTGATTCGCACTGTGCTCTCAGACTGATTTTCACCCTGCACTCAGTGTGACTATCACTCTGCTCTCAGCCTGATTCTTACCCTACTCTCAGTCTGATTCTCACTCTGCTCTCAGACTTATTCTCCCTCTGCTCTCAGCCTGATTCTTACTGCTCTCAGCCTGATTCTCACTCCGTTCTCAGCCTGATTCCCACTCTGCTCTCAGCCTGAATCTCACTCTGCACTCAGACTGATTCTCACTCTGCTGTCAGAAATGATTTTAACTTCGCTCTCAGACTGATTCACCCTCTGCTGTCAGCCTGATTCGCACTGTGCTGTCAGACTGATTCGCACCCTACACTCAGTGTGACTCTCATTCTGCTCTAAGCCTGATTTTGACCCTACTCTCAGCCTGATTCTCACTCTGCTCTCAGACTGATCCTCGCTCTGCTCTCAGCCTGATTCTCACTCTGCTCTCAGCCTGAATCACACTCTGCTCTCAGACTGATCCTCACTCTGATCTCAGTCAGATTCTCACTCTGCACTCAGTGTGACACTCACTCTGCTCTTAGCCTGATTTTGACCCTATGCTCAGCCTGATTCTCACTCTGCTCTCAGACTGATCCTCGCTCTCTCTCTGCCTGATTCTCCCTCTGCTCTGCCTGATTCTCCCTCTGCTGTCAGACTGATCCTCGCTCTGCTCTCAGCCTGATTCTCACTCTGCTGTCAGCCTGATTCTCACTCTGCTCTCAGACAGATCCTCACTCTGATCTCAGTCAGATTCTCACTCTGCATTCAGTGTGACACTCACTCTGCTCTTAGCCTGCTTTTGACCCTATGCTCAGCCTGATTCTCACTCTGCTCTCAGACTGATCCTCGCTCTCTCTCTCTGCCTGATTCTCCCTCTGCTCTCTGCCTGATTCTCCTTCTGCTGTCAGACTGATTCTCACTCTGCTCTCAGCCTGATTCTCACTCTGCTCATAGGCTGATTCTCACTCTGCTCTCAGCCTGATTCTCACTGCTCTCAGCCTGATTCTCACTCTGCTCTCAGCCTGATTCTTACCCTACTCTCAGTCTGATTCTCACTCTGCTCTCAGACTTATTCTCCCTCTGCTCTCAGCCTGATTCTTACTGCTCTCAGCCTGATTCTCAGTCCGTTCTCAGCCTGATTCCCACTCTGCTCTCAGCCTGAATCTCACTCTGCACTCAGACTGATTCTCACTCTGCTGTCAGAATTGATTTTAACTTCGCACTCAGACTGATTCACCCTCTGCTGTGAGGCTGATTCGCACTGTGCTCTCAGACCGATTCGCACCCTACACTCAGTGTGACTCATTCTGTTCTAAGCCTGATTTTGACCCTACTCTCAGCCTGATTCTCACTCTGCTCTCAGACTGATCCTCGCTCTGCTCTCAGCCTGATTCTCACTCTGCTCTCAGCCTGATTCTCACTCTGCTCTCAGACAGATCCTCACTCTGATCTCGGAAAGATTCTCACTCTGCACTCAGTGTGTCACTCACTCTGCTCTTAGCCTGATTTTGACCCTATGCTCAGCCTGATTCTCACTCTGCTCTCAGACTGATCCTCGCTCTCTCTCTGCCTGATTCTCCCTCTGCTCTCTGCCTGATTCTCCCTCTGCTGTCAGACTGATTCTCACTCTGCTCTCAGCCTGATTCTCACTCTGCTCATAGGCTGATTCTCATTCTGCTCTCAGCCTGATTCTCACTGCTCTCAGCCTGATTCTCACTCTGCTCTCAGCCTGCTTCGCACTCTGCTCTCAAACTGATTCTCTCTCTGCGGTTAGCCTGATTTTAACTCTGCTCTCAGTCTGATTCTCACTCTGCTCTCAGCCTGATTCTCACACTGCTCTCAGTCTGATTCTCTCTCTGCTCTCAGACAGATTCTCACTCTGCTCTCAGCCTGATTCTCACTTTGCTCTCAGACAGATTCTCACTCTGCTCTCAGCCTGATTCTCAATCTGCTCTCAGTCTGATTCTCCATCTGCTCTCAGACTGATTCACCCTCTGCTCTCAGACTGATTCTCACTCTGCTGTCAGAAATGATTTTAACTTTGCTCTCAGACTGATTCACCCTCTGCTGTCAGCCTGATTCGCACTGTGCTCTCAGACTGATTCTCACCCTACACTCAGTGTGACTCTTCTTCTGCTCTAAGCCTGATTTTGACCGTACTCTCAGCCTGATTCTCACTCTGCTCTCAGACTGATCCTCGCTCTGCTTTCAGCCTGATTCTCACTCTGCTCTCAGCCTGATTCTCACTGTGCTATCTGCCTGATTCTCCCTCTGCTCTCAGCCTGATTCTCACTCTGCTCTCAGCCTGAATCACACTCTGCACTCAGACTTATTCACCCTCTGCTGTCAGCCTGATTCACACTGTGCTCTCAGACTGATTCGCACCCTACACTCACTGTGACTCTCATTCTGCTCTAAGCCTGATTTTGACCCTACTGTCAGCCTGATTCTCACTCTGCTCTCAGACTGATCCTCGCTGTGCTCTCAGCCTGATTCTCACTCTGCTCTCAGACAGATCCTCACTCTGATCTCAGTCAGATTCTCACTCTGCACTCAGTGTGACACTCACTCTGCTCTTAGCCTGATTTTGACCCTATGCTCAACCTGATTCTCACTCTGCTCTCAGACTGATCCTCGCTCTCTCTCTGCCTGATTCTCGCTCTGCTCTCTGCCTGATTCTCCCTCTGCTGTCAGACTGATTCTCACTCTGCTCTCAGCCTGATTCTCACTCTGCTCATAGGCTGATTCTCACTCTGCTCTCAGCCTGATTCTCACTCTGCTCTCAGACTGATCCTCGCTCTGCTCTCAGCCTGATTCTCACTCTGCTCTCAGACTGATTCTCACTCTGCTCTCAGCCTGATTCTCACTCTGCTCATAGGCTGATTCTCACTCTGCTCTCAGCCTGATTCTCACTGCTTTCAGCCTGATTCTCACTCTGCTCTCAGCCTGATTCTCACTGCTCTCAGCCTGATTCTCACTCTGCTCTCAGCCTGATTCTCACTCTGCTCTCAGCCTGATTCTCACTGTGCTATCTGCCTGATTCTCCCTCTGCTCTCAGCCTGATTCTCACTCTGCTCTCAGCCTGAATCACACTCTGCACTCAGACTTATTCACCCTCTGCTGTCAGCCTGATTCGCACTGTGCTCTCAGACTGATTCGCACCCTACACTCAGTGTGACTCTCATTCTGCTCTAAGCCTGATTTTGACCCTACTGTCAGCCTGATTCTCACTCTGCTCTCAGACTGATCCTCGCTGTGCTCTCAGCCTGATTCTCACTCTGCTCTCAGACAGATCCTCACTCTGATCTCAGTCAGATTCTCACTCTGCACTCAGTGTGACACTCACTCTGCTCTTAGCCTGATTTTGACCCTATGCTCAGCCTGATTCTCACTCTGCTCTCAGACTGATCCTCGCTCTCTCTCTGCCTGATTCTCGCTCTGCTCTCTGCCTGATTCTGCCTCTGCTGTCAGACTGATTCTCACTCTGCTCTCAGCCTGATTCTCACTCTGCTCATAGGCTGATTCTCACTCTGCTCTCAGCCTGATTCTCACTCTGCTCTCAGACTGATCCTCGCTCTGCTCTCAGCCTGATTCTCACTCTGCTCTCAGACTGATTCTCACTCTGCTCTCAGCCTGATTCTCACTCTGCTCATAGGCTGATTCTCACTCTGCTCTCAGCCTGATTCTCAATGCTCTCAGCCTGATTCTCCCTCTGCTCTCAGCCTGATTCTCACTCTGCTCTCAAACTGATTCTCACTCTGCGGTTAGCCTGTTGTTAACTCTGCTCTCAGTCTGATTCTCACTCTGCCCTCAGCCTGATTCTCTCTCTGCTCTCAGACAGATTCTCACTCTGCTCTCAGACTGATTCACCATCTGCTCTCAGACTGATTCTCACTCTGCTCTCAGACTGATTCTCACTCTGCTCTCAGACAGATTCTCACTCTGCTCTCAGCCTGATTCTCACTCTGCTCTCAGCCTGATTCTTACTGCTCTCAGCCTGATTCTCACTCTGCTCTCAGCCTGAATCAGACTGTCCTCTCAGACTGGTACTCACTGTGCAGTCAGAAATGATTTTAACTTTGCTCTCAGACTGATTCACCCTCTGCTGTCAGCCTGATTCGCACTGTGCTCTCAGACTGATTTTCACCCTGCACTCAGTGTGACTATCACTCTGCTCTCAGCCTGATTCTTACCCTACTCTCAGTCTGATTCTCACTCTGCTCTCAGACTTATTCTCCCTCTGCTCTCAGCCTGATTCTTACTGCTCTCAGCCTGATTCTCACTCCGTTCTCAGCCTGATTCCCACTCTGCTCTCAGCCTGAATCTCACTCTGCACTCAGACTGATTCTCACTCTGCTGTCAGAAATGATTTTAACTTCGCTCTCAGACTGATTCACCCTCTGCTGTCAGCCTGATTCGCACTGTGCTGTCAGACTGATTCGCACCCTACACTCAGTGTGACTCTCATTCTGCTCTAAGCCTGATTTTGACCCTACTCTCAGCCTGATTCTCACTCTGCTCTCAGACTGATCCTCGCTCTGCTCTCAGCCTGATTCTCACTCTGCTCTCAGCCTGAATCACACTCTGCTCTCAGACTGATCCTCACTCTGATCTCAGTCAGATTCTCACTCTGCACTCAGTGTGACACTCACTCTGCTCTTAGCCTGATTTTGACCCTATGCTCAGCCTGATTCTCACTCCGCTCTCAGACTGATCCTCGCTCTCTCTCTGCCTGATTCTCCCTCTGCTCTCTGCCTGATTCTCCCTCTGCTGTCAGACTGATTCTCACTCTGCTCTCAGCCTGATTCTCACTCTGCTCATAGGCTGATTCTCACTCTGCTCTCAGCCTGATCCTCACTGCTCTCAGCCTGATTCTCACTCTGCTCTCAGCCTGATTCTCACACTGCTCTCAGTCTGATTCTCTCTCTGCTCTCAGCCTGATTCTCACTCTGCTCTCAGCCTGATTCTCACTCTGCTCTCAGCCTGAATCACACTCTGCACTCAGACTTATTCACCCTCTGCTGTCAGCCTGATTCTCACTGTGCTCTCAGACTGATTCGCACCCTACACTCAGTGTGACTCTTCTTCTGCTCTAAGCCTGATTTTGTCCCTACTCTCAGCCTGATTCTCACTCTGCTCTCAGACTGATCCTCGCTCTGCTCTCAGCCTGATTCTCACTCTGCTCTCAGCCTGAATCACACTCTGCTCTCAGACAGATCCTCACTCTGATCTCAGTCAGATTCTCACTCTGCACTCAGTGTGACACTCACTCTGCTCTTAGCCTGATTTTGACCCTATGCTCAGCCTGATTCTCACTCCGCTCTCAGACTGATCCTCGCTCTCTCTCTGCCTGATTCTCCCTCTGCTCTCTGCCTGATTCTCCCTCTGCTGTCAGACTGATTCTCACTCTGCTCTCAGCCTGATTCTCACTCTGCTCATAGGCTGATTCTCACTCTGCTCTCAGCCTGATCCTCACTGCTCTCAGCCTGATTCTCACTCTGCTCTCAGCCTGATTCTCACACTGCTCTCAGTCTGATTCTCTCTCTGCTCTCAGACAGATTCTCACTCTGCTCTCAGCCTGATTCTCACTCTGCTCTCAGCCTGAATCACACTCTGCACTCAGACTTATTCACCCTCTGCTGTCAGCCTGATTCTCACTGTGCTCTCAGACTGATTCGCACCCTACACTCAGTGTGACTCTCATTCTGCTCTAAGCCTGATTTTGACCCTACTCTCAGACTGATTCTCACTCTGCTCTCAGACTGATCCTCGTTCTGCTCTCAGCCTGATTCTCACTCTGCTCTCAGCCTGATTCTCACTCTGCTCTCAGACAGATCCTCACTCTGATCTCAGTCAGATTCTCACTCTGCATTCAGTGTGACACTCACTCTGCTCTTAGCCTGCTTTTGACCCTATGCTCAGCCTGATTCTCACTCTGCTCTCAGACTGATCCTCGCTCTCTCTCTCTGCCTGATTCTCCCTCTGCTCTCTGCCTGATTCTCCGTCTGCTGTCAGACTGATTCTCACTCTGCTCTCAGCCTGATTCTCACTCTGCTCATAGGCTGATTCTCACTCTGCTCTCAGCCTGATTCTCACTGCTCTCAGCCTGATTCTCACTCTGCTCTCAGCCTGATTCTCACTGCTCTCAGTCTGATTCTCACTCTGCTCTCAGCCTGATTCTCACTCTGCTCTCAGCCTGATTCTCACTCTGCTCTCAGACTGATCCTCCCTCTGCTCTCAGCCTGATTCTCACTCTGCTCTCAGACTGATTCTCACTCTGCTCTCAGCCTGATTCTCACTCTGCTCATAGGCTGATTCTCACTCTGCTCTCAGCCTGATTCTCACTCTGCTCTCAAACTGATTCTCACTCTGCGGTTAGCCTGATGTTAACTCTGCTCTCAGTCTGATTCTCACTCTGCTCTCAGCCTGATTCTCTCTCTGCTCTCAGACAGATTCTCACTCTGCTCTCAGACTGATTCACCATCTGCTCTCAGACTGATTCTCCCTCTGCTCTCTGCCTGATTCTCCCTCTGCTGTCAGACTGATTCTCACTCTGCTCTCAGCCTGATTCTCACTCTGCTCATAGGCTGATTCTCACTCTGCTCTCAGCCTGATCCTCACTGCTCTCAGCCTGATTCTCACTCTGCTCTCAGCCTGATTCTCACACTGCTCTCAGTCTGATTCTCTCTCTGCTCTCAGACAGATTCTCACTCTGCTCTCAGCCTGATTCTCACTCTGCTCTCAGCCTGAATCACACTCTGCACTCAGACTTATTCACCCTCTGCTGTCAGCCTGATTCTCACTGTGCTCTCAGACTGATTCGCACCCTACACTCAGTGTGACTCTTCTTCTGCTCTAAGCCTGATTTTGTCCCTACTCTCAGCCTGATTCTCACTCTGCTCTCAGACTGATCCTCGCTCTGCTCTCAGCCTGATTCTCACTCTGCTCTCAGCCTGAATCACACTCTGCTCTCAGACAGATCCTCACTCTGATCTCAGTCAGATTCTCACTCTGCACTCAGTGTGACACTCACTCTGCTCTTAGCCTGATTTTGACCCTATGCTCAGCCTGATTCTCACTCCGCTCTCAGACTGATCCTCGCTCTCTCTCTGCCTGATTCTCCCTCTGCTCTCTGCCTGATTCTCCCTCTGCTGTCAGACTGATTCTCACTCTGCTCTCAGCCTGATTCTCACTCTGCTCATAGGCTGATTCTCACTCTGCTCTCAGCCTGATCCTCACTGCTCTCAGCCTGATTCTCACTCTGCTCTCAGCCTGATTCTCACACTGCTCTCAGTCTGATTCTCTCTCTGCTCTCAGACAGATTCTCACTCTGCTCTCAGCCTGATTCTCACTCTGCTCTCAGCCTGAATCACACTCTGCACTCAGACTTATTCACCCTCTGCTGTCAGCCTGATTCTCACTGTGCTCTCAGACTGATTCGCACCCTACACTCAGTGTGACTCTCATTCTGCTCTAAGCCTGATTTTGACCCTACTCTCAGACTGATTCTCACTCTGCTCTCAGACTGATCCTCGCTCTGCTCTCAGCCTGATTCTCACTCTGCTCTCAGCCTGATTCTCACTCTGCTCTCAGACAGATCCTCACTCTGATCTCAGTCAGATTCTCACTCTGCATTCAGTGTGACACTCACTCTGCTCTTAGCCTGCTTTTGACCCTATGCTCAGCCTGATTCTCACTCTGCTCTCAGACTGATCCTCGCTCTCTCTCTCTGCCTGATTCTCCCTCTGCTCTCTGCCTGATTCTCCGTCTGCTGTCAGACTGATTCTCACTCTGCTCTCAGCCTGATTCTCACTCTGCTCATAGGCTGATTCTCACTCTGCTCTCAGCCTGATTCTCACTGCTCTCAGCCTGATTCTCACTCTGCTCTCAGCCTGATTCTCACTGCTCTCAGTCTGATTCTCACTCTGCTCTCAGCCTGATTCTCACTCTGCTCTCAGCCTGATTCTCACTCTGCTCTCAGACTGATCCTCCCTCTGCTCTCAGCCTGATTCTCACTCTGCTCTCAGACTGATTCTCACTCTGCTCTCAGCCTGATTCTCACTCTGCTCATAGGCTGATTCTCACTCTGCTCTCAGCCTGATTCTCACTCTGCTCTCAAACTGATTCTCACTCTGCGGTTAGCCTGATGTTAACTCTGCTCTCAGTCTGATTCTCACTCTGCTCTCAGCCTGATTCTCTCTCTGCTCTCAGACAGATTCTCACTCTGCTCT
Organism: Carcharodon carcharias; assembly: GCF_017639515.1. NCBI lineage: Eukaryota > Metazoa > Chordata > Chondrichthyes > Lamniformes > Lamnidae > Carcharodon > Carcharodon carcharias. Next base: position 136,034,115 of record NC_054468.1, on the reverse strand, counting down.
CAGACTGATTCACCATCTGCTCTCAGACTGATTCTCACTCTGCTCTCAGACTGATTCTCACTCTGCTCTCAGACAGATTCTCACTCTGCTCTCAGCCTGATTCTCACTCTGCTCTCAGCCTGATTCTTACTGCTCTCAGCCTGATTCCCACTCTGCTCTCAGCCTGAATCAGACTGTCCTCTCAGACTGGTACTCACTGTGCTGTCAGAAATGATTTTAACTTTGCTCTCAGACTGATTCACCCTCTGCTGTCAGCCTGATTCGCACTGTGCTCTCAGACTGATTCTCACCCTACACTCAGTGTGACTATCACTCTGCTCTCAGCCTGATTCTTACCCTACTCTCAGTCTGATTCTCACTCTGCTCTCAGACTTATTCTCCCTCTGCTCTCAGCCTGATTCTTACTGCTCTCAGCCTGATTCTCACTCCGTTCTCAGCCTGATTCCCACTCTGCTCTCAGCCTGAATCTCACTCTGCACTCAGACTGATTCTCACTCTGCTGTCAGACATGATTTTAACTTCGCTCTCAGACTGATTCACCCTCTGCTGTGAGCCTGATTCGCACTGTGCTCTCAGACCGATTCGCACCCTACACTCAGTGTGACTCTCACTCTGCTCTAAGCCTGATTTTGACCCTACTCTCAGCCTGATTCTCACTCTGCTCTCAGACTGATCCTCGCTCTGCTCTCAGCCTGATTCTCACTCTGCTCTCAGCCTGATTCTCATTCTGCTCTCGGACAGATCCTCACTCTGATCTCGGAAAGATTCTCACTCTGCACTCAGTGTGACACTCACTCTGCTCTTAGCCTGATTTTGACCCTATGCTCAGCCTGATTCTCACTCTGCTCTCAGACTGATCCTCGCTCTCTCTCTGCCTGATTCTCCCTCTGCTCTCTGCCTGATTCTCCCTCTGCTGTCAGACTGATTCTCACTCTGCTCTCAGCCTGATTCTCACTGCTCTCAGCCTGATTCTCACTCCGCTCTCAGCCTGATTCTCACTCTGCTCTCAAACTGATTCTCTCTCTGCGGTTAGCCTGATTTTAACTCTGCTCTCAGTCTGATTCTCACTCTGTTCTCAGCCTGATTCTCACACTGCTCTCAGTCTGATTCTCTCTCTGCTCTCAGACAGATTCTCACTCTGCTCTCAGCCTGATTCTCACTTTGCTCTCAGACAGATTCTCACTCTGCTCTCAGCCTGATTCTCACTCTGCTCTCAGTCTGATTCTCACTCTGCTGTCAGAAATGATTTTAACTTTGCTCTCAGACTGATTCACCCTCTGCTGTCAGCCTGATTCGCACCGTGCTCTCAGACTGATTCGCACCCTACACTCAGTGTGACTCTCATTCTGCTCTAAGCCTGATTTTGACCCTACTCTCAGTCTGATTCTCACTCTGCTCTCAGACTGATCCTCGCTCTGCTCTCAGCCTGATTCTCACTCTGCTCTCAGCCTGATTCTCACTCTGCTCTCAGACAGATTCTCACTCTGCTCTCAGACTGATTCACCATCTGCTCTCAGACTGATTCTCACTCTGCTCTCAGACTGATTCTCACTCTGCTCTCAGACAGATTCTCACTCTGCTCTCAGCCTGATTCTCACTCTGCTCTCAGCCTGATTCTTACTGCTCTCAGCCTGATTCCCACTCTGCTCTCAGCCTGAATCAGACTGTCCTCTCAGACTGGTACTCACTGTGCTGTCAGAAATGATTTTAACTTTGCTCTCAGACTGATTCACCCTCTGCTGTCAGCCTGATTCGCACTGTGCTCTCAGACTGATTCTCACCCTACACTCAGTGTGACTATCACTCTGCTCTCAGCCTGATACTTACCCTACTCTCAGTCTGATTCAGACTCAGCTCTCAGACTTATTCTCCCTCTGCACTCAGCCTGATTCTTACTGCTCTCAGCCTGATTCTCACTCCGTTCTCAGCCTGATTCCCACTCTGCTCTCAGCCTGAATCTCACTCTGCACTCAGACTGATTCTCACTCTGCTGTCAGAAATGATTTTAACTTCGCTCTCAGACTGATTCACCCTCTGCTGTCAGCCTGATTCGCACTGTGCTCTCAGACTGATTCGCACCCTACACTCAGTGTGACTCTCATTCTGCTCTAAGCCTGATTTTGACCCTACTCTCAGCCTGATTCTCACTCTGCTCTCAGACTGATCCTCGCTCTGCTCTCAGCCTGATTCTTACTGCTCTCAGCCTGATTCCGACTCTGCTCTCAGCCTGAATCAGACTGTCCTCTCAGACTGGTACTCACTGTGCTGTCAGAAATGATTTTAACTTTGCTCTCAGACTGATTCACCCTCTGCTGTCAGCCTGATTCTCACTGTGCTCTCAGACTGATTCGCACCCTACACTCAGTGTGACTCTCATTCTGCTCTAAGCCTGATTTTGACCCTACTCTCAGCCTGATTCTCACTCTGCTCTCAGACTGATCCTCGCTCTGCTCTCAGCCTGATTCTCACTCTGCTCTCAGCCTGATTCTCACTCTGCTCTCAGACAGATCCTCACCCTGATCTCAGTCAGATTCTCACTCTGCATTCAGTGTGACACTCACTCTGCTCTTAGCCTGCTTTTGACCCTATGCTCAGCCTGATTCTCACTCTGCTCTCAGACTGATCCTCGCTCTCTCTCTCTGCCTGATTCTCCCTCTGCTCTCTGCCTGATTCTCCTTCTGCTGTCAGACTGATTCTCACTCTGCTCTCAGCCTGATTCTCACTCTGCTCATAGGCTGATTCTCACTCTGCTCTCAGCCTGATTCTCACTGCTCTCAGCCTGATTCTCACTCTGCTCTCAGCCTGATTCTCACTGCTCTCAGTCTGATTCTCACTCTGCTCTCAGCCTGATTCTCACTCTGCTCTCAGCCTGATTCTCACTCTGCTCTCAGACTGATCCTCCCTCTGCTCTCAGCCTGATTCTCACTCTGCTCTCAGACTGATTCTCACTCTGCTCTCAGCCTGATTCTCACTCTGCTCATAGGCTGATTCTCACTCTGCTCTCAGCCTGATTCTCACTGCTCTCAGCCTGATTCTCCCTCTGCTCTCAGCCTGATTCTCACTCTGCTCTCAAACTGATTCTCACTCTGCGGTTAGCCTGATGTTAACTCTGCTCTCAGTCTGATTCTCACTCTGCTCTCAGCCTAATTCTCTCTCTGCTCTCAGACAGATTCTCACTCTGCTCTCAGACTGATTCACCATCTGCTCTCAGACTGATTCTCACTCTGCTCTCAGACTGATTCCCACTCTACTCTCAGCCTGATTCTCACTCTGCTCTCAGACTGATCCTCGCTCTCTCCCTGCCTGATTCTCCCTCTGCTCTCTGCCTGATTCTCCCTCTGCTGTCAGACTGATTCTCACTCTGCTCTCAGCCTGATTCTCACTCTGCTCATAGGCTGATTCTCACTCTGCTCTCAGCCTGATTCTCACTGCTCTCAGCCTGATTCTCACTCTGCTCTCAGCCTGATTCTCACTCTGCTCTCAAAATGATTCTCTCTCTGCGGTTAGCCTGATTTTAACTCTGCTCTCAGTCTGATTCTCACTCTGCTCTCAGCCTGATTCTCACACTGCTCTCAGTCTGATTCTCTCTCTGCTCTCAGACAGATTCTCACTCTGCTCTCAGACTGATTCTCACTTTGCTCTCAGACAGATTCTCACTCTGCTCTCAGCCTGATTCTCACTCTGCTCTCAGACTGATTCTCACCCTACACTCAGTGTGACTCTTCTTCTGCTCTAAGCCTGATTTTGACCCTACTCTCAGCCTGATTCTCACTCTGCTCTCAGACTGATCCTCGCTCTGCTGTCAGCCTGATTCTCACTCTGCTCTCAGTCTGATTCTCACTGTGCTATCTGCCTGATTCTCCCTCTGCTCTCAGCCTGATTCTCACTCTGCTCTCAGCCTGAATCACACTCTGCACTCAGACTTATTCACCCTCTGCTGTCAGCCTGATTCGCACTGTGCTCTCAGACTGATTCTCTCCCTACACTCAGTGTGACTCTCATTCTGCTCTAAGCCTGATTTTGACCCTACTCTCAGCCTGATTCTCACTCTGCTCTCAGACTGATCATCGCTCTGCTCTCAGCCTGATTCTCACTCTGATCTCAGTCAGATTCTCACTCTGCACTCAGTGTGACACTCACTCTGATCTTAGCCTGATTTTGACCCTATGCTCAGCCTGATTCTCACTCTGCTCTCAGACTGATCCTCGCTCTCTCTCTGCCTGATTCTCGCTCTGCTCTCTGCCTGATTCTCCTTCTGCTGTCAGACTGATTCTCACTCCGCTCTCAGCCTGATTCTCACTGCTCTCAGTCTGATTCTCACTGTGCTCTCAGCCTGATTCTCACTCTGCTCTCAGCCTGATTCTCACTCTGCTCTCAGACTGATCCTCGCTCTGCTCTCAGCCTGATTCTCACTCTGCTCTCAGACTGATTCTCACTCTGCTCATAGGCTGATTCCCTCTCTGCTCTCAGCCTGATTCTCACTGCTCTCAGCCTGATTCTCCCTCTGCTCTCAGCCTGATTCTCACTCTGCTCTCAAACTGATTCTCACTCTGCGGTTAGCCTGATGTTAACTCTGCTCTCAGTCTGATTCTCACTCTGCTCTCAGCCTGATTCTCACTCTGCTCTCGGACAGATCCTCACTCTGATCTCGGAAAGATTCTCACTCTGCACTCAGTGTGACACTCACTCTGCTCTTAGCCTGATTTTGACCCTATGCTCAGCCTGATTCTCACTCTGCTCTCAGACTGTTCCTCGCTCTCTCCCTGCCTGATTCTCCCTCTGCTCTCTGCCTGATTCTCCCTCTGCTGTCAGACTGATTCTCACTCTGCTCTCAGCCTGATTCTCACTCTGCTCATAGGCTGATTCTCACTCTGCTCTCAGCCTGATTCTCACTGCTCTCAGCCTGATTCTCACTCTGCTCTCAGCCTGAATCTCACTCTGCTCTCAAACTGATTCTCTCTCTGCGGTTAGCCTGATTTTAACTCTGCTCTCAGTCTGATTCTCACTCTGCTCTCAGCCTGATTCTCACACTGCTCTCAGTCTGATTCTCTCTCTGCTCTCAGACAGATTCTCACTCTGCTCTCAGCCTGATTCTCACTTTGCTCTCAGACAGATTCTCACTCTGCTCTCAGCCTGATTCTCACTCTGCTCTCCGTCTGATTCTCCATCTGCTCTCAGACTGATTCACCCTCTGCTCTCAGACTGATTCACCCTCTGCTGTCAGAAATGATTTTAACTTTGCTCTCAGACTGATTCACCCTCTGCTGTCAGCCTGATTCGCACTGTGCTCTCAGACTGATTCTCACCCTACACTCAGTGTGACTCTTCTTCTGCTCTAAGCCTGATTTTGACCGTACTCTCAGCCTGATTCTCACTCTGCTCTCAGACTGATCCTCGCTCTGCTGTCAGCCTGATTCTCACTCTGCTCTTAGCCTGGTTCTCACTGTGCTATCTGCCTGATTCTCCCTCTGCTCTCAGCCTGATTCTCACTCTGCTCTCAGCCTGAATCACACTCTGCACTCAGACTTATTCACCCTCTGCTGTCAGCTTGATTCGCACTGTGCTCTCAGACTGATTCTCACCCTACACTCAGTGTGACTCTCATTCTTCTCTAAGCCTGATTTTGACCCTACTCTCAGCCTGATTCTCACTCTGCTCTCAGACTGATCATCGCTCTGCTCTCAGCCTGATTCTCACTCTGCTGTCAGCCTGATTCTCACTCTGCTCTCAGACAGATCCTCACTCTGATCTCAGTCAGATTCTCACTCTGCACTCAGTGTGACACTCACTCTGATCTTAGCCTGATTTTGACCCTATGCTCAGCCTGATTCTCACTCTGCTCTCAGACTGATCCTCGCTCTCTCTCTGCCTGATTCTCGCTCTGCTCTCTGCCTGATTCTCCTTCTGCTGTCAGACTGATTCTCACTCCGCTCTCAGCCTGATTCTCACTGCTCTCAGTCTGATTCTCACTGTGCTCTCAGCCTGATTCTCACTCTGCTCTCAGCCTGATTCTCACTCTGCTCTCAGACTGATCCTCGCTCTGCTCTCAGCCTGATTCTCACTCTGCTCTCAGACTGATTCTCACTCTGCTCATAGGCTGATTCCCTCTCTGCTCTCAGCCTGATTCTCACTGCTCTCAGCCTGATTCTCCCTCTGCTCTCAGCCTGATTCTCACTCTGCTCTCAGCCTGATTCTCACACTGCTCTCAGTCTGATTCTCTCTCTGCTCTCAGACAGATTCTCACTCTGCTCTCAGCCTGATTCTCACTTTGCTCTCAGACAGTTTCTCACTCTGCTCTCAGCCTGATTCTCACTCTGCTCTCCGTCTGATTCTCCATCTGCTCTCAGACTGATTCACCCTCTGCTCTCAGACTGATTCACCCTCTGCTGTCAGAAATGATTTTAACTTTGCTCTCAGACTGATTCACCCTCTGCTGTCAGCCTGATTCGCACTGTGCTCTCAGACTGATTCTCACCCTACACTCAGTGTGACTCTTCTTCTGCTCTAAGCCTGATTTTGACCCTACTCTCAGCCTGATTCTCACTCTGCTCTCAGACTGATCCTCGCTCTGCTGTCAGCCTGATTCTCACTCTGCTCTCAGCCTGGTTCTCACTGTGCTATCTGCCTGATTCTCCCTCTGCTCTCAGCCTGATTCTCACTCTGCTCTCAGCCTGAATCACACTCTGCACTCAGACTTATTCACCCTCTGCTGTCAGCTTTTTTCGCACTGTGCTCTCAGACTGATTCTCACCCTACACTCAGTGTGACTCTCATTCTTCTCTAAGCCTGATTTTGACCCTACTCTCAGCCTGATTCTCACTCTGCTCTCAGACTGATCATCGCTCTGCTCTCCGCCTGATTCTCACTCTGCTGTCAGCCTGATTCTCACTCTGCTCTCAGACAGATCCTCACTCTGATCTCAGTCAGATTCTCACTCTGCACTCAGTGTGACACTCACTCTGATCTTAGCCTGATTTTGACCCTATGCTCAGCCTGATTCTCACTCTGCTCTCAGACTGATCCTCGCTCTCTCTCTGCCTGATTCTCGCTCTGCTCTCTGCCTGATTCTCCTTCTGCTGTCAGACTGATTCTCACTCCGCTCTCAGCCTGATTCTCACTGCTCTCAGTCTGATTCTCACTCTGCTCTCAGCCTGATTCTCACTCTGCTCTCAGCCTGATTCTCACTCTGCTCTCAGACTGATCCTCGCTCTGCTCTCAGCCTGATTCTCACTCTGCTCTCAGACTGATTCTCACTCTGCTCATAGGCTGATTCCCTCTCTGCTCTCAGCCTGATTCTCACTCTGCTCTCAAACTGATTCTCACTCTGCAGTTAGCCTGATGTTAACTCTGCTCTCAGTCTGATTCTCACTCTGCTCTCTGCCTGATTCTCTCTCTGATCTCAGACATATTCTCACTCTGCTCTCAGACTGATTCACCATCTGCTCTCAGACTGATTCTCACTCTGCTCTCAGACTGATTCTCACTCTGCTCTCAGACAGATTCTCACTCTGCTCTCAGCCTGATTCTCACTCTGCTCTCAGCCTGATTCTTACTGCTCTCAGCCTGATTCTCACTCTGCTCTCAGCCTGAATCAGACTGTTCTCTCAGACTGGTACTCAATGTGCTGTCAGAAATGATTTTAACTTTGCTCTCAGACTGATTCACCCTCTGCTGTCAGCCTGATTCGCACTGTGGTCTCAGACTGATTCTCACCCTGCACTCAGTGTGACTATCACTCTGCTCTCAGCCTGATTCTTACCCTACTCTCAGTCTGATTCTCACTCTGCTCTCAGACTTATTCTCCCTCTACTCTCAGCCTGATTCTTACTGCTCTCAGCCTGATTCTCACTCCGTTCTCAGCCTGATTCCCACTCTGCTCTCAGCCTGAATCTCACTCTGCACTCAGACTGATTCTCACTCTGCTGTCAGAATTGATTTTAACTTCGCACTCAGACTGATTCACCCTCTGCTGTGAGGCTGATTCGCACTGTGCTCTCAGACTGATTCGCACCCTACACTCAGTGTGACTCTCATTCTGTTCTAAGCCTGATTTTGACCCTACTCTCAGCCTGATTCTCACTCTGCTCTCAGACTGATCCTCGCTCTGCTCTCAGCCTGATTCTCACTCTGCTCTCAGCCTGATTCTCACTCTGCTCTCGGACAGATCCTCACTCTGATCTCGGAAAGATTCTCACTCTGCACTCAGTGTGACACTCACTCTGCTCTTAGCCTGATTTTGACCCTATGCTCAGCCTGATTCTCACTCTGCTCTCAGACTGATCCTCGCTCTCTCTCTGCCTGATTCTCCCTCTGCTCTCTGCCTGATTCTCCCTCTGCTGTCAGACTGATTCTCACTCTGCTCTCAGCCTGATTCTCACTCTGCTCATAGGCTGATTCTCACTCTGCTCTCAGCCTGATTCTCACTGCTCTCAGCCTGATTCTCACTCTGCTCTCAGCCTGCTTCTCACTCTGCTCTCAAACTGATTCTCTCTCTGCGGTTAGCCTGATTTTAACTCTGCTCTCAGTCTGATTCTCACTCTGCTCTCAGCCTGATTCTCACACTGCTCTCAGTCTGATTCTCTCTCTGCTCTCAGCCTGATTCTCACTCTGCTCTCAGCCTGATTCTCACTTTGCTCTCAGACAGATTCTCACTCTGCTCTCAGCCTGATTCTCACTCTGCTCTCAGTCTGATTCTCCATCTGCTCTCAGACTGATTCACCCTCTGCTCTCAGACTGATTCACCCTCTGCTGTCAGAAATGATTTTAACTTTGCTCTCAGACTGATTCACCCTCTGCTGTCAGCCTGATTCGCACTGTGCTCTCAGACTGATTCTCACCCTACACTCAGTGTGACTCTTCTTCTGCTCTAAGCCTGATTTTGACCCTACTCTCAGCCTGATTCTCACTCTGCTCTCAGACTGATCCTCTCTCTGCTGTCAGCCTGATTCTCACTCTGCTCTCAGCCTGATTCTCACTGTGCTATCTGCCTGATTCTCCCTCTGCTCTCAGCCTGATTCTCACTCTGCTCTCAGCCTGAATCACACTCTGCACTCAGACTTATTCACCCTCTGCTGTCAGCCTGATTCGCACTGTGCTCTCAGACTGATTCTCACCCTACACTCAGTGTGACTCTCATTCTGCTCTAAGCCTGATTTTGACCCTACTGTCAGCCTGATTCTCACTCTGCTCTCAGACTGATCATCGCTCTGCTCTCAGACTGATTCTCACTCTGCTGTCAGCCTGATTCTCACTCTGCTCTCAGACAGATCCTCACTCTGATCTCAGTCAGATTCTCACTCTGCACTCAGTGTGACACTCACTCTGATCTTAGCCTGATTTTGACCCTATGCTCAGCCTGATTCTCACTCTGCTCTCAGACTGATCCTCGCTCTCTCTCTGCCTGATTCTCGCTCTGCTCTTTGCCTGATTCTCCTTCTGCTGTCAGACTGATTCTCACTCCGCTCTCAGCCTGATTCTCACTGCTCTCAGTCTGATTCTCACTCTGCTCTCAGCCTGATTCTCACTCTGCTCTCAGCCTGATTCTCACTCTGCTCTCAGACTGATCCTCGCTCTGCTCTCAGTCTGATTCTCCATCTGCTCTCAGACTGATTCACCCTCTGCTCTCAGACTGATTCACCCTCTGCTGTCAGAAATGATTTTAACTTTGCTCTCAGACTGATTCACCCTCTGCTGTCAGCCTGATTCGCACTGTGCTCTCAGACTGATTCTCACCCTACACTCAGTGTGACTCTTCTTCTGCTCTAAGCCTGATTTTGACCCTACTCTCAGCCTGATTCTCACTCTGCTCTCAGACTGATCCTCGCTCTGCTGTCAGCCTGATTCTCACTCTGCTCTCAGCCTGATTCTCACTGTGCTATCTGCCTGATTCTCCCTCTGCTCTCAGCCTGATTCTCACTCTGCTCTCAGCCTGAATCACACTCTGCACTCAGACTTATTCACCCTCTGCTGTCAGCCTGATTCGCACTGTGCTCTCAGACTGATTCTCACCCTACACTCAGTGTGACTCTCATTCTGCTCTAAGCCTGATTTTGACCCTACTGTCAGCCTGATTCTCACTCTGCTCTCAGACTGATCATCGCTCTGCTCTCAGACTGATTCTCACTCTGCTGTCAGCCTGATTCTCACTCTGCTCTCAGACAGATCCTCACTCTGATCTCAGTCAGATTCTCACTCTGCACTCAGTGTGACACTCACTCTGATCTTAGCCTGATTTTGACCCTATGCTCAGCCTGATTCTCACTCTGCTCTCAGACTGATCCTCGCTCTCTCTCTGCCTGATTCTCGCTCTGCTCTTTGCCTGATTCTCCTTCTGCTGTCAGACTGATTCTCACTCCGCTCTCAGCCTGATTCTCACTGCTCTCAGTCTGATTCTCACTCTGCTCTCAGCCTGATTCTCACTCTGCTCTCAGCCTGATTCTCACTCTGCTCTCAGACTGATCCTCGCTCTGCTCTCAGCCTGATTCTCACTCTGCTCTCAGACTGATTCTCACTCTGCTCATAGGCTGATTCCCTCTCTGCTCTCAGCCTGATTCTCACTGCTCTCAGCCTGATTCTCACTCTGCTCTCAAACTGATTCTCACTCTGCGGTTAGCCTGATGTTAACTCTGCTCTCAGTCTGATTCTCACTCTGCTCTCAGCCTGATTCTCACTCTGCTCTCGGACAGATCCTCACTCTGATCTCGGAAAGATTCTCACTCTGCACTCAGTGTGACACTCACTCTGCTCTTAGCCTGATTTTGACCCTATGCTCAGCCTGATTCTCACTCTGCTCTCAGAATGATCCTCGCTCTCTCCCTGCCTGATTCTCCCTCTGCTCTCTGCCTGATTCTCCCTCTGCTGTCAGACTGATTCTCACTCTGCTCTCAGCCTGATTCTCACTCTGCTCATAGGCTGATTCTCACTCTGCTCTCAGCCTGATTCTCACTGCTCTCAGCCTGATTCTCACTCTGCTCTCAGCCTGATTCTCACTCTGCTCTCAAACTGATTCTCTCTCTGCGGTTAGCCTGATTTTAACTCTGCTCTCAGTCTGATTCTCACTCTGCTCTCAGCCTGATTCTTACACTGCTCTCAGTCTGATTCTCTCTCTGCTCTCAGACAGATTCTCACTCTGCTCTCAGCCTGATTCTCACTTTGCTCTCAGACAGATTCTCACTCTGCTCTCAGCCTGAATCTCACTCTGCTCTCAGTCTGATTCTCCATCTGCTCTCAGACTGATTCACCCTCTGCTCTCAGACTGATTCACCCTCTGCTGTCAGAAATGATTTTAACTTTGCTCTCAGACTGATTCACCCTCTGCTGTCAGCCTGATTCTCACTGTGCTCTCAGACTGATTCTCACCCTACACTCAGTGTGACTCTTCTTCTGCTCTAAGCCTGATTTTGACCCTACTCTCAGCCTGATTCTCACTCTGCTCTCAGACTGATCCTCGCTCTGCTGTCAGCCTGATTCTCACTCTGCTCTCAGCCTGATTCTCACTGTGCTATCTGCCTGATTCTCCCTCTGCTCTCAGCCTGATTCTCACTCTGCTCTCAGCCTGAATCACACTCTGCACTCAGACTTATTCACCCTCTGCTGTCAGCCTGATTCGCACTGTGCTCTCAGACTGATTCTCACCCTACACTCAGTGTGACTCTCATTCTGCTATAAGCCTGATTTTGACCCTACTCTCAGCCTGATTCTCACTCTGCTCTCAGACTGATCATCGCTCTGCTCTCAGCCTGATTCTCACTCTGCTGTCAGCCTGATTCTCACTCTGCTCTCAGACAGATCCTCACTCTGATCTCAGTCAGATTCTCACTCTGCACTCAGTGTGACACTCACTCTGATCTTAGCCTGATTTTGACCCTATGCTCAGCCTGATTCTCACTCTGCTCTCAGACTGATCCTCGCTCTCTCTCTGCCTGATTCTCGCTCTGCTCTCTGCCTGATTCTCCTTCTGCTGTCAGACTGATTCTCACTCCGCTCTCAGCCTGATTCTCACTGCTCTCAGTCTGATTCTCACTCTGCTCTCAGCCTGATTCTCACTCTGCTCTCAGCCTGATTCTCACTCTGCTCTCAGACTGATCCTCGCACTGCTATCAGCCTGATTCTCACTCTGCTCTCAGCCTGATTCTCACTCTGCTCATAGGCTGATTCCCTCTCTGCTCTCAGCCTGATTCTCACTGCTCTCAGCCTGATTCTCCCTCTGCTCTCAGCCTGATTTTCACTCTGCTCTCAAACTGATTCTCACTCTGCAGTTAGCCTGATGTTAACTCTGCTCTCAGTCTGATTCTCACTCTGCTCTCAGCCTGATTCTCTCTCTGATCTCAGACATATTCTCACTCTGCTCTCAGACTGATTCACCATCTGCTCTCAGACTGATTCTCACTCTGCTCTCAGACTGATTCTCACTCTGCTCTCAGACAGATTCTCACTCTGCTCTCAGCCTGATTCTCACTCTGCTCTCAGCCTGATTCTTACTGCTCTCAGCCTGATTCTCACTCTGCTCTCAGCCTGAATCAGACTGTTCTCTCAGACTGGTACTCAATGTGCTGTCAGAAATGATTTTAACTTTGCTCTCAGACTGATTCACCCTCTGCTGTCATCCTGATTCGCACTGTGGTCTCAGACTGATTCTCACCCTGCACTCAGTGTGACTATCACTCTGCTCTCAGCCTGATTCTTACCCTACTCTCAGTCTGATTCTCACTCTGCTCTCAGACTTATTCTCCCTCTGCTCTCAGCCTGATTCTTACTGCTCTCAGCCTGATTCTCACTCTGCTCTCAGCCTGAATCTCACTCTGCACTCAGACTGATTCTCACTCTGCTGTCAGAATTGATTTTAACTTCGCACTCAGACTGATTCACCCTCCGCTGTGAGGCTGATTCGCACTGTGCTCTCAGACTGATTCGCACCCTACACTCAGTGTGACTCTCATTCTGTTCTAAGCCTGATTTTGACCCTACTCTCAGCCTGATTCTCACTCTGCTCTCAGACTGATCCTCGCTCTGCTCTCAGCCTGATTCTCACTCTGCTCTCAGCCTGATTCTCACTCTGCTCTCGGACAGATCCTCACTCTGATCTCGGAAAGATTCTCACTCTGCACTCAGTGTGACACTCACTCTGCTCTTAGCCTGATTTTGACCCTATGCTCAGCCTGATTCTCACTCTGCTCTCAGACTGATCCTCGCTCTCTCTCTGCCTGATTCTCCCTCTGCTCTCTGCCTGATTCTCCCTCTGCTGTCAGACTGATTCTCACTCTGCTCTCAGCCTGATTCTCACTCTGCTCATAGGCTGATTCTCACTCTGCTCTCAGCCTGATTCTCACTGCTCTCAGCCTGATTCTCACTCTGCTCTCAGCCTGCTTCTCACTCTGCTCTCAAACTGATTCTCTCTCTGCGGTTAGCCTGATTTTAACTCTGCTCTCAGTCTGATTCTCACTCTGCTCTCAGCCTGATTCTCACACTGCTCTCAGTCTGATTCTCTCTCTGCTCTCAGACAGATTCTCACTCTGCTCTCAGCCTGATTCTCACTTTGCTCTCAGACAGATTCTCACTCTGCTCTCAGCCTGATTCTCAATCTGCTCTCAGTCTGATTCTCCATCTGCTCTCAGACTGATTCACCCTCTGCTCTCAGACTGATTCTCACTCTGCTGTCAGAAATGATTTTAACTTTGCTCTCAGACTGATTCACCCTCTGCTGTCAGCCTGATTCGCACTGTGCTCTCAGACTGATTCTCACCCTACACTCAGTGTGACTCTTCTTCTGCTCTAAGCCTGATTTTGACCCTACTCTCAGCCTGATTCTCACTCTGCTCTCAGACTGATCCTCGCTCTGCTCGCAGCCTGATTCTCACTCTGCTCTCAGCCTGATTCTCACTGTGCTATCTGCCTGATTCTCCCTCTGCTCTCAGCCTGATTCTCACTCTGCTCTCAGCCTGAATCACACTCTGCACTCAGACTTATTCACCCTCTGCTGTCAGCCTGATTCACACTGTGCTCTCAGACTGATTCGCACCCTACACTCACTGTGACTCTCATTCTGCTCTAAGCCTGATTTTGACCCTACTGTCAGCCTGATTCTCACTCTGCTCTCAGCCTGATTCTCACTCTGCTCTCAGCCTGATTCTCACTCTGCTCTCAGACTGATCCTCGCTCTGCTCTCAGCCTGATTCTCATTCTGCTCTCAGACTGATTCTCACTCTGCTCTCAGCCTGATTCTCACTCTGCTGATAGGCTTATTCTCACTCTGCTCTCAGCCTGATTCTCACTGCTCTCAGCCTGATTCTCCCTCTGCTCTCAGCCTGATTCTCACTCTGCTCTCAAACTGATTCTCAATCTGCGGTTAGCCTGATGTTAACTCTGCTCTCAGTCTGATTCTCAATCTGCTCTTAGCCTGATTCTCTCTCTGCTCTCAGACAGATTCTCACTCTGCTCTCAGACTGATTCACCATCTGCTCTCAGACTGCTTCTCACTCTGCTCTCAGACTGATTCTCACTCTGCTCTCAGCCTGATTCTCACTCTGCTCTCAGCCTGATTCTCACTCTGCTCTCAGCCTGATTCTTACTGCTCTCAGCCTGATTCCCACTCTGCTCTCAGCCTGAATCAGACTGTCCTCTCAGACTGGTACTCACTGTGCTGTCAGAAATGATTTTAACTTTGCTCTCAGACTGATTCACCCTCTGCTGTCAGCCTGATTCGCACTGTGCTCTCAGATTGATTCTCACCCTGCACTCAGTGTGACTATCACTCTGCTCTCAGCCTGATTCTTACCCTACTCTCAGTCTGATTCTCACTCTGCTCTCAGACTTATTCTCCCTCTGCTCTAAGCCTGATTTTGACCCTACTCTCAGCCTGATTCCCACGCTGCTCTCAGACTGATTCTCACTCTGCTCTCAGACAGATCCTCACTCTGATCTCAGTCAGATTCTCACTCTGCACTCAGTGTGACACTCACTCTGCTCTTAGCCTGATTTTGACCCTATGCTCAGCCTTATTCTCACTCTGCTCTCAGACTGATCCTCGCTCTCTCTCTGCCTGATTCTCCCTCTGCTCTCTGCCTGATTCTCCCTCTGCTGTCAGACTGATTCTCACTCTGCTCTCAGCCTGATTCTCACTCTGCTCATAGGCTGATTCTCACTCTGCTCTCAGCCTGATTCTCACTGCTCTCAGCCTGATTCTCACTCTGCTCTCAGCCTGCTTCTCACTCTGCTCTCAAACTGATTCTCTCTCTGCGGTTAGCCTGATTTTAACTCTGCTCTCAGTCTGATTCTCACTCTGCTCTCAGCCTGATTCTCACACTGCTCTCAGTCTGATTCTCTCTCTGCTCTCAGACAGATTCTCACTCTGCTCTCAGCCTGATTCTCACTTTGCTCTCAGACAGATTCTCACTCTGCTCTCAGCCTGATTCTCACTCTGCTCTCAGTCTGATTCTCCATCTGCTCTCAGACTGATTCACCCTCTGCTCTCAGACTGATTCACCCTCTGCTGTCAGAAATGATTTTAACTTTGCTCTCAGACTGATTCACCCTCTGCTGTCAGCCTGATTCGCACTGTGCTCTCAGACTGATTCTCACCCTACACTCAGTGTGACTCTTCTTCTGCTCTAAGCCTGATTTTGACCCTACTCTCAGCCTGATTCTCACTCTGCTCTCAGACTGATCCTCGCTCTGCTGTCAGCCTGATTCTCACTCTGCTCTCAGCCTGATTCTCACTGTGCTATCTGCCTGATTCTCCCTCTGCTCTCAGCCTGATTCTCACTCTGCTCTCAGCCTGAATCACACTCTGCACTCAGACTTATTCACCCTCTGCTGTCAGCCTGATTCGCACTGTGCTCTCAGACTGATTCTCACCCTACACTCAGTGTGACTCTCATTCTGCTCTAAGCCTGATTTTGACCCTACTGTCAGCCTGATTCTCACTCTGCTCTCAGACTGATCATCGCTCTGCTCTCAGACTGATTCTCACTCTGCTGTCAGCCTGATTCTCACTCTGCTCTCAGACTGATCCTCACTCTGATCTCAGTCAGATTCTCACTCTGCACTCAGTGTGACACTCACTCTGATCTTAGCCTGATTTTGACCCTATGCTCAGCCTGATTCTCACTCTGCTCTCAGACTGATCCTCGCTCTCTCTCTGCCTGATTCTCCCTCTGCTCTCTGCCTGATTCTCCCTCTGCTCTCAGACTGATTCTCACTCTGCTCTCAGCCTGATTCTCACTCTGCTCATAGGCTGATTCTCACTCTGCTCTCAGCCTGATTCTCACTGCTCTCAGCCTGATTCTCACTCTGCTCTCAGCCTGATTCTCACACTGCTCTCAGTCTGATTCTCTCTCTGCTCTTAGACAGATTCTCACTCTGCTCTCAGCCTGATTCTCACACTGCTCTCAGTCTGATTCTCTCTCTGCTCTCAGACAGATTCTGACTCTGCTCTCAGCCTGATTCTCACTTTGCTCTCAGACAGATTCTCACTCTGTTCTCAGCCTGATTCTCACTCTGCTCTCAGTCTGATTCTCCATCTGCTCTCAGACTGATTCACCCTCTGCTCTCAGACTGATTCACCCTCTGCTCTCAGACTGATTCTCATTCTGCTCTCAGACAGATTCTCACTCTGCTCTCAGCCTGATTCTCACTCTGCTATCAGCCTGAATCAGACTCTCCTCTCAGACTGATTCTCACTCTGCTGTCAGAAATGATTTTAACTTTGCTCTCAGACTGATTCACCCTCTGCTGTCAGCCTGATTCGCACTGTTATCTCAGACTGATTCTCACCCTACACTCAGTGTGACTATCACTCTGCTCTCAGCCTGATTCTTACCCTACTCTCAGTCTGATTCTCACTCTGCTCTCAGACTTATTCTCCCTCTGCTCTCAGCCTGATTCTTACTGCTCTCAGCCTGATTCTCACTCCGTTCTCAGCCTGATTCCCACTCTGCTCTCAGCCTGAATCACACTCTGCACTCAGACTGATTCTCACTCTGCTGTCAGAAATGATTTTAACTTTGCTCTCAGACTTATTCACCCTCTGCTGTGAGCCTGATTCGCACTGTGATCTCCGACTGATTCGCACCCTACACTCAGTGTGACTCTCATTCTGCTCTAAGCCTGATTTTGACCCTACTCTCAGCTTGATTCTCACTCTGCTCTCAGACTTTTCCTCGCTCTGCTCTCAGCCTGATTCTCACTCTGCTCTCAGCCTGATTCTCACTCTGCTCTCAGACAGATCCGCACTCTGCTCTCAGTCAGATTCTCACTCTGCACTCAGTGTGATACTCACTCTGCTCTTAGCCTGATTTTGACCCTATGCTCAGCCTGATTCTCACTCTGCTCTCAGACTGATCCTCGCTCCCTCTCTGCCTGATTCTCCCTCTGCTCTCTGCCTGATTCTCCCTCTGCTATCAGACTGATTCTCACCCTACTCGCAGCCTGATTCTCACTCTGCTCTCATACTGATTCTCCCTCTGCTCTCAGACTGATTCTCGTGCTGCTGTCAAACTTATTCTTACTCTGCTCTCAGCCTAATTCTCATTCTGCTCTCAGAATGATGCTCACTCTGCTCTCAGCCTGATTATCAGTCTGCTCTTAGCCTTAAAATCACTCTGCTCTCAGCCTGATACTCACACTGATCTCAGACTGATTCCCACTCTGCTCTCAGCCTGAATCACACTCTGCACTCAGCCTGATTCTCACTCTGCTGTCAGACTGATTCTCACTCTGCTCTCAAACTGATTCTCCCTCTGCTGTCAGCCTGATTCTCACTGTGCTCTCAGTCTGTATCTCACTCAGCTCTCAGGCTGATTCTCACTCTGCTGTCAGACTGATTCTCACTCTGCTCTCAGAGAGATTCTCACTCTGCTGTCAGCCTGATTCTAACCCTGCTCTCAGTCTGATTCTCACTCTGCTCTCAGCCTGATTCTCACCCTGCTGTCAGACTTATTCTTACTCTGCTGTCAGCCTGATTCTCAATCTGCTCTCAGCCTTATTCTCACTCTGTTCTCAGCCTGATTCCCACTCTACTCTCAGCCTGATTCTCACTCTGCTCTCAGGCTGATTTTTACGCTGCTCTCAGCCTGATTCTCAACCTACTCTCAGCCTGATTCTCCTTCTGCTGTCAACCTGATTCTCACTCTACACGTAAACAGATTCTCCCTCTGCTTTCAGCCTGATTCTCACCCTACTCTCAAACTGATTATCACTCTGCTCTCTGCCTGATTCTCAGTCTGATTCTCTCTCTGCTCTTAGCCTGATTCTCACTCTGCTCTCAGCCTGAATCTCACTCTGCACTCAGCCTGTTTCTCACTCTGCTCTCAGACAGATTGTCCCTCTTCTCTCAGCCTGATTCTCACTCTGCTCTCAGACTGATGCTCACTGTGCTCTCAGCCTGATTCTCACTCTGCTCTCTGCCTGAATCACACTCTGCTCTCAGGCTGATTCTCAGCCTGCTCTCAGACTGATTCTCCCTCTGCTCTCAGCCTGATTCTCACTCTGCTCTCAGCCTGATTCTCAATCTGATCTCAGACTGATTCTCCCTCTGCTCTCAGACTGATTCTCACCCTGCTGTCAGACTCATTCTTACTCTGCTCTCAGCCTGATTCTCACTCTGCTCTTCGCCTGATTCTCACTTAGCTCTCAGCCTGATTGTCACTCTGCTCTCAGCCTGAATCTCACTCTGCTCTCAGCCTGATTCTCACTCTGCTCTCAGACTGATTCTCACTCTGCTCTCCGCCTGATTCTAACGCTGCTCTTAGCCTGATTCTCACTTTGCTCTCAGGCTGATTCTCACTCTGCTCTCAGAATGATTCTCACTCTGCTCTCAGACTGTTTCTCACTCTGCTCTCAGACAGATTGTCCCTCTTCTCTCAGCCTGATTCTCACTCTGCTCTCAGACTGAATCTCACTCTGCACTCAGCCTGATTCTCACTCTGCTCTCACACTGATGCTCACTGTGCTCTCAGCCTGATTCTCACTCTGCTCTCTGCCTGAATCACACTCTGCTCTCAGGCTGATTCTCAGCCTGCTCTCAGACTGATTCTCCCTCTGCTGTCAGACTGATTCTCACCCTGCTGTCAGACTCATTCTTACTCTGCTCTCAGCCTGATTCTCACTCTGCTCTCAGCTTGATTCTCACTCTGCTCTCAGCTTGATTCTCACTCTGCTCTCAGAATGATTCTCACTCTGCTCTCCGCCTGATTCTAATGCTGCTCTTAGCCTGATTCTCACATTGCTCTCAGACTGATTCTCAACCTGCTGTCAGACTGATTCTTACTCTGCTCTCAGCTTGATTCTCACTCTGCTCTCAGCCTGATTCTCACTCTGCTCTCAGAATGATCCTCACTCTGCTCTTCGCCTGATTCTCACTTTGCTCTCAGTCTGATTGTCACTCTGATCTCAGCCTGAATCTCACACTGCACTTAGCCTGATTCTCAGTCTGCCCTCAGACTGTTTCTCACTCTGCTCTCAGACAGATTCTAACTCTGCTGTCAGCCTGATTCTCACTCTGCTCTCAGCCTGATTCTCACTCTGCTCTCGGACTGTTTCTCACTCTGCTCTCAGCCTGATTCGCACTCTGCTCTCAGACTGACTCTCACTCTGCTCTCAGACTGATCTTCACCCTGCTTTCAGCCTGATTCTCACTCTGCTCTCTCCCTGATTTTCTCTCTGCTGTCAGACTGATTCTCACCCTACTCTCAGCCCTGATTCTCACTCTGCTCTCAATCTGATTCTCACTCCACTCTCAGTCTGATTCTCCCTCTGCTCTCAGACTGATTCTCACTCTGCTCTCGGCCTAATTCTCACTCTGCTCCCAGTCTGATTCTCACTCTGCTCTCAGCCTGATTCTAAATCTGCTCTCAGACTGATTCTCCCTCTTCTCTCAGACTGATTCTCACCCTGCTGTCAGACTGATTCTTACTCTGCTCTCAGCCTGATTCTCACTCTGCTCTCAGCCTGATTCTCACTCTGCTCTCAGAATGATTCTCACTCTGCTCTCCGCCTGATTCTCACTCTGCTCTTTGCCTGATTCTCACTTAGCTCTCAGCCTGATTGTCACTCTGCTCTCAGCCTGAATCTCACTCTGCTCTCAGCCTGATTCTCACTCTGCTCTCAGACTGATTCTCACTCTGCTCTCCGCCTGATTCTAACGCTTCTCTTCGCCTGATTCTCACTCTGCTCTCAGGCTGATTCTCACTCTGCTCTCAGAATGATTCTCACTCTGCTCTCAGCCTGATTCGCACTCTGCTCTTAGCCTGATTCTCACTCTGCTGTCAGCCTGATTCTCACTCTGCTCTCAGCCTGATTCGCACTCTGCTCTCTGCCTGATTCTCAATCTACTCTCAGAGTGATTCTCACTCTGCTCACAGACTGATTCTCACTCTGCTCTCGGCCTAATTCTCACTCTGCTCTCAGTCTGATTCTCACTCTGCTCTCAGCCTGATTCTAAATCTGCTCTCAGACTGATTCTCCCTCTTCTTTCAGACTGATTCTCACTCTGCTCTCAGCCTGATTCTCACTCTGCTCTCAGCCTGATTCTCACTCTGCTCTTCGCCTGATTCTCACTTTGCTCTCAGCCTGATTGTCACTCTGCTCACAGCCTGATTCTCACTCTGCTCTCAGAATGATTCACACTCTGCTCTCCGCCTGATTCTAACGCTGCTCTTAGCCTGATTCTCACATTGCTCTCAGACTGATTCTCACCCTGCTGTCAGACTGATTCTTACTCCGCTCTAAGCTTGATTCTCACTCTGCTCTCAGCCTGATTCTCACTCTGCTCTCAGAATGATTCTCACTTTGCTCTCTGCCTGATTCTCACTCTGCTCTTCGCCTGATTCTCACTTTGCTCCCAACCTGATTGTCACTCTGATCTCAGCCTGAATCTCACTCTGCACTTAGCCTGATTCTCAGTCTGCCCTCAGACTGTTTCTCACTCTGCTCTCAGTCAGATTCTAACTCTGCTGTCAGCCTGACTCTCACTCTGCTCTCAGCCTGATTCTCACTCTGCTCTCAGCTTGATTTTCACTCTGCTCTCAGACTGATTCTCTGTGTGCTCTCAGACTGATTCTCACTCTGCTCTCAGCCTGCTTCTCACTCTGCTCTCAGAATGATTCTCACTCTGCATTCAGCCTGATTTTCACTCTGCTCTCAGCCTGCTTCTCACTCTGCTCTCAGCCTGATTCTCAATCTACTCTCAGACTGATTCTCACTCTGCTCTCAGCCTGATTCTCACTCAGCTCTCAGCCTGATTCTCACTCGGCTCTCAGCCTGATTCTCACTCTGCTCTCGGACTTTTTCTCACTCTGCTCTCAGCCTGATTCTCACTCTGCTCTCAGACTGACTCTCACTCTGCTCTCAGACTGATTCTCACACTGCTCTCACACTGATTCTCACTCTGCGGCTAGCCTGATTCTCACTCTGCTCTCAGCCTGATTCTCACTCTGCTCTCATACTGATTCTCACACTGCTCTCAGACTGATCCTCACCCTGCTTTCAGCCTGATTTTCACTCTGCTCTCTACCTGATTCTCTCTCTGCTGTCAGACTGATTTTCACCCTACTCTCAGCCCTGATTATCACTCTGCTGTCTGACTGATTCTCCCTCTGCTCTCAGACTGATTCTCACTCTGCTCTCGGCTTAATTCTCACTCTGCTCTCAGTCTGATTCTCACTCTGCTCTCAGCCTGATTCTAAATCTGCTCTCAGACTGATTCTCCCTCTTCTCTTAGCCTGATTCTCACCCTTCTGTCAGCCTGATTCTTACTCTGCTCTCAGCCTGATTCTCACTCTGCTCTTAGCCTGATTCTCACTCTGCTCTCAGCCTGATTCTCACTCTGCTCTCGGACTGTTTCTCACTCTGCTCTCAGCCTGATTCTCACTCTGCTCTCAGACTGACTCTCACTCGGCTCTCAGACTGATTCTCACACTGCTCTCACACTGATTCTCACTCTGCGGCTAGCCTGATACTCATTCTGCTCTCAGCCTAATTCTCACTCTGCTCTCAGTCTGATTCTCACTCTGCTCTCAGAATGATTCTCACTCGGCTCTCAGCCTGAATCTCACTCTGCACTTAGCCTGATTCTCACTCTGCCCTCAGACTGTTTCTCACTCTGCTCTCAGACAGATTCTAACTCTGCTGCCAGCCTGACTATCACTCTGCTCTCACACTGATTCTCACGCTTCGGTTAGCCTGATTCTAACTCTGCTCTCAGACTGATTCTCACCGTACACTCAGTCTGATTCTCACTCTGCTCTCAGACTGACTCTCACTCGGCTCTCAGACTGATTCTCACTCTGCCTTTCGCCTGATTCTCACTTAGCTCTCAGCCTGATTGTCCCTCTGCTCTCAGCCTGAATCTCACTCTGCTCTCAGCCTGATTCTCACTCTGCTCTCAGACTGATTCTCACGCTGCTCTCCGCCTGATTCTAACGCTGCTCTTAGCCTGATTCTCACTCTGCTCTCAGGCTGATTCTCACTCTGCTCTCAGAATGATTCTCACTCTGCTCTCAGCCTGATTCGCACTCTGCTCTTAGCCTGATTCTCACTCTGCTCTCAGCCTGATTCTCACTCTGCTCTCAGCCTGATTCGCACTCTGCTCTCAGCCTGATTCTCAATCTACTCTCAGACTGATTCTCACTCTGCTCACAGACTGATTCTCACTCTGCTCTCGGCCTAATTCTCACTCTGCTCTCAGTCTGATTCTCACTCTGCTCTCAGCCTGATTCTAAATCTGCTCTCAGACTGATTCTCCCTCTTCTTTCAGACTGATTCTCACTCTGCTCTCAGCCTGATTCTCACTCTGCTCTCAGCCTGATTCTCACTCTGCTCTTAGCCT
The DNA here is from genome assembly GCF_017639515.1 of Carcharodon carcharias. Lineage (NCBI taxonomy): Eukaryota > Metazoa > Chordata > Chondrichthyes > Lamniformes > Lamnidae > Carcharodon > Carcharodon carcharias. Next base: position 136,011,293 of record NC_054468.1, on the reverse strand, counting down.
GATTCTCACTCTGCTCTTCGCCTGATTCTCACTTTGCTCTCAGCCTGATTGTCACTCTGCTCACAGCCTGATTCTCACTCTGCTCTCAGTCAGATTCTAACTCTGCTGTCAGCCTGACTCTCACTCTGCTCTCAGCCTGATTCTCACTCTGCTCTCAGCTTGATTTTCACTCTGCTCTCAGACTGATTCTCTGTGTGCTCTCAGACTGATTCTCACTCTGCTCTCAGCCTGATTCTCACTCTGCTCTCAGAATGAATCTCACTCTGCTCTCAGCCTGATTTTCACTCTGCTCTCAGCCTGCTTCTCACTCTGCTCTCAGCCTGATTCTCAATCTACTCTCAGACTGATTCTCACTCTGCTCTCAGCCTGATTCTCACTCAGCTCTCAGCCTGATTCTCACTCGGCTCTCAGCCTGATTCTCACTCTGCTCTCGGACTTTTTCTCACTCTGCTCTCAGCCTGATTCTCACTCTGCTCTCAGACTGACTCTCACTCTGCTCTCAGACTGATTCTCACACTGCTCTCACACTGATTCTCACTCTGCGGCTAGCCTGATTCTCACTCTGCTCTCAGCCTGATTCTCACTCTGCTCTCATACTGATTCTCACACTGCTCTCAGACTGATCCTCACCCTGCTTTCAGCCTGATTTTCACTCTGCTGTCTACCTGATTCTCTCTCTGCTGTCAGACTGATTTTCACCCTACTCTCAGCCCTGATTATCACTCTGCTGTCTGACTGATTCTCCCTCTGCTCTCAGACTGATTCTCACTCTGCTCTCGGCCTAATTCTCACTCTGCTCTCAGTCTGATTCTCACTCTGCTCTCAGCCTGATTCTAAATCTGCTCTCAGACTGATTCTCCCTCTTCTCTTAGCCTGATTCTCACCCTTCTGTCAGCCTGATTCTTACTCTGCTCTCAGCCTGATTCTCACTCTGCTCTTAGCCTGATTCTCACTCTGCTCTCAGCCTGATTCTCACTCTGCTCTCGGACTGTTTCTCACTCTGCTCTCAGCCTGATTCTCACTCTGCTCTCAGACTGATTCTCACTCTGCTCTCAGACTGATTCTCACTCTGCTCTCCGCCTGATTCTAACGCTGCTCTTAGTCTGATTCTCACCCTTCTGTCAGCCTGATTCTTACTCTGCTCTCAGCCTGATTCTCACTCTGCTCTTAGCCTGATTCTCACTCTGCTCTCAGCCTGATTCTCACTCTGCTCTCAGACTGACTCTCACTCGGCTCTCAGACTGATTCTCACACTGCTCTCACACTGATTCTCACTCTGCGGCTAGCCTGATACTCATTCTGCTCTCAGCCTAATTCTCACTCTGCTCTCAGTCTGATTCTCACTCTGCTCTCAGAATGATTCTCACTCTGCTCTCAACCTGAATCGCACTCTGCACTTAGCCTGATTCTCACTCTGCCCTCAGACTGTTTCTCACTCTGCTCTCATACAGATTCTAACTCTGCTGTCAGCCTGACTCTCACTCCGCTCTCACACTGATTCTCACGCTGCGGTTAGCCTGATTCTAACTCTGCTCTCAGTCTGATTCTCTGTGTGCTCTCAGACTGATTCTCACTCTGCTCTCAGCCTGATTCTCACTCTGCTCTCGGACTTTTTCTCACTCTGCTCTCAGCCTGATTCTCACTCTGCTCTCAGACTGATTCTCACTCTGCTCTCAGACTGATTCTCACTCTGCTCTCCGCCTGATTCTAACGCTGCTCTTAGTCTGATTCTCACCCTTCTGTCAGCCTGATTCTTACTCTGCTCTCAGCCTGATTCTCACTCTGCTCTTAGCCTGATTCTCACTCTGCTCTCAGCCTGATTCTCACTCTGCTCTCAGACTGACTCTCACTCGGCTCTCAGACTGATTCTCACACTGCTCTCACACTGATTCTCACTCTGCGGCTAGCCTGATACTCATTCTGCTCTCAGCCTAATTCTCACTCTGCTCTCAGTCTGATTCTCACTCTGCTCTCAGAATGATTCTCACTCTGCTCTCAGCCTGAATCTCACTCTGCACTTAGCCTGATTCTCACTCTGCCCTCAGACTGTTTCTCACTCTGCTCTCAGACAGATTCTAACTCTGCTGTCAGCCTGACTCTCACTCTGCTCTCACACTGATTCTCACGCTTCGGTTAGCCTGATTCTAACTCTGCTCTCAGACTGATTCTCACCGTACACTCAGTCTGATTCTCACTCTGCTCTCAGACTGACTCTCACTCGGCTCTCAGACTGATTCTCACTCTGCTCTTCGCCTGATTCTCACTTAGCTCTCAGCCTGATTGTCACTCTGCTCTCAGCCTGAATCTCACTCTGTTCTCAGCCTGATTCTCACTCTGCTCTCAGACTGATTCTCACTCTGCTCTCCGCCTGATTCTAACGCTGCTCTTAGCCTGATTCTCACTCTGCTCTCAGGCTGATTCTCACTCTGCTCTCAGAATGATTCTCACTCTGCTCTCAGCCTGATTCGCACTCTGCTCTTAGCCTGATTCTCACTCTGCTCTCAGCCTGATTCTCACTCTGCTCTCAGCCTGATTCGCACTCTGCTCTCAGCCTGATTCTCAATCTACTCTCAGACTGATTCTCACTCTGCTCACAGACTGATTCTCACTCTGCTCTCGGCCTAATTCTCACTCTGCTCTCAGTCTGATTCTCACTCTGCTCTCAGCCTGATTCTAAATCTGCTCTCAGACTGATTCTCCCTCTTCTTTCAGACTGATTCTCACTCTGCTCTCAGCCTGATTCTCACTCTGCTCTCAGCCTGATTCTCACTCTGCTCTTAGCCTGATTCTCACTCTGCTCTTCGCCTGATTCTCACTTTGCTCTCAGCCTGATTGTCACTCTGCTCACAGCCTGATTCTCACTCTGCTCTCAGTCAGATTCTAACTCTGCTGTCAGCCTGACTCTCACTCTGCTCTCAGCCTGATTCTCACTCTGCTCTCAGCTTGATTTTCACTCTGCTCTCAGACTGATTCTCTGTGTGCTCTCAGACTGATTCTCACTCTGCTCTCAGCCTGATTCTCACTCTGCTCTCAGAATGAATCTCACTCTGCTCTCAGCCTGATTTTCACTCTGCTCTCAGCCTGCTTCTCACTCTGCTCTCAGCCTGATTCTCAATCTACTCTCAGACTGATTCTCACTCTGCTCTCAGCCTGATTCTCACTCAGCTCTCAGCCTGATTCTCACTCGGCTCTCAGCCTGATTCTCACTCTGCTCTCGGACTTTTTCTCACTCTGCTCTCAGCCTGATTCTCACTCTGCTCTCAGACTGACTCTCACTCTGCTCTCAGACTGATTCTCACACTGCTCTCACACTGATTCTCACTCTGCGGCTAGCCTGATTCTCACTCTGCTCTCAGCCTGATTCTCACTCTGCTCTCATACTGATTCTCACACTGCTCTCAGACTGATCCTCACCCTGCTTTCAGCCTGATTTTCACTCTGCTGTCTACCTGATTCTCTCTCTGCTGTCAGACTGATTTTCACCCTACTCTCAGCCCTGATTATCACTCTGCTGTCTGACTGATTCTCCCTCTGCTCTCAGACTGATTCTCACTCTGCTCTCGGCCTAATTCTCACTCTGCTCTCAGTCTGATTCTCACTCTGCTCTCAGCCTGATTCTAAATCTGCTCTCAGACTGATTCTCCCTCTTCTCTTAGCCTGATTCTCACCCTTCTGTCAGCCTGATTCTTACTCTGCTCTCAGCCTGATTCTCACTCTGCTCTTAGCCTGATTCTCACTCTGCTCTCAGCCTGATTCTCACTCTGCTCTCGGACTGTTTCTCACTCTGCTCTCAGCCTGATTCTCACTCTGCTCTCAGACTGATTCTCACTCTGCTCTCAGACTGATTCTCACTCTGCTCTCCGCCTGATTCTAACGCTGCTCTTAGTCTGATTCTCACCCTTCTGTCAGCCTGATTCTTACTCTGCTCTCAGCCTGATTCTCACTCTGCTCTTAGCCTGATTCTCACTCTGCTCTCAGCCTGATTCTCACTCTGCTCTCAGACTGACTCTCACTCGGCTCTCAGACTGATTCTCACACTGCTCTCACACTGATTCTCACTCTGCGGCTAGCCTGATACTCATTCTGCTCTCAGCCTAATTCTCACTCTGCTCTCAGTCTGATTCTCACTCTGCTCTCAGAATGATTCTCACTCTGCTCTCAACCTGAATCGCACTCTGCACTTAGCCTGATTCTCACTCTGCCCTCAGACTGTTTCTCACTCTGCTCTCATACAGATTCTAACTCTGCTGTCAGCCTGACTCTCACTCCGCTCTCACACTGATTCTCACGCTGCGGTTAGCCTGATTCTAACTCTGCTCTCAGTCTGATTCTCTGTGTGCTCTCAGACTGATTCTCACTCTGCTCTCAGCCTGATTCTCACTCTGCTCTCGGACTTTTTCTCACTCTGCTCTCAGCCTGATTCTCACTCTGCTCTCAGACTGATTCTCACTCTGCTCTCAGACTGATTCTCACTCTGCTCTCCGCCTGATTCTAACGCTGCTCTTAGTCTGATTCTCACCCTTCTGTCAGCCTGATTCTTACTCTGCTCTCAGCCTGATTCTCACTCTGCTCTTAGCCTGATTCTCACTCTGCTCTCAGCCTGATTCTCACTCTGCTCTCAGACTGATTCTCACTCTGCTCTCAGGCTGATTCTCACTCTGCTCTCAGAATGATTCTCACTCTGCTCTCAGCCTGATTCGCACTCTGCTCTTAGCCTGATTCTCACTCTGCTCTCAGCCTGATTCTCACTCTGCTCTCAGCCTGATTCGCACTCTGCTCTCAGCCTGATTCTCAATCTACTCTCAGACTGATTCTCACTCTGCTCACAGACTGATTCTCACTCTGCTCTCGGCCTAATTCTCACTCTGCTCTCAGTCTGATTCTCACTCTGCTCTCAGCCTGATTCTAAATCTGCTCTCAGACTGATTCTCCCTCTTCTTTCAGACTGATTCTCACTCTGCTCTCAGCCTGATTCTCACTCTGCTCTCAGCCTGATTCTCACTCTGCTCTTAGCCTGATTCTCACTCTGCTCTTCGCCTGATTCTCACTTTGCTCTCAGCCTGATTGTCACTCTGCTCACAGCCTGATTCTCACTCTGCTCTCAGTCAGATTCTAACTCTGCTGTCAGCCTGACTCTCACTCTGCTCTCAGCCTGATTCTCACTCTGCTCTCAGCTTGATTTTCACTCTGCTCTCAGACTGATTCTCTGTGTGCTCTCAGACTGATTCTCACTCTGCTCTCAGCCTGATTCTCACTCTGCTCTCAGAATGAATCTCACTCTGCTCTCAGCCTGATTTTCACTCTGCTCTCAGCCTGCTTCTCACTCTGCTCTCAGCCTGATTCTCAATCTACTCTCAGACTGATTCTCACTCTGCTCTCAGCCTGATTCTCACTCAGCTCTCAGCCTGATTCTCACTCGGCTCTCAGCCTGATTCTCACTCTGCTCTCGGACTTTTTCTCACTCTGCTCTCAGCCTGATTCTCACTCTGCTCTCAGACTGACTCTCACTCTGCTCTCAGACTGATTCTCACACTGCTCTCACACTGATTCTCACTCTGCGGCTAGCCTGATTCTCACTCTGCTCTCAGCCTGATTCTCACTCTGCTCTCATACTGATTCTCACACTGCTCTCAGACTGATCCTCACCCTGCTTTCAGCCTGATTTTCACTCTGCTGTCTACCTGATTCTCTCTCTGCTGTCAGACTGATTTTCACCCTACTCTCAGCCCTGATTATCACTCTGCTGTCTGACTGATTCTCCCTCTGCTCTCAGACTGATTCTCACTCTGCTCTCGGCCTAATTCTCACTCTGCTCTCAGTCTGATTCTCACTCTGCTCTCAGCCTGATTCTAAATCTGCTCTCAGACTGATTCTCCCTCTTCTCTTAGCCTGATTCTCACCCTTCTGTCAGCCTGATTCTTACTCTGCTCTCAGCCTGATTCTCACTCTGCTCTTAGCCTGATTCTCACTCTGCTCTCAGCCTGATTCTCACTCTGCTCTCGGACTGTTTCTCACTCTGCTCTCAGCCTGATTCTCACTCTGCTCTCAGACTGATTCTCACTCTGCTCTCAGACTGATTCTCACTCTGCTCTCCGCCTGATTCTAACGCTGCTCTTAGTCTGATTCTCACCCTTCTGTCAGCCTGATTCTTACTCTGCTCTCAGCCTGATTCTCACTCTGCTCTTAGCCTGATTCTCACTCTGCTCTCAGCCTGATTCTCACTCTGCTCTCAGACTGACTCTCACTCGGCTCTCAGACTGATTCTCACACTGCTCTCACACTGATTCTCACTCTGCGGCTAGCCTGATACTCATTCTGCTCTCAGCCTAATTCTCACTCTGCTCTCAGTCTGATTCTCACTCTGCTCTCAGAATGATTCTCACTCTGCTCTCAACCTGAATCGCACTCTGCACTTAGCCTGATTCTCACTCTGCCCTCAGACTGTTTCTCACTCTGCTCTCATACAGATTCTAACTCTGCTGTCAGCCTGACTCTCACTCCGCTCTCACACTGATTCTCACGCTGCGGTTAGCCTGATTCTAACTCTGCTCTCAGTCTGATTCTCTGTGTGCTCTCAGACTGATTCTCACTCTGCTCTCAGCCTGATTCTCACTCTGCTCTCGGACTTTTTCTCACTCTGCTCTCAGCCTGATTCTCACTCTGCTCTCAGACTGATTCTCACTCTGCTCTCAGACTGATTCTCACTCTGCTCTCCGCCTGATTCTAACGCTGCTCTTAGTCTGATTCTCACCCTTCTGTCAGCCTGATTCTTACTCTGCTCTCAGCCTGATTCTCACTCTGCTCTTAGCCTGATTCTCACTCTGCTCTCAGCCTGATTCTCACTCTGCTCTCAGACTGACTCTCACTCGGCTCTCAGACTGATTCTCACACTGCTCTCACACTGATTCTCACTCTGCGGCTAGCCTGATACTCATTCTGCTCTCAGCCTAATTCTCACTCTGCTCTCAGTCTGATTCTCACTCTGCTCTCAGAATGATTCTCACTCTGCTCTCAGCCTGAATCTCACTCTGCACTTAGCCTGATTCTCACTCTGCCCTCAGACTGTTTCTCACTCTGCTCTCAGACAGATTCTAACTCTGCTGTCAGCCTGACTCTCACTCTGCTCTCACACTGATTCTCACGCTTCGGTTAGCCTGATTCTAACTCTGCTCTCAGACTGATTCTCACCGTACACTCAGTCTGATTCTCACTCTGCTCTCAGACTGACTCTCACTCGGCTCTCAGACTGATTCTCACTCTGCTCTTCGCCTGATTCTCACTTAGCTCTCAGCCTGATTGTCACTCTGCTCTCAGCCTGAATCTCACTCTGTTCTCAGCCTGATTCTCACTCTGCTCTCAGACTGATTCTCACTCTGCTCTCCGCCTGATTCTAACGCTGCTCTTAGCCTGATTCTCACTCTGCTCTCAGGCTGATTCTCACTCTGCTCTCAGAATGATTCTCACTCTGCTCTCAGCCTGATTCGCACTCTGCTCTTAGCCTGATTCTCACTCTGCTCTCAGCCTGATTCTCACTCTGCTCTCAGCCTGATTCGCACTCTGCTCTCAGCCTGATTCTCAATCTACTCTCAGACTGATTCTCACTCTGCTCACAGACTGATTCTCACTCTGCTCTCGGCCTAATTCTCACTCTGCTCTCAGTCTGATTCTCACTCTGCTCTCAGCCTGATTCTAAATCTGCTCTCAGACTGATTCTCCCTCTTCTTTCAGACTGATTCTCACTCTGCTCTCAGCCTGATTCTCACTCTGCTCTCAGCCTGATTCTCACTCTGCTCTTAGCCTGATTCTCACTCTGCTCTTCGCCTGATTCTCACTTTGCTCTCAGCCTGATTGTCACTCTGCTCACAGCCTGATTCTCACTCTGCTCTCAGTCAGATTCTAACTCTGCTGTCAGCCTGACTCTCACTCTGCTCTCAGCCTGATTCTCACTCTGCTCTCAGCTTGATTTTCACTCTGCTCTCAGACTGATTCTCTGTGTGCTCTCAGACTGATTCTCACTCTGCTCTCAGCCTGATTCTCACTCTGCTCTCAGAATGAATCTCACTCTGCTCTCAGCCTGATTTTCACTCTGCTCTCAGCCTGCTTCTCACTCTGCTCTCAGCCTGATTCTCAATCTACTCTCAGACTGATTCTCACTCTGCTCTCAGCCTGATTCTCACTCAGCTCTCAGCCTGATTCTCACTCGGCTCTCAGCCTGATTCTCACTCTGCTCTCGGACTTTTTCTCACTCTGCTCTCAGCCTGATTCTCACTCTGCTCTCAGACTGACTCTCACTCTGCTCTCAGACTGATTCTCACACTGCTCTCACACTGATTCTCACTCTGCGGCTAGCCTGATTCTCACTCTGCTCTCAGCCTGATTCTCACTCTGCTCTCATACTGATTCTCACACTGCTCTCAGACTGATCCTCACCCTGCTTTCAGCCTGATTTTCACTCTGCTGTCTACCTGATTCTCTCTCTGCTGTCAGACTGATTTTCACCCTACTCTCAGCCCTGATTATCACTCTGCTGTCTGACTGATTCTCCCTCTGCTCTCAGACTGATTCTCACTCTGCTCTCGGCCTAATTCTCACTCTGCTCTCAGTCTGATTCTCACTCTGCTCTCAGCCTGATTCTAAATCTGCTCTCAGACTGATTCTCCCTCTTCTCTTAGCCTGATTCTCACCCTTCTGTCAGCCTGATTCTTACTCTGCTCTCAGCCTGATTCTCACTCTGCTCTTAGCCTGATTCTCACTCTGCTCTCAGCCTGATTCTCACTCTGCTCTCGGACTGTTTCTCACTCTGCTCTCAGCCTGATTCTCACTCTGCTCTCAGACTGATTCTCACTCTGCTCTCAGACTGATTCTCACTCTGCTCTCCGCCTGATTCTAACGCTGCTCTTAGTCTGATTCTCACCCTTCTGTCAGCCTGATTCTTACTCTGCTCTCAGCCTGATTCTCACTCTGCTCTTAGCCTGATTCTCACTCTGCTCTCAGCCTGATTCTCACTCTGCTCTCAGACTGACTCTCACTCGGCTCTCAGACTGATTCTCACACTGCTCTCACACTGATTCTCACTCTGCGGCTAGCCTGATACTCATTCTGCTCTCAGCCTAATTCTCACTCTGCTCTCAGTCTGATTCTCACTCTGCTCTCAGAATGATTCTCACTCTGCTCTCAACCTGAATCGCACTCTGCACTTAGCCTGATTCTCACTCTGCCCTCAGACTGTTTCTCACTCTGCTCTCATACAGATTCTAACTCTGCTGTCAGCCTGACTCTCACTCCGCTCTCACACTGATTCTCACGCTGCGGTTAGCCTGATTCTAACTCTGCTCTCAGTCTGATTCTCTGTGTGCTCTCAGACTGATTCTCACTCTGCTCTCAGCCTGATTCTCACTCTGCTCTCGGACTTTTTCTCACTCTGCTCTCAGCCTGATTCTCACTCTGCTCTCAGACTGACTCTCACTCTGTTCTCAGACTGATTCTCACACTGCTCTCACACTGATTCTCACTCTGTGGCTAGCCTGATACTCACTCTGCTCTCAGAATGATTCTCACTCTGCTCTCAGCCTGATTCTCACTCTGCTCTCATACTGCTTCTCACACTGCTCTCAGACTGATCCTCACCCTGCTTTCAGCCTGATTTTCACTCTGCTCTCTACCTGATTCTCTCTCTGCTGTCAGACTGATTTTCACCCTACTCTCAGCCCTGATTATCACTCTGCTGTCTGACTGATTCTCCCTCTGCTCTCAGCCTGATTCTCACTCTGCTCTCGGACTGTTTCTCACTCTGCTCTCAGCCTGATTCTCACTCTGCTCTCAGACTGATTCTCACTCTGCTCTCAGACTGATTCTCACTCTGCTCTCCGCCTGATTCTAACGCTGCTCTTAGTCTGATTCTCACCCTTCTGTCAGCCTGATTCTCACTCTGCTCTCAGCCTGATTCGCACTCTGCTCTTAGCCTGATTCTCACTCTGCTCTCAGCCTGATTCTCACTCTGCTCTCAGCCTGATTCGCACTCTGCTCTCTGCCTGATTCTCAATCTACTCTCAGACTGATTCTCCCTCTTCTTTCAGACTGATTCTCACTCTGCTCTCAGCCTGATTCTCACTCTGCTCTCAGCCTGATTCTCACTCTGCTCTTCGCCTGATTCTCACTTTGCTCTCAGCCTGATTGTCACTCTGCTCACAGCCTGATTCTCACTCTGCTCTCAGAATGATTCACACTCTGCTCTCCGCCTGATTCTAACGCTGCTCTTAGCCTGATTCTCACATTGCTCTCAGACTGATTCTCACCCTGCTGTCAGACTGATTCTTACTCCGCTCTAAGCTTGATTCTCACTCTGCTCTCAGCCTGATTCTCACTCTGCTCTCAGAATGATTCTCACTCTGCTCTCTGCCTGATTCTCACTCTGCTCTTCGCCTGATTCTCACTTTGCTCCCAACCTGATTGTCACTCTGATCTCAGCCTGAATCTCACTCTGCACTTAGCCTGATTCTCAGTCTGCCCTCAGACTGTTTCTCACTCTGCTCTCAGTCAGATTCTAACTCTGCTGTCAGCCTGACTCTCACTCTGCTCTCAGCCTGATTCTCACTCTGCTCTCAGCTTGATTTTCACTCTGCTCTCAGACTGATTCTCTGTGTGCTCTCAGACTGATTCTCACTCTGCTCTCAGCCTGCTTCTCACTCTGCTCTCAGAATGATTCTCACTCTGCATTCAGCCTGATTTTCACTCTGCTCTCAGCCTGCTTCTCACTCTGCTCTCAGCCTGATTCTCAATCTACTCTCAGACTGATTCTCACTCTGCTCTCAGCCTGATTCTCACTCAGCTCTCAGCCTGATTCTCACTCGGCTCTCAGCCTGATTCTCACTCTGCTCTCGGACTTTTTCTCACTCTGCTCTCAGCCTGATTCTCACTCTGCTCTCAGACTGATTCTCACACTGCTCTCACACTGATTCTCACTCTGCGGCTAGCCTGATTCTCACTCTGCTCTCAGCCTGATTCTCACTCTGCTCTCATACTGATTCTCACACTGCTCTCAGACTGACCCTCACCCTGTTTCAGCCTGATTTTCACTCTGCTCTCTACCTGATTCTCTCTCTGCTGTCAGACTGATTTTCACCCTACTCTCAGCCCTGATTATCACTCTGCTGTCTGACTGATTCTCCCTCTGCTCTCAGACTGATTCGCACTCTGCTCTCGGCTTAATTCTCACTCTGCTCTCAGTCTGATTCTCACTCTGCTCTCAGACTGATTCTAAATCTGCTCTCAGACTGATTCTCCCTCTTCTCTTAGCCTGATTCTCACCCTTCTGTCAGCCTGATTCTTACTCTGCTCTCAGCCTGATTCTCACTCTGCTCTTAGCCTGATTCTCACTCTGCTCTCAGCCTGATTCTCACTCTGCTCTCGGACTGTTTCTCACTCTGCTCTCAGCCTGATTCTCACTCTGCTCTCAGACTGATTCTCACTCTGCTCTCAGACTGATTCTCACTCTGCTCTCCGCCTGATTCTAACGCTGCTCTTAGTCTGATTCTCACCCTTCTGTCAGCCTGATTCTTACTCTGCTCTCAGCCTGATTCTCACTCTGCTCTTAGCCTGATTCTCACTCTGCTCTCAGCCTGATTCTCACTCTGCTCTCAGACTGACTCTCACTCTGCTCTCAGACTGATTCTCACTCTGCTCTCAGACTGATTCTCACTCTGCTGCTAGCCTGATTCTCATTCTGCTCTCAGCCTAATTCTCACTCTGCTCTCAGTCTGATTCTCACTCTGCTCTCAGAATGATTCTCACTCTGCTCTCAGCCTGAATCTCACTCTGCACTTAGCCTGATTCTCACTCTGCCCTCAGACTGTTTCTCACTCTGCTCTCAGACAGATTCTAACTCTGCTGTCAGCCTGACTCTCACTCTGCTCTCACACTGATTCTCACGCTTCGGTTAGCCTGATTCTAACTCTGCTCTCAGACTGATTCTCACCGTACACTCAGTCTGATTCTCACTCTGCTCTCAGACTGACTCTCACTCGGCTCTCAGACTGATTCTCACTCTGCTCTTCGCCTGATTCTCACTTAGCTCTCAGCCTGATTGTCACTCTGCTCTCAGCCTGAATCTCACTCTGTTCTCAGCCTGATTCTCACTCTGCTCTCAGACTGATTCTCACTCTGCTCTCCGCCTGATTCTAACGCTGCTCTTAGCCTGATTCTCACTCTGCTCTCAGGCTGATTCTCACTCTGCTCTCAGAATGATTCTCACTCTGCTCTCAGCCTGATTCGCACTCTGCTCTTAGCCTGATTCTCACTCTGCTCTCAGCCTGATTCTCACTCTGCTCTCAGCCTGATTCGCACTCTGCTCTCAGCCTGATTCTCAATCTACTCTCAGACTGATTCTCACTCTGCTCACAGACTGATTCTCACTCTGCTCTCGGCCTAATTCTCACTCTGCTCTCAGTCTGATTCTCACTCTGCTCTCAGCCTGATTCTAAATCTGCTCTCAGACTGATTCTCCCTCTTCTTTCAGACTGATTCTCACTCTGCTCTCAGCCTGATTCTCACTCTGCTCTCAGCCCGATTCTCACTCTGCTCTTAGCCTGATTCTCACTCTGCTCTTCGCCTGATTCTCACTTTGCTCTCAGCCTGATTGTCACTCTGCTCACAGCCTGATTCTCACTCTGCTCTCAGAATGATTCACACTCTGCTCTCCGCCTGATTCTCACTCTGCTCTCAGAATGATTCTCACTCTGCTTTCTGCCTGATTCTCACTCTGCTCTTCGCCTGATTCTCACTTTGCTCTCAACCTGATTGTCACTCTGATCTCAGCCTGAATCTCACTCCGCACTTAGCCTGATTCTCAGTCTGCCCTCAGACTGTTTCTCACTCTGCTCTCAGACAGATGCTAACTCTGCTGTCAGCCTGACTCTCACTCTGCTCTCAGCCTGATTCTCACTCTGCTCTCAGCTTGATTTTCACTCTGCTCTCAGACTGATTCTCTGTGTGCTCTCAGACTGATTCTCACTCTGCTCTCAGCCTGATTCTCACTCTGCTCTCAGAATGATTCTCACTCTGCTCTCAGCCTGATTTTCACTCTGCTCTCAGCCTGATTCTCACTCTGCTCTCAGCCTGATTCTCAATCTACTCTCAGACTGATTCTCACTCTGCTCTCAGACTGATTCTCACTCTGCTCTCGGCCTAATTCTCACTCTGCTCTCATTCTGATTCTCACTCTGCTCTCAGCCTAATTCTAAATCTGCTCTCAGACTGATTCTCACCATGCTGTCAGACTGATTCTCACTCTGCTCTTAGCCTGATTCTCACTCTGCTCTCAGCCTGATTCTCACTCTGCTCTCGGACTGTTTCTCACTCTGCTCTCAGCCTGATTCTCACTCTGCTCTCAGACTGACTCTCACTCGGCTCTCAGACTGATTCTCACACTGCTCTCACACTGATTCTCACTCTGCGGCTAGCCTGATACTCATTCTGCTCTCAGCCTAATTCTCACTCTGCTCTCAGCCTGAATCTCACTCTGCACTTAGCCTGATTCTCACTCTGCCCTCAGACTGTTTCTCACTCTGCTCTCATACAGATTCTAACTCTGCTGTCAGCCTGACTCTCACTCCGCTCTCACACTGATTCTCACGCTGCGGTTAGCCTGATTCTAACTCTGCTCTCAGTCTGATTCTCTGTGTGCTCTCAGACTGATTCTCACTCTGCTCTCAGCCTGATTCTCACTCTGCTCTCGGACTTTTTCTCACTCTGCTCTCAGCCTGATTCTCACTCTGCTCTCAGACTGACTCTCACTCTGCTCTCAGACTGATTCTCACACTGCTCTCACACTGATTTTCTCTCTGTGGCTAGCCTGATACTCACTCTGCTCTCAGAATGATTCTCACTCTGCTCTCAGCCTGATTCTCACTCTGCTCTCATACTGCTTCTCACACTGCTCTCAGACTGATCCTCACCCTGCTTTCAGCCTGATTTTCACTCTGCTCTCTACCTGATTCTCTCTCTGCTGTCAGACTGATTTTCACCCTACTCTCAGCCCTGATTATCACTCTGCTGTCTGACTGATTCTCCCTCTGCTCTCAGCCTGATTCTCACTCTGCTCTCGGACTGTTTCTCACTCTGCTCTCAGCCTGATTCTCACTCTGCTCTCAGACTGATTCTCACTCTGCTCTCAGACTGATTCTCACTCTGCTCTCCGCCTGATTCTAACGCTGCTCTTAGTCTGATTCTCACCCTTCTGTCAGCCTGATTCTCACTCTGCTCTTAGCCTGATTCTCACTCTGCTCTCAGCCTGATTCTCACTCTGCTCTCGGACTGTTTCTCACTCTGCTCTCAGCCTGATTCTCACTCTGCTCTCAGACTGACTCTCACTCGGCTCTCAGACTGATTCTCACACTGCTCTCACACTGATTCTCACTCTGCGGCTAGCCTGATACTCATTCTGCTCTCAGCCTAATTCTCACTCTGCTCTCAGTCTGATTCTCACTCTGCTCTCAGAATGATTCTCTCTCTGCTCTCAGCCTGAATCTCACTCTGCACTTAGCCTGATTCTCACTCTGCCCTCAGACTGTTTCTCACTCTGCTCTCAGACAGATTCTAACTCTGCTGTCAGCCTGACTCTCACTCTGCTCTCACACTGATTCTCACGCTGCGGTTAGCCTGATTCTAACTCTGCTCTCAGACTGATTCTCACCGTACACTCAGTCTGATTCTCACTCTGCTCTCAGACTGACTCTCACTCGGCTCTCAGACTGATTCTCACTCTGCGGGTAGCCTGATACTCATTCTGCTCTCAGCCTAATTCTCACTCTGCTCTCAGTCTGATTCTCACTCTGCTCTCAGCCTGATTCTCAATCTGCTCTCAGACTGATTCTCACTCTGCTCTCAGCCTGAATCTCACTCTGCACTCAGCCTGATTCTCACTCTGCTCTCAGACTGTTTCTCACTCTGCTCTCAGACAGATTGTCCCTCTTCTCTCAGCCTGATTCTCACTCTGCTCTCACACTGATGCTCACTGTGCTCTCAGCCTGAATCTCACTCTGCACTTAGCCTGATTCTCACTCTGCCCTCAGACTGTTTCTCACTCTGCTCTCAGACAGATTCTAACTCTGCTGTCAGCCTGACTCTCACTCTGCTCTCACACTGATTCTCAAGCTGCGGTTAGCCTGATTCTAACTCTTTTCTCAGACTGATTCTCACCGTACACTCAGTCTGATTCTCACTCTGCTCTCAGACTGACTCTCACTCGGCTCTCAGACTGATTCTCACTCTGCGGGTAGCCTGATACTCATTCTGCTCTCAGCCTAATTCTCACTCTGCTCTCAGTCTGATTCTCACTCTACTCTCAGCCTGATTCTCAATCTGCTCTCAGACTGATTCTCACTCTGCTCTCAGCCTGAATCTCACTCTGCACTCAGCCTGATTCTCACTCTGCTCTCAGACAGATCCTCACTCTGATCTCAGTCAGATTCTCACTCTGCACTCAGTGTGACACTCACTCTGATCTTAGCCTGATTTTGACCCTATGCTCAGCCTGATTCTCACTCTGCTCTCAGACTGATCCTCGCTCTCTCTCTGCCTGATTCTCGCTCTGCTCTCTGCCTGATTCTCCTTCTGCTGTCAGACTGATTCTCACTCCGCTCTCAGCCTGATTCTCACTGCTCTCAGTCTGATTCTCACTCTGCTCTCAGCCTGATTCTCACTCTGCTCTCAGCCTGATTCTCACTCTGCTCTCAGACTGATCCTCGCTCTGCTCTCAGCCTGATTCTCACTCTGCTCTCAGCCTGAATCTCACTCTGCACTCAGCCTGATTCTCACTCTGCTCTCAGACTGTTTCTCACTCTGCTCTCAGACAGATTGTCCCTCTTCTCTCAGCCTGATTCTCACTCTGCTCTCACACTGATGCTCACTGTGCTCTCAGCCTGAATCACACTCTGCTCTCAGGCTGATTCTCAGCCTGCTCTCAGACTGATTCTCCCTCTGCTCTCAGCCTGATTCTCACTCTGCTCTCAGCCTGATTCTCAATCTGCTCTCAGACTGATTCTCCCTCTGCTCTCAGACTGATTCTCACCCTGGTGTCAGACTCATTCTTACTCTGCTCTCAGCCTGATTCTCACTCTGCTCTCAGCCTGATTCTCACTCTGCTCTCAGAATGATTCTCACTCTGCTCTCCGCCTGATTCTAACGCTGCTCTTAGCCTGATTCTCACATTGCTCTCAGACTGATTCTCACCCTGCTGTCAGACTGATTCTTACTCCGCTCTCAGCTTGATTCTCACTCTGCTCTCAGCCTGATTCTCCCTCTGCTCTCAGAATGATTCTCACTCTGCTCTCTGCCTGATTCTCACTCTGCTCTTCGCCTGATTCTCACTTTGCACTCAGCCTGATTGTCACTCTGATCTCAGCCTGAATCTCATTCTGCACTTAGCCTGATTCTCAGTCTGCCCTCAGACTGTTTCTCACTCTTCTCTCAGACAGATTCTAACTCTGCTGTCAGCCTGACTCTCACTCTGCTCTCACACTGATTCTCACGCTGCTGTTAGCCCGATTCTAACTCTGCTCTCAGCCTGATTCTCACTCTGCTCTCAGAATGATTCTCACTCTGCTCTCAGCCTGTTCGCACTCTGCTCTTAGCCTGATTCTCTCTCTGCTCTCAGCCTGATTCTCACTCTGCTCTCAGCCTGATTCTCACTCTGCTCTTGGACTGTTTCTCACTCTGCTCTCAGCCTGATTCTCACTCTGCTCTCAGACTGACTCTCACTCTGCTCTCAGACTGATTCTCACCCTACTCTCAGACTGACTCTCACTCCACTCTCAGTCTGATTCTCACTCTGCTCTCAGACTGATTCTCACTCTGTCTCGGCCTAATTCTCACTCTGCTCTCAGTGAGATTCTCACTCTGCTCTCAGCCTGATTCTAAATCTGCTCTCAGACTGATTCTCACTCTGTCTCGGCCTAATTCTCACTCTGCTCTCAGTCTGATTCTCACTCTGCTCTCAGCCTGATTCTAAGTCTGCTCTCAGACTGATTCTCCCTCTTCTCTCAGACTGATTCTCACTCTGCTCTCAGCCTTATTCTCACTCTGCTCTCGGACTGTTTCTCACTCTGCTCTCAGCCTGATTCTCACTCTGCTCTCAGACTGACTCTCACTCGGCTCTCAGACTGATTCTCACTCTGCTCTCAGACTGACTCTCACTCGGCTCTCAGACTGACTCTCACTCTGCTCTCAGACTGTTTCTCACACTGCTCTCACACTGATTCTCACTCTGCGGCTAGCCTGATACTCATTCTGCTCTCAGCCTAATTCTCACTCTGCTCTCAGACTGATTCTCCCTCTGCTCTCAGACTGTTTCTCACTCTGCTCTCAGCCTGAATTACACTCTGCTCCTAGCCTGATTCTCACTCTGCTCTCAGACTGATTCTCACCCTGCTGTCAGACTCATTCTTACTCTGCTCTCAGACTGATTCTCACTTTGCTGTCAGAACGATTCTCACTCTGCTCTCTGCCTGATTCTAACGCTGCTCTTAGCCTGATTCTCACTTTGCTCTCAGCCTGATTCTCACTCTGCTCTCAGCCTGAATCTCACTAGGCACTCAGCCTGATTCTCACTCTGCTCTCAGACTGTTTCTCACTCTGCTCTCAGACAGATTGTCCCTCTTCTCTCAGCCTGATTTTCACATTGCTCTCAGACTGATTCTCACTCTGCTGTCAGCCTGACTCTCACTCTGCTCTCACACTGATGCTCACTCTGCTCTCAGCCTGATTCTCACTCTGCTCTCAGCCTGATTATCACTCTGCTCTCAGTCTGATTCTCACTCTGCTCTCAGTCTGAATCACACTCTGCTCTCAGACTGACTCTCCTGCTGCTGTCAAACTGATACTTACTCTGCTCTCAGCCTGATTCTCACTCTGCTCTCGGACTGTTTCTCACTCTGCTCTCAGCCTGATTCTCACTCTGCTCTCAGACTGACTCTCACTCGGCTCTCAGACTGATTCTCACACTGCTCTCACACTGATTCTCACTCTGCGGCTAGCCTGATACTCATTCTGCTCTCAGCCTAATTCTCACTCTGCTCTCAGTCTGATTCTTACTCTGCTCTCAGAATGATTCTCACTCTGCTCTCAGCCTGAATCTCACTCTGCACTTAGCCTGATTCTCACTCTGCCCTCAGACTGTTTCTCACTCTGCTCTCATACAGATTCTAACTCTGCTGTCAGCCTGACTCTCACTCCGCTCTCACACTGATTCTCACGCTGCGGTTAGCCTGATTCTAACTCTGCTCTCAGTCTGATTCTCTGTGTGCTCTCAGACTGATTCTCACTCTGCTCTCAGCCTGATTCTCACTCTGCTCTCGGACTTTTTCTCACTCTGCTCTCAGCCTGATTCTCACTCTGCTCTCAGACTGACTCTCACTCTGCTCTCAGACTGATTCTCACACTGCTCTCACACTGATTTTCTCTCTGTGGCTAGCCTGATACTCACTCTGCTCTCAGAATGATTCTCACTCTGCTCTCAGACTGATTCTCACTCTGCTCTCCGCCTGATTCTAACGCTGCTCTTAGTCTGATTCTCACCCTTCTGTCAGCCTGATTCTCACTCTGCTCTCGGACTGTTTCTCACTCTGCTCTCAGCCTGATTCTCACTCTGCTCTCAGACTGACTCTCACTCGGCTCTCAGACTGATTCTCACACTGCTCTCACACTGATTCTCACTCTGCGGCTAGCCTGATACTCATTCTGCTCTCAGCCTAATTCTCACTCTGCTCTCAGTCTGATTCTCACTCTGCTCTCAGAATGATTCTCTCTCTGCTCTCAGCCTGAATCTCACTCTGCACTTAGCCTGATTCTCACTCTGCCCTCAGACTGTTTCTCACTCTGCTCTCAGACAGATTCTAACTCTGCTGTCAGCCTGACTCTCACTCTGCTCTCACACTGATTCTCACGCTGCGGTTAGCCTGATTCTAACTCTGCTCTCAGACTGATTCTCACCGTACACTCAGTCTGATTCTCACTCTGCTCTCAGACTGACTCTCACTCGGCTCTCAGACTGATTCTCACTCTGCGGGTAGCCTGATACTCATTCTGCTCTCAGCCTAATTCTCACTCTGCTCTCAGTCTGATTCTCACTCTGCTCTCAGCCTGATTCTCAATCTGCTCTCAGACTGATTCTCACTCTGCTCTCAGCCTGAATCTCACTCTGCACTCAGCCTGATTCTCACTCTGCTCTCAGACTGTTTCTCACTCTGCTCTCAGACAGATTGTCCCTCTTCTCTCAGCCTGATTCTCACTCTGCTCTCACACTGATGCTCACTGTGCTCTCAGCCTGAATCTCACTCTGCACTTAGCCTGATTCTCACTCTGCACTCAGACTGTTTCTCACTCTGCTCTCAGACAGATTCTAACTCTGCTGTCAGCCTGACTCTCACTCTGCTCTCACACTGATTCTCAAGCTGCGGTTAGCCTGATTCTAACTCTTTTCTCAGACTGATTCTCACCGTACACTCAGTCTGATTCTCACTCTGCTCTCAGACTGACTCTCACTCGGCTCTCAGACTGATTCTCACTCTGCGGGTAGCCTGATACTCATTCTGCTCTCAGCCTAATTCTCACTCTGCTCTCAGTCTGATTCTCACTCTACTCTCAGCCTGATTCTCAATCTGCTCTCAGACTGATTCTCACTCTGCTCTCAGCCTGAATCTCACTCTGCACTCAGCCTGATTCTCACTCTGCTCTCAGACTGTTTCTCACTCTGCTCTCAGACAGATTGTCCCTCTTCTCTCAGCCTGATTCTCACTCTGCTCTCACACTGATGCTCACTGTGCTCTCAGCCTGAATCACACTCTGCTCTCAGGCTGATTCTCAGCCTGCTCTCAGACTGATTCTCCCTCTGCTCTCAGCCTGATTCTCACTCTGCTCTCAGCCTGATTCTCAATCTGCTCTCAGACTGATTCTCCCTCTGCTCTCAGACTGATTCTCACCCTGGTGTCAGACTCATTCTTACTCTGCTCTCAGCCTGATTCTCACTCTGCTCTCAGCCTGATTCTCACTCTGCTCTCAGAATGATTCTCACTCTGCTCTCCGCCTGATTCTAACGCTGCTCTTAGCCTGATTCTCACATTGCTCTCAGACTGATTCTCACCCTGCTGTCAGACTGATTCTTACTCCGCTCTCAGCTTGATTCTCACTCTGCTCTCAGCCTGATTCTCCCTCTGCTCTCAGAATGATTCTCACTCTGCTCTCTGCCTGATTCTCACTCTGCTCTTCGCCTGATTCTCACTTTGCACTCAGCCTGATTGTCACTCTGATCTCAGCCTGAATCTCATTCTGCACTTAGCCTGATTCTCAGTCTGCCCTCAGACTGTTTCTCACTCTTCTCTCAGACAGATTCTAACTCTGCTGTCAGCCTGACTCTCACTCTGCTCTCACACTGATTCTCACGCTGCTGTTAGCCCGATTCTAACTCTGCTCTCAGCCTGATTCTCACTCTGCTCTCAGAATGATTCTCACTCTGCTCTCAGCCTGTTCGCACTCTGCTCTTAGCCTGATTCTCTCTCTGCTCTCAGCCTGATTCTCACTCTGCTCTCAGCCTGATTCTCACTCTGCTCTTGGACTGTTTCTCACTCTGCTCTCAGCCTGATTCTCACTCTGCTCTCAGACTGACTCTCACTCTGCTCTCAGACTGATTCTCACCCTACTCTCAGACTGACTCTCACTCCACTCTCAGTCTGATTCTCACTCTGCTCTCAGACTGATTCTCACTCTGTCTCGGCCTAATTCTCACTCTGCTCTCAGTGAGATTCTCACTCTGCTCTCAGCCTGATTCTAAATCTGCTCTCAGACTGATTCTCACTCTGTCTCGGCCTAATTCTCACTCTGCTCTCAGTCTGATTCTCACTCTGCTCTCAGCCTGATTCTAAGTCTGCTCTCAGACTGATTCTCCCTCTTCTCTCAGACTGATTCTCACTCTGCTCTCAGCCTTATTCTCACTCTGCTCTCGGACTGTTTCTCACTCTGCTCTCAGCCTGATTCTCACTCTGCTCTCAGACTGACTCTCACTCGGCTCTCAGACTGATTCTCACTCTGCTCTCAGACTGACTCTCACTCGGCTCTCAGACTGACTCTCACTCTGCTCTCAGACTGTTTCTCACACTGCTCTCACACTGATTCTCACTCTGCGGCTAGCCTGATACTCATTCTGCTCTCAGCCTAATTCTCACTCTGCTCTCAGACTGATTCTCCCTCTGCTCTCAGACTGTTTCTCACTCTGCTCTCAGCCTGAATTACACTCTGCTCCTAGCCTGATTCTCACTCTGCTCTCAGACTGATTCTCACCCTGCTGTCAGACTCATTCTTACTCTGCTCTCAGACTGATTCTCACTTTGCTGTCAGAACGATTCTCACTCTGCTCTCCGCCTGATTCTAACGCTGCTCTTAGCCTGATTCTCACTTTGCTCTCAGCCTGATTCTCACTCTGCTCTCAGCCTGAATCTCACTAGGCACTCAGCCTGATTCTCACTCTGCTCTCAGACTGTTTCTCACTCTGCTCTCAGACAGATTGTCCCTCTTCTCTCAGCCTGATTTTCACATTGCTCTCAGACTGATTCTCACTCTGCTGTCAGCCTGACTCTCACTCTGCTCTCACACTGATGCTCACTCTGCTCTCAGCCTGATTCTCACTCTGCTCTCAGCCTGATTATCACTCTGCTCTCAGTCTGATTCTCACTCTGCTCTCAGTCTGAATCACACTCTGCTCTCAGACTGACTCTCCTGCTGCTGTCAAACTGATACTTACTCTGCTCTCTGCCTGATTCTCCCTCTTCTGTCAGACTGATTCTCACCCTACTCTCAGCCTGATTCTCACTCTGCTCTCAGACTGATTCTCCCTCTGCTCTCAGACTGATTCTCCCGCTGCTGTCAAACTGATTCTTAATCTGCTCTCAGCCTGATTCTCACTCTGCTCTCGGCCTGATTCTCACTCTGCTCTCAGAATGTTTCTCACTCTGCTCTCAGTCTGATTCTCACTCTGCTCTTAGCCTGATAATCACTCTGCTCTCAGCCTGATTCTCACACTGCTGTCAGCCTGATTCTCACTCTGCTCTCAGCCTGATTTTCACTCTGCTCTCAGCCTGATTCTTACTGCTCTCAGCCTGAGTCTCACTCTGCTCTCAGCGTGATTCTTACTCTGCTCTCAGACTGAATCACACTCTGTACTCAGACTGATTCTCACTCTGCTGTCAGAAATGATTTTAACTTTGCTCTCAGACTGATTCACCCTCTGCTGGCAGCCGGATTCACACTGTGCTCTCAGCCTGATTCTCACCCTACACTCAGTCTCACTCTCACTCTGCTTTCAGCCTTATTCTTACCCTACTCTCAGCCTGATTCTCACTCTGGTCTGAGAGAGATTCTCACTCTGCTCTCAGCCTGATTCTCACTCTGCTCTCAGCCTGAGTCTCACTCTGCTCTCAGCCTGATTCTTACTCTGCTCTCAGCCTGAATCACACTCTGTACTCAGACTGATTCTCACCCTACACTCAGTGTGACTCTCACTCTGCTCTGAGCCTGATTTTGACCCTACTCTCACCTGATTCTCACTCTGCTCTCAGACTGATTCTCACTCTGCTCTCAGTCTGATTCTCACTCTGCTCTCTGCCTGATTCTCCCTCTGCTGTCAGACTGATTCTCACCCTACTCTCAGCCTGATTCTCACTCTGCTCTCAGACTGATTCTCCCTCTGCTCTCAGACTGATTCTCCCGCTGCTGTCAAACTGATTCTTAATCTGCTCTCAGCCTGATTCTCACTCTGCTCTCCGCCTGATTCTCAGTCTGCTCTCAGAATGTTTCTCACTCTGCTCTCAGTCTGATTCTCACTCTGCTCTTAGCCTGATAATCACTCTGCACTCAGCCTGATTCTCACACTGCTGTCAGCCTGATTCTCCCTCTGCTCTCAGCCTGAATTTCACTCTGCTCTCAGCCTGATTCTTACTGCTCTCAGCCTTATTCTCACTCTGCTCTCCGCCTGATTCTCACTCAGCTCTCAGAATGTTTCTCACTCTGCTCTCAGTCTGATTCTCACTCTGCTCTTAGCCTGATAATCACTCTGCTCTCAGCCTGAATCACACTCTGCTCTCAGACTGATTCTCACTCTGCTGTCAGAAATGATTTTAACTTTGCTCTCAGACTGATTCACCCTCTGCTAGCAGCCTGATTCGCACTGTGCTCTCAGACTGATTCTCACCCTACACTCAGTCTGACTCTCACTCTGCTTTCAGCCTTATTCTTACCCTACTTTCTGCCTGATTCTCACTCTGGTCTGAGAGAGATTCTCACTCTGCTCTCAGCCTGATTCTCACTCTGCTCTCTGCCTGATTCTCCCTCTGCTTCAGACTGATTCTCTCCCTACTCTCAGACTGATTCTCATTCTACTGTCAGCCTGTATCCCACTCTGCTGTCAGCCTTATTCTAACTCTGCTCTCAGCCTGATACTCACTCTGCTGTCAGCCTGATTCGCACTGTGCTCTCAGACTGATTCTCACCCTACACTCAGTGACTCTCACTCTGCTCTAAGCCTGATTTTGACCCTACTCTCAGCCTGATTCTCACTCTGCTCTCAGACTGATCCTCTCACTGATCTGAGCCTGATTCTCACTCTGCTATCTGCCTGATTCACTTTCTGCTGTCAGCCTGATTCGCACTGTGCTCTCAGATTGATTCTCACCCTACACTCAGTCTGACTATCACTCTGCTCTCAGCCTGATTTTTTCCTTACTCTCAGCCTGATTCTCACTCAGCTCTCAGCCTGATTCTCAATCCGCTCTGAAACTGATTCTTCTTCTACGTTCAGCCTGATTCTCCCTCTACGTTCAGCCTGATTCTCACCCTGCTCTCAAACTGATCCTCACTCAGGTCTCAGACAGATTCTCACTTTGCTCTCAGCCTGATTCTCACTCTGACCTCTGCCTGATCCTCCCTCTGCTGTCAGACTGATTCTCACCCGACTCTCAGCCAGATTCTCTCTCTGCCCTCAGTCTAATTCTCACTCTGCTCTCAGGCTGATTCTCACTCTGCTCTCAGCCTGATTCTCACTCTGCTCCTCAATCTGCTTTCAGGCTGATTCTCCCTCTGCTCTCAGCCTAATTCTCCCTCTGCTCTCAGACTGATTCTCCATCTACTATTGGCCTGATTCTCATTCTGCTTTCAGACTGATACTCACTCTGCTGTCAGCCTGTTTCTCACTCTCCTCTCAGCCTGATTCACACTCTGCTCTCAGACTGATTCTCACTCTGCTCTCTGCCTGATTCACCCTCTGCTGGCAGCCTGATTCGCACTGTGCTCTCAGACTGATTCTCACCCTACACTCAGTGTGACTCTCACTCTGCTCTAAGCCTGATTTTGACCCTAATCTCACCTGATTCTCACTCAGCTCTCAGACTGATTCTCACTCTGCTCTCAGTCTGATTCTCACTCTGCTCTCTGCCTGATTCTCTTTCTGCTGTCAGACTGATTCTCACCCTACTGTCAGCCTGGTTCTCACTCTGCTCTCAGACTGATTCTCTCTCTGCTCTCAGACTGATTCACCCACTGCTGTCAAACTGATTCTTATTCTGCTCTCAGCCTGATTCTCACTCTGTTCTCCGCCTGATTCTCACTCTGCTCTCAGAATGTTTCTCACTCTGCTCTCAGTCTGATTCTCATTCTGCGCTTAGCCTGATAATCACTCTGCTCTCAGCCTGATTCTCACACTGCTGTCAGCCTGATTCTCACTCTGCTCTCAGCCTGAATTTCACTCTGCTCTCAGCGTGATTCTTACTGCTCTCCGCCTGATT
Source organism: Carcharodon carcharias (assembly GCF_017639515.1). Classification (NCBI taxonomy): domain Eukaryota; kingdom Metazoa; phylum Chordata; class Chondrichthyes; order Lamniformes; family Lamnidae; genus Carcharodon; species Carcharodon carcharias. The sequence continues at coordinate 135,986,472 of NC_054468.1, read as the reverse complement.
CTCACTCTGCTCTCAGAATGTTTCTCACTCTGCTCTCAGTCTGATTCTCACTCTGCTCTTAGCCTGATAATCACTCTGCTGTCAGCCTGATTCTCACACTGTTGTCAGCCTGATTCTTACACTGTTCTCAGCATGAATCATACTCTGTACTCAGACTGATTCTCACTCTGCTGTCAGAAATGATTTTAACTTTGCTCTCAGACTGATTCACCCTCTGCTGGCAGCCTGATTCGCACTGTGCTCTCAGACTGATTGTCACCCTAGACTCAGTCTGACTCTCACTCTGCTTTCAGCCTTATTCTTACCCTACTCTCAGCCTGATTCTCACTCTGGTATGAGAGAGATTCTCACTCAGCTCTCAGCCTGATTCTCACTCTGCTCTCAGCCTGATTCTCACTCTGCTCTCTGCCTGATTCTTCCTCTGCTCTCAGCCTGATACTCACTCTGCTGTCAGCCTGATTCACACTGTGCTCTCAGACTGACTCTCACCCTACACTCAGTGTGACTCTCACTCTGCTCTAAGCCTGATTTTGACCCTACTCTCAGCCTGATTCTCACTCTGCTCTCAGACTGATCCTCTGTGTGCTCTCAGACTGATTCTCACCGTAAACGTAGCTTCTCACTCTGCTCTCAGCCTGATTCTCACACTGCTCTTAGTCTGATTCTTACCCTACTCTCAGCCTGATTCTCCCTCTGATGTCAGCCTGATTCTCACTCTGCTCTCAGTCTGATTCTCACTCTGCTCTCAGACTGATTCTCACTGTGCTCTCAGACTGTTTCTCACTCTGCTCTCAGCCTAATTCTCACTCTGCTCTCAGCCTGAATCTTACTGCTGTCAGCCTGATTCTCACTCTGCTCTCAGCCTGAATCCTACTCTGCTCTCAGACTAATTCTCACTCTGCTGACAGACTGATTCTCACCCTACTCTCAGCAAGATTCTCACTCTGCTCTCAGCCTGATTCTTACTCTGCTCTCAGACAGATTTCCACTCTGCTCTCAGCCTGATCCTCACCCTGCTCTCAGCCTGATTCTCACTCTGCTCTCTGCCTGATTCTCCCTCTGCTGACAAACTGATTCTCACCCTGCTCTCAGCCAGATTCTCACTCTACTCTCAGCCTGATTCTCACTCTGCTCTAGGACTGATTCTCCCTCTGCTCTCAGACTGACTCTCCTGCTGCTGTCAAACTGATACTTACTCTGCTCTCAGCCTGATTCTCACTCTGCTCTCAGCCTGATTCTCACTCTGCTCTCAGAATGATTCTCACTCTGCTCTCAGCGTGATTCTCACTCTGCTCTCAGACTGATTCTCACCCTGCTCTCAGTCTGATTCTCACTCCGCTCTCGGTCTGATTCTCCCTCTGCTCTCAGACTGAATCTCACTCTGCTCTCAGGCTGATTCTCACTCCGCTCTCTGTCTAATTCTCACTCTGCTCTCAGCCTGATTCTCAATCTGCTTTCAGGCTGATTCTCCCTCTGCTCTCAGCCTGATTCTCCCTCTGCTCTCAGACTGATTCTCCATCTACTATTGGCCTGATTCTCACTCTGCTCTCAGACTGATACTCACTCTGCTCTCAGCCTGATTCTCACTCTCCTCTCAGCCTGATTCACACTCTGCTCTCAGACTGATTCTCACTCTGCTCTCTGCCTGATTCTCCCTCTGCTGTCAGACTGATTCTCACCCTACTCTCAGACTCATTCTCATTCTACTGTCAGCCTGAATCTCACTCTGCACTCAGCCCGATTGACACTCTGCTCTTAGCCTGATTCTTACTCTGCTCTCAGCCTGATTTTCACTCTTCTTTCAGAATGATTCTCACTCTGCTCCGAGCCTGATTCTCACTCTGCTCTTAGCCTGATTCTCACTCTGCTCTCTGCCTGGTTCTCACTCTGCTCTCAGCCTTATTCTCACTCTGCTCTCAGCCTGATTCTTACTGCTCTCAGCCTGATTCTCACTCTGCTCTCAGACTGATTCTCCCTCTGCTCTCAGACTGATTCTCCCGCTGCTGTCAAACTGAATCTTAATCTGCTCTCAGCCTGATTCTCACTCTGCTCTCAGAATGTTTCTCACTCTGCTCTCAGTCTGATTCTCACTCTGCTCTTAGCCTGATAATCACTCTGCTCTCAGCCTGATTCTCACACTGCTGTCAGCCTGATTCTCACTCTGCTCTCAGCCTTATTTTCACTCTGCTCTCAGCCTGATTCTTACTGCTCTCAGCCTGAGTCTCACTCTGCTCTCAGCGTGACTCTTACTCTGCTCTCAGCCTGAATCACACTCTGTACGCAGCCTGATTCTCACTCTGCTCTCTGTCTGATTCTCACTCTGCTCTCAGACTGATTCTCACTGTGCTCTCAGACTGATTCTCACTCTGCTCTCAGCCTAATTCTCACTCTGCTCTCAGCCTGAATCTTACTGCTCTCAGCCTGATTCTCACTTCTGCTCTCAGCCTGAATCCTACTCTGCTCTCAGACTAATTCTCACTCTGCTGTCAGAAATGATTTTATCTTTGCTCTCAGACTGATTCACCCTCTGCTGACTGAAATGATTTTATCTTTGCTCTCTCACTGATTCACCCTCTGCTGTCTGCCTGATTTGCACTGTGCTCTCAGACTGATTCTCACCCTACACTCAGTCTGACTATCACTCTGCTCTCAGCCTGATTCTTACCCTACTCTCAGCCTGTTTCTCACTCAGCTCTCAGCCTGATTCTCATTCCGCTCTGAGACTGATTCTTCTTCTACGTTCAGCCTGATTCTCCCTCTACGTTCAGCCTGATTCTCACCCTGCTCTCAAACTGATCCTCACTCTGGTCTCAGCCAGATTCTCACTTTGTTCTCAGCCTGATTCTCACTCTGCCCTCTGCCTGATCCTCCCTCTGCTGACAGACTGATTCTCACCCTACTCTCAGCCAGATTCTCACTCTGCTCTCAGCCTGATTCTTACTCTGCTCTCATACAGATTTCCACTCTGCTCTCAGCCTGATCCTCACCCTGCTCTCAGCCTGATTCTCACTCTGCTCTCTGCCTGATTCTCCCTCGGCTGACAGACTGATTCTCACCCTACTCTCAGCCAGATTCTCACTCTACTCTCAGCCTGATTCTCACTCTGCTCTCAGACTGATTCTCCCTCTGCTCTCAGACTGACTCTCCTGCTGCTGTCAAACTGATACTTACTCTGCTCTCAGCCTGATTCTCACTCTGCTCTCAGCCTGATTCTCACTCTGCTCTCAGAATGATTCTCACTCTGCTCTCAGCGTGATTCTCACTCTGCTCTCAGCCTGATTCTCACCCTGCTCTCAGGCTGATTCTCACTCTGCTCTCAGGCTGATTCTCACTCTGCTCTCTGTCAAATTCTCACTCTGCTCTCAGCCTGATTCTCAATCTGCTTTCAGGCTGATTCTCCCTCTGCTCTCAGCCTGATTCTCCCTCTGCTCTCAGACTGATTCTCCATCTACTATTGGCCTGATTCTCATTCTGCTTTCAGACTGATACTCACTCTGCTGCCAGCCTGTTTCTCACTCTCCTCTCAGCCTGATTCACACTCTGCTCTCAGACTGATTCTCACTCTGCTCTCTGCCTGATTCACCCTCTGCTGGCAGCCTGATTCGCACTGTGCTCTCAGACTGATTCTCACCCTACACTCAGTGTGACTCTCACTCTGCTCTAAGCCTGATTTTGACCCTAATCTCACCTGATTATCACTCAGCTCTCAGACTGATTCTCACTCTGCTCTCAGCCTGAGTCTCACTCTGCTCTCTGCCTGATTCTCTTTCTGCTGTCAGACTGATTCTCACCCTACTGTCAGCCTGGTTCTCACTCTGCTCTCAGACTGATTCTCTCACTGCTGTCAAACTGATTATTATTCTGCTCTCAGCCTGATTCTCACTCTGCTCTCCACCTGATTCTCACTCTGCTCTCAGAATGTTTCTCACTCTGCTCTCAGTCTGATTCTCATTCTGCTCTTAGCCTGATAATCACTCTGCTCTCAGCCTGATTCTCACACTGCTGTCAGCCTGATTCTCACTCTGCTCTCAGCCTGAAATTCACTCTGCTCTCAGCCTGATTCTTACTGCTCTCAGCCTGATTCTCACTCTGCTCTCCGCCTGATTCTCACTCTGCTCTCAGAATGTTTCTCACTCTGCTCTCAGTCTGATTCTCACTCTGCTCTTAGCCTGATAATCACTCTGCTGTCAGCCTGATTCTCACGCTGTTGTCAGCCTGATTCTTACTCTGCTCTCAGCATGAATCACACTCTGTACTCAGACTGATTCTCACTCTGCTGTCAGAAATGATTTTAACTTTGCTCTCAGACTGATTCACCCTCTGCTGGCAGCCTGATTCGCACTGTGCTCTCAGACTGATTGTCACCCTACACTCAGTCTGACTCTCACTCTGCTTTCAGCCTTATTCTTACCCTACTCTCAGCCTGATTCTCACTCTGGTATGAGAGAGATTCTCACTCTGCTCTCAGCCTGATTCTCACTCTGCTCTCAGCCTGATTCTCACTCTGCTCTCTGCCTGATTCTTCCTCTGCTCTCAGCCTGATACTCACTCTGCTGTCAGCCTGATTCACACTGTGCTCTCAGACTGACTCTCACCCTACACTCAGTGTGACTCTCACTCTGTTCTAAGCCTGATTTTGACCCTACTCTCAGCCTGATTCTCACTCTTATCTCAGACTGATCCTCTGTGTGCTCTCAGACTGATTCTCACCGTAAACGTAGCTTCTCACTCTGCTCTCAGCCTGATTCTCACACTGCTCTTAGTCTGATTCTTACCCTACTCTCAGCCTGATTCTCCCTCTGATGTCAGCCTGATTCTCACTCTGCTCTCAGTCTGATTCTCACTCTGCTCTCAGACTGATTCTCACTGTGCTCTCAGACTGATTCTCACTCTGCTCTCAGCCTAATTCTCACTCTGCTCTCAGCCTGAATCTTACTGCTGTCAGCCTGATTCTCACTCTGCTCTCAGCCTGAATCCTACTCTGCTCTCAGACTAATTCTCACTCTGCTGACAGACTGATTCTCACCCTACTCTCAGCAAGATTCTCACTCTGCTCTCAGCCTGATTCTTACTCTGCTCTCAGACAGATTTCCACTCTGCTCTCAGCCTGATCCTCACCCTGCTCTCAGCCTGATTCTCACTCTGCTCTCTGCCTGATTCTCCCTCTGCTGACAAACTGATTCTCACCCTACTCTCAGCCAGATTCTCACTCTACTCTCAGCCTGATTCTCACTCTGCTCTCAGACTGATTCTCCCTCTGCTCTCAGACTGACTCTCCTGCTGCTGTCAAACTGATACTTACTCTGCTCTCAGCCTGATTCTCACTCTGCTCTCAGCCTGATTCTCACTCTGCTCTCAGAATGATTCTCACTCTGCTCTCAGCGTGATTCTCACTCTGCTCTCAGCCTGATTCTCACCCTGCTCTCAGTCTGATTCTCACTCCGCTCTCGGTCTGATTCTCCCTCTGCTCTCAGCCTGATTCTCCCTCTGCTCTCAAACTGATTCTCCATCTACTATTGGCCTGATTCTCACTCTGCTCTCAGACTGATACTCACTCTGCTCTCAGCCTGATTCTCACTCTCCTCTCAGCCTGATTCACACTCTGCTCTCAGACTGATTCTCACTCTGCTCTCTGCCTGATTCTCCCTCTGCTGTCAGACTGATTCTCACCCTACTCTCAGACTCATTCTCATTCTACTGTCAGCCTGAATCTCACTCTGCACTCAGCCCGATTGACACTCTGCTCTTAGCCTGATTCTTACTCTGCTCTCAGCCTGATTTTCACTCTTCTTTCAGAATGATTCTCACTCTGCTCCGAGCCTGATTCTCACTCTGCTCTTAGCCTGATTCTCACTCTGCTCTCTGCCTGATTCTCACTCTGCTCTCAGCCTTATTCTCACTCTGCTCTCAGCCTGATTCTTACTGCTCTCAGCCTGATTCTCACTCTGCTCTCAGAATGTTTCTCACTCTGCTCTCAGTCTGATTCTCACTCTGCTCTTAGCCTGATAATCACTCTGCTGTCAGCCTGATTCTCACACTGTTGTCAGCCTGATTCTTACTCTGCTCTCAGCATGAATCACACTCTGTACTCAGACTGATTCTCACTCTGCTGTCAGAAATGATTTTAACTTTGCTCTCAGACTGATTCACCCTCTGCTGGCAGCCTGATTCGCACTGTGCTCTCAGACTGATTGTCACCCTACACTCAGTCTGACTCTCACTCTGCTTTCAGCCTTATTCTTACCCTACTCTCAGCCTGATTCTCACTGTGGTATGAGAGAGATTCTCACTCTGCTCTCAGCCTGATTCTCACTCTGCTCTCAGCCTGATTCTCACTCTGCTCTCTGCCTGATTCTTCCTCTGCTCTCAGCCTGATACTCACTCTGCTGTCAGCCTGATTCACACTGTGCTCTCAGACTGACTCTCACCCTACACTCAGTGTGACTCTCACTCTGTTCTAAGCCTGATTTTGACCCTACTCTCAGCCTGATTCTCACTCTTATCTCAGACTGATCCTCTGTGTGCTCTCAGTCTGATTCTCACCGTAAACGTAGCTTCTCACTCTGCTCTCAGCCTGATTCTCACACTGCTCTTAGTCTGATTCTTACCCTACTCTCAGCCTGATTCTCCCTCTGATGTCAGCCTGATTCTCACTCTGCTCTCAGTCTGATTCTCACTCTGCTCTCAGACTGATTCTCACTGTGCTCTCAGACTGATTCTCACTCTGCTCTCAGCCTAATTCTCACTCTGCTCTCAGCCTGAATCTTACTGCTGTCAGCCTGATTCTCACTCTGCTCTCAGCCTGAATCCTACTCTGCTCTCAGACTAATTCTCACTCTGCTGACAGACTGATTCTCACCCTACTCTCAGCAAGATTCTCACTCTGCTCTCAGCCTGATTCTTACTCTGCTCTCAGACAGATTTCCACTCTGCTCTCAGCCTGATCCTCACCCTGCTCTCAGCCTGATTCTCACTCTGCTCTCTGCCTGATTCTCCCTCTGCTGACAAACTGATTCTCACCCTACTCTCAGCCAGATTCTCACTCTACTCTCAGCCTGATTCTCACTCTGCTCTCAGACTGATTCTCCCTCTGCTCTCAGACTGACTCTCCTGCTGCTGTCAAACTGATACTTACTCTGCTCTCAGCCTGATTCTCACTCTGCTCTCAGCCTGATTCTCACTCTGCTCTCAGAATGATTCTCACTCTGCTCTCAGCGTGATTCTCACTCTGCTCTCAGCCTGATTCTCACCCTGCTCTCAGTCTGATTCTCACTCCGCTCTCGGTCTGATTCTCCCTCTGCTCTCAGACTGATTCTCACTCTGCTCTCAGCCTGATTCTCACTCTGCTCTCTGTCTAATTCTCACTCTGCTCTCAGCCTGATTCTCAATCTGCTTTCAGGCTGATTCTCCCTCTGCTCTCAGCCTGATTCTCCCTCTGCTCTCAAACTGATTCTCCATCTACTATTGGCCTGATTCTCACTCTGCTCTCAGACTGATACTCACTCTGCTCTCAGCCTGATTCTCACTCTCCTCTCAGCATGATTCACACTCTGCTCTCAGATTGAATCTCACTCTGCTCTCTGCCTGATTCTCCCTCTGCTGTCAGACTGATTCTCACCCTACTCTCAGACTCATTCTCATTCTACTGTCAGCCTGAATCTCACTCTGCACTCAGCCCGATTGACACTCTGCTCTTAGCCTGATTCTTACTCTGCTCTCAGCCTGATTTTCACTCTTCTTTCAGAATGATTCTCACTCTGCTCCGAGCCTGATTCTCACTCTGCTCTTAGCCTGATTCTCACTCTGCTCTCTGCCTGATTCTCACTCTGCTCTCAGCCTTATTCTCACTCTGCTCTCAGCCTGATTCTTACTGCTCTCAGCCTGATTCTCACTCTGCTCTTAGCCTGAATCACACTCTGCACCCAGACTTATTCACCCTCTGCTGTCAGACTGATTCGCAATGTGCTCTCAGACTGATTCTCACCCTACACTCAGTGTGACTCTCACTCTGCTCTAAGCCTGATTTTGAACCTACTCTCACCTGATTCTCACTCTGCTCTCAGACTGATCCTCACTCTGCTCTCAGTCTGATTCTCACTCTGCTCTCTGCCTGATTCTTCCTCTGCTGTCAGACTGATTCTCACCCTACTCTCAGCCTGATTCTCACTCTGCTCTCAGACTGATTCTCCCTCTGCTCTCAGACTGATTCTCCCGCTGCTGTCAAACTGATTCTTAATCTGCTCTCAGCCTGATTCTCACTCTGCTCTCAGAATGTTTCTCACTCTGCTCTCAGTCTGATTCTCACTCTGCTCTTAGCCTGATAATCACTCTGCTCTCAGCCTGATTCTCACACTGCTGTCACCCTGATTCTCACTCTGCTCTCAGCCTGATTTTCACTCTGCTCTCAGCCTGATTCTTACTGCTCTCAGCCTGAGTCTCACTCTGCTCTCAGCGTGATTCTTACTCTGCTCTCAGCCTGAATCACACTCTGCACTCAGACTGATTCTCACTCTGCTGTCAGAAATGATTTTAACTTTGCTCTCAGCCTGATTCTCACTCTGCTCTCAGTCTGATTCTCCATCTGCTCTCAGACTGATTCACCCTCTGCTCTCAGATTGATTCTCACTCTGCTCTCAGACAGATTCTCACTCTGCTCTCACTGCTCTCAGCCTGAGTCTCACTCTGCTCTCAGCGTGACTCTTACTCTGCTCTCAGCCTGAATCACACTCTGTACGCAGCCTGATTCTCACTCTGCTCTCTGTCTGATTCTCACTCTGCTCTCAGACTGATTCTCACTGTGCTCTCAGACTGATTCTCACTCTGCTCTCAGCCTAATTCTCACTCTGCTCTCAGCCTGAATCTTACTGCTCTCAGCCTGATTCTCACTTCTGCTCTCAGCCTGAATCCTACTCTGCTCTCAGACTAATTCTCACTCTGCTGTCAGAAATGATTTTATCTTTGCTCTCAGACTGATTCACCCTCTGCTGACTGAAATGATTTTATCTTTGCTCTCTCACTGATTCACCCTCTGCTGTCTGCCTGATTTGCACTGTGCTCTCAGACTGATTCTCACCCTACACTCAGTCTGACTATCACTCTGCTCTCAGCCTGATTCTTACCCTACTCTCAGCCTGTTTCTCACTCAGCTCTCAGCCTGATTCTCATTCCGCTCTGAGACTGATTCTTCTTCTACGTTCAGCCTGATTCTCCCTCTACGTTCAGCCTGATTCTCACCCTGCTCTCAAACTGATCCTCACTCTGGTCTCAGCCAGATTCTCACTTTGTTCTCAGCCTGATTCTCACTCTGCCCTCTGCCTGATCCTCCCTCTGCTGACAGACTGATTCTCACCCTACTCTCAGCCAGATTCTCACTCTGCTCTCAGCCTGATTCTTACTCTGCTCTCATACAGATTTCCACTCTGCTCTCAGCCTGATCCTCACCCTGCTCTCAGCCTGATTCTCACTCTGCTCTCTGCCTGATTCTCCCTCGGCTGACAGACTGATTCTCACCCTACTCTCAGCCAGATTCTCACTCTACTCTCAGCCTGATTCTCACTCTGCTCTCAGACTGATTCTCCCTCTGCTCTCAGACTGACTCTCCTGCTGCTGTCAAACTGATACTTACTCTGCTCTCAGCCTGATTCTCACTCTGCTCTCAGCCTGATTCTCACTCTGCTCTCAGAATGATTCTCACTCTGCTCTCAGCGTGATTCTCACTCTGCTCTCAGCCTGATTCTCACCCTGCTCTCAGGCTGATTCTCACTCTGCTCTCAGGCTGATTCTCACTCTGCTCTCTGTCAAATTCTCACTCTGCTCTCAGCCTGATTCTCAATCTGCTTTCAGGCTGATTCTCCCTCTGCTCTCAGCCTGATTCTCCCTCTGCTCTCAGACTGATTCTCCATCTACTATTGGCCTGATTCTCATTCTGCTTTCAGACTGATACTCACTCTGCTGCCAGCCTGTTTCTCACTCTCCTCTCAGCCTGATTCACACTCTGCTCTCAGACTGATTCTCACTCTGCTCTCTGCCTGATTCACCCTCTGCTGGCAGCCTGATTCGCACTGTGCTCTCAGACTGATTCTCACCCTACACTCAGTGTGACTCTCACTCTGCTCTAAGCCTGATTTTGACCCTAATCTCACCTGATTATCACTCAGCTCTCAGACTGATTCTCACTCTGCTCTCAGCCTGAGTCTCACTCTGCTCTCTGCCTGATTCTCTTTCTGCTGTCAGACTGATTCTCACCCTACTGTCAGCCTGGTTCTCACTCTGCTCTCAGACTGATTCTCTCACTGCTGTCAAACTGATTATTATTCTGCTCTCAGCCTGATTCTCACTCTGCTCTCCACCTGATTCTCACTCTGCTCTCAGAATGTTTCTCACTCTGCTCTCAGTCTGATTCTCATTCTGCTCTTAGCCTGATAATCACTCTGCTCTCAGCCTGATTCTCACACTGCTGTCAGCCTGATTCTCACTCTGCTCTCAGCCTGAAATTCACTCTGCTCTCAGCCTGATTCTTACTGCTCTCAGCCTGATTCTCACTCTGCTCTCCGCCTGATTCTCACTCTGCTCTCAGAATGTTTCTCACTCTGCTCTCAGTCTGATTCTCACTCTGCTCTTAGCCTGATAATCACTCTGCTGTCAGCCTGATTCTCACACTGTTGTCAGCCTGATTCTTACTCTGCTCTCAGCATGAATCACACTCTGTACTCAGACTGATTCTCACTCTGCTGTCAGAAATGATTTTAACTTTGCTCTCAGACTGATTCACCCTCTGCTGGCAGCCTGATTCGCACTGTGCTCTCAGACTGATTGTCACCCTACACTCAGTCTGACTCTCACTCTGCTTTCAGCCTTATTCTTACCCTACTCTCAGCCTGATTCTCACTCTGGTATGAGAGAGATTCTCACTCTGCTCTCAGCCTGATTCTCACTCTGCTCTCAGCCTGATTCTCACTCTGCTCTCTGCCTGATTCTTCCTCTGCTCTCAGCCTGATACTCACTCTGCTGTCAGCCTGATTCACACTGTGCTCTCAGACTGACTCTCACCCTACACTCAGTGTGACTCTCACTCTGTTCTAAGCCTGATTTTGACCCTACTCTCAGCCTGATTCTCACTCTTATCTCAGACTGATCCTCTGTGTGCTCTCAGACTGATTCTCACCGTAAACGTAGCTTCTCACTCTGCTCTCAGCCTGATTCTCACACTGCTCTTAGTCTGATTCTTACCCTACTCTCAGCCTGATTCTCCCTCTGATGTCAGCCTGATTCTCACTCTGCTCTCAGTCTGATTCTCACTCTGCTCTCAGACTGATTCTCACTGTGCTCTCAGACTGATTCTCACTCTGCTCTCAGCCTAATTCTCACTCTGCTCTCAGCCTGAATCTTACTGCTGTCAGCCTGATTCTCACTCTGCTCTCAGCCTGAATCCTACTCTGCTCTCAGACTAATTCTCACTCTGCTGACAGACTGATTCTCACCCTACTCTCAGCAAGATTCTCACTCTGCTCTCAGCCTGATTCTTACTCTGCTCTCAGACAGATTTCCACTCTGCTCTCAGCCTGATCCTCACCCTGCTCTCAGCCTGATTCTCACTCTGCTCTCTGCCTGATTCTCCCTCTGCTGACAAACTGATTCTCACCCTACTCTCAGCCAGATTCTCACTCTACTCTCAGCCTGATTCTCACTCTGCTCTCAGACTGATTCTCCCTCTGCTCTCAGACTGACTCTCCTGCTGCTGTCAAACTGATACTTACTCTGCTCTCAGCCTGATTCTCACTCTGCTCTCAGCCTGATTCTCACTCTGCTCTCAGAATGATTCTCACTCTGCTCTCAGCGTGATTCTCACTCTGCTCTCAGCCTGATTCTCACCCTGCTCTCAGTCTGATTCTCACTCCGCTCTCGGTCTGATTCTCCCTCTGCTCTCAGCCTGATTCTCCCTCTGCTCTCAAACTGATTCTCCATCTACTATTGGCCTGATTCTCACTCTGCTCTCAGACTGATACTCACTCTGCTCTCAGCCTGATTCTCACTCTCCTCTCAGCCTGATTCACACTCTGCTCTCAGACTGATTCTCACTCTGCTCTCTGCCTGATTCTCCCTCTGCTGTCAGACTGATTCTCACCCTACTCTCAGACTCATTCTCATTCTACTGTCAGCCTGAATCTCACTCTGCACTCAGCCCGATTGACACTCTGCTCTTAGCCTGATTCTTACTCTGCTCTCAGCCTGATTTTCACTCTTCTTTCAGAATGATTCTCACTCTGCTCCGAGCCTGATTCTCACTCTGCTCTTAGCCTGATTCTCACTCTGCTCTCTGCCTGATTCTCACTCTGCTCTCAGCCTTATTCTCACTCTGCTCTCAGCCTGATTCTTACTGCTCTCAGCCTGATTCTCACTCTGCTCTCAGAATGTTTCTCACTCTGCTCTCAGTCTGATTCTCACTCTGCTCTTAGCCTGATAATCACTCTGCTGTCAGCCTGATTCTCACACTGTTGTCAGCCTGATTCTTACTCTGCTCTCAGCATGAATCACACTCTGTACTCAGACTGATTCTCACTCTGCTGTCAGAAATGATTTTAACTTTGCTCTCAGACTGATTCACCCTCTGCTGGCAGCCTGATTCGCACTGTGCTCTCAGACTGATTGTCACCCTACACTCAGTCTGACTCTCACTCTGCTTTCAGCCTTATTCTTACCCTACTCTCAGCCTGATTCTCACTCTGGTATGAGAGAGATTCTCACTCTGCTCTCAGCCTGATTCTCACTCTGCTCTCAGCCTGATTCTCACTCTGCTCTCTGCCTGATTCTTCCTCTGCTCTCAGCCTGATACTCACTCTGCTGTCAGCCTGATTCACACTGTGCTCTCAGACTGACTCTCACCCTACACTCAGTGTGACTCTCACTCTGTTCTAAGCCTGATTTTGACCCTACTCTCAGCCTGATTCTCACTCTTATCTCAGACTGATCCTCTGTGTGCTCTCAGACTGATTCTCACCGTAAACGTAGCTTCTCACTCTGCTCTCAGCCTGATTCTCACACTGCTCTTAGTCTGATTCTTACCCTACTCTCAGCCTGATTCTCCCTCTGATGTCAGCCTGATTCTCACTCTGCTCTCAGTCTGATTCTCACTCTGCTCTCAGACTGATTCTCACTGTGCTCTCAGACTGATTCTCACTCTGCTCTCAGCCTAATTCTCACTCTGCTCTCAGCCTGAATCTTACTGCTGTCAGCCTGATTCTCACTCTGCTCTCAGCCTGAATCCTACTCTGCTCTCAGACTAATTCTCACTCTGCTGACAGACTGATTCTCACCCTACTCTCAGCAAGATTCTCACTCTGCTCTCAGCCTGATTCTTACTCTGCTCTCAGACAGATTTCCACTCTGCTCTCAGCCTGATCCTCACCCTGCTCTCAGCCTGATTCTCACTCTGCTCTCTGCCTGATTCTCCCTCTGCTGACAAACTGATTCTCACCCTACTCTCAGCCAGATTCTCACTCTACTCTCAGCCTGATTCTCACTCTGCTCTCAGACTGATTCTCCCTCTGCTCTCAGACTGACTCTCCTGCTGCTGTCAAACTGATACTTACTCTGCTCTCAGCCTGATTCTCACTCTGCTCTCAGCCTGATTCTCACTCTGCTCTCAGAATGATTCTCACTCTGCTCTCAGCGTGATTCTCACTCTGCTCTCAGCCTGATTCTCACCCTGCTCTCAGTCTGATTCTCACTCCGCTCTCGGTCTGATTCTCCCTCTGCTCTCAGACTGATTCTCACTCTGCTCTCAGCCTGATTCTCACTCTGCTCTCTGTCTAATTCTCACTCTGCTCTCAGCCTGATTCTCAATCTGCTTTCAGGCTGATTCTCCCTCTGCTCTCAGCCTGATTCTCCCTCTGCTCTCAAACTGATTCTCCATCTACTATTGGCCTGATTCTCACTCTGCTCTCAGACTGATACTCACTCTGCTCTCAGCCTGATTCTCACTCTCCTCTCAGCATGATTCACACTCTGCTCTCAGACTGAATCTCACTCTGCTCTCTGCCTGATTCTCCCTCTGCTGTCAGACTGATTCTCACCCTACTCTCAGACTCATTCTCATTCTACTGTCAGCCTGAATCTCACTCTGCACTCAGCCCGATTGACACTCTGCTCTTAGCCTGATTCTTACTCTGCTCTCAGCCTGATTTTCACTCTTCTTTCAGAATGATTCTCACTCTGCTCCGAGCCTGATTCTCACTCTGCTCTTAGCCTGATTCTCACTCTGCTCTCTGCCTGATTCTCACTCTGCTCTCAGCCTTATTCTCACTCTGCTCTCAGCCTGATTCTTACTGCTCTCAGCCTGATTCTCACTCTGCTCTTAGCCTGAATCACACTCTGCACCCAGACTTATTCACCCTCTGCTGTCAGACTGATTCGCAATGTGCTCTCAGACTGATTCTCACCCTACACTCAGTGTGACTCTCACTCTGCTCTAAGCCTGATTTTGAACCTACTCTCACCTGATTCTCACTCTGCTCTCAGACTGATCCTCACTCTGCTCTCAGTCTGATTCTCACTCTGCTCTCTGCCTGATTCTTCCTCTGCTGTCAGACTGATTCTCACCCTACTCTCAGCCTGATTCTCACTCTGCTCTCAGACTGATTCTCCCTCTGCTCTCAGACTGATTCTCCCGCTGCTGTCAAACTGATTCTTAATCTGCTCTCAGCCTGATTCTCACTCTGCTCTCAGAATGTTTCTCACTCTGCTCTCAGTCTGATTCTCACTCTGCTCTTAGCCTGATAATCACTCTGCTCTCAGCCTGATTCTCACACTGCTGTCACCCTGATTCTCACTCTGCTCTCAGCCTGATTTTCACTCTGCTCTCAGCCTGATTCTTACTGCTCTCAGCCTGAGTCTCACTCTGCTCTCAGCGTGATTCTTACTCTGCTCTCAGCCTGAATCACACTCTGTACGCAGCCTGATTCTCACTCTGCTCTCAGAATGATGCTCACTGTGTTCTCAGACTGATTCTCACTCTGCTCTCAGCCTAATTCTCACTCTGCTCTCAGCCTGAATCTTACTGCTCTCAGCCTGATTCTCACTTCTGCTCTCAGCCTGAATCCTACTCTGCTCTCAGACTAATTCTCACTCTGCTGTCAGAAATGATTTTATCTTTGCTCTCAGACTGATTCACCCTCTGTTGTCTGAAATGATTTTATCTTTGCTCTCTCACTGATTCACCCTCTGCTGTCTGCCTGATTTGCACTGTGCTCTCAGACTGATTCTCACCCTACACTCAGTGTGACTATCACTCTGCTCTCAGCCTGATTCTTAACCTACTCTCAGCCTGTTTCTCACTCAGCTCTCAGCCCGATTCTCATTCCGCTCTGAGACTGATTCTTCTTCTACGTTCAGCCTGATTCTCCCTCTACGTTCAGCCTGATTCTCACCCTGCTCTCAAACTGATCCTCACTCTGGTCTCAGCCAGATTCTCACTTTGTTCTCAGCCTGATTCTCACTCTGCCCTCTGCCTGATCCTCCCTCTGCTGACAGACTGATTCTCACCCTACTCTCAGCAAGATTCTCACTCTGCTCTCAGCCTGATTCTTACTCTGCTCTCATACAGATTTCCACTCTGCTCTCAGCCTGATCCTCACCCTGCTCTCAGCCTGATTCTCACTCTGCTCTCTGCCTGATTCTCCCTCTGCTGACAGACTGATTCTCACCCTACTCTCAGCCAGATTCTCACTCTACTCTCAGCCTGATTCTCACTCTGCTCTCAGACTGATTCACCCTCTGCTCTCAGACTGACTCTCCTGCTGCTGTCAAACTGATACTTACTCTGCTCTCAGCGTGATTCTCACTCTGCTCTCAGCCTGATTCTCACTCTGCTCTCAGAATGATTCTCACTCTGCTCTCAGCGTGATTCTCACTCTGCTCTCAGCCTGATTCTCACCCTGCTCTCAGGCTGATTCTCACTCTGCTCTCAGGCTGATTCTCACTCTGCTCTCTGCCTGATTCTCCCTCTGCTGACAGACTGATTCTCACCCTACTCTCAGCCAGATTCTCACTCTACTCTCAGCCTGATCCTCACTCTGCTCTCAGACTGATTCTCCCTCTGCTCTCAGACTGACTCTCCTGCTGCTGTCAAACTGATACTTACTCTGCTCTCAGCCTCATTCTCACTCTGCTCTCAGCCTGATTCTCACTCTGCTCTCAGAATGATTCTCACTCTGCTCTCAGCCTGATTCTCACTCTGCTCTCAGACTGATTCTCACCCTGCTCTCAGTCTGATTCTCACTCCGCTCTCGGTCTGATTCTCCCTCTGCTCTCAGACTGATTCTCACTCTGCTCTCAGGCTGATTCTCACTCTGCTCTCTGTCAAATTCTCACTCTGCTCTCAGACTGATTCTCCCTCTGCTCTCAGCCTGATTCTCCCTCTGCTCTCAGACTGATTCTCCATCTACTATTGTCCTGATTCTCACTCTGCTCTCAGACTGATACTCACTATGCTCTCAGCCTGATTCTCACTCTCCTCTCGGCCTGATTCACACTCTGCTCTCAGACTCATTCTCACTCTGCTCTCAGCCTGATTCTCCCTCTGCTGTCAGACTTATTCTCACCCTGCTCTCAGACTCATTCTCATTCTACTGTCAGCCTGAATCTCACTCTGCACTCAGCCCGATGGTCACTCTGCTCTTAGGCTGATTCATACTCTGCTCTCAGCCTGATTTTCACTCTTCTTTCAGAATGATTCTCACTCTGCTCTCAGCCTGATTCTCACTCTGCTCTTAGCCTGATTCTCACTCTGCTCTCTGCCTGATTCTCACTCTGCTCTCAGCCTTATTCTCACTCTGCTCTCAGCCTGATTCTTACTGCTCTCAGCCTGATTCTCACTCTGCTCTCAGCCTGAATCACACTCTGCACCCAGACTTATTCACCCTCTGCTGTCAGACTGATTCGCAATGTGCTCTCAGACTGATTCTCACCCTACACTCAGTGTGACTTTCACTCTGCTCTAAGCCTGATTTTGAACCTACTCTCACCTAATTCTCACTCTGCTCTCAGACTGATCCTCACTCTGCTCTCAGTCTGATTCTCACTCTGCTCTCTGCCTGATTCTTCCTCTGCTGTCAGACTGATTCTCACCCTACTCTCAGCCTGATTCTCACTCTGCTCTCAGACTGAT
This sequence comes from Carcharodon carcharias, assembly GCF_017639515.1. NCBI lineage: Eukaryota > Metazoa > Chordata > Chondrichthyes > Lamniformes > Lamnidae > Carcharodon > Carcharodon carcharias. The sequence continues at coordinate 135,969,308 of NC_054468.1, read as the reverse complement.
TCTCCCTCTGCTCTCAGACAGATTCTCCCGCTGCTGTCAAACTGATTCTTAATCTGCTCTCAGCCTGATTCTCACTCTGCTCTCAGCCTGATTCTCACTCTGCTCTCAGAATGTTTCTCACTCTGCTCTCAGTCTGATTCTCACTCTGCTCTTAGCCTGATAATCACTCTGCTCTCAGCCTGATTCTCACACTGCTGTCAGCCTGATTCTCACTCTGCTCTCAGCCTGGTTTTCACTCTGCTCTCAGCCTGATTCTTACTGCTCTCAGCTTGAGTCTCACTCTGCTCTCAGCGTGATTCTTACTCTGCTCTCAGCCTGAATCACACTCTGTACGCAGCCTGATTCTCACTCTGCTCTCTGTCTGATTCTCACTCTGCTCTCAGACTGATTCTCACTGTGCTCTCAGCCTGATTCTCACTCTGCTCTTAGCCTGATAATCACTCTGCTCTCAGCCTGATTCTCACACTGTTGTCAGCCTGATTCTTACTCTGCTCTCAGCATGAATCACACTCTGTACTCAGACTGATTCTCACTCTGCTGTCAGAAATGATTTTAACTTTGCTCTCTGCCTGATTCACCCTCTGCTGGCAGCCTGATTTGCACTGTGCTCTCAGACTGATTCTCACCGTAAACGTAGCCTCTCACTCTGCTCTCAGCCTGATTCTCACTCTGCTCTCTGCCTGATTCTCCCTCTGCTGACAGATTGATTCTCACCCTACTCTCAGCCAGATTCTCACTCTACTCTCAGCCTGATTCTCACTCTGCTCTCAGACTGATTCTCACTCTGCTCTCAGCTTGATTCTCACTCTGCTCTCAGAATGATTCTCACTCTGCTCTCAGCGTGATTCTCACTCTGCTCTCAGCCTGATTCTCACCCTGCTCTCAGGCTGATTCTCACTCTGCTCTCTGTCAAATTCTCACTCTGCTCTCAGCCTGATTCTCAATCTGCTTTCAGGCTGATTCTCCCTCTGCTCTCAGCCTGATTCTCCCTCTGCTCTCAGACTGATTCTCCATCTACTATTAGCCTGATTCTCATTCTGCTTTCAGACTGATACTCACTCTGCTGTCAGCCTGTTTCTCACTCTCCTCTCAGCCTGATTCACACTCTGCTCTCAGACTGATTCTCACTCTGCTCTCTGCCTGATTCACCCTCTGCTGGCAGCCTGATTCGCACTGTGCTCTCAGACTGATTCTCACCCTACATTCAGTGTGACTCTCACTCTGTTCTAAGCCTGATTTTGACCCTAATCTCACCTGATTCTCACTCAGCTCTCAGACTGATTCTCACTGTGCTCTCAGTCTGATTCTCACTCTGCTCTCTGCCTGATTCTCTTTCTGCTGTCAGACTGATTCTCACCCTACTGTCAGCCTAGTTCTCACTCTGCTCTCAGACTGATTCTCTCTCTGCTCTCAGACTGATTCTCCCACTGCTGTCAAACTGATTCTTATTCTGCTCTCAGCCTGATTCTCACTCTGCTCTCCGCCTGATTCTCACTCTGCTCTCAGAATGTTTCTCACTCTGCTCTCAGTCTGGTTCTCATTCTGCTCTTAGCCTGATAATCACTCTGCTCTCAGCCTGATTCTCACACTGCTGTCAGCCTGATTCTCACTCTGCTCTCAGCCTGAATTTCACTCTGCTCTCAGCCTGAATCACACTCTGTACTCAGACTGATTCTCACCCTTCACTCAGTGTGACTCTCACTCTGCTCTGAGCCTGATTTTGACCCTACTCTCACCTGATTCTCACTCTGCTCTCAGACTGATTCTCACTCTGCTCTCAGTCTGATTCTCACTCTGCTCTCTGCCTGATTCTCCCTCTGCTGTCAGACTGATTCTCACCCTACTCTCAGCCTGATTCTCACTCTGCTCTCAGACTGATTCTCCCTATGCTCTCAGACTGATTCCCCCGCTGCTGTCAAACTGATTCTTAATCTGCTCTCAGCCTGATTCTCACTCTGCTCTCCGCCTGATTCTCAGTCTGCTCTCAGAATGTTTCTCACTCTGCTCTCAGTCTGATTCTCACTCTGCTCTTAGCCTGATAATCACTCTGCACTCAGCCTGATTCTCACACTGCTGTCAGCCTGATTCTCCCTCTGCTCTCAGCCTGAATTTCACTCTTCTTTCAGAATGATTCTCACTCTGCTCCGAGCCTGATTCTCACTCTGCTCTCTGCCTGATTCTCACTCTGCTCTCAGCCTTATTCTCACTCTGCTCTCAGCCTGATTCTTACTGCTCTCAGCCTGATTCTCACTCTGCTCTTAGCCTGAATCACACTCTGCACCCAGACTTATTCACCCTCTGCTGTCAGACTGATTCGCAATGTGCTCTCAGACTGATTCTCACCCTACACTCAGTGTGACTCTCACTCTGCTCTAAGCCTGATTTTGAACCTACTCTCACCTGATTCTCACTCTGCTCTCAGACTGATCCTCACTCTGCTCTCAGTCTGATTCTCACTCTGCTCTCTGCCTGATTCTTCCTCTGCTGTCAGACTGATTCTCACCCTACTCTCAGCCTGATTCTCACTCTGCTCTCAGACTGATTCTCCCTCTGCTCTCAGACTGATTCTCCCGCTGCTGTCAAACTGATTCTTAATCTGCTCTCAGCCTGATTCTCACTCTGCTCTCAGAATGTTTCTCACTCTGCTCTCAGTCTGATTCTCACTCTGCTCTTAGCCTGATAATCACTCTGCTCTCAGCCTGATTCTCACACTGCTGTCAGCCTGATTCTCACTCTGCTCTCAGCCTGATTTTCACTCTGCTCTCAGCCTGATTCTTACTGCTCTCAGCCTGAGTCTCACTCTGCTCTCAGCGTGATTCTTACTCTGCTCTCAGCCTGAATCACACTCTGTACGCAGCCTGATTCTCACTCTGCTCTCTGTCTGATTCTCACTCTGCTCTCAGACTGATGCTCACTGTGCTCTCAGACTGATTCTCACTCTGCTCTCAGCCTAATTCTCACTCTGCTCTCAGCCTGAATCTTACTGCTCTCAGCCTGTTTCTCACTTCTGCTCTCAGCCTGAATCCTACTCTGCTCTCAGACTAATTCTCACTCTGCTGTCAGAAATGATTTTATCTTTGCTCTCAGACTGATTCACCCTCTGTTGTCTGAAATGATTTTATCGTTGCTCTCTCACTGATTCACCCTCTGCTGTCTGCCTGATTTGCACTGTGCTCTCAGACTGATTCTCATCCTACACTCAGTCTGACTATCACTCTGCTCTCAGCCTGATTCTTACCCTACTCTCAGCCTGTTTCTCACTCAGCTCTCAGCCCGATTCTCATTCCGCTCTGAGACTGATTCTTCTTCTACGTTCAGCCTGATTCTCCCTCTACGTTCAGCCTGATTCTCACCCTGCTCTCAAACTGATCCTCACTCTGGTCTCAGCCAGATTCTCACTTTGTTCTCAGCCTGATTCTCACTCTGCCCTCTGCCTGATCCTCCCTCTGCTGACAGACTGATTCTCACCCTACTCTCAGCAAGATTCTCACTCTGCTCTCAGCCTGATTCTTACTCTGCTCTCATACAGATTTCCACTCTGCTCTCAGCCTGATCCTCACCCTGCTCTCAGCCTGATTCTCACTCTGCTCTCTGCCTGATTCTCCCTCTGCTGACAGACTGATTCTCACCCTACTCTCAGCCAGATTCTCACTCTACTCTCAGCCTGATTCTCACTCTGCTCTCAGACTGATTCTCCCTCTGCTCTCAGACTGACTCTCCTGCTGCTGTCAAACTGATACTTACTCTGCTCTCAGCCTGATTCTCACTCTGCTCTCAGCCTGATTCTCACTCTGCTCTCAGAATGATTCTCACTCTGCTCTCAGCGTGATTCTCACTCTGCTCTCAGCCTGATTCTCACCCTGCTCTCAGTCTGATTCTCACTCTGCTCTCAGGCTGATTCTCACTCTGCTCTCTGTCAAATTCTCACTCTGCTCTCAGCCTGATTCTCAATCTGCTTTCAGGCTGATTCTCCCTCTGCTCTCAGCCTGATTCTCCCTCTGCTCTCAGACTGATTCTCCATCTACTGTTGGCCTGATTCTCATTCTGCTTTCAGACTGATACTCACTCTGCTGTCAGCCTGTTTCTCACTCTCCTCTCAGCCTGATTCACACTCTGCTCTCAGACTGATTCTCACTCTGCTCTCTGCCTGATTCACCCTCTGCTGGCAGCCTGATTCGCACTGTGCTCTCAGACTGATTCTCACCCTACACTCAGTGGGACTCTCACTCTGCTCTAAGCCTGATTTTGACCCTAATCTCACTTGATTCTCACTCTGCTCTCAGACTGATTCTCACTCTGCTCTCAGTCTGATTCTCACTCTGCTCTCTGCCTGATTCTCTTTCTGCTGTCAGACTGATTCTCACCCTACTGTCAGCCTGGTTCTCACTCTGCTCTCAGACTGATTCTCTCTCTACTCTCAGACTGATTCTCCCACTGCTGTCAAACTGATTCTTATTCTGCTCTCAGCCTGATTCTCACTCTGCTCTCCGCCTGATTCTCACTCTGCTCTCAGAATGTTTCTCACTCTGCTCTCAGTCTGATTCTCATTCTGCTCTTAGCCTGATAATCACTCTGCTCTCAGCCTGATTCTCACACTGCTGTCAGCCTGATTCTCACTCTGCTCTCAGCCTGAATTTCACTCTGCTCTCAGCCTGAATCACACTCTGTACTCAGACTGATTCTCACCCTACACTCAGTGTGACTCTCACTCTGCTCTGAGCCTGATTTTGACCCTACTCTCACCTGATTCTCACTCTGCTCTCAGACTGATTCTCACTCTGCTCTCAGTCTGATTCTCACTCTGCTCTCTGCCTGATTCTCCCTCTGCTGTCAGACTGATTCTCACCCTACTCTCAGCCTGATTCTCACTCTGCTCTCAGACTGATTCTCCCTCTGCTCTCAGACTTATTCTCTCACTGCTGTCAAACTGATTATTATTCTGCTCTCAGCCTGATTCTCACTCTGCTCTCCGCCTGATTCTCAGTCTGCTCTCAGAATGTTTCTCACTCTGCTCTCAGTCTGATTCTCACTCTGCTCTTAGCCTGATAATCACTCTGCACTCAGCCTGATTCTCACACTGCTGTCAGCCTGATTCTCCCTCTGCTCTCAGCCTGAATTTCACTCTGCTCTCAGCCTGATTCTTACTGCTCTCAGACTTATTCTCACTCTGCTCTCCGCCTGATTCTCACTCAGCTCTCAGAATGTTTCTCACTCTGCTCTCAGTCTGATTCTCACTCTGCTCTTAGCCTGATAATCACTCTGCTCTCAGCCTGAATCACACTCTGCTCTCAGACTGATTCTCACTCTGCTGTCAGAAATGATTTTAACTTTGCTCTCAGACTGATTCACCCTCTGCTAGCAGCCTGATTCGCACTGTGCTCTCAGACTGATTCTCACCCTACACTCAGTCTGACTCTCACTCTGCTTTCAGCCTTATTCTTACCCTACTTTCAGCCTGATTCTCACTCTGGTCTGAGAGAGATTCTCACTCTGCTCTCAGCCTGATTCTCACTCTGCTCTCTGCCTGATTCTCCCTCTGCTTCAGACTGATTCTCACCCTACTCTCAGACTGATTCTCATTCTACTGTCAGCCTGAATCCCACTCTGCTGTCAGCCTTATTCTAACTCTGCTCTCAGCCTGATACTCACTCTGCTGTCAGCCTGATTCGCACTGTGCTCTCAGACTGATTCTCACCCTACACTCACTGACTCTCACTCTGCTCTAAGCCTGATTTTGACCCTACTCTCAGCCTGATTCTCACTCTGCTCTCAGACTGATCCTCTCACTGATCTGAGCCTGATTCTCACTCTGCTATCTGCCTGATTCACTTTCTGCTGTCAGCCTGATTCGCACTGTGCTCTCAGACTGATTCTCACCCTAAACTCAGTCTATCAGTCTGCTCTCAGCCTGATTTTTTCCTTACTCTCAGCCTGATTCTCACTCAGCTCTCAGCCTGATTCTCAATCCGCTCTGAGACTGATTCTTCTTCTACGTTCAGCCTGATTCTCACCCTGCTCTCAAACTGATCCTCACTCAGGTCTCAGACAGATTCTCACTGTGCTCTCAGCCTGATTCTCACTCTGACTTCTGCCTGATCCTTCCTCTGCTGTCAGACTGATTCTCACCCGACTCTCAGCCAGATTCTCTCTCTGCCCTCAGTCTAATTCTCACTCTGCTCTCAGGCTGATTCTCACTCTGCTCTCAGCCTAATTCTCCCTCTGCTCTCAGACTGATTCTCCATCTACTATTGGCCTGATTCTCATTCTGCTTTCAGACTGATACTCACTCTGCTGTCAGCCTGTTTCTCACTCTCCTCTCAGCCTGATTCACACTCTGCTCTCAGACTGATTCTCACTCTGCTCTCTGCCTGATTCACCCTCTGCTGGCAGCCTGATTCGCACTGTGCTCTCAGACTGATTCTCACCCTACACTCAGTGTGACTCTCACTCTGCTCTAAGCCTGATTTTGACCCTAATCTCACCTGATTCTCACTCAGCTCTGAGACTGATTCTCACTCTGCTCTCAGTCTGATTCTCACTCTGCTCTCTGCCTGATTCTCTTTCTGCTGTCAGACTGATTCTCACCCTACTGTCAGCCTGGTTCTCACTCTGCTCTCAGACTGATTCTCTCTCTGCTCTCAGACTGATTCTCTCACTGCTGTCAAACTGATTATTATTCTGCTCTCAGCCTGATTCTCACTCTGCTCTCCGCCTGATTCTCACTCTGCTCTCAGAATGTTTCTCACTCTGCTCTCAGTCTGATTCTCATTCTGCTCTTAGCCTGATAATCACTCTGCTCTCAGCCTGATTCTCACACTGCTGTCAGCCTGATTCTCACTCTGCTCTCAGCCTGAATTTCACTCTGCTCTCAGCCTGATTCTTACTGCTCTCAGCCTGATTCTCACTCTGCTCTCCGCCTGATTCTCACTCAGCTCTCAGAATGTTTCTCACTCTGCTCTCAGTCTGATTCTCACTCTGCTCTTAGCCTGATAATCACTCTGCTGTCAGCCTGATTCTCACACTGTTGTCAGCCTGATTCTTACTCTGCTCTCAGCATGAATCACACTCTGTACTCAGACTGATTCTCACTCTGCTGTCAGAAATGATTTTAACTTTGCTCTCAGACTGATTCACCCTCTGCTGGCAGCCTGATTCGCACTGTGCTCTCAGACTGATTCTCACCCTACACTCAGTGTGACTCTCACTCTGCTCTAAGCCTGATTTTGACCCTACTCTCAGCCTGATTCTCACTCTGCTCTCAGACTGATCCTCTGTGTGCTCTCAGACTGATTCTCACCGTAAACGTAGCTTCTCACTCTGCTCTCAGCCTGATTCTCACACTGCTCTTAGTCTGATTCTTACCCTACTCTCAGCCTGATTCTCCCTCTGATGTCAGCCTGATTCTCACTCTGCTCTCAGTCTGATTCTCACTCTGCTCTCAGACTGATTCTCACTGTGCTCTCAGACTGATTCTCACTCTGCTCTCAGCCTAATTCTCACTCTGCTCTCAGCCTGAATCTTACTGCTGTCAGCCTGATTCTCACTCTGCTCTCAGCCTGAATCCTACTCTGCTCTCAGACTAATTCTCACTCTGCTGACAGACTGATTCTCACCCTGCTCTCAGCAAGATTCTCACTCTGCTCTCAGCCTGATTCTTACTCTGCTCTCAGACAGATTTCCACTCTGCTCTCAGCCTGATCCTCACCCTGCTCTCAGCCTGATTCTCACTCTGCTCTCTGCCTGATTCTCCCTCTGCTGACAAACTGATTCTCACCCTACTCTCAGCCAGATTCTCACTCTACTCTCAGCCTGATTCTCACTCTGCTCTCAGACTGATTCTCCCACTGCTTTCAAACTGATTCTTATTCTGCTCTCAGACTGATTCTCACCCTACACTCAGTCTGACTCTCACTCTGCTTTCAGCCTTATTCTTACCCTACTCTCAGCCTGATTCTCACTGTGGTATGAGAGAGATTCTCACTCTGCTCTCAGCCTGATTCTCACTCTGCTCTCAGCCTGATTCTCACTCTGCTCTCTGCCTGATTCTTCCTCTGCTCTCAGCCTGATACTCACTCTGCTGTCAGCCTGATTCACACTGTGCTCTCAGACTGACTCTCACCCTACACTCAGTGTGACTCTCACTCTGCTCTAAGCCTGATTTTGACCCTACTCTCAGCCTGATTCTCACTCTGCTCTCAGACTGATCCTCTGTGTGCTCTCAGACTGATTCTCACCGTAAACGTAGCTTCTCACTCTGCTCTCAGCCTGATTCTCACACTGCTCTTAGTCTGATTCTTACCCTACTCTCAGCCTGATTCTCCCTCTGATGTCAGCCTGATTCTCACTCTGCTCTCAGTCTGATTCTCACTCTGCTCTCAGACTGATTCTCACTGTGCTCTCAGACTGATTCTCACTCTGCTCTCAGCCTAATTCTCACTCTGCTCTCAGCCTGAATCTTACTGCTGTCAGCCTGATTCTCACTCTGCTCTCAGCCTGAATCCTACTCTGCTCTCAGACTAATTCTCACTCTGCTGACAGACTGATTCTCACCCTGCTCTCAGCAAGATTCTCACTCTGCTCTCAGCCTGATTCTTACTCTGCTCTCAGACAGATTTCCACTCTGCTCTCAGCCTGATCCTCACCCTGCTCTCAGCCTGATTCTCACTCTGCTCTCTGCCTGATTCTCCCTCTGCTGACAAACTGATTCTCACCCTACTCTCAGCCAGATTCTCACTCTACTCTCAGCCTGATTCTCACTCTGCTCTCAGACTGATTCTCCCACTGCTTTCAAACTGATTCTTATTCTGCTCTCAGCCTGATTCTCACTCTGCTCTCCGCCTGATTCTCACTCTGCTCTCAGAATGTTTCTCACTCTGCTCTCAGTCTGATTCTCATTCTGCTCTTAGCCTGATAATCACTCTGCTCTCAGCCTGATTCTCACACTGCTGTCAGCCTGATTCTCACTCTGCTCTCAGCCTGAATTTCACTCTGCTCTCAGCCTGAATCACACTCTGTACTCAGACTGATTCTCACCCTACACTCAGTGTGACTCTCACTCTGCTCTGAGCCTGATTTTGACCCTACTCTCACCTGATTCTCACTCTGCTCTCAGACTGATTCTCACTCTGCTCTCAGTCTGATTCTCACTCTGCTCTCTGCCTGATTCTCCCTCTGCTGTCAGACTGATTCTCACCCTACTCTCAGCCTGATTCTCACTCTGCTCTCAGACTGATTCTCCCTCTGCTCTCAGACTGATTCTCCCGCTGCTGTCAAACTGATTCTTAATCTGCTCTCATCCTGATTCTCACTCTGCTCTCCGCCTGATTCTCAGTCTGCTCTCAGAATGTTTCTCACTCTGCTCTCAGTCTGATTCTCACTCTGCTCTTAGCCTGATAATCACTCTGCACTCAGCCTGATTCTCACACTGCTGTCAGCCTGATTCTCCCTCTGCTCTCAGCCTGAATTTCACTCTGCTCTCAGCCTGATTCTTACTGCTCTCAGACTTATTCTCACTCTGCTCTCCGCCTGATTCTCACTCAGCTCTCAGAATGTTTCTCACTCTGCTCTCAGTCTGATTCTCACTCTGCTCTTAGCCTGATAATCACTCTGCTCTCAGCCTGAATCACACTCTGCTCTCAGACTGATTCTCACTCTGCTGTCAGAAATGATTTTAACTTTGCTCTCAGACTGATTCACCCTCTGCTAGCAGCCTGATTCGCACTGTGCTCTCAGACTGATTCTCACCCTACACTCAGTCTGACTCTCACTCTGCTTTCAGCCTTATTCTTACCCTACTTTCAGCCTGATTCTCACTCTGGTCTGAGAGAGATTCTCACTCTGCTCTCAGCCTGATTCTCACTCTGCTCTCTGCCTGATTCTCCCTCTGCTTCAGACTGATTCTCACCCTACTCTCAGACTGATTCTCATTCTACTGTCAGCCTGAATCCCACTCTGCTGTCAGCCTTATTCTAACTCTGCTCTCAGCCTGATACTCACTCTGCTGTCAGCCTGATTCGCACTGTGCTCTCAGACTGATTCTCACCCTACACTCACTGACTCTCACTCTGCTCTAAGCCTGATTTTGACCCTACTCTCAGCCTGATTCTCACTCTGCTCTCAGACTGATCCTCTCACTGATCTGAGCCTGATTCTCACTCTGCTATCTGCCTGATTCACTTTCTGCTGTCAGCCTGATTCGCACTGTGCTCTCAGACTGATTCTCACCCTAAACTCAGTCTGACTATCAGTCTGCTCTCAGCCTGATTTTTTCCTTACTCTCAGCCTGATTCTCACTCAGCTCTCAGCCTGATTCTCAATCCGCTCTGAGACTGATTCTTCTTCTACGTTCAGCCTGATTCTCCCTCTACGTTCAGCCTGATTCTCACCCTGCTCTCAAACTGATCCTCACTCAGGTCTCAGACAGATTCTCACTTTGCTCTCAGCCTGATTCTCACTCTGACCTCTGCCTGATCCTCCCTCTGCTGTCAGACTGATTCTCACCCGACTCTCAGCCAGATTCTCTCTCTGCCCTCAGTCTAATTCTCACTCTGCTCTCAGGCTGATTCTCACTCTGCTCTCAGCCTGATTCTCACTCTGCTCCTCAATCTGCTTTCAGGCTGATTCTCCCTCTGCTCTCAGCCTAATTCTCCCTCTGCTCTCAGACTGATTCTCCATCTACTATTGGCCTGATTCTCATTCTGCTTTCAGACTGATACTCACTCTGCTGTCAGCCTGTTTCTCACTCTCCTCTCAGCCTGATTCACACTCTGCTCTCAGACTGATTCTCACTCTGCTCTCTGCCTGATTCAACCTCTGCTGGCAGCCTGATTCGCACTGTGCTCTCAGACTGATTCTCACCCTACACTCAGTGTGACTCTCACTCTGCTCTAAGCCTGATTTTGACCCTAATCTCACCTGATTCTCACTCAGCTCTCAGACTGATTCTCACTCTGCTCTCAGTCTGATTCTCACTCTGCTCTCTGCCTGATTCTCTTTCTGCTGTCAGACTGATTCTCACCCTACTGTCAGCCTGGTTCTCACTCTGCTCTCAGACTGATTCTCTCTCTGCTCTCAGACTGATTCTCTCACTGCTGTCAAACTGATTATTATTCTGCTCTCAGCCTGATTCTCACTCTGTTCTCCGCCTGATTCTCACTCTGCTCTCAGAATGTTTCTCACTCTGCTCTCAGTCTGATTCTCATTCTGCTCTTAGCCTGATAATCACTCTGCTCTCAGCCTGATTCTCACACTGCTGTCAGCCTGATTCTCACTCTGCTCTCAGCCTGAATTTCACTCTGCTCTCAGCCTGATTCTTACTGCTCTCAGCCTGATTCTCACTCTGCTCTCCGCCTGATTCTCACTCAGCTCTCAGAATGTTTCTCACTCTGCTCTCAGTCTGATTCTCACTCTGCTCTTAGCCTGATAATCACTCTGCTGTCAGCCTGATTCTCACACTGTTGTCAGCCTGATTCTTACTCTGCTCTCAGCATGAATCACACTCTGTACTCAGACTGATTCTCACTCTGCTGTCAGAAATTATTTTAACTTTGCTCTCGGACTGATTCACCCTCTGCTGGCAGCCTGATTTGCACTGTGCTCTCAGACTGATTCTCACCCTACACTCAGTCTGACTCTCTCTCTGCTTTCAGCCTTATTCTTACCCTACTCTCAGCCTGATTCTCACTGTGGTATGAGAGAGATTCTCACTCTGCTCTCAGCCTGATTCTCACTCTGCTCTCAGCCTGATTCTCACTCTGCTCTCTGCCTGATTCTTCCTCTGCTCTCAGCCTGATACTCACTCTGCTGTCAGCTTGATTCACACTGTGCTCTCAGACTGACTCTCACCCTACACTCAGTGTGACTCTCACTCTGCTCTAAGCCTGATTTTGACCCTACTCTCAGCCTGATTCTCACTCTGCTCTCAGACTGATCCTCTGTGTGCTCTCAGACTGATTCTCACCGTAAACGTAGCTTCTCACTCTGCTCTCAGCCTGATTCTCACACTGCTCTTAGTCTGATTCTTACCCTACTCTCAGCCTGATTCTCCCTCTGATGTCAGCCTGATTCTCACTCTGCTCTCAGTCTGATTCTCACTCTGCTCTCAGACTGATTCTCACTGTGCTCTCAGACTGATTCTCACTCTGCTCTCAGCCTAATTCTCACTCTGCTCTCAGCCTGAATCTTACTGCTGTCAGCCTGATTCTCACTCTGCTCTCAGCCTGAATCCTACTCTGCTCTCAGACTAATTCTCACTCTGCTGACAGACTGATTCTCACCCTACTCTCAGCAAGATTCTCACTCTGCTCTCAGCCTGATTCTTACTCTGCTCTCAGACAGATTTCCACTCTGCTCTCAGCCTGATCCTCACCCTGCTCTCAGCCTGATTCTCACTCTGCTCTCTGCCTGATTCTCCCTCTGCTGACAGACTGATTCTCACCCTACTCTCAGCCAGATTCTCACTCTACTCTCAGCCTGATTCTCACTCTGCTCTCAGACTGATTCTCCCTCTGCTCTCAGACTGACTCTCCTGCTGCTGTCAAACTGATACTTACTCTGCTCTCAGCCTGATTCTCACTCTGCTCTCAGCCTGATTCTCACTCTGCTCTCAGAATGATTCTCACTCTGCTCTCAGCGTGATTCTCACTCTGCTCTCAGACTGATTCTCACCCTGCTCTCAGTCTGATTCTCACTCTGCTCTCTGTCTAATTCTCACTCTGCTCTCAGCCTGATTCTCAATCTGCTTTCAGGCTGATTCTCCCTCTGCTCTCAGCCTGATTCTCCCTCTGCTCTCAAACTGATTCTCCATCTACTATTGGCCTGATTCTCACTCTGCTCTCAGACTGATACTCACTCTGCTCTCAGCCTGATTCTCACTCTCCTCTCAGCCTGATTCACACTCTGCTCTCAGACTGATTCTCACCCTGCTCTCAGCCTGATTCTCACTCTGCTCTCTGCCTGATTCTCCCTCTGCTGACAGACTGATGCTCACCCGACTCTCAGCCAGATTCTCACTCTACTCTCAGCCTGATTCTCACTCTGCTCTCAGACTGATTCTCCCTCTGCTCTCAGACTGACTCTCCTGCTGCTGTCAAACTGATACTTACTCTGCTCTCAGCCTGATTCTCACTCTGCTCTCAGCCTGATTCTCACTCTGCTCTCAGAATGATTCTCACTCTGCTCTCAGCGTGATTCTCACTCTGCTCTCAGCCTGATTCTCACCCTGCTCTCAGTCTGATTCTCACTCCGCTCTCGGTCTGATTCTCCCTCTGCTCTCAGACTGATTCTCACTCTGCTCTCAGGCTGATTCTCACTCTGCTCTCTGTCTAATTCTCACTCTGCTCTCAGCCTGATTCTCAATCTGCTTTCAGGCTGATTCTCCCTCTGCTCTCAGCCTGATTCTCCCTCTGCTCTCAGACTGATTCTCCATCTACTAATGGCCTGATTCTCACTCTGCTCTCAGACTGATACTCACTCTGCTCTCAGCCTGATTCTCACTCTCCTCTCAGCCTGATTCACACTCTGCTCTCAGACTGATTCTCACTCTGCTCTCTGCCTGATTCTCCCTCTGCTGTCAGACTGATTCTCACCCTACTCTCAGACTCATTCTCATTCTACTGTCAGCCTGAATCTCACTCTGCTCTCAGCCCAATGGTCACTCTGCTCTTAGCCTGATTCTTACTCTGCTCTCAGCCTGATTTTCACTCTTCTTTCAGAATGTTTCTCACTCTGCTCTCAGCCTGATTCTCACTCTGCTCTTAGCCTGATTCTCACTCTTCTCTCTGCCTGATTCTCACTCTGCTCTCAGCCTTATTCTCACTCTGCTCTCAGCCTGATTCTTACTGCTCTCAGCCTGATTCTCACTCTGCTCTCAGACTGATTCTCCCGCTGCTGTCAAACTGATTCTTAATCTGCTCTCAGCCTGATTCTCACTCTGCTCTCAGCCTGATTCTCACTCTGCTCTCAGAATGTTTCTCACTCTGCTCTCAGTCTGATTCTCACTCTGCTCTTAGCCTGATAATCACTCTGCTCTCAGCCTGATTCTCACACTGCTGTCAGCCTGATTCTCACTCTGCTCTCAGCCTGATTTTCACTCTGCTCTCAGCCTGATTCTTACTGCTCTCAGCCTGAGTCTCACTCTGCTCTCAGCGTGATTCTTACTCTGCTCTCAGACTGATTCTCACTCTGCTCTCAGCCTAATTCTCACTCTGCTCTCAGCCTGAATCTTACTGCTCTCAGCCTGATTCTCACTTCTGCTCTCAGCCTGAATCCTACTCTGCTCTCAGACTAATTCTCACTCTGCTGTCAGAAATGATTTTATCTTTGCTCTCAGACTGATTCACCCTCTGCTGTCTGAAATGATTTTATCTTTGCTCTCTCACTGATTCACCCTCTGCTGTCTGCCTGATTTGCACTGTGCTCTCAGACTGATTCTCACCCTACACTCAGTCTGACTATCACTCTGCTCTCAGCCTGATTCTTACCCTACTCTCAGCCTGTTTCTCACTCTGCTCTCAGTCTGATTCTCATTCTGCTCTTAGCCTGATAATCACTCTGCTCTCAGCCTGATTCTCACACTGCTGTCAGCCTGATTCTCACTCTGCTCTCAGCCTGAATTTCATTCTGCTCTCAGCCTGATTCTTACTGCTCTCAGCCTGATTCTCACTCTGCTCTCCGCCTGATTCTCACTCTGCTCTCAGAATGTTTCTCACTCTGCTCTCAGTCTGATTCTCACTCTGCTCTTAGCCTGATAATCACTCTGCTGTCAGCCTGATTCTCACACTGTTGTCAGCCTGATTCTTACTCTGCTCTCAGCATGAATCACACTCTGTACTCAGACTGATTCTTACTCTGCTGTCAGAAATGATTTTAACTTTGCTCTCAGACTGATTCACCCTCTGCTGGCAGCCTGATTCGCACTGTGCTCTCAGACTGATTCTCACCCTACACTCAGTCTGACTCTCACTCTGCTTTCAGCCTTATTCTTACCCTACTCTCAGCCTGATTCTCACTGTGGTATGAGAGAGATTCTCACTCAGCTCTCAGCCTGATTCTCACTCTGCTCTCAGCCTGATTCTCACTCTGCTCTCTGCCTGATTCTTCCTCTGCTCTCAGCCTGATACTCACTCTGCTGTCAGCCTGATTCACACTGTGCTCTCAGACTGACTCTCACCCTACACTCAGTGTGACTCTCACTCTGCTCTAAGCCTGATTTTGACCCTACTCTCAGCCTGATTCTCACTCTGCTCTCAGACTGATCCTCTGTGTGCTCTCAGACTGATTCTCACCGTAAACGTAGCTTCTCACTCTGCTCTCAGCCTGATTCTCACACTGCTCTTAGTCTGATTCTTACCCTACTCTCAGCCTGATTCTCCCTCTGATGTCAGCCTGATTCTCACTCTGCTCTCAGTCTGATTCTCACTCTGCTCTCAGACTGATTCTCACTGTGCTCTCAGACTGATTCTCACTCTGCTCTCAGCCTAATTCTCACTCTGCTCTCAGCCTGAATCTTACTGCTGTCAGCCTGATTCTCACTCTGTTCTCAGCCTGAATCCTACTCTGCTCTCAGACTAATTCTCACTCTGCTGACAGACTGATTCTCACCCTACTCTCAGCAAGATTCTCACTCTGCTCTCAGCCTGATTCTTACTCTGCTCTCAGACAGATTTCCACTCTGCTCTCAGCCTGATCCTCACCCTGCTCTCAGCCTGATTCTCACTCTGCTCTCTGCCTGATTCTCCCTCTGCTGACAAACTGATTCTCACCCTACTCTCAGCCAGATTCTCACTCTACTCTCAGCCTGATTCTCACTCTGCTCTCAGACTGATTCTCCCACTGCTTTCAAACTGATTCTTATTCTGCTCTCAGCCTGATTCTCACTCTGCTCTCCGCCTGATTCTCACTCTGCTCTCAGAATGTTTCTCACTCTGCTCTCAGTCTGATTCTCATTCTGCTCTTAGCCTGATAATCACTCTGCTCTCAGCCTGATTCTCACACTGCTGTCAGCCTGATTCTCACTCTGCTCTCAGCCTGAATTTCACTCTGCTCTCAGCCTGAATCACACTCTGTACTCAGACTGATTCTCACCCTACACTCAGTGTGACTCTCACTCTGCTCTGAGCCTGATTTTGACCCTACTCTCACCTGATTCTCACTCTGCTCTCAGACTGATTCTCACTCTGCTCTCAGTCTGATTCTCACTCTGCTCTCTGCCTGATTCTCCCTCTGCTGTCAGACTGATTCTCACCCTACTCTCAGCCTGATTCTCACTCTGCTCTCAGACTGATTCTCCCTCTGCTCTCAGACTGATTCTCCCGCTGCTGTCAAACTGATTCTTAATCTGCTCTCAGCCTGATTCTCACTCTGCTCTCCGCCTGATTCTCAGTCTGCTCTCAGAATGTTTCTCACTCTGCTCTCAGTCTGATTCTCACTCTGCTCTTAGCCTGATAATCACTCTGCACTCAGCCTGATTCTCACACTGCTGTCAGCCTGATTCTCCCTCTGCTCTCAGCCTGAATTTCACTCTGCTCTCAGCCTGATTCTTACTGCTCTCAGACTTATTCTCACTCTGCTCTCCGCCTGATTCTCACTCAGCTCTCAGAATGTTTCTCACTCTGCTCTCAGTCTGATTCTCACTCTGCTCTTAGCCTGATAATCACTCTGCTCTCAGCCTGAATCACACTCTGCTCTCAGACTGATTCTCACTCTGCTGTCAGAAATGATTTTAACTTTGCTCTCAGACTGATTCACCCTCTGCTAGCAGCCTGATTCGCACTGTGCTCTCAGACTGATTCTCACCCTACACTCAGTCTGACTCTCACTCTGCTTTCAGCCTTATTCTTACCCTACTTTCAGCCTGATTCTCACTCTGGTCTGAGAGAGATTCTCACTCTGCTCTCAGCCTGATTCTCACTCTGCTCTCTGCCTGATTCTCCCTCTGCTTCAGACTGATTCTCACCCTACTCTCAGACTGATTCTCATTCTACTGTCAGCCTGAATCCCACTCTGCTGTCAGCCTTATTCTAACTCTGCTCTCAGCCTGATACTCACTCTGCTGTCAGCCTGATTCGCACTGTGCTCTCAGACTGATTCTCACCCTACACTCACTGACTCTCACTCTGCTCTAAGCCTGATTTTGACCCTACTCTCAGCCTGATTCTCACTCTGCTCTCAGACTGATCCTCTCACTGATCTGAGCCTGATTCTCACTCTGCTATCTGCCTGATTCACTTTCTGCTGTCAGCCTGATTCGCACTGTGCTCTCAGACTGATTCTCACCCTAAACTCAGTCTGACTATCAGTCTGCTCTCAGCCTGATTTTTTCCTTACTCTCAGCCTGATTCTCACTCAGCTCTCAGCCTGATTCTCAATCCGCTCTGAGACTGATTCTTCTTCTACGTTCAGCCTGATTCTCCCTCTACGTTCAGCCTGATTCTCACCCTGCTCTCAAACTGATCCTCACTCAGGTCTCAGACAGATTCTCACTTTGCTCTCAGCCTGATTCTCACTCTGACCTCTGCCTGATCCTCCCTCTGCTGTCAGACTGATTCTCACCCGACTCTCAGCCAGATTCTCTCTCTGCCCTCAGTCTAATTCTCACTCTGCTCTCAGGCTGATTCTCACTCTGCTCTCAGCCTGATTCTCACTCTGCTCCTCAATCTGCTTTCAGGCTGATTCTCCCTCTGCTCTCAGCCTAATTCTCCCTCTGCTCTCAGACTGATTCTCCATCTACTATTGGCCTGATTCTCATTCTGCTTTCAGACTGATACTCACTCTGCTGTCAGCCTGTTTCTCACTCTCCTCTCAGCCTGATTCACACTCTGCTCTCAGACTGATTCTCACTCTGCTCTCTGCCTGATTCAACCTCTGCTGGCAGCCTGATTCGCACTGTGCTCTCAGACTGATTCTCACCCTACACTCAGTGTGACTCTCACTCTGCTCTAAGCCTGATTTTGACCCTAATCTCACCTGATTCTCACTCTGCTCTCAGTCTGATTCTCACTCTGCTCTCTGCCTGATTCTCTTTCTGCTGTCAGACTGATTCTCACCCTACTGTCAGCCTGGTTCTCACTCTGCTCTCAGACTGATTCTCTCTCTGCTCTCAGACTGATTCTCTCACTGCTGTCAAACTGATTATTATTCTGCTCTAAGCCTGATTCTCACTCTGTTCTCCGCCTGATTCTCACTCTGCTCTCAGAATGTTTCTCACTCTGCTCTCAGTCTGATTCTCATTCTGCTCTTAGCCTGATAAGCACTCTGCTCTCAGCCTGATTCTCACACTGCTGTCAGCCTGATTCTCACTCTGCTCTCAGCCTGAATTTCACTCTGCTCTCAGCCTGATTCTTACTGCTCTCAGCCTGATTCTCACTCTGCTCTCCGCCTGATTCTCACTCAGCTCTCAGAATGTTTCTCACTCTGCTCTCAGTCTGATTCTCACTCTGCTCTTAGCCTGATAATCACTCTGCTGTCAGCCTGATTCTCACACTGTTGTCAGCCTGATTCTTACTCTGCTCTCAGCATGAATCACACTCTGTACTCAGACTGATTCTCACTCTGCTGTCAGAAATGATTTTAACTTTGCTCTCGGACTGATTCACCCTCTGCTGGCAGCCTGATTTGCACTGTGCTCTCAGACTGATTCTCACCCTACACTCAGTCTGACTCTCACTCTGCTTTCAGCCTTATTCTTACCCTACTCTCAGCCTGATTCTCACTGTGGTATGAGAGAGATTCTCACTCTGCTCTCAGCCTGATTCTCACTCTGCTCTCAGCCTGATTCTCACTCTGCTCTCTGCCTGATTCTTCCTCTGCTCTCAGCCTGATACTCACTCTGCTGTCAGCTTGATTCACACTGTGCTCTCAGACTGACTCTCACCCTACACTCAGTGTGACTCTCACTCTGCTCTAAGCCTGATTTTGACCCTACTCTCAGCCTGATTCTCACTCTGCTCTCAGACTGATCCTCTGTGTGCTCTCAGACTGATTCTCACCGTAAACGTAGCTTCTCACTCTGCTCTCAGCCTGATTCTCACACTGCTCTTAGTCTGATTCTTACCCTACTCTCAGCCTGATTCTCCCTCTGATGTCAGCCTGATTCTCACTCTGCTCTCAGTCTGATTCTCACTCTGCTCTCAGACTGATTCTCACTGTGCCCTCAGACTGATTCTCACTCTGCTCTCAGCCTAATTCTCACTCTGCTCTCAGCCTGAATCTTACTGCTGTCAGCCTGATTCTCACTCTGCTCTCAGCCTGAATCCTACTCTGCTCTCAGACTAATTCTCACTCTGCTGACAGACTGATTCTCACCCTACTCTCAGCAAGATTCTCACTCTGCTCTCAGCCTGATTCTTACTCTGCTCTCAGACAGATTTCCACTCTGCTCTCAGCCTGATCCTCACCCTGCTCTCAGCCTGATTCTCACTCTGCTCTCTGCCTGATTCTCCCTCTGCTGACAGACTGATTCTCACCCTACTCTCAGCCAGATTCTCACTCTACTCTCAGCCTGATGCTCACTCTGCTCTCAGACTGATTCTCCCTCTGCTCTCAGACTGACTCTCCTGCTGCTGTCAAACTGATACTTACTCTGCTCTCAGCCTGATTCTCACTCTGCTCTCAGCCTGATTCTCACTCTGCTCTCAGAATGATTCTCACTCTGCTCTCAGCGTGATTCTCACTCTGCTCTCAGACTGATTCTCACCCTGCTCTCAGTCTGATTCTCACTCTGCTCTCTGTCTAATTCTCACTCTGCTCTCAGCCTGATTCTCAATCTGCTTTCAGGCTGATTCTCCCTCTGCTCTCAGCCTGATTCTCCCTCTGCTCTCAAACTGATTCTCCATCTACTATTGGCCTGATTCTCACTCTGCTCTCAGACTGATACTCACTCTGCTCTCAGCCTGATTCTCACTCTCCTCTCAGCCTGATTCACACTCTGCTCTCAGACTGATTCTCACCCTGCTCTCAGCCTGATTCTCACTCTGCTCTCTGCCTGATTCTCCCTCTGCTGACAGACTGATGCTCACCCGACTCTCAGCCAGATTCTCACTCTACTCTCAGCCTGATTCTCACTCTGCTCTCAGACTGATTCTCCCTCTGCTCTCAGACTGACTCTCCTGCTGCTGTCAAACTGATACTTACTCTGCTCTCAGCCTGATTCTCACTCTGCTCTCAGCCTGATTCTCACTCTGCTCTCAGAATGATTCTCACTCTGCTCTCAGCGTGATTCTCACTCTGCTCTCAGACTGATTCTCACCCTGCTCTCAGTCTGATTCTCACTGCGCTCTCGGTCTGATTCTCCCTCTGCTCTCAGACTGATTCTCACTCTGCTCTCAGGCTGATTCTCACTCTGCTCTCTGTCTAATTCTCACTCTGCTCTCAGCCTGATTCTCAATCTGCTTTCAGGCTGATTCTCCCTCTGCTCTCAGCCTGATTCTCCCTCTGCTCTCAGACTGATTCTCCATCTACTAATGGCCTGATTCTCACTCTGCTCTCAGACTGATACTCACTCTGCTCTCAGCCTGATTCTCACTCTCCTCTCAGCCTGATTCACACTCTGCTCTCAGACTGATTCTCACTCTGCTCTCTGCCTGATTCTCCCTCTGCTGTCAGACTGATTCTCACCCTACTCTCAGACTCATTCTCATTCTACTGTCAGCCTGAATCTCACTCTGCTCTCAGCCCAATGGTCACTCTGCTCTTAGCCTGATTCTTACTCTGCTCTCAGCCTGATTTTCACTCTTCTTTCAGAATGTTTCTCACCCTACTCTCAGCAAGATTCTCACTCTGCTCTCAGCCTGATTCTTACTCTGCTCTCATACAGATTTCCACTCTGCTCTCAGCCTGATCCTCACCCTGCTCTCAGCCTGAGTCTCACTCTGCTCTCTGCCTGATTCTCCCTCTGCTGACAGACTGATTCTCACCCTACTCTCAGCCAGATTCTCACTCTACTCTCAGCCTGATTCTCACTCTGCTCTCAGGCTGATTCTCCCTCTGCTCTCAGACTGACTCTCCTGCTGCTGTCAAACTGATACTTACTCTGCTCTCAGCCTGATTCTCACTCTGCTCTCAGCCTGATTCTCACTCTGCTCTCAGAATGATTCTCACTCTGCTCTCAGCGTGATTCTCACTCTGCTCTCAGACTGATTCTCACCCTGCTCTCAGTCTGATTCTCACTCCGCTCTCGGTCTGATTCTCCCTCTGCTCTCAGACTGATTCTCACTCTGCTCTCAGCTGATTCTCACTCTGCTCTCTGTCTAATTCTCACTCTGCTCTCAGCCTGATTCTCAATCTGCTTTCAGGCTGATTCTCCCTCTGCTCTCAGCCTGATTCTCCCTCCGCTCTCAGACTGATTCTCACGCTCCTCTCGGCCTGATTCACACTCTGCTCTCAGACTGATTCTCACTCTGCTCTCTGCCTGATTCTCCCTCTGCTGTCAGACTGATTCTCACCCTACTCTCAGACTCATTCTCATTCTACTGTCAGCCTGAATCTCACTCTGCACTCAGCCCGATGGTCACTCTGCTCTTAGCCTTATTCTTTCTCTAATCTCAGCCTGATTTTCACTCTTCTTTCAGAATGATTCTCACTCTGCTCTTAGCCTGATTCTCACTCTGCTCTCTGCCTGATTCTCACTCTGCTCTCAGCCTTATTCTCACTCTGCTCTCAGCCTGATTCTTACTGCTCTCAGCCTGATTCTCACTCTGCTCTCAGCCTGAATCACACTCTGCACCCAGACTTATTCACCCTCTGCTGTCAGACTGATTCGCAATGTGCTCTCAGACTGATTCTCACCCTACACTCAGTGTGACTCTCACTCTGCTCTAAGCCTGATTTTGAACCTACTCTCACCTGATTCTCACTCTGCTCTCAGACTGATCCTCACTCTGCTCTCAGTCTGATTCTCACTCTGCTCTCTGCCTGATTCTGCCTCTGCTGTCAGACTGATTCTCACCCTACTCTCAGCCTGATTCTCACTCTGCTCTCAGACTGATTCTCCCTCTGCTCTCAGACTGATTCTCCTGCTGCTGTCAAACTGATTCTTAATCTGCTCTCAGCCTGATTCTCACTCTGCTCTCAGCCTGATTCTCACTCTGCTCTCAGAATGTTTCTCACTCTGCTCTCAGTCTGATTCTCACTCTGCTCTTAGCCTGATAATCACTCTGCTCTCAGCCTGATTCTCACACTGCTGTCAGCCTGATTCTCACTCTGCTCTCAGCCTGATTTTCACTCTGCTCTCAGCCTGATTCTTACTGCTCTCAGCCTGAGTCTCACTCTGCTCTCAGCGTGATTCTTACTCTGCTCTCAGCCTGAATCACACTCTGTACGCAGCCTGATTCTCACTCTGCTCTCTGTCTGATTCTCACTCTGCTCTCAGACTGATTCTCACTGTGCTCTCAGACTGATTCTCACTCTGCTCTCAGCCTAATTCTCACTCTGCTCTCAGCCTGAATCTTACTGCTCTCAGCCTGATTCTCACTTCTGCTCTCAGCCTGAATCCTACTCTGCTCTCAGACTAATTCTCACTCTGCTGTCAGAAATGATTTTATCTTTGCTCTCAGACTGATTCACCCTCTGCTGTCTGAAATGATTTTATCTTTGCTCTCTCACTGATTCACCCTCTGCTGTCTGCCTGATTTGCACTGTGCTCTCAGACTGATTCTCACCCTACACTCAGTCTGACTATCACTCTGCTCTCAGCCTTTTTCTTACCCTACTCTCAGCCTGTTTCTCACTCAGCTCTCAGCCTGATTCTCATTCCGCTCTGAGACTGATTCTTCTTCTACGTTCAGCCTGATTCTCCCTCTACGTTCAGCCTGATTCTCACCCTGCTCTCAAACTGATCCTCACTCTGGTCTCAGCCAGATTCTCACTTTGTTCTCAGCCTGATTCTCACTCTGCCCTCTGCCTGATCCTCCCTCTGCTGACAGACTGATTCTCACCCTACTCTCAGCCAGATTCTCACTCTGCTCTCAGCCTGATTCTTACTCTGCTCTCATACAGATTTCCACTCTGCTCTCAGCCTGATCCTCACCCTGCTCTCAGCCTGATTCTCACTCTGCTCTCTGCCTGATTCTCCCTCTGCTGACAGACGGATTCTCACCCTACTCTCAGCCAGATTCTCACTCTACTCTCAGCCTGATTCTCACTCTGCTCTCAGACTGATTCTCCCTCTGCTCTCAGACTGACTCTCCTGCTGCTGTCAAACTGATACTTACTCTGATCTCAGCCTGATTCTCACTCTGCTCTCAGCCTGATTCTCATCTCTGCTCTCAGAATGATTCTCACTCTGCTCTCAGCGTGATTCTCACTCTGCTCTCAGCCTGATTCTCACCCTGCTCTCAGGCTGATTCTCACTCTGCTCTCAGGCTGATTCTCACTCTGCTCTCTGTCAAATTCTCACTCTGCTCTCAGCCTGATTCTCAATCTGCTTTCAGGCTGATTCTCCCTCTGCTCTCAGCCTGATTCTCCCTCTGCTCTCAGACTGATTCTCCATCTACTATTGTCCTGATTCTCACTCTGCTCTCAGACTGATACTCACTATGCTCTCAGCCTGATTCTCACTCTCCTCTCGGCCTGATTCACACTCTGCTCTCAGACTGATTCTCACTCTGCTCTCTGCCTGATTCTCCCTCTGCTGTCAGACTGATTCTCACCCTACTCTCAGACTCATTCTCATTCTACTATCAGCCTGAATCTCACTCTGCACTCAGCCCGATGGTCACTCTGCTCTTAGCCTTATTCTTACTCTAATCTCAGCCTGATTTTCACTCTTCTTTCAGAATGATTCTCACTCTGCTCTCAGCCTGATTCTCACTCTGCTCTTAGCCTGATTCTCACTCTGCTCTCTGCCTGATTCTCACTCTGCTCTCAGCCTTATTCTCACTCTGCTCTCAGCCTGATTCTTACTGCCCTCTGCCTGATCCTCCCTCTGCTGACAGACTGATTCTCACCCTACTCTCAGCCAGATTCTCACTCTGCTCTCAGCCTGATTCTTACTCTGCTCTCATACAGATTTCCACTCTGCTCTCAGCCTGATCCTCACCCTGCTCTCAGCCTGATTCTCACTCTGCTCTCTGCCTGATTCTCCCTCTGCTGACAGACGGATTCTCACCCTACTCTCAGCCAGATTCTCACTCTACTCTCAGCCTGATTCTCACTCTGCTCTCAGACTGATTCTCCCTCTGCTCTCAGACTGACTCTCCTGCTGCTGTCAAACTGATACTTACTCTGATCTCAGCCTGATTCTCACTCTGCTCTCAGCCTGATTCTCATCTCTGCTCTCAGAATGATTCTCACTCTGCTCTCAGCGTGATTCTCACTCTGCTCTCAGCCTGATTCTCACCCTGCTCTCAGGCTGATTCTCACTCTGCTCTCAGGCTGATTCTCACTCTGCTCTCTGTCAAATTCTCACTCTGCTCTCAGCCTGATTCTCAATCTGCTTTCAGGCTGATTCTCCCTCTGCTCTCAGCCTGATTCTCCCTCTGCTCTCAGACTGATTCTCCATCTACTATTGTCCTGATTCTCACTCTGCTCTCAGACTGATACTCACTATGCTCTCAGCCTGATTCTCACTCTCCTCTCGGCCTGATTCACACTCTGCTCTCAGACTGATTCTCACTCTGCTCTCTGCCTGATTCTCCCTCTGCTGTCAGACTGATTCTCACCCTACTCTCAGACTCATTCTCATTCTACTGTCAGCCTGAATCTCACTCTGCACTCAGCCCGATGGTCACTCTGCTCTTAGCCTTATTCTTACTCTAATCTCAGCCTGATTTTCACTCTTCTTTCAGAATGATTCTCACTCTGCTCTCAGCCTGATTCTCACTCTGCTCTTAGCCTGATTCTCACTCTGCTCTCTGCCTGATTCTCACTCTGCTCTCAGCCTTATTCTCACTCTGCTCTCAGCCTGATTCTTACTGCTCTCAGCCTGATTCTCACTCTGCTCTCAGCCTGAATCACACTCTGCACCCAGACTTATTCACCCTCTGCTGTCAGACTGATTCGCAATGTGCTCTCAGACTGATTCTCACCCTACACTCAGTGTGACTCTCACTCTGCTCTAAGCCTGATTTTGAACCTACTCTCACCTGATTCTCACTCTGCTCTCAGACTGATCCTCACTCTGCTCTCAGTCTGATTCTCACTCTGCTCTCTGCCTGATTCTGCCTCTGCTGTCAGACTGATTCTCACCCTACTCTCAGCCTGATTCTCACTCTGCTCTCAGACTGATTCTCCCTCTGCTCTCAGACTGATTCTCCTGCTGCTGTCAAACTGATTCTTAATCTGCTCTCAGCCTGATTCTCACTCTGCTCTCAGCCTGATTCTCACTCTGCTCTCAGAATGTTTCTCACTCTGCTCTCAGTCTGATTCTCACTCTGCTCTTAGCCTGATAATCACTCTGCTCTCAGCCTGATTCTCACACTGCTGTCAGCCTGATTCTCACTCTGCTCTCAGCCTGATTTTCACTCTGCTCTCAGCCTGATTCTTACTGCTCTCAGCCTGAGTCTCACTCTGCTCTCAGCGTGATTCTTACTCTGCTCTCAGCCTGAATCACACTCTGTACGCAGCCTGATTCTCACTCTGCTCTCTGTCTGATTCTCACTCTGCTCTCAGACTGATTCTCACTGTGCTCTCAGCCTGATTCTCACTCTGCTCTTAGCCTGATAATCACTCTGCTCTCAGCCTGATTCTCACACTGTTGTCAGCCTGATTCTTACTCTGCTCTCAGCATGAATCACACTCTGTACTCAGACTGATTCTCACTCTGCTGTCAGAAATGATTTTAACTTTGCTCTCAGACTGATTCACCCTCTGCTGGCAGCCTGATTCGCACTGTGCTCTCAGACTGATTGTCACCCTACACTCAGTCTGACTCTCACTCTGCTTTCAGCCTTATTCTTACCCTACTCTCAGCCTGATTCTCACTGTGGTATGAGAGAGATTCTCACTCTGCTCTCAGCCTGATTCTCACTCTGCTCTCAGCCTGATTCTCACTCTGCTCTCAGCCTGATACTCACTCTGCTCTCAGCCTTATTCGCACTGTGCTCTCAGACTGACTCTCACCCTACACTCAGTGTGACTCTCACTCTGCTCTGAGCCTGATTTTGACCCTACTCTCAGCCTGATTCTCACTCTGCTCTCAGACTGATCCTCTGTGTGCTCTCAGACTGATTCTCACCGTAAACGTAGCCTCTCACTCTGCTCTCAGCCTGATTCTCACACTGCTCTTAGTCTGATTCTTACCCTACTCTCAGCCTGATTCTCCCTCTGATGTCAGCCTGATTCTCACTCTGCTCTCAGTCTGATTCTCACTCTGCTCTCAGACTGATTCTCACTGTGCTCTCAGACTGATTCTCACTCTGCTCTCAGCCTAATTCTCACTCTGCTCTCAGCCTGAATCTTACTGCTGTCAGCCTGATTCTCACTCTGTTCTCAGCCTGAATCCTACTCTGCTGTCAAACTAATTCTCACTCTGATTACAGTCTGATTCTCACCCTACTCTCAGCCAGATTCTCACTCTGCTCTCAGCCTGATTCTTACTCTGCTCTCATACAGATTCCCACTCTGCTCTCAGCCTGATCCTCACCCTGCTCTCAGCCTGATTCTCACTCTGCTCTCTGCCTGATTCTCCCTCTGCTGACAGACTGATTCTCACCCAACTCTCAGCCAGATTCTCACTCTACTCTCAGCCTGATTCTCACTCTGCTCTCAGACTGATTCTCCCTCTGCTCTCAGACTGACTCTCCTGCTGCTGTCAAACTGATACTTACTCTGCTCTCAGCCTGATTCTCACTCTGCTCTCAGCCTGATTCTCACTCTGCTCTCAGAATGATTCTCACTCTGCTCTCAGCGTGATTCTCACTCTGCTCTCAGCCTGATTCTCACCCTGCTCTCAGGCTGATTCTCACTCTGCTCTCAGGCTGATTCTCACTCTGCTCTCTGTCAAATTCTCACTCTGCTCTCAGCCTGATTCTCAATCTGCTTTCAGGCTGATTCTCCCTCTGCTCTCAGCCTGATTCTCCCTCTGCTCTCAGACTGATTCTCCATCTACTATTGTCCTGATTCTCACTCTGCTCTCAGACTGATACTCACTATGCTCTCAGCCTGATTCTCACTCTCCTCTCGGCCTGATTCAAACTCTGCTCTCAGACTGATTCTCACTCTGCTCTCTGCCTGATTCTCCCTCTGCTGTCAGACTGATTCTCACCCTACTCTCAGACTCATTCTCATTCTACTGTCAGCCTGAATCTCACTCTGCACTCAGCCCGATGGTCACTCTTCTCTTAGCCTTATTCTTACTCTAATCTCAGCCTGATTTTCACTCTTCTTTCAGAATGATTCTCACTCTGCTCTCAGCCTGATTCTCACTCTGCTCTTAGCCTGATTCTCACTCTGCTCTCTGCCTGATTCTCACTCTGCTCTCAGCCTTATTCTCACTCTGCTCTCAGCCTGATTCTTACTGCTCTCAGCCTGATTCTCACTCTGCTCTCAGCCTGAATCACACTCTGCACCCAGACTTATTCACCCTCTGCTGTCAGACTGATTCGCAATGTGCTCTCAGACTGATTCTCACCCTACACTCAGTGTGACTCTCACTCTGCTCTAAGCCTGATTTTGAACCTACTCTCACCTGATTCTCACTCTGCTCTCAGACTGATCCTCACTCTGCTCTCAGTCTGATTCTCACTCTGCTCTCTGCCTGATTCTGCCTCTGCTGTCAGACTGATTCTCACCCTACTCTCAGCCTGATTCTCACTCTGCTCTCAGACTGATTCTCCCTCTGCTCTCAGACTGATTCTCCTGCTGCTGTCAAACTGATTCTTAATCTGCTCTCAGCCTGATTCTCACTCTGCTCTCAGCCTGATTCTCACTCTGCTCTCAGAATGTTTCTCACTCTGCTCTCAGTCTGATTCTCACTCTGCTCTTAGCCTGATAATCACTCTGCTCTCAGCCTGATTCTCACACTGCTGTCAGCCTGATTCTCACTCTGCTCTCAGCCTGATTTTCACTCTGCTCTCAGCCTGATTCTTACTGCTCTCAGCCTGAGTCTCACTCTGCTCTCAGCGTGATTCTTACTCTGCTCTCAGCCTGAATCACACTCTGTACGCAGCCTGATTCTCACTCTGCTCTCTGTCTGATTCTCACTCTGCTCTCAGACTGATTCTCACTGTGCTCTCAGCCTGATTCTCACTCTGCTCTTAGCCTGATAATCACTCTGCTCTCAGCCTGATTCTCACACTGTTGTCAGCCTGATTCTTACTCTGCTCTCAGCATGAATCACACTCTGTACTCAGACTGATTCTCACTCTGCTGTCAGAAATGATTTTAACTTTGCTCTCAGACTGATTCACCCTCTGCTGGCAGCCTGATTCGCACTGTGCTCTCAGACTGATTGTCACCCTACACTCAGTCTGACTCTCACTCTGCTTTCAGCCTTATTCTTACCCTACTCTCAGCCTGATTCTCACTGTGGTATGAGAGAGATTCTCACTCTGCTCTCAGCCTGATTCTCACTCTGCTCTCAGCCTGATTCTCACTCTGCTCTCAGCCTGATACTCACTCTGCTCTCAGCCTTATTCGCACTGTGCTCTCAGACTGACTCTCACCCTACACTCAGTGTGACTCTCACTCTGCTCTGAGCCTGATTTTGACCCTACTCTCAGCCTGATTCTCACTCTGCTCTCAGACTGATCCTCTGTGTGCTCTCAGACTGATTCTCACCGTAAACGTAGCCTCTCACTCTGCTCTCAGCCTGATTCTCACACTGCTCTTAGTCTGATTCTTACCCTACTCTCAGCCTGATTCTCCCTCTGATGTCAGCCTGATTCTCACTCTGCTCTCAGTCTGATTCTCACTCTGCTCTCAGACTGATTCTCACTGTGCTCTCAGACTGATTCTCACTCTGCTCTCAGCCTAATTCTCACTCTGCTCTCAGCCTGAATCTTACTGCTGTCAGCCTGATTCTCACTCTGTTCTCAGCCTGAATCCTACTCTGCTGTCAAACTAATTCTCACTCTGATTACAGTCTGATTCTCACCCTACTCTCAGCCAGATTCTCACTCTGCTCTCAGCCTGATTCTTACTCTGCTCTCATACAGATTCCCACTCTGCTCTCAGCCTGATCCTCACCCTGCTCTCAGCCTGATTCTCACTCTGCTCTCTGCCTGATTCTCCCTCTGCTGACAGACTGATTCTCACCCAACTCTCAGCCAGATTCTCACTCTACTCTCAGCCTGATTCTCACTCTGCTCTCAGACTGATTCTCCCTCTGCTCTCAGACTGACTCTCCTGCTGCTGTCAAACTGATACTTACTCTGCTCTCAGCCTGATTCTCACTCTGCTCTCAGCCTGATTCTCACTCTGCTCTCAGAATGATTCTCACTCTGCTCTCAGCGTGATTCTCACTCTGCTCTCAGCCTGATTCTCACCCTGCTCTCAGGCTGATTCTCACTCTGCTCTCAGGCTGATTCTCACTCTGCTCTCTGTCAAATTCTCACTCTGCTCTCAGCCTGATTCTCAATCTGCTTTCAGGCTGATTCTCCCTCTGCTCTCAGCCTGATTCTCCCTCTGCTCTCAGACTGATTCTCCATCTACTATTGTCCTGATTCTCACTCTGCTCTCAGACTGATACTCACTATGCTCTCAGCCTGATTCTCACTCTCCTCTCGGCCTGATTCAAACTCTGCTCTCAGACTGATTCTCACTCTGCTCTCTGCCTGATTCTCCCTCTGCTGTCAGACTGATTCTCACCCTACTCTCAGACTCATTCTCATTCTACTGTCAGCCTGAATCTCACTCTGCACTCAGCCCGATGGTCACTCTTCTCTTAGCCTTATTCTTACTCTAATCTCAGCCTGATTTTCACTCTTCTTTCAGAATGATTCTCACTCTGCTCTCAGCCTGATTCTCACTCTGCTCTTAGCCTGATTCTCACTCTGCTCTCTGCCTGATTCTCACTCTGCTCTCAGCCTTATTCTCACTCTGCTCTCAGCCTGATTCTTACTGCTCTCAGCCTGATTCTCACTCTGCTCTCAGCCTGAATCACACTCTGCACCCAGACTTATTCACCCTCTGCTGTCAGACTGATTCGCAATGTGCTCTCAGACTGATTCTCACCCTACACTCAGTGTGACTCTCACTCTGCTCTAAGCCTGATTTTGAACCTACTCTCACCTGATTCTCACTCTGCTCTCAGACTGATCCTCACTCTGCTCTCAGTCTGATTCTCACTCTGCTCTCTGCCTGATTCTGCCTCTGCTGTCAGACTGATTCTCACCCTACTCTCAGCCTGATTCTCACTCTGCTCTCAGACTGATTCTCCCTCTGCTCTCAGACTGATTCTCCTGCTGCTGTCAAACTGATTCTTAATCTGCTCTCAGCCTGATTCTCACTCTGCTCTCAGCCTGATTCTCACTCTGCTCTCAGAATGTTTCTCACTCTGCTCTCAGTCTGATTCTCACTCTGCTCTTAGCCTGATAATCACTCTGCTCTCAGCCTGATTCTCACACTGCTGTCAGCCTGATTCTCACTCTGCTCTCAGCCTGATTTTCACTCTGCTCTCAGCCTGATTCTTACTGCTCTCAGCCTGAGTCTCACTCTGCTCTCAGCGTGATTCTTACTCTGCTCTCAGCCTGAATCACACTCTGTACGCAGCCTGATTCTCACTCTGCTCTCTGTCTGATTCTCACTCTGCTCTCAGACTGATTCTCACTGTGCTCTCAGCCTGATTCTCACTCTGCTCTTAGCCTGATAATCACTCTGCTCTCAGCCTGATTCTCACACTGTTGTCAGCCTGATTCTTACTCTGCTCTCAGCATGAATCACACTCTGTACTCAGACTGATTCTCACTCTGCTGTCAGAAATGATTTTAACTTTGCTCTCAGACTGATTCACCCTCTGCTGGCAGCCTGATTCGCACTGTGCTCTCAGACTGATTGTCACCCTACACTCAGTCTGACTCTCACTCTGCTTTCAGCCTTATTCTTACCCTACTCTCAGCCTGATTCTCACTGTGGTATGAGAGAGATTCTCACTCTGCTCTCAGCCTGATTCTCACTCTGCTCTCAGCCTGATTCTCACTCTGCTCTCAGCCTGATACTCACTCTGCTCTCAGCCTTATTCGCACTGTGCTCTCAGACTGACTCTCACCCTACACTCAGTGTGACTCTCACTCTGCTCTGAGCCTGATTTTGACCCTACTCTCAGCCTGATTCTCACTCTGCTCTCAGACTGATCCTCTGTGTGCTCTCAGACTGATTCTCACCGTAAACGTAGCCTCTCACTCTGCTCTCAGCCTGATTCTCACACTGCTCTTAGTCTGATTCTTACCCTACTCTCAGCCTGATTCTCCCTCTGATGTCAGCCTGATTCTCACTCTGCTCTCAGTCTGATTCTCACTCTGCTCTCAGACTGATTCTCACTCTGCTCTCAGCGTGATTCTCACTCTGCTCTCAGACTGATTCTCACCCTGCTCTCAGTCTGATTCTCACTCTGCTCTCTGTCTAATTCTCACTCTGCTCTCAGCCTGATTCTCAATCTGCTTTCAGGCTGATTCTCCCTCTGCTCTCAGCCTGATTCTCCCTCTGCTCTCAAACTGATTCTCCATCTACTATTGGCCTGATTCTCACTCTGCTCTCAGACTGATACTCACTCTGCTCTCAGCCTGATTCTCACTCTCCTCTCAGCCTGATTCACACTCTGCTCTCAGACTGATTCTCACCCTGCTCTCAGCCTGATTCTCACTCTGCTCTCTGCCTGATTCTCCCTCTGCTGACAGACTGATGCTCACCCGACTCTCAGCCAGATTCTCACTCTACTCTCAGCCTGATTCTCACTCTGCTCTCAGACTGATTCTCCCTCTGCTCTCAGACTGACTCTCCTGCTGCTGTCAAACTGATACTTACTCTGCTCTCAGCCTGATTCTCACTCTGCTCTCAGCCTGATTCTCACTCTGCTCTCAGAATGATTCTCACTCTGCTCTCAGCGTGATTCTCACTCTGCTCTCAGACTGATTCTCACCCTGCTCTCAGTCTGATTCTCACTGCGCTCTCGGTCTGATTCTCCCTCTGCTCTCAGACTGATTCTCACTCTGCTCTCAGGCTGATTCTCACTCTGCTCTCTGTCTAATTCTCACTCTGCTCTCAGCCTGATTCTCAATCTGCTTTCAGGCTGATTCTCCCTCTGCTCTCAGCCTGATTCTCCCTCTGCTCTCAGACTGATTCTCCATCTACTAATGGCCTGATTCTCACTCTGCTCTCAGACTGATACTCACTCTGCTCTCAGCCTGATTCTCACTCTCCTCTCAGCCTGATTCACACTCTGCTCTCAGACTGATTCTCACTCTGCTCTCTGCCTGATTCTCCCTCTGCTGTCAGACTGATTCTCACCCTACTCTCAGACTCATTCTCATTCTACTGTCAGCCTGAATCTCACTCTGCTCTCAGCCCAATGGTCACTCTGCTCTTAGCCTGATTCTTACTCTGCTCTCAGCCTGATTTTCACTCTTCTTTCAGAATGTTTCTCACCCTACTCTCAGCAAGATTCTCACTCTGCTCTCAGCCTGATTCTTACTCTGCTCTCATACAGATTTCCACTCTGCTCTCAGCCTGATCCTCACCCTGCTCTCAGCCTGAGTCTCACTCTGCTCTCTGCCTGATTCTCCCTCTGCTGACAGACTGATTCTCACCCTACTCTCAGCCAGATTCTCACTCTACTCTCAGCCTGATTCTCACTCTGCTCTCAGGCTGATTCTCCCTCTGCTCTCAGACTGACTCTCCTGCTGCTGTCAAACTGATACTTACTCTGCTCTCAGCCTGATTCTCACTCTGCTCTCAGCCTGATTCTCACTCTGCTCTCAGAATGATTCTCACTCTGCTCTCAGCGTGATTCTCACTCTGCTCTCAGACTGATTCTCACCCTGCTCTCAGTCTGATTCTCACTCCGCTCTCGGTCTGATTCTCCCTCTGCTCTCAGACTGATTCTCACTCTGCTCTCAGGCTGATTCTCACTCTGCTCTCTGTCTAATTCTCACTCTGCTCTCAGCCTGATTCTCAATCTGCTTTCAGGCTGATTCTCCCTCTGCTCTCAGCCTGATTCTCCCTCCGCTCTCAGACTGATTCTCACGCTCCTCTCGGCCTGATTCACACTCTGCTCTCAGACTGATTCTCACTCTGCTCTCTGCCTGATTCTCCCTCTGCTGTCAGACTGATTCTCACCCTACTCTCAGACTCATTCTCATTCTACTGTCAGCCTGAATCTCACTCTGCACTCAGCCCGATGGTCACTCTGCTCTTAGCCTTATTCTTTCTCTAATCTCAGCCTGATTTTCACTCTTCTTTCAGAATGATTCTCACTCTGCTCTTAGCCTGATTCTCACTCTGCTCTCTGCCTGATTCTCACTCTGCTCTCAGCCTTATTCTCACTCTGCTCTCAGCCTGATTCTTACTGCTCTCAGCCTGATTCTCACTCTGCTCTCAGCCTGAATCACACTCTGCACCCAGACTTATTCACCCTCTGCTGTCAGACTGATTCGCAATGTGCTCTCAGACTGATTCTCACCCTACACTCAGTGTGACTCTCACTCTGCTCTAAGCCTGATTTTGAACCTACTCTCACCTGATTCTCACTCTGCTCTCAGACTGATCCTCACTCTGCTCTCAGTCTGATTCTCACTCTGCTCTCTGCCTGATTCTGCCTCTGCTGTCAGACTGATTCTCACCCTACTCTCAGCCTGATTCTCACTCTGCTCTCAGACTGATTCTCCCTCTGCTCTCAGACTGATTCTCCTGCTGCTGTCAAACTGATTCTTAATCTGCTCTCAGCCTGATTCTCACTCTGCTCTCAGCCTGATTCTCACTCTGCTCTCAGAATGTTTCTCACTCTGCTCTCAGTCTGATTCTCACTCTGCTCTTAGCCTGATAATCACTCTGCTCTCAGCCTGATTCTCACACTGCTGTCAGCCTGATTCTCACTCTGCTCTCAGCCTGATTTTCACTCTGCTCTCAGCCTGATTCTTACTGCTCTCAGCCTGAGTCTCACTCTGCTCTCAGCGTGATTCTTACTCTGCTCTCAGCCTGAATCACACTCTGTACGCAGCCTGATTCTCACTCTGCTCTCTGTCTGATTCTCACTCTGCTCTCAGACTGATTCTCACTGTGCTCTCAGACTGATTCTCACTCTGCTCTCAGCCTAATTCTCACTCTGCTCTCAGCCTGAATCTTACTGCTCTCAGCCTGATTCTCACTTCTGCTCTCAGCCTGAATCCTACTCTGCTCTCAGACTAATTCTCACTCTGCTGTCAGAAATGATTTTATCTTTGCTCTCAGACTGATTCACCCTCTGCTGTCTGAAATGATTTTATCTTTGCTCTCTCACTGATTCACCCTCTGCTGTCTGCCTGATTTGCACTGTGCTCTCAGACTGATTCTCACCCTACACTCAGTCTGACTATCACTCTGCTCTCAGCCTTTTTCTTACCCTACTCTCAGCCTGTTTCTCACTCAGCTCTCAGCCTGATTCTCATTCCGCTCTGAGACTGATTCTTCTTCTACGTTCAGCCTGATTCTCCCTCTACGTTCAGCCTGATTCTCACCCTGCTCTCAAACTGATCCTCACTCTGGTCTCAGCCAGATTCTCACTTTGTTCTCAGCCTGATTCTCACTCTGCCCTCTGCCTGATCCTCCCTCTGCTGACAGACTGATTCTCACCCTACTCTCAGCCAGATTCTCACTCTGCTCTCAGCCTGATTCTTACTCTGCTCTCATACAGATTTCCACTCTGCTCTCAGCCTGATCCTCACCCTGCTCTCAGCCTGATTCTCACTCTGCTCTCTGCCTGATTCTCCCTCTGCTGACAGACGGATTCTCACCCTACTCTCAGCCAGATTCTCACTCTACTCTCAGCCTGATTCTCACTCTGCTCTCAGACTGATTCTCCCTCTGCTCTCAGACTGACTCTCCTGCTGCTGTCAAACTGATACTTACTCTGATCTCAGCCTGATTCTCACTCTGCTCTCAGCCTGATTCTCATCTCTGCTCTCAGAATGATTCTCACTCTGCTCTCAGCGTGATTCTCACTCTGCTCTCAGCCTGATTCTCACCCTGCTCTCAGGCTGATTCTCACTCTGCTCTCAGGCTGATTCTCACTCTGCTCTCTGTCAAATTCTCACTCTGCTCTCAGCCTGATTCTCAATCTGCTTTCAGGCTGATTCTCCCTCTGCTCTCAGCCTGATTCTCCCTCTGCTCTCAGACTGATTCTCCATCTACTATTGTCCTGATTCTCACTCTGCTCTCAGACTGATACTCACTATGCTCTCAGCCTGATTCTCACTCTCCTCTCGGCCTGATTCACACTCTGCTCTCAGACTGATTCTCACTCTGCTCTCTGCCTGATTCTCCCTCTGCTGTCAGACTGATTCTCACCCTACTCTCAGACTCATTCTCATTCTACTGTCAGCCTGAATCTCACTCTGCACTCAGCCCGATGGTCACTCTGCTCTTAGCCTTATTCTTACTCTAATCTCAGCCTGATTTTCACTCTTCTTTCAGAATGATTCTCACTCTGCTCTCAGCCTGATTCTCACTCTGCTCTTAGCCTGATTCTCACTCTGCTCTCTGCCTGATTCTCACTCTGCTCTCAGCCTTATTCTCACTCTGCTCTCAGCCTGATTCTTACTGCTCTCAGCCTGATTCTCACTCTGCTCTCAGCCTGAATCACACTCTGCACCCAGACTTATTCACCCTCTGCTGTCAGACTGATTCGCAATGTGCTCTCAGACTGATTCTCACCCTACACTCAGTGTGACTCTCACTCTGCTCTAAGCCTGATTTTGAACCTACTCTCACCTGATTCTCACTCTGCTCTCAGACTGATCCTCACTCTGCTCTCAGTCTGATTCTCACTCTGCTCTCTGCCTGATTCTGCCTCTGCTGTCAGACTGATTCTCACCCTACTCTCAGCCTGATTCTCACTCTGCTCTCAGACTGATTCTCCCTCTGCTCTCAGACTGATTCTCCTGCTGCTGTCAAACTGATTCTTAATCTGCTCTCAGCCTGATTCTCACTCTGCTCTCAGCCTGATTCTCACTCTGCTCTCAGAATGTTTCTCACTCTGCTCTCAGTCTGATTCTCACTCTGCTCTTAGCCTGATAATCACTCTGCTCTCAGCCTGATTCTCACACTGCTGTCAGCCTGATTCTCACTCTGCTCTCAGCCTGATTTTCACTCTGCTCTCAGCCTGATTCTTACTGCTCTCAGCCTGAGTCTCACTCTGCTCTCAGCGTGATTCTTACTCTGCTCTCAGCCTGAATCACACTCTGTACGCAGCCTGATTCTCACTCTGCTCTCTGTCTGATTCTCACTCTGCTCTCAGACTGATTCTCACTGTGCTCTCAGCCTGATTCTCACTCTGCTCTTAGCCTGATAATCACTCTGCTCTCAGCCTGATTCTCACACTGTTGTCAGCCTGATTCTTACTCTGCTCTCAGCATGAATCACACTCTGTACTCAGACTGATTCTCACTCTGCTGTCAGAAATGATTTTAACTTTGCTCTCAGACTGATTCACCCTCTGCTGGCAGCCTGATTCGCACTGTGCTCTCAGACTGATTGTCACCCTACACTCAGTCTGACTCTCACTCTGCTTTCAGCCTTATTCTTACCCTACTCTCAGCCTGATTCTCACTGTGGTATGAGAGAGATTCTCACTCTGCTCTCAGCCTGATTCTCACTCTGCTCTCAGCCTGATTCTCACTCTGCTCTCAGCCTGATACTCACTCTGCTCTCAGCCTTATTCGCACTGTGCTCTCAGACTGACTCTCACCCTACACTCAGTGTGACTCTCACTCTGCTCTGAGCCTGATTTTGACCCTACTCTCAGCCTGATTCTCACTCTGCTCTCAGACTGATCCTCTGTGTGCTCTCAGACTGATTCTCACCGTAAACGTAGCCTCTCACTCTGCTCTCAGCCTGATTCTCACACTGCTCTTAGTCTGATTCTTACCCTACTCTCAGCCTGATTCTCCCTCTGATGTCAGCCTGATTCTCACTCTGCTCTCAGTCTGATTCTCACTCTGCTCTCAGACTGATTCTCACTGTGCTCTCAGACTGATTCTCACTCTGCTCTCAGCCTAATTCTCACTCTGCTCTCAGCCTGAATCTTACTGCTGTCAGCCTGATTCTCACTCTGTTCTCAGCCTGAATCCTACTCTGCTGTCAAACTAATTCTCACTCTGATTACAGTCTGATTCTCACCCTACTCTCAGCCAGATTCTCACTCTGCTCTCAGCCTGATTCTTACTCTGCTCTCATACAGATTCCCACTCTGCTCTCAGCCTGATCCTCACCCTGCTCTCAGCCTGATTCTCACTCTGCTCTCTGCCTGATTCTCCCTCTGCTGACAGACTGATTCTCACCCAACTCTCAGCCAGATTCTCACTCTACTCTCAGCCTGATTCTCACTCTGCTCTCAGACTGATTCTCCCTCTGCTCTCAGACTGACTCTCCTGCTGCTGTCAAACTGATACTTACTCTGCTCTCAGCCTGATTCTCACTCTGCTCTCAGCCTGATTCTCACTCTGCTCTCAGAATGATTCTCACTCTGCTCTCAGCGTGATTCTCACTCTGCTCTCAGCCTGATTCTCACCCTGCTCTCAGGCTGATTCTCACTCTGCTCTCAGGCTGATTCTCACTCTGCTCTCTGTCAAATTCTCACTCTGCTCTCAGCCTGATTCTCAATCTGCTTTCAGGCTGATTCTCCCTCTGCTCTCAGCCTGATTCTCCCTCTGCTCTCAGACTGATTCTCCATCTACTATTGTCCTGATTCTCACTCTGCTCTCAGACTGATACTCACTATGCTCTCAGCCTGATTCTCACTCTCCTCTCGGCCTGATTCAAACTCTGCTCTCAGACTGATTCTCACTCTGCTCTCTGCCTGATTCTCCCTCTGCTGTCAGACTGATTCTCACCCTACTCTCAGACTCATTCTCATTCTACTGTCAGCCTGAATCTCACTCTGCACTCAGCCCGATGGTCACTCTTCTCTTAGCCTTATTCTTACTCTAATCTCAGCCTGATTTTCACTCTTCTTTCAGAATGATTCTCACTCTGCTCTCAGCCTGATTCTCACTCTGCTCTTAGCCTGATTCTCACTCTGCTCTCTGCCTGATTCTCACTCTGCTCTCAGCCTTATTCTCACTCTGCTCTCAGCCTGATTCTTACTGCTCTCAGCCTGATTCTCACTCTGCTCTCAGCCTGAATCACACTCTGCACCCAGACTTATTCACCCTCTGCTGTCAGACTGATTCGCAATGTGCTCTCAGACTGATTCTCACCCTACACTCAGTGTGACTCTCACTCTGCTCTAAGCCTGATTTTGAACCTACTCTCACCTGATTCTCACTCTGCTCTCAGACTGATCCTCACTCTGCTCTCAGTCTGATTCTCACTCTGCTCTCTGCCTGATTCTGCCTCTGCTGTCAGACTGATTCTCACCCTACTCTCAGCCTGATTCTCACTCTGCTCTCAGACTGATTCTCCTGCTGCTGTCAAACTGATTCTTAATCTGCTCTCAGCCTGATTCTCACTCTGCTCTCAGCCTGATTCTCACTCTACTCTCAGAATGTTTCTCACTCTGCTCTCAGTCTGATTCTCACTCTGCTCTTAGCCTGATAATCACTCTGCTCTCAGCCTGATTCTCACACTGCTGTCAGCCTGATTCTCACTCTGCTCTCAGCCTGATTTTCACTCTGCTCTCAGCCTGATTCTTACTGCTCTCAGCCTGAGTCTCACTCTGCTCTCAGCGTGATTCTTACTCTGCTCTCAGCCTGAATCACACTCTGTACGCAGCCTGATTCTCACTCTGCTCTCTGTCTGATTCTCACTCTGCTCTCAGACTGATTCTCACTGTGCTCTCAGCCTGATTCTCACTCTGCTCTTAGCCTGATAATCACTCTGCTCTCAGCCTGATTCTCACACTGTTGTCAGCCTGATTCTTACTCTGCTCTCAGCATGAATCACACTCTGTACTCAGACTGATTCTCACTCTGCTGTCAGAAATGATTTTAACTTTGCTCTCAGACTGATTCACCCTCTGCTGGCAGCCTGATTCTCACTCTGCTCTCAGCCTGATTCTCACTCTGCTCTCAGCCTGATTCTCACTCTGCTCTCAGCCTGATACTCACTCTGCTCTCAGCCTTATTCGCACTGTGCTCTCAGACTGACTCTCACCCTACACTCAGTGTGACTCTCACTCTGCTCTGAGCCTGATTTTGACCCTACTCTCAGCCTGATTCTCACTCTGCTCTCAGACTGATCCTCTGTGTGCTCTCAGACTGATTCTCACCGTAAACGTAGCCTCTCACTCTGCTCTCAGCCTGATTCTCACACTGCTCTTAGTCTGATTCTTACCCTACTCTCAGCCTGATTCTCCCTCTGATGTCAGCCTGATTCTCACTCTGCTCTCAGTCTGATTCTCACTCTGCTCTCAGACTGATTCTCACTCTGCTCTCAGCGTGATTCTCACTCTGCTCTCAGACTGATTCTCACCCTGCTCTCAGTCTGATTCTCACTCTGCTCTCTGTCTAATTCTCACTCTGCTCTCAGCCTGATTCTCAATCTGCTTTCAGGCTGATTCTCCCTCTGCTCTCAGCCTGATTCTCCCTCTGCTCTCAAACTGATTCTCCATCTACTATTGGCCTGATTCTCACTCTGCTCTCAGACTGATACTCACTCTGCTCTCAGCCTGATTCTCACTCTCCTCTCAGCCTGATTCACACTCTGCTCTCAGACTGATTCTCACCCTGCTCTCAGCCTGATTCTCACTCTGCTCTCTGCCTGATTCTCCCTCTGCTGACAGACTGATGCTCACCCGACTCTCAGCCAGATTCTCACTCTACTCTCAGCCTGATTCTCACTCTGCTCTCAGACTGATTCTCCCTCTGCTCTCAGACTGACTCTCCTGCTGCTGTCAAACTGATACTTACTCTGCTCTCAGCCTGATTCTCACTCTGCTCTCAGCCTGATTCTCACTCTGCTCTCAGAATGATTCTCACTCTGCTCTCAGCGTGATTCTCACTCTGCTCTCAGACTGATTCTCACCCTGCTCTCAGTCTGATTCTCACTGCGCTCTCGGTCTGATTCTCCCTCTGCTCTCAGACTGATTCTCACTCTGCTCTCAGGCTGATTCTCACTCTGCTCTCTGTCTAATTCTCACTCTGCTCTCAGCCTGATTCTCAATCTGCTTTCAGGCTGATTCTCCCTCTGCTCTCAGCCTGATTCTCCCTCTGCTCTCAGACTGATTCTCCATCTACTAATGGCCTGATTCTCACTCTGCTCTCAGACTGATACTCACTCTGCTCTCAGCCTGATTCTCACTCTCCTCTCAGCCTGATTCACACTCTGCTCTCAGACTGATTCTCACTCTGCTCTCTGCCTGATTCTCCCTCTGCTGTCAGACTGATTCTCACCCTACTCTCAGACTCATTCTCATTCTACTGTCAGCCTGAATCTCACTCTGCTCTCAGCCCAATGGTCACTCTGCTCTTAGCCTGATTCTTACTCTGCTCTCAGCCTGATTTTCACTCTTCTTTCAGAATGTTTCTCACCCTACTCTCAGCAAGATTCTCACTCTGCTCTCAGCCTGATTCTTACTCTGCTCTCATACAGATTTCCACTCTGCTCTCAGCCTGATCCTCACCCTGCTCTCAGCCTGAGTCTCACTCTGCTCTCTGCCTGATTCTCCCTCTGCTGACAGACTGATTCTCACCCTACTCTCAGCCAGATTCTCACTCTACTCTCAGCCTGATTCTCACTCTGCTCTCAGGCTGATTCTCCCTCTGCTCTCAGACTGACTCTCCTGCTGCTGTCAAACTGATACTTACTCTGCTCTCAGCCTGATTCTCACTCTGCTCTCAGCCTGATTCTCACTCTGCTCTCAGAATGATTCTCACTCTGCTCTCAGCGTGATTCTCACTCTGCTCTCAGACTGATTCTCACCCTGCTCTCAGTCTGATTCTCACTCCGCTCTCGGTCTGATTCTCCCTCTGCTCTCAGACTGATTCTCACTCTGCTCTCAGCCTGATTCTCACTCTGCTCTCTGTCTAATTCTCACTCTGCTCTCAGCCTGATTCTCAATCTGCTTTCAGGCTGATTCTCCCTCTGCTCTCAGCCTGATTCTCCCTCCGCTCTCAGACTGATTCTCACGCTCCTCTCGGCCTGATTCACACTCTGCTCTCAGACTGATTCTCACTCTGCTCTCTGCCTGATTCTCCCTCTGCTGTCAGACTGATTCTCACCCTACTCTCAGACTCATTCTCATTCTACTGTCAGCCTGAATCTCACTCTGCACTCAGCCCGATGGTCACTCTGCTCTTAGCCTTATTCTTTCTCTAATCTCAGCCTGATTTTCACTCTTCTTTCAGAATGATTCTCACTCTGCTCTTAGCCTGATTCTCACTCTGCTCTCTGCCTGATTCTCACTCTGCTCTCAGCCTTATTCTCACTCTGCTCTCAGCCTGATTCTTACTGCTCTCAGCCTGATTCTCACTCTGCTCTCAGCCTGAATCACACTCTGCACCCAGACTTATTCACCCTCTGCTGTCAGACTGATTCGCAATGTGCTCTCAGACTGATTCTCACCCTACACTCAGTGTGACTCTCACTCTGCTCTAAGCCTGATTTTGAACCTACTCTCACCTGATTCTCACTCTGCTCTCAGACTGATCCTCACTCTGCTCTCAGTCTGATTCTCACTCTGCTCTCTGCCTGATTCTGCCTCTGCTGTCAGACTGATTCTCACCCTACTCTCAGCCTGATTCTCACTCTGCTCTCAGACTGATTCTCCCTCTGCTCTCAGACTGATTCTCCTGCTGCTGTCAAACTGATTCTTAATCTGCTCTCAGCCTGATTCTCACTCTGCTCTCAGCCTGATTCTCACTCTGCTCTCAGAATGTTTCTCACTCTGCTCTCAGTCTGATTCTCACTCTGCTCTTAGCCTGATAATCACTCTGCTCTCAGCCTGATTCTCACACTGCTGTCAGCCTGATTCTCACTCTGCTCTCAGCCTGATTTTCACTCTGCTCTCAGCCTGATTCTTACTGCTCTCAGCCTGAGTCTCACTCTGCTCTCAGCGTGATTCTTACTCTGCTCTCAGCCTGAATCACACTCTGTACGCAGCCTGATTCTCACTCTGCTCTCTGTCTGATTCTCACTCTGCTCTCAGACTGATTCTCACTGTGCTCTCAGACTGATTCTCACTCTGCTCTCAGCCTAATTCTCACTCTGCTCTCAGCCTGAATCTTACTGCTCTCAGCCTGATTCTCACTTCTGCTCTCAGCCTGAATCCTACTCTGCTCTCAGACTAATTCTCACTCTGCTGTCAGAAATGATTTTATCTTTGCTCTCAGACTGATTCACCCTCTGCTGTCTGAAATGATTTTATCTTTGCTCTCTCACTGATTCACCCTCTGCTGTCTGCCTGATTTGCACTGTGCTCTCAGACTGATTCTCACCCTACACTCAGTCTGACTATCACTCTGCTCTCAGCCTTTTTCTTACCCTACTCTCAGCCTGTTTCTCACTCAGCTCTCAGCCTGATTCTCATTCCGCTCTGAGACTGATTCTTCTTCTACGTTCAGCCTGATTCTCCCTCTACGTTCAGCCTGATTCTCACCCTGCTCTCAAACTGATCCTCACTCTGGTCTCAGCCAGATTCTCACTTTGTTCTCAGCCTGATTCTCACTCTGCCCTCTGCCTGATCCTCCCTCTGCTGACAGACTGATTCTCACCCTACTCTCAGCCAGATTCTCACTCTGCTCTCAGCCTGATTCTTACTCTGCTCTCATACAGATTTCCACTCTGCTCTCAGCCTGATCCTCACCCTGCTCTCAGCCTGATTCTCACTCTGCTCTCTGCCTGATTCTCCCTCTGCTGACAGACGGATTCTCACCCTACTCTCAGCCAGATTCTCACTCTACTCTCAGCCTGATTCTCACTCTGCTCTCAGACTGATTCTCCCTCTGCTCTCAGACTGACTCTCCTGCTGCTGTCAAACTGATACTTACTCTGATCTCAGCCTGATTCTCACTCTGCTCTCAGCCTGATTCTCATCTCTGCTCTCAGAATGATTCTCACTCTGCTCTCAGCGTGATTCTCACTCTGCTCTCAGCCTGATTCTCACCCTGCTCTCAGGCTGATTCTCACTCTGCTCTCAGGCTGATTCTCACTCTGCTCTCTGTCAAATTCTCACTCTGCTCTCAGCCTGATTCTCAATCTGCTTTCAGGCTGATTCTCCCTCTGCTCTCAGCCTGATTCTCCCTCTGCTCTCAGACTGATTCTCCATCTACTATTGTCCTGATTCTCACTCTGCTCTCAGACTGATACTCACTATGCTCTCAGCCTGATTCTCACTCTCCTCTCGGCCTGATTCACACTCTGCTCTCAGACTGATTCTCACTCTGCTCTCTGCCTGATTCTCCCTCTGCTGTCAGACTGATTCTCACCCTACTCTCAGACTCATTCTCATTCTACTGTCAGCCTGAATCTCACTCTGCACTCAGCCCGATGGTCACTCTGCTCTTAGCCTTATTCTTACTCTAATCTCAGCCTGATTTTCACTCTTCTTTCAGAATGATTCTCACTCTGCTCTCAGCCTGATTCTCACTCTGCTCTTAGCCTGATTCTCACTCTGCTCTCTGCCTGATTCTCACTCTGCTCTCAGCCTTATTCTCACTCTGCTCTCAGCCTGATTCTTACTGCTCTCAGCCTGATTCTCACTCTGCTCTCAGCCTGAATCACACTCTGCACCCAGACTTATTCACCCTCTGCTGTCAGACTGATTCGCAATGTGCTCTCAGACTGATTCTCACCCTACACTCAGTGTGACTCTCACTCTGCTCTAAGCCTGATTTTGAACCTACTCTCACCTGATTCTCACTCTGCTCTCAGACTGATCCTCACTCTGCTCTCAGTCTGATTCTCACTCTGCTCTCTGCCTGATTCTGCCTCTGCTGTCAGACTGATTCTCACCCTACTCTCAGCCTGATTCTCACTCTGCTCTCAGACTGATTCTCCCTCTGCTCTCAGACTGATTCTCCTGCTGCTGTCAAACTGATTCTTAATCTGCTCTCAGCCTGATTCTCACTCTGCTCTCAGCCTGATTCTCACTCTGCTCTCAGAATGTTTCTCACTCTGCTCTCAGTCTGATTCTCACTCTGCTCTTAGCCTGATAATCACTCTGCTCTCAGCCTGATTCTCACACTGCTGT
Organism: Carcharodon carcharias; assembly: GCF_017639515.1. Taxonomy (NCBI): domain Eukaryota; kingdom Metazoa; phylum Chordata; class Chondrichthyes; order Lamniformes; family Lamnidae; genus Carcharodon; species Carcharodon carcharias. Next base: position 135,925,057 of record NC_054468.1, on the reverse strand, counting down.
CAGCCTGATTCTCACTCTGCTCTCAGCCTGATTTTCACTCTGCTCTCAGCCTGATTCTTACTGCTCTCAGCCTGAGTCTCACTCTGCTCTCAGCGTGATTCTTACTCTGCTCTCAGCCTGAATCACACTCTGTACGCAGCCTGATTCTCACTCTGCTCTCTGTCTGATTCTCACTCTGCTCTCAGACTGATTCTCACTGTGCTCTCAGACTGATTCTCACTCTGCTCTCAGCCTAATTCTCACTCTGCTCTCAGCCTGAATCTTACTGCTCTCAGCCTGATTCTCACTTCTGCTCTCAGCCTGAATCCTACTCTGCTCTCAGCCTGATTCTCACTCTGCTCTCAGAATGTTTCTCACTCTGCTCTCAGTCTGATTCTCACTCTGCTCTTAGCCTGATAATCACTCTGCTCTCAGCCTGATTCTCACACTGCTGTCAGCCTGATTCTCACTCTGCTCTCAGCCTGATTTTCACTCTGCTCTCAGCCTGATTCTTACTGCTCTCAGCCTGAGTCTCACTCTGCTCTCAGCGTGATTCTTACTCTGCTCTCAGCCTGAATCACACTCTGTACGCAGCCTGATTCTCACTCTGCTCTCTGTCTGATTCTCACTCTGCTCTCAGACTGATTCTCACTGTGCTCTCAGCCTGATTCTCACTCTGCTCTTAGCCTGATAATCACTCTGCTCTCAGCCTGATTCTCACACTGTTGTCAGCCTGATTCTTACTCTGCTCTCAGCATGAATCACACTCTGTACTCAGACTGATTCTCACTCTGCTGTCAGAAATGATTTTAACTTTGCTCTCAGACTGATTCACCCTCTGCTGGCAGCCTGATTCGCACTGTGCTCTCAGACTGATTGTCACCCTACACTCAGTCTGACTCTCACTCTGCTTTCAGCCTTATTCTTACCCTACTCTCAGCCTGATTCTCACTGTGGTATGAGAGAGATTCTCACTCTGCTCTCAGCCTGATTCTCACTCTGCTCTCAGCCTGATTCTCACTCTGCTCTCAGCCTGATACTCACTCTGCTCTCAGCCTTATTCGCACTGTGCTCTCAGACTGACTCTCACCCTACACTCAGTGTGACTCTCACTCTGCTCTGAGCCTGATTTTGACCCTACTCTCAGCCTGATTCTCACTCTGCTCTCAGACTGATCCTCTGTGTGCTCTCAGACTGATTCTCACCGTAAACGTAGCCTCTCACTCTGCTCTCAGCCTGATTCTCACACTGCTCTTAGTCTGATTCTTACCCTACTCTCAGCCTGATTCTCCCTCTGATGTCAGCCTGATTCTCACTCTGCTCTCAGTCTGATTCTCACTCTGCTCTCAGACTGATTCTCACTGTGCTCTCAGACTGATTCTCACTCTGCTCTCAGCCTAATTCTCACTCTGCTCTCAGCCTGAATCTTACTGCTGTCAGCCTGATTCTCACTCTGTTCTCAGCCTGAATCCTACTCTGCTGTCAAACTAATTCTCACTCTGATTACAGTCTGATTCTCACCCTACTCTCAGCCAGATTCTCACTCTGCTCTCAGCCTGATTCTTACTCTGCTCTCATACAGATTCCCACTCTGCTCTCAGCCTGATCCTCACCCTGCTCTCAGCCTGATTCTCACTCTGCTCTCTGCCTGATTCTCCCTCTGCTGACAGACTGATTCTCACCCAACTCTCAGCCAGATTCTCACTCTACTCTCAGCCTGATTCTCACTCTGCTCTCAGACTGATTCTCCCTCTGCTCTCAGACTGACTCTCCTGCTGCTGTCAAACTGATACTTACTCTGCTCTCAGCCTGATTCTCACTCTGCTCTCAGCCTGATTCTCACTCTGCTCTCAGAATGATTCTCACTCTGCTCTCAGCGTGATTCTCACTCTGCTCTCAGCCTGATTCTCACCCTGCTCTCAGGCTGATTCTCACTCTGCTCTCAGGCTGATTCTCACTCTGCTCTCTGTCAAATTCTCACTCTGCTCTCAGCCTGATTCTCAATCTGCTTTCAGGCTGATTCTCCCTCTGCTCTCAGCCTGATTCTCCCTCTGCTCTCAGACTGATTCTCCATCTACTATTGTCCTGATTCTCACTCTGCTCTCAGACTGATACTCACTATGCTCTCAGCCTGATTCTCACTCTCCTCTCGGCCTGATTCAAACTCTGCTCTCAGACTGATTCTCACTCTGCTCTCTGCCTGATTCTCCCTCTGCTGTCAGACTGATTCTCACTCTACTCTCAGACTCATTCTCATTCTACTGTCAGCCTGAATCTCACTCTGCACTCAGCCCGATGGTCACTCTTCTCTTAGCCTTATTCTTACTCTAATCTCAGCCTGATTTTCACTCTTCTTTCAGAATGATTCTCACTCTGCTCTCAGCCTGATTCTCACTCTGCTCTTAGCCTGATTCTCACTCTGCTCTCTGCCTGATTCTCACTCTGCTCTCAGCCTTATTCTCACTCTGCTCTCAGCCTGATTCTTACTGCTCTCAGCCTGATTCTCACTCTGCTCTCAGCCTGAATCACACTCTGCACCCAGACTTATTCACCCTCTGCTGTCAGACTGATTCGCAATGTGCTCTCAGACTGATTCTCACCCTACACTCAGTGTGACTCTCACTCTGCTCTAAGCCTGATTTTGAACCTACTCTCACCTGATTCTCACTCTGCTCTCAGACTGATCCTCACTCTGCTCTCAGTCTGATTCTCACTCTGCTCTCTGCCTGATTCTGCCTCTGCTGTCAGACTGATTCTCACCCTACTCTCAGCCTGATTCTCACTCTGCTCTCAGACTGATTCTCCCTCTGCTCTCAGACTGATTCTCCTGCTGCTGTCAAACTGATTCTTAATCTGCTCTCAGCCTGATTCTCACTCTGCTCTCAGCCTGATTCTCACTCTGCTCTCAGAATGTTTCTCACTCTGCTCTCAGTCTGATTCTCACTCTGCTCTTAGCCTGATAATCACTCTGCTCTCAGCCTGATTCTCACACTGCTGTCAGCCTGATTCTCACTCTGCTCTCAGCCTGATTTTCACTCTGCTCTCAGCCTGATTCTTACTGCTCTCAGCCTGAGTCTCACTCTGCTCTCAGCGTGATTCTTACTCTGCTCTCAGCCTGAATCACACTCTGTACGCAGCCTGATTCTCACTCTGCTCTCTGTCTGATTCTCACTCTGCTCTCAGACTGATTCTCACTGTGCTCTCAGCCTGATTCTCACTCTGCTCTTAGCCTGATAATCACTCTGCTCTCAGCCTGATTCTCACACTGTTGTCAGCCTGATTCTTACTCTGCTCTCAGCATGAATCACACTCTGTACTCAGACTGATTCTCACTCTGCTGTCAGAAATGATTTTAACTTTGCTCTCAGACTGATTCACCCTCTGCTGGCAGCCTGATTCGCACTGTGCTCTCAGACTGATTGTCACCCTACACTCAGTCTGACTCTCACTCTGCTTTCAGCCTTATTCTTACCCTACTCTCAGCCTGATTCTCACTCTGGTATGAGAGAGATTCTCACTCTGCTCTCAGCCTGATTCTCACTCTGCTCTCAGCCTGATTCTCACTCTGCTCTCAGCCTGATACTCACTCTGCTCTCAGCCTTATTCGCACTGTGCTCTCAGACTGACTCTCACCCTACACTCAGTGTGACTCTCACTCTGCTCTGAGCCTGATTTTGACCCTACTCTCAGCCTGATTCTCACTCTGCTCTCAGACTGATCCTCTGTGTGCTCTCAGACTGATTCTCACCGTAAACGTAGCCTCTCACTCTGCTCTCAGCCTGATTCTCACACTGCTCTTAGTCTGATTCTTACCCTACTCTCAGCCTGATTCTCCCTCTGATGTCAGCCTGATTCTCACTCTGCTCTCAGTCTGATTCTCACTCTGCTCTCAGACTGATTCTCACTGTGCTCTCAGACTGATTCTCACTCTGCTCTCAGCCTAATTCTCACTCTGCTCTCAGCCTGAATCTTACTGCTGTCAGCCTGATTCTCACTCTGTTCTCAGCCTGAATCCTACTCTGCTGTCAAACTAATTCTCACTCTGCTTACAGTCTGATTCTCACCCTACTCTCAGCCAGATTCTCACTCTGCTCTCAGCCTGATTCTTACTCTGCTCTCATACAGATTTCCACTCTGCTCTTAGCCTGATCCTCACCCTGCTCTCAGCCTGATTCTCACTCTGCTCTCTGCCTGATTCTCCCTCTGCTGACAGACTGATTCTCACCCAACTCTCAGCCAGATTCTCACTCTACTCTCAGCCTGATTCTCACTCTGCTCTCAGACTGATTCTCCCTCTGCTCTCAGACTGACTCTCCTGCTGCTGTCAAACTGATACTTACTCTGCTCTCAGCCTGATTCTCACTCTGCTCTCAGCCTGATTCTCACTCTGCTCTCAGAATGATTCTCACTCTGCTCTCAGCGTGATTCTCACTCTGCTCTCAGCCTGATTCTCACCCTGCTCTCAGGCTGATTCTCACTCTGCTCTCAGGCTGATTCTCACTCTGCTCTCTGTCAAATTCTCACTCTGCTCTCAGCCTGATTCTCAATCTGCTTTCAGGCTGATTCTCCCTCTGCTCTCAGACTGATTCTCCATCTACTATTGTCCTGATTCTCACTCTGCTCTCAGACTGATACTCACTATGCTCTCAGCCTGATTCTCACTCTCCTCTCGGCCTGATTCACACTCTGCTCTCAGACTGATTCTCACTCTGCTCTCTGCCTGATTCTCCCTCTGCTGTCAGACTGATTCTCACCCTACTCTCAGACTCATTCTCATTCTACTGTCAGCCTGAATCTCACTCTGCACTCAGCCCGATGGTCACTCTGCTCTTAGCCTTATTCTTACTCTAATCTCATCCTGATTTTCACTCTTCTTTCAGAATGATTCTCACTCTGCTCTCAGCCTGATTCTCACTCTTCTCTTAGCCTGATTCTCACTCTGCTCTCTGCCTGATTCTCACTCTGCTCTCAGCCTTATTCTCACTCTGCTCTCAGCCTGATTCTTACTGCTCTCAGCCTGATTCTCACTGCTCTCAGCCTGAATCACACTCTGCACCCAGACTTATTCACCCTCTGCTGTCAGACTGATTCTCACACTGCTGTCAGCCTGATTCTCACTCTGCTCTCAGCCTGATTTTCACTCTGCTCTCAGCCTGATTCTTACTGCTCTCAGCCTGAGCCTCACTCTGCTCTCAGCCTGATTCTTACTCTGCTCTCATACATATTTCCACTCTGCTCTCAGCCTGATCCTCACCCTGCTCTCAGCCTGATTCTCACTCTGCTCTCTGCCTGATTCTCCCTCTGCTCTCAGACTGATTCTCACTGTGCTCTCAGCCTGATTCTCACTCTGCTCTTAGCCTGATAATCACTCTGCTCTCAGCCTGATTCTCACACTGTTGTCAGCCTGATTCTTACTCTGCTCTCAGCATGAATCACACTCTGTACTCAGACTGATTCTCACTCTGCTGTCAGAAATGATTTTAACTTTGCTCTCAGACTGATTCACCCTCTGCTGGCAGCCTGATTCGCACTGTGCTCTCAGACTGATTGTCACCCTACACTCAGTCTGACTCTCACTCTGCTTTCAGCCTTATTCTTACCCTACTCTCAGCCTGATTCTCACTCTGGTATGAGAGAGATTCTCACTCTGCTCTCAGCCTGATTCTCACTCTGCTCTCAGCCTGATTCTCACTCTGCTCTCAGCCTGATACTCACTCTGCTCTCAGCCTTATTCGCATTGTGCTCTCAGACTGACTCTCACCCTACACTCAGTGTGACTCTCACTCTGCTCTGAGCCTGATTTTGACCCTACTCTCAGCCTGATTCTCACTCTGCTCTCAGACTGATCCTCTGTGTGCTCTCAGACTGATTCTCACCGTAAACGTAGCCTCTCACTCTGCTCTCAGCCTGATTCTCACACTGCTCTTAGTCTGATTCTTACCCTACTCTCAGCCTGATTCTCCCTCTGATGTCAGCCTGATTCTCACTCTGCTCTCAGTCTGATTCTCACTCTGCTCTCAGACTGATTCTCACTGTGCTCTCAGACTGATTCTCACTCTGCTCTCAGCCTAATTCTCACTCTGCTCTCAGCCTGAATCTTACTGCTGTCAGCCTGATTCTCACTCTGTTCTCAGCCTGAATCCTACTCTGCTGTCAAACTAATTCTCACTCTGCTTACAGTCTGATTCTCACCCTACTCTCAGCCAGATTCTCACTCTGCTCTCAGCCTGATTCTTACTCTGCTCTCATACAGATTTCCACTCTGCTCTTAGCCTGATCCTCACCCTGCTCTCAGCCTGATTCTCACTCTGCTCTCTGCCTGATTCTCCCTCTGCTGACAGACTGATTCTCACCCAACTCTCAGCCAGATTCTCACTCTACTCTCAGCCTGATTCTCACTCTGCTCTCAGACTGATTCTCCCTCTGCTCTCAGACTGACTCTCCTGCTGCTGTCAAACTGATACTTACTCTGCTCTCAGCCTGATTCTCACTCTGCTCTCAGCCTGATTCTCACTCTGCTCTCAGAATGATTCTCACTCTGCTCTCAGCGTGATTCTCACTCTGCTCTCAGCCTGATTCTCACCCTGCTCTCAGGCTGATTCTCACTCTGCTCTCAGGCTGATTCTCACTCTGCTCTCTGTCAAATTCTCACTCTGCTCTCAGCCTGATTCTCAATCTGCTTTCAGGCTGATTCTCCCTCTGCTCTCAGACTGATTCTCCATCTACTATTGTCCTGATTCTCACTCTGCTCTCAGACTGATACTCACTATGCTCTCAGCCTGATTCTCACTCTCCTCTCGGCCTGATTCACACTCTGCTCTCAGACTGATTCTCACTCTGCTCTCTGCCTGATTCTCCCTCTGCTGTCAGACTGATTCTCACCCTACTCTCAGACTCATTCTCATTCTACTGTCAGCCTGAATCTCACTCTGCACTCAGCCCGATGGTCACTCTGCTCTTAGCCTTATTCTTACTCTAATCTCATCCTGATTTTCACTCTTCTTTCAGAATGATTCTCACTCTGCTCTCAGCCTGATTCTCACTCTTCTCTTAGCCTGATTCTCACTCTGCTCTCTGCCTGATTCTCACTCTGCTCTCAGCCTTATTCTCACTCTGCTCTCAGCCTGATTCTTACTGCTCTCAGCCTGATTCTCACTGCTCTCAGCCTGAATCACACTCTGCACCCAGACTTATTCACCCTCTGCTGTCAGACTGATTCGCAATGTGCTCTCAGACTGATTCTCACCCTACACTCAGTGTGACTCTCACTCTGCTCTAAGCCTGATTTTGAACCTACTCTCACCTGATTCTGCCTCTGCTGTCAGACTGATTCTCACCCTACTCTCAGCCTGATTCTCACTCTGCTCTCAGACTGATTCTCCCTCTGCTCTCAGACTGATTCTCCTGCTGCTGTCAAACTGATTCTTAATCTGCTCTCAGCCTGATTCTCACTCTGCTCTCAGCCTGATTCTCACTCTGCTCTCAGAATGTTTCTCACTCTGCTCTCAGTCTGATTCTCACTCTGCTCTTAGCCTGATAATCACTCTGCTCTCAGCCTGATTCTCACACTGCTGTCAGCCTGATTCTCACTCTGCTCTCAGCCTGATTTTCACTCTGCTCTCAGCCTGATTCTTACTGCTCTCAGCCTGAGTCTCACTCTGCTCTCAGCGTGATTCTTACTCTGCTCTCAGCCTGAATCAAACTCTGTACGCAGCCTGATTCTCACTCTGCTCTCTGTCTGATTCTCACTCTGCTCTCAGACTGATTCTCACTGTGCTCTCAGCCTGATTCTCACTCTGCTCTTAGCCTGATAATCACTCTGCTCTCAGCCTGATTCTCACACTGTTGTCAGCCTGATTCTTACTCTGCTCTCAGCATGAATCACACTCTGTACTCAGACTGATTCTCACTCTGCTGTCAGAAATGATTTTAACTTTGCTCTCAGACTGATTCACCCTCTGCTGGCAGCCTGATTCGCACTGTGCTCTCAGACTGATTGTCACCCTACACTCAGTCTGACTCTCACTCTGCTTTCAGCCTTATTCTTACCCTACTCTCAGCCTGATTCTCACTCTGGTATGAGAGAGATTCTCACTCTGCTCTCAGCCTGATACTCACTCTGCTCTCAGCCTTATTCGCATTGTGCTCTCAGACTGACTCTCACCCTACACTCAGTGTGACTCTCACTCTGCTCTGAGCCTGATTTTGACCCTACTCTCAGCCTGATTCTCACTCTGCTCTCAGACTGATCCTCTGTGTGCTCTCAGACTGATTCTCACCGTAAACGTAGCCTCTCACTCTGCTCTCAGCCTGATTCTCACACTGCTCTTAGTCTGATTCTTACCCTACTCTCAGCCTGATTCTCCCTCTGATGTCAGCCTGATTCTCACTCTGCTCTCAGTCTGATTCTCACTCTGCTCTCAGACTGATTCTCACTGTGCTCTCAGACTGATTCTCACTCTGCTCTCAGCCTAATTCTCACTCTGCTCTCAGCCTGAATCTTACTGCTGTCAGCCTGATTCTCACTCTGTTCTCAGCCTGAATCCTACTCTGCTGTCAAACTAATTCTCACTCTGCTTACAGTCTGATTCTCACCCTAATCTCAGCAAGATTCTCACTCTGCTCTCAGCCTGATTCTTACTCTGCTCTCAGACAGATTTCCACTCTGCTCTCAGCCTGATCCTCACCCTGCTCTCAGCCTGATTCTCACTCTGCTCTCTGCCTGATTCTCCCTCTGCTGACAGACTGATTCTCACCCAACTCTCAGCCAGATTCTCCCTCTGCTCTCAGCCTGATTCTCCCTCTGCTCTCAGACTGATTCTCCATCTACTATTGGCCTGATTCTCACTCTGCTCTCAGACTGATACTCACTCAGCTCTCAGCCTGATTCTCACTCTCCTCTCAGCCTGATTCACACTCTGCTCTCAGACTGATTCTCACTCTGCTCTCTGCCTGATTCTCCCTCTGTTGTCAGACTGATTCTCACCCTACTCTCAGACTCATTCTCATTCTACTGTCAGCCTGAATCTCACTCTGCACTCAGCCCGATGGTCACTCTGCTCTTAGCCTGATTCTTACTCTGCTCTCAGCCTGATTTTCACTCTTCTTTCAGAATGATTCTCACTCTGCTCTCAGCCTGATTCTCACTCTGCTCTTAGCCTGATTCTCACTCTGCTCTCTGCCTGATTCTCACTCTGCTCTCAGCCTTATTCTCACTCTGCTCTCAGCCTGATTCTTACTGCTCTCAGCCTGATTCTCACTCTGCTCTCAGCCTGAATCACACTCTGCACCCAGACTTATTCACCCTCTGCTGTCAGACTGATTCGCAATTTGCTCTCAGACTGATTCTCACCCTACACTCAGTTTGACTCTCAGTCTGCTCTAAGCCTGATTTTGACTCTACTCTCACCTGATTCTCACTCTGCTCTCAGACTGATCCTCACTCTGCTCTCAGTCTGATTCTCACTCTGCTCTCTGCCTGATTCTTCCTCTGCTGTCAGACTGATTCTCACCCTACTCTCAGCCTGATTCTCACTCTGCTCTCAGACTGATTCTCCCTCTGCTCTCAGACTGACTCTCCTGCTGCTGTCAGACTGATACTTACTCTGCTCTCAGCCTGATTCTCACTCTGCTCTCAGCCTGATTCTCACTCTGCTCTCAGAATGATTCTCACTCTGCTCTCAGCCTGATTCTCACACTGCTGTCAGCCTGATTCTCACTCTGCTCTCAGCCTGATTTTCACTCTGCTCTCAGCCTGATTCTTACTGCTCTCAGCCTGAGCCTCACTCTGCTCTCAGCCTGATTCTTACTCTGCTCTCATACAGATTTCCACTCTGCTCTCAGCCTGATCCTCACCCTGCTCTCTGCCTGATTCTCCCTCTGCTGACAGACTGATTCTCACCCTACTCTCAGCCAGATTCTCGCTCTACTCTCAGCCTGATTCTCACTCTGCTCTCAGACTGATTCTCCCTCTGCTCTCAGACTGACTCTCCTGCTGCTGTCAAACTGATACTTACTCTGCTCTCAGACTGATTCTCACTGTGCTCTCAGACTGATTCTCACTCTGCTCTCAGCCTAATTCTCACTCTGCTCTCAGCCTGAATCTTACTGCTGTCAGCCTGATTCTCACTCTGCTCTCAGCCTGAATCCTACTCTGCTCTCATACTAATTCTCACTCTGCTGACAGACTGATTCTCACCCTACTCTCAGCTAGATTCTCACTCTGCTCTCAGCCTGATTCTTACTCTGCACTCAGACAGATTTCCACTCTGCTCTCAGCCTGATCCTCACCCTGCTCTCAGCCTGATTCTCACTCTGCTCTCTGCCTGATTCTCCCTCTGCTGACAGACTGATTCTCACCCTACTCTCAGCCAGATTCTCACTCTACTCTCAGCCTGATTCTCACTCTGCTCTCAGACTGATTCTCCCTCTGCTCTCAGACTGACTCTCCTGCTGCTGTCAAACTGATACTTACTCTGCTCTCAGCCTGATTCTCACTCTGCTCTCAGCCTGATTCTTACTGCTCTCAGCCTGATTCTCACTCTGCTCTCAGCCTGAATCACACTCTGCACCCAGACTTATTCACCCTCTGCTGTCAGACTGATTCGCAATGTGCTCTCAGACTGATTCTCACCCTACACTCAGTTTGACTCTCAGTCTGCTCTAAGCCTGATTTTGACTCTACTCTCACCTGATTCTCACTCTGCTCTCAGACTGATCCTCACTCTGCTCTCAGTCTGATTCTCACTCTGCTCTCTGCCTGATTCTTCCTCTGCTGTCAGACTGATTCTCACCCTCTCAGCCTGATTCTCACTCTGCTCTCAGACTGATTCTCCCTCTGCTCTCAGACTGATTCTCCCGCTGCTGTCAAACTGATTGTTAATCTGCTCTCAGCCTGATTCTCGCTCTGCTCTCAGCCTTATTCTCACTCTGCTCTCAGAATGTTTCTCACTCTGCTCTCAGCCTGATTCTCACACTGCTGTCAGCCTGATTCTCACTCTGCTCTCAGCCTGATTTTCACTCTGCTCTCAGCCTGATTCTTACTGCTCTCAGCCTGAGCCTCACTCTGCTCTCAGCCTGATTCTTACTCTGCTCTCATACAGATTTCCACTCTGCTCTCAGCCTGATCCTCACCCTGCTCTCTGCCTGATTCTCCCTCTGCTGACAGACTGATTCTCACCCTACTCTCAGCCAGATTCTCGCTCTACTCTCAGCCTGATTCTCACTCTGCTCTCAGACTGATTCTCCCTCTGCTCTCAGACTGACTCTCCTGCTGCTGTCAAACTGATACTTACTCTGCTCTCAGACTGATTCTCACTGTGCTCTCAGACTGATTCTCACTCTGCTCTCAGCCTAATTCTCACTCTGCTCTCAGCCTGAATCTTACTGCTGTCAGCCTGATTCTCACTCTGCTCTCAGCCTGAATCCTACTCTGCTCTCAGACTAATTCTCACTCTGCTGACAGACTGATTCTCACCCTACTCTCAGCTAGATTCTCACTCTGCTCTCAGCCTGATTCTTACTCTGCACTCAGACAGATTTCCACTCTGCTCTCAGCCTGATCCTCCCCCTGCTCTCAGCCTGATTCTCACTCTGCTCTCTGCCTGATTCTCCCTCTGCTGACAGACTGATTCTCACCCTACTCTCAGCCAGATTCTCACTCTACTCTCAGCCTGATTCTCACTCTGCTCTCAGACTGATTCTCCCTCTGCTCTCAGACTGACTCTCCTGCTGCTGTCAAACTGATACTTACTCTGCTCTCAGCCTGATTCTCACTCTGCTCTCAGCCTGATTCTCACTCTGCTCTCAGAATGATTCTCACTCTGCTCTCAGCGTGATTCTCACTCTGTTCTCAGACTGATTCTCACCCTACACTCAGTGTGACTCTCACTCTGCTCTAAGCCTGATTTTGAACCTACTCTCACCTGATTCTCACTCTGCTCTCAGACTGATCCTCACTCTGCTCTCAGTCTGATTCTCACTCTGCTCTCTGCCTGATTCTTCCTCTGCTGTCAGACTGATTCTCACCCTACTCTCAGCCTGATTCTCACTCTGCTCTCAGACTGATTCTCCCTCTGCTCTCAGACTGATTCTCCCGCTGCTGTCAAACTGAATCTTAATCTGCTCTCAGCCTGATTCTCACTCTGCTCTCAGAATGTTTCTCACTCTGCTCTCAGTCTGATTCTCACTCTGCTCTTAGCCTGATAATCACTCTGCTCTCAGCCTGATTCTCACACTGCTGTCAGCCTGATTCTCACACTGTTGTCAGCCTGATTCTTACTCTGCTCTCAGCATGAATCACACTCTGTACTCAGACTGATTCTCACTCTGCTGTCAGAAATGATTTTAACTTTGCTCTCAGACTGATTCACCCTCTGCTGGCAGCCTGATTCGCACTGTGCTCTCAGACTGATTGTCACCCTACACTCAGTCTGACTCTCACTCTGCTTTCAGCCTTATTCTTACCCTACTCTCAGCCTGATTCTCACTCTAGTATGAGAGAGATTCTCACTCTGCTCTCAGCCTGATTCTCACTCTGCTCTCAGCCTGATTCTCACTCTGCTCTCAGCCTGATACTCACTCTGCTCTCAGCCTTATTCGCACTGTGCTCTCAGACTGACTCTCACCCTACACTCAGTGTGACTCTCACTCTGCTCTGAGCCTGATTTTGACCCTACTCTCAGCCTGATTCTCACTCTGCTCTCAGACTGATCCTCTGTGTGCTCTCAGACTGATTCTCACCGTAAACGTAGCCTCTCACTCTGCTCTCAGCCTGATTCTCACACTGCTCTTAGTCTGATTCTTACCCTACTCTCAGCCTGATTCTCCCTCTGATGTCAGCCTGATTCTCACTCTGCTCTCAGTCTGATTCTCACTCTGCTCTCAGACTGATTCTCACTGTGCTCTCAGACTGATTCTCACTCTGCTCTCAGCCTAATTCTCACTCTGCTCTCAGCCTGAATCTTACTGCTGTCAGCCTGATTCTCACTCTGTTCTCAGCCTGAATCCTACTCTGCTGTCAAACTAATTCTCACTCTGCTTACAGTCTGATTCTCACCCTACTCTCAGCCAGATTCTCACTCTGCTCTCAGCCTGATTCTTACTCTGCTCTCATACAGATTTCCACTCTGCTCTTAGCCTGATCCTCACCCTGCTCTCAGCCTGATTCTCACTCTGCTCTCTGCCTGATTCTCCCTCTGCTGACAGACTGATTCTCACCCAACTCTCAGCCAGATTCTCACTCTACTCTCAGCCTGATTCTCACTCTGCTCTCAGACTGATTCTCCCTCTGCTCTCAGACTGACTCTCCTGCTGCTGTCAAACTGATACTTACTCTGCTCTCAGCCTGATTCTCACTCTGCTCTCAGCCTGATTCTCACTCTGCTCTCAGAATGATTCTCACTCTGCTCTCAGCGTGATTCTCACTCTGCTCTCAGCCTGATTCTCACCCTGCTCTCAGGCTGATTCTCACTCTGCTCTCAGGCTGATTCTCACTCTGCTCTCTGTCAAATTCTCACTCTGCTCTCAGCCTGATTCTCAATCTGCTTTCAGGCTGATTCTCCCTCTGCTCTCAGACTGATTCTCCATCTACTATTGTCCTGATTCTCACTCTGCTCTCAGACTGATACTCACTATGCTCTCAGCCTGATTCTCACTCTCCTCTCGGCCTGATTCACACTCTGCTCTCAGACTGATTCTCACTCTGCTCTCTGCCTGATTCTCCCTCTGCTGTCAGACTGATTCTCACCCTACTCTCAGACTCATTCTCATTCTACTGTCAGCCTGAATCTCACTCTGCACTCAGCCCGATGGTCACTCTGCTCTTAGCCTTATTCTTACTCTAATCTCATCCTGATTTTCACTCTTCTTTCAGAATGATTCTCACTCTGCTCTCAGCCTGATTCTCACTCTTCTCTTAGCCTGATTCTCACTCTGCTCTCTGCCTGATTCTCACTCTGCTCTCAGCCTTATTCTCACTCTGCTCTCAGCCTGATTCTTACTGCTCTCAGCCTGATTCTCACTGCTCTCAGCCTGAATCACACTCTGCACCCAGACTTATTCACCCTCTGCTGTCAGACTGATTCGCAATGTGCTCTCAGACTGATTCTCACCCTACACTCAGTGTGACTCTCACTCTGCTCTAAGCCTGATTTTGAACCTACTCTCACCTGATTCTCACTCTGCTCTCAGACTGATCCTCACTCTGCTCTCAGTCTGATTCTCACTCTGTTCTCTGCCTGATTCTGCCTCTGCTGTCAGACTGATTCTCACCCTACTCTCAGCCTGATTCTCACTCTGCTCTCAGACTGATTCTCCCTCTGCTCTCAGACTGATTCTCCTGCTGCTGTCAAACTGATTCTTAATCTGCTCTCAGCCTGATTCTCACTCTGCTCTCAGCCTGATTCTCACTCTGCTCTCAGAATGTTTCTCACTCTGCTCTCAGTCTGATTCTCACTCTGCTCTTAGCCTGATAATCACTCTGCTCTCAGCCTGATTCTCACACTGCTGTCAGCCTGATTCTCACTCTGCTCTCAGCCTGATTTTCACTCTGCTCTCAGCCTGATTCTTACTGCTCTCAGCCTGAGTCTCACTCTGCTCTCAGCGTGATTCTTACTCTGCTCTCAGCCTGAATCAAACTCTGTACGCAGCCTGATTCTCACTCTGCTCTCTGTCTGATTCTCACTCTGCTCTCAGACTGATTCTCACTGTGCTCTCAGCCTGATTCTCACTCTGCTCTTAGCCTGATAATCACTCTGCTCTCAGCCTGATTCTCACACTGTTGTCAGCCTGATTCTTACTCTGCTCTCAGCATGAATCACACTCTGTACTCAGACTGATTCTCACTCTGCTGTCAGAAATGATTTTAACTTTGCTCTCAGACTGATTCACCCTCTGCTGGCAGCCTGATTCGCACTGTGCTCTCAGACTGATTGTCACCCTACACTCAGTCTGACTCTCACTCTGCTTTCAGCCTTATTCTTACCCTACTCTCAGCCTGATTCTCACTCTGGTATGAGAGAGATTCTCACTCTGCTCTCAGCCTGATTCTCACTCTGCTCTCAGCCTGATTCTCACTCTGCTCTCAGCCTGATACTCACTCTGCTCTCAGCCTTATTCGCATTGTGCTCTCAGACTGACTCTCACCCTACACTCAGTGTGACTCTCACTCTGCTCTGAGCCTGATTTTGACCCTACTCTCAGCCTGATTCTCACTCTGCTCTCAGACTGATCCTCTGTGTGCTCTCAGACTGATTCTCACCGTAAACGTAGCCTCTCACTCTGCTCTCAGCCTGATTCTCACACTGCTCTTAGTCTGATTCTTACCCTACTCTCAGCCTGATTCTCCCTCTGATGTCAGCCTGATTCTCACTCTGCTCTCAGTCTGATTCTCACTCTGCTCTCAGACTGATTCTCACTGTGCTCTCAGACTGATTCTCACTCTGCTCTCAGCCTAATTCTCACTCTGCTCTCAGCCTGAATCTTACTGCTGTCAGCCTGATTCTCACTCTGTTCTCAGCCTGAATCCTACTCTGCTGTCAAACTAATTCTCACTCTGCTTATAGTCTGATTCTCACCCTACTCTCAGCAAGATTCTCACTCTGCTCTCAGCCTGATTCTTACTCTGCTCTCAGACAGATTTCCACTCTGCTCTCAGCCTGATCCTCACCCTGCTCTCAGCCTGATTCTCACTCTGCTCTCTGCCTGATTCTCCCTCTGCTGACAGACTGATTCTCACCCTACTCTCAGCCAGATTCTCACTCTACTCTCAGCCTGATTCTCACTCTGCTCTCAGACTGATTCTCCCTCTGCTCTCAGACTGACTCTCCTGCTGCTGTCAAACTGATACTTACTCTGCTCTCAGCCTGATTCTCACTCTGCTCTCAGCCTGATTCTCACTCTGCTCTCAGCGTGATTCTCACCCTGCTCTCAGTCTGATTCTCACTCTGCTCTCTGTCTAATTCTCACTCTGCTCTCAGCCTGATTCTCAATCTGCTTTCAGGCTGATTCTCCCTCTGCTCTCAGCCTGATTCTCCCTCTGCTCTCAGACTGATTCTCCATCTACTATTGGCCTGATTCTCACTCTGCTCTCAGACTGATACTCACTCAGCTCTCAGCCTGATTCTCACTCTCCTCTCAGCCTGATTCACACTCTGCTCTCAGACTGATTCTCACTCTGCTCTCTGCCTGATTCTCCCTCTGCTGTCAGACTGATTCTCACCCTACTCTCAGACTCATTCTCATTCTACTGTCAGCCTGAATCTCACTCTGCACTCAGCCCGATGGTCACTCTGCTCTTAGCCTGATTCTTACTCTGCTCTCAGCCTGATTTTCACTCTTCTTTCAGAATGATTCTCACTCTGCTCTCAGCCTGATTCTCACTCTGCTCTTAGCCTGATTCTCACTCTGCTCTCTGCCTGATTCTCACTCTGCTCTCAGCCTTATTCTCACTCTGCTCTCAGCCTGATTCTTACTGCTCTCAGCCTGATTCTCACTCTGCTCTCAGCCTGAATCACACTCTGCACCCAGACTTATTCACTCTCTGCTGTCAGACTGATTCGCAATGTGCTCTCAGACTGATTCTCACCCTACACTCAATTTGACTCTCAGTCTGCTCTAAGCCTGATTTTGACTCTACTCTCACCTGATTCTCACTCTGCTCTCAGACTGATCCTCACTCTGCTCTCAGTCTGATTCTCACTCTGCTCTCTGCCTGATTCTTCCTCTGCTGTCAGACTGATTCTCACCCTACTCTCAGCCTGATTCTCACTCTGCTCTCAGACTGATTCTCCCTCTGCTCTCAGACTGACTCTCCTGCTGCTGTCAAACTGATACTTACTCTGCTCTCAGCCTGATTCTCACTCTGCTCTCAGCCTGATTCTCACTCTGCTCTCAGAATGATTCTCACTCTGCTCTCAGCCTGATTCTCACACTGCTGTCAGCCTGATACTCACTCTGCTCTCAGCCTGATTTTCACTCTGCTCTCAGCCTGATTCTTACTGCTCTCAGCCTGAGCCTCACTCTGCTCTCAGCCTGATTCTTACTCTGCTCTCATACAGATTTCCACTCTGCTCTCAGCCTGATCCTCACCCTGCTCTCTGCCTGATTCTCCCTCTGCTGACAGACTGATTCTCACCCTACTCTCAGCCAGATTCTCGCTCTACTCTCAGCCTGATTCTCACTCTGCTCTCAGACTGATTCTCCCTCTGCTCTCAGACTGACTCTCCTGCTGCTGTCAAACTGATACTTACTCTGCTCTCAGACTGATTCTCACTGTGCTCTCAGACTGATTCTCACTTGCTCTCAGCCTAATTCTCACTCTGCTCTCAGCCTGAATCTTACTGCTGTCAGCCTGATTCTCACTCTGCTCTCAGCCTGAATCCTACTCTGCTCTCATACTAATTCTCACTCTGCTGACAGACTGATTCTCACCCTACTCTCAGCTAGATTCTCACTCTGCTCTCAGCCTGATTCTTACTCTGCACTCAGACAGATTTCCACTCTGCTCTCAGCCTGATCCTCACCCTGCTCTCAGCCTGATTCTCACTCTGCTCTCTGCCTGATTCTCCCTCTGCTGACAGACTGATTCTCACCCTACTCTCAGCCAGATTCTCACTCTACTCTCAGCCTGATTCTCACTCTGCTCTCAGACTGATTCTCCCTCTGCTCTCAGACTGACTCTCCTGCTGCTGTCAAACTGATACTTACTCTGCTCTCAGCCTGATTCTCACTCTGCTCTCAGCCTGATTCTTACTGCTCTCAGCCTGATTCTCACTCTGCTCTCAGCCTGAATCACACTCTGCACCCAGACTTATTCACCCTCTGCTGTCAGACTGATTCGCAATGTGCTCTCAGACTGATTCTCACCCTACACTCAGTTTGACTCTCAGTCTGCTCTAAGCCTGATTTTGACTCTACTCTCACCTGATTCTCACTCTGCTCTCAGACTGATCCTCACTCTGCTCTCAGTCTGATTCTCACTCTGCTCTCTGCCTGATTCTTCCTCTGCTGTCAGACTGATTCTCACCCTCTCAGCCTGATTCTCACTCTGCTCTCAGACTGATTCTCCCTCTGCTCTCAGACTGATTCTCCCGCTGCTGTCAAACTGATTCTTAATCTGCTCTCAGCCTGATTCTCGCTCTGCTCTCAGCCTGATTCTCACTCTGCTCTCAGAATGTTTCTCACTCTGCTCTCAGCCTGATTCTCACACTGCTGTCA
The DNA here is from genome assembly GCF_017639515.1 of Carcharodon carcharias. NCBI lineage: Eukaryota > Metazoa > Chordata > Chondrichthyes > Lamniformes > Lamnidae > Carcharodon > Carcharodon carcharias. Next base: position 135,906,862 of record NC_054468.1, on the reverse strand, counting down.
TCCTGATTCTCACTCTGCTCTCAGCCTGATTTTCACTCTGCTCTCAGCCTGATTCTTACTGCTCTCAGCCTGAGCCTCACTCTGCTCTCAGCCTGATTCTTACTCTGCTCTCATACAGATTTCCACTCTGCTCTCAGCCTGATCCTCACCCTGCTCTCTGCCTGATTCTCCCTCTGCTGACAGACTGATTCTCACCCTACTCTCAGCCAGATTCTCGCTCTACTCTCAGCCTGATTCTCACTCTGCTCTCAGACTGATTCTCCCTCTGCTCTCAGACTGACTCTCCTGCTGCTGTCAAACTGATACTTACTCTGCTCTCAGACTGATTCTCACTGTGCTCTCAGACTGATTCTCACTCTGCTCTCAGCCTAATTCTCACTCAGCTCTCAGCCTGAATCTTACTGCTGTCAGCCTGATTCTCACTCTGCTCTCAGCCTGAATCCTACTCTGCTCTCAGACTAATTCTCACTCTGCTGACAGACTGATTCTCACCCTACTCTCAGCTAGATTCTCACTCTGCTCTCAGCCTGATTCTTACTCTGCACTCAGACAGATTTCCACTCTGCTCTCAGCCTGATCCTCCCCCTGCTCTCAGCCTGATTCTCACTCTGCTCTCTGCCTGATTCTCCCTCTGCTGACAGACTGATTCTCACCCTACTCTCAGCCAGATTCTCACTCTACTCTCAGCCTGATTCTCACTCTGCTCTCAGACTGATTCTCCCTCTGCTCTCAGACTGACTCTCCTGCTGCTGTCAAACTGATACTTACTCTGCTCTCAGCCTGATTCTCACTCTGCTCTCAGCCTGATTCTCACTCTGCTCTCAGAATGATTCTCACTCTGCTCTCAGCCTGATTCTCACACTGCTGTGAGCCTGATTCTCACTCTGCTCTCAGCCTGATTTTCACTCTGCTCTCAGCCTGATTCTTACTGCTCTCAGCCTGAGCCTCACTCTGCTCTCAGCCTGATTCTTACTCTGCACTCAGACAGATTTCCACTCTGCTCTCAGCCTGATCCTCCCCCTGCTCTCAGCCTGATTCTCACTCTGCTCTCTGCCTGATTCTCCCTCTGCTGACAGACTGATTCTCACCCTACTCTCAGCCAGATTCTCACTCTACTCTCAGCCTGATTCTCACTCTGCTCTCAGACTGATTCTCCCTCTGCTCTCAGACTGACTCTCCTGCTGCTGTCAAACTGATACTTACTCTGCTCTCAGCCTGATTCTCACTCTGCTCTCAGCCTGATTCTCACTCTGCTCTCAGAATGATTCTCACTCTGCTCTCAGCCTGATTCTCACACTGCTGTCAGCCTGATTCTCACTCTGCTCTCAGCCTGATTTTCACTCTGCTCTCAGCCTGATTCTTACTGCTCTCAGCCTGAGCCTCACTCTGCTCTCAGCCTGATTCTTACTCTGCTCTCATACAGATTTCCACTCTGCTCTCAGCCTGATCCTCACCCTGCTCTCTGCCTGATTCTCCCTCTGCTGACAGACTGATTCTCACCCTACTCTCAGCCAGATTCTCGCTCTACTCTCAGCCTGATTCTCACTCTGCTCTCAGACTGATTCTCCCTCTGCTCTCAGACTGACTCTCTTGCTGCTGTCAAACTGATACTTACTCTGCTCTCAGACTGATTCTCACTGTGCTCTCAGACTGATTCTCACTCTGCTCTCAGCCTAATTCTCACTCTGCTCTCAGCCTGAATCTTACTGCTGTCAGCCTGATTCTCACTCTGCTCTCAGCCTGAATCCTACTCTGCTCTCATACTAATTCTCACTCTGCTGACAGACTGATTCTCACCCTACTCTCAGCTAGATTCTCACTCTGCTCTCAGCCTGATTCTTACTCTGCACTCAGACAGATTTCCACTCTGCTCTCAGCCTGATCCTCACCCTGCTTTCAGCCTGATTCTCACTCTGCTCTCTGCCTGATTCTCCCTCTGCTGACAGACTGATTCTCAACCTACTCTCAGCCAGATTCTCACTCTACTCTCAGCCTGATTCTCACTCTGCTCTCAGACTGATTCTCCCTCTGCTCTCAGACTGACTCTCCTGCTGCTGTCAAACTGATACTTACTCTGCTCTCAGCCTGATTCTCACTCTGCTCTCAGCCTGATTCTTACTGCTCTCAGCGTGATTCTCACTCTGCTCTCAGCCTGAATCACACCCTGCACCCAGACTTATTCACCCTCTGCTGTCAGACTGATTCGCAATGTGCTCTCAGACTGATTCTCACCCTACACTCAGTTTGACTCTCAGTCTGCTCTAAGCCTGATTTTGACTCTACTCTCACCTGATTCTCACTCTGCTCTCAGACTGATCCTCACTCTGCTCTCAGTCTGATTCTCACTCTGCTCTCTGCCTGATTCTTCCTCTGCTGTCAGACTGATTCTCACCCTCTCAGCCTGATTCTCACTCTGCTCTCAGACTGATTCTCCCTCTGCTCTCAGACTGATTCTCCCGCTGCTGTCAAACTGATTCTTAATCTGCTCTCAGCCTGATTCTCGCTCTGCTCTCAGCCTGATTCTCACTCTGCTCTCAGAATGTTTCTCACTCTGCTCTCAGCCTGATTCTCACACTGCTGTCAGCCTGATTCTCACTCTGCTCTCAGCCTGATTTTCACTCTGCTCTCAGCCTGATTCTTACTGCTCTCAGCCTGAGCCTCACTCTGCTCTCAGCCTGATTCTTACTCTGCTCTCATACAGATTTCCACTCTGCTCTCAGCCTGATCCTCACCCTGCTCTCTGCCTGATTCTCCCTCTGCTGACAGACTGATTCTCACCCTACTCTCAGCCAGATTCTCGCTCTACTCTCAGCCTGATTCTCCCTCTGCTCTCAGACTGACTCTCCTGCTGCTGTCAAACTGATACTTACTCTGCTCTCAGACTGATTCTCACTGTGCTCTCAGACTGATTCTCACTCTGCTCTCAGCCTAATTCTCACTCTGCTCTCAGCCTGAATCTTACTGCTGTCAGCCTGATTCTCACTCTGCTCTCAGCCTGAATCCTACTCTGCTCTCAGACTAATTCTCACTCTGCTGACAGACTGATTCTCACCCTACTCTCAGCTAGATTCTCACTCTGCTCTCAGCCTGATTCTTACTCTGCACTCAGACAGATTTCCACTCTGCTCTCAGCCTGATCCTCCCCCTGCTCTCAGCCTGATTCTCACTCTGCTCTCTGCCTGATTCTCCCTCTGCTGACAGACTGATTCTCACCCTACTCTCAGCCAGATTCTCACTCTACTCTCAGCCTGATTCTCACTCTGCTCTCAGACTGATTCTCCCTCTGCTCTCAGACTGACTCTCCTGCTGCTGTCAAACTGATACTTACTCTGCTCTCAGCCTGATTCTCACTCTGCTCTCAGCCTGATTCTCACTCTGCTCTCAGAATGATTCTCACTCTGCTCTCAGCGTGATTCTCACTCTGTTCTCAGACTGATTCTCACCCTACACTCAGTGTGACTCTCACTCTGCTCTAAGCCTGATTTTGAACCTACTCTCACCTGATTCTCACTCTGCTCTCAGACTGATCCTCACTCTGCTCTCAGTCTGATTCTCACTCTGCTCTCTGCCTGATTCTTCCTCTGCTGTCAGACTGATTCTCACCCTACTCTCAGCCTGATTCTCACTCTGCTCTCAGACTGATTCTCCCTCTGCTCTCAGACTGATTCTCCCGCTGCTGTCAAACTGATTCTTAATCTGCTCTCAGCCTGATTCTCACTCTGCTCTCAGCCTGATTCTCACTCTGCTCTCAGAATGTTTCTCACTCTGCTCTCAGACTGATTCTCCCGCTGCTGTCAAACTGATTCTTAATCTGCTCTCAGCCTGATTCTCGCTCTGCTCTCAGCCTGATTCTCACTCTGCTCTCAGAATGTTTCTCACTCTGCTCTCAGCCTGATTCTCACACTGCTGTCAGCCTGATTCTCACTCTGCTCTCAGCCTGATTTTCACTCTGCTCTCAGCCTGATTCTTACTGCTCTCAGCCTGAGCCTCACCCTGCTCTCAGCCTGATTCTTACTCTGCTCTCATACAGATTTCCACTCTGCTCTCAGCCTGATCCTCACCCTGCTCTCTGCCTGATTCTCCCTCTGCTGACAGACTGATTCTCACCCTACTCTCAGCCAGATTCTCGCTCTACTCTCAGCCTGATTCTCACTCTGCTCTCAGACTGATTCTCCCTCTGCTCTCAGACTGACTCTCCTGCTGCTGTCAAACTGATACTTACTCTGCTCTCAGACTGATTCTCACTGTGCTCTCAGACTGATTCTCACTCTGCTCTCAGCCTAATTCTCACTCTGCTCTCAGCCTGAATCTTACTGCTGTCAGCCTGATTCTCACTCTGCTCTCAGCCTGAATCCTACTCTGCTCTCAGACTAATTCTCACTCTGCTGACAGACTGATTCTCACCCTACTCTCAGCTAGATTCTCACTCTGCTCTCAGCCTGATTCTTACTCTGCACTCAGACAGATTTCCACTCTGCTCTCAGCCTGATCCTCACCCTGCTCTCAGCCTGATTCTCACTCTGCTCTCTGCCTGATTCTCCCTCTGCTGACAGACTGATTCTCACCCTACTCTCAGCCAGATTCTCACTCTACTCTCAGCCTGATTCTCACTCTGCTCTCAGACTGATTCTCCCTCTGCTCTCAGACTGACTCTCCTGCTGCTGTCAAACTGATACTTACTCTGCTCTCAGCCTGATTCTCACTCTGCTCTCAGCCTGATTCTCACTCTGCTCTCAGAATGATTCTCACTCTGCTCTCAGCGTGATTCTCACTCTGCTCTCAGACTGATTCTCACCCTACACTCAGTGTGACTCTCACTCTGCTCTAAGCCTGATTTTGAACCTACTCTCACCTGATTCTCACTCTGCTCTCAGACTGATCCTCACTCTGCTCTCAGTCTGATTCTCACTCTGCTCTCTGCCTGATTCTTCCTCTGCTGTCAGACTGATTCTCACCCTACTCTCAGCCTGATTCTCACTCTGCTCTCAGACTGATTCTCCCTCTGCTCTCAGACTGATTCTCCCGCTGCTGTCAAACTGATTCTTAATCTGCTCTCAGCCTGATTCTCACTCTGCTCTCAGCCTGATTCTCACTCTGCTCTCAGAATGTTTCTCACTCTGCTCTCAGTCTGATTCTCACTCTGCTCTTAGCCTGATAATCACTCTGCTCTCAGCCTGATTCTCACACTGCTGTCAGCCTGATTCTCACTCTGCTCTCAGCCTGATTTTCACTCTGCTCTCAGCCTGATTCTTACTGCTCTCAGCCTGATTCTCACTTCTGCTCTCAGCCTGAATCCTACTCTGCTCTCAGACTAATTCTCACTCTGCTGTCAGAAATGATTTTATCTTTGCTCTCAGACTGATTCACCCTCTGCTGTCTGAAATGATTTTATCTTTGCTCTCTCACTGATTCACCCTCTGCTGTCTGCCTGATTTGCACTGTGCTCTCAGACTGATTCTCACCCTACACTCAGTCTGACTATCACTCTGCTCTCAGCCTGATTCTTACCCTACCCTCAGCCTGTTTCTCACTCAGCTCTCAGCCTGATTCTCATTCCGCTCTGAGACTGATTCTTCTTCTACGTTCAGCCTGATTCTCCCTCTACGTTCAGCCTGATTCTCACCCTGCTCTCAAACTGATCCTCACTCTGGTCTCAGCCAGATTCTCACTCTGCCCTCTGCCTGATCCTCCCTCTGCTGATAGACTGATTCTCACCCTACTCTCAGCAAGATTCTCACGCTGCTCTCAGCCTGATTCTTACTCTGCTCTCATACAGATTTCCACTCTGCTCTCAGCCTGATCCTCACCCTGCTCTCAGCCTGATTCTCACTCTGCTCTCAGCCTGATTCTTACTGCTCTCAGCCTGATTCTCACTCTGCTCTCAGCCTGAATCACACTCTGCACCCAGACTTATTCACCCTCTGCTGTCAGACTGATTCGCAATGTGCTCTCAGACTGATTCTCACCCTACACTCAGTTTGACTCTCAGTCTGCTCTAAGCCTGATTTTGACTCTACTCTCACCTGATTCTCACTCTGCTCTCAGACTGATCCTCACTCTGCTCTCAGTCTGATTCTCACTCTGCTCTCTGCCTGATTCTTCCTCTGCTGTCAGACTGATTCTCCCCCTCTCAGCCTGATTCTCACTCTGCTCTCAGACTGATTCTCCCTCTGCTCTCAGACTGATTCTCCCGCTGCTGTCAAACTGATTCTTAATCTGCTCTCAGCCTGATTCTCGCTCTGCTCTCAGCCTGATTCTCACTCTGCTCTCAGAATGTTTCTCACTCTGCTCTCAGCCTGATTCTCACACTGCTGTCAGCCTGATTCTCACTCTGCTCTCAGCCTGATTTTCACTCTGCTCTCAGCCTGATTCTTACTGCTCTCAGCCTGAGCCTCACTCTGCTCTCAGCCTGATTCTTACTCTGCTCTCATACAGATTTCCACTCTGCTCTCAGCCTGATCCTCACCCTGCTCTCTGCCTGATTCTCCCTCTGCTGACAGACTGATTCTCACCCTACTCTCAGCCAGATTCTCGCTCTACTCTCAGCCTGATTCTCACTCTGCTCTCAGACTGATTCTCCCTCTGCTCTCAGACTGACTCTCCTGCTGCTGTCAAACTGATACTTACTCTGCTCTCAGACTGATTCTCACTGTGCTCTCAGACTGATTCTCACTCTGCTCTCAGCCTAATTCTCACTCTGCTCTCAGCCTGAATCTTACTGCTGTCAGCCTGATTCTCACTCTGCTCTCAGCCTGAATCCTACTCTGCTCTCAGACTAATTCTCACTCTGCTGACAGACTGATTCTCACCCTACTCTCAGCTAGATTCTCACTCTGCTCTCAGCCTGATTCTTACTCTGCACTCAGACAGATTTCCACTCTGCTCTCAGCCTGATCCTCCCCCTGCTCTCAGCCTGATTCTCACTCTGCTCTCTGCCTGATTCTCCCTCTGCTGACAGACTGATTCTCACCCTACTCTCAGCCAGATTCTCACTCTACTCTCAGCCTGATTCTCACTCTGCTCTCAGACTGATTCTCCCTCTGCTCTCAGACTGACTCTCCTGCTGCTGTCAAACTGATACTTACTCTGCTCTCAGCCTGATTCTCACTCTGCTCTCAGCCTGATTCTCACTCTGCTCTCAGAATGATTCTCACTCTGCTCTCAGCGTGATTCTCACTCTGTTCTCAGACTGATTCTCACCCTACACTCAGTGTGACTCTCACTCTGCTCTAAGCCTGATTTTGAACCTACTCTCACCTGATTCTCACTCTGCTCTCAGACTGATCCTCACTCTGCTCTCAGTCTGATTCTCACTCTGCTCTCTGCCTGATTCTTCCTCTGCTGTCAGACTGATTCTCACCCTACTCTCAGCCTGATTCTCACTCTGCTCTCAGACTGATTCTCCCTCTGCTCTCAGACTGATTCTCCCGCTGCTGTCAAACTGAATCTTAATCGGCTCTCAGCCTGATTCTCACTCTGCTCTCAGAATGTTTCTCACTCTGCTCTCAGTCTGATTCTCACTCTGCTCTTAGCCTGATAATCACTCTGCTCTCAGCCTGATTCTCACACTGCTGTCAGCCTGATTCTCACACTGTTGTCAGCCTGATTCTTACTCTGCTCTCAGCATGAATCACACTCTGTACTCAGACTGATTCTCACTCTGCTGTCAGAAATGATTTTAACTTTGCTCTCAGACTGATTCACCCTCTGCTGGCAGCCTGATTCGCACTGTGCTCTCAGACTGATTGTCACCCTACACTCAGTCTGACTCTCACTCTGCTTTCAGCCTTATTCTTACCCTACTCTCAGCCTGATTCTCACTCTGGTATGAGAGAGATTCTCACTCTGCTCTCAGCCTGATTCTCACTCTGCTCTCAGCCTGATTCTCACTCTGCTCTCAGCCTGATACTCACTCTGCTCTCAGCCTTATTCGCACTGTGCTCTCAGACTGACTCTCACCCTACACTCAGTGTGACTCTCACTCTGCTCTGAGCCTGATTTTGACCCTACTCTCAGCCTGATTCTCACTCTGCTCTCAGACTGATCCTCTGTGTGCTCTCAGACTGATTCTCACCGTAAACGTAGCCTCTCACTCTGCTCTCAGCCTGATTCTCACACTGCTCTTAGTCTGATTCTTACCCTACTCTCAGCCTGATTCTCCCTCTGATGTCAGCCTGATTCTCACTCTGCTCTCAGTCTGATTCTCACTCTGCTCTCAGACTGATTCTCACTGTGCTCTCAGACTGATTCTCACTCTGCTCTCAGCCTAATTCTCACTCTGCTCTCAGCCTGAATCTTACTGCTGTCAGCCTGATTCTCACTCTGTTCTCAGCCTGAATCCTACTCTGCTGTCAAACTAATTCTCACTCTGCTTACAGTCTGATTCTCACCCTACTCTCAGCCAGATTCTCACTCTGCTCTCTGCCTGATTCTTACTCTGCTCTCATACAGATTTCCACTCTGCTCTTAGCCTGATCCTCACCCTGCTCTCAGCCTGATTCTCACTCTGCTCTCTGCCTGATTCTCCCTCTGCTGACAGTCTGATTCTCACCCAACTCTCAGCCAGATTCTCACTCTACTCTCAGCCTGATTCTCACTCTGCTCTCAGACTGATTCTCCCTCTGCTCTCAGACTGACTCTCCTGCTGCTGTCAAACTGATACTTACTCTGCTCTCAGCCTGATTCTCACTCTGCTCTCAGCCTGATTCTCACTCTGCTCTCAGAATGATTCTCACTCTGCTCTCAGCGTGATTCTCACTCTGCTCTCAGCCTGATTCTCACCCTGCTCTCAGGCTGATTCTCACTCTGCTCTCAGGCTGATTCTCACTCTGCTCTCTGTCAAATTCTCACTCTGCTCTCAGCCTGATTCTCAATCTGCTTTCAGGCTGATTCTCCCTCTGCTCTCAGACTGATTCTCCATCTACTATTGTCCTGATTCTCACTCTGCTCTCAGACTGATACTCACTATGCTCTCAGCCTGATTCTCACTCTCCTCTCGGCCTGATTCACACTCTGCTCTCAGACTGATTCTCACTCTGCTCTCTGCCTGATTCTCCCTCTGCTGTCAGACTGATTCTCACCCTACTCTCAGACTCATTCTCATTCTACTGTCAGCCTGAATCTCACTCTGCACTCAGCCCGATGGTCACTCTGCTCTTAGCCTTATTCTTACTCTAATCTCATCCTGATTTTCTCTCTTCTTTCAGAATGATTCTCACTCTGCTCTCAGCCTGATTCTCACTCTTCTCTTAGCCTGATTCTCACTCTTCTCTCTGCCTGATTCTCACTCTGCTCTCAGCCTTATTCTCACTCTGCTCTCAGCCTGATTCTTACTGCTCTCAGCCTGATTCTCACTGCTCTCAGCCTGAATCACACGCTGCACCCAGACTTATTCACCCTCTGCTGTCAGACTGATTCGCAATGTGCTCTCAGACTGATTCTCACCCTACACTCAGTGTGACTCTCACTCTGCTCTAAGCCTGATTTTGAACCTACTCTCACCTGATTCTCACTCTGCTCTCAGACTGATCCTCACTCTGCTCTCAGTCTGATTCTCACTCTGTTCTCTGCCTGATTCTGCCTCTGCTGTCAGACTGATTCTCACCCTACTCTCAGCCTGATTCTCACTCTGCTCTCAGACTGATTCTCCCTCTGCTCTCAGACTGATTCTCCTGCTGCTGTCAAACTGATTCTTAATCTGCTCTCAGCCTGATTCTCACTCTGCTCTCAGCCTGATTCTCACTCTGCTCTCAGAATGATTCTCACTCTGCTCTCAGTCTGATTCTCACTCTGCTCTTAGCCTGATAATCACTCTGCTCTCAGCCTGATTCTCACACTGCTGTCAGCCTGATTCTCACTCTGCTCTCAGCCTGATTTTCACTCTGCTCTCAGCCTGATTCTTACTGCTCTCAGCCTGAGTCTCACTCTGCTCTCAGCGTGATTCTTACTCTGCTCTCAGCCTGAATCAAACTCTGTACGCAGCCTGATTCTCACTCTGCTCTCTGTCTGATTCTCACTCTGCTCTCAGACTGATTCTCACTGTGCTCTCAGCCTGATTCTCACTCTGCTCTTAGCCTGATAATCACTCTGCTCTCAGCCTGATTCTCACACTGCTGTCAGCCTGATTCTCACACTGTTGTCAGCCTGATTCTTACTCTGCTCTCAGCATGAATCACACTCTGTACTCAGACTGATTCTCACTCTGCTGTCAGAAATGATTTTAACTTTGCTCTCAGACTGATTCACCCTCTGCTGGCAGCCTGATTCGCACTGTGCTCTCAGACTGATTGTCACCCTACACTCAGTCTGACTCTCACTCTGCTTTCAGCCTTATTCTTACCCTACTCTCAGCCTGATTCTCACTCTGGTATGAGAGAGATTCTCACTCTGCTCTCAGCCTGATTCTCACTCTGCTCTCAGCCTGATTCTCACTCTGCTCTCAGCCTGATACTCACTCTGCTCTCAGCCTTATTCGCATTGTGCTCTCAGACTGACTCTCACCCTACACTCAGTGTGACTCTCACTCTGCTCTGAGCCTGATTTTGACCCTACTCTCAGCCTGATTCTCACTCTGCTCTCAGACTGATCCTCTGTGTGCTCTCAGACTGATTCTCACCGTAAACGTAGCCTCTCACTCTGCTCTCAGCCTGATTCTCACACTGCTCTTAGTCTGATTCTTACCCTACTCTCAGCCTGATTCTCCCTCTGATGTCAGCCTGATTCTCACTCTGCTCTCAGTCTGATTCTCACTCTGCTCTCAGACTGATTCTCACTGTGCTCTCAGACTGATTCTCACTCTGCTCTCAGCCTAATTCTCACTCTGCTCTCAGCCTGAATCTTACTGCTGTCAGCCTGATTCTCACTCTGTTCTCAGCCTGAATCCTACTCTGCTGTCAAACTAATTCTCACTCTGCTTATAGTCTGATTCTCACCCTACTCTCAGCAAGATTCTCACTCTGCTCTCAGCCTGATTCTTACTCTGCTCTCAGACAGATTTCCACTCTGCTCTCAGCCTGATCCTCACCCTGCTCTCAGCCTGATTCTCACTCTGCTCTCTGCCTGATTCTCCCTCTGCTGACAGACTGATTCTCACCCAACTCTCAGCCAGATTCTCACTCTACTCTCAGCCTGATTCTCACTCTGCTCTCAGACTGATTCTCCCTCTGCTCTCAGACTGACTCTCCTGCTGCTGTCAAACTGATACTTACTCTGCTCTCAGCCTGATTCTCACTCTGCTCTCAGCCTGATTCTCACTCTGCTCTCAGAATGATTCTCACTCTGCTCTCAGCGTGATTCTCACTCTGCTCTCAGCCTGATTCTCACCCTGCTCTCAGTCTGATTCTCACTCTGCTCTCAGGCTGATACTCACTATGCTCTCAGCCTGATTCTCACTCTCCTCTCGGCCTGATTCACACTCTGAACTCAGACTGATTCTCACTCTGCTCTCTGCCTGATTCTCACTCTGCTCTCAGACTGATTCTCACTGTGCTCTCAGCCTGATTCTCACTCTGCTCTTAGCCTGATAATCACTCTGCTCTCAGCCTGATTCTCACACTGTTGTCAGCCTGATTCTTACTCTGCTCTCAGCATGAATCACACTCTGTACTCAGACTGATTCTCACTCTGCTGTCAGAAATGATTTTAACTTTGCTCTCAGACTGATTCACCCTCTGCTGGCAGCCTGATTCGCACTGTGCTCTCAGACTGATTGTCACCCTACACTCAGTCTGACTCTCACTCTGCTTTCAGCCTTATTCTTACCCTACTCTCAGCCTGATTCTCACTCTGGTATGAGAGAGATTCTCACTCTGCTCTCAGCCTGATTCTCACTCTGCTCTCAGCCTGATTCTCACTCTGCTCTCAGCCTGATACTCACTCTGCTCTCAGCCTTATTCGCATTGTGCTCTCAGACTGACTCTCACCCTACACTCAGTGTGACTCTCACTCTGCTCTGAGCCTGATTTTGACCCTACTCTCAGCCTGATTCTCACTCTGCTCTCAGACTGATCCTCTGTGTGCTCTCAGACTGATTCTCACCGTAAACGTAGCCTCTCACTCTGCTCTCAGCCTGATTCTCACACTGCTCTTAGTCTGATTCTTACCCTACTCTCAGCCTGATTCTCCCTCTGATGTCAGCCTGATTCTCACTCTGCTCTCAGTCTGATTCTCACTCTGCTCTCAGACTGATTCTCACTGTGCTCTCAGACTGATTCTCACTCTGCTCTCAGCCTAATTCTCACTCTGCTCTCAGCCTGAATCTTACTGCTGTCAGCCTGATTCTCACTCTGTTCTCAGCCTGAATCCTACTCTGCTGTCAAACTAATTCTCACTCTGCTTATATTCTGATTCTCACCCTACTCTCAGCAAGATTCTCACTCTGCTCTCAGCCTGATTCTTACTCTGCTCTCAGATTTCCACTCTGCTCTCAGCCTGATCCTCACCCTGCTCTCAGCCTGATTCTCACTCTGCTCTCTGCCTGATTCTCCCTCTGCTGACAGACTGATTCTCACCCTACACTCAGCCAGATTCTCACTCTACTCTCAGCCTGATTCTCACTCTGCTCTCAGACTGATTCTCCCTCTGCTCTCAGACTGACTCTCCTGCTGCTGTCAAACTGATACTTACTCTGCTCTCAGCCTGATTCTCACTCTGCTCTCAGCCTGATTCTCACTCTGCTCTCAGAATGATTCTCACTCTGCTCTCAGCGTGATTCTCACTCTGCTCTCAGCCTGATTCTCACCCTGCTCTCAGTCTGATTCTCACTCTGCTCTCAGGCTGATACTCACTATGCTCTCAGCCTGATTCTCACTCTCCTCTCGGCCTGATTCACACTCTGCTCTCAGACTGATTCTCACTCTGCTCTCTGCCTGATTCTCACTCTGCTCTCAGACTGATTCTCACTGTGCTCTCAGCCTGATTCTCACTCTGCTCTTAGCCTGATAATCACTCTGCTCTCAGCCTGATTCTCACACTGTTGTCAGCCTGATTCTTACTCTGCTCTCAGCATGAATCACACTCTGTACTCAGACTGATTCTCACTCTGCTGTCAGAAATGATTTTAACTTTGCTCTCAGACTGATTCACCCTCTGCTGGCAGCCTGATTCGCACTGTGCTCTCAGACTGATTGTCACCCTACACTCAGTCTGACTCTCACTCTGCTTTCAGCCTTATTCTTACCCTACTCTCAGCCTGATTCTCACTCTGGTATGAGAGAGATTCTCACTCTGCTCTCAGCCTGATTCTCACTCTGCTCTCAGCCTGATTCTCACTCTGCTCTCAGCCTGATACTCACTCTGCTCTCAGCCTTATTCGCATTGTGCTCTCAGACTGACTCTCACCCTACACTCAGTGTGACTCTCACTCTGCTCTGAGCCTGATTTTGACCCTACTCTCAGCCTGATTCTCACTCTGCTCTCAGACTGATCCTCTGTGTGCTCTCAGACTGATTCTCACCGTAAACGTAGCCTCTCACTCTGCTCTCAGCCTGATTCTCACACTGCTCTTAGTCTGATTCTTACCCTACTCTCAGCCTGATTCTCCCTCTGATGTCAGCCTGATTCTCACTCTGCTCTCAGTCTGATTCTCACTCTGCTCTCAGACTGATTCTCACTGTGCTCTCAGACTGATTCTCACTCTGCTCTCAGCCTAATTCTCACTCTGCTCTCAGCCTGAATCTTACTGCTGTCAGCCTGATTCTCACTCTGTTCTCAGCCTGAATCCTACTCTGCTGTCAAACTAATTCTCACTCTGCTTATAGTCTGATTCTCACCCTACTCTCAGCAAGATTCTCACTCTGCTCTCAGCCTGATTCTTACTCTGCTCTCAGACAGATTTCCACTCTGCTCTCAGCCTGATCCTCACCCTGCTCTCAGCCTGATTCTCACTCTGCTCTCTGCCTGATTCTCCCTCTGCTGACAGACTGATTCTCACCCTACACTCAGCCAGATTCTCACTCTACTCTCAGCCTGATTCTCACTCTGCTCTCAGACTGATTCTCCCTCTGCTCTCAGACTGACTCTCCTGCTGCTGTCAAACTGATACTTACTCTGCTCTCAGCCTGATTCTCACTCTGCTCTCAGCCTGATTCTCACTCTGCTCTCAGACTGATTCTCACCCTGCTTTCAGTCTGATTCTCACTCCGCTCTCGGTCTGATTCTCCCTCTGCTCTCAGACTGATTCTCATTCTGCTCTCAGGCTGATTCTCACTCTGCTCTCTGTCTAATTCTCACTCTGCTCTCAGCCTGATTCTCAATCTGCTTTCAGGCTGATTCTCCCTCTGCTCTCAGCCTGATTCTCCCTCTGCTCTCAGACTGATTCTCCATCTACTATTGGCCTGATTCTCACTCTGCTCTCAGACTGATACTCACTCAGCTCTCAGCCTGATTCTCACTCTCCTCTCAGCCTGATTCACACTCTGCTCTCAGACTGATTCTCACTCTGCTCTCTGCCTGATTCTCCCTCTGCTGTCAGCTGATTCTCACCCTACTCTCAGACTCATTCTCATTCTACTGTCAGCCTGAATCTCACTCTGTACTCAGCCCGATGGTCACTCTGCTCTTAGCCTGATTCTTACTCTGCTCTCAGCCTGATTTTCACTCTTCTTTCAGAATGATTCTCACTCTGCTCTCAGCCTGATTCTCACTCTGCTCTTAGCCTGATTCTCACTCTGCTCTCTGCCTGATTCTCACTCTGCTCTCAGCCTTATTCTCACTCTGCTCTCAGCCTGATTCTTACTGCTCTCAGCCTGATTCTCACTCTGCTCTCAGCCTGAATCACACTCTGCACCCAGACTTATTCACCCTCTGCTGTCAGACTGATTCGCAATGTGCTCTCAGACTGATTCTCACCCTACACTCAGTTTGACTCTCAGTCTGCTCTAAGCCTGATTTTGACTCTACTCTCACCTGATTCTCACTCTGCTCTCAGACTGATCCTCACTCTGCTCTCAGTCTGATTCTCACTCTGCTCTCTGCCTGATTCTTCCTCTGCTGTCAGACTGATTCTCACCCTACTCTCAGCCTGATTCTCACTCTGCTCTCAGACTGATTCTCCCTCTGCTCTCAGACTGACTCTCCTGCTGCTGTCAAACTGATACTTACTCTGCTCTCAGCCTGATTCTCACTCTGCTCTCAGCCTGATTCTCACTCTGCTCTCAGAATGATTCTCACTCTGCTCTCAGCCTGATTCTCACACTGCTGTCAGCCTGATTCTCACTCTGCTCTCAGCCTGATTTTCACTCTGCTCTCAGCCTGATTCTTACTGCTCTCAGCCTGAGCCTCACTCTGCTCTCAGCCTGATTCTTACTCTGCTCTCATACAGATTTCCACTCTGCTCTCAGCCTGATCCTCACCCTGCTCTCTGCCTGATTCTCCCTCTGCTGACAGACTGATTCTCACCCTACTCTCAGCCAGATTCTCGCTCTACTCTCAGCCTGATTCTCACTCTGCTCTCAGAATGTTTCTCACTCTGCTCTCAGCCTGATTCTCACACTGCTGTCAGCCTGATTCTCACTCTGCTCTCAGCCTGATTTTCACTCTGCTCTCAGCCTGATTCTTACTGCTCTCAGCCTGAGCCTCACTCTGCTCTCAGCCTGATTCTTACTCTGCTCTCATACAGATTTCCACTCTGCTCTCAGCCTGATCCTCACCCTGCTCTCTGCCTGATTCTCCCTCTGCTGACAGACTGATTCTCACCCTACTCTCAGCCAGATTCTCGCTCTACTCTCAGCCTGATTCTCACTCTGCTCTCAGACTGATTCTCCCTCTGCTCTCAGACTGACTCTCCTGCTGCTGTCAAACTGATACTTACTCTGCTCTCAGACTGATTCTCACTGTGCTCTCAGACTGATTCTCACTCTGCTCTCAGCCTAATTCTCACTCTGCTCTCAGCCTGAATCTTACTGCTGTCAGCCTGATTCTCACTCTGCTCTCAGCCTGAATCCTACTCTGCTCTCAGACTAATTCTCACTCTGCTGACAGACTGATTCTCACCCTACTCTCAGCTAGATTCTCACTCTGCTCTCAGCCTGATTCTTACTCTGCACTCAGACAGATTTCCACTCTGCTCTCAGCCTGATCCTCCCCCTGCTCTCAGCCTGATTCTCACTCTGCTCTCTGCCTGATTCTCCCTCTGCTGACAGACTGATTCTCACCCTACTCTCAGCCAGATTCTCACTCTACTCTCAGCCTGATTCTCACTCTGCTCTCAGACTGATTCTCCCTCTGCTCTCAGACTGACTCTCCTGCTGCTGTCAAACTGATACTTACTCTGCTCTCAGCCTGATTCTCACTCTGCTCTCAGCCTGATTCTCACTCTGCTCTCAGAATGATTCTCACTCTGCTCTCAGCGTGATTCTCACTCTGTTCTCAGACTGATTCTCACCCTACACTCAGTGTGACTCTCACTCTGCTCTAAGCCTGATTTTGAACCTACTCTCACCTGATTCTCACTCTGCTCTCAGACTGATCCTCACTCTGCTCTCAGTCTGATTCTCACTCTGCTCTCTGCCTGATTCTTCCTCTGCTGTCAGACTGATTCTCACCCTACTCTCAGCCTGATTCTCACTCTGCTCTCAGACTGATTCTCCCTCTGCTCTCAGACTGATTCTCCCGCTGCTGTCAAACTGAATCTTAATCTGCTCTCAGCCTGATTCTCACTCTGCTCTCAGAATGTTTCTCACTCTGCTCTCAGTCTGATTCTCACTCTGCTCTTAGCCTGATAATCACTCTGCTCTCAGCCTGATTCTCACACTGCTGTCAGCCTGATTCTCACACTGTTGTCAGCCTGATTCTTACTCTGCTCTCAGCATGAATCACACTCTGTACTCAGACTGATTCTCACTCTGCTGTCAGAAATGATTTTAACTTTGCTCTCAGACTGATTCACCCTCTGCTGGCAGCCTGATTCGCACTGTGCTCTCAGACTGATTGTCACCCTACACTCAGTCTGACTCTCACTCTGCTTTCAGCCTTATTCTTACCCTACTCTCAGCCTGATTCTCACTCTGGTATGAGAGAGATTCTCACTCTGCTCTCAGCCTGATTCTCACTCTGCTCTCAGCCTGATTCTCACTCTGCTCTCAGCCTGATACTCACTCTGCTCTCAGCCTTATTCGCACTGTGCTCTCAGACTGACTCTCACCCTACACTCAGTGTGACTCTCACTCTGCTCTGAGCCTGATTTTGACCCTACTCTCAGCCTGATTCTCACTCTGCTCTCAGACTGATCCTCTGTGTGCTCTCAGACTGATTCTCACCGTAAACGTAGCCTCTCACTCTGCTCTCAGCCTGATTCTCACACTGCTCTTAGTCTGATTCTTACCCTACTCTCAGCCTGATTCTCCCTCTGATGTCAGCCTGATTCTCACTCTGCTCTCAGTCTGATTCTCACTCTGCTCTCAGACTGATTCTCACTGTGCTCTCAGACTGATTCTCACTCTGCTCTCAGCCTAATTCTCACTCTGCTCTCAGCCTGAATCTTACTGCTGTCAGCCTGATTCTCACTCTGTTCTCAGCCTGAATCCTACTCTGCTGTCAAACTAATTCTCACTCTGCTTACAGTCTGATTCTCACCCTACTCTCAGCCAGATTCTCACTCTGCTCTCAGCCTGATTCTTACTCTGCTCTCATACAGATTTCCACTCTGCTCTTAGCCTGATCCTCACCCTGCTCTCAGCCTGATTCTCACTCTGCTCTCTGCCTGATTCTCCCTCTGCTGACAGACTGATTCTCACCCAACTCTCAGCCAGATTCTCACTCTACTCTCAGCCTGATTCTCACTCTGCTCTCAGACTGATTCTCCCTCTGCTCTCAGACTGACTCTCCTGCTGCTGTCAAACTGATACTTACTCTGCTCTCAGCCTGATTCTCACTCTGCTCTCAGCCTGATTCTCACTCTGCTCTCAGAATGATTCTCACTCTGCTCTCAGCGTGATTCTCACTCTGCTCTCAGCCTGATTCTCACCCTGCTCTCAGGCTGATTCTCACTCTGCTCTCAGGCTGATTCTCACTCTGCTCTCTGTCAAATTCTCACTCTGCTCTCAGCCTGATTCTCAATCTGCTTTCAGGCTGATTCTCCCTCTGCTCTCAGACTGATTCTCCATCTACTATTGTCCTGATTCTCACTCTGCTCTCAGACTGATACTCACTATGCTCTCAGCCTGATTCTCACTCTCCTCTCGGCCTGATTCACACTCTGCTCTCAGACTGATTCTCACTCTGCTCTCTGCCTGATTCTCCCTCTGCTGTCAGACTGATTCTCACCCTACTCTCAGACTCATTCTCATTCTACTGTCAGCCTGAATCTCACTCTGCACTCAGCCCGATGGTCACTCTGCTCTTAGCCTTATTCTTACTCTAATCTCATCCTGATTTTCACTCTTCTTTCAGAATGATTCTCACTCTGCTCTCAGCCTGATTCTCACTCTTCTCTTAGCCTGATTCTCACTCTGCTCTCTGCCTGATTCTCACTCTGCTCTCAGCCTTATTCTCACTCTGCTCTCAGCCTGATTCTTACTGCTCTCAGCCTGATTCTCACTGCTCTCAGCCTGAATCACACTCTGCACCCAGACTTATTCACCCTCTGCTGTCAGACTGATTCGCAATGTGCTCTCAGACTGATTCTCACCCTACACTCAGTGTGACTCTCACTCTGCTCTAAGCCTGATTTTGAACCTACTCTCACCTGATTCTCACTCTGCTCTCAGACTGATCCTCACTCTGCTCTCAGTCTGATTCTCACTCTGTTCTCTGCCTGATTCTGCCTCTGCTGTCAGACTGATTCTCACCCTACTCTCAGCCTGATTCTCACTCTGCTCTCAGACTGATTCTCCCTCTGCTCTCAGACTGATTCTCCTGCTGCTGTCAAACTGATTCTTAATCTGCTCTCAGCCTGATTCTCACTCTGCTCTCAGCCTGATTCTCACTCTGCTCTCAGAATGTTTCTCACTCTGCTCTCAGTCTGATTCTCACTCTGCTCTTAGCCTGATAATCACTCTGCTCTCAGCCTGATTCTCACACTGCTGTCAGCCTGATTCTCACTCTGCTCTCAGCCTGATTTTCACTCTGCTCTCAGCCTGATTCTTACTGCTCTCAGCCTGAGTCTCACTCTGCTCTCAGCGTGATTCTTACTCTGCTCTCAGCCTGAATCAAACTCTGTACGCAGCCTGATTCTCACTCTGCTCTCTGTCTGATTCTCACTCTGCTCTCAGACTGATTCTCACTGTGCTCTCAGCCTGATTCTCACTCTGCTCTTAGCCTGATAATCACTCTGCTCTCAGCCTGATTCTCACACTGTTGTCAGCCTGATTCTTACTCTGCTCTCAGCATGAATCACACTCTGTACTCAGACTGATTCTCACTCTGCTGTCAGAAATGATTTTAACTTTGCTCTCAGACTGATTCACCCTCTGCTGGCAGCCTGATTCGCACTGTGCTCTCAGACTGATTGTCACCCTACACTCAGTCTGACTCTCACTCTGCTTTCAGCCTTATTCTTACCCTACTCTCAGCCTGATTCTCACTCTGGTATGAGAGAGATTCTCACTCTGCTCTCAGCCTGATTCTCACTCTGCTCTCAGCCTGATTCTCACTCTGCTCTCAGCCTGATACTCACTCTGCTCTCAGCCTTATTCGCATTGTGCTCTCAGACTGACTCTCACCCTACACTCAGTGTGACTCTCACTCTGCTCTGAGCCTGATTTTGACCCTACTCTCAGCCTGATTCTCACTCTGCTCTCAGACTGATCCTCTGTGTGCTCTCAGACTGATTCTCACCGTAAACGTAGCCTCTCACTCTGCTCTCAGCCTGATTCTCACACTGCTCTTAGTCTGATTCTTACCCTACTCTCAGCCTGATTCTCCCTCTGATGTCAGCCTGATTCTCACTCTGCTCTCAGTCTGATTCTCACTCTGCTCTCAGACTGATTCTCACTGTGCTCTCAGACTGATTCTCACTCTGCTCTCAGACTGATTCTCACTCTGCTCTCAGCCTGAATCTTACTGCTGTCAGCCTGATTCTCACTCTGTTCTCAGCCTGAATCCTACTCTGCTGTCAAACTAATTCTCACTCTGCTTATAGTCTGATTCTCACCCTACTCTCAGCAAGATTCTCACTCTGCTCTCAGCCTGATTCTTACTCTGCTCTCAGACAGATTTCCACTCTGCTCTCAGCCTGATCCTCACCCTGCTCTCAGCCTGATTCTCACTCTGCTCTCTGCCTGATTCTCCCTCTGCTGACAGACTGATTCTCACCCAACTCTCAGCCAGATTCTCACTCTACTCTCAGCCTGATTCTCACTCTGCTCTCAGACTGATTCTCCCTCCGCTCTCAGACTGACTCTCCTGCTGCTGTCAAACTGATACTTACTCTGCTCTCAG
The DNA here is from genome assembly GCF_017639515.1 of Carcharodon carcharias. Classification (NCBI taxonomy): domain Eukaryota; kingdom Metazoa; phylum Chordata; class Chondrichthyes; order Lamniformes; family Lamnidae; genus Carcharodon; species Carcharodon carcharias. The sequence continues at coordinate 135,886,486 of NC_054468.1, read as the reverse complement.
CCTGATTCTCACTCTGCTCTCAGCCTGATTCTCACTCTGCTCTCAGAATGATTCTCACTCTGCTCTCAGCGTGATTCTCACTCTGCTCTCAGCCTGATTCTCACCCTGCTCTCAGGCTGATTCTCACTCTGCTCTCAGGCTGATTCTCACTCTGCTCTCTGTCAAATTCTCACTCTGCTCTCAGCCTGATTCTCAATCTGCTTTCAGGCTGATTCTCCCTCTGCTCTCAGACTGATTCTCCATCTACTATTGTCCTGATTCTCACTCTGCTCTCAGACTGATACTCACTATGCTCTCAGCCTGATTCTCACTCTCCTCTCGGCCTGATTCACACTCTGCTCTCAGACTGATTCTCACTCTGCTCTCTGCCTGATTCTCCCTCTGCTGTCAGACTGATTCTCACCCTACTCTCAGACTCATTCTCATTCTACTGTCAGCCTGAATCTCACTCTGCACTCAGCCCGATGGTCACTCTGCTCTTAGCCTTATTCTTACTCTAATCTCATCCTGATTTTCACTCTTCTTTCAGAATGATTCTCACTCTGCTCTCAGCCTGATTCTCACTCTTCTCTTAGCCTGATTCTCACTCTGCTCTCTGCCTGATTCTCACTCTGCTCTCAGCCTTATTCTCACTCTGCTCTCAGCCTGATTCTTACTGCTCTCAGCCTGATTCTCACTGCTCTCAGCCTGAATCACACTCTGCACCCAGACTTATTCACCCTCTGCTGTCAGACTGATTCGCAATGTGCTCTCAGACTGATTCTCACCCTACACTCAGTGTGACTCTCACTCTGCTCTAAGCCTGATTTTGAACCTACTCTCACCTGATTCTCACTCTGCTCTCAGACTGATCCTCACTCTGCTCTCAGTCTGATTCTCACTCTGTTCTCTGCCTGATTCTGCCTCTGCTGTCAGACTGATTCTCACCCTACTCTCAGCCTGATTCTCACTCTGCTCTCAGACTGATTCTCCCTCTGCTCTCAGACTGATTCTCCTGCTGCTGTCAAACTGATTCTTAATCTGCTCTCAGCCTGATTCTCACTCTGCTCTCAGCCTGATTCTCACTCTGCTCTCAGAATGTTTCTCACTCTGCTCTCAGTCTGATTCTCACTCTGCTCTTAGCCTGATAATCACTCTGCTCTCAGCCTGATTCTCACACTGCTGTCAGCCTGATTCTCACTCTGCTCTCAGCCTGATTTTCACTCTGCTCTCAGCCTGATTCTTACTGCTCTCAGCCTGAGTCTCACTCTGCTCTCAGCGTGATTCTTACTCTGCTCTCAGCCTGAATCAAACTCTGTACGCAGCCTGATTCTCACTCTGCTCTCTGTCTGATTCTCACTCTGCTCTCAGACTGATTCTCACTGTGCTCTCAGCCTGATTCTCACTCTGCTCTTAGCCTGATAATCACTCTGCTCTCAGCCTGATTCTCACACTGTTGTCAGCCTGATTCTTACTCTGCTCTCAGCATGAATCACACTCTGTACTCAGACTGATTCTCACTCTGCTGTCAGAAATGATTTTAACTTTGCTCTCAGACTGATTCACCCTCTGCTGGCAGCCTGATTCGCACTGTGCTCTCAGACTGATTGTCACCCTACACTCAGTCTGACTCTCACTCTGCTTTCAGCCTTATTCTTACCCTACTCTCAGCCTGATTCTCACTCTGGTATGAGAGAGATTCTCACTCTGCTCTCAGCCTGATTCTCACTCTGCTCTCAGCCTGATTCTCACTCTGCTCTCAGCCTGATACTCACTCTGCTCTCAGCCTTATTCGCATTGTGCTCTCAGACTGACTCTCACCCTACACTCAGTGTGACTCTCACTCTGCTCTGAGCCTGATTTTGACCCTACTCTCAGCCTGATTCTCACTCTGCTCTCAGACTGATCCTCTGTGTGCTCTCAGACTGATTCTCACCGTAAACGTAGCCTCTCACTCTGCTCTCAGCCTGATTCTCACACTGCTCTTAGTCTGATTCTTACCCTACTCTCAGCCTGATTCTCCCTCTGATGTCAGCCTGATTCTCACTCTGCTCTCAGTCTGATTCTCACTCTGCTCTCAGACTGATTCTCACTGTGCTCTCAGACTGATTCTCACTGTGCTCTCAGACTGATTCTCACTCTGCTCTCAGCCTGAATCTTACTGCTGTCAGCCTGATTCTCACTCTGTTCTCAGCCTGAATCCTACTCTGCTGTCAAACTAATTCTCACTCTGCTTATAGTCTGATTCTCACCCTACTCTCAGCAAGATTCTCACTCTGCTCTCAGCCTGATTCTTACTCTGCTCTCAGACAGATTTCCACTCTGCTCTCAGCCTGATCCTCACCCTGCTCTCAGCCTGATTCTCACTCTGCTCTCTGCCTGATTCTCCCTCTGCTGACAGACTGATTCTCACCCAACTCTCAGCCAGATTCTCACTCTACTCTCAGCCTGATTCTCACTCTGCTCTCAGACTGATTCTCCCTCCGCTCTCAGACTGACTCTCCTGCTGCTGTCACACTGATACTCACTCTGCTCTCAGCCTGATTCTCACTCTGCTCTCAGCCTGATTCTCACTCTGCTCTCAGAATGATTCTCACTCTGCTCTCAGCGTGATTCTCACTCTGCTCTCAGCCTGATTCTCACCCTGCTCTCAGGCTGATTCTCACTCTGCTCTCAGGCTGATTCTCACTCTGCTCTCTGTCAAATTCTCACTCTGCTCTCAGCCTGATTCTCAATCTGCTTTCAGGCTGATTCTCCCTCTGCTCTCAGACTGATTCTCCATCTACTATTGTCCTGATTCTCACTCTGCTCTCAGACTGATACTCACTATGCTCTCAGCCTGATTCTCACTCTCCTCTCGGCCTGATTCACACTCTGCTCTCAGACTGATTCTCACTCTGCTCTCTGCCTGATTCTCCCTCTGCTGTCAGACTGATTCTCACCCTACTCTCAGACTCATTCTCATTCTACTGTCAGCCTGAATCTCACTCTGCACTCAGCCCGATGGTCACTCTGCTCTTAGCCTTATTCTTACTCTAATCTCATCCTGATTTTCACTCTTCTTTCAGAATGATTCTCACTCTGCTCTCAGCCTGATTCTCACTCTTCTCTTAGCCTGATTCTCACTCTGCTCTCTGCCTGATTCTCACTCTGCTCTCAGCCTTATTCTCACTCTGCTCTCAGCCTGATTCTTACTGCTCTCAGCCTGATTCTCACTGCTCTCAGCCTGAATCACACTCTGCACCCAGACTTATTCACCCTCTGCTGTCAGACTGATTCGCAATGTGCTCTCAGACTGATTCTCACCCTACACTCAGTGTGACTCTCACTCTGCTCTAAGCCTGATTTTGAACCTACTCTCACCTGATTCTCACTCTGCTCTCAGACTGATCCTCACTCTGCTCTCAGTCTGATTCTCACTCTGTTCTCTGCCTGATTCTGCCTCTGCTGTCAGACTGATTCTCACCCTACTCTCAGCCTGATTCTCACTCTGCTCTCAGACTGATTCTCCCTCTGCTCTCAGACTGATTCTCCTGCTGCTGTCAAACTGATTCTTAATCTGCTCTCAGCCTGATTCTCACTCTGCTCTCAGCCTGATTCTCACTCTGCTCTCAGAATGTTTCTCACTCTGCTCTCAGTCTGATTCTCACTCTGCTCTTAGCCTGATAATCACTCTGCTCTCAGCCTGATTCTCACACTGCTGTCAGCCTGATTCTCACTCTGCTCTCAGCCTGATTTTCACTCTGCTCTCAGCCTGATTCTTACTGCTCTCAGCCTGAGTCTCACTCTGCTCTCAGCGTGATTCTTACTCTGCTCTCAGCCTGAATCAAACTCTGTACGCAGCCTGATTCTCACTCTGCTCTCTGTCTGATTCTCACTCTGCTCTCAGACTGATTCTCACTGTGCTCTCAGCCTGATTCTCACTCTGCTCTTAGCCTGATAATCACTCTGCTCTCAGCCTGATTCTCACACTGTTGTCAGCCTGATTCTTACTCTGCTCTCAGCATGAATCACACTCTGTACTCAGACTGATTCTCACTCTGCTGTCAGAAATGATTTTAACTTTGCTCTCAGACTGATTCACCCTCTGCTGGCAGCCTGATTCGCACTGTGCTCTCAGACTGATTGTCACCCTACACTCAGTCTGACTCTCACTCTGCTTTCAGCCTTATTCTTACCCTACTCTCAGCCTGATTCTCACTCTGGTATGAGAGAGATTCTCACTCTGCTCTCAGCCTGATTCTCACTCTGCTCTCAGCCTGATTCTCACTCTGCTCTCAGCCTGATACTCACTCTGCTCTCAGCCTTATTCGCATTGTGCTCTCAGACTGACTCTCACCCTACACTCAGTGTGACTCTCACTCTGCTCTGAGCCTGATTTTGACCCTACTCTCAGCCTGATTCTCACTCTGCTCTCAGACTGATCCTCTGTGTGCTCTCAGACTGATTCTCACCGTAAACGTAGCCTCTCACTCTGCTCTCAGCCTGATTCTCACACTGCTCTTAGTCTGATTCTTACCCTACTCTCAGCCTGATTCTCCCTCTGATGTCAGCCTGATTCTCACTCTGCTCTCAGTCTGATTCTCACTCTGCTCTCAGACTGATTCTCACTGTGCTCTCAGACTGATTCTCACTCTGCTCTCAGCCTAATTCTCACTCTGCTCTCAGCCTGAATCTTACTGCTGTCAGCCTGATTCTCACTCTGTTCTCAGCCTGAATCCTACTCTGCTGTCAAACTAATTCTCACTCTGCTTATAGTCTGATTCTCACCCTACTCTCAGCAAGATTCTCACTCTGTTCTCAGCCTGAATCCTACTCTGCTGTCAAACTAATTCTCACTCTGATTACAGTCTGATTCTCACCCTACTCTCAGCCAGATTCTCACTCTGCTCTCAGCCTGATTCTTACTCTGCTCTCATACAGATTCCCACTCTGCTCTCAGCCTGATCCTCACCCTGCTCTCAGCCTGATTCTCACTCTGCTCTCTGCCTGATTCTCCCTCTGCTGACAGACTGATTCTCACCCAACTCTCAGCCAGATTCTCACTCTACTCTCAGCCTGATTCTCACTCTGCTCTCAGACTGATTCTCCCTCTGCTCTCAGACTGACTCTCCTGCTGCTGTCAAACTGATACTTACTCTGCTCTCAGCCTGATTCTCACTCTGCTCTCAGCCTGATTCTCACTCTGCTCTCAGAATGATTCTCACTCTGCTCTCAGCGTGATTCTCACTCTGCTCTCAGCCTGATTCTCACCCTGCTCTCAGGCTGATTCTCACTCTGCTCTCAGGCTGATTCTCACTCTGCTCTCTGTCAAATTCTCACTCTGCTCTCAGCCTGATTCTCAATCTGCTTTCAGGCTGATTCTCCCTCTGCTCTCAGACTGATTCTCCATCTACTATTGTCCTGATTCTCACTCTGCTCTCAGACTGATACTCACTATGCTCTCAGCCTGATTCTCACTCTCCTCTCGGCCTGATTCACACTCTGCTCTCAGACTGATTCTCACTCTGCTCTCTGCCTGATTCTCCCTCTGCTGTCAGACTGATTCTCACCCTACTCTCAGACTCATTCTCATTCTACTGTCAGCCTGAATCTCACTCTGCACTCAGCCCGATGGTCACTCTGCTCTTAGCCTTATTCTTACTCTAATCTCATCCTGATTTTCACTCTTCTTTCAGAATGATTCTCACTCTGCTCTCAGCCTGATTCTCACTCTTCTCTTAGCCTGATTCTCACTCTGCTCTCTGCCTGATTCTCACTCTGCTCTCAGCCTTATTCTCACTCTGCTCTCAGCCTGATTCTTACTGCTCTCAGCCTGATTCTCACTGCTCTCAGCCTGAATCACACTCTGCACCCAGACTTATTCACCCTCTGCTGTCAGACTGATTCGCAATGTGCTCTCAGACTGATTCTCACCCTACACTCAGTGTGACTCTCACTCTGCTCTAAGCCTGATTTTGAACCTACTCTCACCTGATTCTCACTCTGCTCTCAGACTGATCCTCACTCTGCTCTCAGTCTGATTCTCACTCTGTTCTCTGCCTGATTCTGCCTCTGCTGTCAGACTGATTCTCACCCTACTCTCAGCCTGATTCTCACTCTGCTCTCAGACTGATTCTCCCTCTGCTCTCAGACTGATTCTCCTGCTGCTGTCAAACTGATTCTTAATCTGCTCTCAGCCTGATTCTCACTCTGCTCTCAGCCTGATTCTCACTCTGCTCTCAGAATGTTTCTCACTCTGCTCTCAGTCTGATTCTCACTCTGCTCTTAGCCTGATAATCACTCTGCTCTCAGCCTGATTCTCACACTGCTGTCAGCCTGATTCTCACTCTGCTCTCAGCCTGATTTTCACTCTGCTCTCAGCCTGATTCTTACTGCTCTCAGCCTGAGTCTCACTCTGCTCTCAGCGTGATTCTTACTCTGCTCTCAGCCTGAATCAAACTCTGTACGCAGCCTGATTCTCACTCTGCTCTCAGTCTGATTCTCACTCTGCTCTTAGCCTGATAATCACTCTGCTCTCAGCCTGATTCTCACACTGCTGTCAGCCTGATTCTCACTCTGCTCTCAGCCTGATTTTCACTCTGCTCTCAGCCTGATTCTTACTGCTCTCAGCCTGAGTCTCACTCTGCTCTCAGCGTGATTCTTACTCTGCTCTCAGCCTGAATCAAACTCTGTACGCAGCCTGATTCTCACTCTGCTCTCTGTCTGATTCTCACTCTGCTCTCAGACTGATTCTCACTGTGCTCTCAGCCTGATTCTCACTCTGCTCTTAGCCTGATAATCACTCTGCTCTCAGCCTGATTCTCACACTGTTGTCAGCCTGATTCTTACTCTGCTCTCAGCATGAATCACACTCTGTACTCAGACTGATTCTCACTCTGCTGTCAGAAATGATTTTAACTTTGCTCTCAGACTGATTCACCCTCTGCTGGCAGCCTGATTCGCACTGTGCTCTCAGACTGATTGTCACCCTACACTCAGTCTGACTCTCACTCTGCTTTCAGCCTTATTCTTACCCTACTCTCAGCCTGATTCTCACTCTGGTATGAGAGAGATTCTCACTCTGCTCTCAGCCTGATTCTCACTCTGCTCTCAGCCTGATTCTCACTCTGCTCTCAGCCTGATACTCACTCTGCTCTCAGCCTTATTCGCATTGTGCTCTCAGACTGACTCTCACCCTACACTCAGTGTGACTCTCACTCTGCTCTGAGCCTGATTTTGACCCTACTCTCAGCCTGATTCTCACTCTGCTCTCAGACTGATCCTCTGTGTGCTCTCAGACTGATTCTCACCGTAAACGTAGCCTCTCACTCTGCTCTCAGCCTGATTCTCACACTGCTCTTAGTCTGATTCTTACCCTACTCTCAGCCTGATTCTCCCTCTGATGTCAGCCTGATTCTCACTCTGCTCTCAGTCTGATTCTCACTCTGCTCTCAGACTGATTCTCACTGTGCTCTCAGACTGATTCTCACTCTGCTCTCAGCCTAATTCTCACTCTGCTCTCAGCCTGAATCTTACTGCTGTCAGCCTGATTCTCACTCTGTTCTCAGCCTGAATCCTACTCTGCTGTCAAACTAATTCTCACTCTGCTTATAGTCTGATTCTCACCCTACTCTCAGCAAGATTCTCACTCTGCTCTCAGCCTGATTCTTACTCTGCTCTCAGACAGATTTCCACTCTGCTCTCAGCCTGATCCTCACCCTGCTCTCAGCCTGATTCTCACTCTGCTCTCTGCCTGATTCTCCCACTGCTGACAGACTGATTCTCACCCAACTCTCAGCCAGATTCTCACTCTACTCTCAGCCTGATTCTCACTCTGCTCTCAGACTGATTCTCCCTCTGCTCTCAGACTGACTCTCCTGCTGCTGTCAAACTGATACTTACTCTGCTCTCAGCCTGATTCTCACTCTGCTCTCAGCCTGATTCTCACTCTGCTCTCAGAATGATTCTCACTCTGCTCTCAGCCTGATTCTCACACTGCTGTCAGCCTGATTCTCACTCTGCTCTCAGCCTGATTTTCACTCTGCTCTCAGCCTGATTCTTACTGCTCTCAGCCTGAGCCTCACTCTGCTCTCAGCCTGATTCTTACTCTGCTCTCATACAGATTTCCACTCTGCTCTCAGCCTGATCCTCACCCTGCTCTCTGCCTGATTCTCCCTCTGCTGACAGACTGATTCTCACCCTACTCTCAGCCAGATTCTCGCTCTACTCTCAGCCTGATTCTCACTCTGCTCTCAGACTGATTCTCCCTCTGCTCTCAGACTGACTCTCCTGCTGCTGTCAAACTGATACTTACTCTGCTCTCAGACTGATTCTCACTGTGCTATCAGACTGATTCTCACTCTGCTCTCAGCCTAATTCTCACTCTGCTCTCAGCCTGAATCTTACTGCTGTCAGCCTGATTCTCACTCTGCTCTCAGCCTGAATCCTACTCTGCTCTCATACTAATTCTCACTCTGCTGACAGACTGATTCTCACCCTACTCTCAGCTAGATTCTCACTCTGCTCTCAGCCTGATTCTTACTCTGCACTCAGACAGATTTCCACTCTGCTCTCAGCCTGATCCTCACCCTGCTCTCAGCCTGATTCTCACTCTGCTCTCTGCCTGATTCTCCCTCTGCTGACAGACTGATTCTCACCCTACTCTCAGCCAGATTCTCACTCTACTCTCAGCCTGATTCTCACTCTGCTCTCAGACTGATTCTCCCTCTGCTCTCAGACTGACTCTCCTGCTGCTGTCAAACTGATACTTACTCTGCTCTCAGCCTGATTCTCACTCTGCTCTCAGCCTGATTCTTACTGCTCTCAGCCTGATTCTCACTCTGCTCTCAGCCTGAATCACACTCTGCACCCAGACTTATTCACCCTCTGCTGTCAGACTGATTCGCAATGTGCTCTCAGACTGATTCTCACCCTACACTCAGTTTGACTCTCAGTCTGCTCTAAGCCTGATTTTGACTCTACTCTCACCTGATTCTCACTCTGCTCTCAAACTGATCCTCACTCTGCTCTCAGTCTGATTCTCACTCTGCTCTCTGCCTGATTCTTCCTCTGCTGTCAGACTGATTCTCACCCTCTCAGCCTGATTCTCACTCTGCTCTCAGACTGATTCTCCCTCTGCTCTCAGACTGATTCTCCCGCTGCTGTCAAACTGATTCTTAATCTGCTCTCAGCCTGATTCTCGCTCTGCTCTCAGCCTGATTCTCACTCTGCTCTCAGAATGTTTCTCACTCTGCTCTCAGCCTGATTCTCACACTGCTGTCAGCCTGATTCTCACTCTGCTCTCAGCCTGATTTTCACTCTGCTCTCAGCCTGATTCTTACTGCTCTCAGCCTGAGCCTCACTCTGCTCTCAGCCTGATTCTTACTCTGCTCTCATACAGATTTCCACTCTGCTCTCAGCCTGATCCTCACCCTGCTCTCTGCCTGATTCTCCCTCTGCTGACAGACAGATTCTCACCCTACTCTCAGCCAGATTCTCGCTCTACTCTCAGCCTGATTCTCACTCTGCTCTCAGACTGATTCTCCCTCTGCTCTCAGACTGACTCTCCTGCTGCTGTCAAACTGATACTTACTCTGCTCTCAGACTGATTCTCACTGTGCTCTCAGACTGATTCTCACTCTGCTCTCAGCCTAATTCTCACTCTGCTCTCAGCCTGAATCTTACTGCTGTCAGCCTGATTCTCACTCTGCTCTCAGCCTGAATCCTACTCTGCTCTCAGACTAATTCTCACTCTGCTGACAGACTGATTCTCACCCTACTCTCAGCTAGATTCTCACTCTGCTCTCAGCCTGATTCTTACTCTGCACTCAGACAGATTTCCACTCTGCTCTCAGCCTGATCCTCACCCTGCTCTCAGCCTGATTCTCACTCTGCTCTCTGCCTGATTCTCCCTCTGCTGACAGACTGATTCTCACCCTACTCTCAGCCAGATTCTCACTCTACTCTCAGCCTGATTCTCACTCTGCTCTCAGACTGATTCTCCCTCTGCTCTCAGACTGACTCTCCTGCTGCTGTCAAACTGATACTTACTCTGCTCTCAGCCTGATTCTCACTCTGCTCTCAGCCTGATTCTCACTCTGCTCTCAGAATGATTCTCACTCTGCTCTCAGCGTGATTCTCACTCTGCTCTCAGACTGATTCTCACCCTACACTCAGTGTGACTCTCACTCTGCTCAAACCTGATTTTGAACCTACTCTCACCTGATTCTCACTCTGCTCTCAGACTGATCCTCACTCTGCTCTCAGTCTGATTCTCACTCTGCTCTCTGCCTGATTCTTCCTCTGCTGTCAGACTGATTCTCACCCTACTCTCAGCCTGATTCTCACTCTGCTCTCAGACTGATTCTCCCTCTGCTCTCAGACTGATTCTCCCGCTGCTGTCAAACTGATTCTTAATCTGCTCTCAGCCTGATTCTCACTCTGCTCTCAGCCTGATTCTCACTCTGCTCTCAGAATGTTTCTCACTCTGCTCTCAGTCTGATTCTCACTCTGCTCTCAGCCTGATTCTCACTCTGCTCTCAGCCTGATTCTCACACTGCTGTCAGCCTGATTCTCACTCTGCTCTCAGCCTGATTTTCACTCTGCTCTCAGCCTGATTCTTACTGCTCTCAGCCTGATTCTCACTTCTGCTCTCAGCCTGAATCCTACTCTGCTCTCAGACTAATTCTCACTCTGCTGTCAGAAATGATTTTATCTTTGCTCTCAGACTGATTCACCCTCTGCTGTCTGAAATGATTTTATCTTTGCTCTCTCACTGATTCACCCTCTGCTGTCTGCCTGATTTGCACTGTGCTCTCAGACTGATTCTCACCCTACACTCAGTCTGACTATCACTCTGCTCTCAGCCTGATTCTTACCCTACTCTCAGCCTGTTTCTCACTCAGCTCTCAGCCTGATTCTCATTCCGCTCTGAGACTGATTCTTCTTCTACGTTCAGCCTGATTCTCCCTCTACGTTCAGCCTGATTCTCACCCTGCTCTCAAACTGATCCTCACTCTGGTCTCAGCCAGATTCTCACTTTGTTCTCAGCCTGATTCTCACTCTGCCCTCTGCCTGATCCTCCCTCTGCTGATAGACTGATTCTCACCCTACTCTCAGCAAGATTCTCACTCTGCTCTCAGCCTGATTCTTACTCTGCTCTCATACAGATTTCCACTCTGCTCTCAGCCTGATCCTCACCCTGCTCTCAGCCTGATTCTCACTCTGCTCTCTGCCTGATTCTCCCTCTGCTGACAGACTGATTCTCACCCTACTCTCAGCCAGATTCTCACTCTACTCTCAGCCTGATTCTCACTCTGCTCTCAGACTGATTCTCCCTCTGCTCTCAGACTGACTCTCCTGCTGCTGTCAAACTGATACTTACTCTGCTCTCAGCCTGATTCTCACTCTGCTCTCAGCCTGATTCTCACTCTGCTCTCAGAATGATTCTCACTCTGCTCTCAGCGTGATTCTCACTCTGCTCTCAGACTGATTCTCACCCTGCTCTCAGTCTGATTCTCACTCCGCTCTCGGTCTGATTCTCCCTCTGATCTCAGACTGATTCTCACTCTGCTCTCAGGCTGATTCTCACTCTGCTCTCTGTCTAATTCTCACTCTGCTCTCAGCCTGATTCTCACCCTACTCTCAGGCTGATTCTCACTCTGCTCTCAGGCTGATTCTCACTCTGCTCTCTGTCTAATTATCACTCTGCTCTCAGCCTGATTCTCACACTGCTCTTAGTCTGATTCTTACCCTACTCTCAGCCTTATTCTCCCCCTGATGTCAGCCTGATTCTCACTCTGCTCTCAGTCTGACTCTCACTCTGCTCTCAGACTGATTCTCACTGTGCTCTCAGACTGATTCTCACTCTGCTCTCAGCCTAATTCTCACTCTGCTCTCAGCCTGAATCTTACTGCTGTCAGCCTGATTCTCACTCTGCTCTCAGCCTGAATCCTACTCTGCTCTCAGACTAATTCTCACTCTGCTGACAGACTGATTCTCACCCTACTCTCAGCTAGATTCTCACTCTGCTCTCAGTCTGATTCTCACTCTGCTCTCAGACTGATTCTCACTGTGCTCTCAGACTGATTCTCACTCTGCTCTCAGCCTAATTCTCACTCTGCTCTCAGCCTGAATCTTACTGCTGTCAGCCTGATTCTCACTCTGCTCTCAGCCTGAATCCTACTCTGCTCTCAGACTAATTCTCACTCTGCTGTCAGAAATGATTTTATTTTTGCTCTCAGACTGATTCACCCTCTGCTGTCTGAAATGATTTTATCTTTGCTCTCTCACTGATTCACCCTCTGCTGTCTGCCTGATTTGCACTGTGCTCTCAGACTGATTCTCACCCTACACTCAGTCTGACTATCACTCTGCTCTCAGCCTGATTCTTACCCTACTCTCAGCCTGTTTCTCACTCAGCTCTCAGCCTGATTCTCATTCCGCTCTGAGACTGATTCTTCTTCTACGTTCAGCCTGATTCTCCCTCTACGTTCAGCCTGATTCTCACCCTGCTCTCAAACTGATCCTCACTCTGGTCTCAGCCAGATTCTCACTTTGTTCTCAGCCTGATTCTCACTCTGCCCTCTGCCTGATCCTCCCTCTGCTGATAGACTGATTCTCACCCTACTCTCAGCAAGATTCTCACGCTGCTCTCAGCCTGATTCTTACTCTGCTCTCATACAGATTTCCACTCTGCTCTCAGCCTGATCCTCACCCTGCTCTCAGCCTGATTCTCACTCTGCTCTCTGCCTGATTCTCCCTGTGCTGACAGACTGATTCTCACCCTACTCTCAGCCAGATTCTCACTCTACTCTCAGCCTGATTCTCACTCTGCTCTCAGACTGATTCTCCCTCTGCTCTCAGACTGACTCTCCTGCTGCTGTCAAACTGATACTTACTCTGCTCTCAGCCTGATTCTCACTCTGCTCTCAGCCTGATTCTCACTCTGCTCTCAGAATGATTCTCACTCTGCTCTCAGCGTGATTCTCACTCTGCTCTCAGACTGATTCTCACCCTGCTCTCAGTCTGATTCTCACTCCGCTCTCGGTCTGATTCTCCCTCTGCTCTCAGACTGATTCTCACTCTGCTCTCAGGCTGATTCTCACTCTGCTCTCTGTCTAATTCTCACTCTGCTCTCAGCCTGATTCTCAATCTGCTTTCAGGCTGATTCTCCCTCTGCTCTCAGACTGATTCTCCCTCTGCTCTCAGACTGATTCTCCATCTACAATTGGCCTGATTCTCATTCTGCTTTCAGACTGATACTCACTCTGCTGTCAGCCTGTTTCTCACTCTCCTCTCAGCCTGATTCACACTCTGCTCTCAGCCTGATTCTCACTCTGCTCTCAGAATGATTCTCACTCTGCTCTCAGCCTGATTCTCACTCTGCTCTCAGAATGATTCTCACTCTGCTCTCAGCGTGTTTCTCACTCTGCTCTCAGCCTGATTCTCACCCTGCTCTCAGGCTGATTCTCACTCTGCTCTCAGGCTGATTCTCACTCTGCTCTCAGACTGACTCTCCTGCTGCTGTCAAACTGATACTTACTCTGCTCTCAGCCTGATTCTCACTCTGCTCTCAGCCTGATTCTCACTCTGCTCTCAGAATGATTCTCACTCTGCTCTCAGCCTGATTCTCACACTGCTGTGAGCCTGATTCTCACTCTGCTCTCAGCCTGATTTTCACTCTGCTCTCAGCCTGATTCTTACTGCTCTCAGCCTGAGCCTCACTCTGCTCTCAGCCTGATTCTTACTCTGCACTCAGACAGATTTCCACTCTGCTCTCAGCCTGATCCTCACCCTGCTCTCAGCCTGATTCTCACTCTGCTCTCTGCCTGATTCTCCCTCTGCTGACAGACTGATTCTCACCCTACTCTCAGCCAGATTCTCACTCTACTCTCAGCCTGATTCTCACTCTGCTCTCAGTCTGATTCTCACTCCGCTCTCGGTCTGATTCTCCCTCTGCTCTCAGACTGATTCTCACTCTGCTCTCAGGCTGATTCTCACTCTGCTCTCAGCCTGATTCTCACTCTGCTCTCAGAATGATTCTCACTCTGCTCTCAGCGTGATTCTCACTCTGCTCTCAGACTGATTCTCACCCTACACTCAGTGTGACTCTCACTCTGCTCTAAGCCTGATTTTGAACCTACTCTCACCTGATTCTCACTCTGCTCTCAGACTGATCCTCACTCTGCTCTCTGTCTAATTATCACTCTGCTCTCAGCCTGATTCTCACACTGCTCTTAGTCTGATTCTTACCCTACTCTCAGCCTTATTCTCCCTCTGATGTCAGCCTGATTCTCACTCTGCTCTCAGTCTGATTCTCACTCTGCTCCCAGACTGATTCTCACTGTGCTCTCAGACTGATTCTCACTCTGCTCTCAGCCTAATTCTCACTCTGCTCTCAGCCTGAATCTTACTGCTGTCAGCCTGATTCTCACTCTGCTCTCAGTCTGAATCCTACTCTGCTCTCAGACTAATTCTCACTCTGCTGACAGACTGATTCTCACCCTACTCTCAGCTAGATTCTCACTCTGCTCTCAGCCTGATTCTTACTCTGCACTCAGACAGATTTCCACTCTGCTCTCAGCCTGATCCTCACCCTGCTCTCAGCCTGATTCTCACTCTGCTCTCTGCCTGATTCTCCCTCTGCTGACAGACTGATTCTCACCCTACTCTCAGCCAGATTCTCACTCTACTCTCAGCCTGATTCTCACTCTGCTCTCAGACTGATTCTCCCTCTGCTCTCAGACTGACTCTCCTGCTGCTGTCAAACTGATACTTACTCTGCTCTCAGCCTGATTCTCACTCTGCTCTCAGAATGATTCTCACTCTGCTCTCAGCGTGATTCTCAATCTGCTCTCAGACTGATTCTCACCCTACACTCAGTGTGACTCTCACTCTGCTCTAAGCCTGATTTTGAACCTACTCTCACCTGATTCTCACTCTGCTCTCAGACTGATCCTCACTCTGCTCTCAGTCTGATTCTCACTCTGCTCTCTGCCTGATTCTTCCTCTGCTGTCAGACTGATTCTCCCGCTGCTGTCAAACTGATTCTTAATCTGCTCTCAGCCTGATTCTCACTCTGCTCTCAGCCTGATTCTCACTCTGCTCTCAGAATGTTTCTCACTCTGCTCTCAGTCTGATTCTCACTCTGCTCTTAGCCTGATTTTCACTCTGCTCTCAGCCTGATTCTTACTGCTCTCAGCCTGATTCTCACTTCTGCTCTCAGCCTGAATCCTACTCTGCTCTCAGACTAATTCTCACTCTGCTGTCAGAAATGATTTTATCTTTGCTCTCAGACTGATTCACCCTCTGCTGTCTGAAATGATTTTATCTTTGCTCTCTCACTGATTCACCCTCTGCTGTCTGCCTGATTTGCACTGTGCTCTCAGACTGATTCTCACCCTACACTCAGTCTGACTATCACTCTGCTCTCAGCCTGATTCTTACCCTACTCTCAGCCTGTTTCTCACTCAGCTCTCAGCCTGATTCTCATTCCGCTCTGAGACTGATTCTTCTTCTACGTTCAGCCTGATTCTCCCTCTACGTTCAGCCTGATTCTCACCCTGCTCTCAAACTGATCCTCACTCTGGTCTCAGCCAGATTCTCACTTTGTTCTCAGCCTGATTCTCACTCTGCCCTCTGCCTGATCCTCCCTCTGCTGACAGACTGATTTTCACCCTACTCTCAGCAAGATTCTCACTCTGCTCTCAGCCTGATTCTTACTCTGCTCTCATACAGATTTCCACTCTGCTCTCAGCCTGATCCTCACCCTGCTCTCAGCCTGATTCTCACTCTGCTCTCTGCCTGATTCTCCCTGAGCTGACAGACTGATTCTCACCCTACTCTCAGCCAGATTCTCACTCTACTCTCAGCCTGATTCTCACTCTGCTCTCAGACTGATTCTCCCTCTGCTCTCAGACTGACTCTCCTGCTGCTGTCAAACTGATACTTACTCTGCTCTCAGCGTGATTCTCACTCTGCTCTCAGCCTGATTCTCACTCTGCTCTCAGCCTGATTCTCACCCTGCTCTCAGGCTGATTCTCACTCTGCTCTCAGGCTGATACTCACTCTGCTCTCTGTCTAATTATCACTCTGCTCTCAGCCTGATTCTCACACTGCTCTTAGTCTGATTCTTACCCTACTCTCAGCCTTATTCTCCCTCTGATGTCAGCCTGATTCTCACTCTGCTCTCAGTCTGATTCTCACTCTGCTCCCAGACTGATTCTCACTGTGCTCTCAGACTGATTCTCACTCTGCTCTCAGCCTAATTCTCACTCTGCTCTCAGCCTGAATCTTACTGCTGTCAGCCTGATTCTCACTCTGCTCTCAGCCTGAATCCTACTCTGCTCTCAGACTAATTCTCACTCTGCTGACAGACTGATTCTCACCCTACTCTCAGCTAGATTCTCACTCTGCTCTCAGGCTGATTCTCACTCTGCTCTCAGACTGACTCTCCTGCTGCTGTCAAACTGATACTTACTCTGCTCTCAGCCTGATTCTCACTCTGCTCTCAGCCTGATTCTCACTCTGCTCTCAGAATGATTCTCACTCTGCTCTCAGCCTGATTCTCACACTGCTGTGAGCCTGATTCTCACTCTGCTCTCAGCCTGATTTTCACTCTGCTCTCAGCCTGATTCTTACTGCTCTCAGCCTGAGCCTCACTCTGCTCTCAGCCTGATTCTTACTCTGCACTCAGACAGATTTCCACTCTGCTCTCAGCCTGATCCTCACCCTGCTCTCAGCCTGATTCTCACTCTGCTCTCTGCCTGATTCTCCCTCTGCTGACAGACTGATTCTCACCCTACTCTCAGCCAGATTCTCACTCTACTCTCAGCCTGATTCTCACTCTGCTCTCAGTCTGATTCTCACTCCGCTCTCGGTCTGATTCTCCCTCTGCTCTCAGACTGATTCTCACTCTGCTCTCAGGCTGATTCTCACTCTGCTCTCAGCCTGATTCTCACTCTGCTCTCAGAATGATTCTCACTCTGCTCTCAGCGTGATTCTCACTCTGCTCTCAGACTGATTCTCACCCTACACTCAGTGTGACTCTCACTCTGCTCTAAGCCTGATTTTGAACCTACTCTCACCTGATTCTCACTCTGCTCTCAGACTGATCCTCACTCTGCTCTCTGTCTAATTATCACTCTGCTCTCAGCCTGATTCTCACACTGCTCTTAGTCTGATTCTTACCCTACTCTCAGCCTTATTCTCCCTCTGATGTCAGCCTGATTCTCACTCTGCTCTCAGTCTGATTCTCACTCTGCTCCCAGACTGATTCTCACTGTGCTCTCAGACTGATTCTCACTCTGCTCTCAGCCTAATTCTCACTCTGCTCTCAGCCTGAATCTTACTGCTGTCAGCCTGATTCTCACTCTGCTCTCAGTCTGAATCCTACTCTGCTCTCAGACTAATTCTCACTCTGCTGACAGACTGATTCTCACCCTACTCTCAGCTAGATTCTCACTCTGCTCTCAGCCTGATTCTTACTCTGCACTCAGACAGATTTCCACTCTGCTCTCAGCCTGATCCTCACCCTGCTCTCAGCCTGATTCTCACTCTGCTCTCTGCCTGATTCTCCCTCTGCTGACAGACTGATTCTCACCCTACTCTCAGCCAGATTCTCACTCTACTCTCAGCCTGATTCTCACTCTGCTCTCAGACTGATTCTCCCTCTGCTCTCAGACTGACTCTCCTGCTGCTGTCAAACTGATACTTACTCTGCTCTCAGCCTGATTCTCACTCTGCTCTCAGAATGATTCTCACTCTGCTCTCAGCGTGATTCTCAATCTGCTCTCAGACTGATTCTCACCCTACACTCAGTGTGACTCTCACTCTGCTCTAAGCCTGATTTTGAACCTACTCTCACCTGATTCTCACTCTGCTCTCAGACTGATCCTCACTCTGCTCTCAGTCTGATTCTCACTCTGCTCTCTGCCTGATTCTTCCTCTGCTGTCAGACTGATTCTCCCGCTGCTGTCAAACTGATTCTTAATCTGCTCTCAGCCTGATTCTCACTCTGCTCTCAGCCTGATTCTCACTCTGCTCTCAGAATGTTTCTCACTCTGCTCTCAGTCTGATTCTCACTCTGCTCTTAGCCTGATTTTCACTCTGCTCTCAGCCTGATTCTTACTGCTCTCAGCCTGATTCTCACTTCTGCTCTCAGCCTGAATCCTACTCTGCTCTCAGACTAATTCTCACTCTGCTGTCAGAAATGATTTTATCTTTGCTCTCAGACTGATTCACCCTCTGCTGTCTGAAATGATTTTATCTTTGCTCTCTCACTGATTCACCCTCTGCTGTCTGCCTGATTTGCACTGTGCTCTCAGACTGATTCTCACCCTACACTCAGTCTGACTATCACTCTGCTCTCAGCCTGATTCTTACCCTACTCTCAGCCTGTTTCTCACTCAGCTCTCAGCCTGATTCTCATTCCGCTCTGAGACTGATTCTTCTTCTACGTTCAGCCTGATTCTCCCTCTACGTTCAGCCTGATTCTCACCCTGCTCTCAAACTGATCCTCACTCTGGTCTCAGCCAGATTCTCACTTTGTTCTCAGCCTGATTCTCACTCTGCCCTCTGCCTGATCCTCCCTCTGCTGACAGACTGATTTTCACCCTACTCTCAGCAAGATTCTCACTCTGCTCTCAGCCTGATTCTTACTCTGCTCTCATACAGATTTCCACTCTGCTCTCAGCCTGATCCTCACCCTGCTCTCAGCCTGATTCTCACTCTGCTCTCTGCCTGATTCTCCCTGAGCTGACAGACTGATTCTCACCCTACTCTCAGCCAGATTCTCACTCTACTCTCAGCCTGATTCTCACTCTGCTCTCAGACTGATTCTCCCTCTGCTCTCAGACTGACTCTCCTGCTGCTGTCAAACTGATACTTACTCTGCTCTCAGCGTGATTCTCACTCTGCTCTCAGCCTGATTCTCACTCTGCTCTCAGCCTGATTCTCACCCTGCTCTCAGGCTGATTCTCACTCTGCTCTCAGGCTGATACTCACTCTGCTCTCTGTCTAATTATCACTCTGCTCTCAGCCTGATTCTCACACTGCTCTTAGTCTGATTCTTACCCTACTCTCAGCCTTATTCTCCCTCTGATGTCAGCCTGATTCTCACTCTGCTCTCAGTCTGATTCTCACTCTGCTCCCAGACTGATTCTCACTGTGCTCTCAGACTGATTCTCACTCTGCTCTCAGCCTAATTCTCACTCTGCTCTCAGCCTGAATCTTACTGCTGTCAGCCTGATTCTCACTCTGCTCTCAGCCTGAATCCTACTCTGCTCTCAGACTAATTCTCACTCTGCTGACAGACTGATTCTCACCCTACTCTCAGCTAGATTCTCACTCTGCTCTCAGCCTGATTCTTACTCTGCACTCAGACAGATTTCCACTCTGCTCTCAGCCTGATCCTCACCCTGCTCTCAGCCTGATTCTCACTCTGCTCTCTGCCTGATTCTCCCTCTGCTGACAGACTGATTCTCACCCTACTCTCAGCCAGATTCTCACTCTACTCTCAGCCTGATTCTCACTCTGCTCTCAGACTGATTCTCCCTCTGCTCTCAGACTGACTCTCCTGCTGCTGTCAAACTGATACTTACTCTGCTCTCAGCCTGATTCTCACTCTGCTCTCAGCCTGATTCTCACTCTGCTCTCAGAATGATTCTCACTCTGCTCTCAGCGTGATTCTCACTCTGCTCTCAGACTGATTCTCACCCTGCTCTCAGTCTGATTCTCACTCCGCTCTCGGTCTGATTCTCCCTCTGCTCTCAGACTGATTCTCACTCTGCTCTCAGGCTGATTCTCACTCTGCTCTCTGTCTAATTCTCACTCTGCTCTCAGCCTGATTCTCACCCTACTCTCAGGCTGATTCTCACTCTGCTCTCAGGCTGATTCTCACTCTGCTCTCTGTCTAATTATCACTCTGCTCTCAGCCTGATTCTCACACTGCTCTTAGTCTGATTCTTACCCTACTCTCAGCCTTATTCTCCCCCTGATGTCAGCCTGATTCTCACTCTGCTCTCAGTCTGATTCTCACTCTGCTCTCAGACTGATTCTCACTGTGCTCTCAGACTGATTCTCACTCTGCTCTCAGCCTAATTCTCACTCTGCTCGCAGCCTGAATCTTACTGCTGTCAGCCTGATTCTCACTCTGCTCTCAGCCTGAATCCTACTCTGCTCTCAGACTAATTCTCACTCTGCTGACAGACTGATTCTCACCCTACTCTCAGCAAGATTCTCACTCTGCTCTCAACCTGATTCTTACTCTGCACTCAGACAGATTTCCACTCTGCTCTCAGCCTGATCCTCACCCTGCTCTCAGCCTGATTCTCACTCTGCTCTCTGCCTGATTCTCCCTCTGCTGACAGACTGATTCTCACCCTACTCTCAGCCAGATTCTCACTCTACTCTCAGCCTGATTCTCACTCTGCTCTCAGACTGATTCTCCCTCTGCTCTCAGACTGACTCTCCTGCTGCTGTCAAACTGATACTTACTCTGCTCTCAGCCTGATTCTCACTCTGCTCTCAGCCTGATTCTCACTCTGCTCTCAGAATGATTCTCACTCTGCTCTCAGCGTGATTCTCACTCTGCTCTCAGACTGATTCTCACCCTGCTCTCAGTCTGATTCTCACTCCGCTCTCGGTCTGTTTCTCCCTCTGCTCTCAGACTGATTCTCACTCTGCTCTCAGGCTGATTCTCACTCTGCTCTCTGTCTAATTCTCACTCTGCTCTCAGCCTGATTCTCAATCTGCTTTCAGGCTGATTCTCCCTCTGCTCTCAGCCTGATTCTCCCTCTGCTCTCAGACTGATTCTCCATCTACTATTGGCCTGATTCTCACTCTGCTCTCAGACTGATACTCACACTGCTCTCAGCCTGATTCTCACTCTGCTGTCAGACTGATTCTCACCCTACTCTCAGACTCATTCTCATTCTACTGTCAGACTGAATCTCACTCTGCTCTCAGCCCAATGGTCACTCTGCTCTTAGCCTGATTCTTTCTCTGCTCTCAGCCTGATTTTCACTCTTCTTTCAGAATGATTCTTACCCTGCTCTCAGCCTGATTCTCACTCTGCTCTTAGCCTGATTCTCACTCTGCTCTCTGCCTGATTCGCACTCTGCTCTCAGCCTTATTCTCACTCTGCTCTCAGCCTGATTCTTACTGCTCTCAGCCTGATTCTCACTCTGCTCTCAGCCTGAATCACACTCTGCACCCAGACTTATTCACCCTCTGCTGTCAGACTGATTCGCAATGTGCTCTCAGACTGATTCTCACCCTACACTCAGTGTGACTCTCACTCTGCTCTAAGCCTGATTTTGAACCTACTCTCACCTGATTCTCACTCTGCTCTCAGACTGATCCTCACTCTGCTCTCAGTCTGATTCTCACTCTGCTCTCTGCCTGATTCTTCCTCTGCTGTCAGACTGATTCTCACCCTACTCTCAGCCTGATTCTCACTCTGCTCTCAGACTGATTCTCCCTCTGCTCTCAGACTGATTCTCCCGCTGCTGTCAAACTGATTCTTAATCTGCTCTCAACCTGATTCTCACTCTGCTCTCAGCCTGATTCTCACTCTGCTCTCAGAATGTTTCTCACTCTGCTCTCAGTCTGATTCTCACTCTGCTCTTAGCCTGATAATCACTCTGCTCTC
Source organism: Carcharodon carcharias (assembly GCF_017639515.1). Lineage (NCBI taxonomy): Eukaryota > Metazoa > Chordata > Chondrichthyes > Lamniformes > Lamnidae > Carcharodon > Carcharodon carcharias. Next base: position 135,864,873 of record NC_054468.1, on the reverse strand, counting down.
AGCCTGATTCTCACACTGCTGTCAGCCTGATTCTCACTCTGCTCTCAGCCTGATTTTCACTCTGCTCTCAGCCTGATTCTTACTGCTCTCAGCCTGAGTCTCACTCTGCTCTCAGCCTGATTCTTACTCTGCACTCAGACTTATTCTCACTCTGCTCTCAGCCTAATTCTCACTCTGCTCTCTGCCTGAATCTTACTGCTCTCAGCCTGATTCTCACTTCTGCTCTCAGCCTGAATCCTACTCTGCTCTCAGCCTAATTCTCACTCTGCTCTCAGCCTGAATCTTACTGCTGTCAGCCTGATTCTCACTCTGCTCTCAGCCTGAATCCTACTCTGCTCTCAGACTAATTCTCACTCTGCTGACAGACTGATTCTCACCCTACTCTCAGCTAGATTCTCACTCTGCTCTCAGCCTGATTCTTACTCTGCACTCAGACAGATTTCCACTCTGCTCTCAGCCTGATCCTCACCCTGCTCTCAGCCTGATTCTCACTCTGCTCTCTGCCTGATTCTCCCTCTGCTGACAGACTGATTCTCACCCTACTCTCAGCCAGATTCTCACTCTACTCTCAGCCTGATTCTCACTCTGCTCTCAGACTGATTCTCCCTCTGCTCTCAGACTGACTCTCCTGCTGCTGTCAAACTGATACTTACTCTGCTCTCAGCCTGATTCTCACTCTGCTCTCAGCCTGATTCTCACTCTGCTCTCAGAATGATTCTCACTCTGCTCTCAGCGTGATTCTCACTCTGCTCTCAGACTGATTCTCACCCTGCTCTCAGTCTGATTCTCACTCCGCTCTCGGTCTGATTCTCCCTCTGCTCTCAGACTGATTCTCACTCTGCTCTCAGGCTGATTCTCACTCTGCTCTCTGTCTAATTCTCACTCTGCTCTCAGCCTGATTCTCACCCTACTCTCAGGCTGATTCTCCCTCTGCTCTCAGGCTGATTCTCACTCTGCTCTCTGTCTAATTATCACTCTGCTCTCAGCCTGATTCTCACACTGCTCTTAGTCTGATTCTTACCCTACTCTCAGCCTTATTCTCCCCCTGATGTCAGCCTGATTCTCACTCTGCTCTCAGTCTGATTCTCACTCTGCTCTCAGACTGATTCTCACTGTGCTCTCAGACTGATTCTCACTCTGCTCTCAGCCTAATTCTCACTCTGCTCGCAGCCTGAATCTTACTGCTGTCAGCCTGATTCTCACTCTGCTCTCAGCCTGAATCCTACTCTGCTCTCAGACTAATTCTCACTCTGCTGACAGACTGATTCTCACCCTACTCTCAGCAAGATTCTCACTCTGCTCTCAACCTGATTCTTACTCTGCACTCAGACAGATTTCCACTCTGCTCTCAGCCTGATCCTCACCCTGCTCTCAGCCTGATTCTCACTCTGCTCTCTGCCTGATTCTCCCTCTGCTGACAGACTGATTCTCACTCTACTCTCAGCCAGATTCTCACTCTACTCTCAGCCTGATTCTCACTCTGCTCTCAGACTGATTCTCCCTCTGCTCTCAGACTGACTCTCCTGCTGCTGTCAAACTGATACTTACTCTGCTCTCAGCCTGATTCTCACTCTGCTCTCAGCCTGATTCTCACTCTGCTCTCAGAATGATTCTCACTCTGCTCTCAGCGTGATTCTCACTCTGCTCTCAGACTGATTCTCACCCTGCTCTCAGTCTGATTCTCACTCCGCTCTCGGTCTGATTCTCCCTCTGCTCTCAGACTGATTCTCACTCTGCTCTCAGGCTGATTCTCACTCTGCTCTCTGTCTAATTCTCACTCTGCTCTCAGCCTGATTCTCACCCTACTCTCAGGCTGATTCTCCCTCTGCTCTCAGCCTGATTCTCCCTCTGCTCTCAGACTGATTCTCCATCTACTATTGGCCTGATTCTCACTCTGCTCTCAGACTGATACTCACACTGCTCTCAGCCTGATTCTCACTCTGCTGTCAGACTGATTCTCACCCTACTCTCAGACTCATTCTCATTCTACTGTCAGACTGAATCTCACTCTGCTCTCAGCCCAATGGTCACTCTGCTCTTAGCCTGATTCTTTCTCTGCTCTCAGCCTGATTTTCACTCTTCTTTCAGAATGATTCTTACCCTGCTCTCAGCCTGATTCTCACTCTGCTCTTAGCCTGATTCTCACTCTGCTCTCTGCCTGATTCGCACTCTGCTCTCAGCCTTATTCTCACTCTGCTCTCAGCCTGATTCTTACTGCTCTCAGCCTGATTCTCACTCTGCTCTCAGCCTGAATCACACTCTGCACCCAGACTTATTCACCCTCTGCTGTCAGACTGATTCGCAATGTGCTCTCAGACTGATTCTCACCCTACACTCAGTGTGACTCTCACTCTGCTCTAAGCCTGATTTTGAACCTACTCTCACCTGATTCTCACTCTGCTCTCAGACTGATCCTCACTCTGCTCTCAGTCTGATTCTCACTCTGCTCTCAGACTGATTCTCCCTCTGCTCTCAGACTGACTCTCCTGCTGCTGTCAAACTGATACTTACTCTGCTCTCAGCCTGATTCTCACTCTGCTCTCAGCCTGATTCTCACTCTGCTCTCAGAATGATTCTCACTCTGCTCTCAGCGTGATTCTCACTCTGCTCTCAGACTGATTCTCACCCTGCTCTCAGTCTGATTCTCACTCCGCTCTCGGTCTGATTCTCCCTCTGCTCTCAGACTGATTCTCACTCTGCTCTCAGGCTGATTCTCACTCTGCTCTCTGTCTAATTCTCACTCTGCTCTCAGCCTGATTCTCAATCTGCTTTCAGGCTGATTCTCCCTCTGCTCTCAGCCTGATTCTCCCTCTGCTCTCAGACTGATTCTCCATCTACAATTGGCCTGATTCTCATTCTGCTTTCAGACTGATACTCACTCTGCTGTCAGCCTGTTTCTCACTCTCCTCTCAGCCTGATTCACACTCTGCTCTCAGCCTGATTCTCACTCTGCTCTCAGAATGATTCTCACTCTGCTCTCAGCCTGATTCTCACTCTGCTCTCAGAATGATTCTCACTCTGCTCTCAGCGTGTTTCTCACTCTGCTCTCAGCCTGATTCTCACCCTGCTCTCAGGCTGATTCTCACGCTGCTCTCAGGCTGATTCTCACTCTGCTCTCAGACTGACTCTCCTGCTGCTGTCAAACTGATACTTACTCTGCTCTCAGCCTGATTCTCACTCTGCTCTCAGCCTGATTCTCACTCTGCTCTCAGAATGATTCTCACTCTGCTCTCAGCCTGATTCTCACACTGCTGTGAGCCTGATTCTCACTCTGCTCTCAGCCTGATTTTCACTCTGCTCTCAGCCTGATTCTTACTGCTCTCAGCCTGAGCCTCACTCTGCTCTCAGCCTGATTCTTACTCTGCACTCAGACAGATTTCCACTCTGCTCTCAGCCTGATCCTCACCCTGCTCTCAGACTGATTCTCACCCTACACTCAGTGTGACTCTCACTCTGCTCTAAGCCTGATTTTGAACCTACTCTCACCTGATTCTCACTCTGCTCTCAGACTGATCCTCACTCTGCTCTCAGTCTGATTCTCACTCTGCTCTCTGCCTGATTCTTCCTCTGCTGTCAGACTGATTCTCACCCTACTCTCAGCCTGATTCTCACTCTGCTCTCAGACTGATTCTCCCTCTGCTCTCAGACTGATTCTCCCGCTGCTGTCAAACTGATTCTTAATCTGCTCTCAACCTGATTCTCACTCTGCTCTCAGCCTGATTCTCACTCTGCTCTCAGAATGTTTCTCACTCTGCTCTCAGTCTGATTCTCACTCTGCTCTTAGCCTGATAATCACTCTGCTCTCAGCCTGATTCTCACACTGCTGTCAGCCTGATTCTCACTCTGCTCTCAGCCTGATTTTCACTCTGCTCTCAGCCTGATTCTTACTGCTCTCAGCCTGAGTCTCACTCTGCTCTCAGCCTGATTCTTACTCTGCACTCAGACTTATTCTCACTCTGCTCTCAGCCTAATTCTCACTCTGCTCTCTGCCTGAATCTTACTGCTCTCAGCCTGATTCTCACTTCTGCTCTCAGCCTGAATCCTACTCTGCTCTCAGCCTAATTCTCACTCTGCTCTCAGCCTGAATCTTACTGCTGTCAGCCTGATTCTCACTCTGCTCTCAGCCTGAATCCTACTCTGCTCTCAGACTAATTCTCACTCTGCTGACAGACTGATTCTCACCCTACTCTCAGCTAGATTCTCACTCTGCTCTCAGCCTGATTCTTACTCTGCACTCAGACAGATTTCCACTCTGCTCTCAGCCTGATCCTCACCCTGCTCTCAGCCTGATTCTCACTCTGCTCTCTGCCTGATTCTCCCTCTGCTGACAGACTGATTCTCACCCTACTCTCAGCCAGATTCTCACTCTACTCTCAGCCTGATTCTCACTCTGCTCTCAGACTGATTCTCCCTCTGCTCTCAGACTGACTCTCCTGCTGCTGTCAAACTGATACTTACTCTGCTCTCAGCCTGATTCTCACTCTGCTCTCAGCCTGATTCTCACTCTGCTCTCAGAATGATTCTCACTCTGCTCTCAGCGTGATTCTCACTCTGCTCTCAGACTGATTCTCACCCTGCTCTCAGTCTGATTCTCACTCCGCTCTCGGTCTGATTCTCCCTCTGCTCTCAGACTGATTCTCACTCTGCTCTCAGGCTGATTCTCACTCTGCTCTCTGTCTAATTCTCACTCTGCTCTCAGCCTGATTCTCACCCTACTCTCAGGCTGATTCTCCCTCTGCTCTCAGGCTGATTCTCACTCTGCTCTCTGTCTAATTATCACTCTGCTCTCAGCCTGATTCTCACACTGCTCTTAGTCTGATTCTTACCCTACTCTCAGCCTTATTCTCCCCCTGATGTCAGCCTGATTCTCACTCTGCTCTCAGTCTGATTCTCACTCTGCTCTCAGACTGATTCTCACTGTGCTCTCAGACTGATTCTCACTCTGCTCTCAGCCTAATTCTCACTCTGCTCGCAGCCTGAATCTTACTGCTGTCAGCCTGATTCTCACTCTGCTCTCAGCCTGAATCCTACTCTGCTCTCAGACTAATTCTCACTCTGCTGACAGACTGATTCTCACCCTACTCTCAGCAAGATTCTCACTCTGCTCTCAACCTGATTCTTACTCTGCACTCAGACAGATTTCCACTCTGCTCTCAGCCTGATCCTCACCCTGCTCTCAGCCTGATTCTCACTCTGCTCTCTGCCTGATTCTCCCTCTGCTGACAGACTGATTCTCACTCTACTCTCAGCCAGATTCTCACTCTACTCTCAGCCTGATTCTCACTCTGCTCTCAGACTGATTCTCCCTCTGCTCTCAGACTGACTCTCCTGCTGCTGTCAAACTGATACTTACTCTGCTCTCAGCCTGATTCTCACTCTGCTCTCAGCCTGATTCTCACTCTGCTCTCAGAATGATTCTCACTCTGCTCTCAGCGTGATTCTCACTCTGCTCTCAGACTGATTCTCACCCTGCTCTCAGTCTGATTCTCACTCCGCTCTCGGTCTGATTCTCCCTCTGCTCTCAGACTGATTCTCACTCTGCTCTCAGGCTGATTCTCACTCTGCTCTCTGTCTAATTCTCACTCTGCTCTCAGCCTGATTCTCACCCTACTCTCAGGCTGATTCTCCCTCTGCTCTCAGCCTGATTCTCCCTCTGCTCTCAGACTGATTCTCCATCTACTATTGGCCTGATTCTCACTCTGCTCTCAGACTGATACTCACACTGCTCTCAGCCTGATTCTCACTCTGCTGTCAGACTGATTCTCACCCTACTCTCAGACTCATTCTCATTCTACTGTCAGACTGAATCTCACTCTGCTCTCAGCCCAATGGTCACTCTGCTCTTAGCCTGATTCTTTCTCTGCTCTCAGCCTGATTTTCACTCTTCTTTCAGAATGATTCTTACCCTGCTCTCAGCCTGATTCTCACTCTGCTCTTAGCCTGATTCTCACTCTGCTCTCTGCCTGATTCGCACTCTGCTCTCAGCCTTATTCTCACTCTGCTCTCAGCCTGATTCTTACTGCTCTCAGCCTGATTCTCACTCTGCTCTCAGCCTGAATCACACTCTGCACCCAGACTTATTCACCCTCTGCTGTCAGACTGATTCGCAATGTGCTCTCAGACTGATTCTCACCCTACACTCAGTGTGACTCTCACTCTGCTCTAAGCCTGATTTTGAACCTACTCTCACCTGATTCTCACTCTGCTCTCAGACTGATCCTCACTCTGCTCTCAGTCTGATTCTCACTCTGCTCTCAGACTGATTCTCCCTCTGCTCTCAGACTGACTCTCCTGCTGCTGTCAAACTGATACTTACTCTGCTCTCAGCCTGATTCTCACTCTGCTCTCAGCCTGATTCTCACTCTGCTCTCAGAATGATTCTCACTCTGCTCTCAGCGTGATTCTCACTCTGCTCTCAGACTGATTCTCACCCTGCTCTCAGTCTGATTCTCACTCCGCTCTCGGTCTGATTCTCCCTCTGCTCTCAGACTGATTCTCACTCTGCTCTCAGGCTGATTCTCACTCTGCTCTCTGTCTAATTCTCACTCTGCTCTCAGCCTGATTCTCAATCTGCTTTCAGGCTGATTCTCCCTCTGCTCTCAGCCTGATTCTCCCTCTGCTCTCAGACTGATTCTCCATCTACAATTGGCCTGATTCTCATTCTGCTTTCAGACTGATACTCACTCTGCTGTCAGCCTGTTTCTCACTCTCCTCTCAGCCTGATTCACACTCTGCTCTCAGCCTGATTCTCACTCTGCTCTCAGAATGATTCTCACTCTGCTCTCAGCCTGATTCTCACTCTGCTCTCAGAATGATTCTCACTCTGCTCTCAGCGTGTTTCTCACTCTGCTCTCAGCCTGATTCTCACCCTGCTCTCAGGCTGATTCTCACTCTGCTCTCAGGCTGATTCTCACTCTGCTCTCAGACTGACTCTCCTGCTGCTGTCAAACTGATACTTACTCTGCTCTCAGCCTGATTCTCACTCTGCTCTCAGCCTGATTCTCACTCTGCTCTCAGAATGATTCTCACTCTGCTCTCAGCCTGATTCTCACACTGCTGTGAGCCTGATTCTCACTCTGCTCTCAGCCTGATTTTCACTCTGCTCTCAGCCTGATTCTTACTGCTCTCAGCCTGAGCCTCACTCTGCTCTCAGCCTGATTCTTACTCTGCACTCAGACAGATTTCCACTCTGCTCTCAGCCTGATCCTCACCCTGCTCTCAGCCTGATTCTCACTCTGCTCTCTGCCTGATTCTCCCTCTGCTGACAGACTGATTCTCACCCTACTCTCAGCCAGATTCTCACTCTACTCTCAGCCTGATTCTCACTCTGCTCTCAGACTGATTCTCCCTCTGCTCTCAGACTGACTCTCCTGCTGCTGTCAAACTGATACTTACTCTGCTCTCAGCCTGATTCTCACTCTGCTCTCAGCCTGATTCTCACTCTGCTCTCAGAATGATTCTCACTCTGCTCTCAGCGTGATTCTCACTCTGCTCTCAGACTGATTCTCACCCTGCTCTCAGTCTGATTCTCACTCCGCTCTCGGTCTGATTCTCCCTCTGCTCTCAGACTGATTCTCACTCTGCTCTCAGGCTGATTCTCACTCTGCTCTCAGCCTGATTCTCACTCTGCTCTCAGAATGATTCTCACTCTGCTCTCAGCGTGATTCTCACTCTGCTCTCAGACTGATTCTCACCCTACACTCAGTGTGACTCTCACTCTGCTCTAAGCCTGATTTTGAACCTACTCTCACCTGATTCTCACTCTGCTCTCAGACTGATCCTCACTCTGCTCTCTGTCTAATTATCACTCTGCTCTCAGCCTGATTCTCACACTGCTCTTAGTCTGATTCTTACCCTACTCTCAGCCTTATTCTCCCTCTGATGTCAGCCTGATTCTCACTCTGCTCTCAGTCTGATTCTCACTCTGCTCCCAGACTGATTCTCACTGTGCTCTCAGACTGATTCTCACTCTGCTCTCAGCCTAATTCTCACTCTGCTCTCAGCCTGAATCTTACTGCTGTCAGCCTGATTCTCACTCTGCTCTCAGTCTGAATCCTACTCTGCTCTCAGACTAATTCTCACTCTGCTGACAGACTGATTCTCACCCTACTCTCAGCTAGATTCTCACTCTGCTCTCAGCCTGATTCTTACTCTGCACTCAGACAGATTTCCACTCTGCTCTCAGCCTGATCCTCACCCTGCTCTCAGCCTGATTCTCACTCTGCTCTCTGCCTGATTCTCCCTCTGCTGACAGACTGATTCTCACCCTACTCTCAGCCAGATTCTCACTCTACTCTCAGCCTGATTCTCACTCTGCTCTCAGACTGATTCTCCCTCTGCTCTCAGACTGACTCTCCTGCTGCTGTCAAACTGATACTTACTCTGCTCTCAGCCTGATTCTCACTCTGCTCTCAGCCTGATTCTCACTCTGCTCTCAGAATGATTCTCACTCTGCTCTCAGCGTGATTCTCACTCTGCTCTCAGACTGATTCTCACCCTACACTCAGTGTGACTCTCACTCTGCTCAAACCTGATTTTGAACCTACTCTCACCTGATTCTCACTCTGCTCTCAGACTGATCCTCACTCTGCTCTCAGTCTGATTCTCACTCTGCTCTCTGCCTGATTCTTCCTCTGCTGTCAGACTGATTCTCACCCTACTCTCAGCCTGATTCTCACTCTGCTCTCAGACTGATTCTCCCTCTGCTCTCAGACTGATTCTCCCGCTGCTGTCAAACTGATTCTTAATCTGCTCTCAGCCTGATTCTCACTCTGCTCTCAGCCTGATTCTCACTCTGCTCTCAGAATATTTCTCACTCTGCTCTCAGTCTGATTCTCACTCTGCTCTCAGCCTGATTCTCACTCTGCTCTCAGCCTGATTCTCACACTGCTGTCAGCCTGATTCTCACTCTGCTCTCAGCCTGATTTTCACTCTGCTCTCAGCCTGATTCTTACTGCTCTCAGCCTGATTCTCACTTCTGCTCTCAGCCTGAATCCTACTCTGCTCTCAGACTAATTCTCACTCTGCTGTCAGAAATGATTTTATCTTTGCTCTCAGACTGATTCACCCTCTGCTGTCTGAAATGATTTTATCTTTGCTCTCTCACTGATTCACCCTCTGCTGTCTGCCTGATTTGCACTGTGCTCTCAGACTGATTCTCACCCTACACTCAGTCTGACTATCACTCTGCTCTCAGCCTGATTCTTACCCTACTCTCAGCCTGTTTCTCACTCAGCTCTCAGCCTGATTCTCATTCCGCTCTGAGACTGATTCTTCTTCTACGTTCAGCCTGATTCTCCCTCTACGTTCAGCCTGATTCTCACCCTGCTCTCAAACTGATCCTCACTCTGGTCTCAGCCAGATTCTCACTTTGTTCTCAGCCTGATTCTCACTCTGCCCTCTGCCTGATCCTCCCTCTGCTGATAGACTGATTCTCACCCTACTCTCAGCAAGATTCTCACTCTGCTCTCAGCCTGATTCTTACTCTGCTCTCATACAGATTTCCACTCTGCTCTCAGCCTGATCCTCACCCTGCTCTCAGCCTGATTCTCACTCTGCTCTCTGCCTGATTCTCCCTCTGCTGACAGACTGATTCTCACCCTACTCTCAGCCAGATTCTCACTCTACTCTCAGCCTGATTCTCACTCTGCTCTCAGACTGATTCTCCCTCTGCTCTCAGACTGACTCTCCTGCTGCTGTCAAACTGATACTTACTCTGCTCTCAGCCTGATTCTCACTCTGCTCTCAGCCTGATTCTCACTCTGCTCTCAGAATGATTCTCACTCTGCTCTCAGCGTGATTCTCACTCTGCTCTCAGACTGATTCTCACCCTGCTCTCAGTCTGATTCTCACTCCGCTCTCGGTCTGATTCTCCCTCTGATCTCAGACTGATTCTCACTCTGCTCTCAGGCTGATTCTCACTCTGCTCTCTGTCTAATTCTCACTCTGCTCTCAGCCTGATTCTCACCCTACTCTCAGGCTGATTCTCACTCTGCTCTCAGGCTGATTCTCACTCTGCTCTCTGTCTAATTATCACTCTGCTCTCAGCCTGATTCTCACACTGCTCTTAGTCTGATTCTTACCCTACTCTCAGCCTTATTCTCCCCCTGATGTCAGCCTGATTCTCACTCTGCTCTCAGTCTGACTCTCACTCTGCTCTCAGACTGATTCTCACTGTGCTCTCAGACTGATTCTCACTCTGCTCTCAGCCTAATTCTCACTCTGCTCTCAGCCTGAATCTTACTGCTGTCAGCCTGATTCTCACTCTGCTCTCAGCCTGAATCCTACTCTGCTCTCAGACTAATTCTCACTCTGCTGACAGACTGATTCTCACCCTACTCTCAGCTAGATTCTCACTCTGCTCTCAGTCTGATTCTCACTCTGCTCTCAGACTGATTCTCACTGTGCTCTCAGACTGATTCTCACTCTGCTCTCAGCCTAATTCTCACTCTGCTCTCAGCCTGAATCTTACTGCTGTCAGCCTGATTCTCACTCTGCTCTCAGCCTGAATCCTACTCTGCTCTCAGACTAATTCTCACTCTGCTGTCAGAAATGATTTTATTTTTGCTCTCAGACTGATTCACCCTCTGCTGTCTGAAATGATTTTATCTTTGCTCTCTCACTGATTCACCCTCTGCTGTCTGCCTGATTTGCACTGTGCTCTCAGACTGATTCTCACCCTACACTCAGTCTGACTATCACTCTGCTCTCAGCCTGATTCTTACCCTACTCTCAGCCTGTTTCTCACTCAGCTCTCAGCCTGATTCTCATTCCGCTCTGAGACTGATTCTTCTTCTACGTTCAGCCTGATTCTCCCTCTACGTTCAGCCTGATTCTCACCCTGCTCTCAAACTGATCCTCACTCTGGTCTCAGCCAGATTCTCACTTTGTTCTCAGCCTGATTCTCACTCTGCCCTCTGCCTGATCCTCCCTCTGCTGATAGACTGATTCTCACCCTACTCTCAGCAAGATTCTCACGCTGCTCTCAGCCTGATTCTTACTCTGCTCTCATACAGATTTCCACTCTGCTCTCAGCCTGATCCTCACCCTGCTCTCAGCCTGATTCTCACTCTGCTCTCTGCCTGATTCTCCCTGTGCTGACAGACTGATTCTCACCCTACTCTCAGCCAGATTCTCACTCTACTCTCAGCCTGATTCTCACTCTGCTCTCAGACTGATTCTCCCTCTGCTCTCAGACTGACTCTCCTGCTGCTGTCAAACTGATACTTACTCTGCTCTCAGCCTGATTCTCACTCTGCTCTCAGCCTGATTCTCACTCTGCTCTCAGAATGATTCTCACTCTGCTCTCAGCGTGATTCTCACTCTGCTCTCAGACTGATTCTCACCCTGCTCTCAGTCTGATTCTCACTCCGCTCTCGGTCTGATTCTCCCTCTGCTCTCAGACTGATTCTCACTCTGCTCTCAGGCTGATTCTCACTCTGCTCTCTGTCTAATTCTCACTCTGCTCTCAGCCTGATTCTCAATCTGCTTTCAGGCTGATTCTCCCTCTGCTCTCAGCCTGATTCTCCCTCTGCTCTCAGACTGATTCTCCATCTACAATTGGCCTGATTCTCATTCTGCTTTCAGACTGATACTCACTCTGCTGTCAGCCTGTTTCTCACTCTCCTCTCAGCCTGATTCACACTCTGCTCTCAGCCTGATTCTCACTCTGCTCTCAGAATGATTCTCACTCTGCTCTCAGCCTGATTCTCACTCTGCTCTCAGAATGATTCTCACTCTGCTCTCAGCGTGTTTCTCACTCTGCTCTCAGCCTGATTCTCACCCTGCTCTCAGGCTGATTCTCACTCTGCTCTCAGGCTGATTCTCACTCTGCTCTCAGACTGACTCTCCTGCTGCTGTCAAACTGATACTTACTCTGCTCTCAGCCTGATTCTCACTCTGCTCTCAGCCTGATTCTCACTCTGCTCTCAGAATGATTCTCACTCTGCTCTCAGCCTGATTCTCACACTGCTGTGAGCCTGATTCTCACTCTGCTCTCAGCCTGATTTTCACTCTGCTCTCAGCCTGATTCTTACTGCTCTCAGCCTGAGCCTCACTCTGCTCTCAGCCTGATTCTTACTCTGCACTCAGACAGATTTCCACTCTGCTCTCAGCCTGATCCTCACCCTGCTCTCAGCCTGATTCTCACTCTGCTCTCTGCCTGATTCTCCCTCTGCTGACAGACTGATTCTCACCCTACTCTCAGCCAGATTCTCACTCTACTCTCAGCCTGATTCTCACTCTGCTCTCAGACTGATTCTCCCTCTGCTCTCAGACTGACTCTCCTGCTGCTGTCAAACTGATACTTACTCTGCTCTCAGCCTGATTCTCACTCTGCTCTCAGCCTGATTCTCACTCTGCTCTCAGAATGATTCTCACTCTGCTCTCAGCGTGATTCTCACTCTGCTCTCAGACTGATTCTCACCCTGCTCTCAGTCTGATTCTCACTCCGCTCTCGGTCTGATTCTCCCTCTGCTCTCAGACTGATTCTCACTCTGCTCTCAGGCTGATTCTCACTCTGCTCTCAGCCTGATTCTCACTCTGCTCTCAGAATGATTCTCACTCTGCTCTCAGCGTGATTCTCACTCTGCTCTCAGACTGATTCTCACCCTACACTCAGTGTGACTCTCACTCTGCTCTAAGCCTGATTTTGAACCTACTCTCACCTGATTCTCACTCTGCTCTCAGACTGATCCTCACTCTGCTCTCTGTCTAATTATCACTCTGCTCTCAGCCTGATTCTCACACTGCTCTTAGTCTGATTCTTACCCTACTCTCAGCCTTATTCTCCCTCTGATGTCAGCCTGATTCTCACTCTGCTCTCAGTCTGATTCTCACTCTGCTCCCAGACTGATTCTCACTGTGCTCTCAGACTGATTCTCACTCTGCTCTCAGCCTAATTCTCACTCTGCTCTCAGCCTGAATCTTACTGCTGTCAGCCTGATTCTCACTCTGCTCTCAGTCTGAATCCTACTCTGCTCTCAGACTAATTCTCACTCTGCTGACAGACTGATTCTCACCCTACTCTCAGCTAGATTCTCACTCTGCTCTCAGCCTGATTCTTACTCTGCACTCAGACAGATTTCCACTCTGCTCTCAGCCTGATCCTCACCCTGCTCTCAGCCTGATTCTCACTCTGCTCTCTGCCTGATTCTCCCTCTGCTGACAGACTGATTCTCACCCTACTCTCAGCCAGATTCTCACTCTACTCTCAGCCTGATTCTCACTCTGCTCTCAGACTGATTCTCCCTCTGCTCTCAGACTGACTCTCCTGCTGCTGTCAAACTGATACTTACTCTGCTCTCAGCCTGATTCTCACTCTGCTCTCAGAATGATTCTCACTCTGCTCTCAGCGTGATTCTCAATCTGCTCTCAGACTGATTCTCACCCTACACTCAGTGTGACTCTCACTCTGCTCTAAGCCTGATTTTGAACCTACTCTCACCTGATTCTCACTCTGCTCTCAGACTGATCCTCACTCTGCTCTCAGTCTGATTCTCACTCTGCTCTCTGCCTGATTCTTCCTCTGCTGTCAGACTGATTCTCCCGCTGCTGTCAAACTGATTCTTAATCTGCTCTCAGCCTGATTCTCACTCTGCTCTCAGCCTGATTCTCACTCTGCTCTCAGAATGTTTCTCACTCTGCTCTCAGTCTGATTCTCACTCTGCTCTTAGCCTGATTTTCACTCTGCTCTCAGCCTGATTCTTACTGCTCTCAGCCTGATTCTCACTTCTGCTCTCAGCCTGAATCCTACTCTGCTCTCAGACTAATTCTCACTCTGCTGTCAGAAATGATTTTATCTTTGCTCTCAGACTGATTCACCCTCTGCTGTCTGAAATGATTTTATCTTTGCTCTCTCACTGATTCACCCTCTGCTGTCTGCCTGATTTGCACTGTGCTCTCAGACTGATTCTCACCCTACACTCAGTCTGACTATCACTCTGCTCTCAGCCTGATTCTTACCCTACTCTCAGCCTGTTTCTCACTCAGCTCTCAGCCTGATTCTCATTCCGCTCTGAGACTGATTCTTCTTCTACGTTCAGCCTGATTCTCCCTCTACGTTCAGCCTGATTCTCACCCTGCTCTCAAACTGATCCTCACTCTGGTCTCAGCCAGATTCTCACTTTGTTCTCAGCCTGATTCTCACTCTGCCCTCTGCCTGATCCTCCCTCTGCTGACAGACTGATTTTCACCCTACTCTCAGCAAGATTCTCACTCTGCTCTCAGCCTGATTCTTACTCTGCTCTCATACAGATTTCCACTCTGCTCTCAGCCTGATCCTCACCCTGCTCTCAGCCTGATTCTCACTCTGCTCTCTGCCTGATTCTCCCTGAGCTGACAGACTGATTCTCACCCTACTCTCAGCCAGATTCTCACTCTACTCTCAGCCTGATTCTCACTCTGCTCTCAGACTGATTCTCCCTCTGCTCTCAGACTGACTCTCCTGCTGCTGTCAAACTGATACTTACTCTGCTCTCAGCGTGATTCTCACTCTGCTCTCAGCCTGATTCTCACTCTGCTCTCAGCCTGATTCTCACCCTGCTCTCAGGCTGATTCTCACTCTGCTCTCAGGCTGATACTCACTCTGCTCTCTGTCTAATTATCACTCTGCTCTCAGCCTGATTCTCACACTGCTCTTAGTCTGATTCTTACCCTACTCTCAGCCTTATTCTCCCTCTGATGTCAGCCTGATTCTCACTCTGCTCTCAGTCTGATTCTCACTCTGCTCCCAGACTGATTCTCACTGTGCTCTCAGACTGATTCTCACTCTGCTCTCAGCCTAATTCTCACTCTGCTCTCAGCCTGAATCTTACTGCTGTCAGCCTGATTCTCACTCTGCTCTCAGCCTGAATCCTACTCTGCTCTCAGACTAATTCTCACTCTGCTGACAGACTGATTCTCACCCTACTCTCAGCTAGATTCTCACTCTGCTCTCAGCCTGATTCTTACTCTGCACTCAGACAGATTTCCACTCTGCTCTCAGCCTGATCCTCACCCTGCTCTCAGCCTGATTCTCACTCTGCTCTCTGCCTGATTCTCCCTCTGCTGACAGACTGATTCTCACCCTACTCTCAGCCAGATTCTCACTCTACTCTCAGCCTGATTCTCACTCTGCTCTCAGACTGATTCTCCCTCTGCTCTCAGACTGACTCTCCTGCTGCTGTCAAACTGATACTTACTCTGCTCTCAGCCTGATTCTCACTCTGCTCTCAGCCTGATTCTCACTCTGCTCTCAGAATGATTCTCACTCTGCTCTCAGCGTGATTCTCACTCTGCTCTCAGACTGATTCTCACCCTGCTCTCAGTCTGATTCTCACTCCGCTCTCGGTCTGATTCTCCCTCTGCTCTCAGACTGATTCTCACTCTGCTCTCAGGCTGATTCTCACTCTGCTCTCTGTCTAATTCTCACTCTGCTCTCAGCCTGATTCTCACCCTACTCTCAGGCTGATTCTCACTCTGCTCTCAGGCTGATTCTCACTCTGCTCTCTGTCTAATTATCACTCTGCTCTCAGCCTGATTCTCACACTGCTCTTAGTCTGATTCTTACCCTACTCTCAGCCTTATTCTCCCCCTGATGTCAGCCTGATTCTCACTCTGCTCTCAGTCTGATTCTCACTCTGCTCTCAGACTGATTCTCACTGTGCTCTCAGACTGATTCTCACTCTGCTCTCAGCCTAATTCTCACTCTGCTCGCAGCCTGAATCTTACTGCTGTCAGCCTGATTCTCACTCTGCTCTCAGCCTGAATCCTACTCTGCTCTCAGACTAATTCTCACTCTGCTGACAGACTGATTCTCACCCTACTCTCAGCAAGATTCTCACTCTGCTCTCAACCTGATTCTTACTCTGCACTCAGACAGATTTCCACTCTGCTCTCAGCCTGATCCTCACCCTGCTCTCAGCCTGATTCTCACTCTGCTCTCTGCCTGATTCTCCCTCTGCTGACAGACTGATTCTCACCCTACTCTCAGCCAGATTCTCACTCTACTCTCAGCCTGATTCTCACTCTGCTCTCAGACTGATTCTCCCTCTGCTCTCAGACTGACTCTCCTGCTGCTGTCAAACTGATACTTACTCTGCTCTCAGCCTGATTCTCACTCTGCTCTCAGCCTGATTCTCACTCTGCTCTCAGAATGATTCTCACTCTGCTCTCAGCGTGATTCTCACTCTGCTCTCAGACTGATTCTCACCCTGCTCTCAGTCTGATTCTCACTCCGCTCTCGGTCTGTTTCTCCCTCTGCTCTCAGACTGATTCTCACTCTGCTCTCAGGCTGATTCTCACTCTGCTCTCTGTCTAATTCTCACTCTGCTCTCAGCCTGATTCTCAATCTGCTTTCAGGCTGATTCTCCCTCTGCTCTCAGCCTGATTCTCCCTCTGCTCTCAGACTGATTCTCCATCTACTATTGGCCTGATTCTCACTCTGCTCTCAGACTGATACTCACACTGCTCTCAGCCTGATTCTCACTCTGCTGTCAGACTGATTCTCACCCTACTCTCAGACTCATTCTCATTCTACTGTCAGACTGAATCTCACTCTGCTCTCAGCCCAATGGTCACTCTGCTCTTAGCCTGATTCTTTCTCTGCTCTCAGCCTGATTTTCACTCTTCTTTCAGAATGATTCTTACCCTGCTCTCAGCCTGATTCTCACTCTGCTCTTAGCCTGATTCTCACTCTGCTCTCTGCCTGATTCGCACTCTGCTCTCAGCCTTATTCTCACTCTGCTCTCAGCCTGATTCTTACTGCTCTCAGCCTGATTCTCACTCTGCTCTCAGCCTGAATCACACTCTGCACCCAGACTTATTCACCCTCTGCTGTCAGACTGATTCGCAATGTGCTCTCAGACTGATTCTCACCCTACACTCAGTGTGACTCTCACTCTGCTCTAAGCCTGATTTTGAACCTACTCTCACCTGATTCTCACTCTGCTCTCAGACTGATCCTCACTCTGCTCTCAGTCTGATTCTCACTCTGCTCTCTGCCTGATTCTTCCTCTGCTGTCAGACTGATTCTCACCCTACTCTCAGCCTGATTCTCACTCTGCTCTCAGACTGATTCTCCCTCTGCTCTCAGACTGATTCTCCCGCTGCTGTCAAACTGATTCTTAATCTGCTCTCAACCTGATTCTCACTCTGCTCTCAGCCTGATTCTCACTCTGCTCTCAGAATGTTTCTCACTCTGCTCTCAGTCTGATTCTCACTCTGCTCTTAGCCTGATAATCACTCTGCTCTCAGCCTGATTCTCACACTGCTGTCAGCCTGATTCTCACTCTGCTCTCAGCCTGATTTTCACTCTGCTCTCAGCCTGATTCTTACTGCTCTCAGCCTGAGTCTCACTCTGCTCTCAGCCTGATTCTTACTCTGCACTCAGACTTATTCTCACTCTGCTCTCAGCCTAATTCTCACTCTGCTCTCTGCCTGAATCTTACTGCTCTCAGCCTGATTCTCACTTCTGCTCTCAGCCTGAATCCTACTCTGCTCTCAGCCTAATTCTCACTCTGCTCTCAGCCTGAATCTTACTGCTGTCAGCCTGATTCTCACTCTGCTCTCAGCCTGAATCCTACTCTGCTCTCAGACTAATTCTCACTCTGCTGACAGACTGATTCTCACCCTACTCTCAGCTAGATTCTCACTCTGCTCTCAGCCTGATTCTTACTCTGCACTCAGACAGATTTCCACTCTGCTCTCAGCCTGATCCTCACCCTGCTCTCAGCCTGATTCTCACTCTGCTCTCTGCCTGATTCTCCCTCTGCTGACAGACTGATTCTCACCCTACTCTCAGCCAGATTCTCACTCTACTCTCAGCCTGATTCTCACTCTGCTCTCAGACTGATTCTCCCTCTGCTCTCAGACTGACTCTCCTGCTGCTGTCAAACTGATACTTACTCTGCTCTCAGCCTGATTCTCACTCTGCTCTCAGCCTGATTCTCACTCTGCTCTCAGAATGATTCTCACTCTGCTCTCAGCGTGATTCTCACTCTGCTCTCAGACTGATTCTCACCCTGCTCTCAGTCTGATTCTCACTCCGCTCTCGGTCTGATTCTCCCTCTGCTCTCAGACTGATTCTCACTCTGCTCTCAGGCTGATTCTCACTCTGCTCTCTGTCTAATTCTCACTCTGCTCTCAGCCTGATTCTCACCCTACTCTCAGGCTGATTCTCCCTCTGCTCTCAGGCTGATTCTCACTCTGCTCTCTGTCTAATTATCACTCTGCTCTCAGCCTGATTCTCACACTGCTCTTAGTCTGATTCTTACCCTACTCTCAGCCTTATTCTCCCCCTGATGTCAGCCTGATTCTCACTCTGCTCTCAGTCTGATTCTCACTCTGCTCTCAGACTGATTCTCACTGTGCTCTCAGACTGATTCTCACTCTGCTCTCAGCCTAATTCTCACTCTGCTCGCAGCCTGAATCTTACTGCTGTCAGCCTGATTCTCACTCTGCTCTCAGCCTGAATCCTACTCTGCTCTCAGACTAATTCTCACTCTGCTGACAGACTGATTCTCACCCTACTCTCAGCAAGATTCTCACTCTGCTCTCAACCTGATTCTTACTCTGCACTCAGACAGATTTCCACTCTGCTCTCAGCCTGATCCTCACCCTGCTCTCAGCCTGATTCTCACTCTGCTCTCTGCCTGATTCTCCCTCTGCTGACAGACTGATTCTCACTCTACTCTCAGCCAGATTCTCACTCTACTCTCAGCCTGATTCTCACTCTGCTCTCAGACTGATTCTCCCTCTGCTCTCAGACTGACTCTCCTGCTGCTGTCAAACTGATACTTACTCTGCTCTCAGCCTGATTCTCACTCTGCTCTCAGCCTGATTCTCACTCTGCTCTCAGAATGATTCTCACTCTGCTCTCAGCGTGATTCTCAATCTGCTCTCAGACTGATTCTCACCCTGCTCTCAGTCTGATTCTCACTCCGCTCTCGGTCTGTTTCTCCCTCTGCTCTCAGACTGATTCTCACTCTGCTCTCAGGCTGATTCTCACTCTGCTCTCAGACTGATTCTCACTGTGCTCTCAGACTGATTCTCACTCTGCTCTCAGCCTAATTCTCACTCTGCTCGCAGCCTGAATCTTACTGCTGTCAGCCTGATTCTCACTCTGCTCTCAGCCTGAATCCTATTCTGCTCTCAGACTAATTCTCACTCTGCTGACAGACTGATTCTCACCCTACTCTCAGCAAGATTCTCACTCTGCTCTCAACCTGATTCTTACTCTGCACTCAGACAGATTTCCACTCTGCTCTCAGCCTGATCCTCACCCTGCTCTCAGCCTGATTCTCACTCTGCTCTCTGCCTGATTCTCCCTCTGCTGACAGACTGATTCTCACTCTACTCTCAGCCAGATTCTCACTCTACTCTCAGCCTGATTCTCACTCTGCTCTCAGACTGATTCTCCCTCTGCTCTCAGACTGACTCTCCTGCTGCTGTCAAACTGATACTTACTCTGCTCTCAGCCTGATTCTCACTCTGCTCTCAGCCTGATTCTCACTCTGCTCTCAGAATGATTCTCACTCTGCTCTCAGCGTGATTCTCAATCTGCTCTCAGACTGATTCTCACCCTGCTCTCAGTCTGATTCTCACTCCGCTCTCGGTCTGTTTCTCCCTCTGCTCTCAGACTGATTCTCACTCTGCTCTCAGGCTGATTCTCACTCTGCTCTCTGTCTAATTCTCACTCTGCTCTCAGCCTGATTCTCAATCTGCTTTCAGGCTGATTCTCCCTCTGCTCTCAGCCTGATTCTCCCTCTGCTCTCAGACTGATTCTCCATCTACTATTGGCCTGATTCTCACTCTGCTCTCAGACTGATACTCACACTGCTCTCAGCCTGATTCTCACTCTGCTGTCAGACTGATTCTCACCCTACTCTCAGACTCATTCTCATTCTACTGTCAGACTGAATCTCACTCTGCTCTCAGCCCAATGGTCACTCTGCTCTTAGCCTGATTCTTTCTCTGCTCTCAGCCTGATTTTCACTCTTCTTTCAGAATGATTCTCACCCTGCTCTCAGCCTGATTCTCACTCTGCTCTTAGCCTGATTCTCACTCTGCTCTCTGCCTGATTCGCACTCTGCTCTCAGCCTTATTCTCACTCTGCTCTCAGCCTGATTCTTACTGCTCTCAGCCTGATTCTCACTCTGCTCTCAGCCTGAATCACACTCTGCACCCAGACTTATTCACCCTCTGCTGTCAGACTGATTCGCAATGTGCTCTCAGACTGATTCTCACCCTACACTCAGTGTGACTCTCACTCTGCTCTAAGCCTGATTTTGAACCTACTCTCACCTGATTCTCACTCTGCTCTCAGACTGATCCTCACTCTGCTCTCAGTCTGATTCTCACTCTGCTCTCTGCCTGATTCTTCCTCTGCTGTCAGACTGATTCTCACCCTACTCTCAGCCTGATTCTCACTCTGCTCTCAGACTGATTCTCCCTCTGCTCTCAGACTGATTCTCTCGCTGCTGTCAAACTGATTCTTAATCTGCTCTCAGCCTGATTCTCACTCTGCTCTCAGCCTGATTCTCACTCTGCTCTCAGAATGTTTCTCACTCTGCTCTCAGTCTGATTCTCACTCTGCTCTTAGCCTGATTCTCACACTGCTGTCAGCCTGATTCTCACTCTGCTCTCAGCCTGATTTTCACTCTGCTCTCAGCCTGATTCTTACTGCTCTCAGCCTGAGTCTCACTCTGCTCTCAGCCTGATTCTTACTCTGCACTCAGACTTATTCTCACTCTGCTCTCAGCTTAATTCTCACTCTGCTCTCTGCCTGAATCTTACTGCTCTCAGCCTGATTCTCACTTCTGCTCTCAGCCTGAATCCTACTCTGCTCTCAGCCTAATTCTCACTCTGCTCTCAGCCTGAATCTTACTGCTGTCAGCCTGATTCTCACTCTGCTCTCAGCCTGAATCCTACTCTGCTCTCAGACTAATTCTCACTCTGCTGACAGACTGATTCTCACCCTACTCTCAGCTAGATTCTCACTCTGCTCTCAGCCTGATTCTTACTCTGCACTCAGACAGATTTCCACTCTGCTCTCAGCCTGATCCTCACCCTGCTCTCAGCCTGATTCTCACTTCTGCTCTCAGCCTGAATCCTACTCTGCTCTCAGACTAATTCTCACTCTGCTGTCAGAAATGATTTTATCTTTGCTCTCAGACTGATTCACCCTCTGCTGTCTGAAATGATTTTATCTTTGCTCTCTCACTGATTCACCCTCTGCTGTCTGCCTGATTTGCAATGTGCTCTCAGACTGATTCTCACCCTACACTCAGTCTGACTATCACTCTGCTCTCAGCCTGATTCTTACCCTACTCTCAGCCTGTTTCTCACTCAGCTCTCAGCCTGATTCTCATTCCGCTCTGAGACTGATTCTTCTTCTACGTTCAGCCTGATTCTCCCTCTACGTTCAGCCTGATTCTCACCCTGCTCTCAAACTGATCCTCACTCTGGTCTCAGCCAGATTCTCACTTTGTTCTCAGCCTGATTCTCACTCTGCCCTCTGCCTGATCCTCCCTCTGCTGACAGACTGATTTTCACCCTACTCTCAGCAAGATTCTCACTCTGCTCTCAGCCTGATTCTTACTCTGCTCTCATACAGATTTCCACTCTGCTCTCAGCCTGATCCTCACCCTGCTCTCAGCCTGATTCTCACTCTGCTCTCTGCCTGATTCTCCCTGTGCTGACAGACTGATTCTCACCCTACTCTCAGCCAGATTCTCACTCTACTCTCAGCCTGATTCTCACTCTGCTCTCAGACTGATTCTCCCTCTGCTCTCAGACTGACTCTCCTGCTGCTGTCAAACTGATACTTACTCTGCTCTCAGCGTGATTCTCACTCTGCTCTCAGCGTGATTCTCACTCTGCTCTCAGCCTGATTCTCACCCTGCTCTCAGGCTGATTCTCACTCTGCTCTCAGGCTGATACTCACTCTGCTCTCTGTCTAATTATCACTCTGCTCTCAGCCTGATTCTCACACTGCTCTTAGTCTGATTCTTACCCTACTCTCAGCCTTATTCTCCCTCTGATGTCAGCCTGATTCTCACTCTGCTCTCAGTCTGATTCTCACTCTGCTCCCAGACTGATTCTCACTGTGCTCTCAGACTGATTCTCACTCTGCTCTCAGCCTAATTCTCACTCTGCTCTCAGCCTGAATCTTACTGCTGTCAGCCTGATTCTCACTCTGCTCTCAGCCTGAATCCTACTCTGCTCTCAGACTAATTCTCACTCTGCTGACAGACTGATTCTCACCCTACTCTCAGCTAGATTCTCACTCTGCTCTCAGCCTGATTCTTACTCTGCACTCAGACAGATTTCCACTCTGCTCTCAGCCTGATCCTCACCCTGCTCTCAGCCTGATTCTCACTCTGCTCTCTGCCTGATTCTCCCTCTGCTGACAGACTGATTCTCACCCTACTCTCAGCCAGATTCTCACTCTACTCTCAGCCTGATTCTCACTCTGCTCTCAGACTGATTCTCCCTCTGCTCTCAGACTGACTCTCCTGCTGCTGTCAAACTGATACTTACTCTGCTCTCAGCCTGATTCTCACTCTGCTCTCAGCCTGATTCTCACTCTGCTCTCAGAATGATTCTCACTCTGCTCTCAGCGTGATTCTCACTCTGCTCTCAGACTGATTCTCACCCTACACTCAGTGTGACTCTCACTCTGCTCTAAGCCTGATTTTGAACCTACTCTCACCTGATTCTCACTCTGCTCTCAGACTGATCCTCACTCTGCTCTCTGTCTAATTATCACTCTGCTCTCAGCCTGATTCTCACACTGCTCTTAGTCTGATTCTTACCCTACTCTCAGCCTTATTCTCCCTCTGATGTCAGCCTGATTCTCACTCTGCTCTCAGTCTGATTCTCACTCTGCTCCCAGACTGATTCTCACTGTGCTCTCAGACTGATTCTCACTCTGCTCTCAGCCTAATTCTCACTCTGCTCTCAGCCTGAATCTTACTGCTGTCAGCCTGATTCTCACTCTGCTCTCAGTCTGAATCCTACTCTGCTCTCAGACTAATTCTCACTCTGCTGACAGACTGATTCTCACCCTACTCTCAGCTAGATTCTCACTCTGCTCTCAGCCTGATTCTTACTCTGCACTCAGACAGATTTCCACTCTGCTCTCAGCCTGATCCTCACCCTGCTCTCAGCCTGATTCTCACTCTGCTCTCTGCCTGATTCTCCCTCTGCTGACAGACTGATTCTCACCCTACTCTCAGCCAGATTCTCACTCTACTCTCAGCCTGATTCTCACTCTGCTCTCAGACTGATTCTCCCTCTGCTCTCAGACTGACTCTCCTGCTGCTGTCAAACTGATACTTACTCTGCTCTCAGCCTGATCCTCACTCACTCTGCTCTCAGCCTGATTCTCACTCTGCTCTCAGAATGATTCTCACTCTGCTCTCAGCGTGATTCTCAATCTGCTCTCAGACTGATTCTCACCCTACACTCAGTGTGACTCTCACTCTGCTCTAAGCCTGATTTTGAACCTACTCTCACCTGATTCTCACTCTGCTCTCAGACTGATCCTCACTCTGCTCTCAGTCTGATTCTCACTCTGCTCTCTGCCTGATTCTTCCTCTGCTGTCAGACTGATTCTCCCGCTGCTGTCAAACTGATTCTTAATCTGCTCTCAGCCTGATTCTCACTCTGCTCTCAGCCTGATTCTCACTCTGCTCTCAGAATGTTTCTCACTCTGCTCTCAGTCTGATTCTCACTCTGCTCTTAGCCTGATTTTCACTCTGCTCTCAGCCTGATTCTTACTGCTCTCAGCCTGATTCTCACTTCTGCTCTCAGCCTGAATCCTACTCTGCTCTCAGACTAATTCTCACTCTGCTGTCAGAAATGATTTTATCTTTGCTCTCAGACTGATTCACCCTCTGCTGTCTGAAATGATTTTATCTTTGCTCTCTCACTGATTCACCCTCTGCTGTCTGCCTGATTTGCACTGTGCTCTCAGACTGATTCTCACCCTACACTCAGTCTGACTATCACTCTGCTCTCAGCCTGATTCTTACCCTACTCTCAGCCTGTTTCTCACTCAGCTCTCAGCCTGATTCTCATTCCGCTCTGAGACTGATTCTTCTTCTACGTTCAGCCTGATTCTCCCTCTACGTTCAGCCTGATTCTCACCCTGCTCTCAAACTGATCCTCACTCTGGTCTCAGCCAGATTCTCACTTTGTTCTCAGCCTGATTCTCACTCTGCCCTCTGCCTGATCCTCCCTCTGCTGACAGACTGATTTTCACCCTACTCTCAGCAAGATTCTCACTCTGCTCTCAGCCTGATTCTTACTCTGCTCTCATACAGATTTCCACTCTGCTCTCAGCCTGATCCTCACCCTGCTCTCAGCCTGATTCTCACTCTGCTCTCTGCCTGATTCTCCCTGTGCTGACAGACTGATTCTCACCCTACTCTCAGCCAGATTCTCACTCTACTCTCAGCCTGATTCTCACTCTGCTCTCAGACTGATTCTCCCTCTGCTCTCAGACTGACTCACCTGCTGCTGTCAAACTGATACTTACTCTGCTCTCAGCCTGATTCTCACTCTGCTCTCAGCCTGATTCTCACCCTGCTCTCGGGCTGATTCTCATTCTGCTCTCAGGCTGATTCTCACTCTGCTCTCTGTCTAATTCTCACTCTGCTCTCAGCCTGATTCTCACACTGCTCTTAGTCTGATTCTTACCCTACTCTCAGCCTGATTCTCCCTCTGCTCTCAGACTGATTCTCCATCTACTATTGTCCTGATTCACACTCTGCTCTCAGACTGATTCTCACTCTGCTCTCAGCCTGATTCTCACTCTGCTCTCAGACTGAATCACACTCTGCACCCAGACTTATTCACCCTCTGCTGTCAGACTGATTCGCAATGTGCTCTCAGACTGATTCTCACCCTACACTCAGTGTGACTCTCACTCTGCTCTAAGCCTGATTTTGAACCTACTCTCACCTGATTCTCACTCTGCTCTCAGACTGATCCTCACTCTGCTCTCAGTCTGAATCTCACTCTGCTCTCTGCCTGATTCTTCCTCTGCTGTCAGACTGATTCTCACCCTACTCTCAGCCTGATTCTCACTCTGCTCTCAGACTGATTCTCCCTCTGCTCTCAGACTGATTCTCCCGCTGCTGTCAAACTGATTCTTAATCTGCTCTCAGCCTGATTCTCACTCTGCTCTCAGCCTGATTCTCACTCTGCTCTCAGAATGTTTCTCACTCTGCTCTCAGTCTGATTCTCACTCTGCCCTTAGCCTGATAATCACTCTGCTCTCAGCCTGATTCTCACACTGCTGTCAGCCTGATTCTCACTCTGCTCTCAGCCTGATTTTCACTCTGCTCTCAGCCTGATTCTTACTGCTCTCAGCCTGAGTCTCACTCTGCTCTCAGCGTGATTCTTACTCTGCTCTCAGCCTGAATCACACTCTGTACGCAGCCTGATTCTCACTCTGCTCTCTGTCTGATTCTCACTCTGCTCTCAGACTGATTCTCACTGTGCTCTCAGACTGATTCTCACTCTGCTCTCAGCCCAATTCTCACTCTGCTCTCTGCCTGAATCTTACTGCTCTCAGCCTGATTCTCACTTCTGCTCTCAGCCTGAATCCTACTCTGCTCTCAGACTAATTCTCACTCTGCTGTCAGAAATGATTTTATCTTTGCGCTCAGACTGATTCACCCTCTGCTGTCTGAAATGATTTTATCTTTGCTCTCTCACTGATTCACCCTCTGCTGTCTGCCTGATTTGCTCTGTGCTCTCAGACTGATTCTCACCCTACACTCAGTCTGACTATCACTCTGCTCTCAGCCTGATTCTTACCCTACTCTCTGCCTGATTCTCACTCAGCTCACAGCCTGATTCTCATTCCGCTCTGAGACTGATTCTTCTTCTACGTTCAGCCTGATTCTCACTCTGCCCTCTGCCTGATCCTCCCTCAGCTGACAGACTGATTCTCACCCTACTCTCAGCAAGATTCTCACTCTGCTCTCAGCCTGATTCTTACTCTGCTCTCATACAGATTTCCACTCTGCTCTCAGCCTGATCCTCACCCTGCTCTCAGCCTGATTCTCACTCTGCTCTCTGCCTGATTCTCCCTCTGCTGACAGACTGATTCTCACCCTACTCTCAGCCAGATTCTCACTCTACTCTCAGCCTGATTCTCACTCTGCTCTCAGACTGATTCTCCCTCTGCTCTCAGACTGACTCTCCTGCTGCTGTCAAACTGATACTTACTCTGCTCTCAGCCTGATTCTCACTCTGCTCTCAGCCTGATTCTCACTCTGCTCTCAGAATGATTCTCACTCTGCTCTCAGCGTGATTCTCACTCTGCTCTCAGCCTGATTCTCACCCTGCTCTCGGGCTGATTCTCATTCTGCTCTCAGGCTGATTCTCACTCTGCTCTCTGTCTAATTCTCACTCTGCTCTCAGCCTGATTCTCACACTGCTCTTAGTCTGATTCTTACCCTACTCTCAGCCTGATTCTCCCTCTGCTCTCAGACTGATTCTCCATCTACTATTGTCCTGATTCACACTCTGCTCTCAGACTGATTCTCACTCTGCTCTCAGCCTGATTCTCACTCTGCTCTCAGACTGAATCACACTCTGCACCCAGACTTATTCACCCTCTGCTGTCAGACTGATTCGCAATGTGCTCTCAGACTGATTCTCACCCTACACTCAGTGTGACTCTCACTCTGCTCTAAGCCTGATTTTGAACCTACTCTCACCTGATTCTCACTCTGCTCTCAGACTGATCCTCACTCTGCTCTCAGTCTGAATCTCACTCTGCTCTCTGCCTGATTCTTCCTCTGCTGTCAGACTGATTCTCACCCTACTCTCAGCCTGATTCTCACTCTGCTCTCAGACTGATTCTCCCTCTGCTCTCAGACTGATTCTCCCGCTGCTGTCAAACTGATTCTTAATCTGCTCTCAGCCTGATTCTCACTCTGCTCTCAGCCTGATTCTCACTCTGCTCTCAGAATGTTTCTCACTCTGCTCTCAGTCTGATTCTCACTCTGCTCTTAGCCTGATAATCACTCTGCTCTCAGCCTGATTCTCACACTGCTGTCAGCCTGATTCTCACTCTGCTCTCAGCCTGATTTTCACTCTGCTCTCAGCCTGATTCTTACTGCTCTCAGCCTGAGTCTCACTCTGCTCTCAGCGTGATTCTTACTCTGCTCTCAGCCTGAATCACACTCTGTACGCAGCCTGATTCTCACTCTGCTCTCTGTCTGATTCTCACTCTGCTCTCAGACTGATTCTCACTGTGCTCTCAGACTGATTCTCACTCTGCTCTCAGCCCAATTCTCACTCTGCTCTCTGCCTGAATCTTACTGCTCTCAGCCTGATTCTCACTTCTGCTCTCAGCCTGAATCCTACTCTGCTCTCAGACTAATTCTCACTCTGCTGTCAGAAATGATTTTATCTTTGCTCTCAGACTGATTCGCCCTCTGCTGTCTGAAATGATTTTATCTTTGCTCTCTCACTGATTCACCCTCTGCTGTCTGCCTGATTTGCTCTGTGCTCTCAGACTGATTCTCACCCTACACTCAGTCTGACTATCACTCTGCTCTCAGCCTGATTCTTACCCTACTCTCTGCCTGATTCTCACTCAGCTCACAGCCTGATTCTCATTCCGCTCTGAGACTGATTCTTCTTCTACGTTCAGCCTGATTCTCCCTCTACATTCAGCTTGATTCTCACCCTGCTCTCAAACTGATCCTCACTCTGGTCTCAGACAGATTCTCACTTTGCTCTCAGCCTGATTCTCACTCTGCCCTCTGCCTGATCCTCCCTCTGCTGTCAGACTGATCCTCACCCTCTTCTCAGCCAGATTCTCACTCTGCTCTCAGCCTGATTCTTACTCTGCTCTCAGAAAGATTCCCACTCTGCTCTCAGCCTGATTCTCAATCTGCTTTCAGGCTGATTCTCCCTCTGCTCTCAGACTGATTCTCCCTCTGCTCTCAGACTGATTCTCCATCTACTATTGGCCTGATTCTCACTCTGCTCTCAGACTGATACTCACTATGCTCTCAGCCTGATTCTCACTCTCCTCTCGGCCTGATTCACACTCTGCTCTCAGACTGATTCTCACTCTGCTCTCTGCCTGATTCTCCCTCTGCTGTCAGACTGCTTCTCACCCTCCTCTCAGACTCATTCTCATTCTACTGTCAGCCTGAATCTCACTCTGCACTCAGCCCGATGGTCACTCTGCTCTTAGGCTGATTCTTACTCTGCTCTCAGCCTGATTTTCACTCTTCTTTCAGAATGATTCTCACTCTGCTCTCAGCCTGATTCTCACTCTGCTCTTAGCCTGATTCTCACTCTGCTCTCTGCCTGATTCTCACTCTGCTCTCAGCCTTATTCTCACTCTGCTCTCAGCCTGATTCTTACTGCTCTCAGCCTGATTCTCACTCTGCTCTCAGCCTGAATCACACTCTGCACCCAGACTTATTCACCCTCTGCTGTCAGACTGATTCGCAATGTGCTCTCAGACTGATTCTCACCCTACACTCAGTGTGACTCTCACTCTGCTCTAAGCCTGATTTTGAACCTACTCTCACCTGATTCTCACTCTGCTCTCAGACTGATCCTCACTCTGCTCTCAGTCTGATTCTCACTCTGCTCTCTGCCTGATTCTTCCTCTGCTGTCAGACTGATTCTCACCCTACTCTCAGCCTGATTCTCACTCTGCTCTCAGACTGATTCTCCCTCTGCTCTCAGACTGATTCTCCTGCTGCTGTCAAACTGATTCTTAATCTGCTCTCAGCCTGATTCTCACTCTGCTCTCAGCCTGATTCTCACTCTGCTCTCAGAATGTTTCTCACTCTGCTCTCAGTCTGATTCTCACTCTGCTCTTAGCCTGATAATCACTCTGCTCTCAGCCTGATTCTCACACTGCTGTCAGCCTGATTCTCACTCTGCTCTCAGCCTGATTTTCACTCTGCTCTCAGCCTGATTCTTACTCTGCTGTCAGACAGATTCCCACTCTGCTCTCAGCCTGATTCTCACTCTGCTCTCAGGCTGATTCTCACTCTGATCTTGGCCTGAATCTCACTCTGCTCTCAGCCTGATTCTCAATCTGCTTTCAGGCTGATTCTCCCTCTGCTCTCAGCCTAATTCTCCCTCTGCTCTCAGACTGATTCTCCATCTACTATTGGCCTGATTCTCACTCTGGTCTCAGACTGATACTCACTCTGCTCTCAGCCTGATTCTCACTCTCCTCTCAGCCTGATTCACCCTCTGCTGGCAGCCTGATTCGCACTGTGCTCTCAGACTGATTCTCACCCTACACTCAGTCTGACTCTCATTCTGCTTTCAGCCTGATTCTCACTCTGCACTCAGCCTGATTGTCACTCTGGTATGTGACAGATTCTCTCTCTGCTCTAAGCCTGATTCTCACTCTACTCTAGCCTGATTCTCACTCTGCTGTCAGCCTGACTCTCCCTCTGCTCTCAGACTGATTCTCACCCTTCTCTCAGACTGATTCTCATTCTACTGTCAACCTGAATCTCACTCTGCACTCAGCCTGATTGTCACTCTGCTCTCAGCCTGATTCTTACTCAGCTCTCTGCCTGATTCTCTCTCTGCTGTCAGACTGATTCTCACCCTAATCTCAGCCTGATTCTAACTCTGCTCTCAGAATGATTCTCACTCTGCTCTCAGCGTGATTCTCACTCTGCTCTCAGACTGATTCTCTGTGTGCTCTCAGACTGATACTCACTCTGCTCTCAGCCTGATTCTCACTCTCCTCTCAGCCTGATTCACCCTGTGCTGGCAGCCTGATTCGCACTGTGCTCTCAGACTGATTCTCAACCTACACTCAGTCTGACTCTCACTCTGCTTTCAGCCTGGTTCTCACTCTGCACTCAGCCTGATTGTCACTCTGGTCTGTGACAGATTCTCACTCTGCTGTCAGCCTGACTCTCCCTCTGCTCTCAGAGTGATTCTCACCCTACTCTCAGACTGATTCTCATTCTACTGTCAACCTGAATCTCACTCTGCACTCAGCCTGATTGTCACTCTGCTCTCAGCCTGATTCTTACTCTGCTCTCTGCCTGATTCTCTCTCTGCTGTCAGACTGATTCTCAACCTACTCTCAGCCTGATTCTCACTCTGCTCTCAGACTGATTCTCCCTCTGCTCTCAGACTGATTCTCCCTCTGCTCTCAGGCTGACTCTCCTGCTGCTGTCAAACTGATACTTACTCTGCTCTCAGACTGATTCTCTGTGTGCTCTCAGCCTGATTCTCACTCTGCTCTCAATCTGACTCACTCTGCTCTCAGCTGATTCTCACTCTGCTCTCAGTCAGTTTCTTACCCTACTCTCAGCCTGATTCTCACCCTGCTCTCAGTCTGATTCTCAATCCGCTCTCGGTCTGATTCTCCCTCTGCTCTCAGACTGATTCTCACTCTGCTCTCAGACTGATTCTCACTTTGCTCTCTGTCTAATTCTTACTCTGCTCTCAGCCTGATTCTCAATCTGCTTTCAAGCTGATTCTCCCTCTGCTATCAGCCTGATTCTCCCTCTGCTCTCAGACTGATTCTCCATCTACTATTGGCCTGATTCACACTCTGCTGTCAGACTGATTCTCACCCTACTCTCAGACTCATTCTCATTCTAATGTCAGCCTGAATCTCACTCTGCACTCAGCCCGATTGTCACTCTGCTCTAAGCCTGATTCTTACTCTGCTCTCAGCCTGGTTTTCACTCTTCTTTCAGAATGATTCTCACTCTGCTCTCAGCCTGATCCTCACTCTGCTGTTAGCCTGATTCTCACTCTGCTCTCTGACTGACTCTCACTCTGCTCTCAGCCTGAATCACACTCTGCACCCAGACTTATTCACCCTCTGATGTCAGACTTATTCGCAATGTGCTCTCAGACTGATTCTCAACCTACACTCAGTGTGACTCTCACTCTGCTCTAAGCCTGATTTTGAACCTACTCTCACCTGATTCTCACTCTGCTCTCAGACTGATCCTCACTCTGCTCTCAGTCTGATTCTCACTCTGCTCTCTGCCTGATTCTTCCTCTGCTGTCAGACTGTTTCTCTCCCTACTCTCAGCCTGATTCTCACCCTGCTCTCAAACTGATCCTCACTCTGCTGTCAGACTGATTCTCACCCTACTCTCAGCCAGATTCTCACTCTGCTCTCAGCCTGATTCTTACTCTGCTGTCAGACAGATTCCCACTCTGCTCTCAGCCTGATTCTCACTCTGCTCTCAGACTGATACTCACTCTGATCTTGGCCTGATTCTCAATCTGCTTTCAGGCTGATTCTCACTCTGCTCTCAGATTGATTCTCTGTGTGCTCTCAGACTGATTCTCACCGTACACTCGGCCTGATTCTCACTCTGCTCTCAGTCTGATTCTTACCCTACTCTCAGCCTGATT
The DNA here is from genome assembly GCF_017639515.1 of Carcharodon carcharias. Lineage (NCBI taxonomy): Eukaryota > Metazoa > Chordata > Chondrichthyes > Lamniformes > Lamnidae > Carcharodon > Carcharodon carcharias. Next base: position 135,833,493 of record NC_054468.1, on the reverse strand, counting down.
CTCACCCTGCTCTCAGTCTGATTCTCACTCCGCTCTTGGTCTGATTCTCCCTCTGCTCTCAGACTGATTCTCTCTCTGCTCTCAGACTGATTCTCACTCTGCTCTCTGTCTAATTCTCACTCTGCTCTCAGCCTGATTCTCAATCTGCTTTCAGGCTGATTCTCCCTCTGCTGTCAGTCTGATTATCACTCTGCTCTCTGCCTGATTCTCCCTCTGCTGTCAGACTGATTCTCACCCTACTCTCAGACTCATTCTCATTCTACTGTCAGCCTGAATCTCACTCTGCACTCAGCCCGATTGTCACTCTGCTCTCAGCCTGATTCTTACTCTGCTCTCAGCCTGGTTTTCACTCATCTTTCAGAATGATTCTCACTCTGCTCTCAGCCTGATTCTCACTCTGCTCTTAGCCGGATTCTCACTCTGCTCTCAGCCTGATTCTCAGTCTGCTCTCAGCCTGAATCACACTCTGCACCCAGACTTATTCACCCTCTGCTGTCAGACTGATTCGCACTGTGCTCTGAGACTGATTCTCAACCTACACTCAGTGTGACTCTCACTCTGCACTAAGCCTGATTTTGACCCTGCTCTCACCTGATTCTCACTCTGCTCTCAGACTGATCCTCACTCTGCTCTCAGTCTGAATCTCACTCTGCTCTCTGCCTGATTCTTCCTCTGCTGTCAGACTGATTCTCACCCTACTCTCAGCCTGATTCTCACTCTGCTCTCAGACTGATTCTCCATCTACTGTTGGCCTGATTCTCACTCTGCTCTCAGACTGATACTCACTCTGCTCTCAGCCTGATTCTCACTCTGCTCTCAGCCTGATTCACCCTCTGCTGGCAGCCTGATTCGCACTGTGCTCTCAGACTGATTCTCACCCTACACTCAGTCTGACTCTCACTCTGCTTTCAGCCTGGTTCTCACTCTGCACTCAGCCTGATTGTCACTCTGGTCTGTGACAGATTCTCACTCTGCTCTCAGCCTGATTCTCACTCTGCTCTCAGCCTGATTCTCACTCTGCTCTCAGCCTGATTCTCACTCTGCTCTCAGAATGATTCTCACTCTGCTCTCAGCGTGATTCTCACTCTGCTCTCAGCCTGATTCTCACCCTGCTCTCGGGCTGATTCTCATTCTGCTCTCAGGCTGATTCTCACTCTGCTCTCTGTCTAATTCTCACTCTGCTCTCAGCCTGATTCTCTCACTGCTCTTAGTCTGATTCTTACCCTACTCTCAGCCTGATTCTCCCTCTGCTCTCAGACTGATTCTCCATCTACTATTGTCCTGATTCACACTCTGCTCTCAGACTGATTCTCACTCTGCTCTCAGCCTGATTCTCACTCTGCTCTCAGACTGAATCACACTCTGCACCCAGACTTATTCACCCTCTGCTGTCAGACTGATTCGCAATGTGCTCTCAGACTGATTCTCACCCTACACTCAGTGTGACTCTCACTCTGCTCTAAGCCTGATTTTGAACCTACTCTCACCTGATTCTCACTCTGCTCTCAGACTGATCCTCACTCTGCTCTCAGTCTGAATCTCACTCTGCTCTCTGCCTGATTCTTCCTCTGCTGTCAGACTGATTCTCACCCTACTCTCAGCCTGATTCTCACTCTGCTCTCAGACTGATTCTCCCTCTGCTCTCAGACTGATTCTCCCGCTGCTGTCAAACTGATTCTTAATCTGCTCTCAGCCTGATTCTCACTCTGCTCTCAGCCTGATTCTCACTCTGCTCTCAGAATGTTTCTCACTCTGCTCTCAGTCTGATTCTCACTCTGCTCTTAGCCTGATAATCACTCTGCTCTCAGCCTGATTCTCACACTGCTGTCAGACTGATTCTCCCTCTGCTCTCAGACTGATTCTCCCGCTGCTGTCAAACTGATTCTTAATCTGCTCTCAGCCTGATTCTCACCCTACTCTCAGCCTGATTCTCACTCTGCTCTCAGACTGATTCTCCATCTACTGTTGGCCTGATTCTCACTCTGCTCTCAGACTGATACTCACTCTGCTCTCAGCCTGATTCTCACTCTGCTCTCAGCCTGATTCACCCTCTGCTGGCAGCCTGATTCGCACTGTGCTCTCAGACTGATTCTCACCCTACACTCAGTCTGACTCTCACTCTGCTTTCAGCCTGGTTCTCACTCTGCACTCAGCCTGATTGTCACTCTGGTCTGTGACAGATTCTCACTCTGCTCTCAGCCTGATTCTCACTCTGCTCTCAGCCTGATTCTCACTCTGCTCTCAGCCTGATTCTCACTCTGCTCTCAGAATGATTCTCACTCTGCTCTCAGCGTGATTCTCACTCTGCTCTCAGCCTGATTCTCACCCTGCTCTCGGGCTGATTCTCATTCTGCTCTCAGGCTGATTCTCACTCTGCTCTCTGTCTAATTCTCACTCTGCTCTCAGCCTGATTCTCACACTGCTCTTAGTCTGATTCTTACCCTACTCTCAGCCTGATTCTCCCTCTGCTCTCAGACTGATTCTCCATCTACTATTGTCCTGATTCACACTCTGCTCTCAGACTGATTCTCACTCTGCTCTCAGCCTGATTCTCACTCTGCTCTCAGACTGAATCACACTCTGCACCCAGACTTATTCACCCTCTGCTGTCAGACTGATTCGCAATGTGCTCTCAGACTGATTCTCACCCTACACTCAGTGTGACTCTCACTCTGCTCTAAGCCTGATTTTGAACCTACTCTCACCTGATTCTCACTCTGCTCTCAGACTGATCCTCACTCTGCTCTCAGTCTGAATCTCACTCTGCTCTCTGCCTGATTCTTCCTCTGCTGTCAGACTGATTCTCACCCTACTCTCAGCCTGATTCTCACTCTGCTCTCAGACTGATTCTCCCTCTGCTCTCAGACTGATTCTCCCGCTGCTGTCAAACTGATTCTTAATCTGCTCTCAGCCTGATTCTCACTCTGCTCTCAGCCTGATTCTCACTCTGCTCTCAGAATGTTTCTCACTCTGCTCTCAGTCTGATTCTCACTCTGCTCTTAGCCTGATAATCACTCTGCTCTCAGCCTGATTCTCACACTGCTGTCAGCCTGATTCTCACTCTGCTCTCAGCCTGATTTTCACTCTGCTCTCAGCCTGATTCTTACTGCTCTCAGCCTGAGTCTCACTCTGCTCTCAGCGTGATTCTTACTCTGCTCTCAGCCTGAATCACACTCTGTACGCAGCCTGATTCTCACTCTGCTCTCTGTCTGATTCTCACTCTGCTCTCAGACTGATTCTCACTGTGCTCTCAGACTGATTCTCACTCTGCTCTCAGCCCAATTCTCACTCTGCTCTCTGCCTGAATCTTACTGCTCTCAGCCTGATTCTCACTTCTGCTCTCAGCCTGAATCCTACTCTGCTCTCAGACTAATTCTCACTCTGCTGTCAGAAATGATTTTATCTTTGCTCTCAGACTGATTCGCCCTCTGCTGTCTGAAATGATTTTATCTTTGCTCTCTCACTGATTCACCCTCTGCTGTCTGCCTGATTTGCTCTGTGCTCTCAGACTGATTCTCACCCTACACTCAGTCTGACTATCACTCTGCTCTCAGCCTGATTCTTACCCTACTCTCTGCCTGATTCTCACTCAGCTCACAGCCTGATTCTCATTCCGCTCTGAGACTGATTCTTCTTCTACGTTCAGCCTGATTCTCCCTCTACATTCAGCTTGATTCTCACCCTGCTCTCAAACTGATCCTCACTCTGGTCTCAGACAGATTCTCACTTTGCTCTCAGCCTGATTCTCACTCTGCCCTCTGCCTGATCCTCCCTCTGCTGTCAGACTGATCCTCACCCTCTTCTCAGCCAGATTCTCACTCTGCTCTCAGCCTGATTCTTACTCTGCTCTCAGAAAGATTCCCACTCTGCTCTCAGCCTGATTCTCAATCTGCTTTCAGGCTGATTCTCCCTCTGCTCTCAGACTGATTCTCCCTCTGCTCTCAGACTGATTCTCCATCTACTATTGGCCTGATTCTCACTCTGCTCTCAGACTGATACTCACTATGCTCTCAGCCTGATTCTCACTCTCCTCTCGGCCTGATTCACACTCTGCTCTCAGACTGATTCTCACTCTGCTCTCTGCCTGATTCTCCCTCTGCTGTCAGACTGCTTCTCACCCTCCTCTCAGACTCATTCTCATTCTACTGTCAGCCTGAATCTCACTCTGCACTCAGCCCGATGGTCACTCTGCTCTTAGGCTGATTCTTACTCTGCTCTCAGCCTGATTTTCACTCTTCTTTCAGAATGATTCTCACTCTGCTCTCAGCCTGATTCTCACTCTGCTCTTAGCCTGATTCTCACTCTGCTCTCTGCCTGATTCTCACTCTGCTCTCAGCCTTATTCTCACTCTGCTCTCAGCCTGATTCTTACTGCTCTCAGCCTGATTCTCACTCTGCTCTCAGCCTGAATCACACTCTGCACCCAGACTTATTCACCCTCTGCTGTCAGACTGATTCGCAATGTGCTCTCAGACTGATTCTCACCCTACACTCAGTGTGACTCTCACTCTGCTCTAAGCCTGATTTTGAACCTACTCTCACCTGATTCTCACTCTGCTCTCAGACTGATCCTCACTCTGCTCTCAGTCTGATTCTCACTCTGCTCTCTGCCTGATTCTTCCTCTGCTGTCAGACTGATTCTCACCCTACTCTCAGCCTGATTCTCACTCTGCTCTCAGACTGATTCTCCCTCTGCTCTCAGACTGATTCTCCTGCTGCTGTCAAACTGATTCTTAATCTGCTCTCAGCCTGATTCTCACTCTGCTCTCAGCCTGATTCTCACTCTGCTCTCAGAATGTTTCTCACTCTGCTCTCAGTCTGATTCTCACTCTGCTCTTAGCCTGATAATCACTCTGCTCTCAGCCTGATTCTCACACTGCTGTCAGCCTGATTCTCACTCTGCTCTCAGCCTGATTTTCACTCTGCTCTCAGCCTGATTCTTACTCTGCTGTCAGACAGATTCCCACTCTGCTCTCAGCCTGATTCTCACTCTGCTCTCAGGCTGATTCTCACTCTGATCTTGGCCTGAATCTCACTCTGCTCTCAGCCTGATTCTCAATCTGCTTTCAGGCTGATTCTCCCTCTGCTCTCAGCCTAATTCTCCCTCTGCTCTCAGACTGATTCTCCATCTACTATTGGCCTGATTCTCACTCTGGTCTCAGACTGATACTCACTCTGCTCTCAGCTTGATTCTCACTCTCCTCTCAGCCTGATTCACCCTCTGCTGGCAGCCTGATTCGCACTGTGCTCTCAGACTGATTCTCACCCTACACTCAGTCTGACTCTCATTCTGCTTTCAGCCTGATTCTCACTCTGCACTCAGCCTGATTGTCACTCTGGTATGTGACAGATTCTCTCTCTGCTCTAAGCCTGATTCTCACTCTACTCTCAGCCTGATTCTCACTCTGCTGTCAGCCTGACTCTCCCTCTGCTCTCAGATTGATTCTCACCCTTCTCTCAGACTGATTCTCATTCTACTGTCAACCTGAATCTCACTCTGCACTCAGCCTGATTGTCACTCTGCTCTCAGCCTGATTCTTACTCAGCTCTCTGCCTGATTCTCTCTCTGCTGTCAGACTGATTCTCACCCTAATCTCAGCCTGATTCTAACTCTGCTCTCAGAATGATTCTCACTCTGCTCTCAGCGTGATTCTCACTCTGCTCTCAGACTGATTCTCTGTGTGCTCTCAGACTGATACTCACTCTGCTCTCAGCCTGATTCTCACTCTCCTCTCAGCCTGATTCACCCTGTGCTGGCAGCCTGATTCGCACTGTGCTCTCAGACTGATTCTCAACCTACACTCAGTCTGACTCTCACTCTGCTTTCAGCCTGGTTCTCACTCTGCACTCAGCCTGATTGTCACTCTGGTCTGTGACAGATTCTCACTCTGCTGTCAGCCTGACTCTCCCTCTGCTCTCAGAGTGATTCTCACCCTACTCTCAGACTGATTCTCATTCTACTGTCAACCTGAATCTCACTCTGCACTCAGCCTGATTGTCACTCTGCTCTCAGCCTGATTCTTACTCTGCTCTCTGCCTGATTCTCTCTCTGCTGTCAGACTGATTCTCAACCTACTCTCAGCCTGATTCTCACTCTGCTCTCAGACTGATTCTCCCTCTGCTCTCAGACTGATTCTCCCTCTGCTCTCAGGCTGACTCTCCTGCTGCTGTCAAACTGATACTTACTCTGCTCTCAGACTGATTCTCTGTGTGCTCTCAGCCTGATTCTCACTCTGCTCTCAATCTGACTCACTCTGCTCTCAGCTGATTCTCACTCTGCTCTCAGTCAGTTTCTTACCCTACTCTCAGCCTGATTCTCACCCTGCTCTCAGTCTGATTCTCAATCCGCTCTCGGTCTGATTCTCCCTCTGCTCTCAGACTGATTCTCACTCTGCTCTCAGACTGATTCTCACTTTGCTCTCTGTCTAATTCTTACTCTGCTCTCAGCCTGATTCTCAATCTGCTTTCAAGCTGATTCTCCCTCTGCTATCAGCCTGATTCTCCCTCTGCTCTCAGACTGATTCTCCATCTACTATTGGCCTGATTCACACTCTGCTGTCAGACTGATTCTCACCCTACTCTCAGACTCATTCTCATTCTAATGTCAGCCTGAATCTCACTCTGCACTCAGCCCGATTGTCACTCTGCTCTAAGCCTGATTCTTACTCTGCTCTCAGCCTGGTTTTCACTCTTCTTTCAGAATGATTCTCACTCTGCTCTCAGCCTGATCCTCACTCTGCTGTTAGCCTGATTCTCACTCTGCTCTCTGACTGACTCTCACTCTGCTCTCAGCCTGAATCACACTCTGCACCCAGACTTATTCACCCTCTGATGTCAGACTTATTCGCAATGTGCTCTCAGACTGATTCTCAACCTACACTCAGTGTGACTCTCACTCTGCTCTAAGCCTGATTTTGAACCTACTCTCACCTGATTCTCACTCTGCTCTCAGACTGATCCTCACTCTGCTCTCAGTCTGATTCTCACTCTGCTCTCTGCCTGATTCTTCCTCTGCTGTCAGACTGTTTCTCTCCCTACTCTCAGCCTGATTCTCACCCTGCTCTCAAACTGATCCTCACTCTGCTGTCAGACTGATTCTCACCCTACTCTCAGCCAGATTCTCACTCTGCTCTCAGCCTGATTCTTACTCTGCTGTCAGACAGATTCCCACTCTGCTCTCAGCCTGATTCTCACTCTGCTCTCAGACTGATACTCACTCTGATCTTGGCCTGATTCTCAATCTGCTTTCAGGCTGATTCTCACTCTGCTCTCAGACTGATTCTCTGTGTGCTCTCAGACTGATTCTCACCGTACACTCGGCCTGATTCTCACTCTGCTCTCAGTCTGATTCTTACCCTACTCTCAGCCTGATTCTCACCCTGCTCTCAGTCTGATTCTCACTCCGCTCTCAGACTGATTCTCTCTCTGCTCTCAGACTGATTCTCACTCTGCTCTCTGTCTAATTCTCACTCTGCTCTCAGCCTGATTCTCAATCTGCTTTCAGGCTGATTCTCCCTCTGCTGTCAGTCTGATTATCACTCTGCTCTCTGCCTGATTCTCCCTCTGCTGTCAGACTGATTCTCACCCTACTCTCAGACTCATTCTCATTCTACTGTCAGCCTGAATCTCACTCTGCACTCAGCCCGATTGTCACTCTGCTCTCAGCCTGATTCTTACTCTGCTCTCAGCCTGGTTTTCACTCATCTTTCAGAATGATTCTCACTCTGCTCTTAGCCGGATTCTCACTCTGCTCTCAGCCTGATTCTCAGTCTGCTCTCAGCCTGAATCACACTCTGCACCCAGACTTATTCACCCTCTGCTGTCAGACTGATTCGCACTGTGCTCTGAGACTGATTCTCAACCTACACTCAGTGTGACTCTCACTCTGCACTAAGCCTGATTTTGACCCTGCTCTCACCTGATTCTCACTCTGCTCTCAGACTGATCCTCACTCTGCTCTCAGTCTGAATCTCACTCTGCTCTCTGCATGATTCTTCCTCTGCTGTCAGACTGATTCTCACCCTACTCTCAGCCTGATTCTCACTCTGCTCTCAGACTGATTCTCCATCTACTGTTGGCCTGATTCTCACTCTGCTCTCAGACTGATACTCACTCTGCTCTCAGCCTGATTCTCACTCTGCTCTCAGCCTGATTCACCCTCTGCTGGCAGCCTGATTCGCACTGTGCTCTCAGACTGATTCTCACCCTACACTCAGTCTGACTCTCACTCTGCTTTCAGCCTGGTTCTCACTCTGCACTCAGCCTGATTGTCACTCTGGTCTGTGACAGATTCTCACTCTGCTCTCAGCCTGATTCTCACTCTGCTCTCAGCCTGATTCTCACTCTGCTCTCAGCCTGATTCTCACTCTGCTCTCAGAATGATTCTCACTCTGCTCTCAGCGTGATTCTCACTCTGCTCTCAGCCTGATTCTCACCCTGCTCTCGGGCTGATTCTCATTCTGCTCTCAGGCTGATTCTCACTCTGCTCTCTGTCTAATTCTCACTCTGCTCTCAGCCTGATTCTCACACTGCTCTTAGTCTGATTCTTACCCTACTCTCAGCCTGATTCTCCCTCTGCTCTCAGACTGATTCTCCATCTACTATTGTCCTGATTCACACTCTGCTCTCAGACTGATTCTCACTCTGCTCTCAGCCTGATTCTCACTCTGCTCTCAGACTGAATCACACTCTGCACCCAGACTTATTCACCCTCTGCTGTCAGACTGATTCGCAATGTGCTCTCAGACTGATTCTCACCCTACACTCAGTGTGACTCTCACTCTGCTCTAAGCCTGATTTTGAACCTACTCTCACCTGATTCTCACTCTGCTCTCAGACTGATCCTCACTCTGCTCTCAGTCTGAATCTCACTCTGCTCTCTGCCTGATTCTTCCTCTGCTGTCAGACTGATTCTCACCCTACTCTCAGCCTGATTCTCACTCTGCTCTCAGACTGATTCTCCCTCTGCTCTCAGACTGATTCTCCCGCTGCTGTCAAACTGATTCTTAATCTGCTCTCAGCCTGATTCTCACTCTGCTCTCAGCCTGATTCTCACTCTGCTCTCAGAATGTTTCTCACTCTGCTCTCAGTCTGATTCTCACTCTGCTCTTAGCCTGATAATCACTCTGCTCTCAGCCTGATTCTCACACTGCTGTCAGCCTGATTCTCACTCTGCTCTCAGCCTGATTTTCACTCTGCTCTCAGCCTGATTCTTACTGCTCTCAGCCTGAGTCTCACTCTGCTCTCAGCGTGATTCTTACTCTGCTCTCAGCCTGAATCACACTCTGTACGCAGCCTGATTCTCACTCTGCTCTCTGTCTGATTCTCACTCTGCTCTCAGACTGATTCTCACTGTGCTCTCAGACTGATTCTCACTCTGCTCTCAGCCCAATTCTCACTCTGCTCTCTGCCTGAATCTTACTGCTCTCAGCCTGATTCTCACTTCTGCTCTCAGCCTGAATCCTACTCTGCTCTCAGACTAATTCTCACTCTGCTGTCAGAAATGATTTTATCTTTGCTCTCAGACTGATTCGCCCTCTGCTGTCTGAAATGATTTTATCTTTGCTCTCTCACTGATTCACCCTCTGCTGTCTGCCTGATTTGCTCTGTGCTCTCAGACTGATTCTCACCCTACACTCAGTCTGACTATCACTCTGCTCTCAGCCTGATTCTTACCCTACTCTCTGCCTGATTCTCACTCAGCTCACAGCCTGATTCTCATTCCGCTCTGAGACTGATTCTTCTTCTACGTTCAGCCTGATTCTCCCTCTACATTCAGCTTGATTCTCACCCTGCTCTCAAACTGATCCTCACTCTGGTCTCAGACAGATTCTCACTTTGCTCTCAGCCTGATTCTCACTCTGCCCTCTGCCTGATCCTCCCTCTGCTGTCAGACTGATCCTCACCCTCTTCTCAGCCAGATTCTCACTCTGCTCTCAGCCTGATTCTTACTCTGCTCTCAGAAAGATTCCCACTCTGCTCTCAGCCTGATTCTCAATCTGCTTTCAGGCTGATTCTCCCTCTGCTCTCAGACTGATTCTCCCTCTGCTCTCAGACTGATTCTCCATCTACTATTGGCCTGATTCTCACTCTGCTCTCAGACTGATACTCACTATGCTCTCAGCCTGATTCTCACTCTCCTCTCGGCCTGATTCACACTCTGCTCTCAGACTGATTCTCACTCTGCTCTCTGCCTGATTCTCCCTCTGCTGTCAGACTGCTTCTCACCCTCCTCTCAGACTCATTCTCATTCTACTGTCAGCCTGAATCTCACTCTGCACTCAGCCCGATGGTCACTCTGCTCTTAGGCTGATTCTTACTCTGCTCTCAGCCTGATTTTCACTCTTCTTTCAGAATGATTCTCACTCTGCTCTCAGCCTGATTCTCACTCTGCTCTTAGCCTGATTCTCACTCTGCTCTCTGCCTGATTCTCACTCTGCTCTCAGCCTTATTCTCACTCTGCTCTCAGCCTGATTCTTACTGCTCTCAGCCTGATTCTCACTCTGCTCTCAGCCTGAATCACACTCTGCACCCAGACTTATTCACCCTCTGCTGTCAGACTGATTCGCAATGTGCTCTCAGACTGATTCTCACCCTACACTCAGTGTGACTCTCACTCTGCTCTAAGCCTGATTTTGAACCTACTCTCACCTGATTCTCACTCTGCTCTCAGACTGATCCTCACTCTGCTCTCAGTCTGATTCTCACTCTGCTCTCTGCCTGATTCTTCCTCTGCTGTCAGACTGATTCTCACCCTACTCTCAGCCTGATTCTCACTCTGCTCTCAGACTGATTCTCCCTCTGCTCTCAGACTGATTCTCCTGCTGCTGTCAAACTGATTCTTAATCTGCTCTCAGCCTGATTCTCACTCTGCTCTCAGCCTGATTCTCACTCTGCTCTCAGAATGTTTCTCACTCTGCTCTCAGTCTGATTCTCACTCTGCTCTTAGCCTGATAATCACTCTGCTCTCAGCCTGATTCTCACACTGCTGTCAGCCTGATTCTCACTCTGCTCTCAGCCTGATTTTCACTCTGCTCTCAGCCTGATTCTTACTCTGCTGTCAGACAGATTCCCACTCTGCTCTCAGCCTGATTCTCACTCTGCTCTCAGGCTGATTCTCACTCTGATCTTGGCCTGAATCTCACTCTGCTCTCAGCCTGATTCTCAATCTGCTTTCAGGCTGATTCTCCCTCTGCTCTCAGCCTAATTCTCCCTCTGCTCTCAGACTGATTCTCCATCTACTATTGGCCTGATTCTCACTCTGGTCTCAGACTGATACTCACTCTGCTCTCAGCCTGATTCTCACTCTCCTCTCAGCCTGATTCACCCTCTGCTGGCAGCCTGATTCGCACTGTGCTCTCAGACTGATTCTCACCCTACACTCAGTCTGACTCTCATTCTGCTTTCAGCCTGATTCTCACTCTGCACTCAGCCTGATTGTCACTCTGGTATGTGACAGATTCTCTCTCTGCTCTAAGCCTGATTCTCACTCTACTCTCAGCCTGATTCTCACTCTGCTGTCAGCCTGACTCTCCCTCTGCTCTCAGACTGATTCTCACCCTTCTCTCAGACTGATTCTCATTCTACTGTCAACCTGAATCTCACTCTGCACTCAGCCTGATTGTCACTCTGCTCTCAGCCTGATTCTTACTCAGCTCTCTGCCTGATTCTCTCTCTGCTGTCAGACTGATTCTCACCCTAATCTCAGCCTGATTCTAACTCTGCTCTCAGAATGATTCTCACTCTGCTCTCAGCGTGATTCTCACTCTGCTCTCAGACTGATTCTCTGTGTGCTCTCAGACTGATACTCACTCTGCTCTCAGCCTGATTCTCACTCTCCTCTCAGCCTGATTCACCCTGTGCTGGCAGCCTGATTCGCACTGTGCTCTCAGACTGATTCTCAACCTACACTCAGTCTGACTCTCACTCTGCTTTCAGCCTGGTTCTCACTCTGCACTCAGCCTGATTGTCACTCTGGTCTGTGACAGATTCTCACTCTGCTGTCAGCCTGACTCTCCCTCTGCTCTCAGAGTGATTCTCACCCTACTCTCAGACTGATTCTCATTCTACTGTCAACCTGAATCTCACTCTGCACTCAGCCTGATTGTCACTCTGCTCTCAGCCTGATTCTTACTCTGCTCTCTGCCTGATTCTCTCTCTGCTGTCAGACTGATTCTCAACCTACTCTCAGCCTGATTCTCACTCTGCTCTCAGACTGATTCTCCCTCTGCTCTCAGACTGATTCTCCCTCTGCTCTCAGGCTGACTCTCCTGCTGCTGTCAAACTGATACTTACTCTGCTCTCAGACTGATTCTCTGTGTGCTCTCAGCCTGATTCTCACTCTGCTCTCAATCTGACTCACTCTGCTCTCAGCTGATTCTCACTCTGCTCTCAGTCAGTTTCTTACCCTACTCTCAGCCTGATTCTCACCCTGCTCTCAGTCTGATTCTCAATCCGCTCTCGGTCTGATTCTCCCTCTGCTCTCAGACTGATTCTCACTCTGCTCTCAGACTGATTCTCACTTTGCTCTCTGTCTAATTCTTACTCTGCTCTCAGCCTGATTCTCAATCTGCTTTCAAGCTGATTCTCCCTCTGCTATCAGCCTGATTCTCCCTCTGCTCTCAGACTGATTCTCCATCTACTATTGGCCTGATTCACACTCTGCTGTCAGACTGATTCTCACCCTACTCTCAGACTCATTCTCATTCTAATGTCAGCCTGAATCTCACTCTGCACTCAGCCCGATTGTCACTCTGCTCTAAGCCTGATTCTTACTCTGCTCTCAGCCTGGTTTTCACTCTTCTTTCAGAATGATTCTCACTCTGCTCTCAGCCTGATCCTCACTCTGCTGTTAGCCTGATTCTCACTCTGCTCTCTGACTGACTCTCACTCTGCTCTCAGCCTGAATCACACTCTGCACCCAGACTTATTCACCCTCTGATGTCAGACTTATTCGCAATGTGCTCTCAGACTGATTCTCAACCTACACTCAGTGTGACTCTCACTCTGCTCTAAGCCTGATTTTGAACCTACTCTCACCTGATTCTCACTCTGCTCTCAGACTGATCCTCACTCTGCTCTCAGTCTGATTCTCACTCTGCTCTCTGCCTGATTCTTCCTCTGCTGTCAGACTGTTTCTCTCCCTACTCTCAGCCTGATTCTCACCCTGCTCTCAAACTGATCCTCACTCTGCTGTCAGACTGATTCTCACCCTACTCTCAGCCAGATTCTCACTCTGCTCTCAGCCTGATTCTTACTCTGCTGTCAGACAGATTCCCACTCTGCTCTCAGCCTGATTCTCACTCTGCTCTCAGACTGATACTCACTCTGATCTTGGCCTGATTCTCAATCTGCTTTCAGGCTGATTCTCACTCTGCTCTCAGACTGATTCTCTGTGTGCTCTCAGACTGATTCTCACCGTACACTCGGCCTGATTCTCACTCTGCTCTCAGTCTGATTCTTACCCTACTCTCAGCCTGATTCTCACCCTGCTCTCAGTCTGATTCTCACTCCGCTCTTGGTCTGATTCTCCCTCTGCTCTCAGACTGATTCTCTCTCTGCTCTCAGACTGATTCTCACTCTGCTCTCTGTCTAATTCTCACTCTGCTCTCAGCCTGATTCTCAATCTGCTTTCAGGCTGATTCTCCCTCTGCTGTCAGTCTGATTATCACTCTGCTCTCTGCCTGATTCTCCCTCTGCTGTCAGACTGATTCTCACCCTACTCTCAGACTCATTCTCATTCTACTGTCAGCCTGAATCTCACTCTGCACTCAGCCCGATTGTCACTCTGCTCTCAGCCTGATTCTTACTCTGCTCTCAGCCTGGTTTTCACTCATCTTTCAGAATGATTCTCACTCTGCTCTCAGCCTGATTCTCACTCTGCTCTTAGCCGGATTCTCACTCTGCTCTCAGCCTGATTCTCAGTCTGCTCTCAGCCTGAATCACACTCTGCACCCAGACTTATTCACCCTCTGCTGTCAGACTGATTCGCACTGTGCTCTGAGACTGATTCTCAACCTACACTCAGTGTGACTCTCACTCTGCACTAAGCCTGATTTTGACCCTGCTCTCACCTGATTCTCACTCTGCTCTCAGACTGATCCTCACTCTGCTCTCAGTCTGAATCTCACTCTGCTCTCTGCCTGATTCTTCCTCTGCTGTCAGACTGATTCTCACCCTACTCTCAGCCTGATTCTCACTCTGCTCTCAGACTGATTCTCCATCTACTGTTGGCCTGATTCTCACTCTGCTCTCAGACTGATACTCACTCTGCTCTCAGCCTGATTCTCACTCTGCTCTCAGCCTGATTCACCCTCTGCTGGCAGCCTGATTCGCACTGTGCTCTCAGACTGATTCTCACCCTACACTCAGTCTGACTCTCACTCTGCTTTCAGCCTGGTTCTCACTCTGCACTCAGCCTGATTGTCACTCTGGTCTGTGACAGATTCTCACTCTGCTCTCAGCCTGATTCTCACTCTGCTCTCAGCCTGATTCTCACTCTGCTCTCAGCCTGATTCTCACTCTGCTCTCAGAATGATTCTCACTCTGCTCTCAGCGTGATTCTCACTCTGCTCTCAGCCTGATTCTCACCCTGCTCTCGGGCTGATTCTCATTCTGCTCTCAGGCTGATTCTCACTCTGCTCTCTGTCTAATTCTCACTCTGCTCTCAGCCTGATTCTCACACTGCTCTTAGTCTGATTCTTACCCTACTCTCAGCCTGATTCTCCCTCTGCTCTCAGACTGATTCTCCAACTACTATTGTCCTGATTCACACTCTGCTCTCAGACTGATTCTCACTCTGCTCTCAGCCTGATTCTCACTCTGCTCTCAGACTGAATCACACTCTGCACCCAGACTTATTCACCCTCTGCTGTCAGACTGATTCGCAATGTGCTCTCAGACTGATTCTCACCCTACACTCAGTGTGACTCTCACTCTGCTCTAAGCCTGATTTTGAACCTACTCTCACCTGATTCTCACTCTGCTCTCAGACTGATCCTCACTCTGCTCTCAGTCTGAATCTCACTCTGCTCTCTGCCTGATTCTTCCTCTGCTGTCAGACTGATTCTCACCCTACTCTCAGCCTGATTCTCACTCTGCTCTCAGACTGATTCTCCCTCTGCTCTCAGACTGATTCTCCCGCTGCTGTCAAACTGATTCTTAATCTGCTCTCAGCCTGATTCTCACTCTGCTCTCAGCCTGATTCTCACTCTGCTCTCAGAATGTTTCTCACTCTGCTCTCAGTCTGATTCTCACTCTGCTCTTAGCCTGATAATCACTCTGCTCTCAGCCTGATTCTCACACTGCTGTCAGCCTGATTCTCACTCTGCTCTCAGCCTGATTTTCACTCTGCTCTCAGCCTGATTCTTACTGCTCTCAGCCTGAGTCTCACTCTGCTCTCAGCGTGATTCTTACTCTGCTCTCAGCCTGAATCACACTCTGTACGCAGCCTGATTCTCACTCTGCTCTCTGTCTGATTCTCACTCTGCTCTCAGACTGATTCTCACTGTGCTCTCAGACTGATTCTCACTCTGCTCTCAGCCCAATTCTCACTCTGCTCTCTGCCTGAATCTTACTGCTCTCAGCCTGATTCTCACTTCTGCTCTCAGCCTGAATCCTACTCTGCTCTCAGACTAATTCTCACTCTGCTGTCAGAAATGATTTTATCTTTGCTCTCAGACTGATTCGCCCTCTGCTGTCTGAAATGATTTTATCTTTGCTCTCTCACTGATTCACCCTCTGCTGTCTGCCTGATTTGCTCTGTGCTCTCAGACTGATTCTCACCCTACACTCAGTCTGACTATCACTCTGCTCTCAGCCTGATTCTTACCCTACTCTCTGCCTGATTCTCACTCAGCTCACAGCCTGATTCTCATTCCGCTCTGAGACTGATTCTTCTTCTACGTTCAGCCTGATTCTCCCTCTACATTCAGCTTGATTCTCACCCTGCTCTCAAACTGATCCTCACTCTGGTCTCAGACAGATTCTCACTTTGCTCTCAGCCTGATTCTCACTCTGCCCTCTGCCTGATCCTCCCTCTGCTGTCAGACTGATCCTCACCCTCTTCTCAGCCAGATTCTCACTCTGCTCTCAGCCTGATTCTTACTCTGCTCTCAGAAAGATTCCCACTCTGCTCTCAGCCTGATTCTCAATCTGCTTTCAGGCTGATTCTCCCTCTGCTCTCAGACTGATTCTCCCTCTGCTCTCAGACTGATTCTCCATCTACTATTGGCCTGATTCTCACTCTGCTCTCAGACTGATACTCACTATGCTCTCAGCCTGATTCTCACTCTCCTCTCGGCCTGATTCACACTCTGCTCTCAGACTGATTCTCACTCTGCTCTCTGCCTGATTCTCCCTCTGCTGTCAGACTGCTTCTCACCCTCCTCTCAGACTCATTCTCATTCTACTGTCAGCCTGAATCTCACTCTGCACTCAGCCCGATGGTCACTCTGCTCTTAGGCTGATTCTTACTCTGCTCTCAGCCTGATTTTCACTCTTCTTTCAGAATGATTCTCACTCTGCTCTCAGCCTGATTCTCACTCTGCTCTTAGCCTGATTCTCACTCTGCTCTCTGCCTGATTCTCACTCTGCTCTCAGCCTTATTCTCACTCTGCTCTCAGCCTGATTCTTACTGCTCTCAGCCTGATTCTCACTCTGCTCTCAGCCTGAATCACACTCTGCACCCAGACTTATTCACCCTCTGCTGTCAGACTGATTCGCAATGTGCTCTCAGACTGATTCTCACCCTACACTCAGTGTGACTCTCACTCTGCTCTAAGCCTGATTTTGAACCTACTCTCACCTGATTCTCACTCTGCTCTCAGACTGATCCTCACTCTGCTCTCAGTCTGATTCTCACTCTGCTCTCTGCCTGATTCTTCCTCTGCTGTCAGACTGATTCTCACCCTACTCTCAGCCTGATTCTCACTCTGCTCTCAGACTGATTCTCCCTCTGCTCTCAGACTGATTCTCCTGCTGCTGTCAAACTGATTCTTAATCTGCTCTCAGCCTGATTCTCACTCTGCTCTCAGCCTGATTCTCACTCTGCTCTCAGAATGTTTCTCACTCTGCTCTCAGTCTGATTCTCACTCTGCTCTTAGCCTGATAATCACTCTGCTCTCAGCCTGATTCTCACACTGCTGTCAGCCTGATTCTCACTCTGCTCTCAGCCTGATTTTCACTCTGCTCTCAGCCTGATTCTTACTCTGCTGTCAGACAGATTCCCACTCTGCTCTCAGCCTGATTCTCACTCTGCTCTCAGGCTGATTCTCACTCTGATCTTGGCCTGAATCTCACTCTGCTCTCAGCCTGATTCTCAATCTGCTTTCAGGCTGATTCTCCCTCTGCTCTCAGCCTAATTCTCCCTCTGCTCTCAGACTGATTCTCCATCTACTATTGGCCTGATTCTCACTCTGGTCTCAGACTGATACTCACTCTGCTCTCAGCCTGATTCTCACTCTCCTCTCAGCCTGATTCACCCTCTGCTGGCAGCCTGATTCGCACTGTGCTCTCAGACTGATTCTCACCCTACACTCAGTCTGACTCTCATTCTGCTTTCAGCCTGATTCTCACTCTGCACTCAGCCTGATTGTCACTCTGGTATGTGACAGATTCTCTCTCTGCTCTAAGCCTGATTCTCACTCTACTCTCAGCCTGATTCTCACTCTGCTGTCAGCCTGACTCTCCCTCTGCTCTCAGACTGATTCTCACCCTTCTCTCAGACTGATTCTCATTCTACTGTCAACCTGAATCTCACTCTGCACTCAGCCTGATTGTCACTCTGCTCTCAGCCTGATTCTTACTCAGCTCTCTGCCTGATTCTCTCTCTGCTGTCAGACTGATTCTCACCCTAATCTCAGCCTGATTCTAACTCTGCTCTCAGAATGATTCTCACTCTGCTCTCAGCGTGATTCTCACTCTGCTCTCAGACTGATTCTCTGTGTGCTCTCAGACTGATACTCACTCTGCTCTCAGCCTGATTCTCACTCTCCTCTCAGCCTGATTCACCCTGTGCTGGCAGCCTGATTCGCACTGTGCTCTCAGACTGATTCTCAACCTACACTCAGTCTGACTCTCACTCTGCTTTCAGCCTGGTTCTCACTCTGCACTCAGCCTGATTGTCACTCTGGTCTGTGACAGATTCTCACTCTGCTGTCAGCCTGACTCTCCCTCTGCTCTCAGAGTGATTCTCACCCTACTCTCAGACTGATTCTCATTCTACTGTCAACCTGAATCTCACTCTGCACTCAGCCTGATTGTCACTCTGCTCTCAGCCTGATTCTTACTCTGCTCTCTGCCTGATTCTCTCTCTGCTGTCAGACTGATTCTCAACCTACTCTCAGCCTGATTCTCACTCTGCTCTCAGACTGATTCTCCCTCTGCTCTCAGACTGATTCTCCCTCTGCTCTCAGGCTGACTCTCCTGCTGCTGTCAAACTGATACTTACTCTGCTCTCAGACTGATTCTCTGTGTGCTCTCAGCCTGATTCTCACTCTGCTCTCAATCTGACTCACTCTGCTCTCAGCTGATTCTCACTCTGCTCTCAGTCAGTTTCTTACCCTACTCTCAGCCTGATTCTCACCCTGCTCTCAGTCTGATTCTCAATCCGCTCTCGGTCTGATTCTCCCTCTGCTCTCAGACTGATTCTCACTCTGCTCTCAGACTGATTCTCACTTTGCTCTCTGTCTAATTCTTACTCTGCTCTCAGCCTGATTCTCAATCTGCTTTCAAGCTGATTCTCCCTCTGCTATCAGCCTGATTCTCCCTCTGCTCTCAGACTGATTCTCCATCTACTATTGGCCTGATTCACACTCTGCTGTCAGACTGATTCTCACCCTACTCTCAGACTCATTCTCATTCTAATGTCAGCCTGAATCTCACTCTGCACTCAGCCCGATTGTCACTCTGCTCTAAGCCTGATTCTTACTCTGCTCTCAGCCTGGTTTTCACTCTTCTTTCAGAATGATTCTCACTCTGCTCTCAGCCTGATCCTCACTCTGCTGTTAGCCTGATTCTCACTCTGCTCTCTGACTGACTCTCACTCTGCTCTCAGCCTGAATCACACTCTGCACCCAGACTTATTCACCCTCTGATGTCAGACTTATTCGCAATGTGCTCTCAGACTGATTCTCAACCTACACTCAGTGTGACTCTCACTCTGCTCTAAGCCTGATTTTGAACCTACTCTCACCTGATTCTCACTCTGCTCTCAGACTGATCCTCACTCTGCTCTCAGTCTGATTCTCACTCTGCTCTCTGCCTGATTCTTCCTCTGCTGTCAGACTGTTTCTCTCCCTACTCTCAGCCTGATTCTCACCCTGCTCTCAAACTGATCCTCACTCTGCTGTCAGACTGATTCTCACCCTACTCTCAGCCAGATTCTCACTCTGCTCTCAGCCTGATTCTTACTCTGCTGTCAGACAGATTCCCACTCTGCTCTCAGCCTGATTCTCACTCTGCTCTCAGACTGATACTCACTCTGATCTTGGCCTGATTCTCAATCTGCTTTCAGGCTGATTCTCACTCTGCTCTCAGACTGATTCTCTGTGTGCTCTCAGACTGATTCTCACCGTACACTCGGCCTGATTCTCACTCTGCTCTCAGTCTGATTCTTACCCTACTCTCAGCCTGATTCTCACCCTGCTCTCAGTCTGATTCTCACTCCGCTCTTGGTCTGATTCTCCCTCTGCTCTCAGACTGATTCTCTCTCTGCTCTCAGACTGATTCTCACTCTGCTCTCTGTCTAATTCTCACTCTGCTCTCAGCCTGATTCTCAATCTGCTTTCAGGCTGATTCTCCCTCTGCTGTCAGTCTGATTATCACTCTGCTCTCTGCCTGATTCTCCCTCTGCTGTCAGACTGATTCTCACCCTACTCTCAGACTCATTCTCATTCTACTGTCAGCCTGAATCTCACTCTGCACTCAGCCCGATTGTCACTCTGCTCTCAGCCTGATTCTTACTCTGCTCTCAGCCTGGTTTTCACTCATCTTTCAGAATGATTCTCACTCTGCTCTCAGCCTGATTCTCACTCTGCTCTTAGCCGGATTCTCACTCTGCTCTCAGCCTGATTCTCAGTCTGCTCTCAGCCTGAATCACACTCTGCACCCAGACTTATTCACCCTCTGCTGTCAGACTGATTCGCACTGTGCTCTGAGACTGATTCTCAACCTACACTCAGAGTGACTCTCACTCTGCACTAAGCCTGATTTTGACCCTGCTCTCACCTGATTCTCACTCTGCTCTCAGACTGATCCTCACTCTGCTCTCAGTCTGAATCTCACTCTGCTCTCTGCCTGATTCTTCCTCTGCTGTCAGACTGATTCTCACCCTACTCTCAGCCTGATTCTCACTCTGCTCTCAGACTGATTCTCCATCTACTGTTGGCCTGATTCTCACTCTGGTCTCAGACTGATACTCACTCTGCTCTCAGCCTGATTCTCACTCTGCTCTCAGCCTGATTCACCCTCTGCTGGCAGCCTGATTCGCACTGTGCTCTCAGACTGATTCTCACCCTACACTCAGTCTGACTCTCACTCTGCTTTCAGCCTGGTTCTCACTCTGCACTCAGCCTGATTGTCACTCTGGTCTGTGACAGATTCTCACTCTGCTCTCAGCCTGATTCTCACTCTGCTCTCAGCCTGATTCTCACTCTGCTCTCAGCCTGATTCTCACTCTGCTCTCAGAATGATTCTCACTCTGCTCTCAGCGTGATTCTCACTCTGCTCTCAGCCTGATTCTCACCCTGCTCTCGGGCTGATTCTCATTCTGCTCTCAGGCTGATTCTCACTCTGCTCTCTGTCTAATTCTCACTCTGCTCTCAGCCTGATTCTCACACTGCTCTTAGTCTGATTCTTACCCTACTCTCAGCCTGATTCTCCCTCTGCTCTCAGACTGATTCTCCATCTACTATTGTCCTGATTCACACTCTGCTCTCAGACTGATTCTCACTCTGCTCTCAGCCTGATTCTCACTCTGCTCTCAGACTGAATCACACTCTGCACCCAGACTTATTCACCCTCTGCTGTCAGACTGATTCGCAATGTGCTCTCAGACTGATTCTCACCCTACACTCAGTGTGACTCTCACTCTGCTCTAAGCCTGATTTTGAACCTACTCTCACCTGATTCTCACTCTGCTCTCAGACTGATCCTCACTCTGCTCTCAGTCTGAATCTCACTCTGCTCTCTGCCTGATTCTTCCTCTGCTGTCAGACTGATTCTCACCCTACTCTCAGCCTGATTCTCACTCTGCTCTCAGACTGATTCTCCCTCTGCTCTCAGACTGATTCTCCCGCTGCTGTCAAACTGATTCTTAATCTGCTCTCAGCCTGATTCTCACTCTGCTCTCAGCCTGATTCTCACTCTGCTCTCAGAATGTTTCTCACTCTGCTCTCAGTCTGATTCTCACTCTGCTCTTAGCCTGATAATCACTCTGCTCTCAGCCTGATTCTCACACTGCTGTCAGCCTGATTCTCACTCTGCTCTCAGCCTGATTTTCACTCTGCTCTCAGCCTGATTCTTACTGCTCTCAGCCTGAGTCTCACTCTGCTCTCAGCGTGATTCTTACTCTGCTCTCAGCCTGAATCACACTCTGTACGCAGCCTGATTCTCACTCTGCTCTCTGTCTGATTCTCACTCTGCTCTCAGACTGATTCTCACTGTGCTCTCAGACTGATTCTCACTCTGCTCTCAGCCCAATTCTCACTCTGCTCTCTGCCTGAATCTTACTGCTCTCAGCCTGATTCTCACTTCTGCTCTCAGCCTGAATCCTACTCTGCTCTCAGACTAATTCTCACTCTGCTGTCAGAAATGATTTTATCTTTGCTCTCAGACTGATTCGCCCTCTGCTGTCTGAAATGATTTTATCTTTGCTCTCTCACTGATTCACCCTCTGCTGTCTGCCTGATTTGCTCTGTGCTCTCAGACTGATTCTCACCCTACACTCAGTCTGACTATCACTCTGCTCTCAGCCTGATTCTTACCCTACTCTCTGCCTGATTCTCACTCAGCTCACAGCCTGATTCTCATTCCGCTCTGAGACTGATTCTTCTTCTACGTTCAGCCTGATTCTCCCTCTACATTCAGCTTGATTCTCACCCTGCTCTCAAACTGATCCTCACTCTGGTCTCAGACAGATTCTCACTTTGCTCTCAGCCTGATTCTCACTCTGCCCTCTGCCTGATCCTCCCTCTGCTGTCAGACTGATCCTCACCCTCTTCTCAGCCAGATTCTCACTCTGCTCTCAGCCTGATTCTTACTCTGCTCTCAGAAAGATTCCCACTCTGCTCTCAGCCTGATTCTCAATCTGCTTTCAGGCTGATTCTCCCTCTGCTCTCAGACTGATTCTCCCTCTGCTCTCAGACTGATTCTCCATCTACTATTGGCCTGATTCTCACTCTGCTCTCAGACTGATACTCACTATGCTCTCAGCCTGATTCTCACTCTCCTCTCGGCCTGATTCACACTCTGCTCTCAGACTGATTCTCACTCTGCTCTCTGCCTGATTCTCCCTCTGCTGTCAGACTGCTTCTCACCCTCCTCTCAGACTCATTCTCATTCTACTGTCAGCCTGAATCTCACTCTGCACTCAGCCCGATGGTCACTCTGCTCTTAGGCTGATTCTTACTCTGCTCTCAGCCTGATTTTCACTCTTCTTTCAGAATGATTCTCACTCTGCTCTCAGCCTGATTCTCACTCTGCTCTTAGCCTGATTCTCACTCTGCTCTCTGCCTGATTCTCACTCTGCTCTCAGCCTTATTCTCACTCTGCTCTCAGCCTGATTCTTACTGCTCTCAGCCTGATTCTCACTCTGCTCTCAGCCTGAATCACACTCTGCACCCAGACTTATTCACCCTCTGCTGTCAGACTGATTCGCAATGTGCTCTCAGACTGATTCTCACCCTACACTCAGTGTGACTCTCACTCTGCTCTAAGCCTGATTTTGAACCTACTCTCACCTGATTCTCACTCTGCTCTCAGACTGATCCTCACTCTGCTCTCAGTCTGATTCTCACTCTGCTCTCTGCCTGATTCTTCCTCTGCTGTCAGACTGATTCTCACCCTACTCTCAGCCTGATTCTCACTCTGCTCTCAGACTGATTCTCCCTCTGCTCTCAGACTGATTCTCCTGCTGCTGTCAAACTGATTCTTAATCTGCTCTCAGCCTGATTCTCACTCTGCTCTCAGCCTGATTCTCACTCTGCTCTCAGAATGTTTCTCACTCTGCTCTCAGTCTGATTCTCACTCTGCTCTTAGCCTGATAATCACTCTGCTCTCAGCCTGATTCTCACACTGCTGTCAGCCTGATTCTCACTCTGCTCTCAGCCTGATTTTCACTCTGCTCTCAGCCTGATTCTTACTCTGCTGTCAGACAGATTCCCACTCTGCTCTCAGCCTGATTCTCACTCTGCTCTCAGGCTGATTCTCACTCTGATCTTGGCCTGAATCTCACTCTGCTCTCAGCCTGATTCTCAATCTGCTTTCAGGCTGATTCTCCCTCTGCTCTCAGCCTAATTCTCCCTCTGCTCTCAGACTGATTCTCCATCTACTATTGGCCTGATTCTCACTCTGGTCTCAGACTGATACTCACTCTGCTCTCAGCCTGATTCTCACTCTCCTCTCAGCCTGATTCACCCTCTGCTGGCAGCCTGATTCGCACTGTGCTCTCAGACTGATTCTCACCCTACACTCAGTCTGACTCTCATTCTGCTTTCAGCCTGATTCTCACTCTGCACTCAGCCTGATTGTCACTCTGGTATGTGACAGATTCTCTCTCTGCTCTAAGCCTGATTCTCACTCTACTCTCAGCCTGATTCTCACTCTGCTGTCAGCCTGACTCTCCCTCTGCTCTCAGACTGATTCTCACCCTTCTCTCAGACTGATTCTCATTCTACTGTCAACCTGAATCTCACTCTGCACTCAGCCTGATTGTCACTCTGCTCTCAGCCTGATTCTTACTCAGCTCTCTGCCTGATTCTCTCTCTGCTGTCAGACTGATTCTCACCCTAATCTCAGCCTGATTCTAACTCTGCTCTCAGAATGATTCTCACTCTGCTCTCAGCGTGATTCTCACTCTGCTCTCAGACTGATTCTCTGTGTGCTCTCAGACTGATACTCACTCTGCTCTCAGCCTGATTCTCACTCTCCTCTCAGCCTGATTCACCCTGTGCTGGCAGCCTGATTCGCACTGTGCTCTCAGACTGATTCTCAACCTACACTCAGTCTGACTCTCACTCTGCTTTCAGCCTGGTTCTCACTCTGCACTCAGCCTGATTGTCACTCTGGTCTGTGACAGATTCTCACTCTGCTGTCAGCCTGACTCTCCCTCTGCTCTCAGAGTGATTCTCACCCTACTCTCAGACTGATTCTCATTCTACTGTCAACCTGAATCTCACTCTGCACTCAGCCTGATTGTCACTCTGCTCTCAGCCTGATTCTTACTCTGCTCTCTGCCTGATTCTCTCTCTGCTGTCAGACTGATTCTCAACCTACTCTCAGCCTGATTCTCACTCTGCTCTCAGACTGATTCTCCCTCTGCTCTCAGACTGATTCTCCCTCTGCTCTCAGGCTGACTCTCCTGCTGCTGTCAAACTGATACTTACTCTGCTCTCAGACTGATTCTCTGTGTGCTCTCAGCCTGATTCTCACTCTGCTCTCAATCTGACTCACTCTGCTCTCAGCTGATTCTCACTCTGCTCTCAGTCAGTTTCTTACCCTACTCTCAGCCTGATTCTCACCCTGCTCTCAGTCTGATTCTCAATCCGCTCTCGGTCTGATTCTCCCTCTGCTCTCAGACTGATTCTCACTCTGCTCTCAGACTGATTCTCACTTTGCTCTCTGTCTAATTCTTACTCTGCTCTCAGCCTGATTCTCAATCTGCTTTCAAGCTGATTCTCCCTCTGCTATCAGCCTGATTCTCCCTCTGCTCTCAGACTGATTCTCCATCTACTATTGGCCTGATTCACACTCTGCTGTCAGACTGATTCTCACCCTACTCTCAGACTCATTCTCATTCTAATGTCAGCCTGAATCTCACTCTGCACTCAGCCCGATTGTCACTCTGCTCTAAGCCTGATTCTTACTCTGCTCTCAGCCTGGTTTTCACTCTTCTTTCAGAATGATTCTCACTCTGCTCTCAGCCTGATCCTCACTCTGCTGTTAGCCTGATTCTCACTCTGCTCTCTGACTGACTCTCCACTCTGCTCTCAGCCTGAATCACACTCTGCACCCAGACTTATTCACCCTCTGATCTCAGACTGATTCTCACTCTGCTCTCAGACTGATTCTCACTCTGCTCTCAGTCTGATTCTCACTCTGCTCTCAGCCTGATTCTTCCTCTGCTCTCAGACTGATTCTCACTCTGCTCTTCCTGATTCTCACTCTGCTCTCAGACTGATTCTCACTCTGCTCTCAGCCTGATTCTCACTCTGCTCTCAGCCTGATTCTCACTCTGCTCTCAGCCTGATTCTCACCCTGCTCTCAGACTGATTCTCACTCTGCTCTCAGACTGATTCTCACTCTGCTCTCAGCCAGATTCTCACTCTGCTCTCAGCCTGATTCTCACTCTGCTCTCAGACTGATTCTCACTCTGCTCTCAGCCTGATTCTCATCTGCTCTCAGCCTGATTCTCACTCTGCTCTCAGCCTGATTCTCCCTCTGCTCTCAGCTGATTCTCACCCTGCTCTCAGACTGATTCTCACTCTGCTCTCAGACCTGATTCTCACTCTGCTCTCAGCCTGATTCTCACTCTGCTCTCAGTCTGATTCTCACTCTGCTCTCTGCCTGATTCTCTCTCTGCTCTCAGACTGATTCTCACCCTGCTCTCAGCCTGATTCTCACTCTGCTCTCAGACTGATTCTCACTCTGCTCTCAGCTGATTCTCACTCTGCTCTCAGACTGATTCTCCTCTGCTCTCAGACTGATTCTCACTCTGCTCTCAGCCTGATTCTCACTCTCCTGTCAGCCTGATTCACCCTCTGCTCTCAGCCTGATTCTCACTCTGCTCTCAGACTGATTCTCACCTACACTCAGCCTGATTCTCACTCTGCTCTCAGCCTGATTCTCACTCTGCTCTCAGCCTGATTGTCACTCTGCTCTCAGCCTGATTCTCACTCTGCTCTCAGCCTGATTCTCACTCTGCTCTCAGAGTGATTCTCACTCTGCTCTCAGACTGATTCTCACTCTGCTCTCAACCTGAATCTCACTCTGCACTCAGCCTGATTCTCACTCTGCTCTCAGCCTGATTCTCACTCTGCTCTCAGCCTGATTCTCCTCTGCTCTCAGACTGATTCTCACCTGCTCTCAGACTGATTCTCACTCTGCTCTCTGACTGATTCTCACTCTGCTCTCAGACTGATTCTCCCTCTGCTCTCAGCTGATTCTCACTCTGCTCTCAGACTGATTCTCACTCTGCTCTCAGACTGATTCTCTGTCTGCTCTCAGCCTGATTCTCACTCTGCTCTCAGACTGATTCTCACTCTGCTCTCAGCTGATTCTCACTCTGCTCTCAGCCTGATTCTTACCCTCTCTCAGCCTGATTCTCACTCTGCTCTCAGACTGATTCTCACTCCGCACTCAGTCTGATTCTCACTCTGCTCTCAGCCTGATTCTCACTCTGCACTCAGACTGATTCTCACTCTGCTCTCTGACTGATTCTCACTCTGCTCTCAGCCTGATTCTCACTCTGCTCTCAGACTGATTCTCACTCTGCTCTCAGCCTGATTCTCACTCTGCTCTCAGAATGATTCTCACTCTGCTCTCAGCGTGATTCTCACTCTGCTCTCAGTCTGATTCTCACTCTGCTCTCAGACTGATTCTCACTGTGCTCTCAGCCTGATTCTCACTCTGCTCTCAGCCTGATTCTCACTCTGCTCTAAGCCTGATTCTTACTCTGCTCTCAGCCTGATTTTCACTCTTCTCTCAGAATGATTCTCCTCTACTCTTGTCCTGATTCTCACTCTGCTCTCAGCCTTATTCTCACTCTGCTCTCAGCCTGATTCTCACTCTGCTCTCAGACTGAATCTCACTCTGCACCCAGACTTATTCACCCTCTGCTGTCAGACTGATTCGCAATGTGCTCTCAGACTGATTCTCACCCTACACTCAGTGTGACTCTCACTCTGCTCTAAGCCTGATTTTGAACCTACTCTCTCCTGATTCTCACTCTGCTCTCAGACTGATCCTCACTCTGCTCTCAGTCTGATTCTCACTCTGCTCTCTGCCTGATTCTTCCTCTGCTGTCAGACTGTTTCTCTCCCTACTCTCAGCCTGATTCTCACCCTGCTCTCAAACTGATCCTCACTCTGCTGTCAGACTGATTCTCACCCTACTCTCAGCCAGATTCTCACTCTGCTCTCAGCCTGATTCTTACTCTGCTGTCAGACAGATTCCCACTCTGCTCTCAGCCTGATTCTCACTCTGCTCTCAGACTGATACTCACTCTGATCTTGGCCTGATTCTCAATCTGCTTTCAGGCTGATTCTCACTCTGCTCTCAGACTGATTCTCTGTGTGCTCTCAGACTGATTCTCACCGTACACTCGGCCTGATTCTCACTCTGCTCTCAGTCTGATTCTTACCCTACTCTCAGCCTGATTCTCACCCTGCTCTCAGTCTGATTCTCACTCCGCTCTTGGTCTGATTCTCCTCTGCTCTCAGACTGATTCTCTCTCTGCTCTCAGACTGATTCTCACTCTGCTCTCTGTCTAATTCTCACTCTGCTCTCAGCCTGATTCTCAATCTGCTTTCAGGCTGATTCTCCCTCTGCTGTCAGTCTGATTATCACTCTGCTCTCTGCCTGATTCTCCCTCTGCTGTCAGACTGATTCTCACCCTACTCTCAGACTCATTCTCATTCTACTGTCAGCCTGAATCTCACTCTGCACTCAGCCCGATTGTCACTCTGCTCTCAGCCTGATTCTTACTCTGCTCTCAGCCTGGTTTTCACTCATCTTTCAGAATGATTCTCACTCTGCTCTCAGCCTGATTCTCACTCTGCTCTTAGCCGGATTCTCACTCTGCTCTCAGCCTGATTCTCAGTCTGCTCTCAGCCTGAATCACACTCTGCACCCAGACTTATTCACCCTCTGCTGTCAGACTGATTCGCACTGTGCTCTGAGACTGATTCTCAACCTACACTCAGAGTGACTCTCACTCTGCACTAAGCCTGATTTGACCCTGCTCTCACCTGATTCTCACTCTGCTCTCAGACTGATCCTCACTCTGCTCTCAGTCTGAATCTCACTCTGCTCTCTGCCTGATTCTTCCTCTGCTGTCAGACTGATTCTCACCCTACTCTCAGCCTGATTCTCACTCTGCTCTCAGACTGATTCTCCATCTACTGTTGGCCTGATTCTCACTCTGGTCTCAGACTGATACTCACTCTGCTCTCAGCCTGATTCTCACTCTGCTCTCAGCCTGATTCACCCCTCTGCTGGCAGCCTGATTCGCACTGTGCTCTCAGACTGATTCTCACCCTACACTCAGTCTGACTCTCACTCTGCTTTCAGCCTGGTTCTCACTCTGCACTCAGCCTGATTGTCACTCTGGTCTGTGACAGATTCTCACTCTGCTCTCAGCCTGATTCTCACTCTGCTCTCAGCCTGATTCTCACTCTGCTCTCAGCCTGATTCTCACTCTGCTCTCAGAATGATTCTCACTCTGCTCTCAGCGTGATTCTCACTCTGCTCTCAGCCTGATTCTCACCCTGCTCTCGGGCTGATTCTCATTCTGCTCTCAGGCTGATTCTCACTCTGCTCTCTGTCTAATTCTCACTCTGCTCTCAGCCTGATTCTCACACTGCTCTTAGTCTGATTCTTACCCTACTCTCAGCCTGATTCTCCCTCTGCTCTCAGACTGATTCTCCATCTACTATTGTCCTGATTCACACTCTGCTCTCAGACTGATTCTCACTCTGCTCTCAGCCTGATTCTCACTCTGCTCTCAGACTGAATCACACTCTGCACCCAGACTTATTCACCCTCTGCTGTCAGACTGATTCGCAATGTGCTCTCAGACTGATTCTCACCCTACACTCAGTGTGACTCTCACTCTGCTCTAAGCCTGATTTTGAACCTACTCTCACCTGATTCTCACTCTGCTCTCAGACTGATCCTCACTCTGCTCTCAGTCTGAATCTCACTCTGCTCTCTGCCTGATTCTTCCTCTGCTGTCAGACTGATTCTCACCCTACTCTCAGCCTGATTCTCACTCTGCTCTCAGACTGATTCTCCCTCTGCTCTCAGACTGATTCTCCCGCTGCTGTCAAACTGATTCTTAATCTGCTCTCAGCCTGATTCTCACTCTGCTCTCAGCCTGATTCTCACTCTGCTCTCAGAATGTTTCTCACTCTGCTCTCAGTCTGATTCTCACTCTGCTCTTAGCCTGATAATCACTCTGCTCTCAGCCTGATTCTCACACTGCTGTCAGCCTGATTCTCACTCTGCTCTCAGCCTGATTTTCACTCTGCTCTCAGCCTGATTCTTACTGCTCTCAGCCTGAGTCTCACTCTGCTCTCAGCGTGATTCTTACTCTGCTCTCAGCCTGAATCACACTCTGTACGCAGCCTGATTCTCACTCTGCTCTCTGTCTGATTCTCACTCTGCTCTCAGACTGATTCTCACTGTGCTCTCAGACTGATTCTCACTCTGCTCTCAGCCCAATTCTCACTCTGCTCTCTGCCTGAATCTTACTGCTCTCAGCCTGATTCTCACTTCTGCTCTCAGCCTGAATCCTACTCTGCTCTCAGACTAATTCTCACTCTGCTGTCAGAAATGATTTTATCTTTGCTCTCAGACTGATTCGCCCTCTGCTGTCTGAAATGATTTTATCTTTGCTCTCTCACTGATTCACCCTCTGCTGTCTGCCTGATTTGCTCTGTGCTCTCAGACTGATTCTCACCCTACACTCAGTCTGACTATCACTCTGCTCTCAGCCTGATTCTTACCCTACTCTCTGCCTGATTCTCACTCAGCTCACAGCCTGATTCTCATTCCGCTCTGAGACTGATTCTTCTTCTACGTTCAGCCTGATTCTCCCTCTACATTCAGCTTGATTCTCACCCTGCTCTCAAACTGATCCTCACTCTGGTCTCAGACAGATTCTCACTTTGCTCTCAGCCTGATTCTCACTCTGCCCTCTGCCTGATCCTCCCTCTGCTGTCAGACTGATCCTCACCCTCTTCTCAGCCAGATTCTCACTCTGCTCTCAGCCTGATTCTTACTCTGCTCTCAGAAAGATTCCCACTCTGCTCTCAGCCTGATTCTCAATCTGCTTTCAGGCTGATTCTCCCTCTGCTCTCAGACTGATTCTCCCTCTGCTCTCAGACTGATTCTCCATCTACTATTGGCCTGATTCTCACTCTGCTCTCAGACTGATACTCACTATGCTCTCAGCCTGATTCTCACTCTCCTCTCGGCCTGATTCACACTCTGCTCTCAGACTGATTCTCACTCTGCTCTCTGCCTGATTCTCCCTCTGCTGTCAGACTGCTTCTCACCCTCCTCTCAGACTCATTCTCATTCTACTGTCAGCCTGAATCTCACTCTGCACTCAGCCCGATGGTCACTCTGCTCTTAGGCTGATTCTTACTCTGCTCTCAGCCTGATTTTCACTCTTCTTTCAGAATGATTCTCACTCTGCTCTCAGCCTGATTCTCACTCTGCTCTTAGCCTGATTCTCACTCTGCTCTCTGCCTGATTCTCACTCTGCTCTCAGCCTTATTCTCACTCTGCTCTCAGCCTGATTCTTACTGCTCTCAGCCTGATTCTCACTCTGCTCTCAGCCTGAATCACACTCTGCACCCAGACTTATTCACCCTCTGCTGTCAGACTGATTCGCAATGTGCTCTCAGACTGATTCTCACCCTACACTCAGTGTGACTCTCACTCTGCTCTAAGCCTGATTTTGAACCTACTCTCACCTGATTCTCACTCTGCTCTCAGACTGATCCTCACTCTGCTCTCAGTCTGATTCTCACTCTGCTCTCTGCCTGATTCTTCCTCTGCTGTCAGACTGATTCTCACCCTACTCTCAGCCTGATTCTCACTCTGCTCTCAGACTGATTCTCCCTCTGCTCTCAGACTGATTCTCCTGCTGCTGTCAAACTGATTCTTAATCTGCTCTCAGCCTGATTCTCACTCTGCTCTCAGCCTGATTCTCACTCTGCTCTCAGAATGTTTCTCACTCTGCTCTCAGTCTGATTCTCACTCTGCTCTTAGCCTGATAATCACTCTGCTCTCAGCCTGATTCTCACACTGCTGTCAGCCTGATTCTCACTCTGCTCTCAGCCTGATTTTCACTCTGCTCTCAGCCTGATTCTTACTCTGCTGTCAGACAGATTCCCACTCTGCTCTCAGCCTGATTCTCACTCTGCTCTCAGGCTGATTCTCACTCTGATCTTGGCCTGAATCTCACTCTGCTCTCAGCCTGATTCTCAATCTGCTTTCAGGCTGATTCTCCCTCTGCTCTCAGCCTAATTCTCCCTCTGCTCTCAGACTGATTCTCCATCTACTATTGGCCTGATTCTCACTCTGGTCTCAGACTGATACTCACTCTGCTCTCAGCCTGATTCTCACTCTCCTCTCAGCCTGATTCACCCTCTGCTGGCAGCCTGATTCGCACTGTGCTCTCAGACTGATTCTCACCCTACACTCAGTCTGACTCTCATTCTGCTTTCAGCCTGATTCTCACTCTGCACTCAGCCTGATTGTCACTCTGGTATGTGACAGATTCTCTCTCTGCTCTAAGCCTGATTCTCACTCTACTCTCAGCCTGATTCTCACTCTGCTGTCAGCCTGACTCTCCCTCTGCTCTCAGACTGATTCTCACCCTTCTCTCAGACTGATTCTCATTCTACTGTCAACCTGAATCTCACTCTGCACTCAGCCTGATTGTCACTCTGCTCTCAGCCTGATTCTTACTCAGCTCTCTGCCTGATTCTCTCTCTGCTGTCAGACTGATTCTCACCCTAATCTCAGCCTGATTCTAACTCTGCTCTCAGAATGATTCTCACTCTGCTCTCAGCGTGATTCTCACTCTGCTCTCAGACTGATTCTCTGTGTGCTCTCAGACTGATACTCACTCTGCTCTCAGCCTGATTCTCACTCTCCTCTCAGCCTGATTCACCCTGTGCTGGCAGCCTGATTCGCACTGTGCTCTCAGACTGATTCTCAACCTACACTCAGTCTGACTCTCACTCTGCTTTCAGCCTGGTTCTCACTCTGCACTCAGCCTGATTGTCACTCTGGTCTGTGACAGATTCTCACTCTGCTGTCAGCCTGACTCTCCCTCTGCTCTCAGAGTGATTCTCACCCTACTCTCAGACTGATTCTCATTCTACTGTCAACCTGAATCTCACTCTGCACTCAGCCTGATTGTCACTCTGCTCTCAGCCTGATTCTTACTCTGCTCTCTGCCTGATTCTCTCTCTGCTGTCAGACTGATTCTCAACCTACTCTCAGCCTGATTCTCACTCTGCTCTCAGACTGATTCTCCCTCTGCTCTCAGACTGATTCTCCCTCTGCTCTCAGGCTGACTCTCCTGCTGCTGTCAAACTGATACTTACTCTGCTCTCAGACTGATTCTCTGTGTGCTCTCAGCCTGATTCTCACTCTGCTCTCAATCTGACTCACTCTGCTCTCAGCTGATTCTCACTCTGCTCTCAGTCAGTTTCTTACCCTACTCTCAGCCTGATTCTCACCCTGCTCTCAGTCTGATTCTCAATCCGCTCTCGGTCTGATTCTCCCTCTGCTCTCAGACTGATTCTCACTCTGCTCTCAGACTGATTCTCACTTTGCTCTCTGTCTAATTCTTACTCTGCTCTCAGCCTGATTCTCAATCTGCTTTCAAGCTGATTCTCCCTCTGCTATCAGCCTGATTCTCCCTCTGCTCTCAGACTGATTCTCCATCTACTATTGGCCTGATTCACACTCTGCTGTCAGACTGATTCTCACCCTACTCTCAGACTCATTCTCATTCTAATGTCAGCCTGAATCTCACTCTGCACTCAGCCCGATTGTCACTCTGCTCTAAGCCTGATTCTTACTCTGCTCTCAGCCTGGTTTTCACTCTTCTTTCAGAATGATTCTCACTCTGCTCTCAGCCTGATCCTCACTCTGCTGTTAGCCTGATTCTCACTCTGCTCTCTGACTGACTCTCACTCTGCTCTCAGCCTGAATCACACTCTGCACCCAGACTTATTCACCCTCTGATGTCAGACTTATTCGCAATGTGCTCTCAGACTGATTCTCAACCTACCTCAGTGTGACTCTCACTCTGCTCTAGCCTGATTTTGAACCTACTCTCACCTGATTCTCACTCTGCTCTCAGACTGATCCTCACTCTGCTCTCAGTCTGATTCTCACTCTCTGCTCTCTGCCTGATTCTTCCTCTGCTGTCAGACTGTTTCTCTCCTACTCTCAGCCTGATTCTCACCTGCTCTCAAACTGATCCTCACTCTGCTGTCAGACTGATTCTCACCCTACTCTCAGCCAGATTCTCACTCTGCTCTCAGCCTGATTCTTACTCTGCTGTCAGACAGATTCCCACTCTGCTCTCAGCCTGATTCTCACTCTGCTCTCAGACTGATACTCACTCTGATCTTGGCCTGATTCTCAATCTGCTTTCAGGCTGATTCTCACTCTGCTCTCAGACTGATTCTCTGTGTGCTCTCAGACTGATTCTCACCGTACACTCGGCCTGATTCTCACTCTGCTCTCAGTCTGATTCTTACCCTACTCTCAGCCTGATTCTCACCCTGCTCTCAGTCTGATTCTCTCGCTCTGCTCTTGGTCTGATTCTCCTCTGCTCTCAGGACTGATTCTCTCTCTGCTCTCAGACTGATTCTCACTCTGCTCTCTGTCTATTCTCACTCTGCTCTCAGCCTGATTCTCAATCTGCTTTCAGGCTGATTCTCCCTCTGCTGTCAGTCTGATTATCACTCTGCTCTCTGCCTGATTCTCACTCTGCTCTCAGATGATTCTCACCTACTCTCAGACTCATTCTCATTCTACTGTCAGCCTGAATCTCACTCTGCACTCAGCCGATTGTCACTCTGCTCTCAGCCTGATTCTTACTCTGCTCTCAGCCTGGTTTTCATCATCTTTCAGAATGATCTCACTCTGCTCTCAGCCTGATTCTCACTCTGCTCTTAGCCGGATTCTCACTCTGCTCTCAGCCTGATTCTCAGTCTGCTCTCAGCCTGAATCTCACTCTGCACCCAGACTTATTCACCCTCTGCTGTCAGACTGATTCGCATGTGCTCTGAGACTGATTCTCAACCTACACTCAGTGTGACTCTCACTCTGCTCTAGCCTGATTTTGACCCTGCTCTCACCTGATTCTCACTCTGCTCTCAGACTGATCCTCACTCTGCTCTCAGTCTGAATCTCACTCTGCTCTCTGCTGTGATTCTTCTTGCTGTCAGACTGATTCTCACCCTACTCTCAGCCTGATTCTCACTCTGCTCTCAGACTGATTCTCCATCTACTGTTGGCCTGATTCTCACTCTGCTCTCAGACTGATTCTCACTCTGCTCTCAGCCTGATTCTCACTCTGCTCTCAGCCTGATTCACCCTCTGCTGGCAGCCTGATTCGCACTGTGCTCTCAGACTGATCTCTCACTCTACACTCAGTCTGACTCTCACTCTGCTTTCAGCCTGGTTCTCACTCTGCACTCAGCCTGATTGTCACTCTGGTCTGTGACAGATTCTCACTCTGCTCTCAGCCTGATTCTCACTCTGCTCTCAGCCTGATTCTCACTCTGCTCTCAGCCTGATTCTCACTCTGCTCTCAGAATGATTCTCACTCTGCTCTCAGCGTGATTCTCACCCTGCTCTCAGCCTGATTCTCACTCTGCTCTCTGCCTGATTCTCCTTCTGCTCTCAGGCTGATTCTCACTCTGCTCTCTGTCTGATTCTCACTCTGCTCTCAGACTGATTCTCACACTGCTCTTAGTCTGATTCTTACCTACTCTCAGCCTGATTCTCCCTCTGCTCTCCGACTGATTCTCCATCTACTATTGTCCTGATTTCACCTCTTGCTCTCAGACTGATTCTCACTCTGCTCTCAGCCTGATTCTCACTCTGCTCTCAGACTGAATCACACTCTGCACCCAGACTTATTCTCCCTCTGTTGTCAGACTGATTCTCACTGTGCTCTCAGACTGATTCTCACCCTACACTCGGTGTGACTTCTCACTCTGCTCTAAGCCTGATTTTCACCTACTCTCACCTGATTCTCACTCTGCTCTCAGACTGATCCTCTCACTCTGCTCTCAGTCTGAATCTCACTCTGCTCTCTGCCTGATTCTCCTCTGCTGTCAGACTGATTCTCACCCTACTCTCAGCCTGATTCTCACTCTGCTCTCAGACTGATTCTCCATCTACTGTTGACTGATTCTCATCTGCTCTCAGACTGATTCTCCTCTGCTCTCAGCCTGATTCTCACTCTGCTCTCAGCCTGATTCTCCCTCTGCTCTCAGAATGATTCTCACTCTGCTCTCAGACTGATTCTCACCTGCACTTCAGTCTGATCTCACTCTGCTCTCAGCCTGATTCTCACTCTGCTCTCAGCCTGATTCTCACTCTGCTCTCAGACTGATATTCTCACTCTGCTCTCAGCCTGATTCTCACTCTGCTCTCAGCCTGATTCTCACTCTGGCTCTCAGCGTGATTCTCACTCTGCTCTCAGACTGATCTCACTCTGCTCTCAGCTGATTCTCACTCTGCTCTCAGCCTGATTCTCACTCTGCTCTCGGGTGATTCTCACTCTGCTCTCAGACTGATTCTCACTCTGCTCTCAGCCTGATTCTCACTCTGCTCTCAGC